>NC_045771.1:88940055-90190055 GCF_008692025.1 Phocoena sinus
TCTTAAGCAATGCTTCCAACAGTAGATCAGCGTAGAGATTTATGAGTAATTGGTCAAAAAACCCCATGGGCCCTTCAGACTTCAATTTTCTGCTTCTAGTGAGAAGTATATAGTTTTATGATAGAGATTATCACTTAATAGAAAAGGTATGTTTTCTCAGATGGGAAGATCAGATGCCACTTAGACCACTCCACTGTTTTGGAGCATGACTAAAGTAAACTTTTCTTTTAAAAAAACAAACAACAACTTAACAGGGAAAATCTCAAACATACACATATGTAGAAAGAATAGTATAACAAACCCCCACGTAACCATCATTTAAATTCAGCATTAGTAATATGTGGATAATCTTGCCTCATACATACCCATCATTTCCCCCAATTCAGCAAATCGCAGACACCATATAATTTCATCCATAAATACTTCAATATATATCTGTAAGAGATAAGGCAGTTTTTAATATAACAACTCCATTATCACACCAAAAAATACGAATAATTCCTTAATATAATCTAATAACCAGTCAGTATTCAAATGTTTCCCATTGTTTCAAGCATCTTTTTACAAATGATTTGAAACAGGATCTGAACAAGACCTGTGTATATATGTGGTTGATTCATTTTTTAAAACATTATTTATTTATTACAGCTTTACTATGGTAAAATTGACTTACAATAAACTGTACATGTTAAAGTGTACAATTTGATAACTTTTGACATATTATCCACCTGAAAAATTATTACCACAACCCAGGTGATGAACATATCCATCACCCCTAAAAGTTTTCTCATGCCCCTTGGTAATCCCTCCTTCCCAATCTCCCCACACACTCCCCTTCCTAAGGAATCACTGATCTTCTTTCTACAGATTAGTTTGCATTTTCTAAAACTTCTTAAAAATGGAATCATACAGTATGCATACTTTTTGGGTCTGGCTTCTTTCCCTCAGTATAACTATTTTGAGACACATAATATTGTTGCATGTACCAACAGTTTATTCCTGAATACAACCGCCCGTTGTATGGATGTATCACAATTTGTATATCCGTTCACTTGCAGATGGATATTTGGGTCGTTTCTAGTTTTTGGCTATTACAAATAAAGCTGTTATGAACATTTGTGTAAAATATTTTGTATATACTGTGCTTTCAATTCTTTTTGGTGAATACATAGGAATAGGATCACTGGGTCATACGGTAGGTATATGTTTACCTTTTAAGAAACCACCAACTTGTTTTCAAACCGGTTGTACCAATTTACAATCTCTCCAATAAACTATGAAGCTCCACACCTCACCAACGTTTGGTCATTCTTTTAAATTTTAAATATTCAAATTTTAAACATTCTACAGATGAACTCCCACTTTTCCAACTACATTTCTGTTTAAGGCCAGATACTCTTCAACCAAAACAACATAATGCAACAGATTGAATGTAAAAGCAGATATGAAATCCAACTATTTTCTATTAGACCAGACATCAAAGAGACTTGCCAAAATGTAAAACAATGCCCTTCTCACTATCCTTTTATCTTGGAAAATATAGTTGTTTCCATTAAAGTATAACATGTTATGCGTTTGTTATTATTATTAAAAAACTTTAAAGGTAAAATTCACATAAAATAAAATTCACCATTTTAACCCTTTTCAAGTGCACAACTCAGTGGTTTTTTATTATATTCACAGTGTTGTGTAACTATCAAACACCAGAACATTTCTATCAACCCAAAAAAAGCTCCCATAACTTCCAACTCTCCCTTCTCCCATCTCCTGGAAACCACTACTATACTTTCTGTCTCTACGGATTTGCCTAGACTGGACATTTCATATAAATGAAATCATATAATATGTGGCATGTTATATCCCAAATCTTTCACTCAGCATTGTTTTCGAGGTTTATCCATATGGTAACATGTATCAGTACTTCATCCCCTTTTCGTTTATCCATTCATCAGCTTATGGAAACTTAGGTTGTTTCCACTTTTTTGCTGTTATAATAAGTAATACTTCTATTAAATTCATGTACAAGTTTTTGTGTGAAATGTTTTCATTTCTTGTGGGTATATAGCTAGAAATAGAATTTCTGGGTCATGTGGTAACTCTTGTGTTTAACAGTTTGAGAAATGTCAAATTGTTTATCAAAGCAGCTGTGCCATTTTACCTTCCCCCCCCCAGCAATATATAACGGTTCAAATTTCTTCACAACTGTGCCAGCACTTGTTGTTGTTATATAACTATAGCCATCCTGGGGGTGTAAAGTATTATCACACTGTGGATTTGCTTTGCATTTTCCGGATGGCTAATGATGGTGCGCATCTTTTCATGTGCGTTTTGGTAATTTGTATTTCTTTGGAAAAACGTCTATTCGAATCCTTTGCCCATTTTTCAATTGTCTTTGTTGTTCAGTTGTGAGAGTTCTTTATATGTTCTGGATACCAGACCCTTATCAGATATATGATTTTATATATTTTGAATATATAAAATCATATATATATGATTTTTATATATATGATTTATATATTTTCTCCCATTCTGTGGGTTTCCTTTTGACAATCTTGATGGTGCCCTATAACACACCGAAGTTTGAAAAACTGGACAAAGTCCAATTTATCTTTTTCTTTTATTCTTGTGCTTTTGGTGTCCTATCTAGGAAACTGTTGCCTAATGCAAGTTAATAGAAATCTACACATGCTTTCTTCTAAGAGTTTTTACTCTTACATTTATATCTTTAATCCATTTTGAGTTAATTTTTGTATATGGTGTGAGGTAGGGGTCCAAATACATGCTTTTGCATGTCGATACTGTCAAAGAAAAAATTATTCTGAAACTTGTTAAAGATGATAAGGTGATACGGTGTTCTGAAATGGCAAAAAACTCTTGCTGAGGAACAGTACGTAACACAGTCACATCGCCCTTTCACATTCATGATACCTGTTTTCTTGGAAAATTCAGGGTATATTATAAAACGTGTAAAAAAATATTTGTGTTTATTTGTAAAATGAAGTTTTTTTCTAGGGTCAGATAATTATAAACAGGTTTTCAACCTACATCTGATAGGACATTTGAAAAACAGGGGTGGATGACAAGACTTCATTAGGCGTGAATATCCCTGTATGGCAGACATCTTATATCTTTGGTCTCCATGTGGTAAAATGCCAGTAAAGCCACCCAGTTATTGTGACATTCAACAATACCTTCACACATTTTCAATATGTTGAGAGGGCACTACTGCCCCCTTTGAGAATACAGGGTAAAGGAAAGAGCACTGAACCAGGTGTTGGAGATCAGAGGGGTGCTCACTATGACCCAAGTCAATATGTTGCTCTGGGTCTCATTTTCCTCATCTGGAAAATGGTCTCCAAGATCTTTCTGATGATTCCTTGTAGACTGATATCACCTTTCTTATCGCTAGCTGAAGAGTATAATGTAAAAGAATGAAATTAGAACATTTCTCTAACACCATGCACAAAAATAAGCTCAAAATGGGGCTTCCCTGGTGGCGCAGTGGTTGAGGGTCCGCCTGCCAATGCAGGGGACACGGGTTCGTGCCCCAGTCTGGGAAGATCCCACATGCCACGGAGCGGCTGGGCCCGTGAGCCATGGCCGCTGAGCCTGCACCTCCAGAGCCTGTGCTCTGCAACAGGAGAGGCCACAACAGTGAGAGGCCCGCGTACAGCAAACAAACAAACAAACAAAAAAAGCTCAAAATGGATTAAAGACCTAAATGTAAGACTGGATACTATAAAACTCCTAGAGGAAAACATAGGCAAACATTTTTTGACATAAATTGCAGTATTATCTTTTTCGATCCATTTCCTAGAATAACAGAAATAAGAACAAAAATAAACAACTGGGAACTAATTAAACTTAAAAGCTTTTGCACAGCAACGGAAACCATAAATAAAATGAAAAGACCTACAGAATGGGAGAAAATATTTGCAAACGATACAACAAACAAGGGATTAATCTCCAAAATATACAAACAGCTCATACAGCTCAATAACAAAAAAACAAACCCAATTAAAAAATGGGCAGAAGATCTAAATAGACACTTCTCCAAAGAAGACATACAGATGGCCAAAAGGCGCATGAAAAGATGCTCAACATCACTAATTATTAGAGAAATGCAAATCAAAACTACAATGAGGTATCACCTCACACTGGTCAGAATGGCCATCATCCAAAAGTCTACAAATAATAAATGCTGGAAAGGGTATGAAGGAAAGGGAACCCTCCTACACTGTTGGTGGGAATGTAAATGGGTACAGCCACTATGGAGAACAGTATGGAGGTTCCTTAAGTAACTAAAAATAGAGCTACCATATGACCCAGCAATCCCACTCCTGGGCATACATCCGGAGGAAAGCCAAAATTTGAAAAGATACATGCACCCCTATGCTCACAGCAGCGCTGTTTACAATAGCCAAGACGTGGAAGCAACCTAAATGTCCAGTGACAGATGAATGGATAAAGAAAATATGATATATATATATACAATAGAATATTACTCAGCCATAAAAAAGAATGAAATAATGCTATGTGCAGCAACATGGATGGACCCAGAGATTACCATACTGAGTGAACTAAGCCAGACAGAGAAAAACAAATATCATATGATATTGCTTATATGTAGAATCTAAAAAAAATGATACAAACGAACTTATTTACAAAACAGAAAGAGACTCACAAACAGAAAACAAAATTACAGTTACCAAAGGGGAAATGGGCGTGGAGGGAGGGATAAATTAGGAGGTTGGGACTAACATATACACACTACTATATAGAAAATAGATAACCAACAAGGACCTACTATATAGCACAGGGAAATATACTCAATATTTTGTAATAACCTATAAGGGAAAAGAATATGAAGAGGAATATATATATTTGTGTGTGTGTGTGTACAAACACACACACACACACACACACACACACATATATAATCACTGTGCTGTACACCTGAAACTAACATGATATTGTAAATCAATTATACTTCAATTTAAAAAAAAAGGAAAGAAGGAAAAAGAAGTGTAGCTGCTAAAACCTGTATAGCCTTGTCTCCCTCTGCTGGCTGGGTAACATGTCATAAATGTCAAAGAAACATTTTTGTTCTTTTCAGTACTGAAGTTATTATCTTTCAGAATTTATAAACCACACAATGCTGACCAACTAAAAAAGACAGACAGCATTCAAATCTTGGTTACCATCTTCAGTTTTCTAGGTCCTTTATAAATATATGTATCACAACAAAGTTTCTATCTTCTCATCAGGTAATTAAGTTTAGAAAAGCAGGTCAGATTTCAAATAAAACTGACATATTGTGTTGGTCAAGGATTTCTGGCTGGAATAATTTGGTTTATTCCCTCAGATGTCTCCAGTGGATCATTATCTACAAAGGGGATTTTCTGTTGGAGTTAAGAGGACTCCGAGAAATATTCAGCAGAGCATTAATCTTTTTCTTTTTTTTTTTTTTTGCAGTACGCGGGCCTCTCACTGCTGTGGCCTCTCCCGTTGTGGAGCACAGGCTCCGGACACACAGGCTCAGCGGCCATGGCTCACGGGCCCAGCCGCTGCACAGTATGTGGGATCTTCCTGGACCGGGGCACAAACCCGTGTCCCCTGCATCAGCAGGCGGACGCTCAACCACTGCACCACCAGGGAAGCCTGCATTAATCTTTTAATGGCTAAGCCATGAGAACTCTGTCACATATATCTTTATTTTTAAAAAAATTATTTATTTTTGGCTGCCTTGGGTCTTCGTCGCTGTGCGCGGGCTTTCTCTAGTTGCGGCGAGTGGGGGCTACTCTTTGTTGCGGTGAGCGGGCTTCTCGTTACGGTGGCTTCTCTTTTTGCAGAGCAGAGGCTCTAGGCACACGGGCTTCAGTAGTTGCGGTACGTGGGCTCTGTACTTGTGGCTCGTGGGCTCTAGAGCGCAGGCTCAGTAGTTGTGGTGCACGGGCTTTGTTGCTCCATGGCATGTGGGAACTTCCCTGACCAGGGCTCGAACCCGTGCCCCCTGCATTGGCGGGCGGATTTCTTAACCACTGCGCCACCAGGGAAGCTCTACCTTTTTGTCTTTATTGTATGAAATCATCTATTTCTTCTTTATTTTTTAATATTTATTTATTTGTCTGTGCTGGGCCTTAGTTGCGGCATGTGGGATCATCGTTGAGGTGTGAAGGATCTTTTACCTGTGGCATGTGTGCTGTTAGTTGAGGCATACCCGGGCCCCCTGCATTGGAAGCACGGAGTCTTAACGACTGGACCACCAGGGAAGTTCCGAAGTCATCTATTTCTTAAATAAGCAATGTCGTATTTATTGATCTCTCTCTGAAAAGCAGTAACTTAATGCTTTTGTGTTTAATTTTCTCTCTTTTCGTTATAATATTATCTTACTTTGTTGACATAATTTTATAGTTTATCACTTAAACCTACAGCTAGGGACTTCCCTGGAATTTCTGGATTTCTGAAATGTCATCAGAATGTGTGCACCTTTCTAATTAGCCCTGCTTGATACTTGGTGAGTCATACTTTTCTTCAGTTAGGGAATATGTTCTATGATTTATTTCTCCACTCTCCTGTCTTCGTTCTCTCCTTCTTTACATTGACATATCCTCCATCTGCTGTCTTTTTTATTTCTATTCTGAGAGGCTTCCTCTACTTTGTCCTCCCAATTACTTGGCCTTCAGCTTTCCACTTTATCATTTTTCTAATCCAGTATGTCGTCTTGGCAATCACTCTTTCAGTTGTCCGATTAATTACTTCCCTTTCATTGCAGACTTTTTGCTTGATAGATGCACTATCCCCTGAGTATGCTAATTAGGACAATTTGAAAGCCTCTTCTGTTTTTAGAGTTACCTATGTCTCCAATGGGGCTTGTTCATCTGGGTCCTTCTCTTCCATGTTACTGCTGCCTTTCCTCTTGTCTGGTAAGCCCTGACATGTACTCAGATGTAGGAACAAAGGCCTCCATTGGTTAGTCTAGGCAGTGGTGGGTGTGGGTTTCTTCAGTAGTGAAGTTCTCTGTTCCCCAGCTGGCCTCCCCAAGGGGAAAGCAGGTTGCTTGTAAGTGGCAGAGCTTGCCTGCCAGCATGCCTCACCAGAAGTGTGGGTACAGAGCCAGCAGACAGGCTGGGGAACCCCACAATCGCTTAATTAAGGAGGGCTGTACTTTGCATGGAACAGGTTTAGCGTGTTTCTCTCCTAGGCAGAGCTGCCTTTCCCTCCTCCCCACCCACGTCTGTTGTGGACTTCCGAAGTAGGCTCAGGCTCTGCTCTCCTTCGCCCAGGCTTGAAGCACTTCGCTGGGTGCCCTCCTCAGGCCACCTGCCCACTTTCTTTAGGCAAAAGCACTTGGAACAGGGCCTAGTGCTTTGCAATGCGCTCAACAACTATTTGTTGAATAAATGATGGAAGACAAGTGGGGAGGGACCCAAACGTCCCTGCAATTCCAAACATGCTTCAGTAATGAATTATCCTAAAGAGGGCTTCCTGGTCCAGCCCTGCTCTTTGTATTGAGCTCAAACTAGCCGACTGCCAGCGCCAGGATTTCCTTCATTACATATGGTGTGTTGGACTAAGTGCAATTCCCTCCTCTTTTTCTCTATCAATCTGACCCCACCTGCTCACTCTCTTCTATAATTCCATAATTCAATGAGACCTTGGGAGAGAAAGAAGATAGATGTGTGTGTTCTGTCTGCCATAGTAAACCAGAAATATATGTGATAAAGCTACAGAAAAACATTTATTTTCAAACTTTTGTTGAACCCTCACAAGATGGAAAATAGAAAAACTTATTTCAGCTTTTCCTATTTATTATATGTTGATGTTTTATTTGGAAATTAGGAAATAATTATATAATTGAATACTTGCGTAAAAAGTAGCGGGAAATGAATTAAAATTTTCTGGCCTGTTTTTAATAGAATCACAACATTTTAATATGGTATGAACACAGTGTATATGCTATATATAATATATACCATATTAATAACATAAATGAAACTTCAGGACTCCTGAGGAAAAGTACAGTTTCGTCAGGTGAATATAAATCTCATCTGAAATAAATTCAGCTTTTAAAGAAAACGAAGTACAGAGAATATTAAGTGGAAAAAGAAGTTACAGCATAGTATGATACACACATTACAGCCACATTAAAAATGTGTGTATATATGTGTATATATATATATATATAAATATATATATGTGAGTATATAGAGGTGTATAGATACACACACACAGAGACACAGATATATACACACATAGAAACGGAGAAACAATTAGAAATCACAGCAAAGTGTTAAGTTATTTTAGGAGGTTTGGGGTTAATACAATGGCGATTGAGAAGCACTAGTGTCATGTAATTTATTCCAAGTAAGAGGGATTAATTACATATATATTAATTAATTTAAAAATACACACTGGGGGACTTCCAGAGTCAGTTCTGATATATAAAGAGTTTGGAAGTTGTTTCTCATGTCGAGTCAGTTCTGATATATAAAGAGTTTGGAAGTTGTTTCTCATGTCGAGTCAGTTCTGATATATAAAGAGTTTGGAAGTTGTTTCTCATGTCCTTAAAAGAAAAAGGCTAGGGCTTCCCTGGTGGCGCAGTGGTTGAGAGTCCGCCTGCCGATGCAGGGGAACACGGGTTTGTGCCCCGGTCTGGGAAGATCCCACATGCCGCAGAGCAGCTGGGCCCGTGAGCCATGGCCGCTGAGCCTGCACGTCCGGAGCCTGTGCTCTGCAACGGGAGAGGCCACGACAGTGAGAGGCCCGTGTACCACAAAAAAAAAAAAAAAAAAAAGAAAGAAAAATACTAAACAAACTGAAAAATCAATGACTTTAATGGCTTTTCTCGGAGCAATAGTAGAATTGAGGTTGCAGGACAAACTGTCACATCAGAATCTAGAGACAGGAGAACACAGAGTCACAGGTGAGATCAGCTTACCTGAAACAGAAGTTTCTGGAGCCATAAAGCAGTAGGAAGTTACATGGTAACTTCGATGAACTGCTAAAGACTGGGTGTGGACTAGCATTAGAGAGAGAAACTCTGAGGGGCTGTAGTCTAACTGAGGTCTCCATACTTCAGTGGGTTTTACTTCCAGGAACCCCACTAGGTTCTCATTATGAAGAGCCAAGACGGAACACTTGTGTTTCTGGCAGGGGGAGGGGAAAAGTAACCATTTTGAAATATGCCCAGTGTTCTCCTTAACAAAGACCTATTCAGTAGAGAGAAGAGACTTCACCAGAGCCTTAGTTCATTTGGGGGAAGGGAAATTACCCAAACCAGCCCTCTCTAGCTTTATTCTCTCACCTAAGGGGGAAAAATACTGAGAAACACTTGTGAAAGTTCAGGGACACAGGCCTATTAAAAGACTGAGATTTACACATAGGATTATAGAACATCTCCTCTCTCCCCAAAACATTACCACATCAACAGGGCCACAGTATAACAGTGGATTACAGCTGAAGGAACTGCAAGGTGCAGATTCTATTCAACCACAAAGCCAACAGGGGAGACAGAAACAAGGACACTAGAGGAAATGAAAGTCTCTGACACCTACAGCTACAGCAAATATGAAACACGGTCTAACTCCTAGCCAGATTAACATAAGACCGCACACGGAACACCTACTGATCTCAGTCTCTATTACCTAATATACCTTAGTATGGCTAAAACAAGACATACTAAGTTTTAAGGCAAGAGACAAAGCAGGCATCAGAATCAGATTCAGACATGGCATAGACTTTGGAATTTAAAATAACTATGATTACTGTTAAAGGTTCTAATGAAAAAAGTAGGTAACATGCAAGAACAGATGGGTAAACAGAGATGGAAACAATAAGAAAGAATTTAAAAAATACGAGAAATTAAAAACCCAGTGTAACAGAAATGAAGAATGCCTTTGATGGGCTCATCAACAGACTGGACATAATCAAGGAAACAATCAGTGAGCTTGAAAATATTACCGTATAGTAAATATGGCTATATCCCAGGAGCTCCTGGGATATAGTAAATGTCTTCTCAAGCTCACACGGAACATTCACCAAGACAAACCACATTCTGGGCCATAAAACACACTTGAAGGAATTGAAGAAAAAAATAAACCAAAGTATATTCTCAGACCACAATGAATTAAACTAGAAACCAAGAACAGAAAGATAGCTGGAAAACCCCAATATATTTTTTTTTATTTATTTATTTTGCGGTACACAGGCCTCTCCCGTCGCGGAGCACAGGCTCCGGATGCGCAGGCTCAGCGGCCATGGCTCACGGGCCTAGCCGCTCCGCAGCACGTGGGATCCTCCCGGACCCGGGCACGAACCCGCGTCCCCTGCATCGGCAGGCGGACCCCCAACCACTGCGCCACCAGGGAAGCTCCAATGTATTTTTAAATTGAAGTATAGTTGATTTACAATATTGTGTTAGTTTCTGGTGTAAAGTGATTCAGTTTTACATATAGTTTCTGCTGTAAAGTGATTCAGTTTTACATATATATGTATACATATATATACTTTTCCATATTCTTTTCCATTATGGTTTATTACAGGATATTGAATATAGCTCCCAGTGCTACACAGTAGGATCTTGTTGTTTATCCATTCTATATTTAATAGTTTGCACCTGCTAGTCCCAAACTCCCAGTCCATTCCTCTCCTGACCCCCTCCCGTGGCAACCACAAGTCTGTTCAATGTCTTTGAGTCTGTTTCTGTTTTGTAAATAAGCCGGTTTGTGTCTTATTTTAGATTCCACATATAAGTGATATCATATGGTATTTGTCTTTCTCTTTCTGACTTACTTCACTTAGTATGATAATCTCTAGTTGCATCCATATTCCTGTAAATGGCATTATTTCCTTCTTTTTTATGGCTGAGTGATATTCCATTGTATATATGTAGCACATCTTCTTTATCCATTCATCTGTCAATGGACACTAAGGTTGTTTCCATGTGTTGGCTATTGTGAATAGTGCTGCCATGAACATAGGGGTGCATGTATCTTCTAATAGTTTTGTCTAAATATATGCCCAGGAGTGGGACTGCTGGATCATATGGCAACTCTATTTTTAGTTTAGTGTTTTCTTTTTTTTGCGGTATGCGGTCCTCTCACTGTTGTGGCCTCTCCCATTGCGGAGCACAGGCTCCAGACGCGCAGGCTCAGCAGCCATGGCTCACGGAACCAGCCGCTCCGCAGCATGTGGGATCTTCCCGGACCGGGGCACAAACCTGCGTCCCCTGCATCGGCAGGCGGACTCTCAACCACTGCACCACCAGGGAAGCCCTATTTTTAGTTTTTTGAAGAACTTCCACGCTGTTCTCCATAGTGTCTATACCAATTTACTTTCGCACCAACAGTGTAGGAGGATTCCCTTTTCTCCATACTCTCTCCAGCATTTGTCATTTGTAGACTTTTTTTTTGGCTGCACAGTGCGGCTTCCTGCATCTTAGTTCCCCAAACAGGGATCGAACCCACACCCTCTGCAATGAAAGCAGAGTCCTAACCACTGGACCACCAGGGAATTCCCATGTAGACTTTTTAATGATGGTCACTCTGACCAGTGTGAGGTGGTACCTCATTGTAGTTTTGATTTGCATTTCTCTAATAATTAGCGATGTTGAGCATCTTTTCATGTGCCTCTTGGCCATCTGTATGTCTACTTTGGAGAAATGTCCATTTAGGTTTTCTGCCTATTTTTTTTTTTTGGCTGTATTGGGTCTTCATCGCGGTGTGCAGGCTTCTCATTGTGGTGGCGTCTCTTGTTGCGGAGCACAGGCTCTAGGCACGTGGGCTTCAGTAGTTGTGGCGCACGGGCTTAGCTGCTCTGCGGCATGTGGGATCTTCCCGGACCAGGGCTTGAACCCGTGTCCCCTGCATTGGCAGGCGGATTCTTAACCACTGTGCCACTAGGGAAGCCCCTCTGCCTATTTTTTGATTGGGTTGTTTGCTTCTTTGTTATTGAGTTATATGAGCTGTTTGTATACTTTGGAAATTAAGCCCTTGTCAGTTGCATCATTTGCAAATATTTTCTCCCAGTCCATAGGCTGTCTTTTCATTTTGTTTATGAAAATCCCCAAATATTTGGAGATTAAACAAGACTCTCTAAATAAAATACCAGTCAAAAAAGAAGTCACAAGAAAAAAAACTTTAATATTTGGAACTTAAATGAAAATACAACTTATCAAAATTTGTAGGATGCAGCAAAATCAGTGCTTTAGCAGAAAATTTATAACATTAAATGTGCATTTCAGAAAAGATCTGAAGTCAATAATCTAAGCTTCCATCAAATACTAGAGAAAGAAGAGCAACTTATGCCTAGAGCAAGCAGAGAAAAACAATTTAAAAATTAGAGCAGAGGGCTTCCCTGGTGGCACAGTGGTTGAGGGTCCGCCTGCCGATGCAGGGGACACAGGTTCATGTCCCGGTCCGGGAAGATCCCACATGCCGCAGAGCGGCTAGGCCCGTGAGCCATGGCTGCTGGGCCTGCGCGTCCGGAGCCTGTGCTCCACAACGGGAGAGGCCACAACAGTGAGAGGCCCGCATACCAAGAAAAAAAAAAAATAGAGCAGAAATCAGTGAAATCAAAAACAGAAAAACAATAGAGAAAAGCAATGAAATCAGGCCTTCCCTGGTGGCTCAGTGGTTAAGAATCGGCCTGCCAATGCAGGGGACACGGGTTCGAGCCCTGGTCCGGGAAGATCCCACATGCCGCGGAGTAACTAAGCCCGTGCACCTCAACTACTGAGCCTGCGAGCCTAGAGCCCATGCTCTGCAACAAGAGAAGCCACCGCAATGAGAAGCCCACGCACCGCAACGAAGAGTAGCCCCTGCTCGCTACAACTAGAGAAAGCCTGCAAGCAGCAATGAAGACCCAGCACAGCGAAAAATAAATAAATAAAATAAATAATGAAAAAGAAAAGTTTGCCATGAAAAGCAATGATATCAAAAGCTTGTTCTTTTAAAAGAAATAAAATACATTGTGAAGGGGTGGGATAGGGAGGGTGGGGTATGGGGATATATGTATACATGTAGCTGATTCACTTTGTTGTACAGCAGAAACTAACACAACATCGTAAGGCAATCATATTCCAATAAAGATATAATAAAATAAAATAAAATAAAATGCACTGTGAATTTTTAAATCTTTATAATTACCTGTCTTTGTTGAGTATAAAATTAGGAAATTATACATCTAAAGAGAAATATATTCTTTTACTCATTAATTTTTTAATTCTATAAAAATTGAAATATAGTTTATTTACAATATTGTGTTAGTTTCAGGTATACAGCATAGTGATTCAGTATCATTGCAGATTATATTTCATTACAGGTTATTTCAAAATAATTGATATAATTCCTTGTGCTATGCAGTATATCCTTGTTTCTTATCTATTTATATACAGTAGTTTGTGGAAGAAATATATTCTTAATCTGTCTAGTGTTAAAAACTTTACATTCAAAATTTTCTGAAAAGTAACTATCTCCAGTTTTGTGACTATCCATTATAAAGAATTTTCCATTTTCTGATTTATTTCCAGTTTTATTAGGCAGCCAGGCTTCCCTTTCTAGCATGCTTTTGGACTGTTTTTCTCCTGCCATCAGTTGGTATATGTACAGGAAGGAAGTACTGGACAAAGTAATTTCAAGAGCTCCCCGAGGGCAAGGTCTACTTAAGGATATATCAACACAGTGCTTTCTGTATACAGGCATACTTCACAGATATTGTGGGTTCGAGTCAGACCACCACAATTAAGTGAGTATTGCAATAAAGCGAGTCACATGAATTTTTTGGGTTCCCAGTGCATATAAAAGTGTTTTACGTTATACTATCTGTGAAGTGTGCAATAGCATTATATATATAAGAAAACAATGGAAACACCTTAATTAGAAAAATGGTTTATTGCTAAAAACTGCTAACCATCATCTGAGCCTTCGGCAAGTCATAATTTTTTTGCTGGTGGAGGGTCTTGCCTCGATGTTGATGGCTGCTGACTTCAGGGAGGTGGCTGCTGAAGGTTGGGAAGGCTACGGCAATTTCTTAAAATAAGACAACGATGAAGTTTGCCACATCAATTGACTCTTCCTTTAATGAACAATTTCTCATTGGTGTTTGACGGTATTTTACCCACAGAACTTCATTCAAAATTGGAGTCATTCCTCTCAAACCTTGCCACTGCTTTACCATCTATTTATTATTTAGAATATTTATGTAATATTCTAAATCCATTGCTGTCATTTCAACAGTCTTCTCGGTATCCTCGCCAGGAGTAGATTCCATCTCAAGAAACCACTTTCTTTGCTCATCCATAAGAAGCAATTCCTCAACTGTTAAGTTTTATGAGATTGCAGGAATTCAGTCACATCTTTCAGCTCCACTTCTAATTCTAGCTCTCTTGCTATTTCCACCACATCTGCAGTTACTTCCTCCACTGAAGTCTTGAATGCTCTCAAAAGTCACCCATGAGGGTTGGAATCAATTTCTTCCAAACTCCTGTGAATGTTGATATTTTGACCTCTCCCCATGAATCATGAATGTTCTCAATGGCATCTAGAATGGTGAATCCAGGTGTTCAATTCATTTTGCCCAGATGCACCAGAGGAATCTCAACCTGTATTAGTTATAGCCTTACAAAATGTATTTCTTAAATAAGACTTTAAAGTTGAAATTATTCCTTGAACCATGGGCTACAGAATGGATGTTCTGTTAGCAGGCACAAAAACATTTAATTTTGCTGCACATCTCCAACAGGGCTCTTGGATGACCAAGTGTATTGTAAATGAGCAGTAATATTTTGAAAGGAACCCTTTTTCTCTGAGCAGTAGGACTCCACAGTGAGCTTAAAATATCCAGTAAACCATGCTGTAAACAGAAGTGCTACTATCCAGGCTTTGTTGTTCCATTTATAAAGCACAGGCTAAGTAAACTGAGCATATATTCTTAAGGGCCCTAGGATTTCTGGAATGGTAAATGAGCACTGGCTTCAAATTAAAGACACCAGCTGCATTAGCCCCTAATAAGTCTTCAACCTGTCCTTTGAAGCCAGGCAATGACTTCTCCTCTTTAGCTATGACAGTTCCAGATGGCATCTTCTTTCAATAAAAGGCTGTTTGTCTACACTGAATATCTGTTGTTTAGTGTAGCCATCTTCATTAATTACCTCAGCTAGATCTTCTGGAAAACTTCCTGGAGCTTCTACATTAGCATTAGCTGCTTCACCTTGAACTTCTATGCTATGGAGATGGGTTTTTTCCTTAAACCTCATGAACCAACCTCTGCTAGCTTCAAGTTTTTCTTCTGAAGCTTCCTCACCTCTCACAGCCTTCAAAGAATTGGAGAGAGTTAGGACCTTGCTCTGGATTAGACTTGGCTTAAGGGAATGCTGGGGCTGGCCTGATCTTCCATCCGCACCTCTAAAACTTTCCCCATATCAGCAATAAGGCTGTTTCGCTTTCTTATCATTCATGTGTTCACTGGAGGAGCACTTTTAATTTCCTTCGAGAACTTTTCCTTTGTGTTCACAACTTGGCTAACTCGCCTCTTGGCACAAGAGGCGTAGCTTTCAGCCCACCTTGGCTTTCAACATACCTTCCTCACTAGGTGCAACATTTCTAGCTTTTGATTTAAAGTGAGACATATGACTCTTCCTTTCACTTGAACACTTAGAAGCCAATGCGGGGTTATTAATTGGCCAATTTTCAATTTTGTTGTGTCTCAGGGAATAGGGAGGCTGAGGAGAGGGAGAGAGACTGGGGAACAGCTGGTCAGTGGAGCAGTCAGAATACATACAGCATTTATTATGTTCACCGTCTTACATGGTTGCGGTCTGTGGTGCCCCAAAACAATTACAAGAGTAACATCAGAGGTTACAGATCACCATAACAAATAATGAAAAAATTTGAAATACTGTTAAGAATTACCAAAATGTGACAGAGGCGTGAAATGAGCAGATGCTGTAGGAAAAATGATGCCAATAGACTTGCTCAACCCAGGGTTGCCACACACCTTTAATTTGTAAAAATCACAGTATCTGTGAAGTGCAGGAAAATGAGGTATGCCTGTACCAGGAATGCAATAAACATTTGTGGAATGAATGATGCATATTTTTTTCTTTGTAGAATTACAGATATCAATAAGCTGTGCTGTATTTAAAGTACACTATATCTAGGGCTTCCCTGGCGCAGTGGTTAACAATCTGCCTGCCAATGCAGGGGACACCGGTTCGAGCCCTGGTCTGGAAGATCCCACATGCCGCGGAGCAACTAAGCCCCTGCGCCACAACTACTGAGCCTGCGCGCCACAACTACTGAGCCTGCGTGCCACCACTACTGAAGCCTGCACACCTAGAGCCCGTGCTCTGCAACGAGAAGCCACCCAATGAGAGGCCCGCGCACTGCAACGAAGAGCAGCCCCTGCTTGCCGCAACTAGAGAAAGCCTGTTTCAAAAATAAATAAATAAATTTATTTATTTTTAAAAAGTAAACTATATCTAATTTTGGATTTTCACTTTTTGGAGTTATCTATATCATGACTTCCTCCTAATTAAAGCACAAGGGCCCAGGCCTAAGTAGCCAGGGTGGCTCAGGAAAGAAACAGACTTTAACTCCACATTATTAGACAGAGTGGTATTAGGATCAACTAAGACAATATCATCTTTCCAAAGGGTCGAGTCAATGGAAGATGGCTTCCTTGTCAAATGAAGCGACTGAGTCCTCGAGACCAGGGTTTTTAAGAGTGAAACCTTCTGTCTTGGTCAAAACAGGCATCAGATCTTCCATAGCGAAAACTATTTTTGTAAATAGAAAAAAAATGTAGAAACAGGATGAATGTGGCCAATAAAGAGCAGCCGTGGATTGGGGACGTCTAAAGAGAGTAGCAGGGGTGCTTTTACCCACATGCTATTTGTGCCAACACAGATCTCAGAGGCTACAAGTGGAGTTGATCAGAGTTGAAAGAGAAGTGCTCCCAGGTGTGCCTAAGTGCCTTTCATTCCAGAGAGTTAAGGTTGAGGAATTCTTGCACTTAACCTCGAGCCCTCCCTGTCATGAAAATCCATTTTGGGGTTACTGTGGACTAGTTTACAAACAAAATCTCAACAAAGAATATCTCCTGCAACCTTTAAAACCCATTCCCCAAGAAAGTGATAAAACACAGGGACTGGGAGAAAATATATGCCAATTGTATATCTGATAATGTATCTAGAAAATATAAAAGAGGTCTTAAAACTCAACCACAAAAAGACGAATAATTCAATTTTAAAATGGACCAAGGATCTGAATAGACATTTCTCCAAAAAACATAGAAAAAAGACCAATAAGCACACAAAAAGATGTTCAACATAATTAGTCATTAGGGAAATGCAAGTCAAAACCACAATGAGATACAACTTCACAACCACTAGGGTGGCTATAATCAGACAGATATCAAGTGTTGGTGAGGATGTGGAGAAACTGGAACCTTCATACACTCCTGGTAAGAATGTAAAATGGTGCAGATGCTTTGAAAAACATTCTGGCAGTTCCTCAGAAGATTAAACACAGAGTTATGACCCAGTAATTCCACTCCCAGTTATATGCCCAAAAGAAATAACATACATCCACACGGAAACCTGAACAAAACTGTTTCTAGGAGCATTATTCATGACAGCCAAAAGGTGGAAACAACCCAAACATCCGTCAAATGGACGAATGGATAAACAAAATGTGGTATATTCATACATGGAATATTACGTGGCAATAGAAAGGAATGAAGCACTGACACCTACTACACCATGGATGAAAGTTGAAAACATTATGCTAAGTGAAAGAAGTCACAAAAGACCACAGCTTGTATAACTGCATTTATACGAATGATCAGAATAGACAAATCTATAGAGACCGAAAGTAGTTCTTGCCAGGGGCTGGGTATGGAAAGTGACTGCTGATGGGTAAGGGGTGATAAAGGTGGTGTAAAATTGATTGTGGTGATGGTTGCACAGCTCTGAATACACTGAAAAACCTCTGAATTACATACTTTAAATAAGTGAATTGTACAACATATGAAATTTATCTCAACAAAGCTATTAATAAAAAAAAAAACAAGGCAGAAACTTCAGCCCTGCTTCAATCGCCTTACCCCGCCTGCACAAACAACTTGGGTTCCCAGCTTTGGGTGCTAACCGGTCACAAAATCCTATCATCCCTAAAACCTCAATTTATATTCCATGAATTTGGAATCTAAAATCTAAACAGAAGCTGCACTAAAGATCAGCTCTGCATTACTTAGAGGAGAGAAAATTGCAGAACATCATCGGAACAGCTTAAGGAAAATTTCAGCATCCTGAAATATTTCCCATCTACATTAACAGCCATGGTTGCTATGTGCTCCCATAGTAAAAACATTTAGTCCCAATAACCATAAAATGTAATAATCAATTAAGCATTTTAAAATCACATTTAACTAGCCTTAATCCCAACTTACATATTCACAGTATGACAAATTAAACCTTAATACTGAAGGAATATTTACCATTATACCAATGACATGCAATAAAGAAGTGCTCTTTCAAAACCTTACGGTCGGGCTTCCCTGGTGGTGCAGTGGTTGAGAGTCCGCCTGCCGATGCAGGGGACACGGGTTCGTGCCCCGGTCCGGGAGGATCCCACATGCCGCGGAGCCGCTAGGCCCGTGAGCCATGGCCGCTGAGCCTGCACGTCTGTAGCTTGTGCTCCACAATGGGAGAGGCCACAACAGCGAGAGGCCCGCGTACCGGAAAAAAAAAACAAAAAACCGTACTGTCCAACACAGTAGCCACTGGCCACATGTGGCTACTGAACACTGGAAATGTGACTAGTCCAAACTGAGATGTGTTGTAAGTGTAAAATACACACTGTATTTTAAAGACTTACTACAAAATGGAGACTGAAAAATATTTAGCTTTGCATATTACAGGTTGAAATTATCTTTTAGATATATTGGTTTAGATAAAATATATACTATTAATCCCACCTGTCTCTTTTTAAACAGACTCAACGTGGGGGCTCAGGGCCCCCACCCGGACGAGAACATTTCAAATTACATACGCAGCTCACATGATATTTCTATTGGAAAGAGTTGCTCTAGAAAAACATTTAGAGCTTTTGAGGGGAAGGTAAGTATGCATCAGAAGACAGGGCTCTGAATAACTTCTATTATAGTTCCCTGTCGCCATCTCTTTTATATACTGGTCACTTTGCAGGAGTCTTTAGTATGGGTGGAAAAGCTGTAACACAAAGTCATCACCATACTTTCGAGACAACACAATCATACGGACCCTCCAACCATGCTTGCTTTCTGCAGCTGTTGCTTTCATAAGAAGCTACAGCATGTGCCAGCCAAGAAGGAAAGTTTTAAATGACATCAGTTAAGGATAATTGTTAATTATCCAGCAGTTCTGGATAATTTCCCCCTGTGGAGCAAAACAGCCTGAGAGCTTTAAGTATGGTTTGATTGAACCTTTGGACAAGGTATCTAGATGAAAGCAAGGGCAGTAAAAAGGATCACAGGTGATCCAGGAGGACACCAGAACATGAGAAGCATTGAACTGAGTTTAAGGAAGACCCCTAGGGTGATCTACTTCAAGTGGGAACTCTTAAGCCATCAGTGTGAGCCCTGGATCTAATCGCAACGTAACCCCACCTGCACCTGTGGAATGCGTGTTACCTGAGCATTTGACTTTAATCATTAGCATCGCTGGATGTCACACCTCCTGTGTACTGGAATACTTCTGGTGACGGATTTGTTATCCAGAGCAGTGCTGTCCAATACAGCAGCCACTAACCACACAGATGGCTATGGAGCTGTTGAACTGTGGCTAGTGTGACTGGGAAGCTCAACTTCATTTTAGTTAACTTAAATTTAAATTAACACGCGTGGCTAGGGCTGCTGTACTGGCCGGCAAAGGTCTAGAGCCTTGCTTCCCAAGTGTGGTGTGCAGACCAGCAGCACAAGTACCTCTGGGAGTTTGTTAGAAACACAAGGTATTTCTGACTCCATCTGAACCTCCTGAAATACATCCTGCAGTAACAGCATCTCCAGGCGATTCCTATGCACATTAACGTCTGGAAAGCACTGACCCAGAGTAGGGGGTCTTAGCTGAATACTACACTGTATAAAAAGTTGGCACATACGTGTATGTATAGGTGTACGTATGTGTATATACATGCTTTTCCCCTTTCCTTCCCCTGAAGACAATGTCCACACTTTTTCCTTAGATTTTCCAAGGAGTTTGTGATCCAAAACAGAAGTTTTATCCTATAGAAATGTAGCCCCGTAAAGTAGGAAAGCAGATTTCATTGAACAAAGAAAAACTTTTAAATTACCCTTTGTTATGCAGGCACAGTCTTCAATTCATGAAGGGCAGAACCTGGCCATCCACGGCTTTGAGGTTCTTCTGCTGTGTTCTCACTTCTTCACCCATGCTACCCACAGTTCATTCTCCTAGACTGTTTTTATGTTTCAAAATACCACATGTACACGCATTAGCACAGATAAGTAGTATAACATTTATATATATTCTATTTTGTATTATACACCCATACCCACACCCTGATTTTTTAGTGCAAAATTGGCCACAAAATGCACTTTAGTGCAAATACATACCGGTTTGTGCTAATTTGTACAGCCTGGAACAACTGGTGGAGTTTTAAGTACTGATGTGCTGTTGCAGCTGCTACCAATTTTTCGGTTGATTCAGGAATCAACCAGGAAAAAAAAAATTTTTATTAGTATCATAGAAGTCTAGTTGTTATCTACAACATGTAACCATGAAGATTCGGGAATCAGCCAGGTATCTTTTTAATTAGTATAATGGCAGTCTAGTTATAATCTACTACATGAAACCATGAACAAAACAGCTGATGGTCAGCCGGTGGTTATTTAGCTTACTTTTCCATCAGTAGATAGCGCTGGTTTTATATTATAATAAAAAACACTCATCCTTTATTATTTGTCTGGCAAAAATTTAGGAAACAAAGATTTCTTTTTTCAAAGATACTTTTATGTTGAGGATGCGGCTGTCGGCAGGCTTCGTAAACCTGCCTTACAGTATTCCTGCCCCCCGCCCCACACCTCCACTTTGTTAACAACAAGATGCTATGGCAATGATTTATTCCCAGTGGACTAAGTCCCTAGCATTAGATATGTCCCCAAGTCTCAAAATGGCTCTAAGAATCTGCCTTGAATCATTATCCTCCACTGCTGTTTAAGAGGAGACATGCACAAACTGGTAGTCAGCTAATGCAGCCAGGAAAATTAACTCGTCACAAAGAGCCACAAGTACCAATACTGCAAAAATGAAGAAAACATAAGTTTAGCCTCACTTTTTTTTTTTTGTAATATAAATTTATAAATGCAGAAGTACGGAATGCACTTGCAACATGAAGAGTTAGGTTCCCTCAATAAATACTTTCTCACTAATCAGTCTGGTGAAGAATAACTTGCTAGCACTGGAAAGTACAAATAGACAAATCATACATTTAATACATTTGGCCCTGGTGGGGCAAAAGATTCTTTAGAAATTAGCCAGCTGAAAGGGTAATTTACCAGGAGGGTTCTAATCTTTTTTTAACCTCTGCAATGTGACAGACATCATTAAAATACCAGGGCTAAAATACAATTTTCCACCTTGTTTCCACTGCCAGATACAGGATGAATGTCATCCACATTCCCGTGGTGGAGTAGGGTGGCTTTTCTCTACCCCTTTCTTTTCCATCCAGAAAGCACGCTGGAAGGCAAGTGAGTGGTGCTACTGTAAGAATAACCTTGATGCCAGTCTAATATGGTCAATCAGTCACACAATTGGACACGCCATCATATTATCTCACCCCCAGTCACGACACACCTTTTCTGAGGAGCTCTCATTCACTTAGTTTCTCGCCTTCAGCAGGGCCAACATTCTCATTTGCATTCAGTTTAAGTATTTATTCCATTTATTAACATAACCAGTAGAACTGAGTGTTTTAAAATATTTATTATATTTCGTTCTAGAAATGATGGTACAATTACGTCACACACCTTTGGGAAGGCATATTTATGCTTTCACACCAGAGCAAAGTTTTATGCATGGCCAGAACTGGAAATACCTAAGCCGTGAATAACAAAGGATAATGCTGTTGATAGGAGGAGCCCTTGTAAGTTTTCAAAAGCTTTCTTCTCTATCATTTATTTTTGGGCAGATATCAATCAGTCCAGTGGAAGGAGTTCTGAACATAAAAGGCACCTAGAATAAAAATTAGACCTTAACTAACAAAAAGAGGTGCACATGTTTACATCAAGAAACAAAAAGCCCTATTGATGCAACTCTCCTGCAAGCCAATGATAATAATAAATGCAAAAGCTATGGCAACTGAAAAGTCTATAAACACTTACCTGAACCTGGTTCATGAGCCGGATAATGACAATCACTTTGTGTTTTTAAACTTGTGGATGTTTTATCACCATTTAAACAAGCATGAGTACTGTTATTTATATTCACAGGTTCTAGGGGGAAGGCTCACTCTAATTATTTATCCATAGCCAAGATTTGTTTTGTTTTCTCTTAAATTCCATTGCTATGTACTCCATCCATGGATGCGTTAAAAATTACTGTTGCCAAAAAAAAAAAAAAAATTACTGTTGTCCTTCGAAGAATGTAGCAAAACCTAAAACTGCTACTTTAAACCAAATTCCTTTAAATGATTATAAAGCCAGTAAAGCTGACGTTTTACTATGATTTAAGCACCTGAAATATATTCTAACCAACTGATATTCTCTGAGCTAGAATTAGGATCCTCAAAATTTGTATGTATGTACAAATATTGCAAATTAAGCTAATAAAAACTTGGAAAAATACAAATAGCTTTTTTAGTACAAAGATCCAAAATCCACATAGGGGTCTGTACTAAGAGGAAAATGAACAGGAAGCCAGCAAACGTGTCTGCATTTTCTAATCTGGAGACAAAGGCCTCAGCGGAGCCAGGTGGTATTCAGCTGGGTCTGGTTCTTTATGCTGGTATCCATTTTTAGCACTTCGCGAATGGCCATGGTCGCGTAGGTAGAAGGAGGGAGAGAAAAATCCATCTTCAGAGCTCTGTATTTGCCTTCTGCCAGGCAAGAAAGAACAGTCAGAAAGTAAGGCAGCTGCAGACAGACTGGGGCGAGTCACATAATCTCTATACAGATAAAAGAACTGTGCTCCTTTCTTCAGCCTACTTCCCATGGGGCCTCAGAAAATGAGGCATGGGAGTAAGAGATCTGTGAGTGAAGGATCCACCTGAATCCCTATAGTAATTCTACCTGGAACCTTCATAGAAAGGGTAGGTGACAGAAGAGCATAGGAGAGAAACACACATAAAATGAAAAAAAAAAAAAAATTTACGCTACAGGGTGAAAACAGACAAAGGAATGGCAACAAGAATTTGACAATGAAAAGGCATTTTAGACTCTCTTGCTAGGTTTTCACTTAACTTTGTTAACTTTCTATGGGAGTGGGGAGGATATTCAATCACCTAATATCACAACCTTCTATAATGTTCATTCATTTTCAGTGGGAAATACTCTTTTAATCACTGACCTCCAACTGTAATCATAAAACTAAGATGACAAAACACAAAATAGAAATCATAGAGTGGGTTGGGAGATGGTGGTGATTGTAAGTTTTTTTTTTAAATATGTTTTTGTATGAGAAAACATTTCAAAGTTGACACAGAACTGATGGCTGAGTAAACTTACCAGAAGCAAACACTGGTGGTGGTTTCCCTTCTAGGTTGTCCACATCTGTGTTGAAGAGTGGAATTTTAGGATCATCATATGCAACGACTTCCCTTTGAAACATATGAAGAAAAGTGTGAATGTGAATTTCCATAACAGGCACTAAGTTACTCATCACCATTTGTTTAGCAAGGAAAACACACAGGCCTAGTGTAAATAATTCTAGGTGGGAGTATTCAATAACAGAATACGGCCATATTTTATACAGAAATACTATATAGCAAGGTGACAGATGATGCCAGCCTATGGTAAAAATAAAAAATGTTTCCCTAGGATGGAAATTCCTTTTGTATGTAGTTGGTAAGTAGTAAACTTCACTTGGCAGAGATGCAATTGAATTAATCACAGCATGTGTACTTTCTCCAGGGCGGTTATCACCACTAACACCACCATGTTGCTGTGAGAAACTGCTCTCTGGCAAGATGGAGGCCAACTCTGTCAGCCTCTTCCCACAATCCAGAGAAGAGGAGGGAAAAGGAAAAGGGAGAAGAGATGGAGAGAAGGAAGAGAACTTCCTGACAGTGGGCAACTAGTCCAGGGTTTAATTTTTTAAATTATCAAATAAAGCTTTACCTAATACTAGGTATTAAAGTATTTTAAAATGGGTAATACAAGTATCTTTTTCTCTCTAGAAACATGATAATGAAACAACCATATCAGTGTGGAACTCACAGCTAATTCTGAGTAAGGTAACTTGAAAATCTCAGTTTTTTAGGAATAGGGAAAAAGTTCATTCTCTGCACATCTCTTCAATAATTTAGCAATGTCAGTAAGATGTAAACTTAGCCACTTTCACTATATATTTGAATTCATTTATCTCCTGATAATTTGAAAATTACCAGGTAGTAGCAGTAATGAGAATAGTATTCAATAACAGCAATAACACTTTTATGCCAGGCTGTAAGCAATGAAAAATATTTATATAATGAAAAAGGTTAAAATCTAGTAGTTCAGTTCTATTTCATTCCAGACTATTACTCACCAGCTGACATTCTGCGGACGAATAATGATCTTTCGGTAGGCCCCTGATAAGGAATAATCTCTAATTTTGTGTCTCATGTTGTCAATATCAAGATTGTCCGCTGTGAGCATTTCCCTGTAGGCTTCACTAACTAATATAAAACAAAATCAGTTGGAATGCAGCATGTCAGCAAGCTACCTTGAACTATAGAGAGTAACATAAATTCTGTCACCTTAACAAAATTAATCATCTCAATTTACAATCCAATCTGTTCTATGGAATTAAAACGTACTGACTTACTAACTAGTACCAGGTGTCTCCAGTTTAGGTTTGGCCGACTCGTACTTTATTTTTGCAACCAGGCACAGTATCTGGGGTTAAGGGTCCCAAGATGGCTACAAAAGGCCATTTCATCAGAAGTTACTCAACTACAATGTATATGTACTCAGAGTTGGAAGAGACCATATACAGAGCCTCTAACTCCTTCCGGAAGAAGGTAGTTATAAATAAATGTATAAAAATAAGAGACCTGGGAACACCATCTGGCTCACCCTCGCACCTGATGTAGAAACTTTTTTACAACACCAGAGAGAGACAGTCATCCAGCCTTTGCTTTCACGTCGCCATTTATGGGGAGCTACCACTTTGTGAGGCACGCAATTATTGGAAAATTTTTTCTGTGCCATGCTGAAATATGTCATCGTGTGACTCCTGTCAACTGCTTTGGAACACAGATTAATTGCTTTCTTCCACATGTGTTTGTAAGTACTGGGCCTTTAAGCCATGATCTCCTCTAGACCAACAAGTTCCTCCAACTGTCCCTCCTTTGATATTTCTGTACTCCCCACCGACCCCTCATCTGCCTTGGGTAACAGGCTTACGTTAATAGTAACACCAGATACTTTTCATGTAGACTACCACCAAACTGGCCTTTTCCATCTGTACACTTGATCTTTGAACGTAAACATGAGAATTTACATTTAACCCTATTAAATGCCCTCTGCAGTTCTTTTTAAATACTTATTTTCCATATAATTAATATTAACTATTTTGGGTTATACTACTTGCAAATATGATAAGCAGATTTCTTTACTCACGTCATTCGTAAAAAACGTTGGTTAGACCAGGGTCAAGGAAAGACTCCCTCACGACCCACTTGTGAGGACAGCAGGGATCCCTAACTGAGCACTGCTGACACCAAGTGTGCCTACGTCATGAATCCACATGCCTGAACCACCACCCAGCCAGCCTGTGAGCCCCTGTCTTGGCCACGAGGTCTCCACAATCGGCTCTGTCAAAGGCTAAGCTGAATGTATGTTTTAACTGATACTAACTAGCCCAAAGTTTCTGACCTTGAGAGGTACCAGAGAGTAGAAAAGAATGCTTTCTTTTTCTCTCCTGGAAAGAGGGCAAGTGTGGCTCCAAGCATCTCAGTGCCTTCCTTCTCTACCTCCTGGTACTGGTCTCCGGTTCCTCGCTGCATCATCTGTGCCATCCACGCAGCACGGGCAGGCCACCCCACCCTTGTCTACCGCCCTTATTCATTCTCCCTCCTCTTGTCTAATCCTTTTCCCTCCATGAGGCCAACCTCACACAGCAGTCTGATTAGTCAACATGTAAATGGCAGGCTACCACTCCACTCTTTTATAAGTATTTGCCTTATCAAAGAAGGGTGTTAATCCTCATCATTTTGTAATTTCAAGAAATATAACGTTGATAAGTAAACTAATTCTGGGATCTTGAGAGAAAAGATGTTTTAACAGGAAAACACCTCCGACAGACCAGCCCTGGTGAGGAGTAAACTTCCAGAGTCAGTTCCACCAGGGTAGTCCCATGCTCAGGGCTGCTTTCTTTTTTACAATTTCTGAATCCTTCAAGAGTAAAAGTTCCAATTCCCCTGTCAAAATGGCATCCATGAAGGTACAGAAGTAATTCTTATCAGCCTCTGGGGAATGGGAAATAAGGGTAGGGAATGCTAAGTTTCCAGTTTATAAACTTCTGAGCTCACTGACTCTTGAAACACATGAACAGATATTATTTAACGCGGTTTAAAAAAAAAAAGGTTAAAAAAAGCAATGTTAAAGTATAATTATCCATTCTCTTTCTCAATGACTCTTTCCAAACCCTTCCATCCTTAGTAAGAATTAGTGAATTTCAGAAATTTTAAATAACAGTGCCAATAATAACAGCCACAACAATAAGGATACCAACACTATCACCATCACCACCACCTCCACCACCTGGTTTCTTAATTTAAATCATCCATCTGAATGCATCTATTTCAGGGGGACTTTTATAAGCAAACACGGCTTATGTATGTTTGAAACCTAAACATTTTTTTTCAAGTCGGATGGAAATTAAGGTTCTAAAATCATATTTAAAATACTGATTTTTTTCCCCTCTCTCGACTCTTGGCTGCCAGTGGCTTAATTATGTCTGACTTTAACTATCTTCCCCGGAGGGAACTTACTTTTATGCTGGGGGTAGATAACATCAAAACCAGGCAAGGGCATTACCACATCATGGATGGAGTAATTATTAACATCGTCTTCCTCAATACAGACAACTGCAGCTGAAAATATACCAATGGATAAATTAAGAAGAATTAAGGAAACAGGCAGTATTTCCACAAGTCCAACCTTCTAAAATTACACAGCTAAGCAATCAGAAATGCAAGCGTGCCCAGGTTCAGTGCCCCATGGAGCTTAGAGAAATTAATTTGCCTTTCTGTCTTTTCTATTCTACCCGAAAAATAAATATCGTGGATTCAGAAAAAGTAGAAAACTAAAAATAATCTGTTTCTCAGCTGCACCCTCACGTTTTAGGACTCCTGGCTTTTAGCTTCTTTTTCCTCATCAGACAACACTACAAAATACTATCTGGAAAGTTATCACAGATGAATGCATTCTGCCAAAAGCATAAACAATGGGAAAAAAAACCCCGTCTGTATTTAGAGGATGAAATGTGGTGGCACAGGGGACATTAAAATATACCAGATGTGATCAATATTGAGTGAGGAAAAATTAAATCAGGAAAAGATTAATTAAAATTTCCATACAAATGAAAAGCTTTAGTTCATTTACTGGGCACACCTGCAGATGAGCAGACTGTCTCCAGGAAGTAGCCAGGAAGAAATGGACTTTGGAAACAGACTTGTTTTGATTCCCAGACTTCTCTCTTTTTAATTTTTTTTAAAAATTAATGTTTATTTATTTATTTATTTTTGGCCACACTGAGTGGCATGTGGAATCTTAGTTCCCTGACCAGGGATCGAATCCACGTCCCCAGCAGTGGAAGCGCAGAGTCTTAACCACTGGCCCACCAGGGAAGTCCTAGCCTTCTCTTTTTTTTTTAACCAGCTGTGGAAACTTGGGGTTAGTGACTGAACCTCGTGTGAGGAACAGACAGAATGCTTCACAGTAATACTGAGCTTTAAACTAGAAGATGCAGGTAAAGGGCTTACTTAGCAGAAGGGCCAGCACACAGTAAGGGCTCAACAGCAGATGGGACTGTTTGCATGTCTACGATATCACAGCCCCATGTAAAGTGCACTCCAGTCTTGTGTTGACTTAAAGAAACTCTTTAAGACTGGCCAACGACAGCAGGGAGGCTGAAGTACACCCAGAAGTGTAGAGAAGTATTAGCTAGACCCAGATTAGGGTTTGCAAAGGGATCTTAGGCAACACTTAGTCCAAATCTTATCCTAGTTGAGAAAATGGAAGCCCGGAGAGAGTCAGGTGC
Source organism: Phocoena sinus (assembly GCF_008692025.1). NCBI lineage: Eukaryota > Metazoa > Chordata > Mammalia > Artiodactyla > Phocoenidae > Phocoena > Phocoena sinus. The sequence continues at coordinate 88,968,515 of NC_045771.1, forward strand.
ATATTTTCAAATCAGATGCCTATTTTTCATTACATATGACAGATCCACACCAGTCAGTCTGAGCTTACAATGTCTTTCCCTTTCAAGCTTACCAGACAGCTATCTTAACCAGCAGCCAGGCTGGATGTTAAGCACTAGTGTCAAATAACTGAACCCAAGTTTGTGTGAGCAAGGATGGTGTCTGCCCTCTTACCTCCTTTGAGAACAAGGTCCCCCGGGACAGGGTTCAGTCCATACTCTTCAATCCTCTTGCTCACCATGTTGTTCCACACATAGCTCTGATAGCTATGAATATACATTAAGCGATTATTTCTTGGTATCTGATGGGAGAAAAATAAAAAACAGGCAAGAGAAAAAAAAATACATTCCAAATATTAAAAGTACTGTACTTTCCAAGACATCCCACTTGTTTAGTGGTGCCCCTAGTACAAGAAACTCGTAACTTCAATCTCCCATTTTTCTAACAGCCTATAGAAACAGTAACTGACACACAGCCACCAATTTTAGAGACGGAAGCCCTCAGACTAGGGGGTGTTCATGATCCGCAGCAGCTGCAGCGGCTCCCGTTTTGCACCCACAGTTCAGACGTTCATGTGAAGAAAGCAAGTGCTTTGGAATTTATACCCTCAATCAAAGATACAGACTTCAAGCTCAAGGAATTTACACCTCAATCATAGAGCTAACAGTGCTTTCTAATTCTATGGAAGGAGAAAGCCTGTATGACTGAACTGACAACTAATTTCCTCCAGCAGGAATCCTGATTTTTTTGTACATCTGGGGGAGAGTAACCAAGACTTACAGTTAGGAGTTAAACTTTAGTCTATCTGTACTATAGAATGCAAACACCAGTATAGGCTACACTTACCATGATGCTACCCAGTCTTGAATCACCACAGAGAAACCACACTAAAATGTAGTCATTTAGATCACTTACTGTGCAACCCTCTCACTGAAGCAGGTTACAGCTCTGATGCTACAGAGACTAAGAAATGAACTCTATGATGGGTTCTGAATTTTTCAAATACCAAGATACTTAAATTAAACTTCCTTGTAGGTATTTTCCACACAGATGCTTTCCTCGTGCCTTGCATGTTAACAACCACTGCCCCACTGCCTGCACCCACCACCCTCCCCTATCACCACCCAGGGTCTCAGCAAGGATCCCGCAGGCAACACCCCTCTCAGAGATTGCCAAAGGATCCTTATTTACCTTCTGTTCTTCCAAAATTTAGTAAAATATTTAAAGATAAAAAGTTCAAAGCATTGAGCCACCTCAAGTCAGTGCCTGACTTCACAAATTGCACTCACTATGCCAAATGCAGAGACTATATTCTTCAGTCCGTATTTTGAAAGTCCTCGGAGAAGCTGCCCTTCCACACACCTTTTGACAGGTAGTTTTCGGAGGGCAGCGGCTGGGTCTTTGGTCTTCGCCCATTCCTCCCTGCATTTAACCAAGTACCCCTTTTCAGCTGGTGGGGGGAAAAAAAGCTGTGATTAAACAATTTATCCAAAAGACAGTTCTATAACTTAAAACACTTCACAGAGAACACAAAATTAGAAAGTGCTATTTGTAAGAGAGATACTCTGAAGCGCTTTTGGTCACCTGCGAATAATCATCAGAAAAGTGAAAAGATGGGAAGGACAGAAAGTTTACAGAACTAGATGGCTTTCAACATGCTACCACCCCAGGACTTAAAGCCAATGACTGTTCATTATCAAGCTGACTCAACATCAGACAAAACCTTGGTAGTCCTTTCTTCCTTCCCTCTCTTTTTCTATTGTATTGTCAAAGTTAATGGATTACTTTCCATAAAATTAGACCTTATCTCTTTTAACTTGCAAATGAATAATTATCCAAAGTGGGCATAATTATTTTGCTGATTTGTAAAGTGGTACTTAAATCCTTTTCCATACAGTATGACATTAGTTTTTTTTTTTTTTTTTTTTTTTTTTTTGCAGTACGCGGGCCTCTCACTGTTGTGGCCTCTCCCGTTGAGGAGCACAGGCTCCGGACGCGCAGGCTCAGCGGCCATGGCTCACGGGCCCAGCCGCTCCGCGGCACGTGGGATCCTCCCAGACCGGGGCACGAACCCGCGTCCCCTGCATCGGCAGGCGGACTCTCAACCACTGCGCCACCAGGGAAGCCCATGACATTAGTTTTTAATGAACTCTCCAAACTTAAAAATCCTCAGTGTGTTTTTGCCAAGTTTTTATATTGTATTACATTTTGCTTTAACAAATTAACCACAGTGAAATCTGTTTGGATTCCTATATGTTCAGAGATTTAATACTGCATGGAGAAAAGGAAATGAATGTATTCATTTATGAATTAATAAATTAGATGAGCTAAAGACCTGAAAATAAGATATAAATTATAAATCTCAAATATATACATAAAACTTGTGTAAAAAAAGACATAAACTATACTTTTTACCTTAAAAACAGTTTTAAAAATTCTGAAATAATGACCCCAATTTGTACCTATACTTCAATTCAAAGCAATTCCATGAATACCTAGTCATATATTCTTTTTTTTTTCTTAAGATTATTTTTATTCTCACCTCCAGAACGGGGTTTCAATATTAAATCCATGACTTCAGCCCAGGAATTTTGTAGTATAGCTCTAAAATTAAACAGCATTTATTTTACTTAATTTTGCATTAAGATGAATCTTATTTGCCCAAGCCTGTGGAGTAACAAACCATATTAACTTTATATATTTTATTAAACTTAAAATAAGCAGAAAAACTAATATAACATAGGTTTCAAATGTAAATGTCAAAAGAACTTAAGAGAAGAAAATTAAAAATATAATGTTTACTCATAACATTTAATATCATTTCACAGTTTTAGAAAGCTGTTATAGTATAAATACTACCTAGTCATGCTTTAAGCTGATATACATGGTATTATCTGTATAAATCAAAGTTGTCTTTATATACTAAAACTTATTTGAAACTTCTCAAAAAAAGTCTCCCATGTTAAATACTTTCTTGCCTAGATAAAGAGAATAAATACAATTTATCCTTCTCTATTATTCTTGCCAAAATGGAAGTATCTTTACATTTGCTGATTATAAGTTATACATGCTTCTTTAAAATTAAACAGTACATAAGAAAGGTTACCTGCTATCTAACCTTTAAAAAATAAACACTGTTAACACTTCAGAGAGTAGTTTTCAAGACTTACTTGATCTTTAAGTGTATGCAGTTTCTTCTTTAACTTTTATTATACTCTCTTTTATCACACAGAGGTTGTATTTCATGTATCATATCTGAACACTTTTTATAGTTAAGATTTCTGCTCTTGGAGTCATACTGAGAAAGGCCCTCCCTACCATAAGAAAATAAAAATCCCTTCTATTAATTTTTCTGTTTTTCTACTTCACTAGCGTTTTTATTTTTCACGTTTAAGTTAATCTATATATTTCTATGTATTAAATTATATAAAATGTTTTATCTACTGATGAGATCATATGGATATTTAACCTACTAATGCAATGAATTAGATTAATAGATATCCCACTGCTGGCCATCCTTAAAGTCCTGGAACAAGCCATGCTCTATCAGTCTTTAAATATACTCCTGAGCGACACATTATTCAGCTGCCTAGGCCTTCAGTAACATTTCCAAAAAGAGTACAGTATTAATTCAAGACTAGGAACTAGTGTGCCAGATTTCATGGAAAAAGACTTCTGTGCTCAAAAACCTTTGTTATCTGGCTGGCCACTTGATTTTGTAAATAGTTTTATTGGAAAACATCCGTGACCCTTAATTTATGTACTATTTCTGGCTACTTTCACACTGTAACAGCAGTGCTGAGTAGCTACTACACACACTCCATGGCCCACAAAGCCTAAATATTTACCTTTACAGAGAAAGTCTGCCAACATCTGGTGTAATATATTAAAATTTCTCAACTACAGGACTTTTTAACACTTTTAAGATACTACCACACACATGAAGGTTCAGTATATATCGCCATATTAATATATATACTAATTTGGTTTATATTTGGTTTATAACAAATATATATTTGGTTTATAACAAGCCATCCTATCTGGCTCACCACACATTAAAATGTTTTCTATTTTTCTGACATTATCTTTCCTTCTTCCACCTTCTTTTTTTATTTTTTTAATTTTCTAAAAAATAAATTTATTTTATTTATTATTTTTGGCTACATTGGGTCTTCATCGCTACGTGCGGGTTTTCTCTAGTTGCGGCGAGCGGGGGCTACTCTTCGTTGCGGTGCACGGGCTCCTCATTGCGGTGGCCTCTCTTGCTGCGGAGCACAGAGCTCTAGGCAGGTAGGTTTCAGTAGCTGTGGCACGCAGGCTCTAGAGCGCAGACTCAGTAGTTGTGGCACACGGGCTTAGTTGCTCCGTGGTGCGTGGGATCTTCCCGGACCAGGGCTTGAACGCATGTCCCCTGCATTGGCAGGAGGATTCTTAACCACTGCGCCACCAGGGAAACCCTAAGTTTTTTAATATGGTGTAAAAGTAAAGTTCCAACTTCATTTTCTTTTTCTTGCAGGTGGACAGCCAGTATCCCCAACACTTACTCATTGAAAAGTTGTCCTTTCGCCAATTGAATGATCTTGTCATCCTTGTCAAAAATCATCTAACCATATATATTAGGATTTGTTCCACTTTTTTTTAAACAGTTTTACTGAGGTATAACTCACATACCACATAATTTATCCTTTAAGTGCACAACTCAATGACTTTTAGTATACTACAGAATTTTGCAACATTACACAATCAATTTTAGAACATTTTCATCACCCCAAAAAGAAATCCTAACCCTAACCCATCAGCAGCCACTTATTCTCCATGACCTCTGCCCCATCAACTTTCTGATTCTATGGATTTGCCTAGTCTAGACATTTCATACATAATGAATCATACACTATGTTGCCGTTTGTGACTAGCTTCTTTCACTGAGCATGTTTTAAAGGTTCATTCAAGTCATAGCATGTATCAGTCCTTCATTCCCTTTTACTGCTGAATAATGCTCCATTGTATTAATATGCCACATTTTGTTTATCCATCTATCAGCTGATAGACACCTGGATTGTTTCCATAATTTTGGCTGCTATAAATATCAGTGTAAATTTTCATGTTGGACATATGTATTCGATTCTCTTGAGTATATTCCTAGGAACGCAACAGCTAGGTCATATGGTAACCCTATTATTTAACCGTGTAGGGAAAACCCAGACTATTTCCCAAAACGGCTGCACCATTTTAGATTCCCACCAGCAGGTCATGAGAGGTCCAAGTTCTCCACATCCTCAACAATACTTTTTTTTTTTTCTTTTTTGGCTGAATTGGGTCTTCGTTGCTACACGTGGGCTTTCTCTAGTTGCGGCGAGCCAGGTCTACTCTTCATTGCAGTGGCTTCTCTTGTCGCAGAGCATGGGCTCTAGGTGTGCAGGCTTCAGTAGTTGCGGTGCACGGGCTCAGTAGTCGAGGCACATGGGCTCTAGGGGGCACGGGCTTCAGTAGTTGTGGCTCACGGGCTCTAGAGCACAGGCTCAGTAGTCCTGCCGCATGGGCTTAGTTGCTCCACAGCATGTGGGATCTTCCCGGACCAGGGATTGAACCCATGTCCCCTGCTTTGGCAGGTGGATTCTTTTTTATTTATTTATTTAATTATTTTTATTTTTGGCCGCGTTGGATGTTGGTTGCTGTGCGCGGGCTCTCTCATTGCAGTGGCCTCTCATGTTGCAGAGCACAGGTTCTAGGCATGAGGGCTTCAGCAGTTGCAGTACGCAGGCTCAGCCGTTGTAGCGCAGGGGCTGAGTTGCTCCGTGCCATGTGGGATCCTCCCAGACCAGAGCTCGAACCCGAGTCCCCTGCATTGGCAGGTGGACTCCTAACCACTGCGCCACCAAGGAAGCCTGGCAGGTGGATTCTTAACCACTACACCACCAAGTCCACTTAACCACTACACCACCAAGTCCCCCACCCATACTTATTTATTGTCTGTCTTTCTGATTTTAGCCATTGTACTGGGTGTAAAGTAGTATCTCATTGTGGTTTTGAACTGCTTTTTCCCAGTGATTAGTGATTCCTTAGTGATGTCAAGCATCTTTTTATGTGCTCATTGGCCATTAGTCTATGTTCTATGGAGAAATGTCTACTCAGATTTTTTGACCATTTTTAGGTTATCTCTCTTTGTTTTTGAGTCATAACAGTTCTTTAAATATTTTGGATTCAAGTCATTCTTCCACCTTTAAACTATAAACTGAGGGTTTTTTTCTTTAGGTGGTCCTGTGGTGGTAACAGTGGGCTACTCTGAAACTAGGAAACATTCTTGTGTTTTACAAATTGTTGGTTAGGAATTCTGAATGGATTATATACTGACTTTATACTTGGGCATGTTAATGCAACTTTGGCCCTGAATAAATCTGATGTCACTTTCATTAGCTATTCTACATTATCTTTGGAGTGCAAAATTTACAGGGTCCCATGGCTGCTGTTCTGCCGAATTGGCTACCAATTCAACGGGTGATACAGCCTTCTCTTAAATATTCTGTCTCACAGTACAATTAGCATCTTCATTATCAATGTCCTCTGAACATTAGCAAGATTGAAAATATTATCTTTTATTATCTAATAATAGTGATTATTATTTATTACAGTGTTCTTCCTGGCAACATTTTTTTCTCTGGTTAGTATATTCTAATTTTAATATATTACTTTCCATTTATTGAGCACTTCCTATCTGCTAGGCATAGAAACAGGTATTGCATAGACTTCAGCTTACTTCATTTTCACCACCCCTGTGAGGCTGGTGTTATCCTTTCCATTTCACAGATGACTAATGGGAGGCTCAGAACTGAAATCTGACTTCAATGCCTGAGGGGTTTTGTTTTGTTTTGCCTTTTTTTTTTTTTTTGGATGAACCGCAAGGCTTGCGGGATCTTAGTTCCCCCACCAGGGACTGAACCCAGGTCCTAGGCAGCGAAAGCTCACAGTCCTAACCACTGGACGGCCAGGGAATTACCCCCTTCTGCCTGAGCTTTTAACCCTAACACTGCCTCAGAGAGGTAGAGGAAATACTACATGATATTTTTCATTTTGTGCTCTTAAAGATGCATGAACAAATGCAACTTCATGGAGTCAGCTGCTGAACCATGGACTTATTCAAGAAGAGCCCCTCTATTCTCAGTGCTGCACCTGACCAACTAGTGAGCCTGGGCAGGCTCCCTAAGCCGAGATTTCATCTTTGCTAAAATAAAGGATTTGAAGCACCAGGAAGAACATGAACTAAACCTCTCAGATCACTTCCAACTCAGACTTCCACAGTTCTAACTGCCACATGAATAATTATTTAGGTAACACAGTCTCTGCTGGACAGCAGGATAGCATAAGTAAGTTTATAAACCCAAGTATTTATTGATGGGATTCCCACTCTAGCTCACCGTACAGGGATTTCCTGTTATCTCAAAGCTAATCAGAGAGTTCTTAAAATAAATTTTACTTGCTAATTGCACCCTATACCATTTTCTTTAAAGGATGGGGGAAGGGCAGGTACAGGTTTAAGAAACTAGGAAGCACTTGTTAACAGAGATCATAAACTACACCGTCTCCTTCAGGCTACTTTGGGTCTGAGTTACCCAACTGCTACTGTTGGGTCACTTACTGAGCCAAGATTTACCTGTAAAAAAGAAAATAAAATAGAATCCCTAGAGGGGCTATCAGGGGAGAGAGAAAAACTTTACTTTTCAAGTTATATCTTTTTGAATTCTGATTTATTTTTTCACCTTGTGCATGTATTATCATAAAACAGAAGGAGGCTGTGGATCAGTTGGTCATCCAAAAGGATGAGACACACTGCTTCGTTTGGCCCAGATTTCCATTTTTTCTAGGAAATCTAGAAATAATTAAAAACACCACCAACAAAAAACATCCTGCTTCTTTTTTTTAAGGAGAGAGCTCTTTTAGACGAAAGTTAAGAAATTAAATACAAACCTTCCAACTTGATATGTGGGGACGGCTGTGGTTCCAAACCTTTGCATTCCATAGTAGTTAATAAATCCAATCTCCTTGAGAGAGTTCATGGCTTGTTCCACTTGGTCATCAGTTCCAGTAATATTTCTGTAGGGGCCCAAATTACCCAGAGAAAAAAATTTACAGGCCAACACATTCAGGGATGCATATCACAAGTGACATGGCTTGGCTTCTGTGCCTTTCCCTTGCCCCCTGCAGCTTTCTACCTCCTGAGGACACTGTCTTTTTAAAAAATTGTGACATATACACAACACTAAATTTACCTTTTTAGCCATTTCTAAGTATGCAATACAGTAGCATTAAGTACATTCATAATGTCGTGCAACCTTTACCACTATCTTCATCTTCGCAAATCTAAACTCTGCACCTATTAAACAGCAGCTCTCCACCTCCCCGTCCGCACCTTATACCCCAGGTAACTTTTATTCTACGTCCTACGTCTATGAATTTGCCTATTCTAGGTACTGAATATGAGTGGAATCATAGGCCGTCTTTTGTATTTCAAGGAGACGGCTTCTTTCCAAAGGTGGTGCTGAGTTTTTAGAGGGGTGGGCGTGTTGGTACAAACACTGCAGCTGTGTTTGCTCTCCCAGCCTCATTGGGCCCCACCCCGCCTTCCTGGCTGCCACGGGCATCTGCACCAGCTCACTGGGATTAACTGTTCTGAACAGACTCAAGGTGACACAGCAAGACCCTCTCTGGTCTGCATTCATACCCGCAGCTCTTTACCTGAGGACAACAGTGAAGTGATTCCCTTGAAGCTCTCCCAATTTCAGAGGGTTTTTCTGATAGCTGAAATTCCCTAGCTTAAAGTTCATCAAGCACTTATTCAAGTGGGCAAGTCTTTGTGCAGTTATTCTAAAAAATACGAAATAAAAAAAGAAGCAGAAAGAGGGTCATGAGCTATCGCCTGGCTGAAATGGTCTAGGACACTTTACTACAGAAAACGGCAGCTTGAAATGAGACTACACACTATGACGATGCAAAACAAAGGCACTGCAGCTGGTGGGGTGAGTCTACCTTTCATTTGCCTCTGGAATGTTCCTCCAGCATGAGGACACCTGTTCCTATTGGAATGATGTAACCTGGGCAATGTTTATATTCTTAGAGCCTCATGTTACTTACATACTGATAATGGAACAGTATCATCTGTGAAATTTTCTAGTTTTTGTGAGGGAAGAGGGGTGAGAAAGGGAGCAGAGAGCAATCCCTACAGGTAAAAAGATAGTTATTAAGCATTAAAAAAGTCAATTTTCATTTTCGTCCCTCAGAAAAGTATTGTAAACTCACTACAGAAAACTTGGAAAAATACAGAAAAGTACAGAACAAGAAAAAAAAAATTCAGTTTCATCACCTGAAAAAAAAATCTGTTAATATCTAACTTTGAATTTCCTCCCATTCTTTCTTTCTTAAATTCATGTCAGATAGATTTATATAATATTTATCTTTATCTGACTATATATATGTAGTCAGAATCCTACCATAATCTGTACCCTCCTGCTATCATTTAAATGGCATAAAATTTTCATGAAAAACTTCTTAAATAGTAATACACATAGAAAAAGAAATACAGTACTGAAAGGCCTCTGTTCTATCTCTATCCCTCAATACCCCTCCCCACTGGCAGCCAACATTAAAAGTTTCTTGTCTATTCTTCTAGTAACACTTTCTGAACACACAGGTATGCCTATTGTGTGAACTGGATGTAGAGTGCTCATCAGTGGCCTTGAATTCACTCTTCTCTCTTTTTGGAATTTCTTTGTAAGCTTTTAACACATATGTTATATATACAGAAAAGTGCACAGATCGTAAGTGTTCTGCTTGACAGATTTTCACAAAGTGAACACAACCATGTAACTAGCATCCAGATCTTCCCTTTCAAAAAACAATTTTTGTTACATTATAAATTGTTCAGCATCTTGCTTATATTCACTGAAAGAACGCATATTACAGACTGGGCTTATGCATACAGTCCTTCTAGAGCTGCCTCACTCTGTGTACAGCTTCAAAGAATGGCTGCTGCACTGCCTGGATCCTTTCTCTGACCTTTATCTGACCAGTCCCCTGTGATGGGCATTTAAATTGCTACCTATCTTTTGCTATTACAATCCATTCTATAACACATAACCTCGTATAGACTTCTTGGTGCATCTACATAAGTGAATGATTCAGATAAGCCCCTAGAATTAGAAGGCAGGGATCTTAAATTTTAACCCCTATTGCCCTCCAAAACAGTTACACCAATTCACACTCACACCATTAATATGTAAGTGCCTACTTCCTCAGGCCTGTGTCTCCTCACACAGCATGTTATAAACCTTTTTGAGCTCTGTCAGGCTGATAAGTTAAAAATGCTATCTTGGGGCTTCCCTAGTGGCGCAGTTGTTAAGAATCCACCTGTCAATGCAGGGGACACAGGTTCAAGCCCTGGTCTGGGAAGATCCCACATGCCGCGGAGCAACTAAGCCTGTGAGCCACAACTACTGAGCCTGCGCTCTAGAGCCCGAGAGCCACAACTACTGAAGCCCACGTGCCACAACTACTAAAGCCCACGCACCACGATGAAGAGTAGCCCCCCGCTTACCGCAACCAGAGAAAGCCCGCACAGCAACGAAGACCCAACGCAGCCAAAAATAAATAAATTTATTTATTTTTTTAAAATGCTATTTTGATTTTTATCTGAATGCTTCTTACTATGAGAGAAACTAAACATTTCTTCATTATCTTGACTGTGAAGTACCTGTTCGTCCTACTACTTATTTTTCTATTGGATTGTTAATATTCTTCTGTTTTCATATATTAAGGAAATCTACCCTTTACCACATAGCTTGCAAATATTATCTCCCATTTTGTGAGTTTATTCATAGTATTTTACACTTTAGAAAATTTCCCAACTTCATGTTAAAAAAAATCAAACTGGAGAAAATTGGCAACACTATAACGAAAGGTCTTATACCTCACCTGTAGATTTACCAATTGCTAACCGTTTCCCAGATTTACTTTACATATATTTCTAGATATATGAACACCCACACATTACACATATGCGCATACATACACACATGCAGGTAAAACCTATGTATTTTTCTGAACCATGTGAAGTGACCTGCAGACCTAGGGACACCTCACCCCTAAAGTGACTGCAGTGTGTCTCCTAAGAACAGCAGGGTCTCCCGTGTTTCTAACCACCAGTCACCCTCACGAAGCCTATGTAAATTCAAGGCCACTGATGAGCACTCCACATCCAATTCACCCAATTCCCCCAATAACATCACTTAGATTTTTTTTTTTAAACCTCCTTAAATTCAGGATCTAATCAAGAACCAGGACAATCATTGTTTCCTCACATTAAGGTGCCCACATTTTGGTGGGAATATCACGTAGGTGATGCTGTGGCTTTTTCAGTGTATCGCAGCAAAACGGTACCTCTCTCTCCTTTCCCTTTTTTAGTTGGTAATCTGTGGGGTGACATTTTAAAAATTCTGTGACTATCCTCTTCCCCCATAGTCTTTCATCCAACTGTTTAGGTACCCGAGGATAATTTTTTATTATCATTATTTTTTCGCTGTGCAGCACGTGGGATCCCAGCTCCCAGAACAGGGATGGAACCCGCACTGCCTGCATTGGAAGCACAGAGTCTTAACCACTGGACCAGCAGGGAAGTCCCCCAAGGGTAACTGTTGGCTGAGGCAAGTATTACTGTGTTGACTGCAAAAGACTGTTTTTCTATACCCACCATTCCTCCTATATTAGTTGGCATTCTTCTACAAACAGGACTGTACAGTAAAACTTTTTTTTTTTCATTTTCCCATTTAGGTTGTTAGATAATATAGAGCAGAGTTTTCTGTGCTATACAGTAGGTCCTAGTTGGTTATCTTTTCTTTTTATTTTATTTTGATTTAAAAAAATTTTTTTATTTATTTATTTTTGGCTGTGTTGGGTCTTCATTGCTGTGCACGGGCTTTCTCTAGTTGAAGAGAGAGGGGACTACTCTTTGCTGCGGTGCGCAGGCTTCTCGCTGTGGTGGCTTCTCTTGTTGCAGAGCATGAGCTCTAGGCATGCAGGCTTCAGGAGTTGTGGCTCGCAGGCTCTAGAGCACAGGCTCAGTAGTAGTGGCGCTCAGTAGTGGCTGCTCCGCAGCATGTGGGATCTCCCCAGACCAGGGCTTGAACCCGTGTACTCTGCACTGGCAGGCAGATTCTTAACCACTGTGCCACCGGGGAAGCCCTGATTATCCATTTTAAATACAGCAGTGTGTACATGTCAATCCCAAACTCCCTAACTATCCCTCCCCCATACCCTCCACCCCGGTAACCGTAAGTTCATTCTCTAAGTCTGTGAGTCTGTTGAATTTCAGTTAGTTGAAATTTAGTTAGTTGAATTTTTTTAAAATAGCTCTGGGATTTAAGTCTATTTAGGAAGGGTGTGCCTAGTCAGAGATTATTTTTTTTAAATAGTATCCCCAGGTATAAGTAGAGTACTTTTGCAGCTGTTTTTTTTTTTTTTTTTAAGAATTTGTTTATTTATTTATTTATTTATTTATTGGCTGCATTGGGTCCTCGTCGCTGCGTGCAGGCCTTCTCCAATTGCAGTGAGCGGGGCTACTCTTGGTGGCCTCTACTGTCACGCAGCACGGGCTCTAGGCGCGTGGGCTTAGTAGTTGTGGCTCGCAGGCTCTAGAGTACAGGCTCAGTAGTCGTGGCGCACGGACCTAGCCACTCCATGGCATGTGGGATCCTCCCGGACTAAGGCTCGAACCCGTGTCCCCTGCATTGGCAGGTGCAATCCTAACCACTGAGCCACCAGGGAAGCCCCAGTTATTGTTGTTTTAGAGTAAAAAGGGTACTTTTCCTTTTGTTTCCTTCTGGCCAACAGTAGTGACGTACTTTTCATCATGTCTCATTTACAGCAGTGCTGGCCTCCATGCTGTCCCTAACATACTAATCTTGACTTACTGGTCTTTTAAAGTCTACAATGGTTGTGGCAAAGAAGAAAAGAACTCTGGTACTGGAGTCCCAGGGGCTTTGACTGGCAGTTTCTGTTTACTGTCCCCAGTCAATTACTGATGCCCAAAGTGGCTCATTTAGAGAGGAATGGGAGGAGGTCAAGTCCTCCCGCTCTGCTTTAAATTATGGACTCTCTTCATCCTCGGCAACAAGGAGGTTAAGGAAAGAAGAGGGGAAAGCTGTTCACACACAAGTCAGTAACAGTATCACCTGCTGCTCAGTGGCTTTGGTTCTGCATTTTAAATTATCAGCATACACGTATCTTTTGGCTTTTTGTCTTTTTTTAAAAGGTAGATTGAGGAGTATAAATACTATACCAAGCACCTGGTTACAAAAGATAAATATTCATATTACATCTATCTGTAATATCATATATCTCTCTCTCTCCATCTATCTTCGCAGTGACACTGTGGCTGATACCACCTTTCAAATGGCTTTGTTAATATTTGGCAAAGCTTTGCCTCTTCCAGTGAAGACATATAAAAACTCAGGTAAGGAGTCAATTTAATTTTTTTCAGGTGGCTACTCAGTTATTTCAACAAATTCACTGACTCAAAACTTTTCTTTGGAACTTCCCTGGTGGCACAGTGGTTAAGACTCCATGCTCCCGATGCAGGGGGCCAGGGTTTGATCCCTGGTCAGGGAACTATATCCCACATGCATGCCGCAACTAAGAGTTCACATGCCACAACTAAGGAGCCCACCTGCTGCAACTAATAAATTAAAAAACAAACAAACAAAAAACCAACACTCTTCTTTGCTGATTTTAAATGCTACTTGCTTATACACTAACTCTGTGGCTATATCTGGGCCTGTAATTATTCTAATGCTACCCGTTTATGTGCCAGTATCATATTGCTTTAACTGCTATACTTTTTTGGCCATGCCACGCAGCATGTGGGATCTTCGTTCCCCAACCAGGGATCGAACCCGTGCCCCCTGCCTTAGGAGTGTGGAGTCTTAACCAATGGACTGCCAGGGAAGTCCCTACTATACTTCTATGATATGCTTTAAAATATACTGAGGCTGGACAGCTACACGTAAAAGAATGAAATTAGAACATGCTCTAACAACATAAACAAACTCAAAATGGATTAAAGACCTAAATGTAAGACCAGATACTATAAAACTCCTAGAAAAAAATATAGGCAGAACATGCTTTGGGCTTCCCTGGTGGTGCACTGGTTAAGAATCTACCTGCCAAAAAAGAATCTACCTGCCAATGCAGGGGACATGGGTTTGAGCCCTAGTCCGGGAAGATCCCACATGTTGCAGAGCAGCTAAGCTCGTGCGCCCCAACTACTGAGCCTGCACTCTAGAGCCTGCGAGCCACAACTACTGAGCCCATGCACCACAACTACTGAAGCCTGCATGCCTAGAGCCCATGCTCCACAACAAGAAGCCACTGCAATGAGAAGGCCACGCAACAGAACAAAGATTAGGCCCCGCTCGCCACAACTAGAGAAAGCCTGCACACAGCAATGAAGACCCAACGCAGCCATAAATTACTTAATTAATTATTTGAAAAGAACATGCTTTGACATAAATCATAGCACTGTTTTCTTGTGTCCATCTCCTAGAGTAATGGAAACAAAAGCAAAAATAAACAAATGGGATCTAATTAAACATAAAAGCTTTTGCATGGCAAAGGAAATCATAAACAAAACAAAAAGACAACAGACTGGAAGAAAATATTTGCAAATGATGCAACCAACGAGGGCTTAATTTGCAAAATATACAAACAGTTTATATAGCTCATTATCAAAAAAAAAAAAAAAAACAATAAAAAAATGGGCAGAAGACCTAAATAGACATTTCTCCAAAAAAGACATACAGATGGCCAACAGGTACATGAAAAGATGCTCAATATTGCTAATTATTAAGAGACATGCAAATCAAAACTACAGTGAGGTACCACTTCGCACCAGTCAGAATGACCATTAAAAAGCCTACAAATAACAAATGCTGGAGAGGGTGTAGAGAAAAGGGAACCCTCCTACACTGTTGGTGGGAAGGTAAATTGGTAACAGCCACTATGGAGAAGAGTATGGAGGTTCCTTAAAAAACTAAAAATAGAGTTGCCATATGATCTAGCAATCCCACTCCTGGGCATATACCCAGAAAAGATGAAAACTCTAATTTAAAAAGATGCATGTGGGCTTCCCTGGTGGTGCAGTGGTTAAGAATCTGCCTGCCAATGCAGGGGACATGGGTTCGAGCCCTGGTCCGGGAAGATCCCACATGCCATGGAGCAACTAAGCCTGTGCGCCACAACTAATGAGCCTGCGCTCTAGAGCCCATGAGCCACAACTACTGAGCCCGCATGCCTACAGCCCATGCTCTGCAATAAGAAAAGCCACCGTAATAAGAAGCCCGCACACCAGAAGGAAGACTAGGCCCCGCTAGCTGCAACTAGAGAAAGCCCACGCACAGCAACGGAGACCCACCGCAGCCAAAATTAATAAATAAATTTATTTTTTTTAAAAAAAAGATACATGCACCCCAGTGTTCATAGCAGCACTATTTACAAGAGTCAAGACATGGAAACAACCTAAACGTCTATTGAAAGATGAATGGCTACAGAAGATGTGGTACCTACATACAATAGAATATTAACTCAGCCATAACAAAGAATGAAATAATGCCATTTGCAGCAACACGGATGGACCTGGAGATTATCATACCAAGTGAAGTAAGTCAGACAAAGACAAATATTATATGCTTTTACTTATATGTGGTAAGAAATATATATACAAATGAACTTATTTACAAAACAGAAACAGACTCACAGACATAGAAAACAAACTTATGGTTACCACAGGGGAAAGGGGGAAGGGAGGAATAAACTGGGAATGTGAGATTAACATACATACACTACTATATATAAAATATAAAGCAATTATACTCCAATAAAGATATAAAAAAAATAAAGAAAAAATAAAATAAAGTTGTACTGTATAGCACAGGGAACTATATTCAGTATCTTGTAAAAACCAATAATGGGAAAGAATCTGAAAAAGAATATATGTGTGTGTGTCTGTGCGTTTATATACATATATATATATATATATATATATAAGTATAAAACTGACTTTGTTGTACACCTGAAACAATGTAAATCAACTATACTTCAATAAAAATAAATTTAAAAAAATTGAAACAGGTGGTAAGTTAGAGAAATCGATTACTATAAATCCAGAAATATCTTAGGGTGGAAAGTGTGGTTAAAATGTTTTACTAGTCTAAGTGTACAATTTACCCCACAGCAGAAATCATCATGAGAATGTTTCAATAAAAACATTTTAAAAATGAAAATATATATGTATTTATACGTATATATTTTTTATAGATATGTCATATATATATACTGAGGCTAATACCCCTTTATTATTCACTTTGTCCAGAATTTTTATGGCTAGCTCTGTGTCTTTCCCACATTATGATCAGCTTGATTACACTGAAACATTCTATTGGAATTTTCATTAGTATCAGCATAAATTTATACATTTATTCATTAGAGAACATTTATATGTATCCAAGAACAGGTTATAGCATTCATTTATTCAAGTCCTTTTACATCGATCAATAGCATTTCAAAGTTTCTTCATAGAGAGAGGTCTTATACTTTACAAAAATCTTTGTTTCTAGGTATGTTCTTTTCTTTTAAACTTTTTCTGTGTAAAAGAGTTTTTTCCATTATAATTTCTAACTGGCTGTCATCTGAATATTGATTTTTGTACATAATCTTTCCTATCTTGTATAACTTTCAGTCAACTCCTTGCATAGAAACAATAATATATCAGTAACAAAAACTGCAATTTGGCCTCCTCCCTTCTAATTTTTACACCACTTATTTCTTAATTTTGTTTTCTGTATTACAGTATGCCTAGAACAATGATAAATAGTGGTAATAGTGTGGTTATCTTTATTTACTTTGTTCCCAGCTCTAATAAAATGCTCTAGTATTTCACCATTAAACAGGACATTGGCTTTTCAGTTGAGACTTTCACACTTTGCCCTTTCCTTTAATAAAGAGCCTTTTTGAAAATTACAAATAATCTAATATGGTCAAAAATAATTCATCAATTGGAATTTACTTATTTAGCCATTCATTTAAGATTTTCCAGTTTGGGTCACCTGGGTTGTTTACAATTTTTCAAAATTACAAATAATGCTGCACAGTGTATCACTGTGCCTAAGAAAGCCGTTTTAAGTTTTTCTGAATTCAGACTTCCTCTGAAAAGACATCTACGCTGAGAACTACCAGAACAAAGAGCGCTTGTGCTTCACTTTGTTGAATACACTTCTCTCTTTACTACTCTGGACTGTGCAGTGTTTTTCAGCCTTGGTCCTTAAGCACATTCCTGCCGGCTCTTGTTATGAGGAGCCATGTTCCGGCTTTGCCTGGAAATACAGGGGTTGGGAGGACCTGGATGCGGCTCCTGGGCCCGGGGCCTGCACGAGAGGCTGTTCTGCCCCAAAGCACCTGGTCTATCAACCCAGAGCAGCTAATCATGGAAGCAGCCCCACAGAGGTGTGTGCCCCTGCTCTGCAGCCTCTGAATTTCCAACATTACATGAAAAATTAGTGGGGAAATTTTATCTTATTCCCTTGTTAAAAATATGCTGTTACTGAGTTAAACTGTTTAAAATCCACCGATATAATACCAGTTTGCCATTTCATCTCAGAGAATTCTTGTCTCCTTGCTGAAAATTTCCCCATACTCCCTGAAGACAATCAACTCCTTGATGCATTATCAATCAGTCTTATCTGTTTCCTGGTTCAATATGAGCAGAAACAGCCTGACCAAATTTCTTGAGGAAAAAACATTTGTCATTATCCCATTAATTATTATAAAATGTAGGAAGCTAGCCTGAGACGTGGGCAAAGCTCATACTCCTTTACCCTCTCCCCTGGCTCTGAATGCCCTGTCCAACCCGAGTACCAAAAAGGTGTAAAGTGGGTCTATACCAGCCTGGGCCAGCTGCTCAGAGGCAGCAGATCCAGGAGAAAAAGGGCACCACATCCTTGACTTCAGATATGCAGGGACAATGGTAGAGCCACAGGGCATAAATTAATCCAGAAACAGTATCCTGGAGTCCAGGCAGGAGAGGATGGAGGTGAACAGAGGGAGAACCAGGAGGACAGAACCCCTCTTTGGTCAGTAACTACTGTTGTAGAAACGAATGGAATATTTCATAAGAGTCAGGAGGAAAGAAGGAATCAGATAAGCGACTTGGCAGCTCTGGAGAGAGCTTATGGAGACTGATGCCCAATAGCCATGAAAGACAGCTCTGTTCTTTTTTTTTTTTTTTTTTTTTAAGTTGAGCTAAAGTTAACATAACAAAAAGGTTATCATTTTAACCATTATAAAGTGTACAATTCAGTGGTCTCTAGTATATTCACAATGTTATGCAACTGTCACCACTACCTAATTCCAGAACATTCCTCTCACCTCCAAAAGAAACCCTACACCTACTGACCCCATGCCCTAGATCTGCGGCTCCTAGCAACCACTAATCTACTTTGTCTCTATAGATTTCCCTATTTGGGACATTTCATACAAATATAATCATACAGTATGTGACCTTCTGTGTATGACTTCTTTTATTTAGCATAATGTTTTAATCCATGTCATAGTATGTATCAGTACTTCATTCCTTTTCATGGCTGAATCATATTCTACTGTCTATTCTTAAATACACAACATATATTTCTGAAACCCACTAGCACAGCAGAAAGCAAGAGCTACACTCAGTTCTCAGTGGTGTGGGTGCTCCCTGAGAACTGATGAAATGAAGCTGACAATACTTTTCACGATACCGTTCATAGTTTTAACTTTGATGATCCTGGATCAAGCTCTTCGGCTGTCAATTCACAGCAATTCTGTGAGTAACTTGGGACGACCAAAATCTTGCGTTTAAACATCAGGAGCCAACCTAAGCAGCATGTTGCACAAAAAAGCCTTTATTAACAAAGCCAGGGAAAGACTGGCCCAGGCTCAGAAAGGAGACTGGCAGGAAGAGGCAGGAAAAGAAACAAATCATGCTGAATGAGGCTGTTCCTGCTTGAGATCCTGTTAAAACTACTAGGTGACTTTGGAGAGTTACATGAAGCTGAAAAGCTGCTTATCCGGAGGATTGATCAATTCAGCAATAATTAAAATCCTTGTGTGGCGGAGTGGGTTTATCCTGTCCACCAGTTCTCACGGGAAAGGCCAATCTGTCCAGCCCCACGTATCCATTAAGCAAACGAAGGGTGCAGCCTGCATCCGCAAGATAAGTGCTATGTGCTTTCCAAAGGCCAACACTGAGGTGTCTAATATGGTTTCTTACTAAGTCAACAGGAAGATGATAAAGGCAGCAAAGGTCTATGAATAGAGCCGCACTGTGATCAAGTATGACACCTGGTGGCTGACGAAGAAGAGAAATAAATACCTTCACTCTTCAAAGATGTCACATCATAAAATGCAACAGAAAATAGCGAGATGCCATTTTTTGACCCTCAAATTAGTAAATTATTTTTTTCTTAGATCGTGATATGTGTCAGGGAGGATTCTGGAGAAGAATAAAGGTGATAAACTGGTACCACCTTTCTACAGGGCAAGTAAACTCTGCTAACAAAAACCTAAAACCTAGAACTTCACATTCCCTTTAAGGCAGTAATTCCGCTGCTAAGCTTATCTTAATGAAGTTATCACAGATGTGTGCCAAGATTTAACTCCGAATATGTTCATCATGGAACTGCTTATAATAGCAAGAAATGCGAAACTATGTAAACATTCAGAAATAGAACAGTAGTTCATAAATTAGGATGCATCCATATATTTAAATATCTTTTGCTACATATTAACAGGGAAAGAGGTACATCATTTATTGTTTAAAAGAAACGAACACATTCAAAACAAATATTTCGGTTTATAAGGAAAAAAGAGTCCCCTACAAAAATATACCAAGCCGTAAGCAAGGCAATCTCTGAGGGAGTACAATTCTGGTGGAACTTTCATTTTCTACCTAGTTCCTTCTGTGTTGAAAAAAAATTGAACCAATCTTTTTTTTTTTTTTTGCAGTACGCGGGCCTCTCACTGGTGTAGCCTCTCCTGTTGCGGAGCACAGGCTCCGGACGCGCAGGCCCAATGGCCATGGCTCACGGACCCAGCCGCTCCGCGGCATGTGGGACCTTCCCGGACCGGGGCACGAACCCATGTCCCCTGCATCGGCAGGCGGACTCACAACCACTGCGTCACCAGGGAAGCCCCTGAACCAATCCATTTTTTAATTTACGTGGAAAAATTCCCAGAGCTGGCCGGCCGGAAAGCACAGGAGTTGACTACAATGGTATTTCAGGACACCAAAGAGAAGGCAAGAACCTTCTGTACCCACCATCCAGAGCATGGAAAGCCCAAGCCCACGAGTCACTGCCGGTACCCGATTGTCAGGAGCTGCTGACGAGCCCATCACCCACAGAGGCTGTTTCAAATCATCACACTCTTTTAAAGCTCCCTTCCCCACTCCTGCCCCCTACACTCTCAGGAGACGACCCCACGTTCCATGTATCTCAAGGAGAGAGAGACCAGGCCACCAGGAGAGAGCACTGGCATCTTCAGGTATCTCCTCCCGCTCTCCCTCAAACACAGCGACACCACACCGCCACTAGTGAAGTCGTGGAGAGATGTTCTCACCCTGCCTTTACTACGACATCACGCCACTGTCCCAGGGTCAGTGAAGGAAAGGACCGGAAAATCCATTAGGATGCAACCGGGAGCTCAATCCTGACATTATCTCAAATGAATCAGAGGAGGGGTGGGAAAGGAGCCAGATGGCAGGTGACTGTGGAGCGAAGAGGAGGCGCCACCTCAACTTCTTTATGAAAAGATGGGAAAAGTACAAATACATACATGCATTTGTTTTCAGTGGGGATAGCAAGCATAGATGACTTTTTCATGACAAAATTAACACACGGTAAACCGTACATATTCAAAATGTACAAGTTTTAACATGTGAATGTTAAAACCTGTGAAACCATCACCACATTCAAGCTAATGAACATCTGCATCACCCCCAAAGTTTTCTCCTGCCCCTTTATTTCTCCCTCCCACCACTCCTTACCTCAGGGGGTGCATGAGGACAGAAGCCTGAGTTTGCCCAACTTCCTCCTTTCCCTCTGACCTTCACTGAACTGACTGGGTTCAGGCCCCTGTCCTCCGCCCCAGCATATGGCAGTAGCCCCGATCTCCGTTCCATCCCTCTTGCTCACCAACAACTCCTAAGCCTGTCCCTACACACGACTCCCCCTGTTCAGATTAAGGTCAAGTCCAAGATCCTAACATGACCCTCAGGGCCCTTCAGGATCTGGACCGTGCCTACCCATCAAGCCTTATTTCCTGCTAAGCTCCCACAAGACTCAAACACCTGCCAGGTACCAAATATGCTATGCTCCCCAAATCCTTTCCAGTGTCTTTTCACAAGCTCTTTTCTTGATGTGGAACCAACAACCCTAGACCCTCCCAGCCCTAGGAAACTCCTACCCATCCTTCTAAAATCTAGACAAGTGATTCTCAACCAGGGGCTATTTTGCCCTTCAAGGGACATTTAGAAATGTCTGGAGACATTTTTGTTTGTCACAATGCTGACATCAGTAGAGGGAATGCTACTGACATCTAGTGGGTAGAGACCAGGGCTTCTGCTAAACGTCCTACAATGCACAGGAGGCCCCTACAACAAAGAATTACCCAGTCCAAAATGCCAGAAGTGAAGAGGCAGAGAAGCCCTCATCTAGATGCCATTTTCTGTGAAAACCTCCCTGGCCTGCCCCCCACAATGAATGCCAAGCTCTGTCGTCAGGTCTACCCTAATACCCCAAATATACCTCTATTTTAGCATTTATCTCACTGTGTGATAAGTTCTGATTTATTTTTCTCTGCCATCTTTTTCATCTGTATATCTCCAGTGTGTAACAAAAGACCTCATTCGCTGTTCTGTAATTTTAAATAACTTATATTTAATAATGAATGAAAAAGAGAGAGAAAGGAGAGAAAGAGGCACTTATTCTCTTGACTCTACCACAAAAATCCTTTAAAAATTACTGCAAAACATTTTGGCTGCAAAAACATTAGAAAATACAGATAAGGAAGAAGAAAAAAACAAATAGAAAAGCAATCTTTTGAATAGGCAGAGGCACCATCTAAAGATGGAAGAGGTAAACTCCACAGAGCAAATCCAAGAACTCTGAAAGGTGGTGCTAGGAGTTTTGCAGTACGAATCCTGACATGTACTCACTACTTACTTGAGAACAGCAATCTCTTGAACGGTTATGGCCCTTTTATCTTTGGTTCCCATGTAGGAGAATATGTTTGGCTTGACTCTGATAAGACAAAAACAAAATCATCTGAAGTCATGTACCATTAGGAAATCATGCTTCTCATAATTTAAGATTTAAAATAAATATACTTAAAACCGTAATGGAATAAGAGAAGAGTAAGGACAAACTTTATTTTAAAATATACCCAGGAGGGCTTCCCTGGTGGCGTAATGGTTGAAAGTCCGCCTGCCGGTGCAGGGGACGCGGGTTCGTGCCCTGGTCCAGGAAGATCCCACATGCCACAGAGCGGCAAGGCCCGTGAGCCATGGCCGCTGAGTCTGCGCGTCCGGAGCCTGTGCTCCGCAACGGGAAAGGCCACGGCAGTTAGAGGCCCGCGTACCGGAAAAAAAAAAAAAAAAAAAAACAGGAAAACATAAATTAGTGTTCAAGCTAAGAAAGTAAATGATGCCTGAACAATTGTAAAGCAATTATACTCCAATAAAAGTGTTAAAAAAAAAAATGATGCCTGAACAACCCCCTCCTTAGCTGTGTGTGACTTTTTTAAATTATTTTTTTAATTTAATTGTTGGCTGCATTGGGTCTTCATTGCTGCACACGGGCTTTCTCTAGTTGCAGCGAGAAGGGGCTACTCTTGTTGCGGTGCACGGGCTTCTCATTGCGGTGGCTTCTCTTGTTGTGGAGCCCGGGCTCTAGGCACACAGGCTCAGTAGTTGCGGCTCGCAGGCTCAGTAGTTGCAGCTCACAGGCTCTAGAGCACAGGCTCAGTAGTTGTGGCGCGCGGGCTTAGTTGCTCCACGGCATGTGGGATCTTCCCGGACCAGGGATCGAACCCATGTCCCTTGCACTGGCAGGTGGATTCTTAACCACTGCGCCACCAGGGAAGTCCAGCTGTGTGTAACTCAGAATATTAGTACTAGCCAGCAACAGAGAAGGAAGTAATGCACTTCCTGTTGATTACATGCAATTCATTAATTACATAACTGTGAAGGTAAAGAAAAATACATTCTAGATGTACCACTTCAAAAATTTTATACCTTCAATTTCAAACAAGTTAATAGTAATGTGAATTTTCCATAAATACATGCTATTTCTTTGTATAAAAGCCAAATGCTAAAACAAGGATCGGAATAGTTTTAATATGACGATATAAGTGAGCCAGTTAACCAAGAAGAATTTTATAAAAACTGCTCCACACGAACAGGAAAGAAACGGGAAGAATTTCTTGAACTCTGAGCAATCCCAACTCCAGATCTCAGGGGAGCTCCCTCCCCAACTGCCTACTCTCCCAGGTTCAGGTACAGACAAG
Source organism: Phocoena sinus (assembly GCF_008692025.1). Lineage (NCBI taxonomy): Eukaryota > Metazoa > Chordata > Mammalia > Artiodactyla > Phocoenidae > Phocoena > Phocoena sinus. The sequence goes on from NC_045771.1 coordinate 88,992,168, forward strand.
GAATCAGAGAGAGCGAGCAACCAGAGTAAAGTAAAATGTTACTTCAAATGGTACTGTGTCCTATGGACTAAATTGTGCTCCCTTAAAATTCCTATGCTGAGGCTGTGACAGCCAGTACCTCAGAACGCAAGTGTATTTGGAGATAGAGCCTTTAAAGAGGTGATTAAGTTAAAATGAGGCCCTAATCCAATTAGACTCGTGTCCTAATACAAGGAGAGGAAACGTGGACACACAGAGAGACTCCGGGTCACAGACACGCTCAGAGGGAAGACCACGAAAGAACACAGAGGAGGTGGTCATCTGCAAGCCAAGGAGAGGCCTCAGAAAAAACCAAACCTGCCGACACCCTGAGCTTGGGGCTTCCAGCCTTCGGACTGTGGGAAAATGAATGTCTCTTATTTAAGCCACCCAGTCCGTGGTATCTTGTCAAGGCAGCCATAGCAAATTAACACACTGTGTGCTGTGTTTAAACTGGGTTAAATATATATCAGAAAACAAATTTCCATGCATACAGATTCGCTATGGTACCTGTACCCATTTCCAAAAATAAAATGGCACCTGGCTCATCCTCAGAGACCCAAACTCTACTATATTTGCATTCCTGTGAGAAAATCTGACTGGTGTCAGGTTTCCAATCTAGTCTATCTCCTGGAGTTAAGAGCTTATGGTTTAGTAGCAGTCCTCTGCAAACACATCAAAGTGTAGGCTTTCAGGGAAGAAAGTTAATTTTTATTTTCAGCTAGGTGAACTGTTAACTCTCAACTACATGTAAACCACTTACTTAAAGAATTTTCATTTTGAATCACTGGCAATATGCAAGGAGGTTAAAAAAAATTAATTCAACTGTTGTCTAAGAAAACTATAATTGGGAATTCCCTGGCAGTCCAGTGATTAGGACTCGGCGCTTTCACTGCTGTGGCCCAGGTTCAATCCCTGGTCGGGGAACTAGGATCCTGCAAGCCATGCAGTGCAGCCAAAAAAAAACCTCCCAAAACAAACAAACAAACAAAACCCACTATAACTAGGAGGCACATTTGCTACCTATTTGCCTATTTTCCCACTCCCTTTTCATCAGCATGGAAAGAGGAAAATACACTTCTGCGTTTTGATTTTGTATGGGCAAAAGAACAAAATACTAACCTTAAATATTTAGACAGTAGATTAATAGCATCCATGGTGTCTTTGTTTTCCTTGTACAGTAAAAAGTGGCAGTAACTTCCCCTAGATTTTGGCCAAGAATGTTTTCTTGGATCTTAAAAAAAAAAAAATTTAACTATTATATACACCATAATAAAAGTTAGCTGAGTTCTTATGAAACCCCACAAGATCATTTTTGCTAGAGAACCTTTGAGAGAGAAATCAGATCTAGTCTGACAAGAAATATGGGTTAAGTGGTTATACCTTGTGGTCTACAATTATTAAACTTTCTGTGACTGGATACTTATCTGTCTGTATTTAAAATCAAACTCGAGAAATGCAGGTGGTGTGACAAATGACTAAACCTAACCAGCAATCTTCACACAGAGAAACACAGAGGGGTCCACCATTCCCCAGTGGCTTACTTTATAAGCATGTGTCTGAAAGGGGGCCGCCTGGCCCTCCAGAACGTATGCAGGCCAGAGGGAAACAGCAGTCATGGCAGAGCCTACAAGCTTTGCCTCATCTCCCCAGTCAGGTGTTCTCACAACAGGCTGGATGCCCTAGCAGGGTTGGGGATAAAGCTTGTGAGGAGCTGCCTCAGTGACAAGTTTAGATTTTCCAAAGGCCACTTCCATCACAGTTTAGCTAATACTAGATGGTTTGCAAAGGTCTACTGGACAGAGAGAGCAGCTGGCATTCAATACCTAATTGTCATTCTTGGGGGAAGAGGAGACTTTAAAAATTAAGTCAGGTTAAATATTAACTTCTGAGCCACTATTACGTCGATTGCTCAACTTTTTAGAAACTGGCAAACATTTCGAGACTTTGGAAAATCTGACTTTTAAAACTGTTCTTCCAAACGAACATTAAAATTACACTACAATCTAGAAACATATATTTAAACAATATTAAGATTTTTGACTTCAGTTGCCCAAAGAGTGTTCTGAAAACTCAACACTTTGGGAGAAATGTGTAAGCCGCAACTGCACGTCCCAGATGTTGTACAATAACGTTTGTGAGTCTTGTGTGACACACAGCTGCAGCTGTTATATGAACGCATCTAACTCAGTTGATTTCTGTAACTCTATGAAAGAAAGACTGTGAAAAAATATTTCATATAATCCCCAGAAGTCTTCTTCTTTTAAAAATGTTCCTTTGTCTTTGTCCCTTTAGCATGAACTCATGAATCCTTCATCTTCAAAGACATAAGAAACTTCTGATACTAAAGTTACTTGTACACCTGCCTTTGCCAAGGGAAAAAGCACTGCTTCACAGGTTAGGGATATAAGCTACAATGTAAAGAACAAATTGACCAATAAGCTGTCTTGGAAAACTGCCATAGCGTGTATGCTTGAAGTATTACAGAAAAAGCACTACAAGTATTTCTTGGGCTCTTGGTATGAATTCCTCACAACTCATCCTCAGAAAATTGTGAACAGGGATATTATTTTTGGTTTTCCTTCCAGCTCCCTACATTTAAGCAAAACTGTCTACGCTTAGCACTTGTGACAAAAATCATTGGCATTTCATTTTATCTACATGAAACGCCAACCGCTCTTACCTGCTGCAGTTCTGACCTCTGTCCAAATGCACAGCATAAAGAGCACAAGAGAGCAGTATTTAATTTATAATAATATTAAAGTGCTTTAGAAGTGAACATGCAAATGATCGCATGGAAAGTTTCTACTGAGGACTCCTACAGCGCCTGGTGGTTATGTGGTGGGTTAACAGCCATTTAGACATTAACAATGGAATGTCGCAGAGGCAAACAGTGAACAAGCAGAAAACTCACCGACAGGTCCAGGCCTCCCTGTCTCAATCCCCTCACAGTGGCCTGTCCACTCACCCTCAAAAGCTGCACTGTCTGTGCCTACAGGATGTAGCAAAAGGTGTAAGACTGGATGCAAAGTGCCTCCCCATCCAGAGATTTGTTTTCTTAAATATGGGAGGACGTGTACCAAAACGCTATTTGTGATTATCTTTCAGTTGTGAGACTGCAAGTAATGATTGTTTTGTATTGTGCTTTTCTGTGTTTTATGAGTTTCCTGCACTGATTTCTTTATTTGAAAAAAATGCAAAAAATTATTATGGAAAACAGTTCTCAAACTGATAGATTAAAACAGATTTAACAGACTTACCCACCGAATGCAATGTTCTGACCTTGTTTGTATCATGATTTAAACAAGTCATCTGTATGCAAAAGGCATTTCTGAGACAATCAGAGAAAAACTGAACATGCACAGGGTATGAGCTATTAAGAAATTATTGTTGATTTTGTGGGGATGTGATAATGATTTAGGGTTTTAGTTCTTATCTGTCAGATACATACTGAAGTATTTACGAGTGAAATGAAGTACTACGTAGAATTTTCTTTAAAAACACTTCAACAAAGGAAAAAAAAGTGGGAGGAAGAGGTCAAACAAAACAACAGAACGTTCATAATATTGAAGATGGTTGATGGGTACACAGGGGTTCAGCATACTACTTCCTTTATTTGTCTGCATGTTTGAAAATGTCCATAATAAAAAGCTTTTAAAAAATTTGTGATAAAAATTGATGAAATGTAGCTACATTTTCCTCTAACTACCCTTTCAGTACGCTCAAAATTAACTATAGTGGCAAGAAATAAATGAAACCACAAGATTAAAAAACTAAGTGCTATTACACCTTAAGAGAAACCATGACAACTGATATGAGTTTGGCTCACAAGCATGCATCTTTTATTAGCAAATCCAAGCAGTGAGCATGCATTCAATTACCTCCTCTGCAAGTAACAGACATAAGGATTCTTTTTCCAAGTGCACTCAGTACACAAACTAGTAATAAGCATATGCATTGATTAACTGGGAATGTTTTGAATAACGGACAATCGGTGAGTCTCAACTTATTTTGGGGAATTTGTTTGACTTCATAAAACTCCAAATCCTTGGAATGCTAGGTAGCATAGATGGTAGCTTTACAATTTAAGTGAATTTAAAATAACTTTCAAACATTTTTGAGACACTCTGATTTAAAATACGAATGCAAAGAATTCTCAGGCTAGGAAGCAACCTTCTGATGGTCTAATATGGCAGCCCCAGGAGAGGAGAAACAGAAACCAGATAAAAAAAGAAAACCACGTTCAAGAAGATTCATGTATTGAGCACAGAGATCCTCATGAATAAAGAAGGAAAAATGTTTGTAGCTCGAGAAAGATGACAGGATGGGTAGCATGCAGAACATTCTTTCCTTCTTATTCAAGTCCATTTCCCCTGCTGCACCTGCACACCCACCCTGCAGCTTCCCCAGGGGTTCTGCTCCAGCCATCATCAGCCCCCTCCCTCTCCACTGGCTCTTTCCCGTCAGCACATCAATATGCTCAGGGCTCTTGCATTTTCAAAGTCAAACCTACGTCTCCCTCTCCTTAACCATGTTCCTTTCCTTTCTCCTTCTCTTTACGGTGTATTTATCATCTTCCATCTCAACCTACTGTGTAAACTGGTTTCCAGTCACTCCAGTAGAACTGCTCTGGCAAAGACACTGATGATCTCCATATTGCTAAAAATTGGTGGACATATTTCAGAGTTCCAATCTTGTTGGAACTGTCTGTAATATTTTCCACAGCTAACCACTCTATCATTGAAATCCCCTCTTCCTATGGATTGCGTAACACCAGGCTCTCCCAGAAACTTAACTTTGTATCTCTCTGGCTCTTCATCCTGAGTCTCTGTGGACTCCTCCATCCAGGTATGCCTCCTGGAAGCCATTCATTTCGCACAGTATGGAGAATCTCTACATATTACATGGCACAAAAAAATTTTTTAACTTAAATCTTTAAAAAGGTTTTTGGGGATGTATACTATCTATCTCAAAATGTAAGTTAATTTACCTGAGTATATGGTTTATGATAATTATGGTATTTTCAGAATAATACCATACGTATGCTTTAGTAGGTAAATCAATGTGCCCTATCAGACTGGATTAACACACAAAATAACGTCTGAGTTATAACAGTTGGTAATTTGTGTTTGGCCACCATGATTTAGAATCTACCACACCCGTGTTTTAGGATGCATGGCCCTATCTGAGGTAAAGAATGTTGCAAATCTGCTAGGACTTCCCTGATGGCACAGTGGTTAAGAATCAGCCTGCCAATGCAAGAGACATGGATTCAAGCCCTGCTCCAGGAAGATCCCACATGCCGCAGAGCACCTAAGCCCGTGCGCCACAACTACTGATCCTGCACTCTAGAGCCGGCGAGCCACGACTACTGAGCCCACGTGCCACAACTACTGAAGCCCGCGCGCCTAGAGCCCGTGCTCCGCAACAAGAGAAGCCACCGCAGTGAGAAGCCCGCGAACCGCAATGGACAGTGGCCCCCCACTTGCCACAACTAGAGAAAGCCCGTGCACAGCAACTAAGACCCAACGCAGGAACTTCCCTAGTGGCGCAGTGGTTAAGAATCCCCCTGCCAACGCAGGGGACACGGATTCAAGCCCTGCTCCGGGAAGATCCCACATGCCATGGGGCAACTAAGCCCGTGTGCCACAGCTACTAAGCCTGCGCTCTAGAGCCCGTGAGCCACAACTACTGAGCCCGCATGCCACAACTACTGAAGCCCACGCGCCTAGAGCCTGTGCTCTGCAACAAAGAGAAGCCACCGCAATGAGAAGCTCACGCACTGCAAAAAAGAGTAGGCCCTGCTCACCCCAACTAGAGAAAGCCCACGCACAGCAACAAAGACCCAATGCAGCCAAAAACAAAATTAATTAATTAATTAAAAAAAAAAAAAGACCCGGGCTTCCCTGGTGGCGCAGTGGTTGAGTGTCCGCCTGCCGATGCAGGGGACACGGGTTTGTGCCCCGGTCTGGGAAGATCCCACATGCCGCGGAGAGGCTAGGCCCGTGACCCATGGCCGCTGAGCCTGCACTCCGCAAAGGGAGAGGCCACAACAGTGAAAGGCCCGCATACCGCAAAAAAAAAAAAAGAAAAAAAAAGACCTAAATGCAGCCAAAAATAAATAAAAATAAAAACTTTAAAAAAAAAAATGTTGGAAATCTGGTAGATAATGCATGACCCACCAGTAACAATTTATGTCAGGGTTTGGTAGTGAGGGAGCTCTAAAAACATTCTATCTTAGCTTTGCAATGAAGCTTTTAAAAGCTAATCCATTCAAATGCTTAGCAAGGCGGCCCAGGAGGATGAGCTGTCACTGGTATTGCATTCTGTTTGCAGAGGCACAAACAGCCTTCTTCAGGCACCAGCTCTCCCTACTTTCTGAATGCTGCTTACTTTAGGCCACTCCCAGATTGCAGGGGGGCAGGGGGGGCCAGATCTGTAGAAGATACTCATAGGCTCTCAGGTGCCCATCTGGGTCCATGAGAAGGTGGGCGGGAACACGCAGATGGCAGACCTCTAGTCCATCTCTGACTAAACGCCACAGCCCCTTGAGCCCGAGAGGTCGCGATCTCCATCCAAGCACTGATTCAAGTGGACCTGCCTTCATGCTTTTTACAGTGAGAAATTCATACTTTACTGAAGATGTGAGAAGGGAAATGGGTGGGGGGCAGCGGTGTTCATGTCACACAGAGCTCAGCACCTCCCTTGGAAAACAGGGAAATTTTTTATTTGGGAAAAAAAAGAAAGGTGGGTGTGGAATAAGCACAGAAAATGCAGATAAAGACAGAACACGAGAGATATGGAACCACTCACTTGAGCGGGCAACTGTACTGGCCACCTTGGCCTGCAAATGCCAACATCACAAAAATGCTTAGGTCATCCTCTAAGATAGAACAATCATTTCCAAGAAGTAACCAGTCAAGAAAATAGAAAAAAAAAAAATTGCCTTTTCCAATCTGCTTCCTCGTGACCAGTCGTCAGAATGAGACCCTGCCTCTTCCTCTTGCCTCTGCAAGAGGGTAGCTGACCAACGAGGACTACATCTCTATAAAGAACACCTCCCTAGCAGCCCTTCTCAACCTGGGCTCCTCAAGAGAATGAAGACTGAATGCACCAAGGCATCTGCTTTGTGTAGGAAGTCACCTTCTCTCCTCCACAGCTAGATGAGTTACCAGCTACATGCCAATTGTGGGAGAATAGAAAAAAACAGCCATTCACATCATTTCCCACTGGGCTTAATTCGCCTGGACAACCCTGGCTGCAGAAAAGCTGTCAGGGTTATATTTTATTCTGTGACTCAGACATCAAAGAAACATCTAGTACCCAAGCCGTTAAGACTGTGGATTGAGAAATGATTAACAATTTGTGCCCTCCATCATTATAGGTCACGATAAAAATAAAAATAATTAGCAAAATTTCTATCTTATCAAATAAGGTACAACAAAAGAAGTATTGAATTCCAACTTAGACCTATGCTGGGGCCTAGGACTGTGTTGTCTAATATAGCAGGAACAACCCACATGTGGGTACTAATCCCTTGAAATGTGATTGGTCCAAATTGACATTGTCATAAATATAAGTATACACTGAATTTGAAAGGTTTAACGTCAATAACACAGCATATTTAATATATAATTTTTCATGAATTATATGCTGGAATTATAATTTTTTGTGTATATTTATTTAAATAAATTAACAAAGTTAATTAAAAAACAACAACCAAAAAAAAAAACTTGTGCCCTCAAGCAGTCCCAGAACACATCATCTCACTGCCCTTTCTGGTATCCGCTGAGAAGTGACATCTGGCCTCCATCCTCTCCTCCCCACAGCTCAAGGTTTCTCACTATGTCACTAACCAGACTTACTGATTTGATGACATGATTTTCTCAGGCACAGCTAAACCTTATTTCTGCTCCCATTTTTCTCACACCCTCTCCTTTCACTAGAACCACAGTTAGAGACAATTAAGGCTTCATCCACTCACAGCATTAACCTAAGAGAAAACTGACAAAGCACTGATGGCTTGAATGCTCTTTTGTTATATAACAATCATCGAGTTTTACTCCAACAAATATACCTAGAAATAACTCTTCACTAACAGGTGTCATCGATGGTAGGGGAGAAGGTGAGGAAACAATTTTTCCTTCTGTAATTCTCATTAAAATTTTATCTGCTGATTTGACAGGTAAAAGAAGAAAAATTACCCAATTTTTCTTAAGGTTATGTGCAAATAGAAATCTTCATGGCTGGAGAAAACAGAACATAAATATCAATAGGATGCACTGACAACACACCCATTTCAAATGAATGCTACTCAGTGAAAGATGGGCTTGGGCGAAGGGGTGGTTTTCTATATATCCCACGTTTTTATGTGTAGTGAAGAAGGTACTCACGGTTGGAAAGCAGCAGCACTTTCAATAGAGGGACTTTGCAGAATATGCCACTGGGATAGGTGACAGCAGTTTCTGTTCATCTGACAGCTTCCTTACCTCCATTAAGAGCACAGAATGAGCAATATTCCTTCCGTTTTCTTCTTGAATTGCCACTCAGCCTGCTCTGCTCTTCAGGGAACATGTCAAATTCCTAAGACTCTCTCTCAGGCACCACTATCATTTCAGCAAATCCGTACTCACATATAAGACCTACTGTCCCCTTACCAGACACAGTCTGCAGGATTGCTCTGGCATCTGAAATGGTATTATTCGCCTTCTTTGAAGGAATGACATGATCAATATCCTTCTCTGAACAACCGCAAAATGACCCTTGAACATGAACAGTCAGAGAGAAGGAGGAGACGGAAGAAATGCCGAGTCACTAGCATACTTACTTGCCAGAGCCTTTTTTCCAGCTGCATGATAGGCTACAATATATTTCTTCCCCTCTCTATCTTCTGTTTTTGTTTCTAATCCTGGAAACAGAGATTTAATCGCTTGATGGATGACGGTTCTTTTCTCTTTGGTGTCCTCAATAACCTATTAAAAACACAGATAATGACACTACTAATTTGACAAACATTAAATAAGGAAATAATACTAAGGAATTAGTAAAAACACTACTCATCTTAATAATGATGTGAAGTAACCAAAGTACAGGGGTATGATTTCAAAAGTCTTTTTCTCAATTATTTTTTTAAATTGAAATATAGTTGAGTTACAATGTTTCAGGTGTACAGCAAAGTGATTCAGTTATACATATATATATATTCTTTTTCAGATTCTTTTCCATTATGGTTTATTACAAGATATTGAACATAATTCCCTGTGCTATACAGTAGGTCCTTGTTGTTTATCTATTTTATATACAGTAGCATGTATCTTTTAATCCCAAATTCCTAATTTATCCTCCCTCCCCCCTTTCCCCTTTGGTAACCATAAGTTTGTTCTCCATGTCTGTGAGTTTGCTTCTATTTTGTAAATAAGTTCATTTCTATCATATTTTAGACTCCACATATAAATGATACCACATTGTATGTCTTTCACTGTCTTACTTCATTTAGTATAATCATCTCTAGGTCCATCCATGTTGCTGCAAATGGCATTATTTCATTCTTTTTTATGCTGAGTAATATTCCATCGTACATATGTACCACATCTTTACCCATTCATCTTTCAATGGACATTTAGGTTACTTTCCTATCAGAAATCTTTTAGAGCTTCACAATACTGCAAATCCTAAGGGCCCATTTGGGACTTCCCTGGTGGCGCAGTGGTTAAGAATCCACGTGCCAATGCAGGGGACACGGATTCGATCCCTGGTCCAGGAAGATCCCACATGCCGTGGAGCAACTAAGCCCGTGCGCCACAATTACTGAGGCTGCACCCTAGAGCCAGAGAGCCACAACTACTGAAGCCCACGTACCTAGATCCTGTGCTCCGAGATGAGAAGCCACCGCAACGAGAAGCCCATAAACCACAACACAGAGTAGCCCCTGCTAGCCACAAGGAGAGAAAGCCTGCACACAGCAGCAAAGACCCAATGCAGCCAAAAAAAAAAAACCAAAACAGCCCATTTATTGACCTTGTACAGCCGCCAGGCACTGTACCAAAATCACTTCACAATCGCTGTCTTACTCAATCCCAATCAGCTCCCTATCATGCCACCAGTATATCTACTTAAGAGATGAGGAAAGTGAGGCTGAGAGAAGCTAAGGAATGTGTCTAAGATTATATAGCTGTAGCTTGGAAGAGCCAGATTTGAAATTCAGGCTGTCTGACTCCAGAGCCACCCAGCACAGACGCTCCCCCTTAGGGACTCGGCTGAACAATGAATACCTCAGGGCTCACAGATGGAAAAGCAGGTAAGCTGGGTCTTTGGGGATGTCAGAAACTCATTTCCCCGGATAGTCAAGTCTACTACTGCCTCCAATGAATCCTGTTCTATACTGAGTAACTTTATGATGACATTCTAGTACATCTGTTCACAAAAAAGAAAAATCTACACCAAGAAAATGTAAACTTATTAGTTACACAACTGTTTTTCAATTTCTGAGCACGTCTTACACTGAGAAATATATTTCATACTTGGAATCAATAGCCAGCAATATGTATGTGTTTGCTCCTTATTAAAAAATCTAACAGAAATTTACAAAACAGTATTTACCCTTACGATGTGCAATACACTGTTACTTTCTATTTTATTTTATTACATTTTAAAAATGTTGGTGAACAAGAGCTGGTTCTTTAAAAGGGTAAACAAAAATCGACAAACCTCTGGCCACCCCACCAAAACTGAATCAAGAAGAAATAGATAATTTGAACAGACCAATCACTAGAAGTGAAATAGAATCTGTAATTAAAAAACTCCCTGCAAACAAAGGTCCAGGACCAGATGGCTTCACTGGGGAATTCTACCAAACATACAAAGAACAACTTATACCTATCCTTCTCAACCTCTTCCAAAAGACTGAGGAGGAGGGAACACTCCCAAAGTCATTCTATGAAGCCACCATCACCCCATACCAAAACCAGACATAGTCACTATCAAAAAAAATAATATCTTTGATGTAAAACTTCTTAACAAAATATTAGCAAACTGAATCCAACAACAAATAAAAAAGATTATATACCATGATCAAGTTGGATTCATCCCAGGGTCACAGGATGGTTCAACCTACGCAAATAAATCAACGTAAGGGACTTTCCATTGCAGGGGACACAGGTCGATCCCTAATTGGGGAACTAAGATTCCACATGCCACATGACGCAACCAAAAAAAAAAATTCAATGTGACATCAACAAAAGAAAAAACAAAAATCACATGATCATCTCAATAGATGCAGAAAAAGCATTTGATAAAATTCAATATCCAGGGCTTCCCTGGTGGCGCAGTGGTTGAGGGTCCGCCTGCCGATGCGGGGGACGCAGGTTCGTGCCCTGGTCTAGGAAGATCCCACATGCCGTGGGGCTGCTAGGCCCGTGAGCCATGGCCGCTGAGCCTGTGCGTCCGGAGCCTGTGCTCCACAACGGGAGAAGCCACAACAGTGAGAAGCCCGCGTATAGCCAAAAAAAAAAAAATTCAACATCCATTCATGATGAAAACTCTCATCAAAGTGTGTATAGAGGGAACAAAGCTCAACATAATAAAAACTATTTATGACAAACCCACAGCCAACCTAATACTCAAAAGTGAAAAGCTGAAAGCCTACCCACTAAAATCTGGAATAAGGATGCCCACTCTCACCACTTCTATCCAACATAGTATTGGAAATCCTAGCCACAACAATCAGACAAGAAAAAGAGATAAAAGGTATCAAAATTGGAAGGGAAGGGGTAAAACTGTCATTATATGCAGATGACATGATTTTATATACAGACAACCCTAAAGACTCCACACAAAAACTACTAGAACTGATAAATGAATTCAGCAAGGTAGCAGGATACAAGATTAACATACAGAAATCAGTTGCATTTCTTTACACTAACAATGAAATATCAGAATGGGGAAGCAAAAAGACAATCCTTTGAAAAATCGCATCAAAAAAAACCCAAAAACTGGGAATTCCCTGGCAGTCCAGTAGTTAGGACTCAGCACTTTCACTGCCATGGTCCCAGGTTCAATTCCCGGTCAGGGAACTTAGATCCTACAAGCTGCACAGTGCAGTGAAAAAAAAAAACAACACTGAGGAATAAACCTGACCAACAAGGTAAAAGCCTTACATGCTGAGAACTATAAAACATTGATAAAGGAAACTGAAGATGATTCAAAGAAATGGAAAGATACCCCATGTTCTTGGATTGGAAGAATTAATATTGTTAAAAATGGCCATACTACCCAAAGCAATCTATAGATTTAATGTGACCCCTATCAAATTACCCATGACATTTTTCACAGCACTAGAACAAATAATCCTAAAATTTATATGGAACCATATAAGACGCAAAATTTCCAAAGGAATTCCGAGGAGGAAGAACAAAGCTGGAGGCATAACCCCCCCAGACTTCAAACAATATTACAAAGCTACAGTAAAACAGTGTGGTACTGGCACAAAAACAGACGCATGGATGAATGGAACAGAATAGAGAGCCCAGAAATAAACCCACACACCTATGGCTGATTAATCTTTGACAAAGGGGCAAGAATATACAATGGGAAAAAGTCTCTTCAGCAAGTAGTGTTGGTAAAGCTGGAGAGCCGCATGTAAATCAACAAAGTTAGAACACTCCCTCACACCATACCCAAAAATAAACTCAAAATGGCTTAAAGACTTAAATATGACTTGACACCATAAAGCTAGAAGAGAACATAGGCAAAACATTCTCTGACATAAATCGTAGCAATGTTTTCTTAGCTCAGTCTCCCAAGCCAATACATATAAAAGCAAAAATAAACAAATAGGATCTGATCAAACTTGTAAGCTTTTGCACAGCAAAGAAAAGAAAAATGAAAAAACAACCTACCACCTGGGAGAAAATATATGCAAATGATGTGACTAACAACGGATTAATTTCCAAAATACACAAACAGCTCATATAGCTCAACATCAAAAAAAACCCCCAAACAACCTAGTCAAAAAATGGGCAGAAGACCTAAACAGACATTTCTCCAAAGAAGGTAATACAGATGGCCAATAGGCATATGAAAAGATGCTCAACAATGTTAATTACTAGAGAAATGCAAATCAAAACCACAATGAGGTACCACCTCACACTGGTCAGAATGGCCATCATTAAAAAGTCTACAAATAACAAATGCTGGAGAGGGTGTGGAGGAAAGGGAACACTTCCACACTGTTGGTGGGAATGTAAATTGGTGAAGCCACTATGGAAAACAGTCTGAAGGTTCCTCAAAAAACTAAAAATAGAGTTGCCATATGATCTAGCAATCCCACTCCTGGGCATATATTCAGACAAAACTAAAATTTGAAAAGATACATGCACCCTAATGTTCACAACAGCACTATTCGCAATATCAAAGACATGGAAACAACCATAATGTCCATCGACAGATGAATGGATAAAGACGATGTGGTCCATATAATATATACAAGGTAATATTACTGAGCCATAAAAAAGAAGGAAATAATACCATTTGCAGTAACATGCATGGACCTAGGGATTATCATACTAAGTGAAGTAAGTCAGACAGAGAAAGACAAATACCATATAATATGTGATATGTGCAGTCTAAAATATGATACAAATAAAGAACTTATTTACAAAACAGAAACAGACTCACAGACGTAGAGAACAAACTTACAGTGACCAAAGGAGAAAGGGGATGGGGGGAGGAATAAATTAGGAGTTTGGGATTAACAGATACAAACTACCATATATAAAGTACATAAACAACAAGGTTCTACTATATAGCACAGGGAACTATCAATATATTCAATATCGTGTAATAAACCCTAATGGAAAAGATTATGAAAAAAGAAAAAATATATATATATATGTAAACTGAATCACTCTGCTGTACACCAGAAACTAACACAACACTTTAAATCAACTATACTTCAATTTAAAAAAAAAATGTTGGTTAAGCTACATTAAATTGATTTCATGACCCACTGATGGACTGCAACCTGCAAGCTAAGAAGATGTAACTACTACTAGCTAAACCTAACAATATTCTAGCAAAATTAAAAATGTAAAAGAAAAGTACACTATAATTATAGATAAGTGACATTTTCATATCAAAAAGTGAGCCAGGGAATTCCCTGGAGGTCCAGTGGTTAGGATACAGTGCTCCCACTGCTGGGGGCCTGGGTTCAATCCCTGGTGGGGGAACTAAGATCCCACAAGCGGCACAGCACAGCATGCCTCCCCCCGCACACACCTCCACCAAAGAAGTGAGTCTACATCTAGAATTCACTGAAAGCAATGAGCTGGAATCATAATTAGTGTGTATGAATGAATACATATTCAGATCTCAGAAATTCAGAAAGTCCATCCTCCTATTTTTTAGATGAGGACACTTGCCCATGGTTAATACTCTTTAATGTAAAACCTTTCAGTAGATGGCATAACTATAATTTTTAAGGTGACAGTAAATCTTGCCATCTCTGTAGGAAAAGTGTATTGTGGGGCTAAGATATGTATCTGCGTCGCACAAGCAACGGAAGCCTGGATCATCCTCCTAGACTGCTCTCAAAACCAATTCTTAGGGGGCTTCCCTGGTGGCGCAGTGGTTGGGAGTCCGCCTGCCGATGCGGGGGACGCGGGTTCGTGCCCCGGTCTGGGAGGATCCCGCGTGCCGCGGAGCGGCTGGGCCCGTGAGCCATGGCCGCTGAGCCTGCGCGTCCGGAGCCTGTCCTCCGCAACGGGAGAGGCCACAGCGGTGGGAGGCCCGCGTAACGCATAAAAAAAAAAAAAAAAAAAAAAAAAAAAAAAAAAACCAATTCTTAGGAATTTTCTCCTTGGCATTGCTGGACATTTTGTCTATGAGTAAATTCAGTAAATTAAAGATCCCTAAAATTTTAACAGTACATATTTTAGGGAAATTTTGGTGGGTAGACGAGGAGATGAGGGTTGGAGGCAAATAATAAATTCTGAAAAGTTACAGTAAACTCTTTTTACCTGGGAGCAATGGAAGGAGAAATTTCAAACAACCCCAAATCCAGCAAGTCGCCAAAATATAGGACAAAATGAATTTAATAATTCATTATTTAATTTAATAATAAACTTTAAATTCTAATAATCTTGTGCTTCAAGATTCTTAAAATCTTGTAACATATTTGCTTTGCTACAGAGATCACCTAGAGCTGCTCTGTTCCGTATGGTCATCACTAGCCACACGTGGCAACTGAGCACTTGAAATGGGGCTAGTCTGAACAGAGATGTGCTACCAGTATAAAATACCACTGGATTCTGAAGACTTAGTAGGAAAAAAAGAAAGTAAAACATGTCATTAGTAATTTTTAAAATATTGATTACATATTGAAATATTTTGGGTAAATAAAATATACTGTCAAAATTATTTGCCTGTTTTTACTTTTACATTTTTTTTGAAGATTTAAAATTAAAAACATAGCTCGCATCACAGTTCCACTGGACAGGGCACTTCCCTGGCCATCCAGTGGTTGAGACTCTGCACTTCCAATGCAGGGGGCGCAGCTTCGATCCCTGGTCAGGAAACCAAGATCCCACATGCCACAGGGCACAGCCAAAAAAACAAAACAAAACAAACAAACAACAAAACAAAAAGAATCCACCACAATTCCACTGGACAGCACTAATCGAGAATAAAATTTTCAAAACAAAAAGCTTTTTAAAAGGCATTTACTGTTCTATTTAGTAGCTGAGCTCTCTTTTTCTTGAATAGCAGAAGTAGACTCAAGATGAGCAAAGCAACGCTCCCTTACCTCCTTCCCCCAATTCCTCCCCCTCCCAGAGTCCAATTTGAGACCACGAGGCCTTTGGAGCCAGGGCTTCCCTATCAGGACCATTGTCAGGCTGCGACAGTCCTTTGCAGCAGACACTGTGTGATATAATGGTCACTTTGCAGTTCTAAACAACAGATTTCTTTGTTGATTTGTGGTCACATAAAAAATTTTTTAAGCAGAAACATAACCTTTTTTTTTGGGGGGGGGCCATAGCTTATCTGGATACTCGTTATCTGCCACTGATAAAAACATTTTTAGTGCAATGCACTTTTAGATCAAAAAGGGCAAAGCCATCCTTTTGTTAACTACTGTGATTTTTCCAAAAGACATTTATTAACATCCACCCAACAAGAAGCAATTCAAACCCTGGGGACTTCCCTCGTGGTCCAGTGGGTAAGATTCCGCACTCCCAATGTAGGGGGTCAGAGTTCGACCCCTGGCCGGGGAAGTAGATCCTGCATGCATGCCGCAACTAAAGGTCCACATGCCACAACTAAGAAGTCCACACTCGGCAACTACAGATCCCGCATGCCGCAACTAAGAACTGGTGCAGCCAAAATAAATAAAAAAATAAAATTAAAAAAAAATAAAATAATACCCTAAAAAACCTTTTCATATGTTTTTGTGCTACTTACCTCGATGGCAACACTGGTTTCCTTATTTTTAAAAAGCTGGAGCTCTTCTAAACGCTGCTTTTCTTCAGCTGTTAAAACCGTAAATACATCTTCTGAAGGATCCTTTAAAATAACCATGAGAACTCCCAGTGAGTCACACACAGAATTCGAGGCTGTCAAAGCTCTATATTTCTATGATCTCCAGGAAAGGCTATTTTTATTCAGAAGGTGACTTCTGCTAGAGAGCTGCTCTTACCTCTTCATCTACTGGGACAGACAAGTCACTCAAATGGCTGATCTGTCCATTTTTTCCTATTTCGTGAACAACGAAGTCAGAATATCTGAGGAAAAGAAAACGCAAACTCTCAGAGCATTAACATTTTGCTGCCTATTAATTTTAGGAGAAAGTTTCTCAACAGTAAGCCTTATCATTGTGCAAAACAGGGATTAAAAATAAAAACCTTCAGTGCAAAGTCACGGAGTTATTGTTTTCTGGTTTCACAATGAATTCTAAGCCACACCTTGGCTTGGTACCAGAATGTACAGAAAAGACCCTCTGAAATTCTAGAATAGTCTTCCAGAAAAATGCCTAAATCAAAGCTTATTAATGTTGCCCTATGATTATACAGTCCATTCTAAAGTAAATCACCAAACACAGTAAATTTAATCAAATCAGAAGCCTGTGTATCTACTGTGAACCACCTGGAAGCTTACCTTTATGCTAAATACTTTACAGACATTATTTAAAATACTCTCAACAACCCTCAGGTAGAATTATGATCCAATTTTGGACAAGAATACTGAAGCTCAGAGGAGTTAAGTAACTATGAAGTGGCTGAACTGGATGCACACCCAGATCCACCTGGCTCCAAAGACCACCTTCTTTCTCCTGCAGATGTGGCCCATTCAGGTGAAACAGTTTAAGATTTCAAGATCAATTCAAGGGAAAACTTGAAACCATTTAAAGTAATATATTCTAAGAAAATAAACAGCACCCATTCACATATTGACAGGGGATGCCACAGGGAAATTGTTATTTAGTCATTTTATCTTCAGATAGTTTCGTTTACTCATCCAGGCAGCTTTCCTTCATCCTATTCCTTATTGACCATCAGTGTGAACAATCCTTGGGGACAGAAAGCTAAATGGAAAAAAGGACTGCTGATTTCTTTCTAGAGAAAAGAACTAATATAACTAAAACAACCTGACATAAACGAAACATACCTTTCTTTTAAGATTCCTGAGAATCCTTGGTGAGAACTCACGAACTTGGTGATGCCCACATCCAGCTCGGTGAGCCCGTGCTTCATCATGCTGGCGAAGCTCTCTGCCTCTTCCTCCTCCTCCCCCTCCTCTGAAAGGCCATCTTCCTCCCCCTCCTCCTCCGACTGGGGGTCAGAATTCTTTTTACCCTCTCCGGCCGTTTTGGGTGGCCCAGGCACCTTTTCACCGCTGGGTAGAGAGTTGTTCTCTAGCCCGTCTTGACCTTTGGTCGGACAGCATTCTGAGACCTTCTGTCTCTTTGCCTCACCTGGGGCCACACTGTCATTATCTTCGACGGCAACAGACCCCCGTTTCAATGACACACCCGTCATTTCTGTCATCTCCATTGTCAAGGTTCCAAGAAAGAATTTAAGAGAACCTTTCAGAAGCAAGAAAGAGCAGGCAGTAATAATCACTTCAATAAAGAATTGGGTTTTAGCAAATAGAGGCACATTTAACTTTGTTCCTAGGGTCCTAAATATCATTTATGAAAATAATTCTCCCAAATATACTTTTAGTGGCATAGAAAAATGGCAAAATATTTCTGCAGGGAATTTGACAGCAAAAGCCTTAAAAATATGGATGCCTCTTGACCCAGAAATACTACTTTCAGGGATTATCCTAAGAAAATAATTAAGAAAGTGCTTAAAGTTTTACCTGTAAGGATGCTCATCTCAGTGCTTTTACATTAACAAAAAATTAAGAACAATGACATCTAGGTACATAAACTGAACAACATGTAGAAACAATGTGAAAAGAAACCGGGAAAGGTAGTTGCTTCTAGGAGAGGGTGTAGGTGGCTGCGGAGAGCAGGGAGACTTGTGTTTACTGAATACCACAGTTGCAGCACCTGAGTTTTGTTTCACGTATATTGTTATCGTTTAGAAAAGCCGATTAAGTTAGAAGTATATAAATAAATTTACTAACATGAGTCATTTACTAATATGACTGATACCATGTCATTTTTATTTTTTTATTATTATTATTTTTTTTGCGGTACGCGGGCCTCTCACTGCTGTGGCCTCTCCCGTTGAGGAGCACAGGCTCCAGACGCGCAGGCTCAGCGGCCACGGCCCACGGGCACAGCCTCTCCGCGGCATGTGGGATTCTCACGGACCGGGGCACGAACCCAAGTCCCCTGCATCGGCAGGTGGACTCCCAACCACTGCGCCACCAGAGAAGCCCCATGTCATATTTTTTTAAAAAGCAAGGAGAATGGGGAGTTCTTTAATGAGTATAGAGTTTCAGTATTGCAAGATGAAAAAGAGCTCTATATATTGGTTCCATTTTTATTCAGAAGGTGACTTCTGAATAAAAGTACATGTGTATGTACTTAACACTAATGAACTGCACACTTAAAAATGGTTAAAATGATGTTATGTGTATTTTGCCACAATTTAAAAAATACAGATTATCATTTAACTGGCCCATACACAATGTACCAAGCAAAAGTCTAGGAAACCATATGCACTTCCCAGTATGGAGCACACACTTATCTAAGACTGCAAGTGCCTAATTTGATCTTTTTTTTTTTTTTTTTTTTTTTTTTTTTTGCGGTACGCGAGCTTCACTGTTGTGGCCTCTCCCGTTGCAGAGCACAGGCTCCGGACGCACAGGCTCAGCGGCCATGGCTCACGGGCCCAGCCGCTCTGCGGCATGTGGGATCTTCCCGGACCGGGGCACGAACCCGCGTCCCCTGCATCGGTAGGCTGACTCTCAACCACTGCGCCACCAGGGAAGCCCTAATTTGATCTTATTTGATGCTCTTGTTGAAATAAGGATAAAGCTTCTTCCTATACTACCTATATAGGGAAATGCTAAAATTAACATACGAACTTGGTAAACATAAAGAACATAAATGAGCAGAATATTCTAGTTCTCCAAGGCTTGGTTAATAAGAAGCCCACCTACAGAAGCATCTACAGTAGAATAATAATGATGAACTAAATTTTAAGAATCCGGGGCTTCCCTGGTGGCGCAGTGGTTGAGAGTCCGCCTGCCAATGCAGGGGACACGGGTTCGTGCCCCGGTCCGGGAAGATCCCACGTGCCGCGGAGCGGCTGGGCCCGTGAGCCATGGCTGCTGGGCCTGCGCGTCCGGAGCCTGTGCTCCGCAATGGGAGAGGCCACAACAGTGAGAGGCCCGCGTACAGCAAAAAAAAAAAAAAAAAAAAAAAAAAGAATGGAAAGAATGGAAAGAAAAGTGAAAAGTGGAAGGCTACAAAAAAAAAAAAGAAGGGGGGAAGTAGAGAAAAATGTCAGTAAAAACAATTTCCTTTGAAAGACAAAAAAAAAAAAGAAAATGGAAGAAACCAAAAAATGGGAACTGAAGTAGACTACAACTAGTTATACAAAATTATCTCTAATCCAAGTAAGAAAGCACTTATTCTTTATGTGTTCTAAGCAAGGTATAGTAAAAGAGAATGCTAGTTTATGAGATGCTGATGGTGTTTCATTCTCACTTTATATCAACGAAACTGTCCTCAGAGCCTGCACACCAGTGACGGAGGCAGGCAGGGCCCAGGGCTTCCCCGAGACATGGGAACACACAGAAGACCTCAGGGGGCATTGGCGTGAGGGGGTCTGAGAAGACCTCTTCCTAATGGAAGACTAGATGTGAACACCCGAGTCAAGCTTCGGGGAACGAGTAAGAGAGAGGCTGTGCAAAAAGCGGTAGGAAGGTGGTACAGCATGTGCAGAGGCACAGGAGAGCACGGAGCGCGGGAGGAACCCCACTGAGCTCACCATGCATCACGAGGGTAAAACACACATGCAGAGAACCTACACTTAAAGCTGGGGAGCTGGCGGAAGCCACACCAAGCTGAACTGAGGAGATTACATCCGAAAAACAAATCGTCATCTGATGCATAAGTCAGAGAGATTTCGCGGTATCCCTTCAAAGAGAAAAACCGGGGTTAGGCTGGGAGATTAGGTAAGACGGCAACTGAGGTAAGAAATCAGTACAACCTGATCTGAGGCAAAGGTGACAGAAAGGAGGGGTGGATTCAGGGACACTTAAGAGGTGGTGCGGACAGGACTGGGTGATAAATGTGAGAGGAAAGAGGAAATGCTACAGGATGACTCAGGTTTTCTGTCTCGGGGAACTGAGAGGATAAGGGGAGCTCTTCCTGACACAGGGACCCTAGGAAGAGGCATGGTGGGTAGGAGGGATATAAGCACACGTACAGCCCTGCGGTGTTGCTGGCACCTGGAGTACATCCCATGGCCACTTATTACACTGTGTCACACATATTCTCACCCCAAACCCACAATGGCTTCCCGATGCCCCAGTGGCGGTGTGGACCTCAACCAGGGGCTGGACATGTCCTGTGAGCAGCTGATGCAGAACCACGGGCTTCGGAGGGAGCGGCGTCACTGCATTAGTGCCTGCATAAGGCCAAGAAGGCGGTGCCGCCCACAGAGAAGCCCCAGGTGGTGAAGAAGCACCTGTGCAGCGTGATCATCCTGCCCGAGGTGGTGGGCAGCATGGTGGGCATCTACAATGGCAAGACCTTCAGCCAGGTAGAAATCAGCCTGGGATGATGGACCACTACCTAGGCGAGTTCTCAGTCACCTACAATCCAGCACTGGGGCCACCCGCGCCTCCCGGTTCATCCCCCTCAAGCAGCCTGCCGGCCACTAAAGACACACAAGCTCTAGAAAAAAACGAAAACAAAAAACCCTCACAACGTTCCGAGCTGGCATGACAGGATCTACCAGCAGATCCCGATACCCTTCTTGAGGTGAGAAGAGGAGAGCACGGCCAGTAACAGCCACATCCGCAGCTGGGCTCAGACTTCACGGTCTGTAGGACGTCTACCTCCTACCCAGGACGCAGAGAACTCATCAGCCTCCCTCTCAACAACGTGATGGCCATAAGCCTGGATGGAAACACCTGTTACTTCCTCTGCTCCAACCTTCTGCTTCGGCACCATCCATCATCCAGCACCACGTGCCACTATCTTCCACACAGGCATCCGACGACCGAGGTCCAGCCCGCACAGGTGCCCACTCCCAGCCTGACCATGCACGGGCTCTCTCTTGTGGGAGGTCCTCCACACCTGTCTCAGCCCTGGGCTCCCTTGTCCTTTGAGACTCATCTGAAGACCACGAGCCCTGACTCCCATGCCTTCCTCTCTGTTAAGTCCATGTCTTCCCATTTTACCTCCCTTCATCTGCACTACCCATGTGGGCAGCCAGATACCATGCTTTCCCTCACTACTTTCTAGCTGTGTAACTGGTCTGAGTAAATTACTTAATCTCTCCAAGCCTCTGTTCTTCAGCTGTAAAACGGGAATGATACGTGCTTCACAGGACTGTGGTGAAGATTAAATGAGATGACAAACACAGAGTGGCTGGCCACAGTAGGGACTAGATAAATGCCAGTCCCCTGTTCTCCCTCAAGAGGTCTGCAGATTCTTTGAGGACAGTAATTCTTTTGTGCCTGCCAGAGAATCCAGAGAGGTATAACAAGCATCAATAGATATTTTGAAGAATTCTTGAAACAGGTGCCGAAACTGTTCCCCGTCTACAGGTATCAAAGACCTACTAAGTAGCAATTCCCTAATGAAATACTGGACCTGGGCAATGACATCCATGGCCACTAACATCACAAAAAATAGACAACCAGGCACTGCAGGCCGCTGAAAGGACACGCTGTTATCTATGAAGTTCTTACTGATTGAAACCCTATGTCTAACTACTAGTTTAGATGGCATACACGGACAGAAGATGTTAAACACCACCACGCAGAAGCAATTAGCAAAAGTGTGAATGTGGGAAACTCAACAAGGACCAGGACAGTCCTTCAACTAATAAACAGCAAGACAAAAAACAGGAAAGGGTAACGTACAGATAAACCTACAAAGAAATGCAATGGGTGGATCCTTCTTTGAATCCAGGTTTAAACAAATCAGCTGTTTAAAAAGGTATTTATGAAACAATCAGGTATACTGAAACAGTAAGGATATTTGATGACATTAAGATAGCATGGGGCTTCCCTGGTGGCACAGTGGTTAAGAATCCGCCTGCCAATGCAGGGGACATGGGTTCGAGCCCTGGTCCGGGAAGATCCCACATGCCGCGGAGCAACTAAGCCCGTGAGCCACAACTACTGAGCCTGCGCTCTAGAGCCTGTGCTCTGCAACAAGAGAAGCCACCAGAATGAGAAGCCCACGCACCGCAACAAAGAGTAGCCCCCGCTCTCCACAACTAGAGAAAGCCCGCACACAGCAACGGAGACCCAATGCAACCAAAAATAAATAAAATTAATTAATTAATTAGAAAACAAACAAAAAAAGTATCTTCATTAAAAGATAACATGGTCAACTTTTTAAGGTATAATAATATCACTGTGGTTACACTTAAAAGTAGAATCTTTGTTTTAGAGATACAGGATGAAATCTGTATGGTTGAAAAGATATGAAGTCTGGACTTCATTTCAGAATAGTTTACCAGTGATGAATGAAAGTGCAGTGGGGTATAGATTCAAAACAAGACTGGCCATGAGTTGATAATTGTTGAAACAACAATGGGTGATGAGAATATGGGGATGTCATCACATCATTCTCTCTACTTTTCATGTTTGAAATTTTTTATAATAAAAATAAGAGTTCAAGGTATAAAAAGGTACACTAATTATTCTATTCTCATCAAACCACCACTCTGTCCAGCTCTACTGCTCCCTCTCTCCCATCACCTGTTCTTCAAACACAGAGACCTGCAGTCGCAAGATACCACCCCTTCCATCTTCATTTCTTCAAGCGCCCCAAACCTCAACAGCTCTTAACTCCTAAGCCACACTCAACACTCCTGCTCACTAGCCCAGCTGCACGATCCTTGCTAAACCTCAACCAAGTACCCATCCTACTGTCTCCATCTGTGTTCCTGGCTGCTGCTGGAGGAAACATCACCAGGTGAGGGGACTTCCTCTTGTGACAGCCCTCCATACTGCCTGGCCATCCCTGGTCAGCAGGGTCTTCTCCAAGTCCTGTGTGCCACTCACAAAGAAAACAGGGATCCTGGGACAGACACACCTCCTTCCAGCACATTCACAAGACCCCTTATTATAACCATTCTCCTGCAACTGCACCCCTCTGAGGGGAATTCCAGACTCCTTTTAACACTCACTCCTCGTCCCTGCACTCCATCCCCTCAGCAAATACTCACCGCGCACCCCTGTACCAGGCGTTATTCCAGGTACTGCATGCGACACCCTAGCAAATCAAATAAATGCCCCGCCAGCGTGGAGCTTACATTCTGGTGGAAGATCTGGCTTCTACTCCGTGCTTTTGTCCTGCTTCTCAGGTGCTCTTTTCCCCTCCTACTCAACATGCTGCTTAAATCTGGGCTTCCCCAGTCCTGTTCCCTTCTCATTCCCAAGTTTTCCAGCCAAGACGCATCTCCAACTCCCTGATTTACTCAGGGGAGGGGTCCGAGGCAATCATAACGACCGCTAAACAATGATAGTGTACAGGGAGCTCAATCAAGCCTTGCTTCAACCCTGTGACTTAGGCGTCATTAATATTCCCATCTTAGCCACTAAAAAACAGAGTATCTTGCTCTAGGTCACACAGTCTGGTGAGAGGTAGAATCAAACATCAAATTCAACATGTCCCAAAGTGATCTCATCATTTCCCACCACAAATGCACTTCTATTATTTATTTTTTTAAGTAATTAATTAATTTTTTTTGGCTGTACTGGGTCTCTGTTGCTGCACGCGGGCTTTCCTTAGTTGCATGGGGCAGGGGTTACTCTTCGTTGCGGTACGCGGGCTTCTCATTGCAGTGGCTTCTCTTGTTTCGGAGCATGGGATCTAGGCGCATGGGCTTCGGTAGTTGTGGCTCACGGGCTCTAGAGTGCAGGCTCAGTAGTTGCGGCACAGGGCTTAGTTGCTCTGCGGCATGTGGGATCTTCCCAGACCAGGGATCGAACGTGTGTCCCCTGAATTGGCAGGCAGATTCTTAACCACTGCACCACCAGGGAAGCCCTGCACTTCTTTTAAATTGCACCTCTTACTCAAGGAATTTTAGCAACAAACTACCAGTCACCTAAGCCAAAATATGGACATCACCCCATCTCCTCACTCTCCCCTATGTGAATGAAATTCTAGAAGGTTTAGGACAGCATTGTTACACCTAACATCCCTGGAATGAGAATACTAGCAGATCGTGGATCTGAAGTATCAACCACTGGTTTCAACTCTTGCTTGGCAGTTTGGGCATATGACTTGGAGCCTGATCTAGGTTTTGCCATTTACCACGTGGGTCACCTCTCTTAAGTATCAGTTCTTTTCTCTTTAAAGCTGAAAATGATGACTTGGTCAAAGGTCTGTACTAGCTGCTGCTATTCAACTGTTGGTCATTAATATTTATTATGGATGGTTTCCACTGCAGAACTGTATTGCTGAGTCTGGGGAAAACCAAAGCTTCTTATGCTTCTTTTGTTCTCTGGGCTAATGATTAAACATGGCTTTCTCCTTCAGATACCATTTAATTTTAAGAGACCCTCAAAGCACTGCCAAGAGCACCAAATAAACAGACCTTTAGTATCTTTTGGCAGTCCTTTTCTTGATACTTGTGGACACTTGCCTGATCTCTTTTTCTTGTTACATTTAATTGTAAAGACAAGCTCATTAAACAAAAGTATACTTTCCATTTGTTTTAGCCAACGGCCCTAACACAGAGATTATTAAAGTATATATAGCACAAGTGATTATAAATCACTCAATATAAATTTTGCTAAGTTCTGTCTGTGGGCCTAGAAGCCGAGAACATATTTGCTAGAACAGGTATGCAAACGTCTGTGCTAAGGGAGGCTGAACTCAAATCAGTGTTGTCTTCTTAAGCAGAAACTACACAAAAGAAAAGACTGAAATGAAATATAATTTTTAAATGAGAGAGAGAGAGAATGAATCATGTGAACATCCAAGAGGCCAAGAAGAATTCAACCAGAAAAATAAAACAACCCTGACGGCCCCCATTTGATTTCCCTAAGGAAATGAGCTTTGCATTCAGGATAATCTAAATATACATATTCAAGCCTTCTACCTCAAAGCTGTAAAAAGTGACTGGCTTTAAAAAAAGGGGGGGGGGGGGGGATGTGGAGTAAAGGGACGAGCTTTATGAGTTTTCTAAATGGTACTAAAATTTAAAAAAAAATTTTAAGAAACATAATGCTGTACAAAAACACTATCCACGATACTAATGAGAGCTTCTCAAATGTCAACTAAAATCTTTATCGACCAGAAACTTGATGCTACGACTGGGAATAGAATGAAATTTAATGATACTTACCCATGAACTCAAAGTCCTCCACAATTCTTTAGCGGGAATACTAAAGTAATAGGCTTTGTTTCTTTTACACTCTGAACGAGCCAAATGGGATTAGAAATATTACAATTTTAACAGTATTTAAAAGTCTTTTTCATTAAGACATTAGATTCACCAATAAGCTTCCTCTACAATCCACAACAAAAATAAAGTTTAGCATTTTCAAAATTTTAATACAAGACTGACAGTCCCTTAACATTACTTCCTGCAAAATGAACATCTAAAGAAGAGCCATAATAATCTTATCTGTACTTCAAAACCCTCCACAACTTCCACTTTTTAAATGCATCTATCCTCCGTCCTCTGCAAACCATCAAGAATCCCTCCAGCTTTCACAATAAAGAGCACTCTCTTCAGGGCAGCGCACATACCACACTCTAATATGCGAAGTCATTAAGTCCCTTAGATTCATTCATTTCACAAATATTTATTAACCACCTCTTATGTGTCTGGCACTGTTCCAGGCACTGGGGAAAAGAGGAAAATTTCCTACTCCCATTAAGCTTACATATCAGAGAATAAAATAAAACAATCTCAGAACATGCACGCATAAGAGCTACAAGTCAAGCAGAGTAACGACAGTGAGAGTACGAGGGGTGCTCTTTAGTGAAGTCTCTCTAACGAAGTGCCTGGTGAGCAAAGACTTGACGGAAGAACTAGACATGAAAAGATGTGTGTGTTCGGGCAGCAGGTACAGTGCCTGTAAAGAACCTGAGCCAGGAGCAAACTTATTCAACAGACCAGCTGGACTGTTATTTCTCTCTCCTACGTGGGGCCAAAAGCCACGTTTCATTAACAGCTCTACTGCACCAGCTTCTATCAATCAAAAGATACGTTCAAAAGGAGTTATAAATTAATACACACGAACTGTTGGCTACTTTGCCTAATGATTGAACAACATCACTGCCTATCCAGTATGAGTGTACAGTCTGATTTTGGGCAGGTGCCTCGATTGCCAAGGCAAGGAGGTGCAAGGCAACGATTGCCAAGGTGATGGGGGGCATGCCGGCTTCACAGATTAGAGACTTGAAACAAAAGTCCTTAGTAACCCTATATTTTCGGAATGAAAAAAAAAAAGTGGTCGGACAACGGAACCAAATATTTGAAAGACTAAACTCTCCAAACCCTATTTCTTGGCAGGCGCTAATACCCAGGCAATGAGGGTGTACTGTTAAACCTCTAGGTGCAGGGTTGGCGGTAACGACTCCGTGCGGATGGGTCAACACGCCCAACAGCACCTCCTCCATCCACTCATTAAACACTGACCGAGAAAAACTCCGGTTTGCTCCTACACTGGGAGACGTATACAAAACAAGCAGTCACCTGAGTGCCTGCTTGGCACGTAGTAGGTTCGCTGCTAGTAATGACAGATAAATAAGAGAACGAAAGCACGTGGGCTGGACCCGGTAGAAGCCTGGCTCAGCGGTGTACGGAAGCTATAAAGGGCTTCGGGATAAAGGCGGGTTTTCTCTTCCGGGAGGAAGAAGAGTTTAGGGGGCCTCAGGGGCAAAGAATGGGAGGAGTGGGACTGAGATCCTCGGGCTAACAGCGCCGCGGGGAGGAGGGAGGGCGCGGCGCCTGCGAGGACCCGCCGGGAGAGCTGGGGGCGGGGCTGGCACCGCCGAACCGCAGAACCAGCCGGGCTCCCGCCACGCTCCCGCAGGCACGATCCGTAATGGAGGCGCCTCGGGCGCGCCGCGGGCTCAGACCACGGCCGGGACACCTTCCCAGTCTACGCTGCCCCTCCGGGCGGGGTTTTTGGGCCGCGTGGCAGGGCCGAGAGCTGGCCGCAGAGCCCGGGCGGCTGTGGGGAGGTCGCGCACTTACCCGGGGCCTGAGAGCGCGCGCGCGGCGCGGACCGGGCGACAAGGAGGCGGGCGCGCTGCTCCGGGCGCAGAGGGCGGCGGCGGCAAGGGCCACTCGTAAGAACCAGCCGCAAGGGCGGCCAGGCATAAGCAGCGAGCTCGGTGAGCACCTGGACGCCGCCGCGCTCAGGCGGACTCACAGCGGCTGGTCTCGCACACGTGCGGCGCAACGACGCGCCGCTCCCGGCTGGCCCCACCCCGGGGCGGAGCACGCCCTCCGCCGCCGGCCACGCCTCCTCCGCCCCCGCCCACCAACCTGTGGAGGAGGTCCCGCCCACTCCCTCCCACCCCTGCTCAGTGGCCCCCGTGAAGCCTCTTGCTTGCACCCTTTGGCCTTGCAACCTGCGAGGCTGAAGCTCACCGTGGTCCGTTCACTCCATGAGCTCTCAGGCGGTCGCACCTGCGCTTTGGCGGGGGGTATATACCCAGAGGGGAACTGCTGTGTTATATGGTAATTACATTTTTAAATTTTTGACCAACCCCCATATAGTTTTCCATAGCAGCAGTAGACTTGTTTTTAAAATCTGGGTTTACATGTGGGAATCTGGTTAGCTGATCATACGTAATTCGCTAAGACTGGTTGCGTTCTATGCTGCCTTCCGCTGATATTACTCGCCTCAGTTAAGTACTTTGAGTAGTTTTCTGTCCCTAATGCATGTACAATCACATTTTCTTGAACTGTGGTTAATTCATAGGTTAATGTACCAATGACAGCAACTGCAAGTATTTTTACCACACCCACACAGTAGAAATTCAATCTAAACTTCTAATTTTCGTATACAGTTGGCCCTTGAACAATGCAGGGGTTAGGGGCACCAACTCTGTCCAGTTGAAAATCCAAGTATAACTTTATAGTCAGCCCTTTGTATCTGCAGTTCCACATCTGTGGATTTGACTAACTGCGGATGATATAGTACTGTAGTAAGTATTTATTGAAAAAAATCTGTATAGATGGACCTGGGCAGTTCAAACTTGTATTGTTCAATGGTCAACTGTACTTTAAAAAGTACCTTCTCTGAGATTGTGGCCCAACTCCCCACAAGCACGTATGGAGGAAAGAATGTTCACGTTTCTTTGGACATTAACTGGGTCCACGGTCAAAACCTACCCTTTTTGCATTTCAGCCTAAACTTCCTTAGACAAGATCCAAGTAAAACATGCATTTTTTGCTTTTTTGTTTTCCAAAAAGGCAGCTCTTTATTATTGGCCTTTATAGTTAAAATAACACAGGAGTGTTCAAAACTTCTTCCCCATTCCAACTCCCTCTAATAAACATTTGACAGTTTAATGTTCTCCTTGACGCTAAAATTACATCCTAATATGTATATTATGTATAATATTCAGGATCCTGCTTTTAACTCCACACCAGTACTATGGATTGCTAAGTGCCTAGCACACACAGTTTATCTCGTTTCATCCTTATTATTGTCTAGCATTCTGTCCATCTTAGATAACTCTCTCCATTCCCCAGATAGTAGTTAATTGTTTTCTGGGCTCCCTCAGTCATTGCAAACATTTCCCTTGTTGAACTTACTGCACTCAATCTTAAACTTCATCTGTTTCCTTCACTGGAATATGAATTGTTCAGAGGTAAAAATTGGGGTTTAGAGCAATCTTTTTTCTCCTTTAATTTTATTTTTTATCAATTATACATATCTGTGATTTACAGTCAAATAATTCTATAGAAACCTTGTAAGTTTTGCAATGAAACAGAAGAGACTGTATCCCCACCCTGCCCCTTCCCTGTTTCCCTTTCCTCAAAGTCACTTCATCTTTCAACTGGTTATTTTGATTTTTTTTACCTTCATTTCTCTATGTAAAATTTGCATTGCTATTTCTTGATGTGTCACTTTTAGGCACTATCTATTGAATTCACTTGTGGAAAACTGGGATTTAGCTCTTCTTCCTTCCCCCAGCCCCACCACACTTCCCTTCCCTTTATCTGCCTAATATAGTTATATTGTACCTTTTTAAAAATATTTGTTGGTTTGCACCAGGTCTTAGTTGCGGCAGGCAGGCTTCTTAGTTGCAGCATGTGGGCTCCTTAGTTGCAGCTCCAGGGCTCCTTAGTTGTGGCATGCAAACTCTTAGTTGCAGCATGCATGTGGGATCTAATTCCCTGACCAGGGACTGAACCCAGGCCCCCTGCACTGGAAGCGCAGAGTATTATCCACTGCACTACCAGAGAAGTTCCCAGTTATACTGTACTTTTAAAAACAGATTTGTGTTTACTTCATTATAATTAGGTAAACATTACTCACATCTTGAGCGAAGTAATATACTATGATTACTTCTCAATTTTTTGTTTTTCTTGCAGTTAATAATGATCTTATTTTTACTGTTCATCACTAAGCCTTCTTAATGATTGTTTAAACCTCTCCCTCCAGAGATTCAGATAGATGAGAAGTTCTATCAGTCTCATCTTTCTGAAGGAGCCTCTTCTGGAGCCTTCTGACCTGCACCATCTACGTCTAGTGCACAGCTATTGTCAGGGCTTCCCACTTTATTTTTCTCCTGTGTTGTGTCTTCTGTATCCTATATCCCATGCATTCTTTTTCTTTGTTTAGCCCTCATTTTAGTGGAGTACATCTCCAGTAGCTTCCTGAGGAAGGAGAGATAAATGAAAGGGAAATTTTTTGAGCTCTTGAATGTCTGAACACACCTTTATCCTTTTTTTTGGCTGTGTTGGGTCTTCGTTGCTGTGCATGGGCTTTCTCTAGTTGTGGAGAGCGGCGGCTACTCTTCGTTGTGGTATGAGGGCTTCTCATTGCAGTGGCTTCTCTTGTTTCGGAGCACGGGCTCTAGGCCCGCGGGCTTCAGTAGTTGTGGCACACGGGCGTAGTTGCTCCGCGGCATGTGGGATCTTCCCGGACCAGGGCTCAAACCCATGTCCCCTGGATTGGCAGGCGGATTCTTAACCACTGCGCCACCAGGGAAGTCCCCACACCTTTATTCTTTATCCACACTTGATTGGTAGTTTACTAGTCACGTACCGAATTTCAGTTTGAAATAAATTTTCTTTGGAATTTAATAGACCTGCTCCCATGTCTTCTAGCTTTCTTTGTGACCCTTGAGAAATCAAAAGATATGCTGATTCTTGATCCTTTCTAAATGATCTCTTTTTCTCTTTGGAAGGCTAGGATTGTCTTTTTGCCCCCAGTGTGCTGCAATCTCACAATGATGAGCCTTGGGATGAGCCAAGTTGTACCCATTGTGCATGGCACTCAGTGGGACCTCTTCAAGCTGGAAATTCATGACCTTTAGTTTGGGGGAAATTTTCTTGTTTTGTTGGTGATAACTCCTTCCCTAATCCCTGTTGTTGTTGTTTTACAGTTCTTATTTTTTGTATTTTGAACACCCTGTAGTGGTCCTCTAATTTATTTTTTCTTTCATATTTTTCATTTCTTTGTCCTTTTGCTTTTCTTCCCCCTAGGATACTTCCCAACATTTATCTTCCACCTTTTTATTCAATTCTCATTTCTACTATCATATTTTTTTGTCTCTGAATGCTCCTTTTAAAATAGTAGTCTGTTACTGTTTTATGGTTGCAATGGTGTCACACATCTCAGTGTATAAATAAATAAGGTTTTCTCCTCATTGAATGGTTTCTGTTTTCTCTAAGGGCTGCTTTTTTTCCCTTCCCCTGTTTGTTTCCGTCTCCGCGATACCACCTTCCATGTTTGTTTCTGAAATTGTCAAATCCCTAGGTCCTCTACTCAGCTCTTGCTGGCACTCCTAGGTCCCCTCCTTGGCAAAGGACAGGCTTTTTTGGTCTCTGCACTGGTTGAAGTGTATGTTAGCCGCAGAGTCCTTTTCCTCCTTTCAGGTCCCAGAGTGTTTACAACCAGATCTGTACCCTCCAGGTAGGAAGCTGGAGGGTCACCTCTAGTTGAATTTGATCTGCCTTAAAAGAAAGAGCCAAAGATAAAGACACCGGAAATTCCGCAACTAAACTGTCCAACCAAATTACATTAAAGCTAGTCAACACGCCTCCTCACACTCAGAACATCTGGGATATCATCTAAAATATAAGTTGAAATGATTCATATTGAATTTACACTGTGCAGAGAGGGATACCTGCAAGCTCCATTCTTAACGACCCCAATGCTGTGGAGGAGGTTTACCGAGGTTGAGAAGGACCTCCTCCCCCCGCCCCCGCCCCCTTCTCCTTCCAGAGCAGCCGATCCGGCCCCCCGCCGCCAGGGGGAGCCACCGGGAACGGCCGGCGGCTGCGTGGGCAGGGCCTCTCTGGGAGGAGAGGAAGAAACCAGAGAGACGGCAGAGGAAGTTGCTGTGGCTCTGGGAGCTACGGTCTCGAAGCCCTACTGGTGTCTGATCACTGGCCGGAGCCAGAGTCCATTGGCCACGCTGGCTGCGCAAGGAGCCGAGGACTCGCGCGGAGGCAGGATGCTCCTGGCCGGGGATTTCGGCAAGGCGCCGGCGACCCGGGTGAGGCGGCCCTTATGGCCCGGGGCGGGGACACTGGTGGCCCAGTGAGGTGGCACAGACCTCCCAGGGGAGGGTGCCTCGATGAAGTGGCCTTGGCGGCCTGGGGACGCGGTTGCGGTGGCCCGGGGGAGATAACTCTTGCAACTCTGGTGAGGTGGCAAAGACTTCCCGGGGGAGGTGGTCCCAGTGCGGTGGCTCTGGTGATCCCGATGAGATGACACAGGTCATTCTGGGGAGGTGGCCCTGGAGGCCGGGCCTGGAGAGGTGGCAGTGGTGGCCCCAGGGAGGTGGCCCGTTTTAGAACCTCCAGATCCTGACCTCTCAGGAAGGCCCCAGAGGGAGGGGGCTGGGACCTTGTTGTCTTCCAGTGGATGCCCTCTGGGAACCCTGTGTGAGTTCCACCTATCACTTCAGTCTTAATGTGTTTGTCACACCTGATCTCCTTCTAGTGCTGCTCTGAAAATGGTGACCAAAGGAAGAACATCAAGGAGAAAAGTAAGCGGACTCCAGACACCTTAGCACTTTCTACCCAGCCATCTCTCCAAAACTCTGCCCTCAAGGGTCTGCATCGAGAAGGGTCTTAGCCTGTTATCTTTTAGATGAAGCATCTCTTTTTCTCTTTCTGTATTAAATACTGATTATCATCATACACATATTTTTGCCTTTCCGGATGGTAAAATATGGCATGATTTGGAGAAGAGCACTTCCTGTGCCCTACCTAGTGCAGGGACTTTTGTGGTTTCACTCCAGTGCTGCCCTTCATACTAGATTCAGAGTAATTGGGGCCTGCCTGTTACTTCAGTGAAGCATCAACTTATGAAGCATCAGGAATTTCGAGGGGCTAATGATCTAGGAGAGATGACCACCACCTTAGTTGCATTCAGAGGAGTCAAATGATCATTGTTCAGTTGTATTTACCTTCAGTGAATTTGCAGGTAATTGTTGATCTGGGAAGAGCACAACAGATAACTTGGTTCCTGGATCTTGAACTGGATAGGGTAAAGGTCACTATCTCCATTTCCTTCCTAGGACAGGAGCATACACCAGGGGGTGGACATTTGGTATTTTACTTCTATAAGCTAAATGTGGCAAGATTTTGGAAATCAAGGAATCTTGAGGGCCTTTTGAAGTGAAATTTACTGGGAGAGGAAGCGGGAAGCATGGCACAGCTGTTCCATCAGAGGGTTTTTGGTTCTTCTCATCACGGCAAATAGTCTGGGAATGAGTAGTAGTAACAGAAAGGGTGCTTGTGTTACCATATTGGCTTTAGGAGTTAGACTTGCCCTTAACATTGCCTGTTGCTGCAATCTGCCTCAGAAAGAAAGCTCTGAGTACTTCATAGCACTTGACAGTCACAGCTGCCACAAGTTAGCTCCTTTTCCTTAAAGGATTTGAGAGTACCTCATATCATTCAGTTTAACCCTTCCCATTTCCACCTTTGCCCCATTCAGATGCCTGGGAAGTTGATGCCACTGAGCCCTAGATCCTCCTTTGTTGGCTTGGTCAATTTCTTTGCAATTGGAAGTGCTCTTTACAAAAAATAGAGGAAAGGAGAGACATTAACCACCCCCCCCAAATCACCATTGTGTCATTTTGAAGAATGTCATTTGACTAAGAATGTACTATGCTGCATTTAAATGGTTAAATCAAAAGAGTATAATTTTTTGTAAAAAGTGAAGATAGAATTTACTCCCTAAGCTACAGCAAGCTTATCTTCACAAAACATTCCCTCTGCACATAGCCCTGCCTCTGTGTCTGCAGATACATCACACAACTCACATATTTTATATAAGATAAATTTAAAAAGTCGACATTGTGGGCTTCCCCAGTGGCGCAGTGGTTGAGAGTCCACCTGCCGATGCAGGGGACGCAGGTTTGTGCCCCGGTCCGGGAAGATCCCACATGCCGCGGAGCGGCTAGGCCCGTGAGCCATGGCCGCTGAGCCTGCGTGTCCGGAGCCTGTGCTCCGCAACGGGAGAGGCCACAACAGTAAAAGGCCCGCATACCGCAAAAAATATATATATATATCGGTGGAAGAGCCTGGGCCACTTGACCTGTAGTTCGCGGGGTTTTTTGGTTTTTTTGTTTGTTTGTTTTTCTTTTGGCCACACCCCGAGACATGCGGGATCTAAGTTCCCCGACCAGGGATCAAACCAGTGCCCCCTGCAGTGGAAGCATGGTGTCTTAACCACTGGACCGCCAGTGAAGTCCACAACAGTGAGAGGCCTGCATACTGCAAAAAAAAAAAAAAAAAAAAAAAAAGTCAACATTGTGACTCCTGTACTTAATAGTAGATGGAGTCCTGTAGTAATAAGGTTTGATGCAGACCAGCCAATTCTGATCATATCTGAAGGAGAAGAAAATAAGAATATTGTTTTGAAATTCAGGAAACATGGATTTTAGTCCCATTTACAACCTTTGAGTGTAGGCTGGGCAAATGTTAGAATTTATAGTAGGTAAGTTGAGGCATAGAATCTTACTAGTTTCACTTCTACCTACCAGTGAGCTACTCGTTCTCATTGCATGTGAAACTTTTAATTCTTATAAATTGAAGAGAACAAAGGAAAATTTGGGTTTTTTAAGGCCTGGGGGAGGGGAACATACACAGTACTAAATACTGGTATATATTATGTTAATCTCTTGTAGTTACATTTTGCATTTAGGCATATCTTTATCTAGATATTCTTATCTTCATTTTGTCAGAAGTGACTGTTGTTTTTTAATGAGGCTGATTATAACCTCTTGCCTTTCATTGCTGTTTCCTTAAAACTTTATTTTTGAGAAGCAGACTCACAGATATAGAGAACAAACTGGTGGTTACCAGTGGGGAGAGGGAAGCGGGGAGGGGCAATATAGGGGTAGGGGATTTAGAATTACAAACTATTATGTATAAAATAAGCACTGAGTGAAGTAAGTCAGAGAAAGACAAATATCATATGATATTGCTTATGTATGGAACATAAAGAAATGGTACAAACGAACTTATTTACAAAACAGAAATAGACTCACAGATGTAGAAAACTAACTTATGGTTACCAAGGGGGAGGGGGAGGGAGGGATACGTTGGGAGATTGGGATTGACATATACACCATACTATATATAAAATAGATAACTAATAAGGACCTACTGTGTAGCACAGGGAACTCTCTCAGTACTCTGTAATGACCTATATGGGAAAGAATCTAAAAAAGAGTGGATATATGTTTATGTATAACTGATTCACTTTGCTGTACACCTGAAACTAATACAACATTGTAAATCAACTATGCTCCAATAAAAAATTTTTTAAAAAGCTATGAGGATATATTGTACGATGTAGGGAATATAGCCAATGTTTTATAATTACAAATGGAGCATAACCTTTGAAAATTGTGAATCACTATACTGTACACCTGTAACATACAATATTGTATAGCAACTATACTTCAATTAAAAAAAAAAAAAGGAAAACGCTTTATTTTTGGTAAAGAGCCACTTCTACAAGGGCAGCTCCAAGAAAGAACAGAGGTGAAATCCAACTAGCAGAGCTCTCAGGATATTCTGTATTGTTGCCCCAGCTTTATCTCTCATGTACACATCTTGTTTATTTTTTTGTTTTTGTTTGTTTTGTTTTTTAGAAATTGTTGTAGTCCTTGTAACGAAATATATACTAGTACAGTCACGCTTTTAACAAACCATTAATCGTTTGTTTAGAGACAACCAAATCCTACAGGCAAACCTGAAGTAGAGAAATGCACTGTATGTTCAGGTTTATTCTAATGTCTGGTTTCTATGAACTCTACTCTCTTTTTCTCAGGGCCCTTATTTTATAGTATTTATTTTCATTTGGAGTTCACTGGCTATTACTCTGAATTTTTACAGTATCTTGTTTTTTGTTTGTTTTTTAAATTTCTAGGTACAACTCATCTCTAGGGAGATTAAACCCTGTATGTGGAATCATTCAAGTTG
The DNA here is from genome assembly GCF_008692025.1 of Phocoena sinus. NCBI lineage: Eukaryota > Metazoa > Chordata > Mammalia > Artiodactyla > Phocoenidae > Phocoena > Phocoena sinus. The sequence continues at coordinate 89,028,476 of NC_045771.1, forward strand.
TGGACTTACTAGAGTTGAGCGTGGTTCATTTATTTATTTAAAAAAATTTTTTTTAATTTTATTTTTAAAAATTTTAATTTATTTATTTGGTTGCACCAGGTCTTAGTTGCGGCAGGCGGGCACCGTAGTTGCGGCTCACTGGCTCCTTAGCTACGGCATGTGGACTCCTTAGTTGTGGCATGTGAACTCTTAGTTGTGGTGTGCATGTGGGATCTAGTTCCCTGGCTAGGGATCAAACCTGGGGCCCCTGCATTGGGAACACAGAGTCCTAACCACTGCACCACCAGGGAAGTCCCTTGAGCGTGTTTAATATCAGGGAACTTAATGGCTGCACAGTGACATGGAGTTACCATTATAAAGTTTGACCCAAACTTCAGGTTTCCTAAACTTTTCAGGAAGAAGGAAACCATAAGTAACCAAAAGGAGTAGCTTACACATGGAAACACACTTCAAAAGGAAGCAGTTCATCTTAGCACATGGGGGTGGGAGTAGGAGAAGGACATGGCAGCCAGCTGTGGGTCTTTGTCAAGAAACTGCTTTGAGCCTTCAGGTTTCTTGGGTTCAGGGCACATTCAGAAAGCCATGCTGTCACAGATCATCAGCAAAAGTACAGGTAGAGATACTCTGGAAGAGAGGAGCAGTGCTGTTGGTCCACAAATGTAGGACCATGGAAAATAATTTAATTGCCTTTGAAGTGGATTGTTTACTAGAAATTTGTTTTAAGTGTTTTGTTTAAATAAAAATCAGAATTTTTAAATTTATATATTTGAATCTTCCCTCATTCCACAAAGAATTCAAGGTAACTTAAATTGCTTAATTACGTCTTAAATATTCTGGATAGTGGAAGAAGGTATAGACTCCTGCAGAGTGAAAAACTGACTTGTGAACTACAGGAAATGATCGACTTTCAAGCATAGAATAAGGAGTGGACTCTGGGAAATTTCACATACTTGGTGGGATGAGAGCAAAGCTACATAGCGTTCCTGTTTTCACTGGGTATTGTGTGTTCTGCTATAGTACATGTTGCCTCTGCTACCACTCTTCTTAAGAGGGTTCCAAATCACCTGTTTTTGTCATATTAATAAGTCCAATATGAACTGGCCAATTCTAGTTTATTTGCCATGGGAAGAATCTCACTTTAGATTGTACAATTTAGTGGTTGCATTAGCCATTTTGAGTTTTCCTGGTAATGTGTTTTCTCTCGTATTTTTTTTTTTTCTGTTTCTGAAATGGACATCTTTTTTATATCATTAATTTACTTTTATTATTAAAAAAATTTATTTTGGCTGTGTTGGGTCTTTGTTGCTGTGCATGGCCTTTCTCTTGTTGCGGCGAGCGGGGGTTACTCTTCGTTGTGGTGGGCGGGCTTCTCATTGCGGTGGCTTCTCTTGTTGTGGAGCACGGGCTCTAGGCGTGTGGGCTCAGAAGTTGTGGCTCATGGGCTTTGTTGCTCTACAGCATGTGGGATCTTCCTGGACCAGGGCTCGAACCCGTGTCCCCTGCATTGTCAGGCGGACTCTTAACCACTGTGCCACCAGGGAAGTCCCTGAAATGGACATCTTTGTACAATCACTTCTGAAGCTTTTAAAACTCTTTTACTCTTATATCAGGAGGAGTTTTTACTCATTGCTCTCCCTTTCAGCTTTTTTTCATATACTTGAGATCTTTCAATACCTTTTTTGTTTCTTTTTTTTTTTTTAAACATTTTAAAACCAGAGTCCTCCTTTGGTGTTATTCTAGACTATACCATCTGATTCCTCACAAAATTTGAAAATATATTACTAATTTAATAAAAGCTGCATCAGCAGAATCAGATTTGACCTTTTTCCCCTCAGTAATAAAAGATTCTTAAGATACACAGTTGTCTAGAAAAGTTTAGTTCTGTTTGTAACTGCACTGTCATGCCAACATCTATTGCAACCTTAGGGTACTAGGACAGAGTTTAGTAATTTTTCTTTCACTCAGAATTTCCTAAGCTCTTAAGCATTTTATAGTAGTACTTGATCGATAGATTGCTTTATAGCTATTCATTTGGGTATTTGTGTGTGTGTGTGTGTGTGTGTGTGTGTGTGTGCGCGTGCGTACGTGCGTATGTGTATTTATATGCATATATATACCCATATATATATATATAAATATATACAGTCATCCATTGGTATCCATGGGGCATTGGTTCCAGGACCTCTGCGAATATCAAGATCCCTGGATGCTCAAGTCCTTTATATAAAATGGCATAGTATTTGCCCGTAACCTACACATATCCTCTGTGTGCTTTAAATCATCTCTAGGTTACTTAATGCCTAATGCTAATAATAATAATTTTGCATACAATGTAAATGCTATGTAAATAGTTACTGGAGCATGGCAAATTCATTTTGCTTTTTGGAACTTTTTGGATTTATTTTCTTTTTTTTTTTTTTTTTTTTAACTTTTTGGATTTAAAAAACATTTTTTTTTATCTGCAGTCGGTTGAATTCATGGATGTGGAGGGCTGACTGCTTTATATAAATATAAAATATAGTGTGTATGTATATATACATATATTCATTTACACACACTATATTCATTAGGGTATTTTTGTGTATGTGTGTATATATATATACATATACACACAAGTACTATATATACAAAAATGCCATATATAGGTAGTGTTTTCTTTAACTTTTGAAAGTAGATATGTTGCCTTGTATATCTTTTGCATTTCTTTTAACTCCATAGTACTTGGTGGTGTTGAGTAATTGTTATTCTTTAATTTTAGGTGACATAAATATTGCAGCTGTCGTTGGAAACCAACCAGTCTGTGAAAGTACAGATAACGGTGATCTCCCTTCCTATGTGGCGGTATTTATAGAACAGGAAGTTGGAAATGACCTTAAATCTTTAAAGAAACTTGATAAACTCATAGAACAGATGACAGAAAGTAAAATGCAGTTAGAAGAACAGGCAAGTATTAAAACTCACTGAAACAATATCAGTACTATACTCATTATAATATAATGTAAATATAACCATTAATATATAGGCATTTTTGAAAATATAGATTGTGACAGTCTAATCATTTAAAACTGCTTAATAGGTTTTAAGGACCTACAATGTGCTAGGTGTTTTACAAATTATGTAAAAGAAAGTTCCTACTGATAATGATTTATGTCTGACATTTATGTCTGACATTTTCATACAATGACTTTTAATGTGCTTTTAAAAGTAAGTTCTTGGGATACCAAAATGTTACAACACTATCATTCCAATTTTTTTATATATGCACACATAAGGAGAAAACATTAAAATAAGTATAACATTATAATAATGGTTATTTCTGGGTGGTTGGTTAATAAGTGATTTATTTTCTTTTTTTCTTCTTTTATATATTTATTTATTTATTTATTTATTTATTTATTTAGCCTGTGTTGGGTCTTCGTTGCTATGTGCGGGCTTTCTCTAGTTGCAGTGAGCCGGGGCTACTCTTCGTTGCGGTGCTCAGGCTTCTCATTGCGGTGGCTTCTCTTGTTGTGGAGCATGGGCTCTAGGTGCACGGGTTTCAGTAGTTGTGGCACACGGGCTCAGTAGTTGTGGCTCGCGGGCTCTAGAGCTCAGGCTCAGTAGTTGTGGCACACAGGCTTAGTTGCTCCGCGGCATGTGGGATCTTCCTGGACCAGGGCTCAAACCCGTGTCCCCTGCATTGGCAGGCGGATTCTTAACCGCTGTGCCCCCAGGGAAGTCCCACAAGTGATTTCTTTATATCTTTTTGTATTCTCAAGTTTTTTTCTTTTTATAATAAACATATTACCTGAAATAATGTTTTAAAAAATCCAGTGGGGGACTTCCCTGGTGGCGCAAACTTCCCTAAAAATTTCCACCTAACCTGCAAAGGTCTGTGCATGAGCCATGCAAGCACAACTGCCTTGCACCCCAAAACCTTCTACTCAAAGTGTGGGAATTTGTAAGAAATGCAGAATCTCAGTCCCTACTTCAGGCCTATTAAGTCTGAATCTGCACTATAACCAGATCTCTAGGTGATTCCTATGCATCTTCAAGTCTGGGAAGCACTGCCTTAGTACACCATTACACCTGGCATCTCTTTTATTGCACTGATCCCACTGTTGAAGGTTTGCCTACATCTCTCTTCCATACCAGCTGAGCTTAAGGGCAGATGCTGTGTCTAATTTATCTGTCAGACCCTAGCACAGTGCCTGGTATAGAGTGTCTAATCAGTGTTGATTAAATTGAAATTCCTTTATAATATTCCTTTCATATTGTACTGATGCCTGATATTTGTATATGTTTTTCCATCTGCTGTAAGAAAAATTTATTTAATAAATATCATATCTAAAGGCATTACCTGGGTATCATCTTACCAAGTCAATAGTTCCTTCTCAATCTGGGCTTAAATCAGAATCACCTGGGGAACTTTTGCAACTAGTTACCCAGACTTTTAGAATCAGAGCCTCATTTGTTTCTGAAAGAAAATTATTAGTAGATAAAGCAGGTAAATGTTCTTTGGCTGGACCCTCTGAAAGTGCTGAGCTTCATGATGGTAGATCCAAAGATGTTTACTGGGGGCCCTCCCTACACACCTCCACATAGAGCATTTCATGTTGAGGTTTGGTTAGTACAGGATGCAGAAACCCAACGTTTCTTTTGAAGCTTTTAAATGACAATTTTCATTTCTATTAGAACAAACATGCATTTTGAAGGTAACTAATAAAAAAGAGAAAAAAATGAGAATCTTATCTGATTGCTGCTGTTTTTTATTTTTTGTTTGTTTTTGGTATGAGCAGGTACTTACAGTTTCATCAGAAATCCCTAAAAGAATTCAGAGTGCCTTAAAAAGTGCAGAAGAATCAAAGCAATTCCTTAATCACTTTCTGGAGCAAGAAAGCCATCTCTTCAGTTCCATTAACAGCCATCTGCTGACTGCACAGCCCTGGATAGAAGATCTCGGAGCCATGATTAACCAAATCGGAGAGATTGAACGGCATCTTGCTTATCTTAAATGGATTTCACAAATTGAAGAACTCAGGTAAAACAGGCCTCTTTGTTCTCATAATTATTATTTTCCTTTGAGGCTATGTCTTAGAAAGTACCTGCATGCCATTAAATAATTGGGTTAATTAAAGATTATAATAATGTGATTTTACCAGTTACGAAAATAGCATTATGATAATGATTCTTTTCCTTTATTATGAATGAACATAAACTTTTAAGGGAGCTTAATTTGCGTTTGAAAGAAAGTAATCCAAGTAAAAAGTTTTAAGTCCTATAGTTACATTGTGAACACATGATAAAAATGATTATAATGCCAAATTAATAAAACAGCTCATCAGTGTGGTAATACTCCTCTTTTACCTTTTAGAGACGGTCACTTAATGAAATGGATTGCTTTCTCTATAATTTGAATTTTTTTCAGTGGGTATCACCTAAGAAGAGCTACACAGTATTTATTATTAGATGAAAAACAGAGTCCTGCTGCTTTTGAATAGGGAAAAATAAAGAAATACAGTGGACCCCTGAACAACGCAGGGGTTAGGAGCATCAGCTCTCCTCAGATGTCAAATCTGCATACAACTCATAGTCAGCCCTCTGTATCCACGATTCCTCCCTATCCTTAGCTCCACATTCACGGATTCAACCAACCAGGGATTGTGTACTACTGTAGTATTTACTACTGAAAAAAGTCAGTGTATAAGTGGACTCGTGCACTTCAAACCCATGTTCCTCAAGGGTCTATTGTAACTCTTTTTGAATTAAATACATATCACTGGTAGTTGATTGTGAGTGTCTGGTATTGCCTTTCAAACAAGCTATATTAAAATTTCTGCCTACATTGGTAGATTTTTTGGTTTCATGATTTAAATTCTGAAAATAGCTATAAAAGACAAAATCTGGGGACTTCCCTGGTGGCGCAGTGGTTAAGAAGCCACCTGCCAATTCAGGGGACAGGGTTCGTGCCCTAGTCTGGGAAGATCCCACATGCTGCAGAGCAACTAAGTCCCTGTGCCACAACTACTGAGCCTGCGCTCTAGAGCCCACGAGCCACAACTCCTGAGGCCGCGTGCCACAACTACTGAAGCCCGTGCTCCACAACAAGAGAAGCCACCACAATGAGAAGCCCTCGCACTGCAACGAAGAGTAGCCCCCGCTCACCACAACTGGGGAGAAGCCTGCGCGCAGCAATGAAGACCCAACACAGCCAATAAGTAAATAAATAAATGAAAATTTTAAAAAACAAGACAAAATCTGTTAAAAAACTTAGTAAGAATGACTAGGAAAGGAGAAGAACGAAAAATGAGAGAATGAGCGTAGGGGAAGGCCAAAAAGGCTATCAGAAATAGAATAATACACACGAGATTAGTATGATTGTTGAGGCCTGAAGCAGTGATGGTGGAAAACAAAGGCCGCTCGTGGTGGAGGGAGAAGGGAAAGTACTAGTGCATAGCGGAGATGGGCAGGGTGGCAGTACACATTCCTGCGCTTAAGGAGGGTGCTGTGCCCACCCAGCAGCGTAACCGAAGCGTGGCACTCAGCGGGGGATGAGAGTCCCAGCTTACTCTCACCTAGCGAAGTGGCCAGGCCTGGGTAGGATGTACACAGGCTGCCTAGAGGGAGAGCACTTCCGACCCCTGAACTGAGATTAATTATTGAAAAGGTTAAATTTTGTTCCTATTCTGGCTTAAGATATGGAATGTTATTTTCATCAAAAGAAACATTTCAGTTTTAAATGTTTCGTTTTATTTAGCCAATATGCAAAATGGTAGTCATGGGCTGAATGAATCCTGAAGATAGGTTGTATTTGGCTTCTTTTAAAGAATTTGATTAACTGGTTTGATTTTACATGGAAATCTTGGTTTCTGGATTCTCTTGAAAAATTTTAAGATTTGGCTACATTGGACCTACACTCCAGTGTGGCAGCACTTGGCTGGAGCCTTAGGATGGGGTATGTGCTTTTTAGCTTGTCCTAGTCCCCGCCCACTTTGCTTTTTTCATTTACTGTGCCCATCAGGCCTTGCCAGGCATTTGAGTTAGCTACCCTTGCTGTAGAGCTTACCTTAAATTTTGTCTGCAACTTGGCTAACAGTAACTTGAAAGGACTAGACTCTGAGGTGCTACCTCCCTAAGTTTCCTATAATCCAGTTTAGCTGGGCAAAGTAGGTAAAAATTGAAGTCTACCATATTTGACCTTACCAGATGCCACCCACATTCTCCCCTTTGGATTAAGATATGACAGACTTCTGTCAAAGACAGATTTATTAGAAATGAGTGGTGCCTGAGGGAACGTGACAAAGGAAAATTCTGTTACCTTGGGAGGGGTGGGAAGGGACAGGTGGAGGGAGGTATCCTGAACACAGGCCACTGTTCTTAGAAGGATGCTGAATTTGAGGACTCCAGGCTCCCAGAGACTTGCGTATCAGGTAAAAAAGCCACTACAAGGTGGCGCTTCCTTCTTTCTTGGATGTAGCTTTATATAAAGCAGGAGGAAACAGCCGTTTTTCCATGTTTGGAATTATTGTGAACAAACTGTCTTTACAGTTTGTTTTGCCTTGTTTTGCAGTGATAACATTCAGCAATATCTGATGACCAATAATGTCCCAGAGGCAGCTTCTACTCTGGCCTCTATGGCAGAACTTGACATCAAGCTTCAGGAATCATCCTGTACTCATCTTCTTGGTTTCATGAGAGCCACTGTTAAATTCTGGCATAAAATTCTCAAGGACAAGCTTACAAGGCAAGAAATTTATCCATATTTCATGGTAATTGCTTTCAGATGGATATTTGGTGCTCACGGTATTTTACTGTAATACTTGTGTCACTTTTCTGTTACAGTGACTTTGAGGAAATTTTAGCACAGCTTCATTGGCCATTCATCGCACCCCCTCAGTCTCAGACTGTTGGCATAAGTCGACCAGCCAGTGCCCCTGAGATATACAGTAACTTGGAGACACTATTTTGTCAGCTCCTGAAACTACAAACCTCGTATCTTTGTTGGAGTTAAAACTCACTAAAATTTCTTTTTTCTAGAGTGGATTTGTGGCCAGAGAGTAAAGTGACCAGAGAGTAAAGCTTTCTGAAAGTGGCCAGGGAGTAGTGGGTTTGGACTTGATCTATGTATGCCCATGGACTGTTCTCCTTCCACATAAATTGCATGTGGGTGGGACGGCTTTGAGGAGTTCTGAAATGCATGACTGTACAAGTTTGCATCACATATAGGTCTCATGGGACAATCAAAAAAATGCGCAATGGGAAGAAACCTTATTAACGTAGTACTAATTTAATAGCACGATTACTTGAATATGTTTCCTTATTACTTATTATTCTTTATTTTAGGAAAGAGATTAATTCTAATAACATTTTTCATGTATTTTACTGAAGTCATATGTAAAGTTAGACTACATATTATCCGTATTATAATTAATTTTACTTAGTATCATATATGTCTCGGAAAAATGTGTGTATACATACATATACGTGTGTGTGTATATACATACACATACGTGTGTGTATATACACACATATACATATGCTTTTCTTTTTCCTTGACTTGACTATGTCAGAGATGAATTACTTACTGAGACAAAACAACTTCCAGAAAAATACTCTCTTCCTGCATCCCCTACTGTCATCCTGCCCATCCAGATTATGCTGACTCCCCTTCAAAAGAGGTTCAGGTATCACTTCAGAGGGAACCGACAAACTAATGTTATAAGCAAGGTGTGCTTTGCCAATTCTTGCCCTTGGTTTTTATTAATAGCAAATGTTAAGGCTTTCTGTACTTCTGCTGGTTTGAGTTAAAATCTGATTCTATTCACATTTCTGTTTTTCTCTGAAGAGTTAAATTCCTGTTTTGTCACTACCCTTTATAGATATATTTTGGGACTTGTGTTGATTTGTTATAGGCATCAGCTCACTCACTAGCACATCATCTGACCAGTCTCTGAAGTTTCCCCTGGGGTGTGCTGTAGCATTTGCTGTGGCACTTTTTACAACTGGATCTACATGTGTTCCACTGTGCAGATTGCTCCTTCAGGTTTATAAATATATCAGAAAGAAAAGTGAGAATCAAAAGATAGTAGAGCATTAGTTTTTGAGTAGAAGTGCTGATGCTAAAATGATTTGTAGCTGTGTAAGACAGAGTATGGGGATAAGTGACAGGAATGGCTTTGAGGAAATTATCACCAACATTTTAGTTGAGGGACTATACCCATGTGTACTGGGCATACTGTTGAGATTTTTTTCTTTAATTTGATCAGAAAAACAATCACTGACAACTGTTTTCAATGAAATTTGATTGAATTTGTTGAGAATTATAACCTTGGGGGTTGCTAGGGGGTGGATACTATTCTTGAGTCTTGCTACATCTAATGCAGTGCAAGTAGCAGAGGGATTCGGTAATTGTTTTTTTTTTTTTTGTAATAGGGTCATGTTTTATTTTTAAAATATATATTCTTAATTTCTCAGTGTTTTGAAGTAAATGTTATTAAATGCCAGATTACACCAGGCATTGTATGTGTCATCCATAAATGAGTTTATAGGCTTTATAGACTATTAAAGGAATCAAGGGATAGGCAGTTACATCTGTATAGGAAGGGAGTAGAGTGACAATGGATTTCTGGTTCTTAAATTCAGCTTGTTCTTTTGTACTTCATGGGTCTCCTCCTTTTTTGGATGGGATGTTGGTGGAAAGAAAAGTAGAACCTATTAGTAAGTGTAAGTGAGACAAAACAATAAACCTAAACTGTAGAGAGGCAGTGATCACTTGAAGTAAGAAAATTGTGAGTTATATTGTTGCTTCCTGAAGTGTGGTTCCAGTGGTCCTAGTACTATGACATCAAGCCTGAACTATGCAGCCCCCGAGAGTAGCTACTGCCCCTTTTTCATTTCTGTATTCCCAGCATCTAGCACACAGCAGGGTTTTACCTTTCAGTAAATGTTTTAGAATTCCTGCCCAGCAAAACTTGGAAGGTTTATAGAATCATCTCTAGGGACAGTTTAAAAAGCTGCATACTTATATTACTCTTCTATAATTATACCTGTTTTAAAGCATTTGTATTTCTTGTAATGCAGACCAGCCAATTTTTTTTTTCCTAATTTAGGTTTTGAAAAAAAGAACAAAACAGAAGACGGTCATGTTTAAAAATTATTTTGGAATGTTACTTCAAAAATATATATAATATTTATACTTTACATATTTCTAAAGTACTAGGTTTTAAATATTTATGGCATTGTAAATTTATGAGTTTACTGACATAAGCCACATTATTGAAATTTATTGGGAGTACATTGGGAAACATTTGATTATTAAGCCTTGCATGAATTTTAAGTTCAGAGTAGAAATTGTGCTCTTACATATAGGAATTTTCAACTAATTTTTGTAAGTACTGTGTGTCTACAATTAAATAGAGACATTTAACTGAAACTTTCCAGTTGGAATGACTTAAGAATTCAAACTGTTTACCTCCTTCCTTAGCCCGAATGGTACTTGGCTCAGGTACTTATGTGGATTGGGAACCACACTCAGTTTCTGGATGAGAAGATTCAGCCAATATTAGACAAAGTAGGCTCTTCGGTAAATGCAAGGGTAAGAGACTTTGTCCAAAGCATTTCCGTTTTAGAGTTGTAGGTGTCCATGAATAACCTGTCATTTTCATTACCTTATGCTTATGTATATTTTTGTAGCTTGAATTTTCTCGGGGCCTTATGATGCTGGTTCTTGAAAAGTTAGCTGCTGATATTCCTTGTCTGCTCTATGATGACAGTCTCTTCTGTCATTTGGTGGATGAGGTGCTTTTGTTTGAAAGAGAACTACACAGCGTTCATGGCTATCCCAGCACTTTTGCTAATTGTATGCATATTCTGTCAGAAGAGACCTGTTTTCAGAGATGGTTGACTGTGGAGAGAAAATGTAAGTGCTCACGTGGCTGTGGGGTGGGGAGAGATGCCTCTTTTTGCGTATATAAATTTTCTCCAGTTCTGGGTAGAAACTAGAGCCATCTATATTTTTCTTGGTTAGGGTTTACCAAGTTGCCTTCAGAGATCATCTTATTTTCTTTTCTTCCCATCAAGCTTCAGTTTTTCCCAGAATTGCACTCTACAGGTTTCTAGGGTAGAATATTCAAGCCAGTACAGTATATAGTTAACTGTTTTATAGATTTTACGTATAGTATTTCTGTTCTTGCTGGAATCATATTGGATGTGGCTTGTCTAGTGAGTGTAACTATTTTGAAGATTTGGGGTAGGTACGGCAGGGAGAAGTAAAATATCTTATTTAACCCTAGAATAGAGCACGTTAAATATAGTACAACTAGTAGGAGGTTATAGATTTATTTTTTCATGAAAAGTTACCATTCCTAAGAGATTATGAGTTGAAAGATTAGGAATTTGTAATGTAACAATCTGTAACTAGTTGTTTGACATAATCCTTTTTCCTGCTTATCAGTTGCTCTTCAAAAAATGGACTCAATGCTCTCGTCAGAAGCTGCCTGGATATCCCAATATAAGGATATCACTGATGTGGATGAGATGAAAGTTCCAGACTGTGCAGAGACGTTTATGACACTACTCTTGGTTATAACTGGTAAGTATAGTCTTTTAAGATACAACTTTGTTTTTTTTTTAAAGTACTGACTCTTAACAGACTTGTGGTTGCCAAGGGGTGTGGGGGGGGGGATGGATTCCATTATGTGATAAACCATAATGGAAAAGAATATGAAAAAGAATGTATATATGTATAACTGAGTCACTTTGCTGTATAACAGAAATTAAATACAACGTTGTAAATCAACTATACTTCAATACATAAAATTTTAAAAAGTAAATGAAAGTACTGATTCTTCACATGGTACTTTTCAGGTAGTTTGACAAAATATATAGTGGTTATTGTAATACCTTCAAATGCAGTTTCTATTTTGGCAGAACTCTAGCACAGCATTCCAGCTTTTAGATTTTTAGTAATCTAAATAAGATCTTAAACATTAGTTTCCGTGAGGGAAAAATTCCTGAATCGTTACATAAAAACAAATAAGAATTTAATTTTATTACCTGAAATCTCTTGCCTTTCAACTTTTTGAGTGTCTTCAGTAAATGGTGATTGACCTAAATTTTATATATTATTTTCTTCACCTCGATATATCAAAGATTGTAGAACAGTAAAATAATAAAGTAACTTTAGGGATTGGAATAGTAATAGGACCTCTTCTTATGGTGCAAGAATGTTCTGGCTGGAGGGTGGCCCAGCTGCCTCTAGCCCTGGTTGGTCTGCAGCCATCCACGTTGCCCCAGGGCACTGCAGGCCTGCTGGTTCTCCAGATGCCACTGAGCCCTCACTGCCGTTATCCTCCAGTGTCTTGTCCATTGCTTGGGCCTGTCTAGTAACCTGAAGAGGTGTCATTCCAGGCCAGTCAGTAAATTCTATATTCTAACTGTAAGAAAGATATGAAAAACACTAAAATACAAAAAAATTTAGCAAAACTGATTAAAAAAAATTTTATTATGGAAATTTTCTAATATATATAAAAGTAGCATAACGAACCCTCAGGTATCTGTTACTAAGGTTTAAAACTATCACTTTTCTATTATGTGTTTTTCTCCCCCCAAAATCCAGATTTTTTTCCCCTGAAGTATTTTAGAGAACATTTCAGACATCTTAGCATTTCACCTATAAATCCTTAACTGTGTATCTCTTTTAACCTATCCTAGTTCCTCCTTCCTTTTTAAAAAATGTTATTTATTTGTTGAAGAAATAGAATAGTTTTGGTATATAACTTTCTCATATGCCTTTTTAAAATATTGAGGCATAACTTTTTAAATTGCAGTATAGTTAATTTACAATGTGTTAGAAGCATAACTCATATACAGTGAAATGCATAGATCTTTAGTGTACAGATCAATGAGTTTTGACAAATACCAATACTTGGGAAACCCACGTACTTAGAGAGTTTAGAAATGGATCCATACTTGAATGGTCGATCGATTTTTGACAAAGGCACCAAAGCCAGTCAGTAGGAAAAACCTATAACTATGTCATGGATGGTACCATAAACCTTCATATGTCTTGTTAACTTTCTCCACAGACAGATATAAAAATCTTCCCACAGCTTCCAGAAAGCTGCAGTTCCTGGAGTTACAGAAGGACTTAGTAGATGATTTTAGGATACGATTAACTCAGGTGATGAAAGAAGAGACTAGAGCTTCCCTTGGCTTTCGATATTGTGCAATTCTTAATGCCGTGAACTATATCTCAACAGTACTAGCAGATTGGGCTGACAATGTTGTAAGTTAATCTTTTATATTAAGTAATATATTAGTAACTTCAACAGTTTTACCTTTTGAAATGTTGAATCTGTAGCAAGCAAATGTTGAATCTGTAGCAAGCAAAATATATTAAGTAATATATTAGTAACTTCAACAGTTTTGCCTTTTGAAATGTTGAATCTGTAGCAAGCAAGTTAGGCAGAATCACAGTTGGGCCAAACTTAGGAGGTGTGATTAAAGTACATATTTTTCTCATTCAAGTCTCAAACGGTTAAATAATCCTGATATTTTAATCACTGGAGAAGCCATCTTTTCGTGAAATTGTTGTTTATAAAATGAACCATTTTCCTTTTTTAGACTTTGAACTTGGTAAATGTCATGAATAGTAATTGCCATCTCGCGAAAAGCTAAGATTGCATAATGGTGTCAAAATCAATAAAGTTCAAGACTTTAAGGAAAATAAAAGAATAACATTGATACCTTTTTAGTGCCTTCGAAACATAAATTATGAAGTCATAAAAATAGAAACATTTTTTAACCTAAGTATTTCATACATTAAAAAATTATTTAATATTTTGTTTATTTTCAAACATATTCAAGAGTGAATAGAATGGTAAAACGAACTCCCATGTGCCTATCACCCAGCTTTTTTTTTTTTTTTTTAAATTTGGCTGTGCCACGTGGCATATGGGATCTTAGTTCCCCAACCAGGGATTGAACCCGCACCCATCCTGCATTGGAAGTGTGGACTGGACTACCAGGGAAGTTCTCACCCAGCTTCTTTTACCAACTGTGTTTCATTTAAACCTTTGCTCTACCCCCATGTGTGATTATTTTGAAGTAGATCTCAGATACATTTCATGGTAAGTATTTTCATATGTATCTCTAAAAGATAAGAACACCTTTTTTAAAAACACAATACCAGGGGACTTCCCTGGTTGTCCAGTGGGCAAAGAATCCGCCTTCCAGTGCAGGGGACGCAGGTTCAATCCTTGGTCGGGGAACTAAGATCCTGCATGCCGCGGGGCAACAAAGCCCGCGTGCCACAACTATTGAGCTTGCATGCCTCAATGAGAGAGCCCGCACGCCGCAACTAGAGAGAAAAAACCCGCACGCCACAACTAGAGAGGAGCCCGCGTGCTGCAATGAAAGATCCCGCATGCCCCAACTAAGACCTGATGTAGCCAAAATAAATAAATAAATAAATATTTAAAAAAAAATACTGTTATCACATCCAAAAAAATTAACTAATTTCTTACCCTGGAAGGTATATTTTAAATAAATCTAAAAATCAAACCCTGGATTTAGTAACAAGTACTGTGAAAGGCCTTTTACCTCCAAGGATTTTACTTATCCTTCCTTTCTCCATGCAGAGTCCATGTGTTGGCAGATTTGATCTGCCTAAATATAATTATTAACTAGTACTTTAGTTTTACTCTTTTTATTAATCCAAGGAATATATTGGTGATCACGGCTTTTGGTAACCAGATTTTCTAATATGTACTTCCAACTAAAAGTGAAGAAACTTAATTAGTCTTTATAGCCTTAACATAAATAAATTCCTTTAGCTGTTTTAGATATTAAAATGATTGCAGAGGGCCTCCAAGACCTCCTTTTTTTTTTTTTTTTTGCAGTACGCGGGCCTCTCACTGTTGTGGCCTCTCCCATTGCGGAGCACAGGCTCCAGACGCGCAGACTCAGCGGCCATGGCTCACGGGCCTAGCCGCTCTGTGGCATGTGGGATCTTCCCGGACTGGGGCACGAACCCGTGTCCCCTGCATCGGCAGGCGGACTCTCAACCACTGCGCCACCAGGGAAGCCCCAAATCCTCCTTCTTGGACAGGGTGTCCTCAGGTTAGGAATCACTGTTCTAAGATCATATGTGTGGATACAAAAATCCAGCAAGGCCCATGAAGTACATTTCATGGCAGAAAGCATTAACACAGGATTAAGATGACCATAAAACAGTAAAATATACATTTAATGGTGAAAAAACTATACTGAGCATAATGAATATGAAGACACATTATAAATATAAGTATTATGTATATAATTGTGTCATTAAATGAAAGTAGGAAAATAAAACAACTATAATTTTAACTTAAAAACATCCCTTTTAAAATGTGATAAAGTGGGAACTGAATAATTAGAGTTAAATAATTAGAAAGACTGATTAACTGGAGATTGGTGGTAAGTCCGCAGTATACTAAGGGAAACACAATTTTTGAGTGTGTCCAGCTGAGTCACAAATATGAACGAAGGTAAATTAAAATTTCTATACATTGTCAAATCTTAATGTAATAAAACAAAAAATAAAAGCAGAAATGAAATATAGCCACACACAGGCATTTAAAATATTCAATGCCTGAGTTAGAAAGTCTAGAAAACATGACAAGAATGTATTTTAAATTATGAATTTATGATAAAAAATTATATACTGCTAGCACATTATATAGAAGATATTTTCCTTTACTGTGAAAGAAAAAACAAAATGAAAAAGTCTTTATCAGGGTAATAAGCCAAAAAAAATAGGAAACAAAAATAAATATACTAATAACAGATACAAACAAGATAAATATCTAATAAACACAATCATAGTTTATTCTAATCTGGACTCTTTGGTTGGGACTTTGTAATTATTTAAAGCCTTTTCTACAAAAATGTTAACTGAAATACATGTGCATATCATTCTGCTGAGCAAGGAAAATAATCATTTCATAAAATGAATATAAGTGGAGTGTAATGATGAATGCAGTATCTTTATAAAGTCACCTAATCAGAATACATTCACTCATTATGTACTTTTATGTGTCACGTTCCTAATTTTAGTGAGTGCTTTTATTCATTCACTCCACCACAGCGCTCCATTTGCTGCTAAGCTTTTTCGTGAAACAAATTGTCATTCTTGATTCTTATGCCAGTGATTTTAATAAGAGACTCATTCAGGACCACATGTTTAGTTAGCTTCAATGAAATATTTGTGGAACATCATTAACTACTTTACTCAGTGCCATAGTCTGTTAACAAAGATGAATTGGCCATCATCCCTAGCCCTAGAAAATTTATAATCTGATACTGAATTAACTGGGTCCTTCTGTCAAGAGAGAAATAACCAAATTTTAGAGTTGACTCTTCAAGTCATGAATGAATTTTGTGTTTGGTATGTTACTATGGTACAAATTCTGTTTAACATCAAAAATCATTTACGGCTTCCCTGGTGGCGCAGTGGTTAAAAATCCGCCTGCCAATGCAGGGGACACGGGTTCAATCCCTGGTCTTGGAAGATCCCACATGCCGCGGAGCAACTAAGCCTGTATGCCACAACTACTGAGCCTGAGCTCTAGAGCCCGCAAGCCACAACTACTGAGCCCACGTGCCACAAATACTGAAGCCTGTGCGCCTAGAGCCCATGCTCCACAACAAGAGAAGCCACGACTGTGAGAAACCCGCGCACGCAATGAAGAGTAGCCCCTGCTCACCGCAACTAGAGAAAGCCCGCACACAGCAACGAAGACCCAACACAGGCAAAAATAATTAATTAAAAAATCATTTAATCACATTCACAGTCCTTCAGCCTGTGAATGCTCTAAATGAAAATCATGTAAGCTCTTGTATTACACAGAAAAAAGTAGAGTTCACCTTCCATTCATTTACATTCTCCACTAACAGCTGTCTGTCCATTGCCAGACTGTGCTAAGCCTGACATAACCCAGCCATTCGGAATTAGGAATGTTTCAGTCATAGGTGACAGAAACCCAGATTCATGCTGGCCTAAGTAGGGGAGTGGGGTGGCGTGAGGTGAGGAATTTGTGTAACTCAAAGGATTAGGCACGGCTGCTCTAAAGTTGTTCATTCCTGGCTTCACTCGTAGGTCGGCTCTGGTAAGTATGACCACGGGTGGCTCCAGGCTTCCACGGTCCATGAACAGGCTCAAAAGGACACTGCCACTTCCCTGCCAGCTTCAGCAGAAATGCCAAGATGGCCTCTCACATGTCATCCCTGAACAATCCCTAGTAGCCATGCCCAGTCTCCTATTAATAGACATTTAGGTTTTTAACGTTTTGCTAATTACCCACAGTGTTGTTTTCCTGTAGGGTACAAAGAATAATACTAATTCTACCTAAAATAATACTGTACAAAAATGACATTTTAATTCTCTTAACTCATATCTTCTAGGTTTACTACAGCTCTCAATCTGTGTCTAGAAAAACATGAGCACTTAAAGAAGGTAGCCGTTAGGGGAATGCAAATCAAAACCACAATGGGATGCCACTTCATACAAACTAGGATGGCTGTAATAAAAAAGACACAGTAACAGTTATTAGCATGACGTGGAGAAATCTGAACCCTCACTCACCACTGATGGGAATGTAAAATGGTACAGTTGCTGTGGAAATAGTCTGGCAGTTCCTCAAAAGGTTAAACATAGATTTACTATAGGATCCTGCAATTCTACTCCTAGGTATATATCCAAGAGAAATGAAAACGTATGTTTGTGCAGAAACTGTACACAAATGTTCACAGCAGTATTATTCATAAAAGTGTAAACAACCCAAATGTCCGTCAACTAATGAATGGGTAAATATAATGGAATATCATTTGGCTATAAAAAGAAATGAAATACTGATATATATTACAACATCGTTGAACCTTGAAAACATTATACTAAGTGAAAGAAGCTAGTCACAAAGAACCATAGGTTGTATGAATCCATTTATATGAAGTGTCCAGAACAGGCAGGTCTAGAGACAGAAAGGAGATTCGTGGTTGCCCAGGAACAAGGTGGGGGTGGGGTGGGGAACCACTAGGAGGGGGTTGGGGGATGATGGCAGAGAGTGTGAGATTTCTTTGTAGGGTAATGAAAGCGTTCTAAAATTGTGGTGACAGATGCACAACTCTGAATGTACTAAAAGCCACTGAACTGTATACTTTATTTTTTTTAATTAATTTATTTATTTATGGCTGTGTTGGGTCTTCACTGCTGCACATGGGCTCTCTCTAGTTGTGGCGAGTGGGGGCTTCTCATTGAGGTTGCTTCTGTTGTTGCAGAGCATGAGCTCTAGGCACGCCAGCTTCAGTAATTGTGGCATGTGGGCTCAGTAGTTGTGGCTCATGGGCTCTAGAGCTCAGGATCAGTAGTTGTGGCGCACGGGCTTCGTTGCTCCGTTGTAATGTGGGATCTTCCTTGACCAGGGCTCGAACCTGTGTCCCCTGTGTTGGCAGGTGGATTCTCATCCACTGCTCCACCAGGGAAGTCCCCAAACTGTATACTTTAAATGGGTGAATTGTACGGTACATGAGTTACATCTCAAGCTGTTAAAAAAAGAAAGGTATCTTAAACATGTTAACATATTTTTGCTTTCAGTTCTTTCTACAACTTCAACAGGCAGCATTGGAAGTCTTTGCAGAGAATAACACTCTCAGTAAATTGCAGCTGGGGCAACTGGCCTCTATGGAGAGCTCTGTCTTTGATGACATGATTAACCTGTTAGAGCGTTTAAAGCATGACATGCTGACCCGGCAAGTAGACCATGTTTTTAGAGAAGTTAAAGATGCTGCAAAATTGTATAAAAAAGAAAGGTAAGTCCTCTGTACTTTCTTATAAGTCAGCTCTCGACTCCAGTTTGATAGAAGTTAAAAGGTGACATGCAGTCAGATTTCCAAAGTGTCTAGATAGCACAGAGCTTGGCCTTTTGCACTCCAGACTTTTAACTGTTTCTAAAATATATTCAGACATTCTTAATCAGAATAAACTGATCATAACTTAACCTTCAGATGTGTAAGTCCAGCGAGCTGGTGTCTGGCATGGGGCCGAATGCCTAGCCTGTCACCCATTGACAAAGCAAGGTGCTGCTGTAGTACCTGTGCATGCCTGTGCTATCGTTTAGTCCACTCTCATGATTCCTGTGACATCTGTTACCTCCCAGACGGTGAGCTCCTTGAGCGCAGGCAATGTCTGTCCTAGCAGTCCTGTCACACAGAGGACTTGTTATCAGTTTGGAAGTGTTATTAGTCCCTGTTGTTTTGCTGAAAATTAGAGTGTAAAATTAGCTGATGTCTTAAATGTAAATGCGTTTTACATTTTAACTCTTATATCAGTAAGTCATATTAAAATTGGGGATTTAAAAAACTTATCATCCTCATTAAGTAGAGTATTTCATTGAGAACTACAATATAAACATAGGTACAGGGAATTCCCTGACGGCCCAGTGGTTAGGACTAAGCACTTTCACTGCCAGGGCTTGGGTTCAGTCCCTGGTCAGAGAACTAAGATCCCACAAGCTGTGTGGCGTGGCCAAAAAATAAAATTAAATAAATAAGCAAACAAACGTAAGTACATTTATTTTCTGAAAGAGTTTTTAATGTTGGGCTGTACATTTTTTCTTAACCAAAATGCCCCAGGACAGTGCACTTCCCCACATTTAAAATGATTTGTTAAATCTTTAAAAATACAGAGAGATGAAAAATTTCATAATAAAAATTAATGTGCTTCAGGCAGTGCTGTTTCTGTTTTTTTCCAGGTGGTTGTCCTTGCCATCGCAGTCAGAGCAGGCAGTGATGTCCCTGTCCAGTTCGGCTTGCCCCTTACTGCTTACTTTACGAGACCGTTTACTGCAATTGGAGCAGCAGCTCTGCTTCTCCTTATTTAAAATCTTCTGGCAAATGCTTGTAGAGAAGCTGGACATATACATCTACCAAGAAGTAAGTAAGAGTAGACTGTATGTTGGGCTGTGATGATAGAGGCAACTGCTATATGAATTGTCCTTTTTTTCAGATAATTCTTGCCAATCACTTCAATGAAGGAGGAGCAGCTCAGCTGCACTTCGATATGACTCGGAATCTTTTCCCTTTGTTTTCCCACTATTGCAAGAGGCCAGAAAATTATTTTAAACAGTAAGTGCAATATTTAACAATTAATTTTGATGTATCAAATTGTTAGAGGAAGTTGATTCGTTTTTTTAACAGCTTTAGGGTTCCAGTGATGTTAAATATATACTGCATCAGTTAACAGTTTAAAGTATTCATTATGTACCAGTAATACAAGATGTGACCCATGACCCCAAAAACTTGAGCAGAACTGGATACAAATGATATGTTGGGCTTTGTTTTCTAATATTTGGTGTAATGCTACTATGTGCTTATTACTGGGAAATAAATAGAAAATGAAAGCAAATGCAGTTCTGCCATATTCAATAAATAGAAGAAATCTGAAATATATTTAGTACTGAATAACAGGCCAGGCCTGAAGAAAATTTGTTTTCTTAAACATTTGATATTAATTTTGGTTCTAAGTATAATTATAAATGGATGTAAGAGAATTCTTACAAGTATTTTTAGAAATTGTTGATGTAAAATTTAAATTATTTAGGTTTTTGAGATTATAAAGTATTCCTTTTAAACAGATAAAATGAAAGTTTTTTTGCTCATTTCAGTAAGGTATCTATTTCTGCTTTTTTTTTAGTATTCTACCTTTCTGCTTTTATTTTGTCCCTTAATTTTCTCTTTTCCTGTATCCTAATGTACCTAAAGTCTTAGCTACATTTAATAGACTGTTACTACCAAGTATCACATTTTGGGAAGTAATGGATACGTACTGAAATCAATGATCCTATTACCTTATAGTAATCTAATGAAATATAAACTCTGTACATATACAGTCAAAACACATTAAAAGAGCCAAATAGCTAATCTATAAATAGTTTTTATAAACTATAAATGATATGATCTAACAGTGGAGGGTAGTTGTTTAGTTTTTCAAAATGAAATTGTTACAGGGTAATATGGGATGATATCGATAATGGAGATCTCATTTACCTGCAGCTTTTTTTTTTTTTAAACAGTGTAAAAGAAGCCTGTATTGTTTTGAATTTGAACACTGGTTGTGCCCTACTTCTGAGAGATGTCCTGCAGTCAACTTCAGGGCAACCTCCTGCCACAGCGGCATTAAATGAAGTCGGAATTTATAAACTGGCTCAACAAGATGTTGAGATTCTACTTAATTTGAGGACAAACTGGCCTAACACTGGAAAATAAAGTGTCTTTTTTCCTTTTGGGGTTTTTTGTTTTTTTTAATAAAGAAAAAGCCAGAGCCAGTTGGATTTCAAGTTATATGATGAAGTTCTGAATTAATGAAACTGAACAACTAAAAACTATGTAGAATCATTTATTATCTTGGACTTACAGTGTTATTAAAATGCTGACCATATTTCCTGAGTCTTCTTGTTCCTAAGAAAACAAAAACAAAAACCTCAGAAGCCATGAAAACTCAGAGTAACTCCATTTACAAATATAAATGATGAATATGTCTGTTGAATAAAATACAAGAGCAGAGATAATAAATTATAATCAACTTTTAATTTTCTTTGCCAATTCAGGGAGACTGTTGTAGATGATCTAACATAACAAATAAACTTTTAAAAATCACTTTAAAATGTATGTTTAACTCTATGACATAAATCACAGCAAGATCCTTTTTGACCCACCTCCTAGAGAAAGGGAAATAAAAACAAAAATAAACAAATGGGACCTAATGAAACTTAAAAGCTTTTACACAGCAAAGGAAACCATAAACAAGGCAAAAAGACAACCCTCAGAATGGGAGAAAATATTTGCAAATGAAGCAACTGACAAAGGATTAAATCTTCAAAGTATACAAGCAGCTCATGCAGCTCAATATCAAAAAAAACAAACAACCCAATCCAAAAATGGGCAGAAGACCTAAATAGACATTTCTCCAAAGAAGATATACAGATTGCCAACAAACACATGAAAGGATGCTCAGCATCACTAATCATTAGAGAAATGCAAATCAAAACTACAGTGAGGGGCTTCCCTGGTGGCGCAGTGGTTGAGAGTCCACCTGCCGATGCAGGGGACACAGGTTCGTGCCCCAGTCCGGGAAGATCCCACATGCCGTGGAGTGGCTGGGTCCGTTAGCCATGGCTGCTGAGCCTGTTCGTCCGGAGCCTGTGCTCCGCAACGGGAGAGCCCACAACAGTGAGAGGCCCGCGTACCGCAAAAAAAAAAAAAAAAAAAACTACAATGAGGTATCACCTCACACCGGTCAGAATGGCCATCATCAAAAAATCTACAAACAATAAATGCTGGAGAGGGTGTGGAGAAAAGGGAACCCTCTTGCACTGTTGGTGGGAAGGTAAATTGATACAGCCACTATGAAGAACAATACGGAGGTGCCTTAAAAAACTAAAAGTAGAACTACCATACAATCCAGCAATCCCACTACTGGGCATATACCCTGAGAAAACCATACTTCAAAAAGAGAAATGTACCACAATGTTCATTGCAGCTCTATTTACAATAGCCAGGACATGGAAGCAATCTAAGTGTCCATCGATAGATGAATGGATAAAGCAGATGTGGCACATATACACAATGGAATATTACTCAGCCATAAAAAGAAACAAAATTGAATTATTTGTAGTCAGGTGGACGGACCTAGCGTCTGTCACACAGAGTGAAGTAAGTCAGAAAGAGAAAAACAAATACTGTATGCTAACACATACGGTTTTTCTAAAGAAAAAAAAAAAGATTCTGAAGAACCTAGGGACAGGACAGAAATAAAGACTCAGACGTAGAGATTGGACTTGAGGACACAGGGAGGGGGAAGGGTAAACTGGGACAAAGTGAGAGAGTAGCATGGACATATATACACGACCAAATGTAAAATAGATAGCTAGTAGGAAGCAGCTGCATAGCACAGGGAGATCAGCTTGGTGCTTTGTGACCACCTGGAGGGGTGGGAGGGAGATGCAAGAGGGAGGAGATATGGGGATATATGTATATGTATAGCTGATTCACTTTGTTATACAGCAGAAACTAACACACCATTGTAAACCAATTATACTCCAGTAAAGATGTTAAAAAATAAAATAAAATGTTTATAATTGAAGTTCCTGTATCTAGTTTGGAAATTCACTATATTTCCCGTAAGAAAACATATTATGAGATAGTGACTGAAATAGGATTGCTCTCATTTTCTACAAATGTCTTTCCATTCAGAATACTTCCTAGTTCCATTCCATGTGACAGTGGGCAACCTTTGCTTTGTGGATGAAACATTTCAGCTACAGCACTGTGCTACCATCATTCTCTGGGGTAGGTAATGTAATGAAACGTTTTTTGTTGAATAATTATGTAACTAATGATGAGATGAGAATCTTAAACATTCTTTTTTCTTCTAACTTCTCCTTGGCCTTGGATTATGTTAAATAAAACTTTTAAACAAACTGAACTAGATTAGCTAGAGGCTTCCAGAACTATCAAGTTTTATTCCCTCGGTTTTTTTTTTGTTTGTTTGTTTTTTCTGACTTAGCATTTAGTTAGTACTTTTCATGCTGTAATACCTCAAACCCGAAATTGTCAGGCTGGCATGCAGCCTGTACTATTGATAAACATTTATGAAATCATTTTTAGGAATTATTTTGAGAGAAATTTTATTACTCTGTATACAGAGATTTTCCAACTAGTATATTGAGCTTAAAGCTTTTCTGTTAGTTTTTCTAGCAGATCGGCGCTTCTCTACCTCATTCTTTGAGAATTGCTGGGGTTTCCCATTGAGAAAAGAAGGAAGCTGCCTCTGGATCCTCCTAACCCCAGCATCCTCTCCCTCCCCTCCCCCCAGGCTTACAGAGTACTGTCAGCCCTGCCTGTCCTCACTTTCTAGTCAGCTGAAAGTTTCAGGGGAATGAAATGTTTCTATCAGAAGGTAGGAACCTTTGTTTTAAAATGTATTAATTGTACTTCAAAATCATGCCACGTTATTTAAATATTAGTCACTTAAAAATAAACTTACACTTCATACATGAATTTTTCACAAGTTATTCCATGTCCATCATCTTTTAAAACTTCATCTGCAGTACACAGACCCAGGGTTTTTAGGGCTATGAGAATAAGAAGAAAGGAAAATTTAAAAAGTGAGAATTAGTTTCAGCTAGGGAAATTTACAGAATGACCACAAATTATTACCTCAATTTGTAGAAGATACTGACCTTCTTTATACTGTATAAATGATATGGATCCTTTATTCGAGGAGTCCAGCATCTGAAACATGGCTGCAATGTTAGAGTTATCCATAAAGAAAGGGAAAGCCACGCCTGATACTTTGGCAGTTCTCAGCTGTTCCAATATAGGTATTAAATACTCTCTTGGTTTTTCTGTAAAAGAATAGTTCCAATTCTTTCTGATATGAAATTAAAATATGTCACAAATGGAAACAGTCATGTAACAATTATTAAATACCTATATTTGAAGTACTGTACAAGGCACTGGGAATATAGGCCTTGCTTACAGGAAAGGCAAGACAATAAACAATTAAATAATTATATACAAAAGTGCTCTACTCTGGATGACTGAATAAAAATGTCCAGAGATTGGATCTACGCATTTTTCAAAAAGGCTCCTCAGGTGACTCTTAATTTATGGACAAAGTTGAAAACCCTCAAAATGGAAAACATGATGCAGGAGAAAAGGCCAGCTAAAAGAAGGAAAAAATAGATTTTAAAAAACAAACATTTAGATTAATATAGTCCTCCAATTAGGAAGCATAAATGTTCATTCCTAACATAAGGGCAGTATTTTGGATATGGATAAACAGGCTTTCATCTAAACAATGTGAAAAATGAAAAATCAAGATCAATCCACTTTTCAGAAATAATCCAGGTTAGTTATGGTAATAAAAGAAGCCAAAAGAAGTAAAAATGGTATGGCTTAGATGATGAATGTTCCACTGCTCCATCACTGTACTTCAATCCTAGGATTTAGTAGGAGTGAGTCTGTGTGTGTGTGTGTGTGTGTGTGTGTGTGTGTGTGTGTGTGTGTGTGTGTGTGTGTATTTTAAAAGTCTTTTAAAAACTGTCACTGAGAATTTCATACATATAATAAAAGTAGACAGAAAAGTATAATGAACTCATCACCAACTTCAACTGTTCAGTTTTGTGGCTGGTCTTATTTTACCATGATCCCACCTAGGTCCCCTCTTCCTGTATTATTCTGAAGTAAATCACAGCAATCACATTTCATTACTGAATGTTTCAGTGTGCATCTCTAAAAGATAAGGACCCCCTTTTCTCTTTTTTGTTGAGCTATAACTGACATAAAATTGTGTAAGTTTAAGGTGTGCAATGTGTTGGTTTGGTACCTTTATACTGCAGTATGATTGCCACTGCAGTGCTAGCTAATAGTTCCATCACATCACATAATGATCATGGCTTTTTTGCAGTGGGAATAATTAAGATCTAGTCTCTTAGCAAGTTTGATGTTTACAATACAGCATTGTTCTCTGTAATCACTATGCTGTGCATTAGATCTCCAGGACTTAGTTATCTACTAGTTGCAAGTTTGTATCCTTAAGCAACATCTCTCCTATCCCGCATCCCCCAGCCTCTGGTAACCACCATTCTACTCTGTTTTTAGGAGTTTGGCTTTTTTAGATTCCACATGTAAGTGATATCACACAGTATTTGTCTTTCTCTCTTTGACTTATTTCACTTATCACAATGTCCTCAAGGTCCACCCATAACAGCTGTTCTAACAGGTATAACTTGATATCCCATTGTGGTTTTAATTTTCATTCCCCTGATGATTTGTGATATAGAGCATCTTTTCATGTACATGTTGCCATTTGGATGTCTTCTTAGGAAAAATATCTATTTAGTTCCTCTGCCCATTTTTAATCAAATTGGTTTTTTGTCATTGAGTTATATGGGTTCTTCATTTATTTTGGATATTAGCCCTTTATCATATATATGATTTGCAAATATTTCTTTACCATTCCATAGACTGCCTTTTCATTTTGCTGATTGTTTCTTTTGCTGTGCAGAAGTTTTAAAGTTTAATTTAGTCTCACTTGTTGATATTTGCTTTTGTTGTTTGTGCTTTTGGGGTCATATCCAAAAATCACTGACAAGACCAATGTCAAGGAGCTTCTTCCCTGTGTTTTCTTCTAGGAATTTCACAGTAGCAGGTCTTATGTTTAAGTCTTTAATGCATTTCGAGTTAATTTTTGTGAATGGTGTTAGACAGGGGTCCAGTTTTCTTTTTCTGCATGTGGTTATTCAGTCTTCCCAACACCATTTGTTGAAGAGGGGACTCCTTTTTCTTTTTTATGTTACCACAATACTGTTATCGTGATACAATTTACACATCTAACAAAATTCTTAATATTCTCAAATAGCCAGGCATTATTCAAATTTCCAGTTGTCTCACAAATGTCATAAATTGTAAACACTCTTTAAAAATCAGTAATCAAACAGAGTCCACACATTGTGATAGGTTATGTTTTTAAGTCTCTCTTAATCATATAGGTTTCTCCTCCGTGTATTTCACTCCTTGGAATTTATGTGTTGAAACTAGAAGTAGGCAGACTTTTAATCTAATACAGTGCCTTTTTGTGCAACTTTTAATACATTATAGCAGATAGGTTACTAAGGCAATCACATCATGTATGTAGTCTTCTGTCATTTCTTTCTGAACTGTATAACAAAATTAGAAGGAGAAATATGTCCAAGTTTGATTTCAACTCACTACATTTCTTTTTAAGGCTAGAATATGTAAATAATGCTAATGGAACTTGGTATGTTACTTTGATGAAGATTTGTTGCTGTATATCCTTCAGACTACATGAGGTGCTATAATGTCTATATTTGGAATCTATAATTTATACTCCACCTGCTTCTAAAAATGTTTTGAAAATGCTTACAACGTAAGTATATAAAGATATACATTTTTTTAAACATGAAGGGAAGAGCCAAATGGCACTAACCACTGAAGTTACATAAATGTCAGCTGATAATGACCATCAGTTCTTCAAGGCAGACAAACTTCAAGTTCTAAGTTGTAATACTAATAGCAAGTATTTATTGAGCCCTTACTATGTGCCTCGTACTATGATAAACATTTTCTTTGGCTTACTTGATTTTCTCCTCACAACAGTCACTTGCTCAAGGCCATACAGCCAGTATGAACCCAGTCAGTGTGCTTCCACAGCTCCGAGATTCTACCACACTCAACTAACTCAAACATGGGAAGCACCTGCGACACCCAAACCTAGTCAGTCATGACAATCTTTCCAGAGTCTTTCTCCTCAGTAGCTCTCAGTCATCTGATCCCCACCACTGCCACAGCAGTAGTTCTCACCTGGGTGACTACAACTGCCTCCTTAAAAAAACTTCTGATTTCTTTAAAGTCATCCCCTAAAAATAAATACTCCCTCCTTCCACAGCATAGAATTACCACTGGGAAGGGCTGCCCAGCCAGGGGCTATATTTCCCAATATACCCTAGAAAAGGCCAGATTTTCCTACCAAATGACTTCAGATTATGTCAAATTTGGCTGCTAAATGAGTTATGAAAATCTGTTGGGTTTCAGAGCTTCTAGAATTTAGGGATCAAGGATGTGGGATTGTGGACGTTTTCTCACAACAGTAATAGCCCAACCACGCTGTGTAGTCTTATTTTCCATAACTCCCTTACAATTCCAACGTTTTCAAACTGAGATACATATCATAATGCCAGGAGCTTTGCAAAGACCCAAGATAAAGATAGTGTTTCTTCCTGAGCATCAATCATACAATAGTGAGTAATATGGAACATATTAGAAATTGATATACAGGGACTTCCCTGGTGGTGCAGTGGTTAAGAATCCGCCTGCCAATGTAGGGGACATGGGTTCGAGCCCTGGTCCAGGAAGATCCCACATGCCATGAGCAACTAAGCCCGTAAGCCACAGCTACTGAGCCTGTGCTCTAGAGCCCATGCTATAGAGCCCATGAGCCACAATTACTGAGCCCGCGTGCCACAGCTACTGAAGCCCGCATGCCTAGAGCCTGTGCTCCGCAACAAGAGAAGCCACCGCAATGAGAAGCCCATGCACCGCAGCCAACAGTAGCCCCTGCTCACCACAACTAGAGAAAGCCAGCGTGCTGCAACAAAGACCCAACACAGCCAAACAAAAACAAACAAAAAAAAACCTTTTAAAAAATAAGTAAATAAATAAAAGAAAAGCTACTTAAAAAAAAAAAAAGAAATGGATATACAGTAGCTCCCCCTTATCCATGGAGAATACATTCCAATACCCTCTGTAATGCCTGAAACCACATGATAAAGTTTAATTTATAAATTAGGCATAGTAAGAAATTAACAACTAATAATAAAATCAATTATAATGATTTACCATAATAAAAGTTATATGAACGTGGTCTCAAAATATCTTACTGTACAAATTTAATGCCTTTTCCATCTTAACTAAGCACTTATGCACTGTGGCTGTAACATTTGCAGTCTGAACCACATCAGCAAAACTCAAATGAATTTCTTTTCCTTCTTCACAATTTCACAATTTCACAGGCTCTGGAGCCTGCGTGCCACAACTAGAGAGAAAAAAACCCACGTGCCACAACTAGAGAGAAGCCCATGCGCCACAACGAAGATCCCACGTGCCACAACTAAGACCCGTCGCAGACAAAAATAAATAAATAATAAATAAAATCTTTAAAAAAAGAAATGGTGGGCTTCCCTGGTGGCACAGTGGTTGAGAGTCTGCCTGCCAATGCAGCGGACACGGGTTCAAGCCCTGGTCCGGGAAGATCCCACATGCCGTGCAGCAACTGGGCCCGTGAGCCACAACTACTGAGCCTGTGCGTCTGGAGCCTGTGCTCCGCAGCAAGAGAGGCCGCGACAGTGAGAGGCCTGCGCACCGCTATGAAGAGTGGCCCCCGCTTGCCACAACTAGAGAAAGCCCTCGCACAGAAACGAAGACCCAACACAGCCAAAACTAAAAATAAATAAATAAATAAATTTATAAAAGCAAGCCAACAGACGGTAGCATTTAAAAAAAAAAAAAAAAGAAATGGTGAACAAAGGTTTTTCTTTACCTTTAATGTAATCTGCCTAGGAAACAAAAAATGTACGCCCTGGGCTTTCCTGGTGGCGCAGTTGTTAAGAATCCGCCTGCCAATGCAGGGGACATGGGTTTGAGCCCTGGTCTGGGAAGATACCACGTGCGGTGAAGCAACTAAGCCCGTGCACCACAACTACTGAGCCTGTGCTCTAGACCCCGCGAGCCACAACTACTGAGCCTGTGTGCCACAACTACTGAAGCCCGCAGGCCTAGAGCCTGTGCTCCGCAACAAGAGAAGCCACTGCGATGAGAAGCCCATGCACCACAATGAAGAGTAGCCCCCGCTCGCCGCAACTAGAGAAAGCCTGTAAGCAGCAATGAAGACCCAATGCAGCCAAAAATTAAAATAAGATGTACGTCTTATGAAAATAATTTACTGTGCTTCACGTTGTCATTATCAGGTCTTTGACTATGTAGAAAAAAAAACCTGACTCATTGAATTAAAAGAGCTAATTTTTGTTTGTTTGGTTTTTTACAACTATATAACTTTCTGTATTTGCCTTTGAAATCTTTTGTCACTTTGGTTGAATGGATAACTGAGTATTGTTTCACAGTGACCTGTGATTCTATTTGATCACATATTTTCAGTGTTTTGACATTTTAAACAAACTTCCCAAATCAAATTCTGAATGAAGCTAAAAGCGAAATATTAATTTACCTAGGCTTATTTGATATATTAGACTGCATGGGAAACATCGTCAAATAAAAAGCAATATTTAACCTTCTTAGGTGATATTTATAAGAGATACATATCATTAAAATAAGTAATTCAGAAATTATATGAAATTCTTAAAAATCTATATCCTGGCATAATGTTATCAGTCATAATTGCAGCTATTATCTTAAAACATTATATATCATAAAAGTAACCAAATTTCCTTGTCAATTGCATCATTTTTGGTGTGTGTATGTGAACACTTACCAGATCTTTTTTTTTTTTTTTTTTTTTGTGATACGCGGGCCTCTCACTGTTGTGGCCTCTCCCGTTGCGGAGCACAGGCTCCGGACGCACAGGCTCAGCGGCCATGATTCACGGGCCCAGCCACTCTGCAGCATGTGGGATCTTCCCAGACCGGGGCACGAACCCGTGTCCCCTGCATCGGCAGGTGGACTCTCAACCACTGCGCCACCAGGGAAGCCCTTACCAGATCTTTAACCGTGACTATTTTTAGGTCCTTTGCCACTCACAGATAGTTATTGTTTTACTGTTATGCTTTCACAAAAATGTTCCTAAAAAGTGCTTAATCTTCAAGAAGATTCATGGAAAAGACTCTGAAAAGTAAAGGTTTCTGATAATTATAAAATCATATTATTGAACTGGGTAAGAATTTCTAGAACTCTAGTGGAAAACTGATTCATAAAGCTGCCTACCAGGCTTCCCTGGTGGCGCAGTGGTTTAGAGTCCGCCTGCCGACGCAGTGGACATGGGTTCGTGCCCTGGTCTGGGAGGATCCCACGTGCTGCAGAGCGGCTATGCCTGCTCCGCAATGGGAGAGGCCATAGCGGTGAGAGGCCCGTGTACCGCAAAAAAAAAAAAAAAAAAAAAAAGCTGCCTACCAAGATCAAGCAAAATAAGAATTAATTATGTAAGACTGAATGAATTGATGATGATTTTAATTTTTATGATTTAATTTAAAACATTGCTGGTGCTTTAATGTTTTGTTTTCCAGATTTAAAGAGGCCTCTTTTCTCCTCTCTTTTAAGCTATCTATAACTTATTGCAATTTGGTGAAGTATATATTTGCAACAAAGGTTGAAACATTAATCTTTTTCTCCCTACCTGATTCCTCCAGAATTTTGAAACTCTTACTAAATACTCTTATTTTTCATGACAATATACATATTTGCACAATGGAAACAATGGACAAGTTCTTGGCTTGGCTTCTTAGCCTAAAGAGACTTTAAAAGTCTAATCTGAGATTCCTTATAAAAAGCGCCAGCAAAGCAGATTTAAAAGAGTCCATACAAGCCTCTTAGATAACCTCATCTACCAGAGGGCAGACAGCAGAAGTAAGAAGAATGACAATCCTGCAGCCTGTGGAACAAAAACCACATTCACAGAAAGACAGAAAAGACGAAAAGGCAGAGGGCTATGTACCAGATGAAGGAACAAGATAAAACGCCAGAAAAACAACTAAATGAAGTGGAGATAGGCAACTTTCCAGGAAAAGAATTCATATTAATGATAGTGAAGATGATCCAGGACCTTGGAAAAAGAATGGAGGCAAAGATCAAGAATATGCAAGAAATGTTTAACAAAGACCTAGAAGAATTAAAAAACAAACAAACAGAGATGAACAATACAATAACTGAAATGAAAACTACACTACAAGGAATCAACAGCAGAATAACTGAGGCAGAAGAACGGATAAGTGACCTGGAAGACAGAATGGTGGAATTCACTACTGCGGAACAGAAAAAAGAAAAAAGAATGAAAAAAAATGAAGACAGCCTGAGACCTCTGGGACAACATTAAACACAACAACATTTGCATTATACGGGTCCCAGAAGGAGAAGAGAGAGAGAAAGGACCTGAGAAAATACTTGAAGAGATTAGAGTCGAAAACTTCCCTAACATGGGAAGGTATTTTTTGAGGAAATCAAAAAATACCTAAGACAAATGACAATGAAAAAACGACGATCCAAAACGTATGGGATGCAGCAAAAGCAGTTCTAAGAGGGAAGTTTATAGCTATACAAGTCTACCTCAAGAAACAAGAAAAATCTCAAATAAACAATATAATATGGGAAAGGAAATAGCCACCCAAGTCCAGGAAGCACAGACAGTTGCATACAGGATAAACCCAAGCAGAAACACACCGAGACACATAGTAATCAAATTGGCAAAAACTAAAGACAAAGAAAAATTATTGAAAGCAGCAAGGGAAAAACGACAAATAACATACAAGGGAACTCCCATAAGGTTAACGCTGATTTCTCAGCAGAAACTCTACAAGCCATAAGGGAGTGGCATGATATACTTAAAGTGATGAAACAGAAGAACCTACAACCAAGATTACTCTACCCGGCAAGGATCTCATTCAGATTCGATGGAGAAGTCAAAAGCTAAGAGAATTCACCACCACCAAACCAGCTCTACAGCAAATGCTAAAGAAATTTCTCTAAGTGGGAAACACAAGAGAAGAAAAGGACCTACAAAAACAAACCCAAAACAATTACGAAAATGGCCATAGCAACATACATATTGATAATTACCTTAAACATGAATGGATTAAATGCTCCAACCAAAAGACACAGGCTCGCTGAATGGATACAAAAACAAGACCCATATATATGCTGTCTACATGAGATTCACTTCAGACCTAGGGACACATACAGACTGAAAGTGAGGGGATGGAAAAAGATAGTCCATGCAAATGGAAATGAAAAGAAAGCTGGAGTAGCAATACTCATATCAGATTAAATAGACTTTAAAATAAAGAATGTTACAAGAGACAAGGAAGGACACTACATAATGGTCAAGGGATCAGTCCAAGAAGAAGAGATAACAATTATAAATATATATGCACCCAACACAGGAGCACCTCAATACATAAGGCAACTGCTAACAGCTCTAAAAGAGGAAATTGACAGTAACACAGTAATAGTGGGGGACTTTAACACCTCACTTACACCAATGGACAGATCATCCAAACTGAACATAAATAAGGAAACAGAAGCTTTAAATGACACAGTAGACCAGATAGATTTAATTGATATTTATAGGACATTCCATCCCAAAACAGCAGATTACACTTTCTTCTCAAGTGCGCATGGAACGTTCTCCAGGATAGATCACATCATGGGTCACAAATCAAGCCTCAGTAAATTTAAGAAAACTGAAATCATATCAAGCATCTCTTCTGACCACAACGCTATGAGATTAGAAATGAATTACAGGGAAAAAAACGTAAAAAACACAAACACATGGAGGCTAAACAACATGTTACTAAATAACCAAGAGATCACTGAAGAAATCAAAGAGGAAATCAAAAAATACCTAAGACAAATGACAATGAAAACACGACGATCCAAAACGTATGGGATGCAACAAAAGCAGTTCTAAGAGAGAAGTTTATAGCTATAGACACCTACCACCTGAAGAAACAAGAAAAATCTCAAATAAACAATCTAACCTTACAGCTAAAGGAACCAGAAAAAGAAGAACAAACAAAACCCAAAGTTAGCAGAAGGAAAGAAATCATAAAGATCAGAGCAGAAATAAATGAAATAGAAACAAAGAAAACAATAGCAAAGATCAATAAAACTAAAAGCTGGTCCTTTGAGAAGATAAACAAAATTGATTAGCCAGACTCATCAAGAAAAACAGGGAGAGGACTCAAATCAATAAAATTAGAAATGAAAAAGGAGAAGTTACAACAGACACCGCAGAGATACAAAGCATCCTAAGAGACTACTACAAGCAACTCTATGTCAATAAAATGGACAACCTGGAAGAAGTGGACAAATTCTTAGAAAGGTATAACCTTCCAAGACTGGACCAGGAAGAAATAGAAAATATGAACAGACCAATCACAAGTAATGAAATTGAAACTGTGATTAAAAATCTTCCAACAAACAAAAGCCCAGGACCAGATGGCTTCACAGGTGAATTCTATCAAACATTTAGAGAAGAGCTAACACCCATCCTTCTCAAAAATCTTCCAAAAAATTGCGGAGGAGGGAACACTCCCAAACTCATTCTATGAGGCCACCATCACCCTGATACCAAAACCAGACAAAGATATACAAAAAAAGAAAATTACAGACCAATATCACTGATGAACATAGATGCAAAAATCCTCAACAAAATACTAGCAAACAGAATCCAACAACACATTAAAAAGATCATACACCATGGTCAAGTGGAATTTATCCCAGGGATGCAAGGATTCTTCAATATACGCAAATCAATCAATGTGATACACCATATTAACAAACTGAAGAATAAAAACCATATGATCATCTCAATAGATGCAGAACAAGCTTTTGACAAAATTCAACACCTATTTATGATAAAAACTCTCCAGAAAGTGGTCATAGAGGGAATCTACCTCAACATAATAAAGGCCATATATGACAAACCCACAGCAAACATCATTCTCAATGGTGAAAACCTGAAAGCATTTCCTCCAAGATCAGGAATAAGACAAGAATGTCCCCTCTCACCACTATTATTCAACATAGTTTTGGAAGTCCTAGCCATGGCAATCAGAGAAGAAAAAGAAATAAAAGGAATACAAATTGGAAAAGAAGAAGTAAAACTGTCACTGTTTGCAGATGACATGATACTATACATAGAGAATCGTAAAGATGCCACCAGGAACCTACTAGAACTAATCAATGAATGTGGTAAAGTTGCAGGATACAAAATTAATGCACAGAATTCTCTTGCATTCCTATACACTAATGATGAAAAATCTGAAAGAGAAATTAAGGAAACACTCCCATTTACCACTGCAACAAAAAGAATAAAATACCTAGGAATAAACCTACCTAGGGAGACAAAAGACCTGTATGCAGAAAACTATAAGACACTGATGAAAGAAATTAAAGATCATACCAACAGATGGAGAGATATACCATGTTCTTGGATTGGAAGAATCAATATTGTGAAAATGACTCTACTACCCAAAGCAATCTACAGATTCAATGCAATCCCTATCAAGTTACCAATGGCATTTTTTTTACAGAACTAGAGCAAAACAATCTTAAAATTTGTATGGATACACAAAAGACCCCGAATAGCCAAAGCAGTCTTGAGGGAAAACAATGGAGCTGGAGGAATCAGACTCCCTGACTTCAGACTATACTACAAAGCTACAGTAATCAAGACAATATGGTACTGGCACAAAAACAGAAACATAGATCAGGGGAACAAGATAGAAAGCCCAGAGATAAACCCATGCACCTATGGTCAACTAACCTATGACAAAGGAAGCAAGGATATACAATGGAGAAATGACAGTCTCTTCAATAAGTGGTGCTGGGAAAACTGGACAGCTACATGTAAAAGAATGAAATTAGAACACTCCCTAACACCATACACAAAAATAAACTCAAAATGGATTCAAGACCTAAATGTAAGGCCAGACACCATTAAACTCTTAGAGGAAAACATAGGAAGAACACCCTTTGACATAAATCACAGCAAAATCTTTTTTAAATTTTTTGGTGGTACGCGGGCCTCTCACTGTTGTGGCCTCTCCCGTTGCAGAGCACAGGCTCCGGACGCGCAGGTTCAGTGGCCATGGCTCACGGGCCCAGCCGCTCCGCGGCATGTGGGATCTTCCCGGACCAGGGCACGAACCCGTGTCCCCTGCATTGGCAGGGGGACTCTCAACCACTGTGCCACCAGGGAAGCCTGCATGACCCACCTCCTAGCGTAATGGAAATAAAAACAAAAATAAACAAATGGGACCTAATGAAACTTAAAAGCTTTTGTATGGCAAAGGAAACTATAAACAAGACGAAAAGACAAAGACAACCCTCAGAATGGGAGAAAATATTTGCAAACGAATCAATGGACAAAGGATTAATCTCCAAAATATATAAACAGCTCATGCAGCTCAATATTAAAAAAAACAAACAACCCAATCCAAAAATGGGCAGAAGACCTAAATAGAGATTTCTCCAAAGAAGACATACAGATGGCCAAGAAGCACATGAAAAGCTGCTCAACATCACTAATTACTAGAGAAATGTAAATCAAAAGTACAAGGAGGTATCACCTCACACCAATTAAAATGGGCATCATCAGAAAATCTACAAGCAACAAATGCTGGAGAGAGTGTGGAGAAAAGGGAACCCTCTTGCACTGTCGGTGGGAATGTAAATTGATACAGCCACTATGGAGGTTCCTTAAAAAAATAAAAATAGAATTACCATATGATCCAGCAATCCCACTACTGGGCATATACCCAGAGAAAACCATAATTCAGAAAGACACATGCACTCCAGTGTCCATTGCAGCACTATTTACAATAGCTAGGTCATGGAAGCAACCTAAATGCCCATCGATACAGACGAATGGATAAAGAAGATGTGGTACATATATACAATGGAATATTCCTCAGCCACAAAAGGGAACAAAATTGGGTCATTTGTTGAGACGTGGATGGACCTAGAGTCTGTCATACAGAGTGAAGTAAGTCAGAAAGAGAAAAACAAATTTCGTATATTAACGCATATATGTGGAACCTAGAAAAATGGTACAGATGAACCAGTTTGCAGGGCAGGAATTGAGACACAGAGGTAGAGAACAAACGTATGGACACCAAGGGGGGAAAGCAGCGGGGTGGTGGTGGTGGTGGTGTGATGAATTGGGAGATTGGGCTTGACATGTATACACTGATGTGTATAAAATTGATGACTAATAAGAACCTGCTGTATAAAAAAATAAAATTCAAAAAATAAAACTAAACTCATGTATTTCCTGGTTCAATCTGAAATAAAAATGTGTGGTTCAAGCATTTGAAATAGAAAAAAAAGCAGTCGATACAATCACTGTTCTTAATGCACTTACGCAAATAATCAGATCAAGTTTATGAAACTAGACTTAATTTGCAAACAAATTTCTCTTACTGGTTATCCTTTGTAACAGTCGGGATGATTATAGAAAGAAAAATTATGTTTTAGTAATACAGGTTTGTAGATATCAGATTTTAGTACTGCTAACCCTCTTTGAGGTTTTGTTTTCTACTTGTAAACTGAACTGGATCCTGAATTCTTCTAGTTTCTTCCAGTATTTGACTAGAACTCTCCAAAGTAATATTTCCAATTTTCTCCCACTCTTTTGACTCCAAATCACTATGAAACTCAACTGCCCTTTTCCCAAAGCCATACAAATTAAAGCTGGACAACTTGACATAAACCTCAGAGAAATCACAACAGCTCACGAGCAGGCAATCTGCATGCTTGTTTTTACATGGCCACTCAGAAGCTCGCCAGACACATTCAAACTGCAAGCCAGGAAAATCCATTAGACTGTCAATGCCATCCTCATTCCACCATCTGGAGATGCTTCAAACTCAAATCTACACATTTTCTCAAATGGCTGCTCTCCAAACTCAGAAACTGAATTTATAATTTGCTCAAACTATTAGCCTTTGTTTTTTGTTTCCCTAGAAATGCCTCTTGTTAAATTACCTGCTTGCTCACAGCACACAGACACCTCATTTAGTTGGAAGCTCACCTGCAGCGCGGTCTCCTAAAATACAACATCCTCCCTTCATTCTGTCTTGAGGAATCATGAGGATGTGTGATTGCTAACACACCAGGTTGTGCCTATGTAAATAACCTTTAAAAACTGAAACCTAATGGCACATTAATCCAAAAAAATTGTCGGTTCACTTAGAAAGGTAAAACTTAAAAACTGCTGGTTAAATCTTAGGTCCTGGGAATCTCTGGTTAAATCTTGGGTCCTGGGAATCTCTGCTCTGGACCATTTTTCAATCCTTGGTTATTATTTTCCTTATAGTTATCATATTAACCTTTCTAGTGTGTTGTACACTCTCGAGGGTTTTAAACGCCTGTCTCCAGCCACTCGCATGCCAAATGGCATTCATCAGGATCACACAACTGGACAAAATCAACAATAACCATATAAAGAATTAAGATAGTGACTACACGGCTCTCCTGCCTAAGGACTCAACTAATGCAAACAGTGTATATGCGATTCTTCAGCCTGACTACATCAACAGTGGTAACCAGGAATAATGCTATACTGGTTGCTCATACTCTCCGCCCACGGAGGGGGCAGGGGGTATTGTTAAAATCAAGACCAAATGGAAACCAGCCTTGAAAAATTCCCTGGGCAGACAAAACCAGTTAAGTTACACAAGCAAAGCTTAATTTAGCTTATTTTGCAAGACTAACTTGACCTGGGTCATTTCTTGCTTCTGCCTCTGTAAATAAGCAAAATTTAAACTGTTTCCCAAGGTTGATATGAAGTAACCAATTCCCTATCATTTAAGATGATGATAATATTAAAACCAATTACTGTGAAGAATAAACAGTCACTATCTTCTCACCATATAAGCCGCTTTTTAACAATATACCCCTGAGCCTCATTCCGTGTTTTGGTTTGAGTGCTCCTGGCTTTCAAACTATCTTTTTGGTGTGTGCAAAATAAACTTTACTGATTACTACTTTGGTGATTCATTGGCTTTACTTCTGCTATTTCTGAAGTTTTGACACACACACACATTTACATATATGTCTGCATCTAACAGCAAAAAACTATTTTCACCACCACAGTACCAGAGACCAGCAAGAGATGGTAATTACTCACTTTTTCAAAAACTAGGTTTTTAAAAATTAGTTTGATAGCAACTTTTTCCCAGTGCATTAAAAAAGTGCATTCCTTTGTACTTTGTTTTTTTGATTTTCTATTTATTTTTAATTGTTGCAGAGTTTTTGCTGGTTTATCATTTTAAAACAACTAGAGAGAACCTGATCACCTTATATAGGATCATATTAGTTGGGAGGCTTTTGGCAAAATTGGAATATTTGGTTTTTATATTTCCTTACCCAGAGGCAAATGGACAATTTGGGCATTTTGGACACTCCATATGAGACTAGTAAATTACAATTCTGCACCCTGGGGAGAAGCACATCGAGTCACTTTCACCTTAACATAACTTTTACATTTACAGACCACACAAAAATTATGAAATGATCCAAACTTTGTAAGGGAATCAGACATAGAAAACATGTCAGGAAAATCTATCTCCTCAAGAATATCCTTCCTTTTACCCTATCAGTTGTTTTTACCAGCTTACAGACTCTTTTGAGGGCAGGGATAACACTGGAAACATCTGTTTCTTACCAGGCATAAGGATGATTTATACATTATTTGTTTAATCTTCCCCACGTTGCCATGAGATCGGTATTATTATAATCGCCATTTTCCAGAAGAGGAGACCGAAGTTCAGGCTGTTGCCCACTATCACAAAGTAGTAAGGGGTGGAGCCAGGAGGCAGGCTACCGGACCTCGGGGCCTCTCTCCCACCGGCGAGAGCCCTCCACCGGCGAGACTCCCGCCACACTCAGCTAGTGGCAGGCACAAAGAGGCCGTTCAATAAGTCTTGCTTAATTTGAAGGCCACAGCGTTAACTAGCAGCAGAAGGGCTCGAGTAGCCGAGAGGCAGGAGAGTGTATGCGGAGGGGCTGGGAGTGGTAGCCGGGAAGGAAGCTGGCCCCCCGGGACGCGGGCGGGAAGGGATGGCTACACCGGGAATTTCCGGGGACTGCTCTGTATGGGACAGAAAGCCGAGTGGTAGGCAAGACACTTACCCGGCCGGAAAAAGAGGAGGGCGCTGGTGAGATAGGTCAGCAACTCCATAATCCGATGTTTTTCCAAATAATTCCTGGCTTCGATCTCCCTGCTGCTGTTGGCCTCCATCGCTCCGAATTGGGACGTTGCTAGGCGACCACGCAGCGTCACGGCCATTCGGCCCCGCCCCTTCCGCCCGACGCGGTTACGTGATGCGCGCCCCACAGGCTGAGACCTGGGCACCAAATCCTGCACCTCATCGCGAGGGAAGCAGTCTGGGAGGTGTGGGGTGGGGCCTACGCGGAGGCCGGAGGGAAACCCGTGCAGAGCTCCTTGCGGGCGGAGGGCCCAGTCCGCTGTCTGGGCTGAGTGCCGGGCCTGATGGTCTTTTCCTGTTTCTGTCTCTAGCACCTAGCTCAGTACTTGCTGACCCAAGGTCTCATGTGGTAATAACACATGAGGATAGACTAATAACAGAAGGAACTTGTGTAATAACGGGGGTGTCCAGTGGAGAGTCCTAAGCAGCATCTTTGGTGTGAGCAGCCTGCAGCACGGCACTGGCGGCGGGGCAGGAAGGTTGACGGTTTTCTCTACCAGACTGCGGGGTCGTGAAGTGCGTGGATTCTGAGCTCCTACATGTGTTTGCTGCTTAACTAGACCGTGTGGAGCTGGTCTTGAGATAAAGACCACCTGACAGTCGTTTTGAGGGAGAGCCACTGAATAAGGTGGGACGCAGGTGGCCAGGAGGGCCTCTACTCAGCCATCGAAATACCTGAGAAACTAAACTCTAGGCTGGGACTTCTGTCCTTGAGGGCCAGGCTCTGAGGTCTGTGC
The DNA here is from genome assembly GCF_008692025.1 of Phocoena sinus. NCBI lineage: Eukaryota > Metazoa > Chordata > Mammalia > Artiodactyla > Phocoenidae > Phocoena > Phocoena sinus. The sequence goes on from NC_045771.1 coordinate 89,068,746, forward strand.
CCTTACTCCCCACCAGAGAGTTATCCCAGAATAGCCACTTCAAGAAGAGGAAAGACAAATGGCCAATAAACATATGAAAATATTCTCAGTCTCTCCGGCAATCCTATAAAGAAAACTACAAGAAAATACCATTATACATCGACCAGACTGGTAAAAATTAGGAAGTTGAACAAATTAGACTGCTGGCAAGGATATAGGGCATCAAAACAGCCAGTGATGATGGGAGCTTTCCAAAGGAGAACATCCACCTTGGAAAACAATTTTGAATTATCTTGGTAGCATAGACATGTTTCTACACCATGACTCAGAAATTCCACGCCTAGAGCAACTCTTGTACACCTGTACCAGGAGATATGCACAAGAATGTTCAGAGCAGCAGTGTGCATGACAGAAAACACAGCAGCCCAAAGGTCATCAAAACTAGAATGGATTTTTTAAAAAACTGTTATATATTCACAATGCAATATAAATATATAAAGCTTTGCAACCATAGATTGTAGCTACTTGCAACAATATGGGTGACTCTCAAAAACATAATATTGTCTCAAGAATATATACTGTATGAATCAACTTATATAAAGTTAAAAAACATACAGAATGAAGCAATGTATTGTTTACAGATTCAAGCCTGTGTAGGAGATCTACTAAGAAATGCAAGGGAATGATACAAAATTCAGCACAGTATTTGCCTTGGAGGTGAGAGGAAAGAGAATGGGTTTGTGGAAGAATATCCTGGGGACTCCAGGGGTAAAGGTAATAAGATTTTCTTTACCTGAGTCGTGGGTACACAGGTGCTCATTGGATTATGATTTTTTAAATTAATTTTTGGCTGTGTTGGGTCTTTGTTGCTGCTCGTGGGCTTTCTCTAGTTGTGGCGAGCCGGGGCTTCTCTTCGTTGTGGTGCGCGGGCTTCTCATTGCGGTGGCTTCTCTTATTGCGGAGCACAGGCTCTAGGCGTGCAGGCTTCAGTAGTTGTGGCATGCAGGCTCAGTAGTTGTGGCCCACGAGCTTAACTGCTCCGCGCCATGTGGGATCTTCCCAGACCAGGGCTCAAACCCATGTCCCCTGCATTAGCAGGCGATTCTTAACCACTGTGCCACCAGGGAAGCCCTGGATTATGATTCTTTATACCTTATGTGTACTTAATACATTAAAAAAATCTACTCAGGACTGCAAGTTGGTGCCCTGGACACAGAGTTTCTTCTCTGTGCATGAAGCTCAAGACATTTGATCTCCTTGAGAACTTCATTTACTTACTCTCCAGGAGTTACTCGGTCCCTGAATAAAATAGCTCTGCTCTTTGAACCTCAAATGACACTAGAACTTCCAGTGACACCTGGCCTGCTGACATCTTCCCAAGTTGCTGATTGTTTTCTGTTTCAACAAGCCTGGGTGCATTTGTCTGCTCAGAGCTCCCTCTCTTAACATACCTCAGGCAGCTCTGGCCCTGAATCTCCAGTTCCCCTGGACTCGTGCTAAAGAGAAGTGTCCAGATGCCACCTAGTGGAGTCAGCTATTCTCTGTCAATGCCATCTCTTAATAAGCCAACTTGGCCTTCATTCCTCATCATCATCGACGTCATCATCCTCACTTCTTAGACTCTGTCCTCCATCTCCTTATTATTACTAATCCTTTTAGTGGTTTGGGGCAGTAACTGCAGGTGGTAGGCATCATTGCAGTGGTTTTCAATCAGGATTGCACATTTGAACCACCTTTGAAAGTACTGACGGTACCTTAAAACGTACTGAGGCCTGGGCTCCATTCCAGGTCCAGGAGACTGAATCTTTGGGGATGGGGCCTGAATACGGGTAGTTTTGTTGTTGTGGATTTGAACAGCTTTATTGAGGTATAATTAACATAATAAACTACACATATTTAAGACATACTCTTGCATAAGTTTTTTTGTTTGTTTTTTTGTTTTTTGGCTGTGTTGGGTCTTCGTTGCTGAGCGCGGTCTTTCTCTAGTTGCGGCGAGCCAGGGCTACTCTTCCTTGCAGTGGGCAGGCTTCTCATTGTAGTGGCCTCTCGTTCCGGAGCACGGGCTCTAGGCACGTGGGCTTCAGTAGTTGTGGCTCGCAGGCTCTGGAGCACAGGCTCAGTAGTTGTGGCACATGGGCTTAGTTGCTCCCTGGCATGTGGGATCTTCCCGGACCAGGGCTCGAACCCACGTCCCCTGCATTGGCAGGCGGATTCTTAACCACTGAGCCACCAGGGAAGCCCTTGGATAAGCTTTGAAGCATGTACATATATGTGAAATCATTGTCATCAAGATAAAGAATGTATCTATCATCCCCCAAGGTTTCCTTGTGTCCCTTTCTAGTTCCTTCCTCTCACCCCTTCTTAACCCTGCCCCACCCCCACTGCCAGGCATCACAGACCTGCAATCTGTAATCTGTAACTGTCGATTACATTTTCTAGAATTTTATATAAATAGAACCATACAGTATATATATATATATATATATATATATATATATATATATATAATTTTTTTTTGGTCTGGTGTTTTTCACTCAGCATAATTATTTTGGGGGATTCGCCTATGTTGTTGCATGTATCTATATTTCATTCCTTTTTATTGCTGAGTAAGATTCCACAGTATGCATATATCACAATTTGTTTCTCTCTTTACCCGTGGATGGACATTTGGGTTGCTTTCAGTTTGGAGCTATTACAAATAAAGCTGCTATGACTATTCATGTACAGATCTTTGTGTGCACATAGGATTTCATTTCTCTTAAGTTAAATGTATCAGGGAGTGGGATGACTGGTTCACATGGGAGGTGTATGTTTAACTTTCTAAGAAACTGCTGAACTGTTTTCCCAAAGCAGCTGTACCATTTTATATTCCCAAATTACTAGTAATTAAAGGCTCCCCAGGAGATCCTAGTGGACAGCCAGGACTGAGACCCTGTGTTATAGCAGCCCATGAGGGTTGAGCTAAAAGATCTGGGAAATGTTGATCAGGAATCCCAAGAGCCTCGGAGGTTCCAGCTCGTGCTTAGTATCATCCCATAGCTCATATCGACCCAGGACACACACTGGAAACTCCCAGGGAGCCATCAAAAAAATACAGTGTCTGCCCCTTCACCCCCCAGTCAGTCTGATATAATTGCCTTGGGGGCCAGGGTGCAAGGCTGGGGGGCTGCCTCAGGCATCGCAGCTTTTTACCAGCTTCCTGAGTGGTTCTAGAGCACAGAGTGACCAACTGTCCTGGTTTGCCCAGGACTATGAGGGGTCCGTTACCATGAAGCTTTCAACCATAATACTGGGAACGTCCCAGGTCATCTTAATACATGGTCACTCCATTTGTGGACCACTAGCATGAAGGGCTCAGGCTTTGGTGTTGGATAGACTTGTCAATCTGCCTGTCAACTTGGGAGTTATAGCTCAGGGTTAGTGTGTGTGTTTGGGGGAGGGCATGGATAAAAGGGAAAGTGGGGGGACATGAGTAGCCAGGACAGAATGTGGGCTAACTCCCTCTCTCCGTTTTCTCTGTCAACCAGGGACAAGTTAGAGATGCCTCAACTAGGAGTTTTGGTTGCTGTTAAAGGGGAGAAATATATGAAGCCCACTTTTTCTGAGCAATTGTATGGTGAGGCAGTGTCCTGTAGAGGCCTCTGGAGCCAGACTGCCTCACTTTAACACACTGTTTTACCACTGACTATTAATAACTTTGTGATATTGGGCCAAACACCTAAATTCTCTGCCTCAGTGTCCTCAAGGACAGAATGGGGACAGTGTATCTACCTCATAGAGGATGTCTTCAGGACTGAGTTAATGTATGTAAAGCTCTTTTAAAAAATGGTGCCAGGCATGTACTAAGAACTACATAAGTGTTCACTGTTATTATCTTAACAGCCTTGTGAAAATGAGAAGGGAGAAATCGTGACTAAATATATCCTACAGCCTACGTCCATAGGCTGTCCTATACGGTTTCCTATTGAAAGATGTTTTGGTTAATCTTTCAGATTTTGTGTTGCAGCTCTAAAGAACTATAGGTTCTTGTTCTGCATGTCAAGATGGGAGGAGCTAAAGGTATATATACCATGTGATTAATGTTCTTATGCAAATCATAAGGGAGACATAGTTTGGAACCTGATAATTTCCTTTTCACCAAGTTGCTTTATTGGTGAGCTGCATTTTTGGAATTAAAAAAAAAAAACAACCCACCAGAACACGGTCTAGTAGTGACATCGTATTAGTCTTTGTGTCAAGTGGAACTAACACGGACTCCTGTTTTAGCTTTGCAACTGTGATTTAACAGGTACACAGGGTTCTGTGGAACTCAAGTCTCAAAGTTAGTCTTTGTGAAATGGTAACACTCAATTATCTATGATAGTGCCTCATCTACTCAGAAGCTTTCCTCATTCTTCAATAACCTAAAAAGAGCAAAAATGCTAAAAAACATCTTGAAACATTAATTTAAATCCATTTTACAAAACACGAAAATGTAGAAAATATCAACAGCATGGCCACAGTACAAAGGATCTCAGGAGGAGATTGGGATAATAGCTCTGGTGCTTTGGTACCCCCTCTACAGTACTTCATTAAAATTTTTTTTTAAAATCCTCTCAAACAGTTGAAGACTCACAAGAAGTTGCAAAATGGTACAAAGAGTTCCAGTGTATCCTCCTTGGGTTCCTCTCGATACTGTCTTACATAACCGTAGAACACTGTCTTTGTTAAACCAGGACCCCAGCATCGGTACAATACTATCAGCTCAAGTATAGACCTCATTTGGATTTCACCAGTTTTTACATGAACTCTTCTTTTTTCTGTTCCGTTTCATTTTGGAGGCTACTTCTGCATTTCCGAACATCATATTATATCCTAAGCCTAAATTTAGCTCCCATCACACTGACTATGTCTGTTTAAGCTTTCATTAGATTCACCAAATTGACGCCCAGAACAAAACTTACGAACAACGTTCTTTGAGCTTCTAAATTACTTGTATGAAGGATGACCTCAGATGATCTCCTATTTATTGATACAGTTTACATGGGGAGTTAAGGACCCTTTCTCAAGAGGCTTCGCCATTTACCAGCTGTGCGATCCTGACCAAATTACTTGACCTCTCAAAACTTTATAGTTTTCTCATCGCTAAAACGGGGGTAATAATCTTACTGACCTCATAGAATTATGGTAAGGATTAAATTAGAAAAGATGTAAAACACATAATCAGTAATGTTATTACTCACTCCCCCTACCACCATCACCGCCAGTACCACCAGTACCACCGCCAGGGGAATCCCTGTCCTTTCTAGCTGTTTTCTTGATGTCAGAGTAGTGCGGGTTTGGCTTAGAGCTGGGAGTCTGCTCAGGGTACAGGCCAGAAGTCTTTACTCTCCTGGCAGATGGCAGGGTGGCGGGGAGTGGTCTCTCATAGCTGGGACAGCAGCCAGGTGGCATACAATCCTGCCTTCCCTGGCTGAAACCAAGGACGCACTTCCCAAAATAATACCACTGCACTGATATCAGACTTCAGGTACATTGTGGGATTTATAGGCTTTTGTGGGTTGTCCTGCAACCTAATCACCCTTGATATTACATTTAAGTGGAAGAATATATTAGGTTCCAAATGAAACATTTGGAGCACAGCCCACAGAGTGGGGATTGCTTATACAGGAAAGATAATTGCTTGGATATAATTTTGGAAACTAAGACATCCGCTTTGCCCCAGTGCCCTTTTCAAGCAGGAATAAGTTAAAAAAAAAAAGTAAAAAGTGGTAAGAAATTGTTGATTTGAACGTTGGTTATTTCCAACTGATAGCAAAATTCTCCTTGTTGGCCTGACTAATGGATTAGATTATTTCTTGTAGTTTAACATGAATTGATATAGTATCAATGGTCATAAGCATGTCTTTTGCATTGACCAAAATCTCTGTATGCTGGGGCTGGCTTGCCCAGGCTCACAGGAGTTAATGTGCACTTCTCTTCCCCCTCTGGATTCAGAGAGGTCACGCTGATAGCTTGAAATCAGTCACGGTGGATGTCTTAACATTACAGAAATCAGCAAGTGCTTCCCCTGCCACCCCTAAAGCTGGATGTTTGACATTTACCACCAACACACCATTTCATTTTTTAACTCAGCAAACGTGTATTGTATGCCAATTGTATGCCTGCTCCTGTTTTAGGATCCAAACAACCTTGGATAACACAGTCCTTTAAGAGGGTCCTACAGATAAATTTGAAGTCCAAGGAAACATGAAGTATACATGTTTTTTGAATGAAAAAGCACCGGCATGTCAATGTAACCCACATAACCCTCACCAAACTTTACCAGCAGAAAATCTCCATTGGGAAAGTCCCCGTGTGAAGGAGGATTGTTTTTAAGGCCATCCCAGGCATTCCATTTTTAGACATCTCCAGGACAGTGTATTCCACAACTATTCACTGTAATCAACTATATTTGATCACTTTCACCACTTTTCTCTGGTCCTGTATCCAGTGTTTTTAAGCTGCCAAGCCCGAAGCCAAACACTGTACTCTAGAAACACAAAAGTGAGATCATCTAATGGCTCCCATGTATTTCATCATTGTGTAGGTGTCCTGATAATATACTTATCTGAATTTTTTAAATATCAAAGCAACACACACATTTTTGTAACACATTAAAATTCTACAGTTTGGGATGAAAAGAGACAATCTTGTGCCTCATCCCACCCCCCTATTCCACCCCAAGGTAACTTTCTCTGCTGGACCTGGTTTCCTTGGATCCTGAATCTCAGCTTCCCATTCAATTTTTCCAGAAAATAACTTTTTAGTCCCCTGCTGGGGCGCAGGGGTGGGGGGAGAGAGAGTAGCCACTTGGCTGCATGTGGGAGGTGAAGGGGGCTCTGAGGGGCCTGACAACCTCATGTGAGACTTCAAGCCCCTCTTCCCCATTTTCACCCCATTGTGCACCCCTTCTCTGTGGTACCTACTGCCTCTGGGGGATCTGGGGAGAAAACGGGCTTATTAGTATTCTCCTCAAGCCACTTCTAACTTTCTTCTTTCTGCAAAGACAATTATGGCTCCAAGTTTGCCCTTTACCTTTTGTGTCTGTGTGTAAACTTTTAAATTTAAAAGTGCACAGTAAAATTAATGAATCTTAAGTACACAATCAGATAAATATTTCATCAGTGATTCTATTCATTTAACAAGCCCCCAGGTCAAGATACAGAACACTGCTAGCACCAGAAACCTCCCTTGTGCCCCCGAAAGGTGACATCTATTCTATAAATCTGTCTGTTTGTATTCATGGCTTTAATTCACCAAGGTTACTTTGAATGCCGATTCATTAATTAAAATGTTGAGCAGTACTGGGCTCGGCAAGGACCTGGAGGGAACATCCTCCAAATGCTGGACAGTGAGAACTGCAGGAGATACCGTCTCTGGTGTGTCCAGCGGCCAGGCAGGCCCAGTACTGAGCATCTAGTATGGATCCAAACCTTCTCAGTTTATTGAGCTGGACAGGACCAAGAGACTTGTAAAAACTGCAAACAGAAACAGAAACATGCATCTGATTCTTTCCAAAGGAAAAGCCCCGGAATCATGTTTTTCCTCTTCCTTCTCTTCACTTCCATGGGGCTCTGCCTTTGCCCTATCCCAATAATGTGCCAGAATTACTACCCTCTACCTGCCAGCCCTCCAACACTGCACCTGGATTATTCAGGAACATGGGGGAGATTTGGGGGTGCGTAGTGGAGGGGGTTTAGTGATGAGGCCAGCTAGGAAATCCAATAGAGAAGTGAAGTGGCTGGAGAGAAAATGAAAACTCTAATACAGACCATGCAAGCTCCTACTTTCACAGCCCCCCCACCCCCAGCAGCTAGCTCAGTTGCCTGATGATGTGAACGCTTTTGTGATGCTGCTGCTGCTTTGATTAAAAATTTACTGAAGGGGCTTCACTGGTGGCGCGGTGGTTGAGAGTCCGCCTGCCGATGCAGGGGACACGGGTTCGTGCCCTGGTCCGGGAAGATCCCACAGGCCGCGGAGCGGCTGGGCCCGTGAGCCACGGCCACTGAGCCTGCACGTCTGGAGCCTGTGCTCCGCAACGGGAGAGGCCACAACAGTGAGAGGCCCGCATACCCCAAAAAAAAAAAAAAAAAAAAAAAATTTACTGAAATACTTAAAGGCGAAAGGAGGAATCCAGAAAAGCTCCAGAACCTTCTAAAATTAAGAGAACCCTTCCAATGTTAATGACCTTAGATCAGATTTGTGATTTCAATTGTCACAATAAATGCAGCGTCTCCGAGCTGTCGGCTCCTGTTGTGATTCTGCAATGATTCAGACTTGCGTGGGACTGATTGTTTGAGGCGTTCAGTTTTCTTACACCTTCCTCATTTACTTTTCTAGTTGAATGGCTTATGAAGATGTAATGAATAGAAAATAAACTTATTGAAATACACTCCTGGGAACTTTGCTCAGTGACATGGATACCTTAAACCTGACATTCCAGAATAGCTCCAACCAGATCAGAAAGCAAGAAGTTATTGCCTAGTGGAAAAATCAAAAGGAGAAAAATACTGAAGTATTGTAAAATTAAATTCTAGAGACCTGAGTCAACCAGCTAGGAGGCACATAGAATTATAAAATACCTTTCTGGAAATATCCACAGGGGCTTAGGAAGAAAAGTCGGTAGGTGCAGTTGATTTCTACAGGAGGCAGGGAAATAGAATGGACAGGGCACCAGACTGAAGGGGGCACAGGCTTGCCAGTCAGCCAGCTGTGTGCTCTTGGTACCTCATTCGACCCGTCTGTGTCTCAGTTTCCTCACCTGCAGAAGAGGGTCTTCATTGTTACTTCCAGTTTTCACACTGATTCTCCAAGCCTATGACTAATTTTGAGGCTTCTCAGAGTTCCAGGTTGGGAAAATATAGGATGTCTAGGCTCCCTTCAAAATGGAGTTAGAGGGCTTCCCTGGTGGCGCAGTGGTTGAGAGTCCGCCTGCCGATGCAGGGGACACGGGTTCGTGCCCCTGTCCGGGAAGATCCTACATGCCGCGGAGCGGCTGGGCCCGTGAGCCATGGCCGCTGAGCCTGCACGTCCAGAGCCTGTGCTTCGCAATGGGAGAGGCCACAGCAGTGAGAGGCCCGCGTACCGCAAAAAAAAAAAAAAAAAATGGAGTTAGAAGTCACCAGGGCAGAACAGTGATGGACGGCCAGTCTCAGACAAAGCTCAGAACCAAGGGATACATGATGTCCTTGCTGCTAGAAGCGCCACGCTGATGTTTTGTGGCTATGGATAATCCAATTATACAAACGTTTATGTGCAATGTGCTTCCTCTGTGAAGCTTCCTCAAGCTTCAAAGCTGCTTCCTCTGGTTTTTTTTTTTCCCCTGTACAATAGTGAAAATATTTACAGTTAGGCCTGAGGCAAAACGCTAAGAAATTTGCTGAAGTTTGCCCAAGAGTGTTGGCTCCAAGTGGCCTTGCTCTACCCTTGGTGTGCTCAAACCACTCCCCAAGGCTGTCATCACCATGCCAGGACTGTGCTTTGATCACAAGTCTCAAATGTGCTCTCAATGCTGTGTGGCAATCCAGTTTCATTAGTAAGTACTTAATTCTTTCTTTACTCTTCTCAAACTTCTTCTGAGCTCTCAGGCACACCCGGCTTGCCCCATGGTCGCTGAGAAAATGGAAGCCATCAGATGGGGGATTCCTTCATCTTCTCAGCAGTGAATCTACAAGCTGACTTCTTTCTTCCCCATTTCCCTGGAGGAAGTGTCCTTCTGACTACTGTTAAGTTAGTCAAACAAGGAGGCGATTAGACTGAGATGCTCTAATGCTCTAGAGGCCTATGTAAGCAAACCAGAATCTAAGTCTGTAAATGTCTCAAGGTTACAAAATCCAAAATGCTGGGGACAATCAATCACAAACAGCCAACTAGGCTTTAAGCTATAGGCAATCAATACCTACCTTACTTTGCCTCCACCTTTTCTCTATAGAAGTCTCACCCCAGCTCCTGTTGGTGGAGTTCCTAACCACTTCTGGTTTGGGGCTGCCTGATTTGAATCCCATTTTTGTGCAGATAAACTCTTAAAGTTTTTAATAGGCCTCAGTTGATTGTTCTGCACTACAAAGGCCAATACGTCCACATGTGTTCAAGTTCACCTCCCTCCTGCCTTCTCAAAAACTTCCCTTTAAAAAAAAAAATCACCCCTTTCTCCTGTTTCATCAACCTCTCCCTCCCCTATTGTCCCACCCTCACCAGCATTTGAATCATGATCTGGACCCTTCTCCCTTGAAAAAGAAAAGAAACAAAAGGGAACAAAATCCAAACACTCCATTGTGCCTTCTAACCTTCTTAAGACTTGTCTACACAACTGAATTTCCTTCACTCTCCTGCCACTTCAACACACCTGCTTCACTAAGGTCACTCTGTGTCCAAGTCGTAACCCTTAGAACCTGCAAGTATGAATTATTTGCAAAAAGACGTAACTACCTTAAGTATCCTGAGAGGATATAATCCAGGATTTAGGGTGAGCCTTAAGTCCTTATAAGAGAAAGGCCGTGGGAGGCTTGAAACGCAGGAGAAACAGGAGAGAAGGCCACGTGAAGGAGGTGGCAGAGATGGGAGTGATGAGTCTACAAGCCAAGGAATATGAGCCATCACCAGAAACCGGAAGAGGCAGGGAAGGATTCTCCTCCACAGCCTTTGAGCAAGTGCAGCCCTGCTTGATTTTGAACTTCTAGGCACCAGAAAACCCTGAGAGAATGAATTTACGTTGTTTTAAGCCACCAAGTTGTGGCAATTTGTTATGACAGCCCTCGGAGATTGTTAACAGTCACGAAAGACCTCCATGCTGCAGAACCCCAGACTAAATACCATCTCTCTCCCATACTGCAACAGTACTTAACTCAGCTGACTTCTCCTTGCTTGAAGCATCTTACAGTCCTCGCTTCCAGGGAAGCACTGTCTATCGGGTTCTCTCTTCTCTTTGTGAACACTTCCTCTTGGAGTTCTTTGCAAGCTTTTCTGCTTCTGCCTAACCTCCAAATGTCTGCTCGTCTTCTCCATCTTCTCTAGTAATCACATCCATACCTGTGGCTCTAAATATCATCCATATAACAAAGATTCCCAAGTTGATGCCTCCAACTTAGACCTGAGAGCTCCAGTCATGTGTAGCCCATGCCTTCTTGACACAGCAGCTTAGAGATCTCACACGTGAGCAAACATACATGTGCAAAACAGAACTTCTGATCTTCATGAAACATTCCTTTTGCCACCCCCCGCTTCCCCAAAGCCTGTTCTTCTTCTGGTTTTCCACATCTGAAGAAATGGCATCTCCACCTAATACAGCTGCTCTAGCAGAAACCTGGGAGTCATTCTTTCTCCTACTCTCACATCCAATTCCTAAACCAGTCTTGTCAATTTAATATGTAAAATGGATCTTGACTCCACTCACTTCTTTTCAGATCTACTGTCACCATCCTGGGACCACACGAACACTATGTCTCACTGGGTCTCTTGCAACAACTTCTGATGGATTCTCCACACAGCAGCTAGAGATCTTTCAACAGATCACATCACGCCATGCCCTATGTAAAGCCCTTTGAAAGACTCCCACTGAATTGAGCACAAAAATCCAAACTCTAGATAGGAGTCCTTCTGTGACCTTGCCATGCCTTCTGTCCATCCCTTTCCCTGCTCTGTCCACAGTGCATGTTTCTTAGGTTCCAAGAACTTAGCAGGCTTTTCCCACCATGGACCACCTCTGCCTGGGATTATCTCAACACTTTCTGCCTTCAGCTTACTTCCTCAGAGGGAGCTCCCTGATCACAACCCCCAACTCATTTTACATCACTTTCTCCTGTTATTTTCTCTCACAGAACTCAATTCTTTCTACCACTGAATTTGTCACAATCTGTAATCACACATTGGATCGTGTGTTTATTTATGTACTGTCTCCCCCACCAGGGTGCCTTCGGCAAGCAGCTGGGACTATGTTTCTCATCACTGAGCAGAGTGCCTAGCTCAGGGGCAGCCACAGATGGGATGCTCCACAAATATCTGTTGAATGAATTCGCTCTCTTCTACACCTTAAATGTGGGTTCTAGGAGGAACGCTCATCTGGTGAGGACACATACACCCAAAAGAATAAAAAACAATACCCCCAATCTAAATTTTATGAAAACCCGAAGACTGTTTTTACAAACATATAAATTATTTTATTTACAAAGCCATGTTACCAAAAGAAAAAAAAAAAAAAAACCAAAAAAAAAAAAAAAAAAAAATACAATCGCTCACTGGAGAATGTCTCCAGACCTTGTGCTGAACCACGGCAGTATCAATAGATACATGTTTGTTCTTTCCTTTTTAAAACTGTAAGCCATAGGATTTACTATTTACACCTACTTTAGACATTTATTCTGCTTACAATATCACAGGCATGGAATGAATTCTATCTGATAGTGCTAATACATAAAGGTGCAGGACAAAGAAGGAAAATACTTAGTGTTACAAAATATGGATTGTAGAAAAGAAACCCACTCCACAAGTGTGGCATTTGTTTAGAATGCTTGGACATGCTTTCTTCAAAATTCTTCTGGAAAAGGTTCTAAAATCGGTAGTAGGAAAGGACAAATGAGCAGGTGCAAATTCTCGTCTGTGCAACAACAGTTATTGAATATACCCCATGACTGACCAGCTACGTAAAACCCACAGAGTTTTGTTAAAGTGCCATGGGCCGACAGCATAACAAAATAGAAGGTGTAAATAGAAAATTTCTTTTTTTCCTTTTTTAAAACAAGAGTTCACTGAGAATCAGCAATAATAGAATATGCTGTATAAACTATTCTCTACAAAGGTTGATCAGCATTATTTACAATTGATACATTGATACAAAAGAAGGCATACAAGTTATCCAGGTTGCTTTTTTTTTTTTTTTTTTTTTTTTTTATGGCTGACAGGTCTATGCATTGCGTTACGCTTTAACAACCAGAGCTTTCGAGCCTCTATGGCTGGCGACAAAGTCACGAGATCTTCAGGCAGATGGGGGTGTGTGCAGTCAAGGGGCTGGGAGAGAGGGCTAGGTGGGGTGTGCAGAAGTACCCAAACGATATCCCCCTAATAATGCTTTATAGGCTGGTCCAGTTGAACTCCATTCAAACAAACCGAAAGAAAACCTTTTATTTGCATTCCATTTTTCAAGCTGTGAGTTCTGAATACATCATTATAAAGTAAACCTGTAGTTGACTGTGAAGGAAGAAACACCGTGGGTTTTCCCTTTTTGCTCAGTTTTCCAGAAATGTCCTCACCTTGGTCAGAGCCAGTCTTTCACCAAGTAAGCAGCATTCGGTGGGGAGCCTCTTTATTCCAGCTTGCAATTCAAGATGTAGAGAGCTAAAACGTTTAAAATCCATTGAATTGCTCCTTTAGTCCCTGTTGAGACATTATTTCTCAGAAGCAGCCACTTAATCTCTCAACTTTTGTTTTCCTTCTTTGAGTGTAAGAGTTTATAAATCAGAGGGTTATTTTGTTGCTGAGATTTTTTTTTGTTTTTACTCCTGCAAGTATTACAACTCAAAATAAATTATAAAAAAAAACCAGACTTCTAAAACCGAACGAGACGAAAATTGTGCAAAAATAACAAAGATATGTACATACTTTTCAGTCTGAAGAAATGTACAATAAAAACATAATTCAAAGAACATTTTAAAAATATAAACATTGCTTCAACTTTCCTAAGTTTCATATTGTTTCTGAAACTATTCTGGTCAGTTAGCTCTGTAATATAGTAAAACATAAATTATTACAAAATTAACACTATAAAAATTTACTTTAAGAATATCTTCTAAACTTTTTTTTCGAAGGGTCTAACCTTGTTTATAATTTCTTAAACATTTATAAGTCTTAAAATCTGCCTTAACCTTTTTTTTTAAAAAAAAAGAAAAAGTAACAATCTTCCCTTCAATTTGCAGTCTCTTTTTCCCAAGATGGAAATAAACCAGCATATAAGTGCACTTTTAACACTGTAGAAATAAAAATGAAATCATCCGAACTAATGTCCTAGTACCTAATATCAACTCCTGATTTTTAAAAAAATCTTCATTTTATATTAAAAATTTTAGTAATCCTATTAAGAAACACTGTCAGTGCAATTCCATTGATGCAAATCACTCCGTCTGCCTCCCGTCTTCGCAAAATCCAATCATACGGTGAGATTTAACAGTAGTCTGATCCTTGGGTTTGGGGGGAATGGGAAAGAAAAGGAAAACTTCAGGGTGGGGATGAGGGTTTATGTCCAGCTGCAAAACTGGCATTCATTTCTGACTTAGGGATGAAGCAAAACCTCCTGGTATCTCTGCCATTATACTGTATACAAAGTTACATGATTCATAGCACAGAACACTTATTTTATATGGTGAATTCCTTTCTTGACTATGACTCCCAATTAGAGCTTATGGTATTGGTTTCTTTCAAAACTCCAGTGTGAACAGTTTTATAGCTGCAGGCCTCCAGCTTCTCCCTTCCGGATCTTCCAAATGGCTCTTCTCCATAAGCAGTGGTCTTACCACTCCTTCCTGGGTTGGCTGTATCGGAGTGGTGGCCTCTGACAACCTAGCATGAGCTGATCTATGGGCGTGCTGAGTCCACGGGGCCCTCTGGCCCAGGGCATGGAGGTGGCTGGGCAATGCTAGTAATTATTCTCACCAATCACCAGCTGTTTGGCAATTAACCCTCCATGGCAGCTTTCCCTCAGGCCTTTCCTTCCGGCTCTGCTTTTTCTCCTCTGGCAGCGCCCCGGAGGGCAGCTTGAGAGCTTCCACAGCGGTGGACACTGTGCCTCTTCCTGAGTGGCTTCCTGAGGTCTTGTGCCCTTTTCCCTGGGATTCCTCCCCCGTGACTCGCCCAGCTTTGCGCCCTCGTACACGGTGCCCTGGAAGGGATTTTGCAGCATGGATTCCTAACACGCTCAGATGATGTCACCCAGTTCCCACCATCTTTTGAGGATATCTTCTCCTACCCCCAGGCCCTTCTTCCTGCCACCTCCCGGGTCCATTCCTGCTCCTGTCCCTAACCCAGGACATCTTCTCCGAGCTGCACAGCTGGACAGTGGTACTAAGTAAGCCCCATCATTAAATGGCTGCTGTTCTCAACTTTGCATCTCCCTCCTCTGTGCTGGTGCGTCCTAGAAACCTGATGAGGGCACTCGCCCACCCTCCAGCTCTCTGCTCCCCAAACACGGGCTGCTCCCCAGTAACCGCCCCCCGATGCAGCACGCTGTCTAGAGGGAGCTTTTGACAGCCCGTACCTCTGATGGTCAGTGGGGACCCAGAGAGTGGCAGGTAGGAGGGGACAGAAGGGAAGGATGGGAGAGCGTAAGGAAAGGAGCACTGCACACGCTCAAGTTCAAGAGTTCCAGACGATGCCAACCAGGAACGGACATTCTACAACGTCTGCTCTTGTGGCCGGAGCAAAATGATGCAGTAGCAGCATCAGAAGCTAGAGGAGGGACCCCAAACTTGGAAGAAGGTATACACGTGGCAAGTTAAAGAACGGAAACAAAACACTGGTATTGTTTTCTGTAAATCTCAAATTCACGTTCTTTTTGCCTTTTTCTGTTTCCTCAAAACTAAAAATTGGTCAATTAAAAAAAGAAGAAGAAAGGCCAGAGCCACAGGCAGGGCACAGGAAACAGACTCTTCCCCACTGCCCACTCCCCTCCCTCCCCTGGCCTTGGCCTCCTGGGGTGAGGTCCCGTGGCCAGGCATTGGTTTGGAAGTGGCTTCATAGTCTTGTTATGGAAGAGTCCTTATCCTGCCCATTCTGTTTGTGGTCTTCTAGGAAAGAAAAGAAAAGAAAAGAAAAAGCTTGTTTCCAAAACATACATTTGGGATTACCCACAAGAATTCAAGAAGGGAGTCTCAGTTTCCTCATCTATAACGAATAGGATACCATCCCACCTCCTGCATTTGGCAAAAGCCAGCTGTGATGAGCAAATGAGGCGATGGAAGTAAAGAACTCTGTAAATGGAAGGTAGGCACAGAGATCCTAGCTGTGAAGGAAAGCAAGGGGGCAAATCCTGTGGCTTCACGGAGCTCCTCTCCAGGAGGGACGACTGTGATAATTAATCTGTCTTTGTTTTTCTGTTTTTGTTTTTTAGTCTATGTTTTCCTAACTAACTCACAGACAGCATGGAGAATTACCTAAGGAAAAAGTACAGTGCTGGGTTAAGCACAGAGGCTTTGGATATACAGGTTTTGGTTCAAGTTCCTTCATCTTCATCTATAAAACGAGGATAACCAACTTGTCCCCAACCTGACCAGGTTGTTAAAAGGTTGAAAGGTATGTAATGTATGTGAGGGGCAAAGCACGGCGCCTACAGAGGAAGGGCTCAACAAATGGCAGGTGTTGGTATTACTGTTACGTTCATTTAGGCTGACGGCTAGCGTTGTGGGTTCCCAGCAGGTATGCCTGGAGTTGTGGGCAACTGCACACGTGCCTGCTAAGGGTCCAAGTGGAGTCTCCAGGTGCACCCAGCAACCGTGCAAGAGGCCTGCCGTAAACAGGCAGATTGCCCTCCCTCCCTGACCCTACACAGAGGAGGGGCTGCAGGTGCTCTGGCACAGATGGTCCACAGTGATTCAAAGTGGTGGAGATCTGAGGATACAAAACCGTTCCCTATAACCTTCACCCAAACACTGTAATTTGGTATCTATGAAACCTCTGGCACTTCTAAGACAACATAACAGCCATATATGTATTTTTTTCCCATCATGTAGAACACACACGACCCTACTCACCTACCCTCCCTGTCCTCCTCCAGACGTGCACACACTCCACTGGAGAAAATCACCTCTATACTGACTGTTTTCACACCTCAAGTTTATAAAAACTCCTAAATCTACCCTGAATAGTCCCACCATGAAAACCACATCCTGAATGGTAGCTACAGCCCACCAGAGGCCTCAAGAAAGTGCTGACCAATGTCTGCCATGAGCAAAGCCCTTTAGTCAACAGCATCTTATTTAATTTTCATAATAACCTTAAGAGGTAGGCATCGATTCTGCCATTTAAGAAATGAAAAAAGTGAGACTCGGAGAAGTAATCTGCCTAATACCATACAGCTGCTAACAGTAAAAGCTAATACCTGTGTTAGGTCTCAGGCATTTTGCAGGGGCTTTATGTCTATAAATTAATTTAATCCTCACAAAAGCCTTATGAGATAGGGGCCATAGTGACCCCCATCTTATAGGCGAGGAAAGTAAAGCACAGAGAAATTAAGTAACTTGCCCAAGGGCACACAGCTAATTACGAGAAGGCCTAGCGTTAGAAGCCAGGTAGCCATTTTCTTAACTGGACGCGAGATTTGAACCAGGGTCTGACCCCAAAGCCCACATTCTTTCCACCCTGCTGATGAGCCTATGGACTTCTGCCCGCCAGTAACTTACCTGTCGGCTGTGTCCTGGGCTGGATATGCTTGAAGGACTGGATTGTGACAAAGCTAGGCTGCTATTTTTCCCAACCTGAAAGACACCAGTGAAGCCCTACTCAGACACGGGAGGCAGCTTGGGAGAGACCCACCGATACCAAGAGTCGCCAGGGGAAAGGGGGAGGCTGCACGGTACCTCGAGGGCTCTCCTCCCGTCGTGTGGAACTCGTGTTTCCATCTTAAACGGCAGAGAAAATGAGTATGTTTCAGGGGGGCCTTGATGACGCCCCCCTCATCCCACAGGGAACGTGGAATGGAGGGGAAATCTTAATCCGCTTCCCAGATGCGCAGACTGCAAGTTTCCGGGAGGAGGCCCAGCTTTTCCACCTGTGACGGCAGTCCCAGACCCATCTCGTCTCGAGCCCAGACTCCCCTGGACCAGCTGGGAATAAATGCCTGCGTCTTTTTCTGAGTCAGTTTTCCCGGCACACTCCTTGCTGTTCTTAAGGAAAATGGCAAGAGGCATGAGTCTTCCCCTTCCAGTGGGAGCCTGAGCGGGCCGGTCCTGTGACGCAGCCCTGGGGGCGAGGGGGCGTGGCCGTCAGGCTCCTCCCCTTTCTCGTGATCGAACCTGGGCTCGCGGTGGGCTGGAGTACGTTACTTAGGCAGCTCCTATGACGAGCCCATCCTCTACTTAAACTCGCCTTCGCGTAAAGACGTCTGCCTTACGTTCGCAGTCTCGTTTTTCGTACGGTTTAATATCTCTGTGGCAAATTCTGGCCCTACACCACCCGATAAAATTCAATAGATCCCCAGTTAGTCCTCAAAGCACGTTTACCTTGAATTTCTCAATCTCATGCCATGCCTCTCCCAATCTCCTAACAGAATCAGCACAGATTCCAAAGGCCTTCCCCCAACACCTGGTGACCCTGGACAAAGCCTTTTCTTAATGGCCTGGTGACAAGCACCCAGGTATCAGCTGCATTAGAGAACCAGTATTGACTAGATCCAAGGCAGCCATTAAATTCATCAGCTCTTTTGGATTTCCCTCCTGATGAGCACTCTCTGAAGGAGGCTTGTCTGCTCCTTTCATCACGGTTTTTGACTAATTCATCATGGTTACTAAACATTTCCTATGGTCTTGGCACACCAAAGAATCAACAGTGGCACATTTACTCAATACAGAGGCACAGAGGTGAAAAGCCCAGACCCCAGAGCCAAATTACTTGGGTGTAAATCCCAGACCTATTATTTACTCGCTGTGTGACTTTGGGCACATTGCTTAACCTTCCTGTGCCTCGGTTTACTCATCTGTAAAATGGGGGTAATAACAGGTGAAGATTAAATGAATATATCAAGTGCTTGGAACAGAGCCCATCCCATAAGTAAGTGTTAGCTGCTAGAACTTCATCGAAAACAGATGACACTATAGCCTTGCTGCTCAGGGTGTGGCCCGCAAACCAGTGCCGTGGCACTGCCTGGAGCCTGTTAGAAATGCAGACTCTCAGGCTCCACCCCAGACCTGCTGACTCAGAATGTGCATTTTACGGAGACCCTCCAGTGATTCGTGCGCACATTCACGTTTAGGAAGCCCTGGATCTGCCCTCCATCCTGAGACCTGGAGGTGGCACCGACCAGTAGTTTAGTCTCTGGGGGACCCTGTGGGTGCTGGTCCCCTCCTCTGCACCCCTGGAACTGCAGATGTGTGCGAGTACCTGGGCTCTGACGAGAGGACCTATGTCCATCCCCCACTGCCACAACCTTGGCCTCGGTTGCAGCTTGTCTGGCCCTTGAGATCCAAACTTGCTTTCTTGTGTGTTTACCTGTGTTTTGTGAATCCCCCTCAAGAGGTTCTCTTCATGAAGTTTTAACAAGTCTCACACAAAGATGATGCAAAACATGAAAACATCTTTTAAACAACTGCCTCTCATGTCTCCAAAGTCCCCATCCCCAGACAGGGCTGGCCCACTGAATTCTGTGGCTGTCGGCCTGGGGCTGCTGCTACCATCCCTGCACGCTGTCCTGGGAGGTCCCTCCCACTGGACTCAGCTCGAAGAGACCCCAGGCTGCCCCCTACCCGCCTTTGCTCCCTCCTCTACACACAAACAGTCGGGTGGGAGGGTTTCCTAAGCAGCCTTCCCAGCTCGAGAGGAAGACTAGACTTGAGGATGAGAACAGGGCTCAAGGGAAAGAAACACGTGTTCTTCTTGGATCATGTCCCATTCCCCCAGCTCCCCTCACGGTACACCCTCCTCTGTGTACAGTGGCCTTGAACACTTTGTGCCAGTTGGTGTGAGCTGCAGTGATACTTTAGGAAGGAAAGGGTTATCTTAGGAGTAGGGAGCCTGGTAACGTGAGAAGAGTAGTCACCGGAAGCATGCGCTCCCACCCCCCCAGGTGGGACCCAGGTCACCATTTAACCTGGCTGGGCCTCACGTTCTTCCTAAGGGGATGCCAATAGATCAGATAAAACTGCTTGGCAATAGACCTCTTCAATGATATCGTCCTCAGAACTCCAGATATACAACAGAGTGAGGTGATGGAACTCAGAACCTCTCTGTGCCTCGGTTTGCTCATCTGTAAAGTGGTGATTACAACTGCATCAACCTCGCTGGGTTATTGTGAGGATTAAATGAGGTGATGCTCATATAGGACTCAGAACAGTGCCTAGTGCGCGGACACTGTAGAAAGTATCTGTTAGATAAATTGCTCTCAGAGCAGAGGGTGGAATTGCCCACGGGGAGAATGAGGATGGCACTCACGCTTGCGTTACCTGTCTGGGCCACCTGCCTGGGCCACATAGCTAAGCGGGGGGCGCTGCCCTGCTCCCCCTCCCACCATCCCCGGGCGGTGCCAGAAGGCTCCTGGAAGGACGGGTCCCTTACCTGCCGAGAGGAGGTGCTGTTAACGGGATCGGGCACCGGTGCAAGAAGGCTGGGTGGGTTCTTTCTGTGAACGCTATTCATTCCAGGCATTTTAGTGATTTTACAGGCTTTGCTACTAGAACTTGAGTTCTTACGCTTTTTTCCTTCTGATTTGTCAAAAGAGAGGGGCAGAGAAGACACGGCATTGTGTGAGGCCAGAGAGAGGTCCCCTGCAAGGGAGGGCACAGAGAGGGGACAGGAGTCACTGCTGCCGCCCCCCGAGCCCATGTGTCTCACTAGGTCTGTAGGGCCGCCGGGCAGCGAGGTCCGTCCTGAGGGCTCCAGTTTGGCACTGAGTGGGCTCACCCCATTGTTTGAGCTGTGCACAGACAGACTGTTATAGGGAGGGGCTGCCTGATAGGAGTTCAAAGCTGAACTGGCATTCAAAACACAGTTCTTTTTGTGGGGCCCTGATAATGGGGAGAGGGATGTCTGCAGGGATACGGAGGGAGAGGTGGAAGTCGAAGACGGCGGCTTCCTCTTTTTGTTACTTGGAGACTCGTCACTACGGGCGGACAGGTCTTTGACTTTTGAGGATTTGCTGGTTTTGGTTTTGGATGGCTTGTGGGATGGGGAAGGGATGACAGCTGGTATCGGGGACACGGCGGATGGGGCCTTGAAGGTTGAGTCCATGATGCTGAGGGTTGCGGCCACATGAGGGAAAGCTGTGGTGTGTGACATGAGGGCGCTCGGGTCCGGCGATGTCACAAAAGCTGCATTGGAGAGCATGGCTGATGTCATTATGTAAGAAGAGGTGAGTCTCGAGCTGATGGGAGCTGAAGGAAGATACACAGCACTGGGGTTGCTGAAAGGCTGTAAAACGGATGCTGGAACAGGGGTGGTGATGTGGGCTGCTGGCGAGGGCATGGGGCTATCTGCCGCAGGAGGGATCTTCCTAAACATGAGAGAAGAGTGAAAGAGAAACAGTGAGAAATAGGTTTGGCATTGCTCCAGAAGCTCGACTAAGTGTGAGCATCAGGGCTACAGAGAAATCCCTGGCGGAACCAGACAATGGAAAATGAAGCCTTGAAGGATGGCAAAATCTGAATTATGGCCCTTCCCTATAGTTCCCCCCATTGCAACATCCAGCAACCTAGCTTTAATCACTTTCAGGTTTTCAGATCCTTTTCTCCATGCTTGGCTACTGGATAATGGCTGATTTGGGTTCATGAATAAAAGGCCAATGTTATTTAGAATAGAAACTTCCCCCGCAGTATCCCCCTCTGTTGTTTTCTCCCCTGGCAGTGACAAAGGTAATTTTTAACGAGAAGGGGTCATTTCACACTCAGGTCCTGGCTTGAAGTAAAAGGCGTGAGGACGGGGCTTGGCCACCTGCACACGTGGGCCAGAGCGTCCCCTGCGCCCCTGCAGCCCCTGCCCCTCAGGGCCTCCCACCCCTCCTGTGCCCTGCCTCTCCACCCTGCTCTTGACGGGAGGAGATCTGGGAGTCACCTCTCTCCTCACAGGCCAGAGTCCCCTGCCCTCGCTGCCTGCAGCCTCTGGGTTACCCTGTAGAGAGGCACTTCCACGTCAGCTCCCGGCTGTTGGTTCTATTTTTTTTCCCCTTCACCTCACCCTGCCTCAGCGATCACTCAGGAGCTATCTTTGGGGTATGGCTGCCCTTCAGCAGGTCTTCCTGTCCCTCTGTTAGGAAGGGGGAAGGGTACAGGGACCCTCATGGATTCAGAGAAGGGGATCAGGAATTTCTAGCTTGCTCGGAAGATAAGTGCAGGAGAGCATCTGAACGGGGCGGAGGTCTTCCTGAAAGCTGGGGGCACCTGGGAGCAAGGTTCCTGCCTCACGCTCCGTGGAGCCCAGGCCAGCCCCAGGTGGTGGGTTACTCTGGAGGCCTCCCCGCAAACTCCGTCTTTTGACGTGTGCTGGAAACAGCTTCTACTTCCAAACCATGGCTTGGGGCCATGTTGCTGCTACTCTGGGGACTGAGAGGGGCACAGGGGCCTCCGGGTCACCATGTCCCTGACTTTTCAGGAAAGGATACTGACCTCAGGAGCCAGGTGAATATTTTCAAACTGGTTCTTTCCTGTTTCTCACCTTGCTCCCCACTCCCTGTTTCTGCTGGAAATCATGTTCCGTGTAGCTGGGCTCCCCAGAAATTAGGAACGAGCTCTGCTTCGTTCAAGAGCTTCGAAAACAGCTCTTGAAGGAGGGCAGGTGTGAAATGGGGCCTCCCTTTTCTCCTTGGAGGCCACCCTCCCAGCCGCAGCATCGGGGTGAGGCAGGCAGCGCTGGGAAGAGGCCCCACTGAGGAGGAAATGCCTCTCCTAGCCCTGCTCTCTTTGAGGATGCAGTTTTCTGCCTGCAGTTTGCTGAAGCCCATGGCTTCCACCTCTAGGGTGGAATCCAGAGGAAGCCTTGAATATATAAGCGCAGTGTCCTTGAAAACATCAGACTCAGGAGATCAAATATAGGAGAAAAACACTGCCAACCCACTGTGGCTGTGACGGTGTTTGAAAATCTATTTTCTCTCGAGCCTAAAGAGGGTAAAAGATCCCTGTCAACGCTAAACTCAGCGCTCCATTAGTAGTACTTGTTGCAATGAATGAATGACTGAATGAATGGATGGATGGGTGGGTGGTGGATGGGTGAGCACGTGACTTCTCAGCAGCGACATAACTATGCATGCCAGGCAAGGACTCCCATTAATCAGATCGGAAAGGTCTAAACACGCCCTTACAACTGTCTGGCACTGCACAACCCCTCCCTAACAGCACCAGGGCCCATTTCTCAGAGCGTGTGGTGTCAGCACACCGCACCGTCTCCACTGGCTACTGACTCCTGGGATTCTCTAGGCATCCCACTCAAGTCTCTCCTTCACTTAAGTTTCGTACCAGCTAAAGTATGGATAGGAGTCCATATGGGCGGAGGTTTGGCAGTGCCTTGTAATAAGAAGTTATTTACAAATACCAGATGGCTCATTTAGAGAGGACCCCAATCGATGACCTTAACTGGGATCTACTCTGAGGTTTCAGCTTGTGCTGACCGGCAGAGCTGAAGTCCTCTGCGTGCCCTGGCTGACACTCAGCACTGGGGTGGGTGCTCTTTTTCTGCATACTCTCTACCTCTTTCCTTCCTCTCCCCACTCATCTTTAATGGACAGCAGAGTCAGGAGGGGAGAAGGGGTAGGGGAGAAGCAGGGAGAGGGGCATGTAGCAGCTCACTGTCTCCGGGGACCCCTTCCCCCCACGCTAGACAGTTAATGTGCTCTTCCAGGTGCCAAATGGCAGCGGATTTCAGCTTGGCGGGCTGTGTCCCAGCTGAAGCTTTGCACGCTGGCCTAGGGAAGTCCCATACAAAAGCCCACAGATGCGAATAAATTACAGTGCCCATCCTCCCCTGCCAGCTGGCATGGAGATCCAGATGCTGACCTGGCTGAAAGAGAATACTGTGTTGGCGTCTCCTGATGCAGAGTTAAATGCTTGTTAAAGAAAAAAGAGTCTTGGCCGTTCCTTTTCTTCCTAATGTCTTCCACGCCCCCATCGGCTGCCATCCCTCCAGGTTCGGGCCCGTCGGGGCCTGGGGTTTGGGCAGTGAGGTTGAGAGGGCAGCGGGGTGCTACGCTCTCCAGAGTTGACACCCAGGCAGCCCCAATGTTGCTCAGTGACAGCAGATTGGTTAGACAAGTCCTGAAAAGGGGGGAGGGACCTGATGCCCTGTGGCTCGGGTTTCTGTGCCTGAGGAGGAAAGGAATATGGACTTGAGCTGACAGGACACCAGGCAGCGAAATACAGATTAACACATTCCTTCCACGTGCCCGGGATTTACACTTCCACAACACAGGAGAGCACAGAGCTGCAGAGTCACCGGCGCTGGCTGCCATGCTGGGGGACCCGCGCAGAGGGATAAGTCACCAAATACCGAGAACACAGTAACCCCGCACGCAGCCCATCGGGTGCTGTTTAGAAAGGACACAGGTAGATATCGGGGTGCCTTTGAGACACACTGGGCAGTCACTTAAGGGAGAAGAAATGACAAGCTTCTCTTGTGGCCCCTTCCTACTTCACAGGAAGTGTCAACGTGTTGTCCTAAGTCCGCTATGAGAGCTTACTGCAGGCACGGTGGGGCTTACTTCTAGAAGTTCTGGAAGGTCTTTGGGCATCGTGGTGAATAGGCGCTGGGATGCCATCATTGCCTGGGAGAGGGGAGGTTTTGAATTCTGTTCCCGTCCTACCCTATTTCTCGGGAATGCCTTCCTGGCCTTTCCTGGGCTTCACTGGGCAGGGTGAGGGGTTTAGTGTTGGCTCTCCTGGACCATCTGGGCTCAGAGCTGAGGAATCCATGATTCTGTGGATTATGAGATCTCAAAAGCTCACCTTTGCAGGACTGGGGGCTGGAGGTAGCCAGGGCGTTGGCCTGGCATTACCAAGTGGCCGGAATGGCAGCTCCTTACATGCTATGGTTTGAGAGGGTCTAGCCCGTCATCCTGTACAATAGCACTTCCCTAAGTCAAGAAGGCTTTTCCCCTTTTCATGAATCTATTAAAATGCAAATACATCCAGAGGTGTTGGAGAATAAAAGAACCATAGAGAAATGGGACATAAGCTGGGTTTAGGGTAGAGAGGAGTATGCATAGAGGTGAGGAGAGAGTCCTATAGGGAGGTGGGAAGGGCCAAAGACAAGCTTAACCAACTTGGCAACGTGGCCCCGCTCTGCCCTGTTGGTTGCGGTACGTACTTTTGCACAGGACATTAAACAATTACAAGTTGGTCCATAACCGTTAGGAAATTTTTAGTATTCACACTGTAGCATTAACATTACAAACTGAAGCATATTCTTAATATCCTTAGATGGTCTTAGTCATAGCAAAAAGGCCCTTTAACACTGTTAAATAAATGAGGTCTTATCTAATCCCTTTTCATTTAGTTTAGAAGATTACCAACACAAAAGGGATCTCCAAAGAAGACAAAGCATACCACACATTGTCTCTGAAAAATATAGGCAACCAAGAAGAGGGGCTGATATTTAAGAATTAATCACGAACCCTGATTTCAGAATCATTTTGTTCAATAAAAACCCAACTAGTGGGCTTCCCTGGTGGCGCAGTGGTTGAGAGTCCGCCTGCCAATGCAGGGGACACGGGTTTGTGCCCCGGTCCGGGAAGATCCCACATGCCGCAGAGCGGCTGGGCCCGTGAGCCACGGCCGCTGAGCCTGCGCGTCCGGAGCCTGTGCTCCGCAACGGGAGAGGCCGCAACAGTGAGAGGCCCGCGTACCGCAAAAAACCAACCAAACAAACAAACAAAAACCAACTAGTGACATTCATTTAGAAAGCTGGGGTTCAGATAGTTGTGGAGCAGCTCAGATCTCATATTGCACAAAAACCGCTCACTTACTTCCACATCTGTGAATTCAAGTGTTTTTCTACCATGGAGTTTAGTGCGAATCGAAAACGGTCCCATCTTCTATCAAACACATAGTACCCTCGGCCCATGAGGCGACTCCCAAATGAGCAAAACTGTGAGGGGGGAAAACAAAAACCATTTTAATTTTGATTACAGGTTAATAAGCTAATATAAGCTCTACACAGAAAAATAACATTTGCATAAAAACACACAGGGGTACAGTTTTCCTCAAAATAAAGAAGCAAAATAGTACCGAAGCCAAAAATATTTCTGTGGTGTTTCAGTCTGAGCTCCTAGATTTTCTGCAGAACCTCACAGGATGACTCAACAATAGTGACATTCAGTCTTCTGCAGCATTGAGGGCTACCTTCTCTATACCTGGAATTGAGCCAGCATTTTAGGTTGAAAAACAAAACAAAACCAAACCCAAACCAACAGCAACCAGTAGCCGGGTGATGTGTCAGCACCACGGGCTTGTCACAGCTGTCATCTTCTCAAGGAAGACGGTGGTTCCCTGCTTCCCATCACGGTAATGGAAACGGCTGGTCCTGAGCTTCTCCTGCCAGTGGGTCATACCATTTCTACCTGTTGTCAGCGGAGCCGGCTCTCTCCCAGCTGGGCTGAACTCCCTCCTCTCCTGGTGCTGCCTCATCTCCTCTCCCATCGGCGCGTCCAGGCTGCCCTGGGACACATCACTGCCTCTGCGCCCACGCTTCTGCTGCCCCCTCGGCCTGCCTCTGTCTCCTTCCCTCTTCTCTCGGCCAAGTGCAATTCTCCCCTCCCTCAGGGCCCTAATTAAGACTCTCCTTTCCAGCGACCTTTATCTGACTCACGCTGCCGCTCTGAACTCCCACAGACACCTACACATACTTCATTACTTTCCCACCTGGGAATCGCTAGGTGTCTGTATTACATTATATTGCATGCTTCTGTGCCTGTCTTGATGATTATAAACGTATAAAGGTCAGGGACCCCATTCTCTTCTTCCTCCTCCATATGAGGAGAGTAGAGATTTAGGCTAAAGGATGGATTACAGAGATAAGGTCCTACAAAGTGTTCAGAACGAACTATCACACTTAAAACACGGGGCTGAAATATGAGCAGTTAGATGTTTGATAAACGTCAGTTAATGATGATGTTAGGACAACCAGGCCAGCAGACAGAAATGTAAGAAGCGGCTTCTGAGGAGGTGACATTTGCCTGGTCAGAGCTCAAGCGAGTCTGCAAATATGACTCTATAACTCAACTGCGCTTTTCCCCCTCCCCCAGGCCTCTCCCAGCAGCTCCCTGGCCTCCATCCCAGACACAGTGCTGGGTTGGCACTCATTCCACAAATCCTTCCTGGAACCAGCCTTTGGAACAGTTCTTAGCAGGAAACGCAAGACCTTCCCTTTGTTTTGTTTCTGCTATGTTTGGGGTGGGGTTACCCTAAAATCTTGCCTCCCATCAAATCTGGTACTCCTGATGAAAAATTCTTTTCCGCACATTAAGGGCTTACTGGCCAAGTACTAAAACATACAAAGGGAGTTCTCCCACATGGAAGCCGGTCCCCAGCAGCATGTGGGAGCCGGTCCAGGTCCAGACATCTTTCCTTCTTTCATCTCCTTGCTAAAGACACCCTGAACAAGTGTTCATTACCAAAATTGATTTAGTGTATCAGTTGGCCATGAGAGAAAGGACAAAGCAAAGAAACGAATCCATGGCCTTTCCATTTAAATCAGCAAAACATGAAGGGCACACAAATCTGCCAGGCTCTGAGTTGGGCTAATCCACTGTAGCCTGGCAGCTTGTCATTTGGACAAAGATCTTGATGTGCTCCAGAGTCTGGCCTTCTGGTAGACAGCCCTGTCTCCCTTTCAGACTTGGAAGCTGGAGGCCTCTTACTGTCTGTGCTACCTATGTCTCTAATTCAACACAGATGCAACGCTCAGTGCCCCAGAGGCTCCTGTCCTTGGTCGCCTATGATGCCCCAGGTAGGGCTGTAGATCCTCGCTGCACTGGCCACTGTGGCAGACCCTACTGGTTGCCAAGTTCATCAACTGCTACCCCACCCCCAGCTCTCCCTGCCTTTTCCTTGCTAACAGAACCACACTTTTGTTCTGATCTCTGACACGGAGCAGTGAGCAGCGAAAGTAGATCTCTTCCCAGAACCCTGGGATGAGATCATGGCAGGTTTCATTCTGTGTTACTACAATCCTATCCTTCTCTGTCACTGATTGGTATAGGGCTGGGCACATGACCTACTTCTGGCTGATGGAAGGGAAGGTCTGCTGGGGGTGCTTATAGGAAGATTTTTCTTCCCTAAGAAATGACATAAGATAGCATCTTAGAAGCAGACTCCCTTTCTGTTTGTCCCTTTCCCCACTTTGTAGAGTGCTACTGGGTGAGGATGTGATATTGGAACTCGAGCTGACACATCCAGACTGTGCATGAAAGGCAAAGAGGGTTGCAGAGATTCTCCCTCAGCAGCAGGACATTGAGGAGATGCTGAACCAAGCCTGGGAGCTCTCACCTCTAGACTCCTTGTTATGTGAGACAAGTAAATGACCGAAGTGCACACACCGTATGAGTCGTTTTCTATTACTGGCCGTCAGAAGCATTCCTGACTGTCCCTATTTTTGTACTAGCCAAGAGGCAAAGTCTCAGGCTGTTGGTGAAGTACAGGTCACCATCCTCCCCAGAAACAGGAAGTGAATTTGGCCTTCATTCATCACGCTGATAGAAGGGAGGAGGGACTCACTCTACCGTGATGCACGGTTGATTTCACCTACACAGTTCATGCCATCTTGGGACAGTCAAAGCTAATCTTGCAGGGCTCAAGCTGGGAACAGAGCAAACCGGCTGTGGGGTCCGACGTTCCCAGCCTCCCTGAATTCGGCTCTGTGATGGAAGCACCAGGCAGTCCCTTCTTAAGTGCTCGTAGGGCAAACACAAACAAGCCTCCAGCTCATGCCTCCTTATACCACCCACCTCAATTTCAATGACCTTCTGAATTGTTAAAGTGGATTCTTTCAAGGAACTGGGAAGAAACTGACCTTTTCGTTAATCAACAATCACGCGGACATGAAATGCTTCCTTCTTTCCTGCACACATACACACACACACACACACACACACACACACACACTCAGTTCTGGTGCCATATCGTCACACCTACTAATAACAGTAAAACTCAGAATCAACAGGGGAGCAAACCAGCCAGGACTGGCACCTGGCACACTGCTCAGAGACAGTTTTCAAGGCAGGTGAGCTAGACTAACTCTTGAAATCAGAGGCTCCGCGTGGATGGGAAAGGCGGGAAGGTCAGTTCCCCGTGCTCTTCTATAAACACCGTTTCTCAAGCATTAACACTTCAAGGTGGACCACAAATACTCAGGTGTTTAAAGGATTAAAATCAGCTGGGAGCCCTTACCTTTCCTTCTGTGATTTTCAAGGGGATTTCTAAGGTAATCATTCAACCTCAGGGGAAGCCCTTTCGTAAAACACTGTCCCGGAGGCCTCTCCTTAGGAAGGATGCCATTGTAGGACACAGTCACCTAAATACTGCAAAGCACAGGGGGAAACAAGGCCTGGATGGAAACAGAAGGAGGCCTACCGCAAGAGGTCTGGGGTGGTGGGTGGAGAAATGACAGTCTAATAACTTCTCGGATTCGTCGGCTCCGTCCATCTCCCCTTCATCACTTGACAGTCGGCTGGCGAGGTCACCTCCAACTGGGGGTAGAGGGGGTTCCGGAGTGTAGCCACTGTGATTTGAAGATGTACTGCTGCTTATGCTATTTGCAGATGATGGTCTAAGGGCAAGAGAGAGCAAACAGAATCAACTTTTCCGAGGGAACAAGATCCACCCAGTTTCATGGAGCTCGGAAGGCAGATCAGTCAGCCTTCCAGATACATTAAGGAAGGCGGATCAATGGCAAATCTGCACAAGGGGAAAATTCAGGCTGAGAGGGTGAGCAGCGACCAGCTCTCTACAGGTTGGAGCTGAGGCTCTGCCCTGCTTGAATTTGGGCATCAGGGACAACTCCAACAGTGTAAGAGGAATAGAAAATACAAAACTAGAAGCCAATGTGACAGAGAGTGAATTTAACTTAAAACTAATCTTCTAGAATTCACTTACAACTATTCATTCATTTGCATGTAAGTAATTTGTACTTGCCCTGCAGTTGCTTCTCTTTGAAAGTGGACCTGATGGGAAGATCAACCAGATAAATAAGTTCAAATCAATCAACAAAATATCAGTGATGACAAAAGACAGCCCTACACACACAGCTACTAAACTGTGGCTTTATGAAATTGTTACCATACCGGCATGAAAAAATGTTTTGTCCCAGCCATGGGGCCACAAGTTCCTTTCCCCACAGCCAAGCCTGTTTCTTAATATATCAAACCACATGTAGTTTAATTGTGTCTTCTGAGGATGATTGTTTCCGTTTAATTTTTGACAAGCCTCTAGACCCACAGGCTGGCATGACTGACTCAACAGTAGGCGTTGAAGAAATATGTTTCTCAATGAAGGAATGAATGAATTCTATGCGTATAAACAATCCAACAGATCTCATCTCAATTATGGCTAAGCTTATAGAAAAGCAGCATCAGTCACAGTAAGAGGTGGCACTAATGATTCCTGAGCAGTAAAGAGCAAAACGAAACATACACCTCAGGAGAAGAGTTAGAAGAACGGTCAAAGCTAGTTGTTAGTTGTTTTTACTGCTCTCCACTTTCATGAGGTGATTGACCAGGGAGAAAGATTGGGTGAAAAAGAAGATTTGGAGAAAAAAAAATCAGGATCTTAAAAAAATAATAATAAATAAATAAATAAAAAGGTTTTCTGTGTTCTGCTTTGAAAGCTGCCCCTTCAAGTAACACGAAGCAGCTTTTACTCACGCATCTCCCTTCTCCCTCATTTTCACCCTGGATTCTTTGTTGTTTTGAAATCTTTCTAGGTGTCAAATTCCTGAGTTCAAACCAGATCCCCAAAGCACAGTCATGTAAAAACAAAGCCACAAAGGTAGAAACAACCCAAATGTCCATCAACAGATGAATGGATAAACGAGACAGCTCTACAAACAGATACTAAATTATGGCTTTATGAAATTGTTACCATACCATATATCCACACAATGGAATATTAAGTCTTAAAAAGAAAGGAAATTCTGGACTTCCCTGGTGGTGCAGTGGTTAAGAATCTGCCTGCCAATGCAGGGGACAAGGGTTCAATCACTGGTCCGGCAAGATCCCACATGCCACAGAGCAACTAAGCCCATGCGCCACAATTACTGAGCCTGTACTCTAGAGCCCGTGAGCCACAACTACTGAAGCCCGTGCGCCTAGAGCCCGTGCTCCACAACAAGAGAAGCCACTGCAATGAGAAGCCCACGCACCGCAATGAAGAGTAGCCCCCGCTTGCCGCAACGAGAGAAAGCCCGCGCACAGCAACAAAGACCCAACACAGCCAAAAATAAGTAAATAAATAAATGTTCCTTTAAAAAAAACAAAGAAAAGAAAGGAAATTCTGACACCTGCTACAACATGGATAAACCTTGGGGGCATGATGCTAAGTGAACTAAGCCCGTCACAAAGGACAATTACTGTATGACATGGCTTGTATGAGGTACCTAGAGTAGTCAAATTCACAGGGACAAAAAGTAGAACAGTGGTCACCAGGTGCTGGGAACAGGGAGTTAGTATTTAATGGTACAGAGCTCCAGTACTGGATGATGAAAAAGTTCTGGAGACGGCTGGTGGTGATGGTTGCACCACAACGTGAATGTACTTAATGCCACTAAACTGTACACTTAGAAATTAAAATAGTAAATTTCGTGTATGCATACAATGCTACAAATAAAAAAAACCCCATAAAACCCCACAAACAAGGCCACAGGTAGTTTTCCCGTGTAATTATAACAACTCGGTTGGTATGATCATTTATTATTGACTATCACCTTCCCACCCTTATGAAAACAAAGATGCCATTCATTCTACATGTTAAAAGTCTATAGTCCAGAAAACACAACTCCCAGGTGCATTCCCTGCTCTCCTGTGTCAGAAGGGACAACAGCACTGTTGCCTGTTTACAGCTGAAGACCCAAACGGTAAACCAATTTTGATAACATCAAAACATACAAAGAAAGAAAACAGCATTCGTAAACCTGCCACTCAAGATCAAGTGTTACTTCCATTTTGATTTATATCCTTCCAGACCTCTTTACTGTGCGAACAGGCACATGCATTTTTTTTTAAACATCTTTATTGGAGTATAATTGCTTTACAATGGTGTGTTAGTTTCTGCTTTATAACAAAGTGAATCAGTTATACATATACATATATCCCCATATCTCCTCCCTCTTGCATCTCCCTCCCTCCCACCCTCCCTATCCCACCCCTCTAGGTGGTCACAAAGCACCCAGCTGATCTCCCTGTGCTATGCGGCTGCTTCCCACCAGCTATCTATTTTACATTTAGTAGCGTAAGAACTGGATCACCTTGTACATACTATTATGCTTTTTTTTTTTTAACTTAGTGATGTTGCAGAAATCTTTCCATGTATAGAAATCTATCATCATTTTAATATTCCCCAGTATAGTATTCCATAGTATGGACATATTGTAACTTATTTAACTACTCTATTGATGGACATTTAAGTTGTTCCCATACTTTCTGGTAGACTCTTTTTGAAGCTTTCCCCACCATATTAGGACCTCCCTATCCTGCGGGAGATAAAAGCTGGATTTTGTTGTGTGATACTAGTACCGTAGTTATAAAGGAAAAGATCTTTACTTTCTAAAGATGCATTTGGAAATTTAGGGTGAAGCGCCAAGATATCTGCAATTTACTTCAAAACAGATCAAAAAATGTAGATGGGGCTTCCCTGGCGGCACAGTGGTTAAGAATCCACCTGCCAATGCAGGGGACACGGGTTCGGGCCCTGGTCCAGGAAGATCCCACATGCCGCGGAGCAACTAAGCCCGTGCGCCACAACTGCTGAGCCTGTGCTCTAGAGCCCGCGTGCCACAACTACTGAAGCCCATGTGCCTAGAGCCCGTGCTCTGCAACAAGAGAAGACACCACAATGAGAAGCCCGCGCACCACAACAAAGAGTAGCCCCTGCTCGCCGCAACTAGAGAGAGCATGTGTGCAGCAACGAAAACCCAATGCAGCCAAAAATAAAAAAATAAAATAAATTTATAAAAAACGAAAAAGAATGTAGATGAAGTCAACACAGTGGCAAAATATTAAAACTGTTAAAACTAAGTATGCAGGTATTCATTATACTATTCTATTTTTCTGTACATGGGGAAATTTTCATAACAAAAAGTAAAAAAGAAAGAGAGAAAAATAAAAGAAAGCGAGCTAGTAGTACAGGTATGTGCAAGAAAGTGGCTAAAGAATTGACTGTTAAATGGGGCAGGTGGATTGAACACATTTATCTCCTCTGTCTCAAAATATCAAAATCATAGTAAAGGGATAAAAAAGGCATTAGCTCTGAAAAACAAAGAGATCAACAGAACTGTGGTGATGATCATGGTGATGACATCCTAGTCTCCATTTAACCCCTTAAGTAATAATGGGAACCTCATTCATCTCGTTAATGACTGGTTTGGGAAAGTGCATGAGAAATAAAAGAAAATGTATTTTTTTGCGGTGAGGGGGTGGCTTTTGCAAAGATTTTTCTCACTTTTAAAAAGAGACACAAGGAACGAATTCCCTGGCAGTCCAGTCATTAACACTCCTCGCTTTCACTGCAGGGGCCTGGGGTCGATCCCTGGTCAGGGAACGAAGATCCTGCAAGCCGCACAGTGTGGCCAAAATTTTTTTAAAAATTAAAAAATAATGGGCAAAGGACCTTACTGTATAGTATAAGGAAGATCAATATCCTGTGATACACCATAATGAAAAAGAATATAAAAAAAATGTATATATATGTATAACTGAGTCACTTTGCTGTCATTAACACAACAATGTAATTCAACTATACTTCAATAAAAAATAAATTTAGGGACTTCCCTGGTGGCACAGTGGTTAAGAATCTGCCTGCCAGTGCCGGGGACACGGGTTCGATCCCTGGTCCGGGAAGATCCCACATGCCGCGAAGCAAGTAAGCCCGTGTGCCACAACTACTGAGCCTGTGCGCCTAGAGCCCGTGCTCCGCAACAAGAGAAGCCACTGCAATGAGAAGCCCATGCACTGCAGTGAAGAGTAGCCCTCGCTCTCCGCAACTAGAGAAAGCCCGTGGGCGTCAACGAAGACCCAACACAGCCATAAATAAATAAATTTATTTTTTTAAAAAATTGAAAAAATGAGCAAAGGACTTGAATAGACATTTCTCAGAAAAGATATATAAATGGTGCCAGCAATCACATGAAAAGATGTTCAACATCATCAGTCATTAGGGAAATGCAAATCAAAATCACAATGAGTTACCACTTCACACCCACTAGGACAGCTATTAAAAAAAAAAAAGAAAAAAAAAGAGACACAGGGAAAAGGTGGTCTCCACCTTCATCTGGACCTTTTTCCTCTGGAAGTGCTGTAGCCATCTTGCTAATGACGTTGAAGATGAAGCCAAAAGATCGAAGAGGGTGGAATAAAAGAAAGCCAGAGAAGGAGAGCCAGAAAGAAATCATAAAGATCAGATCAGAAATAAATGAAAAAGAAATGAAGGAAACTATAGCAAAGATCAATAAAACTAAAAACTGGTTATTTGAGAAGATAAACAAAATTGAAAAACCATTAGTCAGACTCATCGAGAAAAAAAGGGAGAAGACTCAAATCAATAGAATTAGAAATCAAAAAGGAAAAATAACAACTGACACTGCAGAAATACAAAGGATCATGAGAGATTACTACAAGCAACCACATGCCAATAAAATGGACAACCTGGAAGAAATGGACAAATTCTTAGAAATGCACAACCTGCCAAGACTGAATCAGAAAGAAATAGAAAACATGAACAGACCAATCACAAGCACTGAAATTGAAACTGTGATTAAAAATCTTCCAACAAACAAAAGCCCAAGGCCAGATGGCTTCACAGGAGAATTCTATCAAACATTTAGAGAAGAGCTAACACCTATCTTTCTCAAACTCTTCCAAAATATAGCAGAGGAAGGAACACTCCCAAACTCATTCTACGAGGCCACCATCACCCTGATACCAAAACCAGACAAAGATGTCACAAAGAAAGAAAACTACAGGCCAATATCACTGATGAACACAGATGCAAAAATCCTCAACAAAATACTAGCAAACAGAATCCAACAGCACATTAAAAGGATCATACAACATGATCAAGTGGCGTTTATCCCAGGAATGCAAGGATTCTTCAATATATGCAAATCAATCAATGTGATACACCATATTAACAAACTGAAGGAGAAAAACCATATGATCATCTCAATAGATGCAGAGAAAGCTTTTGACAAAATTCAACACCCATTTATGATAAAAAACCCTCCAGAAAGTAGACAGAGAGGGAAGTTACTTCAACATAATAAAGGCCACATATGACAAACCCACAGCCAACATCGTCCTCAATGGTGAAAAACTGAAAGTATTTCCGCTAAGATCAGGAACAAGACAAGGCTGCCCACTCTCCCCACTATTTTTCAACATAGTTTTGGAAGTTTTAGCCACAGCAATCAGAGAAGGAAAAGAAATAAAAGGAATCCAAATCAGAAAAAAAGAAGTAAATCTGTCACTGTTTGCAGATGACATGATACTATACATAGAGAATCCTAAAGATTCTACCAGAAAACTACTAGAGCTAATCAATGAATTTGGTAAAGTGGCAGGATACAAAATTAATGCACAGAAATCTCTTGCATTCCTATACACTAATGATGAAAAATCTGAAAGTGAAATTAAGAAAACACTCCCATTTACCATTGCAACAAAAAGAATAAAATATCTAGGAATAAACCTACCTAAGGAGAAAAAAAACCTGTATGCAGAAAATTATAAGACACTGATGAAAGAAATTAAAGATGATACAAATAGATGGAGAGATATACCATGTTCTTGGATTGGAAGAATCAACATTGTGAAAATGACTATACTACCCAAAGCAATCTACAGATTCAATGGAATCGCTATCAAGCTACCACTAGCATTTTTCACGGAACTAGAACAAAAAAATCTCACAATTTGTATGGAAACACAAAAGACCCCGAATAGCCAAAGCAATCTTGAGAAAGAAACACGGAGCTGGAGGAATCAGGCTCCCTGGCTTCAGACTATACTACAAAGCTACAGTAATAAAGACAGTATGGTACTGGCACAAAATCAGAAATATAGATCAATGGAACAGATTAGAAAGCCCAGAGATAAACCCTTGGACATATTGTCACCTTATTTTTGATAGAGGAGGCAAGAATATACAGTGGAGAAAAGACAGCCTCTTCAATAAGTGGTGCTGGGAAAACTGGACAGCTACATGTAAAAGAATGAAATTAGAACACTGCCTAACACCATACACAAAAATAAACTCAAAATGGATTAAAGACCTAAATGTAAGGCCAGACACAATTAAACTCTTAGAGGAAAACATAGGCAGAACACTCCATGACATAAATCACAGCAAGATCTTTTTTGACCCACCTCCTGGAGAAATGGAAATAAAAACAAAAATAAACAAACGGGCTACTGAAACTTAAAATCTTTTGCACAGCAAAGGAAACCATAAACAAGATGAAAAGACAACCCTCAGAATGGGAGAAAATATTTGCAAATGAAGCAACTGACAAAGGATTAATCTCCAAAATTTACAAGCAGCTCAGTATCAAAGAAACAAACAACCCATTCCAAAAGTGGGCAGAAGACCTAAATAGACATTTCTCCAAAGGAGACATACAGATTGCCAACAAATACATGAAAGAATGCTCAACATCATTAATCATTAGAGAAATGCAAATCAAAACTACAATAGGATATCATCTCACACCGGTCAGAATGGCCATCATCAAAAAATCTACAAACAATAAATGCTGGAGAGGGTGTGGAGAAAAGGGAATCCTCTTGCACTGTTGGTGGGAATGTAAATTGATACAGCCACTATGGAGAACAGTATGGAGGTTCCTTAAAAAACTAAAAATAGAACTACCATAAAATCTAGCAATCCCACTACTGGGCATATACCCTGAGAAAACCATAATTCAAAAAGAGTCATGTACTCCAATGTTCATTGGAGCTCTGTTTACAATAGCCCGGAGATGGAAAGAACCTAAGTGTGCATCATCGGATGAATGGATAAAGAAGTTGTGGCACATATATACAATGAAACATTACTCAGCCATAAAAAGAAACGAAATTGAGTTATTTGTAGTGAGGTGGATGGACCTAGAGTGTGTCATACAGAGTGAAGTAAGTCAGAAAGAGAAAAACAAATACCGTATGCTAACACATATATGTGGAATCTAAGGGAGAAAAAAAAATGGTCATGAAGAACCTAGGGGCAAGATGGGAATAAAGACACAGACCTACTAGAGAATGGACTTGAGGATATGGAGAAGGGGAAGGGGAAGCTGGGACAAAGTGAGAGAGTGGCATGGACATGTATACACTGCCAAATGTAAAACAGATAGCTAGTGGGAAGCAGCCGCATGGCACAGGGAGATCAGCTCGGTGCTTTGTGACCACCTAGAGGGGTGGGATAGGGAAGGTGGGAGGGAGGGAGATACAAGAGGGAAGAGATATGGGGATATATGTATATGTATAACTGATTCACTTTGTTATAAAGCAGAAACTAACACACCATTGTAAAGCAATTATACTCCAATAAAGAAAAAAAAAAAAAAAGACTAGGTTACAGAAAAAAAAAAAAAAAAAAAGGAGAGCCAACCCCTGATCTTTGGGGACTGGTGCCCTTTCACCTCTGGACTTCTTGTCACCAGTGGTAAGAAATTTCCTAATTATTGAAGTGGTTAGTAAGCAAGATTTTCTGCTACTTGCACCTGAAGTGTCCCAACAAGTGTGAACAAGAGATTTTAACCTATTTTTAGAAGACAGACTGTGGCTGGAGAGAGTTAACTGATGGGAAAGGAGCTGACCTACCACAGAACATTGAGAAGCAGGGCACCTGGAGCAGCTAGAGCTGCACAAGTCATGGGTGAGGTGAGGACTAAACATAGCGAGAGAGCTGAAAGGCTCAATATTCTGTCGT
Organism: Phocoena sinus; assembly: GCF_008692025.1. Classification (NCBI taxonomy): domain Eukaryota; kingdom Metazoa; phylum Chordata; class Mammalia; order Artiodactyla; family Phocoenidae; genus Phocoena; species Phocoena sinus. The sequence continues at coordinate 89,106,548 of NC_045771.1, forward strand.
TGGACCCGCAGGTCGTCACTACTACCTCACACGGTCACATGACTTACCATTGCCCCTGCCAGCCCCCTCGCCCTCCAATCAACCCACAAAAAGAGAAAATGAACCAGAGAGACTCTAGACCTGGGGCCCCCAGGCTCAGCAGAGACCAGGAAGGTGCACAGGGCTAAAAACAGGAGGACTGTGGGCTGCCCCTGGTCAGATCCTTAGTTGGCACTGCCAGAATGCCTATTACCAGGTACATCAGCAGGCAGGGTTCTTCCCTCAGGAAACTGAATGGCCCCGGAGAAAAGGCTTCCACAACTTGCCTTTGGGAATATTCCAACAAAAGGCTGACTGGTGACATGATGACCTTTCGGTTGATAGTCCCACATAGACCTCCAATGAGCCTGTTAGAGCCTCTCTTTTAAATATGAATGGTTAGAGATAACCAAACATTCCCGGAACATCTCCAACATGAGCTGACCAACCAAACATCAAACACATGAACACATATATGAAACAAACTTGGGGGAAATGAAGAGAAAGGAAGAAAAGAGGAGGGGCTTCCCTGGAGATCCGGTGGTTAAGACTCTGCCCTTCCACTGCAGGGGGTGTGGGTTTGATCCCTGGTTGGGGAACTAAGATCCCACATGCCGATAAAAAGAACCAGATCCTAAAATTTAACAAGTAAATCATAAACTATTTAATATACAGTTTTGAAGAGTAAAGTAAAAAAATCTTTTAGAAAGTGGAACAAGAGATTGAGAGACAACAGGAGAAAGGAGGTAAGAGGATGAAGAGGTCAGAGCAAATGATCCAACATCCAACTAACAGGAGGTTAAGAAAGAGAATAAAGACATAGTGGGGAGAAAACGATTTAGCATGTAACATGGGAAAATATCCCAGAAACAGGTGTTTCCAGGTTGAAAGGATCTACTGAGTAACTAGAACAATGAATGAAAAAAGACCTACATCAAGGGGGATCCCTGGGAAATTTCAGAGCCCCATGCTTCAGCAATTAAAAATGGAATCAGAATGTTATGAAACTCCTCAATAAAAACCTTCGATGCCAGAAGCCAATGGAAAAATTGTCTTCAATCTTCTGTAGGGAAATAATTCTCAATCCAGTTATATACTCAGAGAGATGATCAATTAAGTGTGAGGGTAGAATAAAAACATTTTCAGGTGTATAAGGATTCTAAAAATTGACCTCCCATGTCCCTTTTCACAGGAAGCTAATGGAGAAGATACTCCATCAAATAAAGGAGCAAACCAAGAGAGGAGGTGGCAAAGGGATCCAGGAAACAGGTGCTCCAACACAGAGAGGGTCAACAGAGTTCCAGGATGGTAGGAACTACTGTTTTTCACTCTAACCCTTTTAGTACTATTTAGTTTTTGAACTATGTGTCTATACTATGTTGATTTAAAAAAAAGAAGTTTCGTTAAGAAAAAAAATCTTAGAACAGTTGAAACACTCAATAGTAAGTTCCAGTTGCCAGACAAAAGGGGAGGGGAGGAGAATCGTGGAGAGTAAAGCTGAGCATGAAAACTGCGAGCTGCAGAGCAGAATCAGCTCTGAGAACCAAGACAGAAACATGAAGGAAGGACGCTGGGCACATGTGTGCACGTGCACAACGGGAAGGAGCTCTGGATCTCCTCGTTTTTAGACTTGTGTCACTCAGGACGTGGGCACCCTCCCGGTGATGACGGAATGGCGGATGCTTTCAAGACCTCCTCCCAGCTCTGATCACTGCCCTCCAGGGTGGAACCTGGAGGGATGGAGTGCGCTGGGACCAGCTTGCGTCTCAAAAAAGCCAAGGCTTGGAGAGGATGATGGGGAATTGGGCAACTGGTCATGAGAAAGTGTGGGAAAAGTCTCGCAAGTGTTAAGCTGCCGTCCAACCTTTCTTCCTCAGCACTACATTACCCCTCACCCCTCCACTTACCAGTCTGGTCTAAAGACAGTGCATGTGATGATGGTCCCTGTCCAGTTACACCCAGAGAAACTTGAAGTCCCCTAACCCCCACCACTCTGAGGAAGCACGAGCAAAACCACTGACCTTAACGGAGCCCTTACCGCGTGTAGGCACGTCACGTACCTTTTCTCATTGGAGCTACCCGCTGCCTTAGGTGCGCGTAACTATGACCTACACTTCTCAGATGAGGACATTGGCTGCCAAGCTAATAAAAAGTGGAAATGAGACTGGGCTCTGCCTGCTTGACTTCAAAGGCCCCCCTGTTGAGAAATGAGTAGGAAAAGCCCGGGGACAAACATAAGTCAAGGAGAGAAATGGCTTCCACTTTGGCGATTACTCTATGTAATGAAGTAGCTTTCACTCCAGACTCACCTCTGCCCTTTTCAGGTATCTAGGACCTTCTGCCTCTTTCCCTGCTGCCCTTGTCAGTCTTAGATTCATTGGCATTTGCCATTTTATACTTTAAGGGGAGATGTGTGAGCATCTATGAGACAGAGGGGAATGTGCCCAGATCTTGGCAGCACTGACCTCCACAGCTGACCCTTCCTCCCTCTGCTGCCCCCCTTCCTCGAACCCCCACGCCTTTCCAACAGAGTCCTGATGGCTTTGGTTGGCCTGGTCATTCATAGCCCTTGGGCTCTGTGGGGCAAATAATGTGTTTCCTTAGAGTTGGGGGCAAAGAAACAGAGCATACTGGTATGTTATCCAAGGGGCCCCAGGTTGAAGGACAGAGGCCAGGAGGACAGGTAAATGGAAATCAGGTAGCACTGAGGCTCCCATTGCTTTCCCATTGACTACCACTGCCCCCTACTACCAGCTACCATGAGCTGAGTGCTTATGATGAGCTTGGTATTTTATCTCACTTAATTCTCCTTAGCTCTGTTTGACAGTTGAGCAATTTGAGGCCAGAGAGGCTGAGAGACATGGCCACGTTCATCTAGTTAGCAGACAAGGAGTTGAGCCTTGCACTTCCAATCCTGTTCCAACCCTTGCTAGCTAACTTTCACTTTTCCAATCCTAGACCCAAGTCCCTCTTTTAGGAACCCCTGACAAGGATGGGTTGCAACGCAAAAATATGGCAACTGGAATATTTTCAAGGTTACCAAAATGATATTTAAGATGTAAATTCACACGCTGTTAGCATTTCCTACAAGAGAAATTCACGATTGGGAAGGGATAACCATAATTCCATTCATGTGTGACAATTTTTTTTTTGGCCAATTATAGATAATGAGTGTGACTGAAACATCTATTATATTTACATCATTAATATGAGGGAAATAACTGCTTTAAGTCTTACGTGGGTATGTTTACTTCTGATCATGCTTTTTCTTTTCTTTTTTTTTTTTTGCGGTACGCAAAAAAAGGCCACTGTTGTGGCCTCTCCCGTTGCGGAGCACAGGCTCCGGACACACAGGCTCAGCGGCCATGGCTCACGGGCCCAGCCGCTCCACGGCATGTGGGAATCTTCCCAGACCGGCATGTGGGATCTTCCCGGACCGGGGCACGAACCCGCGTCCCCTGCATCGGCAGGCGGACTCTCAACCACTGCACCACCAGGGAAGCCCTGATCATGCTTTTTCGATCTCTGACGGCATGGGGTCTCGTGTGAACCTAAACCAACTGATAAAGGACGTTATTTCCCACTAACTGTGGAACAGAGTTCACCCCCGAGTTTTCTGGTGCCTTGAAAGCGTCCTCAAAAATTATTCTCTTACCAACATTTGTAACGTGCTCCTTGGCCTCCCCTTTTCCTTCAGAGACATTCTTTTCTGCCGATTAACCTCACCCTCTCTCTTTCTTCTATTTCCCTAAAAGAACATAAACACCTGGCATTTCTCTATTGACAAACATTCCCCTGAAAATTAAACCAAAAAAGGAACAGAAAGAAGCAGCTCTTAAGGCTCCACTGTTGCCTGTTTCATTTTTTAACGGCTGCCCCCATCTTCTCTGTTAAGCCAGGTACCACTGCTTGGGTGCTAAGTGCCTGCATCAGTCAAAATGGATGGAGAAATGTATAATAAAAGAGTTTTCAAACTGGGGTTCCCTGGAGTCCTTGGGGAAGCTGAGGTGATCCCTTGGATGGGCTGGGGGACAGTGGGTCCTGGGTACACGTGCGATGAGAGCAGGGTTGAGCGGGCTTCAGGTGGAGGCAGGTCTGCTTTTATATCGGGTACCATGTAAGGTTCTGTGGGAACAAAAAAGTTCCATCGCCACCAAGAAGTTTGAAAGCTACTGTATATAGAATTGAAGCCCCTTCCAGAAGTTTGGAGCAGAACTGTGTCCCCAAGGGTAGTATCCTTCACCAACATCTGGCATTACAGTGAGAAATTATAAAACGATCTTGGAAAATGAGGGGTGGCAAGGACAGTGGCAAGTAAACGGATGACAACGACCTGACAATGGTTATGATGATGGAGATGTGTGGGTGGTGACTCCATCTGACTCCGTCTGACTCCATCCCCCCAGATGCCTGAGGCTGAGCTTGGTGATTCCAAGAGAGGGGCTCCAGCTGCCAAACTGGTCAGGCTTGCACCAAAGTGTATGGCATGGGAGATCCTGGTAGGTTAGTAACAACTGTCATCAAATATTTGCTTTGCTTTAAAAATAAATTCCTTCCCCTTCTTTTGTAACTATATTCTCTTAATGCCTACTTGCTGACTGGACAATTACTCTTTGAGACTCACAGTGTATGCATTAAAAGTCATCAGAGGGGACTTCCCTGGTGGCGCAGTTGTTAAGAATCCGCCTGCCAAGGCAGGAGACACGGGTTCGAGCCCTGGTCCAGGAAGATCCTACATACTGCAGAGCAACTAAGCCTGTGCACCACAACTACTGAGCCTGTGCTCTAGAGCCCACGAGCCACAACTACTGAGCCTGCGTGCCACAACTACTGAAGCCCGTGCTCCGCAACAAGAGAAGCCACCGCAATGAGACGCCCGGGCACCGCAACAAAGAGTAGCCCCCGCTCGTTGCAACTAGAGAAAGCCCGTGTGCAGCAAAGAAGGCCCAACGCAGCCAAAAGAACCAAAAATCATCAGAGGATACGAATATCTGCACTTATATTGTGTTATTAATGTTTTCTTTTTATGATGCTATGGATATTTGAGTCTCATCTCCTAAACTCCAAATTCTTGAAAAGCAGGGTCTAGTTTCATTCACCTCTGTGCCCCTGCCTGAGAGTAACTAACACAGCACCTTGCTTATGGAGCAAGCACTCAATAAATATTTTTGAACGAGGGTTACCTGTCCTATCACCTGGAAATCGGTCTGTGGCTCATTATGGCACTCCACTGCCTGTCAAAACACACATACATGGATTTTCAACCCACGTGGAATTTTTTTCTCCCTCCCTCTTTTTTTTGGCCACGCTGCGTGGCATGTGGGATCTTAGCTCCCCGAGCAGGGATCGAACCCGTGCCCCCTGCAGTGGAAGCTTGGAATCCTAACCACTGGACTGCCAGGGAATTCCCCCAGGTGGGTTTTGTTTTCTATTCTTTCCTTTCTGTCCAGGACGACCAAATAAAACCCCAAAGAGGTGGCTCAGCTTTCTTGGTATGGAGGGAAATGTAAGGACAGACAGCCCTGTCACGGCAATTTTCCCTTTACCCTGACCATTGGAGAGTTGTGGAAAAAATTCACAAAATATCATGGCAAGTGGGCTCCTAAGCTGTGCTGACTACCCATCCCCCCAGGCTTCCCCCACTCTCTGCTCCAGGAATCTTCAACTAATCTAAAAACTTTCAGGTGACCAGAAAGTTGCCTGGTGGTTGAGTGTCATCCTTTCAGCTATTTATTTCTAGCTGACTCTTACGCCATGAAAACACATCCTGTCGGACATAGGTCTGCTATGGAGGATGACAATCACGGCAACGATGACCACGGTGAGGATGACAACGGTGACAGCAGTAACATCCACTGAACGCTACGTGGCAGGCACTGGGCTGAGCCCCTCACGCCCATTCTCTCCTTTCAACTTCACAACCACCTCCCCAGGTAGGACGATAACGACTCCCATTTCACACGTGATCTGACCACATACGACCCAGCCAGGCAGGGTCACTTGACCACGGACTCAAGGCTTCTATCGCCCAGGTGGGACTTACCTAGGAAGCACAGAGTTAGGTGGCCTGGATTTTGCAGGGGACGCGACTTTAGGTTCTGGGCCCAAGCTCCCTGAAGATCCCGGCAGCGAGTCCTGCGCTGGCCCAGATGGGTTTGGAAGTACTTCCCTTGCCGAAGTCAGGAGATGCTCTTTATCTTTAACTTCTTTTTCCCGGGACTTGGCTTTGTGTTCCGCCAGAAGGAGGTCAAATTGCTTCTTCCGGCCTGGGACTGCCCTCCGATGGCTTAGTGAGTGAGTCTAAGGAGAAGAGAGACGGAAAGCACAGCCTCTTTGATCAGCACATAAACCTGCTTCCCCAGGCCCTCCATTTCAGAAACAGCAATTCATGGGAATTTAGAGGTGCTTGAAAAGTCAACTTCAAGGCAACAGCTCCTGTTCTGTGGCTGGGAAGAGGCAGAGACCACACAAAACGCAACCGTGCCCTACGCTCCTGGCGTTAAGAAGCCAAAGCTTCCTCCAAAAAATGGCATAAGATGACGAGCTTCAGCGCAGAACCCATGAGAACCTCTCTGATGAAAGGCAACGGTGAGGGCGTGCTGGAGTTAATCCAGGTGCAGGTGGGAGGCTTGCTTTGGCCCAGACACACAGAGCCACCAAGCAGAGAGGGCCACAGCCTCCATCCCAAGAGGCACTGGCAGTTCAGTATGAAATACGGGGCTGGGGGCCACCCACTGGCGGCCGCCTTGGGTCAGCTGTCCCCTGGCCACCCCGCTGTGGCTGGATCAGGGGCACGGCGGCTCGTCCTCCCCTCCGGGGCTGCCTTTCAGGGCGCTGCCACCGCCGCCGCGCTGCTCCTGCATACATTAAAACGTAGCAGGGTTTAGAACCGCCTGTGAGTGCCTATAAATACAATTTACTGTCTGGCCTCACAAGTAACAGGGGAAGCCTATTTTTTTTTTTTTTTTTTTTCCCTTCTTAAAAAGCCAGCCAGCTTGAGGCAGGCGCTCTGCTACCATGGAAGAGAAGAAAGCATTTCCCTTACAAAGAACAGCTGGGGGTCATGTCGAGGCTCCACACCCTGCCGTGTGCAGAGAGTGGCATGCAAACATTTCGACAAAGGCCCCAGCGAGAGCAGGAAGTATTTTTTATGGAAAGAGAAATACCTTGCAGGTGAGGGATCTTGTGCAAGGTTTCTTTGTCTCGGGATCCAATACTCCACAGTGTTTATTTGGGTCAAATTCTCTCTCTGGTTTAAGAAACAAACAAAAAATATAAGAAAAAAGGAGACTAAATAGGATTTGGCATTAAGACCACATTTTTAAAAAAATGCACATTTGCACCAACAAGTGAGACATTGTCAGGCAATCTGTTTTTTTTGGTTTGTTTTTTTTTTCCAACCGGCTGCTAAAATGCTTCCAGAACCGCTGGGGGAAGATGGCGCTCCCCTCTGAACCCAAGAATTCCCAAGTCCAGCGGGAGGCGGTAGGGATCGGAATGCCCAAGGGGATGGGGGGTGGGGGGTGGGCAGCGGAGGGAAAGGAGCCAGTTGCTCTCACACTTTCACTCCAAACAATTCCCCGGGTACCTTTGGGCAGAGGTGGCTGCAGACCAGGGAGAACCACCTGAGGCCCAAGGGCCACTTTTTCCCCCGGGGTAGCTCCAAGAATACATCACCAACCCCTTCCTGCCCTGCCTCCCTAATAGTTTTAGCCATTTAAGTGGGAGATTATTCCTTGACACGTCAGTGTGACCTGCCTCTCTCAGTGCTTTGCAAAGTCCTCAGCACGAGGCTTTCCACGCAGCCTTGCTGGCCAGAAAAATCATTTCCCGGATTCAGGAACATATAGGCAGGGGCAGGGGCAGGTGTGGGCTTTACACTGGGGCTGAACCTGAAGGTGCAGAGAGGGCAGGGCCTGTTAGTGTCACAGTCGCTCTGCCCCTGGACTGAGGCCTGATGCTCCAGATGGGAACAAGCCGGGTCCCTCGGGGACCTGCTGAGGGAGGCGGGCTTTCCCCAAATCCTGCCTTCCCGCTGGACTCCTGACGGCTCATGTTGGGGTTACTTCTAAGGAATCTGCTCTTTTTATGCCCGTTTTGGATCCTTCACCCCTTCTGGATTACAGAAATGCTCTCCTCCCCTGGAAAACGAGGGGATGTGCGGCAATCTCTTAAGGACCCTTCAGGCTTTAAAGTTCCACCTCTTGATGACCTGTGCCATTTCTGGAAGGCACCCAACAAACACCTGAGTCCTGCAGGGCAGGAATGACATAGCTCTTCTGAGCATCCAGGGAGACGGGCAGCAGCATTGGCGGGTGGGTGGCTGGGCGCGCGGGGGGGCGTGTATATATACTTGGTGGAATGTCTCCTTAAGGGCCTCCAATGGCTGCAAGCTAAAAAGAGGTTACCTTGCCTGAAAAACTGCCTGAACTTAGTGGAGTAAGCTCTGACCATAATAAATGAATGCATTCTATTTTTAAAAGAAGGTTTGGGAGCTGTGGGGAGGTTGCGACAGTGGTGATGATGATGTTTGCAATAAAACCATTCTCATGTCCAAGACAGATTTCCTGGTTGACTATCAAAATGCATCCCGCCTCTTTCTTTTGTCTTCTTTTTTTAAGCTTCATTTTTAAGGAAAGAAAACTGCTAGGCCTGGAGATGTTCGCTTCCTACGAGCCCTCTCTGCCCACCGAGGAGGGTCTGGGTGCCAGGCTGAAGGCCGCCTGGTGTGAGTTCTTTCCCTTGGGCCTGGCGGAGTCAGACCCGTGCCCAGATCCACACCGGCACTCGTTCTGGCCTGGAACTGAGCAGGTTGTTTGGCTGGGGGTAGGAGCTGGCTGCCAAATGTGAAAGTGAGAGAGAAATAGCAAAAGACCCAATGAGACAAAACCACCAACAAAATGCAAAATCCCCAAAACACACAAAAAATGCCCGACCAACTTCAGATCAAGGTGCCGGCTGGAAGCCATGGTCATACTTCTGCCAGGAGGAGGAAGCCGGCCTCACTGCGCCCAGACAGGCCTATTGGATTGCCCCCTCTGCAGAGTGAAGATGAACTTTCCCTGCAGGGAGACAGCCAGGAGCGGGGGGCTCCGTCCACACAGTGAGACCCCCGCCCTCAAGAGAGCACCAGGCTCTGCCTTTCTTTCTGGACAGAGGGTGGAAAGGACATGGAGAGATTTTCAGGGTAAAATAACTGTCATTAGAATGCTCTGGGCCTGAGGTACTTTTAAGAAGTAAACTTTTTAAAAGTGACAGAGGTAAGATAGAGAAACTGAAACACATATAAACACAAAGTACAAAATGAAAATGACCCACAATTCTTGGGGCGCTTAGGAATTATGCTCATACCAGAGGACACAGCTTCACTCTCACAGGGCAGCTTACCCTGTACGGTGGACCCATGAACAACGTGGGTTTGAACTGTGCAGGTCCACTTACACACGGATCTTTTGCAATAGTACATACTGCAGTTCTACATGATTACAGGTTGGCTGAATCCACAAATACAGAGGAACTGCAGATACGGAGGGCCAACTAGAAATTATACAGGGATTTTTGACTGCGTGGAGGGTCGGCACCCGTAATCCCTGCGCTGTTCAAGGGTCAACTGTATTTTGTTTTTTCTGGTTGACATTTGATAAATGCCCAGAGTGTGTGAAGAAGTTATAAAGTTTATAGCTCTTCTTGGTCTTTTAGAGCAAGTAAAACTGCCGGATTTCCTTCTACAACAATCCCAAAGCAACTATCACCCACCTGGGGGCCCCTAAGCGCAACCATTGTCTTAAGGACTGGCCATGTGCACCTTTCTGGGTACCCTGAGGTACTCGGGCAACCAAGTAGATCGGAGAGAGACCCTTCAACACCCCATCTGCTGTGCCAGTCCAAGCGTTCCCAGATGGAAATTCCAATCTGCTTATGTGGGAAAGGCAGTTTCAGCCCCAGACCACAGAATCAACCTGGAAACCAACGAGACCAAAGGATGGAGATGGGCAGACAGCACCAAGGCGACTGTCCCAAGCCTGGCCTGAGCTACTGGGAGATATCACGGTGGATTGCCCGACTCTGCTTTCCGGAACCCAGGGGCAGTTCGGCCTGTCAGTGTGAGGACAAGACCCTCTGAATCCACAGACTGCTGAGGGGTTGCAGAGCCTCCTGCCTTGGGGTCACTAAGGTAACTGCTGCTCAGGGCTGGGCTGAGCGAGGTACCACATCTGGCCCGGGATTAAGAGAACCAGTTCTCCCCTGTATTTTTAGGGGCGGGGGAGGTTCCTGTTGGCAGGTAAACTCCGTGTCTCCCTTAAAACGAAACAGACCTGCTCTATGATAAGAAAGCAACACTCCCTCGTTCTGGACGCAACTCAACTGCAATCTGATCACGAGCCAGACTCGAAGGACACAGACACGTACCTGAAAGTCTCCTGTAAGGCTTGTTGTTGTTTTTGGTGCCATTTTGGTGTTTCTTGTCTACGGTGGCAGACAAAATTCCTTTGCCATTTAAGATCTTCTCTGGGGAAGGTGGCACTGACTTGGACATCAAGACCGGCTTAATGACAGGTGGGGTGGAGACGGCAGAGGATGAGGTGGAGCAGAAAGTGACCGCAGTAGTGGTTGCAGAGTTCATTTTGACATTGGCACCATCTGCCTTCACTAGGTTAGGAATTTTCTCTAAACTGACTACGGGAACCGGAACACTGAAAAATAAATGAACAAACACACACAATTGCCTTCTTTGATTCATCTGGTCTGCTGAGAAGATATGCCTGCTTATCATTATCAGGACACTTCCTTATCACTTATTTATACTCCTCCTATACGAGAGCAGCAGGATTCCAGTTCTGAAGGGAGGGAGATGCACGCCTTGGAAAGGACCAAGAGCGGGTGTGAGGCTGGCACAGCGCCAGGGATGGCATCAGAACTGATTACCTCCTGGACCGGTTGTCCCCGTAGATCCTGCAGCTCCCCCTTTCTCAGTCCCTTTAGTCGGCAGTCTCTGAGACAGCACCTTGGGCGGAACAAGGCACCTGCTGTGAAGTTCAGGAAACGATGCTGTCTGTCCACGAAGGCCGTTGTGCCACGGAGCCGTGTGCTGAATCACGCCCCCTCCCCCCCGCTGCTCGGCTGGTCTCCCACCCAGGCGATCGGGCCTGACATCTGTTTAGCTCAGAGCTCACACAACACGGAGGCATGGCTGCGGGCCAGCGTGCCACGCTATACACTGTCAGAGGACTTCTGGATCACTCATATCCCGGGGATGGGCTCAAATTGAGTGAGCCGCCATGGAACATTATCTAATATTCCATTTTAGGCAGCTAGTTATGTAAATAGGCAATTCTCAAGGCTGGCAGGTGAGAGGATGAATTTTAAGAAGACAGAGCACAAAGGTGTATGTGTTTGCTCTTCAGAGTCTGTCACCTTAGCCCCACTTCCCTGCCATTTCTCCTGTAACGGATATGCATTTGATTTCTGTGCATTTCATGCTGGATGACCCTGTGTCTGGGGGGCGGTGGAGAACTCTGTCTTGGGGTCTGAAAAGATGAGATGAGATGAAAAAGCTTTGTTTTGGTTCCTGAACTAGATTCCCTTTCCTCCTTGCAGGGGGGCAGAATGGGAACAACTTCAGCCCCCCAAGTCATTTCTGAGCTGAGAGTGAAGCCGACTTAGCTATCTGAATGCCAAATGGGCTAGAAGAGGGCTTAGACATGCCTGCAGACAATGGAGGACATGAAAGACAGGCTGGTTTTGCAGGTGAGGAGTCTTATCTGCCCACATGGCTGGCTGGCTCTCCCTTCCCTAAGATTCATTCACAGATCATTTCTTTGATCAATTTGTTCATGAAATTATTTCAGCAACCCCTCAGCCCCTGCCCCTTTGCTGACTGTGGAACAGGATCCCGCATGTTATTTATAGGCCTTTGCCAGTGAGAAGGGCACTCAGTAGCGGAGCACAATGCTCCCAGACATGAGACTTCACCCCAGGACCATGTGCTTTCTTGGCCCGGGGAAGCGTGGGGTGGGACTTCAAGTCCCACGTGAGGGGAAACTGGAACAGTGGTTTTTAGTTAGACACCAAGTCACTGACAGTTCAGCCTTTGATGAGTGTTTCAATCACCGAGATATAGCTGCACTGCTGCTACTTTCTAGTTAATGGCAATTCTCAAAGCACTCCCCTATCGCTAAAGAAGAGCACAAGAAGCCCTTGAAAAGTCAGAACACTGAGAAGCTGCAAAGATATTACCTGGTGAAATTAGTGCTGCGCTCCCGATTTCTTCCAAATGGTAAAAAATGCAAAGCCATGGGATATGGAATACGTCCAGGCTCATTCCTTCACTCAATTTTAAAAGACACAAATTATAGAAACCAGAGTCGCTAAGAGATATTTGTTCATAGCATTATTTACAGTGGCCAAAAGGTGGAAGCAACCTAAATGTCCACTGATGGATAAATGGATAAACAAAATGTGGTATATATATACAATGGAATATTATTCAGCCTTAAAAAGGAAGGAAGTTCTGACACATGGATAAACACTGAGGACATTATGTTAAGTGAAATAGGCAAGTCAGAAAAAGGTGAATACTGTATGATTCCACTTGTATGAGGCACCTAGAGTGGTCAAGTTCATAGAGACAGAAAGGAGAATGGTGGTTGCAGGGGAGTATCCAGTTTAGCGGTACTGTTTAGCGGGTATCGAGTTGCAGTTATGCAAAAGCTGAAGAGTCCTGAAGATCGGCTGTACAACAATGTGAATGTACTTAATACTCCTAAACTGTACTTTAAACACGGTTAACATGGGAAATTTTGTTACGTGTGTTTTACTATAGTTAAAAAAAAAATTTTAATGTACAAACCAAAAAAAAAAAAAAAAATCCCACAAACTACAAACTCATGTAACTTAAATTATACTACAATATCCTGACTTTAAAAATACATAAGAGCCTGCTTAAAAAGCTCTTGTTGATTTATCTGTCACTCTTGTTTTGACCTGCAGACTTTTATTTCTTTAGAAAAAAGTTAAACTTCAAGTGCTGATGTGAACACGTGGACTAGTAGCCAGGTGAGAAGATTCTCTAGCACGTGTGTGGCCTCCCCTCAGATAGTTCCTTGTGAAGCCAAGTGAGTTCAGGAAAGGAAATTAGGACCCTCACGCTCCAGATCCAGCTCTTGTCCCATGAGCCGGTCTGAGTTGTGTGCTGAGTACTCATGAGCTTAGCAGACAGAGATATGATGTTGGGATAGAATGATCCAGAGCAATTAGACCAACTGAAATAAATTTAAAAACCGAGTCAAGGGGTCCTCGGATGCTCACAGTACAGCCAGCATTTCTCCCCTGAAGTCACGGTCCAACTCCAGCAAGTCCCTTAAGGCAGCTACGAGAGCACAGGTGCAGCAGGTCCAGCCGCTGGAACAGTGCCACGTGACTCACCTCTCTGATGGTGATGCTTCTTCCTGACTGCGTGTTAGTGACTGAGCTTGAGCCAAGCCAGCGAATATGTGTGACTGACTGATCTCCTAATTTGGGATTCTCTCCACGACTTGAGCGTGGTCCACTCACAGCCTCTACTGCCAACGCTTCTGTAACTCCAGCTGGACTTCAATCCCAGTGCCCAGAGACAGGATGTGGGACTGAAGTGCATCAGAAACAAGAAGGGAAGGCTGATGTGTGGTCCTCTTGGATTGGAATGGGGGGTGTTAAGGAAAGAATGTTTCAAAGGGCTCCAAAGACCAGGTGAGGGGCGGAGCCACGGAGTAAAAAAACACCCCTGAAGCCAGGTAAGCAGCCACTTGGCAGTGGGAGGAGAAGCAAGATTGAGTTGCTGGGGTGGGAATTCTAAGGGTGTCCACTAGCTAAGGGAGAAGGGCTACAGACAGACAGGAGGACCGACTGCGGACCATCTCTGATCCTTTTTTCTTTTTATTTTTTTGTTTGCAGTACGCGGGCCTCTCCCGCTGCAGAGCATAGGCTGCGGACGCGCAGGCTCCAGCGGCCATGGCTCACGGGCCCAGCCGCTCCGCGGCATGTGGGATCTTCCCGGACCGGGGCACGAACCTGTGTCCCCTGCATCGGCAGGCGGACTCTCAACCACTGCGCCACCAGGGAAGCCCTGATCCTTTTCTCTTTAGCATCCTTTCTTTCCCCCAAGGGCTTTGGGCTTTCCCTCTAAGGCAACCTGCTTGTGGCCTGAACTGAGAAGGTACTTCTGCTGGGTGTTAAGAGAAGACAGGGAAGCAGGAAGCTCAGTGATACTAGCAAGGGTCAAACACATCCTTGGGGGAAATGAGAGAGAGAGAGAGACAGACACAGAAAGACCTTCCTAGTTAACTTTACCACCCTCATTCCCCAGCATAAATGTCAGCCACTGGTCCAGCTGAGAGAATTTAGTCTCCTTTCTTCACTACTATTGGCAACAGCCCCCAGATCCCAAACAGATGAACAAGGAACAAATGATCGCAAGAAGGTACCACAGGATTTGGAAAGCCAATCCCAGAGGTTTGATTTTTTTCAGCCCTGGCGAACATAAGACACTACTGAGAGCCCCAGGTCCTGTTTCACTTACATACAGACCCCAGCATGTGAGAGGGAGGGCAGCTGCCCTAACACCATCATCTCAGGACTGCCTTCTCCTTTCTCCCATTGTCCCTTTTCCCACTCCCCTCCCTCCTCTGCCATCACCTCTCCCAGCCAATAAGTAGAGTGTTCTAGCCTGGGCAGCAGACCCTGAATAAGAGGCTCACTTTTTTCCATTTGGAAAGAAGCCAAAAGATTCTGACCCCTGCTGTCACAGTTTGAGCAACTCCCAATTTGTGTCAAATCACAGGAGCCCCAGCACCTCCATGTGCTGCTAGGAGCTGGGAGGGGTGGAGAAGGGGCAACACCCAGATTACTAACTAAGCAATTTATTAGCCTCTTTGCTTAGTTCCCCCTAAGTTTAACAAAAGCCCCTCGAGTTCCTGTCCTTTCAATCTTAAGGGATGCACTTACACACTCACCGAGGTCTCACAGTTAGTTGCATTTATCAACTCACTATTGTCCTTTCTTTGAGAAACAAGATTTGAAAGGGAAAGACGTGTCCCCACTCTTCCTGCTGCTTTCATAATGCCTGTTTTGTTTGCTTGGGAGGAACTCTCAGGGAGCCCAGGGCTGCAGCTTGTCCCCCTGCTGTGTCTAATATACTGGGAGCACTTATCTCCTTGCTGTCTTTGCGCCTCTGTCCCGGGTCCCCAGAAGGGATCCCACAGCCGAGAACAGTCCCCCCTCATCTTCCTTGCTGGATCTACCTTGCTTCTTTATGCTGCTTCGGCTGCCGGCGTCTTCTTCCTGGGTGCTTGGCCTGTCTGAATTTACCTTTCTGGACCAAGGAGAGCCCTCTGGCTTTAAGAAAAATGATTCTCCTGGCACCAGGCAGAATCCCCTCCCCGCCCAGTGATGTCTGCAAAAGAGCAGAGGTGGAGAATCTTATGGTGCCGTTTCAAGGGCCACCAACGTGTTGCGGGACAAGCTGCTCTCTCCCTCCAGCTATGCTTTCCTGGCGATCATGATTTATCCTTCCATCATCAACAGATAAGCCTTAAAAGAATGGTCCAGAAAATCTTTAGGCCTGCGGAAATCATCGCCAGCCCTGTTCCACTTAGCAGCACAGGGGAAAGATGGAGTTCACAGGCAGGAGCCTGAAGACATATGGTATTTGTGCTGTGGGCTACATGTCTGATGAGAGTTCTCAGCCATCTGATTTCTTCCCACCAATTCCTTCCACTAAGGCCCATGAGCCTGTGTTTCTGGTCTGGCAGAATTTTGAGGATCTCTGACTCACTGGCTGACCCTTGAAAGGGTCATCTCACCCAGCCTCTTGCCTTCCAAGAAGGGATAGTAGGTAAGTCATCCCAAAGCAAAAGGAATTGACCTTATTTTAAAAGGCCCTCAGAGAAGGAATTCTCCTTGGCTCTCTTGGATGCATTTTGGGGGCTGCTATCAGGCCATTAAGTCAAATTTAGATTCTTTAAATTGAAGGAATGCTTGGGACATGCTTGAAGTCTGGGAGTCAGGCAATCCCTAAGAATCAGCCTAAATAACAGAGCTGCAAAGTCCTATTTTGGTACAATAGACACAGGAAGTGCTATATAAATCCTGACGAATGAATGCATAGTATTTTTTTCAATCTGGAAAACGTCTGGGAAAACTTTCAGAAAGCCAATTTGTCAACACCTGAAGCAAACAGTAAACACGGTAATCAACCACCGAGCACGGGAAATAAGGAAATCTGCCAGATTAACATTATTCTGCGGCCGAGTGTCAGGCCTGGTGGGCAGAGAGGAAGCACCATGCATAATCTCTCCTGGCCTTTGCACAGTTTTGGATGCCCTCCCACATAACACACCCTCAGCAAGCTGGCAAAATGTGGTTAGACCACACAGCTACTGGGGGTGAGTGGCCCTGGCAGCTGAGGCAAAAAAAGACTGGTTAGCAGCGTCTTGTGCCAGCCCAGAGTCGTACCCACAGGAGCTCGCAGGGGCCCATCGCTGGCCAAGAAGATTAAAGTGTGTCAAGAAGATTCATCAGTGACTTGGGTGATAGGTCAAGATCTCATCCATCAATTGCGGGAAGAGGCGGTTAGTTGCTGGGAAGAATGATGTGGGACTTTCCCTTAGGAGGCAGGGAGAAATGAACAAGCTGACGCTGACAAATTGTAAACGCGGCCAGAGGCAGGAAGGATCGAATCAGGGAGAACAAGTAGGGCTGAGTTGGGGGTCTGTGCCTTGTCATTGTTCTGGTAAGGTCATAGAATGTGGAAGGTGTTGCAAGATAACTTAGGGTAATGGTTAGGAATACAGGCTTTGAAATCAGACAAACCTAGATGCAAATCCTGCCTTTTCTATTGCTAGATGCATTATGGTGGGAAAGCCATCTGACTTCTGTGGGAATTAAAAGATGGCGGTCAGGGCTTCCCTGGTGGCGCAGTGGTTGAGAGTCCGCCTGCCGATTTAGGGGACACGGGTTCGTGCCCCGGGCCGAGAAGATCCCGCATGCTGCGGAGCGGCTGGGCCCGTGAGCCATGGCCGCTGAGCCTGCGCTCCGCAACGGGAGAGGCCACAGCGGTGAGAGGCCCGCGTACCGCAAAACAAAACAAAACAAAACAAAGATGGCGGTCAGCCTGGCAAGTGGATGAGCGGGGCCTCTGTTCCACCTCACCTCCTCGGCAGCGTGGCCTCGCAGTGCAAAGCCCAGGCAGGCACGTGAGGCTGCCCTGCCTGGCTCATCTCAGAATTTCACTACTCTGGCTTCAGTTTCCTTATCAGGAAAATGAAGGTCATGACAGGTATCTGAAGTGATTGACAGGGATAATACATATACAGTGCTTAGCATGGCGCTTGGGCACATAGCTGGTCCTCAATAAATTGCAGCAAAAACAAAAAGGGGGAGAGGATCACGCCGTCCCCTCTCCCTACTGCCCCTGATGCTTCTGGGGTGCAAGTCACTGTCACCATCAGAACTTTTTGTCCTCTTAGCCCTTCTGGTCCCATGATGGGGGGAGGGGTGGAAGAGGATGTGGGGGCATGAGTGGAAGATGGGTGGGAGCAGATGGCCCTCCATATTTACCCAGAGTGGAGGACCACTTCTTGGGGGTGCACAAGGGGAAAGACAGAGCCGAGTAAGAAGGCTTTTCAGCCTCAATCCCTTTCCAGGAGCCCTCAGCCCTACTTCACAATCCCACCTGCTTCTCTATCTCCAGTCTCCTAGGCACTGCCCAAGCCTGCACTAGTGGTGAAAGCTCCCACCTGCATACACATTCTAGAAGAGTGAGAGGAACTCCAGCCTCCTCTCATACGAACACGTAGTCTCCTGCAACCCTGACTTGTGTGAGGCAATGGGGGTCCTTGCTGGCCCTAAGACGCCGTCTGGAAAAAGAACTGTATGTGCCCCCTTCTAGGCTGTTCCACATTCCCTGGAAGCAGGAAGTTCCAGCATCAGCCTCTGTTTAGTGTCTCCGACACTTCTGTTAATCAGGGCTTCCCAGGGCAAGGAGCTCAGAAGGTGGTCTCCGAACCCAATGAGAGATCAATGGGCACTAAATGCCCTGACATTCCTGGGGAGTCATAATACCCCAAGATCGTGGGAAAAATCAGCAAGCCAGAGGAGAGAGGAAGATAACGAAGGGAAAACAGTCCTGGCACAGTAGAGGGTACATGAAGCTGGACAGGCTGTCTCCGGAGTGCACTGGGGACCAGCCTGCCTGCAGGGGTGCAGCCCCGGGCAGTGAGTCCGGGTGGAATTTAAGACAAGCCCAGACCAAACCAACCATACCTGCTCTACATGTGAGAACGAAAAGCCTCACAATGAAAATGAGTACCCAGTGAAATTCTCATCAAGGCATAAACGGTATCAAGGGCCTTTCAGGGCAGGATTTCAGATGAAGGAGATCAGGAAGCAAGTGGATTCTGGAGGGAGCGATGGTGCAGGGCAGAACGGAGCCCTCAGCGCCGGCCCAGTCCAGACTCGGCTCAGGAGTTGCCAAGTGGGCGCGCTCCCGCCTGCAGCCACCAGAGGTCATCGGCTCCCGCTGCTGGAGCTACAAGCTGCCCCCGCCGGCCGGGCCTACCCCTCGCCTTCCAGAGCCCGCGCAGCCAGCACGTTCACTGCCTCCCTCAAACCCTGCAGCCAACACCGCCCCAGAGGGAGAGACGGGACCCTCACGGAACATCTTCCATCCCCCTGCCAGGGAAGGCGGGGAACCGGGACCGGGGATCAGGCCCTCCAGCTTTTGGTTTCAGGAAGCTTGTTCTGAGCATAGCATCCCTGGCTGCCGTCAGCGCCCGAGCCTCTGCTCCCAGCTTCTTTCACAGGGCCACTTCCCCAGGAAGCATCTTTCCTCTCGACCTCTTCCTCCTTCTCCGTATTGGAATCCAGAACTGGGCAGGCAGCCCCGCACCCAAGCCACCTCCATCCAGGAGGCCAAGCCCTACAGCAGACTCAGGAAATGCTTTGCCCCGAATTAAATACACTTTGCGTTTTTAAAAAGCTCTGCGTTAGCAACATCACCATCCAGTTGGAGACCTTCCCCCACGGTGTCACCCTTTCTGCGTCACCACTTCAGGCCTCGTGCTCACCGTCATCACGGCTTGCCTGAACCTGTATCGAAATCCCATCATCATCCAGCCTCTCTCTGTGCTCAATCCATCTCCACCAATGCAAATCCGACCCTGCTATCCTGCTGCTTAGAAGACTTTGTGGGCTCCCCACTGCCCAGGGGACCAAGTCCAACCTCGCAGCTGACCCCCAACGGTTCCCGCCCCGGGCACCTTCTCCCAGCGCCTCGCGGGACTCTAGCTCCTGGAACACTGTGTCCGTTCGCCTGGCTCTGGGCCTTTGCGTGGGTGGGCAGTTCCTTCTGCTGCCGTGCCCGCCTCCCTCCTCAGGGTGAACACGCCCCCATCTGCCCTGATCCGGATGACGGGTCCTCTCCTCCCTCAGCGCTGGCTGTGCCTTCCTTGGTCTTTCTGCCACACTTATCACAACAAAGAGCAAGGTTTTAGTTCTAAGACTCTGTGGCCCGGCCAGGCCGTGAACTACCCGAGGGCGGGGAGCTGGACCAAGTGCATACATCACTCTGGAGTTATCCCAGCGACATACATACTATTTAGCACTTAGGCTCAATCAGTGTTTGATGACTGAGTCAGTGTTTGCAGTGAAGGTTAAATCACATAACACAATACGAAGCAAAGCAGCTCTCTAGCAGCACAAATGCTTTAGGAAAGGACCAGCCTGCAGCTGTCTCTCTTCTTGGTAGACGAGCCATGGCGATGACAACACTGCAGGGGTGTTGTCGACCTCCCCCCCATCCCTCATGCCTCTCACTCGCCCTTGCCACGCACACACTGAGCACTGCCAGGCGCTGGGCGGTAGGCTGCGCCCACACGGGAGGTCGTGTTTCCTCCTCACCCTTAATTTATAGATGAGGAACCTGAGGCTTAGAAAGGTTGACCCAGGGCATTCGTTCAGCAAAGTGAAGGGCGAGAAAGGGGTTGAACTTCAGGGAGCTCTAAGGGCGGGGATCTTTATCACAGCCCCAGCTCCACCCCTGTGCAGCCGTGTATACCACCTCAGGGAGATCTGTTTCCTCATCTCATCACCGAGCAGCCTTGAGGCGCAAAAGGGAGTGGGGCTATTGGGATTTCCCTGGCGGTCCGGTGGTTAGGACTCTGCGCTCTCACTGCTGAGGGCCTGGGTTTGATCCCTGGTTGGGGAACTAAGATCCCACAAGTCTCCCGGTGCTGCAAAAAACAACAACAAAAAACAAACAAGAAGCAAAAAGAAACTGAAAAAAAAAGGGAGTGGGGCTACGAAGGCATCTAAAAATTACAATGTGCTCTGCAGATATGAAGGACCATGCCTTCATGGCTCAGACTCTCTATCTCCAGTCATGCCACTTCTTTTCTCTCCCCAGCTGTCATAGCCTGTATTTTCCTTCCTTAGACTCTGGTCTCTATTTTTGAGCACTTCTGTGACTTGACGAGGTCAGTTGAGTTTACACTCAAGGAGCTGTCCATTGTTCTTCTGAAACTCAGGGAACAGGCAGCACTTAGAGGCTTAAGCTCCAGATGCCTCCCTGTCCTGGCAGGGACATTATCCCCTCTGGATGCCTGAATATCCTAACCTGCCTCCCTTCCATCCTCGTACCCACCTGCCCTTTCTATCCTGTGGCTCATCACGGTAACCTCTGACTGCTCCTTCAGTCCACCCGCCCTCCCTCCCTCAGCCTCTGCCCCATTCCATCTCCCTTGATACCCACGCCTGTACCACTAGGGGCAAAAACTGCCCTCCGAATGTGCCCCCCCTCATCTCGTGTGTGAGGGGCTGGATCTGTAAGTGGGAATCCAGGGAGGGACTTCTGTGGAACGCCATACCACCTCCTCACTTCCCTTCTGCCCAGGGTTTTCCTCATATGGTCAAGCGCATCCTGGGACACGACACGCAGGGGATGTGCTATGGTCATGACTGTAACTGCTGCCTCTAACTGAAAAGAAAATACCTTTCCCTTCTTGCCAGAGCACAGAGGGTTTTTCCTTTTTATCACCCAGGACCTAGTTCTCTCTTCCGAACTCTAATAAATTGTAACGGAGAAAGAGAATTTCATGATGGAAAATGGCACCCTGATTTCTCCTCGAGAACTCAAAAAATAATTATTTATACCTGTTGCTTCCTTTAGCATCTCTGTGAGGAAGAAGAAGGAGCAGTTGTACTTCACAGACCCCTTCCTTTGTTCACTCACTCATCGTACATTCGTTTGTGAAATATCTGCTGGACACCAGATTCCATGCTAAAAAAATGGGCATGCAGGAGAGGGCAGGGGAGGATAGAGATGCAAACAAGTACCATGGATGATGGTACCTGTTATAGTGGTATCTTGAGTGTTAATGGGAGCTTAGAAGAAGGAGCATCTCAGTCTGTATAAAAGTCCAGGAAGGCTTCATGGAGGAAGTGATGCTCATGCAGAGGTTTTTTTTTTTTTTTTTTTTGCGGTATGTGGGCCTCTCACTGTTTTGGCCTCTCCCGTTGCGGAGCACAGGCTCAGAGGCCACGGCTCACGGGCCTAGCCGCTCCACGGCATGCAGGATCTCCCGGACTGGGGCACGAACCCGTATCCCTGCACTGGCAGGCAGACTCTCAACCACTGAGCCACCAGGGAAGCCCGATGCAGAGATTTTAAGTATGTGTAGGGACAGGCAAGGAGGCTGCTCCTGGTAGGGGAAACAGCACACGAGGAGCTACAATGAGATCGGGACACCTGAAAAATGAAATGAAGGGGTTAAAACATTGGCAGTAGCCGTTGGACAAGTGGGAAATGCCAGATCATATATCTACCTCCAAAGGGGTTGAGCTTCTGTGGCAAACAACGGAGGGCCACTGAAGAATACTAGGCATGGCAGGGGCACTGCAAGAACCCTGCTGAGGGATCTGGGGTGGTCAGAGCGGTTAGGTCACCTGGAGGGTCTGCTGCAGCCCTTTGGGTCTCTAGAATTTTCCAGCCTCAGCCAAAGTCCTGAGGTCACTCCCTACGTCCTGTGGGAGCCATCGATACTGAGCCGTGGTCTTGCCCCCAGTTCAAGCCAACCCCAGGCAAGAGCCATAAGCCAGCCTCGTTTCTCCCACGGGGCCTCGCAGTTATCACCTCCTTCTCCATAAAGCGGCGGGAGAGCTTCCAGGGCGCTCCTACCGCACAGCCTCCGCTGCCCAGGAACACACGCCTCCCACCCTGAACACCCACAGGAGCCCTGCCTCTGTGAGAAGGGGGGGGCCCTCCTCCACCCGCCGCCGGGCACTCGCAAGGAGACCCGGGAGCTTGCCGATTTGTCTCTTGCTCTGGTTCATTTTCCTTCTGGAGAAGCAGGCTCATCGTCTGCATTTTTAATAGCTGAGCACATTTAGCATTCAGTACACAGTGGGCTGATACGGCCCAAAGAGAAGGCAGCAAGCCACGCAGGGGAGGAAAACCTCCTCCCTGCTCCCGCCCACATCAGTAGCTTGGTGGATTTGAGCTCCCCCATCTCCCACCGCGCTGGACCAGGGTGGCTGAAGCGGCAGCAGGTGGGAAAGTCCAGACCGGCTGATGCAGACCCCGTGTAAGGAGCTGGTTCTCTGGATGAGCAGCGACTCATAAGAAAAGCCTGAGACCCTCGTCTGAGCTCAGAAAGAGCCAGTCCTAATTCCCTCTTGACTTCCACCTGGGAAGTCTTACCCACCTCCCTCCACCTTTACGGGCTCCACGGGCTTCGGACAGGGTATTCTCTGGCCTCTGGCTCCCCCAGGGCTGGTCCCCACGGGCAGGACGGTGAATTAGTGGAGAAGGGCTCTGAGAGCCTGGGAGCTGGGCGAACCGTGGGTGCTGCTAGGCAGATCTACAGGGGACAAGGCTGGTAGCACAGGGATGCCCTGTTTCCCCACTTTGTTCTAATGCAGTTACTTTTTAACCTCTCCAGGCACAGAAGGGAGAAAACAACAAATCCACGGACCATTTAACCTTATGTGAGATGGCAGGAGGTGGGCCTGAACTTAGGAGCGGTGTTTTATGGCCGGACACGTGAATTTGAGCTACTTGGAAAAGGGCGTGTTGCTAACCTGCTGTTAATCTCATCTAAAGGCCATGACCCAACCACCTGCAGGCA
The DNA here is from genome assembly GCF_008692025.1 of Phocoena sinus. Lineage (NCBI taxonomy): Eukaryota > Metazoa > Chordata > Mammalia > Artiodactyla > Phocoenidae > Phocoena > Phocoena sinus. The sequence continues at coordinate 89,129,725 of NC_045771.1, forward strand.
AGGCTTATGCTTTGGCCTTTGGATGCAGAGCTCCTCGAAGCAGGGAACAGAGTTTGGGCAGGGGATTCTCTACATGGCCAAACTGGGTCCTCTGGGTCTGCCCCCACCAAACCCCTGGCAGCAGCAGGCGAATGTGAGAAAGCAGAGAGTTCCTTCCCCCTTGGAATTTAGCAACTCCTGAGGGGAGGACAGCATTAAAGAGACCCAAGGAGCCACCTTCACACACCTGTGAATCAAAGAACCAGAGGGTTCACCTGGCCCAGGTGTCCAGATTTGTGCTGTCTGATACAAGAGCCACTAGCCATGTGTGGCTACTGAGCACGTAAGATGTGGCTGAGGATCTGAACTTTAATTTTTATTTAATTTTAATTCATTACAATTTAAAAATAGGTACTTGATTCAGTTATAAGAAAATGTTTTAAGTATGTTTTGGAACAACTTAGTATGCAAATCTATTTTATAATCGCTGTTTTTTTTTTAATGAAGTCTAAGTATGGATCAAGTATTTCCAGTGATAATTTAGTGTCCAAGTTGAGGTGTGCAGTTACGTATAAAACACACACAGGATTTTGAAACTTAAGAAAAAAAAAAAAGAACAACCTATCTCATTGATTATATATTGAAATAATACTGTGGTTATATTAGATTTAATAAAACATATTGCTCAAAATTAATTTCACTTGTTTCTGATCACTTTTTCCAGCGTGGCTACTAGAAAATTTTAAATTACATGTGTGGTGCACATTACATGTGATTGGACAGTGCCAGTCTAAACAATTCTAGATAAAGGCTTAACCGTCTCCAGGAATGGAAATCTTATGATGCTTTCCAATGGTCAGATCCATTTCATTCAGTTCAACAAATATTTACTGACAAGGGGACTGTGTTTGCTGAGTGTGAGGACCTGCCATGTGAGAGGCCCCGCAATTACCACGGAGCAGAAGGAATACAGAGGTCTAATCTGTAGCACCACAGAATGAGTCACAGGTGAGGCAAAAACGAAGTACAGCGGGGATTAAAAGGAGATGCTAGTGTATCAGGTGGCTGGCAACAAGGAAGAGAATGAGAGAGAAAGGCTTTGAGAAGAAGGTGGTCCCTGGGATGGGCAGTGAGAAGCAGGCAGGGTTTGGGCCAGGAGAGAATGGACAGGATGCTGTGGAAGGAAGCCTGCTTCCTCCGGTTCCTCCCCTCTTCGGACCCCATTCTCCAGGGCCCTGCCCTTGATTCCTGCTCTTTTTAATAAGCCACATATCTTCCCGGGAATCCCCATCTGTATCACGGCTTCAATGCCTGTGTCTACGCTGACTACTCTCAAATCTCCATTCCCAGCCCATGCCTCTCTCCCGACCTCTGGGACCAAACACTCAATGCCCAGCGGACATCTCCATGTAGGTATTCCTCAGATACTTCAAACTCCATGGACTCCCCGGCTGAACTCATCCTCTCCTCTCCACCCTAGACTCTGGCCCTTTCTGTCCTTCTCTTGAGGGAGTGGCAGGACCAGTGACCCAGCTGTCCAAGCCAGGAACATTACCCTAAACACTTCCCTTGCATTACGAGCCCTAATACAACCAGCCCCAAAGTCCTGTGGGGTTTTCCTCAGTTCCTCTCCCACCTGGCCCCTTCCACACACGTCCACTACCGCTGCCTGGGTCCAGGCTGTCACCACGCCCCACCTGCGTTATGCAAAAGCATCCTCACTCTTCTGGCTGCTTCTTGAGTGGCCCTTAATGCCATCCTTTATACAGCTGTTGGGGGGTCTTAGTACCATTGAAAACTGCTCCTCTGACAGCTCCATGCAGCTTTCAGGGTGAAGCCCAAAGTCCTGAAATTAGCTCATACAGCAGAACTTTATAACCTGGCCCTCATTCACCTACTCAGTTTCATCTCCTGCCTCTCCCCACAAGCAAGTATTTCTGCATGCTCTGTTCCCCTTGCCTGGAACACCCTCCCCATTTTTTTTTTTTAAAAAAAAAAGGTTTTTTAAAATTGTGTTTAAAAAAAAATCTATCTATCTATCTCAATCATAAGATTTACCATTCTAATCCAGTTTTCTTTGCCTAGGTTATTCCTATTTATCCTTCAAATTCAGCTTGAGTGCGGCCCCTTCTGAAAACCCTTTTCTGAGTCCTCAGCCTGGGTTAGGTGCCCTTCTGCTGTGCTACCAATATCTTAGCTCTTATCACATTGTATTCTGTGTTAGCTTATGTCTCTTTTTACAGACTCCCTAGGACAGTGTGTGTGTCTTATTTAATTTTGTATTCAAGGGCACATGTACAGTTGTGCAGGTTACAGACTGCACTAGATGCCTGGCTGAGGAAATGAGTAAGACATGAAGACCATTAGCCAATTGTGCACTCTAGTCCAGGGCTGTATCCAGGCCTTTTTCTAACTTGCACAGAAGTGCCATAGGTGCCAAGCCCTGTGTATCTTCAGGGCTTGTTACAGTGCTGGCACATAGTATTATAGTAGGTGCTCATTAAACGTTGAGTTGAATAAAGACGATGGATGGTTTAGGCAAAGGGACCAGGGGAAGACATGGTGGGGAAGCTGGAGTAATGGGATGTTACTGAATGATCAAGATTGGATTAGGGGGGTTTGCAGTCAGTTTTTAGAGGGTCCTTATAGATACACCTCCTTCTAGATGTAGGTGCTTGGCTTTTAAAGGGTAACTCAGCTCTGGTTCTGCTTTTTATTTTTTTCCCCTTTGTGCACCCATTGGAATAGATTCTACAGTATATAAAGGGCTGAGATCCTAACTCTTAATTCAGTAGACTGTGAGGAACCTTGGAGAATTTTTGAGGATTGTGTCTTAAAAATCACAAAATATTCAGGCTTGAAAATAAGACTCAGAGAAGTTAAGTGACTTGTTCAGGGTCACACAGAAAGTTAGTGGCCGAGCGGGGCCCTGAACTGGCTTTCCTTGCCCCTCCAGTTTTCCTTCTTCCACACCGCCCTTTGGGGAAGGCTCCCTGAACTGAGGCGGGCCCTGGAAGCCCCCAAACCAAATCTTCCCAGCCCTCCAATATGAGTCCCCAGTGACGGTGGGCAGGGGATGGGCTGACCGGAGGTGAGCACACAGGCAGGAGGCTGCTGCAGTCGACGCTCAGCCTCACCCAGCGTGCCTCCTGCCTCCCTTGATCTGTCTAGATGTCTGCCTACTTGAAGTTAGGTAAACTGCCCAGGAGCTTTCTGCTCTTCACACAAGGTCAGTGCTCTAGTTTTTGGAGGCCTTTTTTCACAAGGGCTTATTTCCCTTCTTGCAATCCTTTTGGTTGCTTTTCTTTGGACCCTGGCTAGTTTTTTCAGATTCTTTCAAAACCACCTTCTGCCACTAGCTGAAGAGGGGCCTCACGCATAGCAGGGCTTAGTAAGTGCGTGTTGAGTTGGTGTGACCCGAACATGGAGGATGATCTAACCTGAGCGGTCTCCCTTGAAGCCTTGCCTCCTGGGAGAATTCCTGGTGCTACATCTCACCCTCCTGGGACCATGTTTATCAGTTATCATTTATTGCATTCATGCTATGATCTTCCATGACCCCCGAGTCTTGTTCTGACTTACCCCCCATGAGCCCCCTGCCCAGCTTTCCTCATTTAGTTGCTCTATAGCTCATTTCTAGACTCTGAATAAACGGTTTTAGCCTTTTCCATTTTCAACTTCAGTCTGAGTCTGAAGAGCCATTTCCCTACTTTTTCCAGGAGATTGGGCTTCTCAACCTGTACTCCTGCTTATAGGAGCTCTGTCCTTTGGCACACGTGATAATAATGATAACAATATCATCAAATATTTATTGAACGTGTTCCCTGATCCAGACATCACGCTTCCTGCTTTTATAAAAATTAGTTCACTTCATCCTCACAAAAATCCTGTGGGGTAGAGATATCAGTAACCACATTTTACAGATGAGGAAAACCGAGGCACACCAAGATCAAGCCATTTGCCCAAGGTCACCCACCTGAGATTTGTATACAGGCGGTGATACAGGAAGCACTTACGTCAGGACACCAGATGCTGCCTTGGCAAACAACCTTTCAGGGGCTCTCCGAGGTCACCATAAGAAGGACACTCACGCTACCAGCAGGCAGGCCCAGAGGCCACCAACTGTCACTCTCAGGCCAGGTCTTTCCTCACCAGCTGTGTCCTCTTACAGCATAGAGATCCTAACACTCAAGAGAACAAAGCTCGTCCGTGAGCCCTGGCTGCGTGACAGGTGCCTCCCCTCCTTGACAGCCATGTCTAAACCTCTCCTCTCTGTCACAAGAGGCCCCTTAGTTGATCTGGCATAGTTAGCTCTTTACAAAGTCATCAAAATTGCCCGCGTGCGGTGACAAACCAATCGATGGATGACTTTAGTCCACAGCTTTCCCAGCTATGAACGTAAGTGTAATTAAACGTAAGAAAGTGTAAGAAACGTAAGGAGTGTAAGAAGACATCTTCTGTAGCATGAATTAACAGAAGATGTTTTCTCTTTAGATATATAAACGAACAGAGCCCACACTTATCCCTTGTCTGCCTCCACGAGGCCAGCAAGATAAGGCTAGAGGCTCTGTACTAAGCCGGTCCCTAAGGGTTCCAAGTTGGGTCCTTGGCATTTGAAGATACTCATCTTCTGCTTCCTGTCCTCATTTTCACTTCGGTTTCCTATCTGTCCAACCCACAGGTAACGTTTTTTGACTTCTCGGTAAAGACGGAGATAAAAAAGTGAATTAGGGCCTCCCTGATGGCGCGGTGATTAAAAATCCGCCTGCCAATGCAGGGGACACGGGTTCGAGCCCCATTCCGGGAAGATCCCACATGCCGTGAAGCAACTAAGCCCGTGCGCCACAACTACTGAGCCTGCGCTCTAGAGCCTGGGAGCCACAACTACTGAGCCTGCGTGCCTAGAGCCCGTGCTCCACAACAAGAGAAGCCACCGCAATGAGAAGCCCACGCAGTGCAACAAAGACCCAACGCAGTCAAAAATAAACTAAAAACAAAAAAAAAAGAATTAAAAGCCTCTGATTTTTCATAGTCACCTGCAACCAGCCCTCTCCCACCCCATCATGTCACAGGCGGCGACATTCCCTTTGGATTTCCTTTCTTCCTTCCGTCGTCAGCTCCCAAGTACCTGCCTCTGCTGGCAGCTCCTTCACAGAGTGCAGACCAGGCTGCTTGTGATGGGAAGCTCTGTGGGGAGCCTGCCTTCCAGGGCCCTGCGGAAGGACCAGGGCCTCACTCCCTGCGGGGCCGACTGGCTGTGCTTTTGATGATTTGTACCAACACTTCTGTTCACTGGGGTGGAAAATTGAGAGCAATATTTCCCTGTTACCCTCTTCTTAGGCACAACTTGCCTCAGCTCTCAGGAGCGGAAAGAATTCCCCTGTCGGGCAGATAGTCCTTTAAGGTGCCCTGTTTCTCCTGGTATTTAGGTTTCTCATCTCATCATTCTGGTTTTCTGTGCCTTCCCTCCCCACTTCCCCAGATTCCTGGACAAAGCCACTGGGTAAACACTGTTTCCTGTGGTGACAGGGACAAGCAGCGAGGACAGGCGGCTGCCGGCACCCGACACTCACCATGCTTTGTCCCTTGATCCCTTCGCTGAAAAGATTGTGTGCTGCTTGCCGCTGGAGGCTAGGAGATTGTCTTTGGGCGTTTTGAATGGCTTTGAGGAGCTGCTGGCAGAGGTATGGCCGCTGAGACAGGCTTTCGTTTTCACCTGTACTAGTGATGTCCGGGCATTGGAGGGTGGAGACGCCGGAGAGGGAGAAGGTCTACACATTGAACCGTGTCTTCTCTCTACAGGGGGAGAAAGAACAGAACTCAGCACATCATCTGTAGCAAGTGAGTCACATGCATACGCGTGTACGTAACAGGCAAAGAGGAGAGTGCTGACCTTGCAGTGTCGGTCCCCGAAGCCTCAGCTCTGACTATGGTTTGCTTGACATCATATCCCACCAACTAGCAGTGATTACCTTCTGAATTTCTGTGTCAAGTGGCAAGCTGAACTCACCCTACCGTTCTCGCGGGAGGCATTACGGTCTTCCTGCAAAACCACTGCCACAGGACTAGTAAAGGGGATGCCCGGTGTCATGGGAACGTAGTGAGAGAATCACACAGCCCAAGCCATCCCCAGACAGCCACTCAGAGGCCACATGGTCCCTCGGGGCAGTGGGGAGGGTAGGACTTTTCATATAACAAATTGCAATTTCTCAAACCTAACCCCTAGCAGGAGCACTTAAGTCACAAGGACTTGTGACATTCAGCAGGGCTGAATGAAAGGGTCTTCTACATCCAGAAGATGGCCCAGCATCTGTCCCCACGCCCCTGTGGCCTCTCCAGGGCTCAATGAGGTCCCGGGCCACAGGTGCCGGGTCAGGACAGGCAGGAGGACGTCAACACTGAAGGCAGAATCCACAGGTCTGGGGCCTGGACGTGGGCAGCCCCTTCCTGGGGCTCTAAGAGAATACCAGCGCCCTGGGAGACATGCCCCACTTGTTCACCCTCGTTCGGCTCCTGTGGTCTCGACTTGATGGGCAGGATAAGAATGCTGACCAGGAGAGTAGGTGCACGAGGTAAAGCTCCGGTGTACACCCACTACGGTGGTTCCTAACTGTTACGGGGGAACAGATTTGATCAACGGTAAGGACCCTTCCCAAGAAAAATGCCCCAAAACTCTGCATACAATTACAGGAAGGAATCCTGAACCCCCAAAAGACAAACGGTCTGAAATCCTAAGTCCGCTCTGGCTCCCTCGTACCTACTACAAAGCCCCACATATAGTTAGTGCCTAGTTACTGTGTGTTGAATAAATAAATGAAATTATAACAGATCTCCTGACGGGAAGGACTAGAGATCACAAAGCTGGAGATCTGGGTTGACTGTGATAACGAAGAAGATGGGGGCAGAGAGAGCAGATCCCACTCCCGCTCCCATCTCCGAGCCGAGTCTCACTTTTCTCATTAGTGACGCACTTCTGGCTGCTATGCCAGGCACCCTGGAAAGAAAGGCAGACTGACTATGGCTATGAGGGACAAGCCTTTGGGCTTCCTCTGCGCTTCCTGGTACCAATGGGCTGCCAGTTTGTCTCCAAGCCGACTGACTCTAATCCTGTGATGAGGTGGGAATTGGGGAGCAGGGGAAAGTGGATTTTTGAGGATCATCTGATTGCTGGGTGTTTTTGCCTGACCAGTGTTCATAGGTTGCCTGCACTGAATAACTTTACCAGGGAATCTTTCTTCACTGAATCAGAGGAGACCTTGCATACAGGCTCAGTTCCCAGAGCCACCCTGTTCAAGGATGTGAAAACCAAGAGCTAGTTCCAGGGCCTCTGTTTTGATGTAGTAGAGAGAACCCTGGGCTAGGAGCCAGGAGATCCAGGCTCCAATTCCAGCCACACCACGTTATTAGGCTTATGGCCTGGAGTTCACCACTTAAACTTTCTGTTTCCATGCCTTTATCTGTAAATGAAGTGGGTCTCTAGATGGCCTTGAAGGCCTCTTTCTACTCCATTATCATAAATACAAGGCATACTTACACCTGATGCTTCACTTCCCATCTCTCGTGATTCCTGAATGTCATAGCAATAATTATAGCACAAGTTTTGAAATATTTTACTCAGGCAGGATCTTCCTTGGGGGAGTTCATCCTTTGTAAAGTTGTACTGGTCTTTACAACCCCTCTGACACAGGGAGGAAGCAGCCAGCCATCTCCACCCTCCTCAGGACTGACTGGCTAAAGAAGACCCAGAGGCGAGGTGACTAGCCAAGGTCAAGGTCAGTGGCTATGAGAGGAATGGGGCCTCTGTGCTATGGGCAGGGGCTTAGCTGCTTCTCAGGAAGGCAGGAAACGGGGTGTACTGTGACCAAGATGTGAAGCCAGGGAATTCGGAAGCACAGGACTTAGAATCACTGAAGGTTAGAACTGGATCTTAAAAGTCAGCTCGTCCCATCTGCTTGCTGATGGATGAGGTTATCACTTAGAGAGGTTATCGGTTACCAGCCTGTAGGGCAAAGCTAGTTGGTGGCAGGGTTGAGTTCAGAACCAACGCTTCTCTCTTCAAATCCATAGTTCTTTCTGCCCTTCAGAAATGTCTCGCTCAGCAATTTTTTTTTTTTTTTTTTTTGGCTGAAGTTTCCAAAACTAAAACAAGACTTTGATTTTTACCACTACTGTTTTGGGTTGCTCTGCAGACTTCATTCACTCATTTGCTCTCATGTGCTCAGGGTGGCAGAGGGGGTGGGGGAAGGGATATGCAGAAGTATTCCCCCATTCTGGTGGAGAGATAAGCCTTCATAATGAAGAGAATTTTTATTTTGCTAAACTAAGAGTGGAAAATAATACCAGTAAGCAAAGATAAATCACAAAGAAGCGTGACATTAAGGACAAAATGAATGGGCCAGATCAGGGATTCCCAAATCACCTCCAGAGAATTATGATTAGTGACCCTGACAAGGCGTTCTGCTGCTAAACTCACAGAAAAAATTAAATCAACGGGCCCCTCACTGTTGTGGCCTCTCCCGTAGCGGAGCACAGGCTCCGGACGCGCAGGCCCAGCGACCATGGCTCACGGGCCCAGCTGCTCCGCGGCATGTGGGATCTTCCCGGACCGGGGCACGAACCTGTGTCCCCTGCATCGGCAGGCGGATTCTCAACCACTGTGCCACCAAGGAAGCCCAGAACATTTCTTTTTTTACTCACTATTAAAATATTCTATAGACTGAAGCAATCTTAGAGAAAAAAACCCTTTCCCTCCAAATCTTCTCATTCTCTGTTCATGTACATAGATGCATTAACAAAACAGTAATCAATTGATATCTTGGACTATTCTTTTTCAACTAACATTATTCCATTTATATGTTTCTAATTCCCAAATATTGGTCATTTTAAATGGTTAGGTAATATTTAATCACTGACATCATGCTTTAGATTACTTAGCTATTCTCTTACTACTTACTGTCTGGCTTTTTTTCTTTCTTCCTTTCTTTCTTTCATTTTTTTTTTTACAATTTAGTTAAAAAGGGATTTGAGATTATTTCTTTGAGGTGTAGTTCCCAAAGTGAAAACGGTTGCAATAGTTTATAGCTTTTGCAGCACATTTCTTTCCAGATCGTGGGACAGAAAGACCAAACCAATCTATTGTGCTAATGTTGAATGTGAGTACCACTTACCTACTGAAGTGAAAACAGAAGATCACTGTCAGGACATTCACACAGAATTAAATGTCCACTACATCAATAACAACCTAGGTGATTGATGTTGGAACAGCAACCTCTGGTCTCACCCCTTCTGTCCTTTGGCCAATAGTAATAATAACTTATTAAGACTTGCCCATGCGCCAAGAACTCTACTAAATACTTGAATTACCTTGGTAATTACCTAGTATTTAGTTCTTACAATACCCTAAGAGAGGTACAATTATTATATCTGTTCTACGGATGAAGAAACTGAGGTTAGAGATACAAGTTGACCAAGTTCATGGAGCTAGGAAACATTAGATTTATGGATGTCTTCAGAGCCTGTGGTTTTAACTCTGAGCTCTACCACCTTGAAATCCTGGACGATGCTACAGCATATAGGGAGAGCCTGGAAGGCTGCTGGACACCTCCCCTCCCCATTGAGTATGGGCATTTCAGCAGGGCACCTGACTCCCCTAGGGAGAGGGGGAAAAACACCTAATGTGGCAGCTTTTAAGGTACCAGTCAGCCATAGCCTGAGACCTCAACTCCAAAGAAATGACCAAAGAAAGGAAAAACCAAATCCTTTTACTTTTTTGCATTTCCATCACAGGAAATCCAGAGCATGGCCTCAGCCGCTGGCTGTTCTAAGACCACTTGCTTCACTGTGTACAGCCTAACCATCCATGAGGGACTCCAGGGTGCAATCCCAGAGACCAGCTGAGCAGGGGGCTTGCAGACACCATGTGGGGAGCCCTGGTGTCTCCACAATCCTCTCCCCTTACTACTCTCCACTGGGAAAAGTCCACCAGGTTCTCAGGCCATTGCATCTCAGTAAAAATTCAGAACCCTCCCCTCCCCCCATGCTTATTCACTGAGATTTTTTTTTTTTTTTTTTTTTTTTTTTTGCGGTACGCGGGCCTCTCACTGTTGTGGCCTCTCCCGTTGCGGAGCACAGGCTCCGGACGCACAGGCTCAGCGGCCATGGCTCACGGGCCCAGCCATTCCGCGGCACGTGGGATCTTCCCGGACCGGGGCACGAACCCGCGTCCCCTGCATCGGCAGGCGGACTCTCAAGCACTGCGCCACCAGGGAAGCCCACTGAGATATTTTTATACTCACAGCATCAGTGTCCTGCATTTAAAACCTCAGCACAGATGCCTCACGAATGGCTGAGCCGGCCGCCAACACCCAGTGTGGTTCCCTGTACCAGTTTTAGAAAGAACGCATTGGGAATTTTCCAATATGGTGTTTAAGGGATCAATCCCCGCCCCGCCCCTGCCCCCAACAGAGTGTGCGCACCACAGTCACTTGTGGCCCGACACGCTTGTGTAAACTCACTTGGGCTTAGGCCAGCTCCTGGCTTGCTCATTTGACAGTGCTGAGTCTCTTTCAGCCCTCACCTCTTAGAGCAGGTGCTTGGCAAATCATTAGCCGGGTTCTATTTTATCAATGGATTCTATCTGCTTTAGTAGCTGCGGTCAGGATGCTTTCCATAAAGGACAACCCTGAACTCCAAGGGACCTTCCGAAAGTAAACTGGAGGCGGAGGGTGAGGGGCAGAGCACACACCTTGGCCCGGGGAATCATGCAGGAACCATGCTAGCTGTATCTTGCAACCACTTGGTGAGGGGGTGAGGCAGGTATCCCCCCATTTTACAGCTGTGGAAACTGAGGCAGGTTGCATTTCGGAAACCTGTCCAGGGTCTGTTAAGGCTCGGAAGTGGAGACAGCAGGGGTAGCATCTGAGCTGTGGTCTCATTTGCCACAGTTGTAGCTGGGCACTAAATATAGTGCCATGGTGGTTAGAGGGGGGATATTGAATCAGCAGGGGAGGAAATGAAGACACAGGAAAGTCAAGTAACTAAGGCAGGCAGTGAGTGGCAGGCAGAGGCGTGCCAAGCAGCTCCTGTGCCAGGAGTGCCTGTGAGCTGCCCAGGAGCGCACTCCCTCCTTGGGCTGCGGTGCCTCTTTAAAAGCTGTCAGGGGGCTTCCCTGGTGGCACAGTGGTTAAGAATCTGCCTGCCAATGCAGGGGACACGGGTTCGAGCCCTGGCCTGGGAAGATCCACATGCCGTGGAGCAACGAAGCCTGTGTGCCGCAACTATTGAGCCTGCACTCTAGAGCCTGCGAACTACTCACATGCCGTGGAGCAACTACTGAAGCCTGTGCACCTAGAGAAAGCCCGTGTGCAGCAATGAAGACCCAATGCAGCCAAAAATTAATTAATTAATTAATTTAAAAAAAAAAAGCTGTCAGGGGAGGTGTTCCTTCAAGCACGGGTGCCTGTCACCAGTTAACTTATACTAGTTCTTCTTTACCCCTCTTCACCGGCTACCCAGATGGGCAACACACACCACCTGGGGCCCTTTGACAAAAGCCACGGTGGGCCGGTGCCTACACTGCTCAAGCCGGCTCAGCTCTCAAACTCCCCTAGGCTCTGGGTTGATTTCTCAGCCATCTGGTCACTCTGTGCCCATTCATTCAGTTAGGAAGAGAAGCAGCATTCCTTGGGTGCCTACTATGTGTCAGGCACTGAGCAAGCTACTTTTACACCTACGAGCTCATGCAATCGACCCAACAACCCCCCAAAGTGGATACCGTTAGCCTCCTCGTTGTAGATGGGGCAATTAAAGCTTAGCAAGATTATGAAACAAGGCCAAGGTCACAGTGACCTTGGCAGTTAGAAGGTGAGCCCAGGCCTGCCTGGCCCCAGAGCCAATGCCCTTTCCACCATGGAAATACTGTCTTTCTCTGGGATACTGTCTTTCCTCTACACGTAAGCAATACAACTTGTCTGAAGATTCTAACAAAGCGTCTCCCATTTTCAGAGCTGGCCCAGGATACAGCTTTGAAGTTAGATAAGGATGCTTTTTACATCTCCCTCTCCGAGGCATTCCCCCACCCCACCTGTGCTCTTCTATTGGTTATTTATACTAAGGTATACATTTCTGGCATCAACCACTGTTGGGTAGGATTTGGGGAGTCCCAGGGACTTTCCAGGGCCCTGATGTATTTCCATCAGCCCCCAAGGATGCCCTCATTAGACATTTAACCTAACTGAAGGAGAAAACCCCCCCAGCAATATAGACCAGTGGGGAAACAAACACACGTACACACTGCTGGGGGTACTTCCAAGGGATGACAGTTCTCTGGAGAGCAACCTCGTGTTGATGACAACGGTTAAAAAGCATTCACAGGGCTTCCCTGGTGGCTCAGTGGATGGGGGTCCGCCTGCCGATGCAGGGGGCATGGGATCGTGCCCCGGTCCGGGAGGATCCCACGTGCCGCGGAGCAGCTGGGCCCGTGAGCCGTGGCCGCTGGGCCTGCGCGTCCGGAGCCTGTGCTCCGCAGCGGGAGAGGCCGCGGCAGTGAGAGGCCCGCATACCGCAAAAAAAAAAAAAAAAAAAGCATTCACAGGGCTTCCCTGGTGGCGTAGTGGTTAAGAATCCGCCTGCCAATGCAGGGGACACAGGTTTGAGCCCTGGTCCGGGAAGATCCCACATGCCGCGGAGCAACTAAGCCCCTGTGCCACAACTACTGAGCCTGCGCTCTACAGCCCGTGAGCCACAGCTACTGAAGTCTGCGCGCCTAGAGCTTGTGCTCCACAACAAGAGAAGCCACCGCAGTGGGAAGCCCTCGCACCGCAACGAAGAGTAGCCCCCGCTCGCCACAACTAGAGAAAGCCCGCGCACAGCAATGAAGACCCAACGCAGCCAAAAAATAAATAAATAAGTAAATAAATAAAAGAAATCTATTAAAAAAAAAATAAAAGCATTTGATCTGGTAACCTGGTAATTTTAGTCTGGAAAATAGACCTCAAGGAAATATTCCACCCCCCAAGAAAAGTTCAAAGATATTCTCAGCAGCATTGCTTACAATAGTAAAAAATACCATAACCAACCTGGTCTATGATAAAACAACTGAAAATGACGGGTATGAGGGTTATCTCAATTTAAGGAAATGTGTATGTGAGACAATACTACCCAAATTCACAAGAAAATTAAAAATATCACCAGTATATGCAAACACTAATCATTACTTTATAAAAATGTAAAACATTTAACATATATATATATGAATTATAACACCGATAGAAAAGGAAAAAAGGGAAGGATATAGGATGCCTCTATTTTTGTTAAAGTTGTTTTTTAAATCCATACAAGAAAAAAGAAAAACAAACAACAACAACAACAGAAACACTAACACATCCTTAACCAGAGAGGCCAAAGGGGAGAAAACAGGTGCAGATACAAAAGGAGGAAGGAGAGAAAAGCATGTGTTTAAGTCACACCTCATTCATTCATTCACTCATTTTTTAAAGCATCTCTTTGGCACATACCATGCGCCAAGCACCGAAAGATAATGGTGGTGATAAGACAGACACTGCCATAGCCCGAGGGTTCCCTCAGGGAGAGGACACACTCTCCAGGTCCTGGCTGGCCACCACTTGGTCACCCTGAGAGTAGAGAACAGGGTCCCCTCTGAAGGTGGGCTGCCACCTGGAGGACCTGAGGCCAGTGAACAGCCTGCCTGCCCCATGGGACAGAGCTGCCATCCTCGCCTTTTATTGCCCCAGCTATTCCCGTGTGTCTGGAGCCAATACGGTAGTGGAGGGGTTGACAAGGAGTCCCACCTGCATGGTATTAACTTCTCCGTCAGAGTGACCTCGGCCCCAACCACCAACATACCCACTGTGCAAGTCACGTGAGTATAAAAACAGAACCACCACAGCTAAGATGAAAACTGGTGGCTTCCAGCTTTACGATAAGCTGTTGGATTCTACCTTAAGATGGCACAGCTGACACATCCCCACTCCAGGGGCACTGAAGGGACAGGAGTGGCAGGCAGCCAGAAGCTGGGCAAAGCTGGGGTATCTTTGGTGGGAAGATACAAGAACAGGGATTCCCAATGTCTAAAATACCTGAACAGCTGGGCCGAATCTTCCCAAGACTGTCTTGAGGCCACGTCGGTGGCCTTTACCCAGGTGCCTTGGGCTAAGCACATGAAAAGCCCTGGGCCCTGTCACAGGCATGCGTGGTCCACGCCTCAAGGAAGGGCCGGAGGATCCTGGGGCATGATGTCGGGAAGGAGTCCAGGCCACTGTCCACCTGAGACCTCGTGGTGCCGCCCAGGGCTCCTCTTCTTGGGACAGCAGGGCCAGGGCTCCCAAATCTGTATTTTTTTAAAAGATCCCGAGGTAACTCTCTTGCTCTACACAAGCTTCAGGAGTCACTGGAAATGTGGACCAAACACTGCTGTCTTTGGAATCAGAAAGATCTGGGCTCAAATCCCAGCTCTGTCACTCATTAGCTCTGTGACTTGGGCAAATAACTTAACCCCCTGAGCTCCAGTTTCCTTACCTATACAGTGGGAACAATAATGCCCACATCATAGGGTTACGAGTGGGCAGGTGCCCCTATAGTACATTGAGGTCCCCCATCTTAGCACAGGTCCCATGCTGTAATCACTGGTTTACTGGTCTAGGCGTCCTGTCACTGGACGCACGGAGAGCAGATGTCTTGTGCCCTCTCTCGTCCCTGGCATTCAGCCCAGGGTCTGGCCTTGGTAGGCACTCACTACATTCACTGTTGAAGAAATGAGAATGTGAGGATCGATAACACATGGAAGGTGACTGCCCCGGTGCCAACTCACAGTAGGCACTTCACATAAGTTCCCCTAACACATACAACTGTAGGTTTAAAAAAATACAAGCAGTAGCTTTCCTAAGGGGGCAGTTCCCTACCTTCTCCCTGCCTCTGAATTAAAACTATCCATTTACAAGAATCCTACAGGAGCACAATTGTTTAAGAAACATCGGCTGAGTAAGGAGAGGCCAGGGCTGCTTGATTCCTGTCTGTACCGACCTCCAGTTTCAGGAGTGCAGGCCACAGTCTCTAGAGGTGCACAGTCCCAGCTCACTGCGAAGCTCGCGGCGTCACCCAGAAGAGGCTTTTGTGGTCCGACGGCAGTCACTAATAACGGAAGCATTTCTGTTCTCCTTGGAGTGGCAGTTGGCAGTGGCAAACAGGAAGCTGTCTTGAAGTAGGGTGTGGTTCTGTCCTCTCAGTGTACATGTACGGAGACACCACTTGTTTTTCCCCCTCCAGTCCCCTTCTCTTTCCCTCTGCTCCCTTTTTTTTAGGAGCAGAAGGTCTGAATTATTTCGGGGAAAACACAGCTTTTTACAAGATTGAAGACCAACCATCACCACCATACAAACGAAAACCAAGGGTAGGAAGGAGTCTAAAATACAGCAAGGGTCTATTTCGCTACCATCAGCTACTTGCTGGGGACACCGAGTTAGCCCCCGGCTGTGCGCGAGTGGGCGTGAGCCCTCCCTCGGTCTCCCCGCGGGCACACAGGAAACCAACCCCGCTAGAAACCAGGCCAGGTGCGCTGCCAATCGTGCTCGGGCGCCGCCAGTCCGCCAGCTGGCCGGCCACCAGCGTGGACTCAGGGACCACTGTGTGCACACACCGGACCGAGGACCATCCGCGAAGAGTAAAGAAGGAAAAACCACAGGTTGCCAGTTTCCTGCAATTTTTGAAGTTTGAGTGAAAGAGACCCGAAACATTGCTTAGCACCGCTTGCATATAAAAATGACCAAGAAAAATCAGTAGCGAGTAGATAAATGCATCAAGTGTGTTTGGAGCTGCACATAAGTGCAGAGAAGTGGAGGGGACGAGCTGGTCAGGTTCAGTGCAGCTGCTTCCTGGGGCTAGGAGAGGTGTGCTAGAAAATTTTCCACTCCACTCCTCCCCAGGCCCCCAGGCTGGCGCCTCCAGAAGGTCTGTCCAAAATAGACGGGTCCCCAACCCAGCCTCCTACTCCTGACCTCTTTCCCAGGCAGCAACTCTCCCCGCTCCGCCTCAGCCCTGTCTCAGCGCCAGCCCACAGCCCAAGGGCACCGCCTAAGCTCCACCTCGGACTTGCTGAATGGATCGTGGGCTGACAGCACGCTCTGCTTGCCGTGACCTGGGCCCAGCCCCACGCCATCCTGTGTGGCAAGCGTGCCCTGTGCTCACACTTACACATCCCAGGGAGACAGCCTCGCTGTTTGGATAAGGGGGCTGAGTCAGTGACACGCTGGGCAGCGCAACTCGTGGGAGCCGTTTCCTGGCTCCTGGCTGAGGGCCCTGGCCAGTCAGAACGCACCGCTTCCCCTTTAAGAGAGCACGCCCAGATGCGATTAGGGAAAGGCAGAAAGAAAAGCCCGGAAGGACCAGGGTCGTATCCCGAATTTGGCAGATGAACTTTGGCGCGGGCGCGCGCGCGCGCGCACGCACACACACACGGATCTGAGCAGCCACTGTATGGGAAGGGTCAGGGCCTTCCTGCAGCCCGACAGCACGATGGCCCCTGCAGGCTTCCCCGGGGACCAGGCTGAGGCCAGGGGCCCACGCAGCCTGCAGGGGCCTCAAGCCTTTCTGCTTCCTTCTCCCTCAGGGCCTGTGTGCCCTGATGGGCAGAGTCCACTGCAATACCCAGCACTATGCTTTGGAGAGAGTAGAGACGTCATCATAAAGATTGAAAATTACTTTTGTGGGACATTTTAAGTATGAATTCAAGCGGAGAGTTTTCATTCATTCCTTATATTTAGAAAGTTTATTCCCTGACCTTGGCAAGGGGTAGTAGATTTGTGGGGAGGGGGGATGTCTAAAAAAGACAGTGGGTCCCCAAAGGCCACATGCTGTATGATTTCATCGGTACAAAATAGCCAGCATAGGTAAATCCATAGAGACAGAAAGCAGACTGCCAGGGGCTAGGGAAGCAGGGAGTGGGGAGTGACTGCTTCAGGGGTACAGGGCCTCCTCTGGGGGTGATGAAAGCATTTTGGAACCAGGCAGAGGTGACGGTTGTACAACGTTGTGAACAGACTGAGTGCTAAATTACAATTCAACTGCGCATGCCCCCTGCGCTCAGCACCACCAGAGGGGTGGGCAAAACGCCTAGGCCACCCCTCCGGCCTGACCCCTGGACACACCCCTACCCTCACCTCAGCGAGCGGGCAAGCAAGGGAACCTGTTGCTTGATCTCGTCCCCCCCCCCCCACCCCTGCCCGCTGCAGCAGGGGTCCCAATAAAGCCTTGCCTGAAAAAAAAATTACAATTCAATGCTTTAAGATGATTAATTTTGTTATGTGAGTTTCACCTCCATTAAAAAAAAAACAGCAGTTTAGTGTGTTTTAGGTATTTTTATTTTCTTTTATCTTCTACTAGGATCTCTCCTATGTTTCATCCAACATTTCTTTGTAAAACCTGCCTGTTACCTGATAAATCTTAAGTTGACCCTGGCGGAAGAGTATACGCCTTTTAATAAGGAAAAATAAAAACAAACCCCTAAGAGATAAAAGCTTTCCAAGACTCAGAAGTAAGCCTCTAATGGAGAATTTCAGACTATGGGAGGATGGCATCATCTCAGACCATGGCACGTAAACTGGGCAGTGCTAACTTGGCCTTTGTAAGGCTGTCTCAGGTTGGGACCATCTCCAGCAGCTTGATCATATAACCAAAGCCAGAGACAGGGAGTCTCCCATGGGAGAATTATTCAAGGAGAACATGATTTTGGGTCTCTGACTTTGGGCTTCCTTTTCCCCTGTCGCAGAGAGAGTTTCTTCCCAGAATATAGCAGAATCAGTTTCTGGCTGGGAAAGGGCTATGCCGCTTGTCGAAGCAGGACTAGTTTCTACAATTCCATTTCTTTGGAATGGAGCCACGGGGTATGAGGGGGGTGTGACTCGACCACCCACCCAACCCAGCCCTACGGAGAGGGCTGGAGACAGGGTAAGGCTGTGCGCTGTATCCTCCAGACTCTAGGCAAGAGGGTCAAGGGCTCATGGGCACACTTCCCCTGCTCAGGGGACTGTCAAGAGGAGGCCTGCTGAATGTTGCAATACTCAGAGGAAGCACAGATGAAAGGGCAGGCCCCGTGGCCCAGGAGCCTGAGTCTTTCCAGAGACAGCTGTGAGCAACTTTCTTAGTATCTGTTTGCTGAGAGTTCCAGGATGACCTGGGGGATAGAGATGTGAACAGCTTCCGTGGGCCAGCTCTCCCAGAGCCCTCTGGTCCTGGTGAAGTACCTTCCCTTACCTCTTTCACTGTTCTCTCCTCATCTCAGGTGCCTGGTAATAAGTAGGTGGACTAGGTTTTCAGCAAACAGATGGCTTAAGAAAATAAGATGGGGACTTCCCTGGAGGTCCAGTGGTTAAGACTCTGCACTTCCACTGCAGTGGGGGCGGGTCTGATCCCTGGTTGCGGAACTAAGATCCCGCCTGCCGCGTGGGGTGACCAAAAGAAAAGAAAAAAGGAAAGAAGATGCAATATTTATACTGCTCTGGCATCTGAAAAGCCGCAAGTTTAGAACCTTAATGCTAAACACAAAAACAGGCAGGCTCAACCCAATTAAAAAATAGGCAAAGGACTTGAACAGACATTTTTTCAAAGAAGATAATCACATGAAATGATGATCAACATCATTAGTCATCAGGGAAATGCAAGTCAAAACCACACGATACCACTTCACACGTACTAGGATGGCTACGTATACAAAAAACAACAACCAAGAAAGCCCCCAAATGGAAAATAACAAGGGTTGCTGAGGATGTGGAGAGACTGGAACCTTTGGACACATTCCGTGGGAATGTAAAATGGTGCAGCCTCTACGGAAAACAGTATGGTGGTTCCCCAAAAAATTAAACGTGGAATCACCATATGATCTTGCAATTCTTCTCCTAGGGTACACACCCAGAAGAAATGAAACAAATCCCTGTATGTGAATGTTCACAGCAGCACCATTAGCTATAGCCAAAAGGCAGAAACGACCCAAGTATCCATCAGTGGATGAATAAATAAACAAATCGTGGTATATACATAACACTGGACAATTATTCAGCCATGAAAAGGAGTGAAGTACCGATACATGTTACAACATGGATGAATCTAGAAAACATGATGCAAATGAAAGAAACCAGGCACAAAAAGTCACATATTATATGAATTCTATTTCTATGAAATGTCCAGAATAGGTAAATCTACAGAGACAGAAAGCAGACTGGTGGTTGCCAGGGACCGAGGGGAGGGAGAGGGGGAAATAACTGCTTAACGGGTATGAGGTTTTAGTTTGGAGTGATGAAACTTCTGGAACTAGACAGAAGTGGTGGTTGTACAACACTGTAAATGTACTCAGTGCCACCCAATTGTTCACTTCAAGATGGTTGATTTTATGTTGTATGCGTTTCATCTCAAAAACAAAAAAACCCAAAACTCTGCAGAAAGTGAGGGCCAAGACAATCCACAGACAGAACAATCAGCTTCAGAATAACTGAGACTTACCTTCAAAAGCCTTCTTGGAATCACTTAAAGGAAATAATCTTTAAGTTAAGGTAACTAAGGCGACCAGTAGGAGAGAGCAGATAGGCACTCACTCCAAGTCGGAAGTCCCTAAACGTGGCCGATTCAGGTCCACAAAGAAGTGTTAATTTGTCTTGAACAGCCAGCCGCTCCCACCACCCCACACACGGGCGCACGAAGGCTGCCCTAGCCACTTACAGATGGGACTCGGAGGCACAGCTCCCCTCTGCCAGCCCCCTCATTCCTGATACAGCCATCATTTCCACCAAAGGGGCTCAGGTCTTAGACCATGAAGTTGGGACAGAGTCATAGACTCGCGAAGAGCAAAAAGAAACCCCACAGGTAATCACTCTCTGCTACCCGCTGCTGGCCCCTTCCAGGGCTGTCAGCCTCTTCGGAGCCGTAGCCAAGGGGCTACCCAGCCTGGCTTCTCCACTGCAGGCCCCCGAGCTCTCCAAGTTCACAGCAGGCCAGAAAGCACCACCGCTGGACAATCTCCCCTACGTGAGCTGCTCTGGGATGCCCGCACGTCCATCCCATTTCTGCCCTGTGGGGGTCACCTTGAACCAGTCGAGTTTCCCTTCCATGGGACACCTTGCCAAATGTTTGCTCCCCGAAACCTCTTTCTCTGGGATAAATACTCCCAGACATCTTTTAATATCATTCCTCACTAAAGGTCATTTTCGCTCTTCTTCTGATCTCTGACTGTGCTTTCTAAACTGTGCCACTCAGAAGGGAGAACATCACAGGTGAAGTCTGGGCAGCTCCCAGCTGTCTGTTCTGGGTATCATTCTCCTGTTAAGGCCACTAGACATCCAAGCTAGATTTCTTATTTCTTTTTTTTTTTAAATTATTTATTTATTTTATTTTATTTTGGGCTGCATTGGGTCTTCATTGCTGCATGTGGGCTTTCTCTAGTCGCAGCGAGCAGGGGCTACTCTTTGTTGCGGTGCGTGGGCTTCTCATTGCGGTGGCTTCTCTTGTTGCAGAGCACAGGCTCTAGGCATGTGGGCTCAGTACTTGTGACTCGCAGGCTCTAGCGTGCGGGCTCAGTAGTTGTGGCGCATGGGCTTAGTTGCTCCACGGCATGTGGAATCTTCCCAGATCACGGATCGAACCCGTGTCCCCTGCATTAGCAGGCGGATTCTTAACCACTGCGCCACCAGGGAAGCCCTAGATTTCTTATTTCTGAGGGCTGCATCACCCCTGAGTCTTACTTCACATGCTTTACTGCCAAGCTGCTTATCCACAGGTGTCCTTTACAAATGTCATCTGGTCGGAGTCAGTCCACTGCTCTGGCCTGGGGAGATCTTTCAGGACTCTGACTCATTAATATAACTCTTCTCCCTCCTAAATCTACTGCTTGAAAAATTGGATAATCCCGCCACTAATGCTATTCTTCTTCCAAATCCTCCTTTATAATGTGGAAGGGGACAGGGCCAAGCGGACAACTCGATCTATCCCCCAGGGTGACAGCGACCTGTGAACAGTACTCCAGAGGTGTGACTCTACCGAGCCACCTGCCATTCAGGGCAGGTATGTCACTTGGCCCACACTTCATCTTCACTGGTACGGATCCCATGGATGACTAACAAATGAGGCTGACAACAGCCCTCCTGCTACCAGTGGTTGAAGGACTAAAAGTAAAGCTCTTAGCACTGCCTTGCACACGGTAGGCAATCAAATGTGCCTTTATAACTGACAAGAAATACAATAATAGAAGAAAACCGGTTTTCCAACTCCCAAACTACCCTCCTTACTGGCAACCAAGTATAGACATTAGGCAGCTGAAATCGATACCAAAAGAACCGGTGCCCAAGGGCTGGTGTCTGAATCCCCACACCCTCCTTCCAGAATCTCCATGCTCTGAGGTTAATAATACCACCCTTCCAAGGCTATAGGAAGGAGTCAATGAGATCAGGCATGTAAAAGAGGTTTAAAAGTTGAGTCAGGCTATGCAAACTAAAAGAAAAGTATTATGATTATTACTGTTATAAATCTCTCCAAGATACCACTTCCACTAGCAGAAACCTGCCTGTTCACCCAAGGAAAAACCTACAGATGCACTCAGGCTGTCCGAAGGCAGGTCTTCCAGCTCAGAGCAGCTGAACTCCTGCAAAGCAACTTCCCTTTCCCAAGGATGGCAGGATTGAGAGGGTTTGACCAATTCAAATGCAAAAGCCCAAGGGCGAGGATGACTGGGAAACTTTTCAGTATTCACTGCCATCCCTCTCCAACACAAAGGCCTGTGGGTTCCCTTCATGGCTCTTCATTCACTCTGGCCACGAGGTTATCTATACAGTGGGATGGGGGCACCCGTAGTCACTGCTAGCTGAGAGGTACACAATCCGAAACACATCTCCAACCTGAGGCCTTCAAAAGGTGAGTCTCCAATCCCAACCCAGCCTGACAGACAGGAGGAGGAAAAGGGGAGTGCAACAGGGGCCCCATCCATAGGGGCAGATTGGAATCAAATCAGAACAAAGGGTTGCTTAACCTCTGTGTTGCAGCTGGCGCATCCAGCTTGGATGCGGCACCGAGAAGGCGAAGGTCTGATGGATAATGTGCGAGCCGGAGCGTGGCTCCCCAGCTCACCATGCAGGCTGAGCCCCCATCCCTTCTTTATACTGGGACCAAAGGGCTCGACCTGTCCCCACCAGCTCAGCGGGGCTACCGTGAGAAAGCACAGAGCACGCTCTAAACTGTGGAAGACCGAAAACAAGCCTCATCGTTATTCTCTGCAAGGTCAGAGGAGACCAAAAAAACGACACAAAATACAAAATAAACCACCTCACTTTATACAGATGAGAGAACATGGAGGAGAAAAAGAAATCCACTCATGGCAGCCCTGGGCAGTGAGAATTATGTCACGCCTCGGCTAGGTCACATTTACTACCTTGGAAATTTCCATTTCGACTGTCCATTGTCATTTCATGTGTAAGTTGGTGATGCTGGGGGGTTGGGTAGTGGTGAAGTTTGGACCTGTCAGGGAGGGACCCACATGCCTGCATCAGGGAGACTCCCTACTCAGAAGGCCTTTCACAAGGCCCAGATGATGGGCCTTTTCGATTTGTTTGGTTTAAAATATTTAAGCCGAGGCACAAGGAAGTGTCTCATCTACGATGTTCTTCCTGGACCATTAGACGGGGATTCCACACTCCTCACGCTGATGAACGTGCTACTTAGCCATGCAAATTCCGGGAGCGCAGACACGGAGATGGGAGGTGCTCAAGGTATGCTCTCAAGGGCCGATTTAATTACACAGCCATTCGGTGGGCAAAGCAGACCAATTTTTAGCCAACTGTTCTGGTAAATATTATGGGAAGCCCTTTCATAGAGTGCTAATGCTGGCTTAGTGATTTTGATCGTGCCTGGCTTTAGTTCTCATTGCAAACACGCACGCGATCCCCAAAGATGCTACCGCCAGAGCCAGAAAATCAAACAGATTTTAGCCAATATTAGCCAATATGCTATCTTGCCGTTGAATATTATTATTTCCTTTTAGTACTATAAACCCTTCAGTATCACTGTCATTTACACGAGGACAAACTGGAAAACCCCACTCACTTTCCAGCGACCGGCCTTCCTCTGCCCCTCCCCCAGGCTCTCGGCAGGTCCCGCCGCCCGGCTTCTGGGCCGGCTGCACTGCTCCCCAGGGTTGGACAAAACCACCACCACGAACCCATTTCGGACGTTTGAAACAATACCCAATCACTGCATCCATTCTCCCACAGCGTCCCAGAGGAAATGGCATCATTACTTTCATTTTACTCCGTTTGTGACCAACCAAAAGCAAACAACACGTCCTGAGACAATTATCAGGGTATCTGATGTCGGCAGCTGGAGAGTACGCTCGGAATGTTATCAAATGACCTCGCGGAGAAATTAATTTTCAAGAGCTAAAATAACCTTCTGCTGCACATGCCCGGCCGTTTCTCTAAATGCAGAAACGGATTTCACTTTCAGCAGTTAGAAAACTCTCAGGCATGCCCGTTTTTTCAAAAAAGTCTATAAATAACCCAGGATCAGCAAAATTTATGCAAAACATCCTGCTAGAAGAAATGTAAACTAAAACCACTTACAGAGAGACTCGGGCTGCCAACTTAATCTGATTCTACGACGACTGTAAACACGCTGCACTTTTGGAACCTGAAGCGATCCATATTAGCACGGATGCCATCACAGAAAAGAAAAAGAAAAAAAAGGAAGCAACCGCCCCCTTCCCACACTAAACGACAACAAAAGCCCGTCCCCCAAAACAGAGCACCGTGATTCGGGGTTCGGGGTTCTGCACGGTCCAGGACCCGACGGCTGACCAGCTGCAGTCAGTACCAGCTTGCACACGCCAACTGTTTTGACTACAGGCACTTGTTAAACACAGAGTTTCAGGTCCTACCAGTTGGACACCAGAAGTTCATAGAACTGACCCAGTGCCAAGAACAACAAGCCCAGAA
The DNA here is from genome assembly GCF_008692025.1 of Phocoena sinus. Lineage (NCBI taxonomy): Eukaryota > Metazoa > Chordata > Mammalia > Artiodactyla > Phocoenidae > Phocoena > Phocoena sinus. The sequence goes on from NC_045771.1 coordinate 89,153,682, forward strand.
AGCGAAACGGCCGCCTCGTGCGCCGTAGTTTTTGTTAACTGTTTATGCAAGCCCCAGAGCAATTGGGTAACAATTAAGAAGACAACCAAACTTAAATAACAAAAGCAGATTACCACCTTGAAGGAAATGTAGATGTTGGCAGATAAAGGTCAGACTTCAACCGAGTTTACTGGTGGGGTGGGGGGTTTTCGGAGAGAACCCGGTGGGGGGGGAGGGGCAGGTGTCACATGACGAACTGCGGTTATTAGCAGACGGAACTGGGTGCTTCCTTGAAGCATCTTTTACTTAGAGGTTGACTCAGATTTTGCAAATGTTGAGGCCTTGGTACACGTCTGGGGTGATCGCAGAAGCATTGGAACTTGGATGTTGGTAAATCCCATAGGAGAAAAAAAGGGGCGTGCCGAATGCAGTTTTGAGACACGGAAAGGGACTTCCAAGTTCCCTGCTCCGTGCAGCGAGGCCACTGAGCCCCACAGGAAGCAAATGATTGAGGCACATAAGAAACAAATGGAGGGATAGCGTCCCTGGGCTTCTCTGACCTGGTCCTGAGAAAGGTTTCCCTTTCCTCTTTGAGATTAGGGCTGCTGTGGCCAAACTTCCTCCCTCATCCAGACTGTAATCTGTGTTCTCTTACAGGTAACAGTGAATCGAGTATTTTCATTTGGCAAAATAAAATAAAAAGGAACACTTAAATCACGTATTTAACAAAGTTTTTCATTTCTTTCCCAGAATGCATTAAGCACTATCTCATTTGGACCAAGACAATTGACCAGATGAAATTTTAGAATTATCTGAGCATTTGAGAAAAGTGAATTCCAAGAGAATTGGGCTGCGAATGTAAGAGTGAGAAATTTTTAATTGCTGAATGGATTCAAATCTAACCTCTGCCCCACCCCCTTCTTCCTATCTATCTATCTATCTATCTATCATCTATCTCTGATTTGAATAAAATGTTGCCCCTTCCCCACTCCAGAGGTTTAGGGGAAAGTAATGAGTAGGTAGAAACAGGTTGTTTATAAAAACCATTGTAACCACAGGCCAGGTTCATGTTTGTTCTGGAGAGTAAATGTCGTTCCTCTGGTTCCGGGGGTCACCAGTGCAATGTGGTGGATATGAACCCACACAGCAGCTGCCCCTTTCCTTCTGAAGGAACCTACATTTTCTTACAAACTGTATGCAGACATGGTTTCACTGGGATCTGAAACGGAGCCGCTCGGGAGTGAAAGCCAGCAGTTGCCTGACGGATCAAGAGAGAAAGAGCACAGGCAGCTTGCAGCCTCCCAGACAAGGAAGGCGAAGGGGAGAAAGATGTTGGGGGAGGGGGGAGAGAAGAAGGAGGGAATGGTCGGGTGGGACAAAGTAAGACTCACACCAGCCCCCGCCCCTGGATTGACAACTGACTTCTTTTTTTTTTTTTTTTTTTTTTTTGCGGTACTCGGGCCTCTCACTGTTGTGGCCTCTCCTGTTGCGGAGCACAGGCTCCGGACGCGCAGGCTCAGCGGCCATGGCTCACGGGCCCAGCCGCTCCACAGCATGTGGGATCTTCCCAGACCAGGGCACGAACCCGTGTCCCCTGCATCGGGGCAGGCGGACTCCTAACCACTGCGCCACCAGGGAAGCCCCAACAACTGACTTCTTAAGCGACCCCAGAATTTTGTAAGCCAGGCCTCTCACTTAGAACTCCATGGCTTACATGTCTCCTCCCTGCGCATTATATTATTTGATTCTCGGAAACATCCTAGGAGATGAGAGAGGGCAGCTATGATTATCCCTATTTAACAAAAGGAGGAAAACGGAGGCTCAGAGAAGCCTTGGTCTCAGCCCCACAAACGGTGACTGTGCTGGTGTGGTGCTTTATTGTCTGCAAAGCATTTTAAAAGTAGTGGCTTTATTATTCCCATTTTCACAGACAAGTAAACTGAGATTTTGGAGAGGCTACAAATCATATCCAAGGCCACACTGCAAATCATCAACAGCGTCAGGTCTCCTAACTCCTGACCCAGTCCCCCTTGCTTGCCTTTATCATGTTTCCAGAACACATAATGATAGAGCTGAAAAGGCCAGTAAAGTTGTTTTAGTATAAAAGCACATCACCTCCCTTGATTTTCTCAAAACTCCGTCTTCATGGTTTTTCAGTTCACAGATTGCAACTCCCTAAACAAGGAGGTTTCCTCTCCACACTGTGGGGAGAGCTCCGGCCTTCTGCACTTCCGAGCTATTATTTCAATGCAAAGCAAACACCTCCACCCAGTTTGCACTCTGTCTTCCTTTGATTTGATTAGTTCACCCACGTGCTAATCCCTGGCTCCTCATCTAATCCCAGTCTAAGCAGCCAGAGCGGATGCCCCAGCAGGCCTGCCAAGCTGTATGTTACATAGCCTGCATCTCCAAGGTGTGCTGTCTCGCATGTGGAAGTTATCTGGCTACATCGTTTCTCCAACGTGTTTCAAAGTTATGCTTTTGCTGGGTTCTTTTGTTACAGAGGCTGATGAAAATAATGGACCAAATGAAGGCTGTCACTGTTATGTTCCTTGCCTGTGCCAAGTGGACACACTGCCAGCTTGATAGAGGGTGACATTAGTATTCTATGATACCCATGAGCGGGCTCATTGTAGGTCTGGGGCATTTCCTCTGAGGAGATATGGTAGCGAGTTTGCTGCGGGGTTCGTAGGAGTGAATGGGGACGTTTGTCAGGAACCCAAGCACTCAGGGTCATGACCAGAGATGCCAAATGTGGACTGCAGGACGGGAGACGTCAGGAGGGGATGATCAGAAAGTTCTAGAATGTTTTGCTGCCACTTTATGAACCTACCTCTCCCCCTTCTTTCTCCCTGAAAACACAGCACAACAAAACATAGGACCAAAGGCCAGGGAAGCTGGATGCCAAGGTGGACTTCATGTTGAATGTCACTAAAGCAGCCTAGGTCATGAAGACTCATCAAATCCATGTGCCTCTGTTGGCGGGAGAAGCTCTGTGATTAGATGCAGTGCACAGGTGGCACCTCCCACCGGTTTATCTGAAGTTGTTTTGGTAATCACAGGACATTTGCATCCATGCTGCCTGAAAAGAATACAGGGCCTGGGTAAATCAGAACAGTCTCAGCAGGAAAACTCACTTGCTTACAAGACACAAAGTGAGGAGAATACTTCCATGTACCTTGTGACTCCTCTGAGCACAGAGATCTTTTTTTTTTTTTAAAGTAGGACAAACGGTTTGACAAGCACTGACATATTTAGGGAAGACAGGAGAGGCTATTTAAAAATCAGAAACTCCTGAAATCTGAGAGGCATGGCCTCCAAATCAGTAAAATTAGTGATAGTGGGCTAATAGAGGCATACGGAATATTAGCATTAATTTGTTGTTGTAGCTGGTACCGGTGTGCTGAACAAAGGTAGTTCTATCACAGGCCAGACAAACGGCACTCTGCTCACGGATGAAGGCTAGTGGGTACAGTACATCCAGCCCGGAGGACGGCAGAGTGATGGAGACAAAGCTGGGGTCCCCTGCCCACGCTCTGGGCATTTAGATGCCCCTCCAGGGAACGGCACTGCATCAGAGTACATATACAGAGAAGGAACCTGGGCAGGACCCAGTATGGTCTTAAAAACATGGCCTGGATATGTGGAGAGCTGGTCAAAAAAAGGACGGAGGCCTGAGCTGTCAGGAGACAGAGAAGCAAGGTAAGCATGGCAATAGCTGTGGCTGCCATTGGCTCCAGACCCGACTTTACCCCTTATGTTGCCCTGCAGACTTCCAGGTCAGGACCTGTGGCTCAGCTGGACACTCTTCACTCTTGCCCTGTTACCTGGGTTCATAGGGACTGGACCAGGCTGCCTGATCGTACCTGGAACTGGCTTTTGGACTAATCCTTTGTAATGTGGACTCATGACCAAAGCCATGGGGACAGTTTTGCACATATGGGGCCACAGACCCTAGATTCTTCAGGAGAGAGCCAGTTTCAACCAGCCTTAGCTGGTACTGCACCACAATTAGAAAAATGAGTTTATATTGAAGGTCAGTAAATGTGGGTTGACTACAGTCTGAACCAATGGACCTCACGTTTCCTTGAGGGCCCATTGTGAGTCTCACTTATCTTTGTAATCCAATGCCTAGCCAGAGCATGGAAGGCTTGCTATATGTTTTAAATATAGGTTTTGAATGAATGAAGTTCTACTTAATGTGAACCATCAAGAGAGATGTATACCTTATTAGGTACACCTGGAAGGTGAATATCTTTTTGTTAAGTATGTATAAAATTTGGTATTTAGTTCATTTTGTTTTCATTAATTGATTTTTTTAAAGTACAATGTTTTATCTTATTATTATTTTTTCAGGTTCCTTTTTTTTCCCCCGCAGTCAAAGTTGGTATTTTTAAAAGTTGTACTGTGGTTCAAGTTAGGGGAGAAGGTAGAAAGGCTTTCCACTTAAGATTAAAAATACTAAATCTTCAAAAAATTGTAGCACTTTGTAACAGGAATCTTTCCAAAGATCTTCATTCTCTTGTACTTTGTCCTCTTAAATGGTATCCTTTGAACATCATTTCATCTTTTTTTTTTTTTTTTTTTTTGATAACTCAAGGTCACTGTTAAGGGCATTGGTTTCTATACTTTGCTGCAAAATGGTGATATCAGGTGTCTACCATAGCTTTCAAACTTTTTGACCCTGATCCATCTTAAGAAATGAATTTTACACGGCAGCAACCTAGTATGCACATATGTATGGGACAAAAATTCCAAAAGGTAAGATTTATCTTTACTAAGTGAAAACCACCCGAACGTTTTCTCTTCTTGTTTATTCCACGGTTTTAAAAATGTTGGTCAGGGATCTCTGAAGAGATGGCCCCACCATCACGAGCGGCACCTGTGGTGTACAAACACCGAGACAGTACACGGGGCTTTTGTCCCTGCACAAAAAGGGCTTCAGCGTTCCCACTTTCGGCCTTTTACTTTTTCCTCTGCATCTGGCGCCACTTTTATTTTGTCAGGGCCTGCCTCCACAGTCCTAGTCCGCAGAGCTCTAATTTGCCAAACCTGGAAATCAGACCATCCAGCTTCCCAGTATTACATCTAAACTAAGTGTAAAATATCGCTCCATGAAAGCCTGCGGGGTGCCCCATGGATGCCTCGCAGGGCTGGGTGTTCTTATGTGCTCAGAGCTCCTGGTGGGGCTCCCAAGAGCTCTGCTCAGTGGCGGAGTTCCTGACACTGAGGTGTTACTGGATGCGCCATGTGTAAAGGCCCGTGTGTGAACGTGAGTGTTTCTCCTTTGAAAGGAGTATTCTGATGACTGAGCCTCAGGCTGGAAGGGCTATTGAATGACAGAGGCTCCTGGCAGCAATGTAGCTTCGTGAATGACCAGCTCTGGGTTCCAGTGTATCAGGAAGTATTACCTAAAGTAACTGACCCTACTTCAGGCAGTTTGTAACAATGCAGTATTTCCATTTGGACTCTGAGCTGCCCTTTGCCCTGTAATTTACAGCTCCTCCTAGAGTATACTTCAGCTCTAAGGAGTCTTCTCACCTAAATGCAAATTAATATGTATATGAAACGTCTCCTGGTGGAATTTTGAAGTGGGGTATGTGTGTGTATGTGTGTGTATGTGTGTGTGTGTGTGTGTGTGTGTGTGTGTGTGTGTGTGTAGGGGGTAGATATATTGATTTTAAAAAATTACGGCAAAGGGGGTAGATACTGTGCCCTTAAAGAAACTCAGATAACAAGCAATCAGGCACTGGTTAAATAAACTACTGGAATGCTGGGAAGCTATAAAAATGATGATATAGATCTATATTTACTGAAATGTGTCCACAATAATTGTAGACGGAAAAAAAAAAGTGGATTTCAAGGCAATGTCTATAATAGGATTCCACTTTTATTTTTTAAAATATAAAATATATGCATACAGATACACATGTACGACACATAGACAAACACATACACATAGAAAAAAGACTGGAAAGTTTTACATGGAAATACTTTTTTTTATTTCCTGAAATGTTGGCAGTTTTTACAATGCATTAGTTTTATAATAAGAAAAAAAAGCAATTTCACTTTGAAGAAGTAAAATTCTACATTATTATGCAAAACAGTACTTCTGTTTGGGGCACCCCACCCCATTCTCACCTCGTGACTGTTCCCATGGGAACACTGGCTACATCCATGAATCCATCCACAGGGCAGCACACACAAGCTGAGCTTTCACACTCGCCTCTCACTAGTTATGACGTCTCCTCAAACTTTTGAAAGAGTTCTACTCATATATAGAGGGGTAAGTTGAGTCTTATTGGAAATCTTTCACATTAATGCATATGAAGGCAAAGGAAAGGCTTGTGGTTTTACTTTTAAGGGTCATGTTCTCTTCCCTGATGGAATTAAGGGGAAATGTAAATCCCCAAGCAGATGGCTCTGCTAGTTACCTCTCTGGCAGAAGCAGGCTACTGGTATCTCCATTCTCCAGGAAGACAAGGAAAGAGCTGACGCCCTCTGGATTCTGAAGCTAGTTTTCTTCTAAGCCAGAGTCAATTCAAGGCATAAACCGACGCTGGATTTAACAGGAACAATCCCTAACTTGTGTTCTCTCTACAAAGTGTATTCACATCCAAGGGATAACATTCACCTTCATAGTGTATTCACATCCAAGGGATATTGCCCCCAAAAATGACTAGGAAGGAGGGCAAGCAAGTGTGTTATTCTCAGTTGACAAAGGAGGAAAATAAGATTTATCAAGGGGCAGTTTGCCCAAGGCCACCCTATTAGAGACAGGCTTCAAACCCAGTTCTCCTGAGTTTGTCTTCCATGTTTGTTGCCATTGCATTCTCTCTATAAGCAGAGTAACGATATAGCTATTATCCTAACTGGACACTTTTGAAAGTAAAAAGCAGTGCATTTAAGCATGGGCCCCAGAGCATCAGGTACAAATTGTGACTCTCCCAGGCAAACCAGGACTTACGGTCACTTTAGATATAATCCGGCCCTCTCCCCCACTTGCGCCCCCCCATCATACCTTTTGAATAGGAGAGAGAAATGGAACATGGTTACACGTCTAATTTACCTTAAAGCACTTGAGTGTGTAAATAAATAAATACAAGAGAAAATAAGAGTACTTGAATGTAGCTGGTGTTTTATTGTGTATGAACCAGTTGGTCTAGGCTGTACCTCTAGGGGTGATCAGCTCACATGCTATGAAGAATACAAAGCCTGGATTCGGCAGCTGCTATTAACCCGAGAAGGTCACACTCCAACACTGGCTACTTTAAGTCCTTTGGCTATTTGAATAAACGTTCTGAACATAAAAAATGGGCTTTTGTTGGTGAAACCTGTGACTTAGTAAAACGAATGCTAGAAATGGGTTCTTACTGGCAAAATTAAGGGTGTTCAATGCATGTAGCCTGGCAAAAAGTCTTTAGCGACCTCCCGACCCTTGTATAAACAGGGCACTCGAGGCTGCCCTGTGTGCAGCTGTCACATTAGGAGGGTTGATGACAGCATGGTGCTGACTCAGGGAAACAGTCTGTCTCTGGAATATTGCTGCAGCTGCCTTGAGCGAACCTTTTCTATAAGGTATGGTTGGAACAACTCGATGGAGAGAGGGCTGGGATTTCATCAAGTTCACCAAATAGGTTAAGTGGACTGTTTTCTCCCTACCTGAAAAACATTTGTGTGATAAATGCCTGTACCTGCGGCAGACTTCAGTCTAACACTCTCATTCGTTACCGCCTGGTGGCCAGGCTGTGGGGTAGAAGCTAAGTCTCACCACCTCAACCTTCTACAGGGGCGACTGTTTTCTACCAAAAAGAGCCAAGAGTTGTGCACGGTCAAACCAGCTCAGGTCAGTCCCAACAAACATGCCTCTCGGGGAGGCTAACAGGTAGATTTCAGCACAGGATCCCTGAACACCTGGTCCTCTCTGCCAGGTTATGAGCTTCCTGAAAGGGAACACCAGGTCTGTCTTGTTCACTACTCTAGCCCTTAGCCCCACACAGTGCCTGCCCATAAAAAGCGTGTGATGGGTATTTGTCCAGTGAATGGATAAACGAGTAGGAATTCTGTTACTTCTAGAATCGATTTCATTAACTGTAAGCCGCGATTGTTCGTTACTCCACTGATGGCAACTGACCCTCAAAAATCATAATCCATTGCTTGCCCCGGATTAAGATAGTACCTTAAAAGGCAATAGATAAACTGGTATAAAAACCACTGGGATTACCTTGTTTAATCCTCACTGAAACGTGATGAGATTGGTATTATCATCCTCACGTTCAGATGAGGAAATCAAAGACCAGAGAGGCTAAAACTTAAATTAATGAAGCCAGACCCAAGCATGCGCTGCTACCCAGAGTTGGCCATCACTCAGTTTTGCAGGGATTCTTTTCTTTTCCTTTCTTTTCTTTCTTCTTCCCCCAACTCCCCGTTTTTTCCTTTTTCCTTTTCTTTTTTTTTTTAAAACTACTCTTACTCTGCTTACTTTATGTCATGCTATTGAACACACATCTTTTTGGCACTTCACCTTATTATTATTTTTTTAAATTAATTGGTTTTCATTTTTGGCTGCATTGCGTCTTCATTGCTGTGCACGGGCTTTCTCTAGTTGTGGCGAGCAGGGGCTACTCTTCGTTGTGCTGCGCGGGCTTCTCGTTGCAGTGGCTTCTCTTGTCGTAGAGCACGGGCTCTAGGCGCGTGGGCTTCAGTAGTTATGGCTCGCGGGCTCTAGGGTGCAGGCTCAGTAGCTGTGGCACAGGGGCTTAGTTGCTCCGTGGCATGTGGGATCTTCCCCGACCAGGGCTCAAACCCGTGTCCCCTGCATTGGCAGGCGGATTCTTAACCACTACGCCACCAGGGAAGCCCTCATCTCATTTTATCAAAAGTTTTTTCTGGGAGGAAAGCTGGATGGATGTTGGAATATATGAACCAGCTTTCTGGCTCTTCTGCTTTTATTTGGATTGACACGTGGCACTGAGGGATGTCTAATGGCCTCTCGTGTCTCTGAGCTGCGGGAGAATCTACCACAGCTCTGCTGGCCTCCAGGGCCCCAGGCCCTCCGCTCATCCGATCCCCTCCCCATCCCCCCACCCTGGACGACTGGGAGCCTTTGTCTTCTGCCTCTGGGAGCTGGTGCGCAGCCTTCTCTCCCTGGAATGCTTGTCCGCCCTTTTGTTCTTCACCTTGGCTAACTCTTTGTTATTTTTCAAGACCCAGTTCAAACATGACCACATTTGGGACACCAAGGAGCAGCCTGTCACCCTGCACCTCTGCAGGAGTCCCTTCTCAGTGCTCCCAGGCACACTGCACACACCGAGCACATGGCTCTGGAGCCACCGATGGACCCCGCCTCTCTCTTCCTCTGCGCCAGCAAGAGCCGAAGTCAGGGGCCTTGCCTTAGTGCTGGCGCACAGCAGGCACTCAAAGCGTGTTAGACAGTGAATGGATAAATCAGGAAATAATTAGCCAACTCACAGGAAAGCACAAGAAAACGCAGGGGTCAGCAGGCCAGCAGTTTCCAGAGGGCTGAGGGCTAGCTAACCTTAATTACTTGTTTTAGCCAGTGGGCTCCAAAATCATTTTTGAAGCCTAAGGGAATGATAGTGGGTTTTTATAAGCGGCAATAGACTATTTAATTCTGAGCGCTCGACTCCTTTGCCTGTTATAGAATAAAATCTCTGGAGAGATTTTCCCAATGCAGCTAGGTCCCACTCCCTGATGCTGGGCCAGCCACTGGCCTCCCCTTGGGGGCTTGGGGTGCTCTGACTGCACCCACGTGACAGGCTGCACTGGCAGCTCACAGAGCTCGCGCTGGCTCTGGGTGCCCATCTAAGCCAAGAAGTTAGCAGGTCCCAGATGCAGGCCAGCACATGACCTGAGCAGGGACACAGCTTGAGCCAACCGTGGGCCTTCGGCCTAACGAAATAAACAATTCCCAGCATAGCCTGACCTTTCAGAATGTAATGCTTTCTAACCGCACTGTGTAGATAAAAATAATTTAGTGATTTCCTCCCACTAAACTCTTGGGCACAAACCAAGAAATCTGCAGTGTGGCTGCTCTGATGCTACTGTACAATTGCAAATATTTAGGCTTCTCTGGGTTCTTATCAGTGTTTATCAGCAGGGATGCACCTGGCTTTTTTTTTTTAATTAATTTACTTATTTATTTAAAAAATTTTTGGCTGTGTTGGGTCTCTGCTGCTGCGCATGGGTTTTCTCTAGTTGCGGCGAGCGGGGGCTACTCTTCGTTGCGGTGCGCGGGCTTCTCATTGCGTGGCTTCTCTTGCTGCAGAGCACAGGCTCTAGGCAAGTCGACTTCATTAGCTGTGGCACGAGGGCTCAGTAGTTGTGGCTTGTGGGCTCTAGAGCGCAGGCTCAGTAGTTGTGGCACACGGGCTTAGTTGCTCCGCGGCATGTGGGATCTTCCCGGACCAGGGCTTGAACCTGTGTCCCCTGCTTTGGCAGGTGGATTCTTAACCACTGTGCCACCGGGGAAGTCCCGCACCTGGCATTTTTGGTGGGATAATTCTTCCCTGGGTGGAACCATCCCATGCACTGCAGAGGGTTTAGCGCCTCTGATCCAACTGATGATATGACAGCCTCAAAATGCACATTTTCAAGCATTCCTAGGGGTGAGAGGAATTGTGAGTACTGGGATTCCCTGTGGGGGTAGCTGTGATTCATTTTGCAGCGGGAGAATCTTGGAAGGACCGCAGAGGCCACACAAACCAGGGGTGGGTTGGGATGAGGCCCAGGGAGTCAGAGCACCTGACCCAGGGGATACTCAGACCAAGCGCTGTCTTTGGGAGAAACCAGAGGTCCTGAGAGCGGTGAGGATGCCTAGGTGCCTTGAATGAAGAAGTCAGGCCAGTGAGGGAGTTGGCCTCACAGAACCAACAGATTGGAGACCGAGCAGAGGTCAAAACGGTACAAAAGGGACAAAGAATGAGCGGGGAGAGGGGAAAAGCCAGGGCAACGGCTCTGAATGTCAGCTACACGCAGCATCCATCTCTCAGCCTTCAGGGGCATATGTAACAAAGGGACCCAGAAGGCCACCGATTCTGGACAGCACTAAGGCTTTGAAGGTTTCATGTACCAACTAGTTCTCCTCCCTTGCCTGCTCTTAAGAGAGCAATGGCAACCCGACAGCCACCCTGTCACTGCCACCAGCACCTCTGTGTCACATCCTGCAAACATGACCCACCGCAGACAACTCCCCAGTCACTCAAAGTGACCTTCAAGGGCATCTTGATCACAAAGGAGGGGAGAAGCTCTAAAGCCAGCCAGGGAGAAAACCCCGCCAAGGCGCCGGGTAGGGGAGCCATGGGCACAGGACTCAGTGCCAATCATGCCCATTGAACGGCTAGATGCTCAACAGACCTACTTATTCTTTTGCCTCATCTTTCTCACTTGTTTTATATTTGTTTTACCTTGCTCTGTTGTTTGCAACTTTACAAGCAGCGCTATGTCCTTCTACAACAAGGCTGGGTCTAAATAAATAAAGCGAAGAAATAAGATATGTGGCTGCACTGTCAGCACCGCCAAGCTGAGCGTGAAGTGTGTGGGCTCCGATCTAGGAGCCAGGAGGTGTTCTGCAGCAGCGGTGCAGGGAGGAGCGGAAACTCCCGGCGTGTCCTGGAGAATACAGAGGAGACTGGCCTGGACCCTGGAGCCTGGGTCCCGCCCTGTCCCTGCATCGAGAAGTCACAGGGCCTCACACACAGTTTACTACCGTCTCAGCCTCAGTGTCCTTGTCTTTTATTTTTATTTTTTTAACATCTTTATTGGAGTATAATTGCCTTACAGTGGTGTGTTAGTTGCTGCTGTATAACAAAGTGAATCAGCTATGCGTATACATATATCCCCATATCCCCTCTCCCTTGCGTCTCCCTCCCTCCCACCCTCCCTATGCCACCCCTCTAGGTGGTCACAAAGCACCAAGCTGATCTCCCTGTGCTATGCAACTGCTTCCCACTAGCTATCTATCTTACATTGGGTAGTGTATATACGTCCATGGCACTCTCTCACTTGGTCCCAGCCTACCCTTCCCCCTCCCCATGTCCTCAAGTCCATTCTCTGTCCTTGTCTTTAAAATGAAGGATTTGACCGGATGATCTCAAAGGTCTTTTTATGACCAAGTACTGCGACTCTAAGTGGCACCCACCCTTGGCTCTATTCTTTCCCGATATACTGCACTTCTCCAAGTGAAGTGGGCCCATCAGGGCTCCTTCCAGAAATGTTTCTGTGTGTGATGACAAATGTCAGTTGTACCAGTCACCTGAAGAGATAACTGGTCACTCCAAAGAGATTAATGCCCCATGAAAAGAAATTGGAGTACTACTCATTTGGGGGTGTGGGAAGCCAGGCTTTCATTGGAAAATCTAATGATCAATTTTCCCATTGTAAAAATGGGATAAAAACACTGGCTTTTATCTGCATCCACTGATCAGGTAGTAAGTTCCCTCTTAAATAAGTTCTGTTATGGAAGGTAATACCATATCTGTTTGTACGGTATCTGTGGCTGCTACAACAACCGTTATTAACACTCAAAAGAATATTATTAAGCATATGCCCAGGAAATGGAAGCATTGCTAATGTTCTTGGACATTCTTCTCGTAGCTGTCCACTTAAGACTTCAGCCTTATTTTGGCTCACAAACCCGAAGCCACCATTCCTACTTGTACACAGATGGCTTCACACATCTGCTGCTTTTAGGGAACCTGGTTCAAAATGTTGGAGAAGAGTGCCCTGTGGCACTGCTTCTCAAGCTTTAGTGCGCACAGCGATGGCCTGGGGTCTTGTTAAAATGCACATTCTGATGCTGTAGGTCAGTGTATTAGTCATGCCTTTTAATTTTTCTGTATTTCTGATGCTCTGACATCTTAGGGCCTTGCTGACCCTGAGCTGGCCAATTTCTACAGATAGGAAAGGACTCACCTGCAAGTGTACTTTTCATATACAAACCAACAAATCCAAAGCTCCCCACCCCTCCCCTCACAGCCAACTCTTTTATCCAGCTCCTACCCACCAGGCCACTATTTCCCTGCCCCAATCACCTCAGGGTCAGGTACCAGACAAGTGGAGACAGCCCCGGCATCCCAGAGCCTGCTTCAATTATTCAATCTAGCCAATCCTAAGCCTGCTTACTCTGCCTCACCCATTCCTTTCCATGGAAACCACAGTAAAGGCCCTTGCCCATGTTTTCCCCACTCCCTCTGCCTTCTGACTGACCCAGGTGCTTCCCTGTGTGGCCCTGTGTGACTTGGGATGCCAAGTCTCTTGGGAACTGTGAATAACAAAGTGTCTTTTCAATGGCAATTATCTCCTGATCTCTTGGCCTCACCATATCTGAATCATAATAAAACCTACATCTTCAAACAGCCAGGGGTGGGGCCTGGCGATGCTGATCCGAGAACCGCACTTGGTGCAGGAAGGCTCTAAATTACTATGCTCCTGTCACGAAACAGGGTGCTACAGCTGGGCTCTGAGGGGAGTAACTGCACTGTATACATGTCTGACTGCATCAGAGCCCAACGTGCTGCAGGGCACGTTGCAGGGCAAAGCAGCTGAGGCCACTGCAGAGAGAGCCCTGGGGATAGGCGCTAGCGCCTCTGTCTTCCTTCCCAAATGATGTGAGATCATGAAGCCTTCCTAGGTAGAAATTAAATAAAAAGCTGCAATGAAAAAGGAAGCAGGGCCCGAGGCCCTTAAACTATAGCAGGCACAGTGGCAATAAGGGTGACTCAAGGCCCAAGGGAGAAATGTTAGGACTCCAGCAGGCCAACTAACATATGATAGCTGTGTGCTGTCTAAGCTGTCTGATGTGGGTCCTGGATGTCAGGCGTATATCCTCAGGAAACCTGTCAGGAGGCCCTAGAGGCCTTCTAGGGTAAGCCTTGAGAACCAAGCAACTTACTGTCCCCACAGCAAGAAGCTATCCAGGTAGCCATCAGCCTTTCTGTCCAGAGGCATATGAGGGCTCTGCAGACCTACCTCCCCTCCCCCAGGGAGACTCAGGGCTTACAGAAGTGGCCTGGGTAGGATCTCAAACCTTTTGACTTTAGAGTCAGACTTTAGGCCAGAGCACTTTCCTCCATCCCAGGACACTGTGGCTCCATGTGTTACTAATAAAAGCAAATCCTGATAAAGAACTATCAATTGTAAGTACTTCACATGGCTTATCTCATCTAATCCTCACAACTCTAAAAAGTAGCTGCTACTTAAATCCTTATTTTCAGGATGAGTAAGCAAGTCCACAGAGGGTAAGTAGCTTGCCCAAGCCACCCTCCAACTGGCAGGATCAGAACTTAAATCCAAATTCTGCATCCAAGAGCCTTTGCCTGCCTCCATACCGAGGGCAGCGTTATTCCAGGTGGAGGCCTCGGATGTCAGCCTCAGCACCACGTGACAGCACATGGTCTCGCCCACCTACAAGCTCTCCAGGCCAATCTGCTGCACGCTGAAGTTTGAGAAGCCCTGTATCAGAAGCAAACCTGATGGAAACTCATTTCCCGGGCGAGACCGGTAGTAATAGCACAAGTGTAGCTCTAACTACAGGTTTCCCTGCTTAGCCTAATGCTCCGTGAGCCAGCTTGGCGTGCCAGGAAGAACAGGCATGGGTTCAAAACGCAGATCCAGCAGCAGTTACCAGCTTGGAAACTTTGGGCTAATAATTTCTCTAAGCCTCCTTTATTCCTCGTCCGGAGAATGGAATGTAGTATCTACTTCCTACGGTTCATGTATGAGGTAAGATAACTAAAGTGCGACGCCCCATATCTATACCCAGGAAATGCTCTGAAAATGGCAGCCCCAGTGATTCCTCAGAGCTTCCCAATTTTCTAAAACGCACGTCCTTTTGTATCTTGCTTTACAATATATGAATCTTGAATTCCTTTGGTGGCCAAACTGAGAACAGCTTTCAGAAAGATTAAGGAAGCTATAGTCGTGGATAGCTGGAGTAGTGAGCTATCTAAACAATGCCTAAAGGCATTAAGTTAATACCCACGTGTGGCTCCGGCTCCCAATACTGTCAAAGGTTCCAACCCCAAGGGTGGGGGGAAGTGCTCACTGGAGAAGGGTGGAAATTCACATTTAAGCACTAGCTCTGTTTCTATCTCTAGTCCCTGACTACACCTGGTAAAATGGTTAGCACTGACATGTTTATCAAAAAACATACCCAATCCCATAACCCCAGAGGTGGAGCGGGGATAATGGTGGCGAAAAATCAGCTCTAAGCATAGACCAAATACTGCAATGATGACCCCAGTCCTTTTGGGGCCAAACCAGCCATCTCCAGCCCTATAGCCCTCACATCTCTGCTGTGGCTGAGGCACCCCAATCAGACACCAGGACGCTCAAGGCATAGGCAAAGAAAAGGGAACCCCCCCTTACCCCAAAAAAGAGGAGGAGAAAAAAAAGAAAGGATGTGGGAGAGGAAAAAGGGAACCTCAGGGAACAATGTTGCCATTCCTAAGCAGCCATCAAGTATGCTTTTCAATTAGGAGAAGAGGGTATAGGTAGAATTTAAAGGATTTTTTTAAAAGATAAAGAAAAGAATAATACTAGATCTATCACATAAATTAACACCCCATTAGGACATGTAAGTAGTCACTCTTCGTATCTTCAGTGAATGGGTCCAGGCAGCAAAATGAAAACCTGAGCAGACCTTGTGTTTTCCTTATTCCCTTCAGGATTTGGGGATCTCCACAAAGGCAGTTAGTCTGTTTTGTATGGGGACCTGCTATTTTCTGATCCTTTTACATTTTGGTGCAGAAAATAATTCAAACCCATAAAAACTCCAAAATCAAAGTGGGTTCTCATGTACCTTAACTCTGGCACTGCTACCAAGTTATCTGTTCATGAAAATTAAAAAAGTCTAATAATTATATAAGCAATGAGTATGTAATAAAGAATTCAGAAAATTCAGATATGAATGAGGAAGAAAATAAAACTTACAGTTACTACATCTTTTTGTTCAAAGATATGCATAGATGCATATTTTTTAAAATGTGATTGTACTGAGCACTTTGTATTAAATGCTGTTTTCTTCCCATCATGAACATTTCTTTATGTCATGAAATATTAAAAAAATTATTTTTAGAGGTCTAGTTAGTATTCTAACAGCCTTTACTGTTTGGCATTCATATTGGTTCCAATCTTTTTTGCTACTATAGATAATTCTGTACTGAACATCCTTTAAGTAAGTTCTTGCACACATTTCTATATATTTTTTATATAAATTCCTAGAAGAAGAATTTTTGTTTGCAGGCCCTTGATACATGTAGTCAAATGCCTGGCAGAAAGGGAGTCTCTATTTACACATCCACCAACTCCACAGTCTGTTTCTCTCCTTTCTCACTAACACTGGGTATTATTAATTTCTAAACATTTACCATTTGGGACTTCCCTGGTGGTCCAGCGATTAAGACTCCGCGCTCCCAATGCAGGGGGGCCGGGTTCGAATCCTGGTCAGGGAACTAGATCCTGCATGCTGCAACTAAGACCTGGCCCAGACAAATTAATTAATTATTTAATTTTTTAAAAGTCTGCCATTTTGATAAGTGAAAAGTACTCTGCTATAATTTTTATTTTTACCAGTGAGGTTGAACATTTTTCATGTCTGTTGGCCACCTGAATTTCTGCTCTTATGAACTGCCTATTTATACCCATTCTTTAGTATCTTTTCTTTTTTGTCATTAAGCTGCAAGAACTTTTATGATAGTAAGAATATAAACAACTTAAAATCATTCTTTCCTAATAAGACTTAAACCCTGAAGTGGTTAATAACATCGTGCATTAAAAAGTGTTTCTTGACAGAGGAGAGGACATGGGGGAGGTAAAGTTTAAATCAGATGAAATAATCTTTGTCACCCAAGCTGACCCCGGAATTCTCTTAAAATCTCTCCCTTTTTAAAACAACAGCAACTACAACAAAGCCAGACAAACCCCTGATGACAGGGTGATCTCTTAGGGTGAGACCTGTGCCTCAGCTACGTAGCCCCCACGCCCTCCCGGGTAATCTTGCGGCAGGACATCACTCGGGCGAGGAGCATTCACGTGGGCACCTACCCACATGGGGCCAGCCCCAGTGGCCACGGGAAGGGCAGGGCGTTTTGCAGAGGTTCTTTTTTGGATTAGATCCAGCAAGTCAGTGGCCCGAACTCTGAGTTCCTGTGTGCCACTTGGCATGAGCTGAGTGGTCCGAAAAACCCACAAAAATGGGATCCACCTCCACCTTCAGGGTGGACAGGACTGAAGAAGATTTCAGGAAGCTACAACACTGCTTGCTTGACTCACTGTTCCAGAGGCAGGGCCTTATCCACCTTTTGGTGTGGCTGCCTGAGGGCTCCCCGGAGAGGCGGGGCACAGACCTGTAAACTCTGGAATCTCCCAGGCAATGAAACACCTCTTCACACACAGTTTGCATCTCGGCATTTGCTAGCAGGAGGAGAAAATGTGGCCGGCCTGGTTGGGAGGGTGGAGGGTGACGACTGATGGGAGGCACGCAACCACCCTGCGCTTGGAGCAAACCCAGGTCACTCACTGCAAGGCAGGTATTCAGGTTGGATGCTTACCATTCACATGGGCTCTGAGTCTGCCAGGGCATACGTCCCGGTTCCGACTCTTTAAAAATAGAACAGGAAGTCCAGAACAGAAGGAAGGCTGCAGCACAGGAGTACAGAATGGAGAGAAAGGGTTTATCTTGTGGGGGGGGGGGGTCTCCGACTGAGCAAAGGAGCACCTGCTCCAGGTACAGAAAGACATCACAAACAGGTGAATGGAGGCCGGGTATCACGTTGCCTGCCGCGTTTCCATGTTATCTCCAGATTCCAGGATTAGCAAGAACAGACCAGGCTCCAAGGGTCGCCAGGCCCACGAGCCTTACCCACTACAAGAGAGATCTTTCTTTTCTTTGGTAATCAGTAGTTGAAGGACAGGTAAGTGAAAAGAAGCTAAGGAAAGATAAAAAGGAGTGGATGGCTAAGGAGAATGTTTGGTATTTTGGCCTTTTGGGCACTTATCCTGGCCCCCGCCCCCTGGCCATCTCTTCCACGAACAGACCTTGCTTTTCCTCTGGGGAACGCCCTTCTCCCACACTCAGTCCACAAGGCGTCCACAGGGTAGACCCTGCCCCACCTCTGAGGGCTTGGGAGGCCCTCTCCAGGGAGAGTGGGTAGTTTTTAAAATCATTATCCTAGGCCTCTGTGTAAGGCCTTATGGGTTTAAAGAGCTTCCACATACAACATTGCTACCTGGGGCTCTGGGTCGCTCTGGTTTCCTAAACTCATGCAAAACCTTGTCCCTGGGCTCTCTGGTTAGGATTCCAAAGCTCCCTGTGGCACTAACCGAACCCCAGAGAGGGAAGCTAGGAACTTTCGCTGTAAGCATCTTGGTCACAAGCGTTTTCACTGCAGAACTAATTAGCCGTAAGGCAATCTTGCCGTAGAATATAACATAACTGGTAGACAGTTTGGTTTGACAGTTAGGTTTGAACTGGTTGACAGTTTGGTTTCATCTCTCCACTGACGCGGGACTCTCATTTTTATACTACATAAATCTTAGCCCTCATAATGGTCTATACGGTGACCAGTAGATGTGTGATCTTAAAATAGTGGATGAGAACCACTACGTATATCGACTCAATAGAAAAGAGTTCTAAAACTTGTGGGAAGTGTGAAATAAGAGTGTAAAGCTGACTGCAGACTACAAAAAATGATAACATATCAGTCTGAAAATCTTTCACTGATTTGAAGACGCAGAGTTGAACCCATGTTTCCCACAGAACTCTGGAACATGTATCAACGGACATGTGATAGTATACCAAGGACACACAACAGCGGAGAGGTTTTTACAGTGCAACACAGAGCTCAGTTACCGATGTGCCTCCTAGTATTTGGAAACTGATACCTCTCTCAACGAAGGAAGAAATTTTAGTGAAAAAGACAAAATGCGTCGCGATGCTGAATGAGGAGACAAATCAACAAGCAAAAAAAAAAGTATAAAATGCTGTGAATGGAAGACTTGGAAGACAAGTGCGTACGTACAACCACAAAATAAAATCAGTTACTTGTGCAGTATTGCCATGAATCTACACACATTTAAAATGTATTCAAATATTTTGCATTTCACAATAAAGACTAATTTTGTTACTCATTTTTTGTTTCATTATGTGTTTTAATGTTTCTCTTTTGTGTCATTTAATATTGTTATCACAGCCAATTAGTTATGCAGTGAAAATGTTTGCAATGAAAATGCCTACAGCGAAGATGTCTACAGCCATGATGTTTATGGCCAAAATACCAGACACACCAGAGACACACCCTAGGGCTTCTGCTTAAACTGGAGCAGGAGCAAGTACACTGGATACTGGTCAGGGGTCTAGGCCTTCCCAGAAAGGAGGACTAAGTTTAGGAATGATTAGATTACATTTTGGGCAAATCTGACATCTATCTATTTATTTATTAAATTTATTTATTTATGGCTGCGTTGGGTCTCTGTTGCTGCACACAGGCTTCTCATTGCGGTGGCTTCTCTTGTTGTGGAGCACAGGCTCTAGGTGCGCAGGCTTCAGTAGCTGTGGCTCGTGGGCTCGTGGGCTCCAGAGCGCGGGCTCAGTAGTTGTGGCGCACGGGCTCAGTTGCTCCGCGGCATGTGGGATCTTCCCAGACCAGGGCTCGAACCCATGTCCCCTGCATTGGCAGGCAGATTCTCAACCACTGCGCCACCAGGGGAGTCCCTGGCATCTATTTAAATTGGGGGTGTACCTGGAGCTTATGGTGGAGATGGGAAGAGTTAGGATTTCGTAGCTCCATAGACAGAGGATGGACTAAACCCCACAACTCACAAAAAAAGCAATGGCATAAGGAGTGCACAGTGCTTTTGAAGTAGATTTCTGCTTTTCAGCAAGTGGTAATGAACAGAAAGAGCCACCAGGAAAGGTCTGGCCAAGAATGTGTTCAAAGATTGAGTTGCCAGAGAGCCTAGGAAAGGAGCCTCTCTTCAGCCGTGCCGCAAACTCTGCAGTCTTCCAAAAGCCAGGGTGACTGGATGGTCTCTTAAATGTCTTCTGGCCCTATAACTACCAAAGCCGAATTATATCTTAAGCTATGAGAAACTTGGGGGCATGCGCTGGAATCTAGAACCTGAAATCTACTTCTTTAAATAGTGTGAACACCGCTCCGGAAGCCTGACATACTGATCCTGGTACATGCTTGGACCACAGTTATCCTCAGTGCAGGTGGCTAATTCATTAATACCTGCAGAGCGTACACTTGAACGGGCAGAGCCAACACGGCTCTTTTCTGATTTAGCAACCTGGGCACCCGTTCTTTGCCTCAGAGGAGCTGGTGTCTTTCGGGTATCCACTGGGGAGTCCCAGGGTGTCCTCCACCTGTGTGGCAGAACCAAAGCAGACCCTGGTGGGGCTGCCATGGGCAGCCCTGCCTCCCTCCACTTGGGCAAAGCCCCTTGGCAAAGGCCTCCTATGGCCTTTTCATTCTCTTGGGACCTCAGGCTACAGGAACGTTTCCTCCACACACGTGGTTTCTCTGCCCTTGTTCTGACCCCACAGAAATCCTAAGTGAGGAGACCCTTCACCCACCCAACGGTATGGGCAGCAACGACCACAAGCACCCAAGCCTCTGGGCGCTGAATGGCAGGGCCAGGACGCAGCTTCAGATGTTAGCAGCCTTTCGGCCCTACCTTTCTCTCTGGCCGCTGGGCAGTCAGCTGGCCCCGGGGAGAGAGGACACATACAGAGAGTCACAGGGTGACAGGGCATGGAAGCCACCCCGTATCTCTGACTGCTGATGCCCACCACATCCTCCAGCTTTCCACGAGGGCAACAGAAGAAAGGAGGAACTGAAGGCCCGATTCCCATAAACGTACGGCTAGGGGGAGGGGACCGCAGGACACGGCACCAAACTGCTGTAATGATTCCCGGATCATGCGGCACAATCGGCTTTGCAGCAGCTCATCATTAATAACCATCCTCCGAAGCCACCAAGAGGCCTGCTGCGGGCCAGCTGGAGAGCAGCTAGCCCTTCCCCGCGTATCCTGCTCGCTCACATGGCGCATCGCTCACAGCCGCTCCTGCTGGCCTTGCCGTGGGGGGAAGAGGCCTTGTCCCAGAGCTGGGGGTGGGGGATGATGGGGACAGGACATGTGCTGGCACTGACATGGGTGTCGTTCCTCTGTGACCTCATTGAAAAAACTGTGAACACATTAGACCAGAGGGGAGAACCGTCCCAGTGGGGAACTTGGAAGAATTCCCAGGGGCTGGCTTGGCAGCCTCAGCCCACTGCTCTGTCCCGCCAGACACAGTCCACAGGGTCCTGTCTTCCTGTTGGAGGGCTTCTCATCTTGAGACAACATGGCCCGCTATGGCCTTTCCGCAGCTGCCCCTCTCAGATCCAACTCTGACTATTGCACTTTGGGGAGGGAAACTCTCAGGCAAAACTCGTTTTGGAGAAACTTTTTACACTAATGCGAACACGGTAGCCTAACTGATAGTACAATAGGGTCTTTCTCCTAAATCCCTACCTCTAAGCTTGTGTACTCTTGGAACGGACCAGTGTTCCCTCTTTTTAAGAGGAGTGTGTCTGTGTAAGCATGTGTGCCCGCACCTGGGTTCCCAGCTTTGCTTTCACTCTGCTGCGTGTCCCAAAGGTAATGGTCACGGTTAGTGGTGATTCTGCTTCATCACACAAGTCTTCATAATGACTTCAAAATGCATTTTAGGGCTTCCCTGGTGGCGCAGTGGTTGAGAGTCCGCCTGCCGATGCAGGGGACACGGGTTCGTGTCCCGGTCCGGGAGGATCCCACATGCCGCGGAGCAGCTGGGCTCGTGAGCCATGGCCGCTGAGCCTGTGCGTCCGGAGCCTGTGCTCCGCAACGGGAGAGGCCACAGCAGTGAGAGGCCCGCGTACCGCAAAAAAAACAAAAACAAAAACAAAATGCATTTTAATTCAGTAACGGACACTGACCTACCCTCAGACATTAGGAAGGCGGAGCTGGGAGGGAGACAGACAGAGGGAGCACGTGCGCATGCCTGCAGACGCACACATATTTGCAGTTGGGTCTATATTAAGAAGATACAGAACTACTTCTAGTTTTCCAGCATCGTGGCCCCAGATATTCTTGCTCTTTGGCTGCATGAAATGGGGTATATAATTTTGTGTTGGGGTGTCCTCGAAACAGGGGGCTAAGAGGGCTCAGGGTTACACAAACCTGGGTTTGAATCCCGATTCTGCCACTTGCTAGCTGTTGGTCTTTGAGCAAGTTCCTTTCCTCTCTGTGCCTCAGTTTCCTCATCTACAGATTGGGAATAATGAGGGTCCTTCTGCAAAGCATTGCTGTGATGACTAAATAAGTTAACATACACAGTGCACTTAGAAATTTTCCTGGCACATCGTATGTGTTCAATAAATATTTGGTATTATCTGTATTGTTATTTAACAAATAGCAGATGGTATTATTATAAATAAAAAGGGGTGGGAAGTTGGACTGAATCATACCTCAGGTCTTTTGCCGCTCTAAATTCCCACAATTTTATGATATTTTTTATGGAAGATTCAATGGCTCCTTTGAAGGAAAACGCCAGCCAGAGGGAAAGAGGCCACAGAGAACTCAGGACGAGGCTGCTCATCCAAGTCCCGGACCTTGTAAATGCTTTTGGTGGTAAAGCCCATGTGTTTCAGGTTGGCATAAACCAGGATGGCCTCCAGCCCTGTAGCTCCCTCCCTGGGAATGCTGCAGAGGCAGGAGGTCAAAACTCTTTTCGTTTGGCCTGTTTGTAGATTCTAGCTCCAACCAAAAGCTGCAGCTCCATTATGCTGGGCTGTTTAGCTGGGCCCTGGGGTTAGAGCTAACAGGCTTCATGTGTCCACTCCGCCACTGAGCTATTCTACTGGCTGCCCGTAGAGTAGCTGAGTGTCCAGGCACACACGAAAACTGTTAGAACGAATAACTTTAGTAAAGTTGCAGGATCAATACACAAAAATCTGCTGTGTTTCTATATACTAATAATGAACTATCAGAAAGAGAAATTAAGAAAACAATTCCATTGACAATTGCATCAAAAAGAATAAAATAGCTAGGGATGCATTTAACCAAGGAGGTGAAAGACCAATATATTGAAAACAACAAAACAAGTGAAAGAAATTGAAGAAGACACAAATAAATGGAAAGGTACTCCATGCTCATGGATTGGAAGAATTCGTATCGTTAAAATGTCCATACCACCCAAAGCAATCTAAAGATTCAATGCAATCTGTATCAGAATTCAATGGCATTTTTCACAGAAATAGAACAGTCCCAAAATTTGTATAAAACCGTAAAAGAACCCGAATAGCCAAACTAATCCTGAGAAGGAAGAACAAAGAGGAGAAGTATCATGCTCCATAACGAAAACATAAAAACAGATACATGCCTCGACTGAACAGAACAGAGAGCCTAGAAAGAAACTCATGCATATGCAGTCGATTAACTTATGACAAAAGGGCCAAGAATATACAGTGGGGAAAGGAGAGTCTCTTCAATAAATGGTGTTGGGACAACCAGACAGCAACATGCAAAAGAATGAAATGCCACCACTTACACCATCCATAAAAATTAACATAAAACGGATTAAAGATGTGAATGTTATCCCTGAAGCCATAAAAGCCCTAGAAGAAAACATAGGCGGTAATCTCCTTGACATAGGTCTCGGTGATGATTTCTTGAATCTGACACCAAAAGCAAAAGCAACAAAGGCAAAAATTAAAAAGTTGGACTACATCAAACTAAAAAGTTTGCACAAGCAAAGGAAATCATCAACAGAATAAAAAGGCAACTTGCTGAATGGGGAAAATATTTGTAAATCATATATATATGATAATGGGTTAATATCCAAAATACATAAAGAACACATATAACTCAATAGCAGAAAAACAAATAACCTGATTAAAAGATGGACAGAGGATCTGAATAGACGTTTTTCCAACGAAGACATACATATGGCCAACAGGTACATGAAAAGATTCTCTACCTAATTCATCACCAGTGAAATGCAAATCAAAACCGCAATGAGGGATCACCTTACACCTGGCTATTATCAAAAAGACAACAAATAACAAGTGCAGGTGAGGATGTGGAGAAGAGAGAACCCTTGTGAACTGCTGATGCAGCCACTATGGAAAACAGTGTGGAGGTTCCTCAAAAGACTAAAAATAGAACTATCATGTGATCCAGCAATTCCACTTCTGGGTATTTATCTGAAGAAAACAAAAACACTAACTTGAAAAGATATATGCACCCCCATGTTCACTGCAACATGATTTACAATAGCCAAGATATGGAAACAACCCTAAGTGTCCATCAATAGAAAAATGGATAAGGAAATTGTGGTATGTATATATACCATTATATATATATAAATAATGAGATAAGAATGAAATCTTGCCAGCTGCAACAACATGGATGGATCTTGAGGGCATTATGCTAAGTGAAATAAGTCGAAGACAAATACCACATGATCTCTCATATATATGGAATAAAATATAAATATGTATACACACACACACACACACACACACACACACACACCCCAAACTCACAAATGCAGAGAACAGATTGGTGGTTGCCAGAGGTGGGGGGGTAGATAAATGGGTAAATTGTTTTTGTTTTGTTTTTTTCTAGTTTAAGTAAAGAGAATTAAAAACATTTTTAAAAAATTTGTCCCACTGGCACTTGACTTCGCTGCAAAGCCGGGAGGAACAGGAGAAGGGATACTTGTCAAAAAGCCTAGATTTGGGGGGCTTCCCTGGTGGCACAGTGCTTAAGAGTCCGCCTGCCGATGCAGGGGACGCCAGTTCGTGCCCCGGTCCGGGAAGATCCCACATGCTGCGGAGCGGCTGAGCCCGTGAGCCACGGCCGCTGAGCCTGCGCGTCCGGAGCCTGTGCTCCGCAACGGGAGAGGTCACAACGGTGAGAGGCCCGCGTACCGCCAAAAAAAAAAAGGCTGTATTTTGGAAGTGAAAGTGATTGCTCAATGAGGGACTGGATCTTCCTTTGATAGGAACAGAATATTTGGGTTTAAAGCCTTCTCTTTCAAGAGAACCAAAAGACGGGGTGTATTAGTTCCCTAGGGCTGCTGGAACAAAGTACCACAAACTGGGTGTCTTAAAGCAACAGGAATTTATTTTTTCATAGTTCAATAGGCCAGAGGTCTGAAAGCAAATTGTTGGCAGGGTTGGTTCCCTCCGGGAGAATCTGTTCCAGGTCTCTCTCTTAGTTTCTGGTGTCACCGACCATCCTTGCCAGTCCTTGGCTTGGGGCTGCCCCACTCCAGTCTCTGCCTCTGGGTTCACATGGCCCTCTCTACCGTGTGCCTCTGTCCAAACCTTTCTCTCCTTTCTCTTGGGCTTACAGCCCACCTCATTCCAACACAGCCTCGTCTTAACTCAACTGTGTCTGCACATGCTATTTCCAAATCAGGTCACATTCTTGGGTAGGAGTGGGGAGGATTTAAGCATATTTTTTAGGGTGCACAGTTCAATCCACTACCCAGGACAAACAAGATTCAGAATACAGCGTTGAGGAGAAAAGAAAGAGAGAGTTTACTGTTTGGCCAGTGATCAAACAAGAGAAATCCCCTCCGCCCTGAGAAAAGCTAGAAAATAAAAGTGGAAGTAAGCAGATCCTGACTATCTCTGTACTCCCCACTCCGGAGGCATCTGTGGCAAATTACAGGACCACTGGGAGAATGAACCCCCATAATTAGTATGCAATGAAAGCTGCTCCAGAAACCTTACAAAGAAAATCCTTTTTTTTTTTTTTTAATTCTTCCTCACCTCGTCCTCAGATGGCACTGTCTCTGCCTTCCCACACTTGACAGGTTATGTGAGTGGAGCCCTCTTTGGAGGAATCTGCTCTTGGAATGTGAAGCACATACCTGATTCTGATTAATCGGAATGGGGACACAGTGAGCAACTTTTTAATTGAAATTTTCCATTTCTAATGAACTAGCAGCATAGCAAGTTATTAGCTTGCACACATCCATCCTAACTCCCAATCATCTAGGAAATCATTCCAGGAGCACAAAGAAGGCTGTGAGAGTGAAGCTGGGAATGGTGCACACCTGGCACGTGTGGAAGGACTGAATCCACTGTTCATATTATTTTAGGATGCTTAACAAACCCCTGGTCCTCCAGGTAGCACAGAAAGTGCCTCACTCGCTATTTAGTGGGACCAAACCAAGCCTGAGCCGAGGGTCAAGGCCATGGCTGGTGGAGATGGTGTGAGCAAACCCAGGGCAGCAGCATGCCACCCTCACCTCTGTCCCCTTGGTGCCGGGCTTCATGCCTGCCGTCTGGCATGCAATCAACCAAACAGGAAATGAAGGTTCAGAGATGCAGTGGCCAACTCTACAGATGCATTCTGGGCATTTCCAACCTGCCCAATTAACTGGATGGCAAAAAGGCATCCCAGTGCCCAGCTCTTAGCAGATGATCCCACATGATGGCTGAATCAATGAACTCAGGAGCACATGTGAGGCCAGGAAGAATCTCACCTTGCATCTGCCATCGTGGTGGTCCTTCTGTGCTCCGGCACCCCAGGCCCCTGTCAACCAAACCAGGACCTCCTGCAGGTTCATACAATTGCTGTAGCGTCTACTTAGAATCAGTGACTGAGAGTGGGTAGACCACTATACCACAATGCCCCTCCTCTAATAAATTAACTACTAACATTTTAGAAACACTTGAAATCATCACAGCATGAGGTTCTTTTAAATAACACACAATGAGTCTGATCCCCTAGTTACTATTCTCTAGGGAGAACCATTAAGACAAATTGAAAACTAGCAATCTGATCCTCTTCTCTGTCCCATTCAGCCACAATATAAAATGAGAATTTTTTTTTCTAGCTTGAGTATACTGATGGGTAATTTGACAGTAGCTGTTAACAATGAAAATGTGCATCTCTTATGCTTCAGCAATTCCTGGAGAAACACTTGCATATGTACAAGGATGTTCCTGCAGCACTGCTGGTAACAGTAGGCGGAAAAGTCTATAGAATGAAATTCACGAGGCACAAAGCCATACACAGACCTGAAAGACATCCAAGTTGAATGGTTTGGAGAATATCAAGTTGCAGAACTTATGTATGATACCATTTATGTTCAAACATATACAGCAATTAGTCATTTTCTATGGGTATATATATATATATATATATGGATATAAATGCAAGAGAAAAGCGTGCACAGACACATCCCAGATGAAGAATAGTGTTTACCACTAGAAGAGGAGCTTGGCTTGGAGTAGTATTAAAGGGGACTTTAACTTGTATTAATGTATTACTTGTATAATGTAAGAATTACTTAAAAAAAAAACCTCAAGAAAATAAAATGAAGTATGGGGCTTCCCTGGTGGCGCAGTGGTTGAGAGTCCACCTGCCGATGCAGGGGACACGGGTTCGTGCCCCGGTCCAGGAAGATCCCACACGCTGCGGAGCGGCTGGGCCCGTGAGCCACGGCCGCTGAGCCTGCGCGTCCGAAGCCTGTGCTCCACAACGGGAGAGGCCACAACAGTGAGAGGCCCGCGTACCGCAAAAAAAAAAAAAAAAGTATGATGGTACTACTTTGTTTCTCATGGTGGTTGTTCTCTGTGAATTTATTATCTAAGATAAATTGATATATTTTCTGACATAAAATGTAAATTAAAGTGTGCCCTTAGGTCTCAGGAAGGAATGCAGATAGTGACAAGAGACGCTAACTGTATTACAAATGTATGAAACCAACCTCATTGAAAAGGGTTGGGGAGAAGTGCTGACCTAAGTAACTTTGGAAATGAGTCGGTAAGACTAAGGGTACATCAGTACTGCACTCTCACTGATAGAGCTGTTTCCCATTTGTACAGATAAGCAAGGGGAAGAGGCTGGAAGAATCCATATGGTAATAGATTAGAGCTGGAGACATCAGCATGCACTTATGTTTACCTCAATACAGGTACAGGTGGTTACTTACAGAAATATGTATAGATACGTATATATACACAGGTTCGTATACACACACATATTTTCTTGCTCTGTCAGCTGAGAGGGCCTAGAAGTAACAATACTCCAGTAGCAATGGATATTGGTTTCAAATACCATTCTTCAATCAAAGGAACCAGGACTCCTTGGAGAAATGGCTGATTTTAGCTAGGAAGGGGCAAGATATACAAGAGAGCCTGGGGTATCTTGTAGTGCCAGAAAGTAAAGAATTGCTCAAAAAATAAAAAAAACCCTACAATAATGGGTGGATTTCAAAAGGACCCAGGAGCCAACTGAAAGAGCACCCAATGGCCAAAGCTGGAACAATTTGAGTAAAAAAAATAAAGCAGTATTGGATTTGCATCCCAAATATAAAGACCTATGAGTCCATATTGATATAAAGAAATAAGTGAATAAAAAATAAATGGGGGAGAAAGAGATTTCCTTTTCAGAAGAATTCCAAGGAATATAAGTAGATACTCCATCCTTAATGAAGGAGAGCACACTTTCCATCCCTTAAGTGTGCACGTCCTTCCAAAGAGTATTGTATAGAAAAGGGGACAGTGGAGAAACTTGACAAACATACTTCAGCCAAGTGCCCCAGGGCAACATCAATAGTGATCAACCATGCTCACAGTGTGATGCTGATGACGCGAGGGAAGGGCACCTCTGTGGTCTTCACCCCTAAGACCCACAGCCCAAGTCTAATCGTGAGAAAAAATACCAGACACATTTCTACAGAGGGGCTTTCTAAAACTACCTAGCCAGTACTCCTCAAATCCGTCAAGGTCACCAAAAGCAAGAAGTGCATAGCCGAGAGGAGTCTACGGAGACTGAATGTGATGCGGTGTCCTGGCTGGGATCCTGAAGCAGAAAGACATTAGGGAAAACGAAGGAAACTGAGATAAACTATGGACTGTAGTTAATAATTGTGGATCGGTATTGGTTCAATAAGTGTAAAGTATACCATACTAGTGTAAATGTCAGTAACGGGAAACCAGCTGCAGGGTAGGTGGGAACTCTCTGTACTATCTTCTCAGTATTTCTGTAAGTCCAGAACTGTCCTAGAAAATAAAGTCTATTAGAAAAAAAGTGTTCCTTTAATGTATACATTACTTCCTATTCTTTCTTTTTCGTTGTTTTCGCTGCGTTGGGTCTTTGTTGCTGCGCGCAGGCTTTCTCTAGTTGTGGCGAGCGGGGGCTACTCTTCGTTGCGGTGCGCGGGCTTCTCATTGCGGTGGCTTCTCTTGTTGCGGAGCACGGGCTCTAGGTGCACGGGCTTCAGTAGTTGCAACGTGTGGGCTCAGTAGCTGTGGCTCACGGGCTCTAGAGCACAGGCTCAGTAGTTGTGGCGCATGGGCTTAGCTGCTCCACGGCATGTGGGATCTTCCCAGACCAGGGATCAAACCTGTGTCCCCTGCATTGGCAGGCAGATTCTTAACCACTGCACCACCAGGGAAGTCCCCCTTTCTTTCTTAAAAAAAAAAAAAAAAAAAAAAAATCCAAAATCTACGTACTGATTTCAAATTTACAAGGATAGATCAAGGGATTTTTAACTTGAGAGAGATTTTAGGACTAGGAGGCCAACCAGCTTAGACTACAGCTGGAATGAATTTGTAGTTTGACTAAGTAGTTTGGGGCACTTGACCCCCAAGGTCTTTGCAGCACTCGGTGATGCCCGCCGAGGTCTTGGCAAACCATGTGTGCACCTTCCCTAGAATGAGCATTTGTAAGTCAATGCGAGCCAACTAGAGCTGGCGTTGGGTGGGGGTAGGGTCACTGCGGCCTCGTGTGTAACTCTCGTTTACCCTGTCTGCCTCCTGACTCATCCCACTAGCTGCTGGTTTATTTTTATTTTTAATTTTTTTGGCCATGCCTCATGGCATGTGGGTCTTTGTTCCCTGACCAGGGACTGAACCTGCGCCCCCGGCATTAGAAGCCTGGAGTCTTAACCACTGGACCCCCAGGGTAGTCCCTAGCTGCTGGTTCAGATGTGGGCAATAGCTGGTGAGAGAGCTAGAGCAGGGAAGGCCTGTGGAGACCCATCACTCTTCCGCTCAAAATCCTTTAATCTCCTGGAACTGTCTGCCACGTTTACTCCCCGCCAGTCACACTGGGCTCCTAGCTGTTCCTCAAACCCGCCAAGCACGCTCCTGCCTCAGCACCTTTGCACCTGCCGTTTCCTCTGCCTGGAATGCTCTTCCCCTGGAAAACCTCATGACTCGTCCCCACCACTTCTTTTGGGTCTCTGCTCAAATGTCACAGTATCAGAGAGACCTTCATGGCTAAAATAGCAACCCGTTCATCATCACTCGCTTTCCCCTCGCTGGCTTAATTTTGCTTTCTCCGTACTAATATGTTGTCGATTTAGTTGTTTATTATCTGTCATTTCCAAATAGAAGGTGATTTTGATGAGAGCAGAGACTTTACCTTTTTTTGTTTACTGTTATATCACTCACACCTAGAATAGAAACTAGTACTCAGCAGGCACTGAATAGTATCTGTTGAATGAATACATGAACGAATGGGAGACTTTTATAATAATATGGTGAAATCTGGGGAATGATATGTTGATAAAGAATAATAATTACAGTTACATTGTATTTCTCAGCTCCTTCTATTCTCTTTTTTTTTTTTTTTTTTTTTTTTTTGCCCCGGGTGCGCAGGCTCAGCAGCCATGGCTCACGGGCCCAGCCTCTCCGCGGCATGTGGGATCCTCCCGGACCGGGGCACGAACCCGAGTCCTCTGCATTGCAGGCGGACTCTCAACCACTGAGCCACCAGGGAAGCCCTCCTTCTATTCTTTAAAGCTTAGAAAGTTAACCTTCTTCACAAACTCTTGTCTTGGTACAATAGTATATGCAGACATAAGTGGATTATTCATTCAACAAATATTTATTGAGTGGGTCCTATACATCAAAGCACAATGGTAGGCATCACAGGTACAAAGGTGAATAAGACCCAATTTCCGACTTCCAGGAGCTCCATTCACTCATGCATGCATCCATCCATCCATCCACTCACCCACCCAATCCTTTTGAGGCCCTGCTAGGGGTCAGACATTGCATGTCTAAGCAGTATTAGGTATATCACGTTGTCTTTCTCTCTGGATTGTTAACCCTCCTAATAGCAGAGAACGGAATAATTTAGCTGTAGCTCTGCCACTGACTAATTATTTGACCTTGAAAAATCATTTGACCCTGAAAAATCATAATTCTCTGAGTATTAGTTTCCTCGTCTGTAAACAAGGGTTTGAGACCCCTTGACAGCCTGCCTCACAGCACTGCTGGGAATGTCAAATGAGATGATCCAAAAATAAATGTGCTTTCTACACCATGAAGTACTAAACTCATGGAAGGGATTCTCAGCCAGTAAATGTTAAAAACAAAACAAAAACCCAAACAAACAAAACCAAACCTCAAACTGAACCCTTTGCTCAGACCATTTCTCAGGGGCCACACATCACTCAAAAATTCTATGGTTAGACAAAATTCAGAATAGGCAGCCCAACTCCTGTTAAGGTAATCCTTTGCAGATTAAGTAGAACATCAGTAATCTTTGGTTAACATCTGATTCAAGCACGTACCAGCTCTTCCCACCCTCGTCCCCTCCAGCTGGTGGTCTGTTGTCTATTGTGTGCTGTTCTGAAGCTTTAGCAGCCCTCAGTCTCCTTTTATTTATTTTTTTTAAAACCTTGACTTGTATATATGTCCATGCCACTCTCTCACTTTGTCACTACCAAATGTAAAATAGATAGCTAGTGGGAAGCAGCCGCACAGCACAGGGAGATCAGCTCGGTGGTTTGTGACCACCTAGAGAGGTGGGATAAGGAGGGTGGGAGGGAGGGAGATGCAAGAGGGAAGATATATGGGAACATATGTATATGTATAACTGATTCACTTTGTTATGAAGCAGAAACTAACACACCATTGTAAAGCAATTATACTCCAATAAAGATGTTAAAAAAAAAAAAACCACCTTGACTTGGCTGGCTCTGGAGTTTCTTATAAGATGGAGCTTGTTAGTAAATGAAAGTGTTTCCTGAATGTTGACATATAATCATCATTGACCAGTCCAGGCCCTCTACAAAGGGAAGATATTGTAAGTCTTCCAAAGTCTAATCAAAGTGAATAAGCAGAGAGATTGGGGGTGGGTGGGGTAGGAAGGAGGGGAGAGAATATGAGACAAAGCACGGAGGCAATGGAGCAAGCAGAGAGAGGATACCTATGAGAACAGCCTGCCTAGAGCCATGACTGCATTTCTCCGTAAGCTCTGGAATTTCCTACTGTCCTATTTGTGCTCTCTCTTCCTGATGGGGTACATGACATTGTCAGCATTAACTGAAAAGGTGGAAGCTTTCAGACAGAGCTGGTAAATTTATTCTGTGGAAACAAAGACTCACCCTTCCTCTGTGTTCTCACCTATAAAGGCTAAAACAGTTTCAAATTAAATACCTAGAAGAAATTCTTCTTCCCTCAGCCTCTTTCCTCCTAGATCCGCATGTCCTGGGCTACAATTACAACATCTATAATAATAACGATGGTATCCGCTGGCTTCCCTTCATAGAGCACTTGCTCTGAGCCAGGCATGGTGCTAAGCATTGTAACAGGCGTTGCCAACTGCCAGTGGCCCGGGAGGCTTCTCTGCACTGAGGTTCTGTCCCTCTTTGGGGACTTTCCTCCATTTATTTCAGAGTCCAGAACCATCTGCCAGTTATGTGCCCATGGAAGCTCAGCCCTGTCAACATGCTGTCTCCTCTTGTATCCTCTTCTTTTTTTCTTATGGAAAATATTGAAACATACAAAAAGAGAACAGTACAACAAACGCCCATGTGCCCACTACCCAGTTTCGACAATTAATATTTTGCCAATTCTATTTCATCTATTCCCAAATCCCAACTGTTCCTTTTAGGGAGTATTCTAAAGCAAACACCAGACATTGCACCATTTCATCACCAGCCCTTGGCATTTCTCATCTTTTCTTTCCCTTTGTTTAATGATGTAGTGATTCTGAGAGCCCAGTGGGATTTCCTGCTGGGGATGGAGGTGGCGTGGTATACACAGGGATAGTTGTGTTGCTCCTGTATTTGTGGGGTTTTGTTGTTGTTGTTGTTTGGTTTTGGCTGCACTACGCGGCTTGTGGGATTTTAGTTCCCTGACCAGGGATTGAGTCCAGGGCCTCGGCAGTGAGCGTACGGAGTCCTAACCACTGGTCCGCCAGGGAATTCCCTGCATTGCTCCTATATTAATTAACCAAACCTAAGCCAACGATCTACTCATTTGTTCCTTTTTTATATTGTCTTATGGTAAGAATGGTTCAAGTTGCCCTATTATTAATTATTGAAGCAAGGGACAGAAACAAGATTTACATTTAAGACTGGGGCTGAAGACAGATGATAAAACTAACAGGGTGGTCTTAGGTTCTGAGGAGGATGGGTGGTCGAAAGGGACCCCAGAGTCCTGGTCGGGGAACCCCGACTACTGGAGAAATGGGAGCCGGCATCCCTCTCTCTTCCGTGGCGCTTACAGGACGGTCTGGTGAGGTTTCAGCCGCGTGGCGTTACAGTGCTGTGCACGCTGGTACCAAACCCAGGAACTGGGAACGGATGAAAGAGGAGAGCTAAAAACGTGGATCAATGGTGCGCACACACTGTTAACTATTTATTCACGGGACTGCTAACCACGTGGGCTCAATGACCTTCCAGCACAATCATGAACAGGTCTGTCATTAAAATCTCACTGGATTCCAGAGGTTAAAACTCTCTGTGGGCTTTCTTGGCCTTCCTTTGCCACAGGCGAGGTTGCTGGCTCAGGACTCACAAATACCAGCGGTCTTGCTCCTGGCTAGGGCTTTGGTCTCTGAGGACAGGACACTTGCGGCTTTGTGGAACCCCTTAGGCTCTGACGGAAGGCTTGGCATGTCTGTGGCCAACGGTTGCCTCTTCTAGCTCTGGTCACTTCAAAGGATTGGTGGAAAGTCTCTCCTCCCTCTGCTGCTGGGCAGGGCTGGCTTGGAACCATAAACCAGGCTTGCACATTTATGATTTCTAGTTACCTTAAGGGGTGGTTCTGGGGAGCTGGAAAACGTATCCATGGCCCAGCCCTTCCCCAGGCTAATGAGATCAGGATCTCTGGGAGTGGGGCCTATTGCTGCTTAGGTGATCCTTACATGCATCCAGGTGGAGACCTACTGCTAAGGGGAGAGCATGTCGTGTACAATGACTCTTGCTTTCTTCCCCGTCTTTCTTTGTTAGGGTCATTTTTTTCCTCAAAGCTTTTGAGATAGAAGAGACATTTGCTTTTTAGGTTTGAATATTCAGGTCATGTTGGCTTCATAAAACGAATCGAGGGAAATTTTCATCTTATTCTAGGGGCTGAAATAGTTTGAATAAGAAAGGCTATACCTGTTTTTTGAAGACTACATAGTATTCAGTTACAAGACCATGAAGGCTTTTAAAAAGCATATCTTTTTATTAAACTCTATCTAAAGTGTTCTATGGTTATTGGTCTGTTCAGGTGTTCTACCTCTTTGGGGGCGATTTTGATAATTTATATTTTGCTAGGAAATTCTCCATTTCCTCTAGTTTTTCAAATTTATTGCCATAGATTTTCACATACAATGCTTTTATAATCCTTTTACTCCTTTCCAAATTGGTAATTATTGAATACATTTTCTTTCTCATTCCAACGTGGCAGACCATGAGCTTTTCCAACTTCCTCCGTTGTAATAATAGCTAATGCTTGTCGATCACTGACGCTGTACTAGACACACAGTTCTGCTTTACTTGTACTAATTCATTTAACCTTCATGACAACTCAATGAAATAGGGACTCTTATGACCCTCATGTTACAGGTGAACCCCTCACCTTTGGGTGTACAGAGAAGTTAGGCAACTTGCCACTACGTCACATAGCAGCATGCAGCTTTCTCTGCTGTCTACCCACGTGTGTGTGTGTGTGTGTGTGTGTGTGTGAGTTTAGACACAGCCTATCATTTGAGTATATTATTCTTTTTTTTTTTTTTTTTTTTTTGGTTAAGTGGGCCTCTCACTGTTGTGGCCTCTCTCGTTGCGGAGTCCAGGCTCTGGACGCACAGGCTCTGCGGCCATGGCTCACGGGCATAGCTGCTCCGCGGCATGTGGGATCTTCCCGGACCGGGGCACGAACCTGTGTCCCCTGCATCGGCAGGCGGACTCTCAACCACTGCGCCACCAGGGAAGCCTTGAGTATATTATTCTTGAGTTAAGAATTAAGGGGGAGGGTGAAGGAATAACAACCATGTGGGAGCTGTGGGTTCCTGCTCAAAGCTCTTAACTAGGCCATATGGTCTTTTTTTTTTTTTTTTTTTTTTGCGGTATGCGGGCCTCTCACTGTTGTGGCCTCTCCCGTTGCAGAGCACAGGCTCCGGACGCGCAGGCTCAGCGGCCATGGCTCATGGTCCCAGCCGCTCCGCAGCATGTGGGATCCTCCCGGACCGGGGCACAAACCCGTGTCCTCGGCAGGCGGACTCTCAACCACTGCGCCACCAGGGAAGCCAGGCATATGGTCTTTTAAGAGTTCTGTGGCTGGAAGGTGACAAGATTCCACTGGCAGAGTGGCCCAGAGGCTCCGGGCTGTGAGCCCCAATGATTAGATGCGCTCTGTGCTATGTGACCCTTTTGGTGACTTGGTCCAAGGTCACTTAACTGCCCTGAATACTCACTCAGATGATGAGAGAAGCTTGCATCAACACTGCAAGGTGGACAAGAGGAGGTATGAAGAAAATAACTGCAACTACTTGAAAGAGGGGAGTGGTCGCGACATTCTACTCAGAGCAGCGACACATTGTGCAACTTTTGTATGAAAAGATATATTTAAAAGACCTTCCAGGACTGGCTCTCTATTCCTTCCAGAATAAAATCTGAACTCTTTAGTGTGGGCTTCAAGGATTTCCACCACCTGGCATCAACTGACGTGCTAAGCCAATCAGCTACTGCTCTCTGCAGGCACCCCTGCAGCATCAGTCAGACTGAACCGCGGGCTGTGGATGGTCTTGTGTGTCTGTCTCTGTGCCTTTGCCCATGCTGTTCCCACCACCAGGTACGGATTCTCTTTGTCTCTGGAGGATCCAGATTGGATGAATACTCCAA
The DNA here is from genome assembly GCF_008692025.1 of Phocoena sinus. Classification (NCBI taxonomy): domain Eukaryota; kingdom Metazoa; phylum Chordata; class Mammalia; order Artiodactyla; family Phocoenidae; genus Phocoena; species Phocoena sinus. Next base: position 89,189,797 of record NC_045771.1, read on the forward strand.
GTTTTAGCATGTCATAGTACTGTTTTCAATTCTCTCCTCCTATAAGTAAATTATATCAGCACTGACCTACAGCTTACCACGAGCGCCAGCACTTCGTATTTGTTAACTCATTTAACCTACAAAACAACCCTATGAATTATGGACTACTCTTGTCCCTATTTTAGAACTGGGGAAACTGAGGCTCAGTAAATTGTCCAAGTCTACACAGCTAGGAGCAGAGCTTGGATTTGAACCAGGCCACGTGGCTTCGTGCTCTTAACCCCTCTGGGTAGTACGTGTGCCTCTCAGCAAGCGCTAGTTATAGTGACCTTGGCACTTGCCTTACCTCCCCTACAGAACAGCAAGCTCCCCCAGGAAAGGCTATGGATGTGGGCCTGCTGTCCCTTTAGAGGTGCCCTGATTATTTGCTGATGGATGGAGTTAAGCCAGGGCTGTTGGTGGCATTGCCCCCTTTATCAGGAACCTTTCAGAGAAAAGTGCAGGTCTAGGTGGATGGGTTGGCAAGGGCAAGGGGGAAGAATCTGGAACCAAGGTCCTTGCTGTTGAGATACTTAGAAGTGTGGGTAGGGAGGCCAACCTCTGATAAATGACACAGTGGAAAATCACTGCGGAAGAGTAAGCAAGTGCAAATCCATGGAGTACAAACTGAGGCAGGCAAGGGAGGTGCTGGCAGAGGTGGGGAAGCCTGCAGGTTCTTGGGGACCTGGGGCCATACCTAAGGCCCTGCTACACAAAGTGTGGTCCCCAGACCAGCAACAATGGGGAAGCCTATTTTGAAACGCAGAATCTCAAAGCCCCACCCAGACCTTGGAAGCAGAGTCTGCAGTTTAGCAAGACCCTCAGGGGAGTCATATGCATGTTAAAGTTTGAGAGGCACACCCGGAAGGCCAGACACTCAGGCCCACCCCCAGAGGCTGTAACTTAATTGGTTTGGGGTGGGGCCAGGGCATCCATATTTTTAAAAACCTTTTCAGGTAATTTTATTGCAAGTATTCTGGGTCAGGACCTCAGCTTAGGCTTTCCCTGGAGACCTGTGGAATGGAAAGATAGAATAGAGGAGGGCAAGGGACGGAGAATCCCAGCTCTGCCACTAAGGAGCTATGTGACCTTGGGCACACCACTCAATGTCAAATGAAGAAAGTGGTTTAGATCTGTGGTTCCCGAAACTCAGAATCAGAAAATACACATTCTTGGATCAAGTGAATTTTAATTTGTGGGCCTGGGCCTGAAGATCCGGCATTTTAAACAAATTTCCTAAGGGGCTCCTCATGCAGCTGCGGGGCACCAGTTTTGGGGGTCAGTGGAACAGATGACCTCTAGGTCTCTTGCTTTAACATTCTATGCCCTTGGAGGAGCATTTTGCTCCAAGTTCTGAAAGCAGTGATAAGTACATGTCAGTACAGGGCAGCTGAAACACTTTTTGTCTGCACTGTAACTCATGGTAAGAAATATAAGTGCTTTTCACGGAGATCCTATATGTAAACACACACATATATATATAATATATAATTTCCAAAACAGAAATTTCATAGAACATTGCTTTCCCTTACTATGTGACCTACTCTATTTTCTCTTTTCTCCTCTATTTTATTTTTGAATGCATCGCTCTATTGATTTCATGGTCTACTACTGGGTCTACTATCTGTGAGAGAAGGATGATGACTTTGCCAGGGCCAGAAAGCCAGAACCTGTAAGCATCGTCTGGTAGGGGACATCCAGCTCCATGACGACCAGTCTAGCCCATGAAGGACCCAAGGGGCAGCGGATCACAAAGCGTGACACTACAAGAAAAGGGCATTGGTTGGGGAAGTCAGAAGTGAGAAAAGGGGTTAGTGGAAGGCCAGCGGAGTTTAGCAATAACCACAGAGGCAATGTGCATCACTTTAGCTTCTAGACCAGAGAGGATCACAGGACATTTACAGCAGTGGTTCTCAACGCTGGAAATACATCAGAATTACCTGGAGCGCTCTTGCAAAATAGGGGTACCCAGGCCCTACTCCCAGAGACATCAAACTTCCAAGCCAAAGTTCTGCCAAGTGATTAGACTCTGCCTCCGAGATGGAAAACAACTGATTTATGAGTTAAAGAGGCAGGGTCATTCCAACAAGGGCCTAATTTCCAAAATATATAAATAGCTCATGAAATTCAATAACAAAAAAAACAAACAACCCAATCAAAAAATGGGCAGAAGGCCTAAATAGACATTTCTCCAAAGAAGACATACAGATGGCCAATAGGCACAGGAAAAGATGTTTATCATTGCTCATTGTCAGAGAAATGCAAATCAAAACTACAATGAGGTATCACTTCACACCGGTCAGAATGGCCATTGTTAAAAAGTCTACAAATAACAAATGCTGGAGGGGGTGTGGAGAAAAGGGAACCCTCCTACACTGTTGGTGGGAATGTAAATTGGTGTAACCACTATGGAAAACAGTATGGAGGCTCCTCAAAAAACTAAAAACAGAGTTGACAAATGATCCAGCAATCCCACTCCTGGGCATATATCGAGACAAAACTATACTTTAAAAAGATACGGGGCTTCCCTGGTGGCGCAGTGGTTGAGGGTCCGCCTGCTGATGCGGGGGACACGGGTTCGTGCCCCGGTCCGGGAAGATCCCATATGCCTTGGAGTGGCTGGGCCTGTGAGCCATGGCCGCTGAGCCTGCACATCCGGAGCCTGTGCTCCACAACAGAAGAGGCCACAACAGTGAGAGGCCCGCGTACAGCAAAAAAAAAAAAAAAAAAAAAAAAAAAAAAGATACATGCACCCCTGTGTTCATAGCAGCACTATTCACAATAGCCAAGACATGGAAGCAACCTAAATGTCCATCAACAGATGAATGGATAAAGAAGATGTAGTAATATATACAATGGAAAACTACTCAGCCATAAAAAAGAATGAAATAATGCCATTGGCAGCAACATGGATGGACCTAGAGATTCTCGTACTAAGCGAAGTAAGTCAGAAAGAGAAAGGCAAATACCATATGGTATCACTTATACGTGGAATTTAAAATATGACATAAATGAACTTATCCATGAAATAGAAACAGCCTTACAGACATAGAGAACAGACTTGTGGTTGCCAAGGGGGAGGGAGGGTGGGAGAGGGATGGATTGGGAGTTTGGGATTAGTAGGTATAAATTATTATCTATAGAACTGATTAACAAGGTCCTACTGTATAGTACAGGGAACTATATTCAGTATCCTGTGATAAACCATGATGGAAAAGAAAAAAAAAAGGAGGCAGGGTCACTTAATACAAAACTGTGGGTCCTTTCATTTCTTAATTAAGAGGTTTCCTATCTGTGAAATGGGGATACCAACACCTGCTTTAGCAGTTCGTCGTGAGGATTAAACAAGATAAAGTGAGCTTCACTGTGAATCCAACTCCCTCAGTGGACTAACGAGAACACTAAGCTCCAGAGAGGCAGGTGCAAGCTCACAGCTGGGCAGCAGCAGAGCGGAGATGAAGCTCAGCTCCAAATGCTAATTCTACCGAACGATGGGGCTGTCTCTGGATACCGGAAAAGAGCCCAGAGAAAACTCAAATGGCTCCGAACAGCCCCTTTTCCTCCTTCCCACACGGAACTTCAGCCTGAGCACGGGGCCAGTGGAGAGCCCCTCACACAAAACGAAGCCTTAGTTTTCTTTACCCAGGACCAGGTCACACCCCTCCCTGCAACATGGTCCAGGCTGGGCTTTCAACATGGTGCTGATGGTGTTTGATTTTGACGCATTTGAGCTCAATGTTGTTTTCTGATCACAGCATTAGGAATGCAAGATATGCCTCGTGGTGAAAATGGAGTCGGAGGATGATTTTTCGCCCCCTGTGTGGCAGGTGAGTGGGAATGGGAGGTGTGGGGTAATGGATCAGACAACTGGAAGGCAGTTTCCATAATTCGGACATGAGGGGTTGAGGGATTGTGAATGTTAGGGATTCAATTGTGTCCCGCTAAACAATGTTGAAAGCCTCACTCCCAGTGCTTGTGAATGTGACCTTATTTAGAAGTAGGTTCTTTGCAGATGATCAAATAAGAGGAGGTCCTTAGGGTGGGACCTAATCTAATAGAACTGTGTCCCTGTAGAAGGGAAATTTGGACAGAGACAGACAGATACACACAGGGAGAACACCATGGTAAGATGAAAGGAGAGACTGGGGTGATGCATCTACATGCCAAAGAAGGTCAAAGACTGTCTGCAAACTAAAAGCTGGGGAGAGGCTTGGAACAGACTTTTGCTTGCAGCCCTCAGAAGGAACCAAGACTGCCGACACCTTATCTCAGACATTCGGCTTCCAGAACTGTGAGACAATCAATTCCTTTTGTGGTACTTTGTTACAGCTGCCCTAAGAAATGCATACGGTGAGTGTCAAGATTCTTGTTCAAAGAATACATTGTCATGTACGGAGGCAAGGAGACCCAAATGTCTCCACTGGAGAACCAGAGCTTCAGAAGAGGAAGCATGTGCTGTCCCATGAGTGGCTTTGTCTGGTGCAGGAACCTAGCCTTGAAAAATATCTTGTGTTTTAAGTTCAAGATTACTAGTCTCTTCATTGGTGTTCTCAAATATGCCTGGATATGAGCAAAATCCAGTTTTCTCACTGACCTTCTCATCAGTACAGTAGGCAATAACTCTTACATTGTACATAATATATGCCAGGCACTTTTGTAAGTGCCTTATGTAAACAAACGCATTTAATTTTCACAACAACCCTATCATGTAGGTACTATGATTATGCCCATTTTACAGAAGAAGAAACCGAGACACAGAGAGGTAAAGTAACTTCCCCAAGGCTGCACAACTAGAAGTGTTGGAGCTGGGATGTGGACCCAGGCAATCTGGCTCCAGAATCTATGCGCTTAAACACTACAAAAAATGGTTACCACTTGCTGAGGGTTCATCCTGATGCTATTCTAAATACTTACATTCCTAACCTACTTCACATTCACAACCATTCTTGTAAACTTTCAGACTGTTTATTTTTTCCATATTCATCCTTCCAGGAAAGCTACTTCCATTCTGAATGAAAAAAAATACACCACTTTCCATACACATACATACAATCTGGTCCCTCCAACAAAACAGGTCACTGGCTGGTGATCCTATAGCTACCCCTAGTGGATAGCTCCCAGTGTCCACTGCTTTCCGCCCCCTCTCGACACACCCATGCCCATCCCAGCATCCAGCCCTGATCCTCCAGCTAAAATGATGAAATGAATGCTTCTTTGGAGACAGCCAGTCTCCTAAGGCCAAGCTCACTGCTTTCCAAACTAGGATTTGTTGGGGTTTTTACTTTCCTGGTTGGAGATGAATGGGACTCAGTCTCCCAGCCACTGCATGTGATTTATATCTTGGTACAAAATAATAACTCTTGCTTTTACTGAGGGAGTCCGAGAGGGGAAGGGAAGCGCAGGAGAGCAACGCAGAGGAGGAGATGGACGGAAAATACAGGATGGAGAAGAGGAAAAACCAAGGATGACTGTGCATCTGTGCCAGGAACAGGGGCCAGGAACTCAGCACACTAGGCCCACTGCCAGAAACTGGCAGAGGTCAGGCAGTCTGCTACAGAGCTGGACTTGAACCCAGCACTCCAACCGCTGCCCCAGGGGTGGACGGCGCAGCCTTGCTTAGCGGTTCCTATAAGAATGAAGTCTTCTCTTCGAGAATTCTCGGCTGGGTAAGGAGGTGATGATCACCGCCACACCTGTCAAGTCCACAAGGCAATCTTTCCAAGGTTCCACGTGCCCCTCAGGCCGACACTGAAAAGGCAATGATGGTTGTTGAGGTTTCTTCACTTTGGAGGCTGACGGCCACGCTGTGTCACATGCCGCCAGGCGGTGCCCACACACATGCACTTGGGCCTTCTGACTCCTGGCCCACTGCCACAAAAGCGCACGATGCCAGAGGCAGCAAGGCTTCCTCTCAGAATCAGCCAGCAAGACGCCCTGGTGGTTACTGGTTCCCTCTAACTCTGACAACTTCTGAGGAAATAGATCTTTCCACCTCAGTAACAATAAAATTGGCCTTTGAATCTCTGCAAATTATGCCCTCGATGACAGCAATCCTGGATGTTAATCAAGTATCAATCACTGACATGAGTGGAAAAGGGAGCTAGAATCTTTATTCAAGCCTTGTTTTTGAGCAAAGCCAAGCAAGGGATTTTGGAAAAAATGCTCTAAGAGATTTTGAAACAGCACAGTTGAGAAACAGTGTGAGCTTGGAGGCCTAGGCGTAATTCCCAGCTCTGCCCCTAAATGCACGTGTTCCCTGGGCCTCAGGTCTCCCATTTGTAAAACAAGAGAAACCTCATCATCCCTCAGGTCACTGCCCACTCAGGCCTCACACAGAAGCAATGATTTATCAGACACACTCAGGATAACGGGGGAGAATAAGTCTACCGGGGAGAGGGCCCCCTTTCTTGCCAAAATGTTAGCTCAGAATGTATTTCACACATGCTCTGTCCACACCAGGTGAATGTTCTCTTTTAAATCCCATTCAAGCTTCTCAGAGATCGTGTGCTCACCCAAAGGGCTGTCCTGATCTCTGTTCATCCTTGGCCCAACTTCCCAGACTCAGATCTCACCCCCTTTTAAAGAGCCTTCCACCCTCCGATGAAAAACGTGAATCTAACCGTGAGGAAACATCAGGCAAACCAAATCGAGGGACATTTTACAAAACACGTGACTCAGAGTCTTCACAAGAGTCAAGGCTGTGAATGGTAGACTGAAGGATGATCCCTGAGTAAAGGAAACTAACTAGGCATGCTAACTAAACGCACAGGTCATCCTGGATCTCTAACTTTTTTTTGCTATACAGCATAATTGGCAAAATTTGAATTAGGTCCGTATCAGTGATATTAGTTCCCTGATTTTGATAACTATACTGCAGTTATGTAAGAGAATATCTTTGGAAATGCACATCGAAATACTTAGGGGTAAAGGGATATGACATTTGCAACTTACTCTCAAACAGTGCAAAAATGTATAAAATATATAAAAAATGTAAAAAAATATATATATATACACACATACACACACCCATATGTATGGGGAGGAGTGTCTGAACTATTTTTGCAACTTTTCTCTAAGTTTGAAATTACCTTCCCCCCACCAACCCAGAACAGCATTCCACAACTGATTGCACTGTTTCCCTTTCACTTTTGCGAAATGTCCTTATAATGTGTATTTTTTTTCATGTGGGTGGTGTACAGGAATTCTTTTTGTACTCTTCATACCACCTGACTTACGGGCAAACAATGTTACTGGAAGGGTCCCTCTGAGATCACCTAATTCAAACCCTCCAGGTGATGCGACCAGGCCCTGGGAGGGGCCTTAGGCTGGTTGTCACGCAGCTGACAGTGCCTGAGCTGACCCTGGATTCCAGGTCCTGACCCCAGCCCAGTGTTCCTTCTTCTCCTTCACACGGCTGCAAACCAGTGACAGCTGTGACAGGACATCGATTCTGCTCCTCCTTTGGGGCCATGGTTGGGGCCCTGTCAGGATGGGGCTGGAGGCCCTGGGGCCCTTCTCTCTGTTTACTCCAGAGGAACCATGGAATGAAAAATGTTGGGCAGCTGCTCTAATCTCATCTGTCCCCAGGGCTCTAAGGACCACCTATATGCTAATGAGCCTCAGACTTGTGTCTCTGACCCTGACCTCTGTCTGCAGTCCACACTCCTATATCCAGCCATCTGCCAATGCCTGCCCATTGAAATGGCACGTCTACTGTAACACGTCCAACACCAAGTGCTAGATTTCTCCCCTCCCCTGCTTTCCCTTATCTCGGTCCAGCACCACCATTCACCCAGTTGTCCAGGCCCAAACCCAAGGGCCACCCTAGCCTCCTGCGGCTCTCTGACACCTCACAGCCAAACCACCTGCAGATCCTATCAGCCCACCTTCCAAGTACCTCCAGAACCTGCTTTTTCCCAATGCCGCTGTCACAAGCCTGACCCAGGCCACCGTGATTTCTTGCCTGAACTTCCCCAGGCACCTTTTGATGGTGTCTGACCCCAGCCTTCCCCTTTCCACCGTGTGTTCCCCACCCAGCAACCAGCGTGAGCCTGTCTCTTCCCAGCTCAAAGCTGTCCAAGAACTTTCGTCTCACTGAGAATCAAACCCAAGTCCTTACAAGGGTTTAGCCGACTGGGCCTCCCTGTGTGGGCCAGCTCCTTTCTCGCCATGCTTCACCTACAGCAGCTCGGGCAACCGGCCCTTTGCTGTGCAGGAGCATGACCAGCTAAGCATGCGCCAGCTTCAGGGTCTTCCCCCACGGCCCCCTCTGCCCAGTATCCACAAGACTCTGATTTCACTCAGGGCCTGGCCTCAAGCCTCTTCAGACAGGCCTTCCCCGACTAGCTCATGTATAAGAGCACACCCTGCCCTTCCTCACACTGACTGTTCTTCTCCTGGCATCACATGCTTAGTTGTTTACTGTTTCTATCCCCTACTAAGTTCCTAGAGGCTGGGAATCTATTTGCTTCTCCCTGTATTCCAGCCACGGCTTGGCACATAACAGGAGCTCAATATATACTTGTTAAAGTAATGAATGAACCCATTAAGTCAAACAGGCAAGGAGCAGAACAGTGTATATATTGATAATACACACCCATTTATTAAAAAAGAAAAAGAAACAAGCATATCTATGCTTGCCCATCTTTGGGAAGATTTAACAGCCATGGCCTCTGGGAGTGTGAATAGGTAGCTGGGGACAAGGGGAGGAGGGACATTGGCAGTGTGGACCCTTTTGGTACCTTTTGAATTTTTTAGCAAGTACCTGCATTACTCATTGGATGAATTAAAAAATATACATACATATATCAAATCATTATATTATATACCTAAAACAAATACAATGTTCTGTCAATTATATCTCAACAAAAAGTCCCCCTGTAACAATTCCTTCCCCAAAGTGGTGTAAGGGACACTTCCGCCAGTATGTGAAAACATATATAAAATCACAGTACACAAATTCCATATGTCAATACATAACTTAAGAAATGACTTTCTGGGACTTCCCTGGTGGTGCAGTGGTTAAGAATCTGCCTGCCAGTGCAGGGGACACGCGTTTGATCCCTGGTCCGGGAAGATTCCACATGCCGCGGAGCAACTAAGCCCGTGTGCCACAACTACTGAGCCTGTGCTCTAGAGCCCGTGAGCCACAGCTATGGAGCCCACATGCTGCAACTACTGAAGCCTGCGTGCCTAGAGCCCGTGCTCCGCAAAGAGAAGCCACCGCAATAAGAAGCCCACGCACTGCAACAAAGTGTAGCTCCCGCTCGCTGCAACTAGAGAAAGCCTGCACACAGCAACGAAGACCCAACGCAGCCAAAAATCAATCAATAAAAAGAAAAAGAAAAAAGCAATGACTTTCTTTCATTGTAACACCGTTCAGTGTAGTTTATCATAACTCAGGTTAAGAGACATTACATCTTGTGCCTACAGTCACAGTTATCAGAAAAATCCCACGTATGCAAAAGTCCGTTAGAGACCTAAATAAAAAGTAACTGAAAATAGGACTAAGAAAGAAGAAACAAAGGCAGATCAGCTTGGGCTTCCCTGGTGGCGCAGTGGTTAAGAATCCGCCTCCCAATGCAAGGGACACGGGTTCGAGGCCTGGTCCGGGAAGATCCCACATGCCGTGGGGCAACTAAGCCCGTGCGCCACAACTACTGAACCTGCGCTCTAGAGCCTGCGAGCCACAGCTACTGAGCCCACATGCCACAACTACTGAAACCCACCCGCCTAGAGCCCATGCTCCACAACAAGAGAGGCCACCGCAATGAGAAGCCCGTGCACCGCAACGAAGAGTAGCCCCTGCTCGCCGCAACTAGAGAAAGCCCGCGTGCAGCAATGAAGACCCGATGCAGCCAAAATTTGAAAAATAAATAAATTTAGTAAAAAAATATATAAAAAAAGGCAAATCAGCTTAATGGCTTACTTATGGTTTAAAACTATATATATATATGCATATATTTTATATATATATATATATATATATATATATATATATATATATATATAAACATATCTATACCTCCCAACCCCAAAGCCCAGCCTGGGTGGGACAATGACTTTTCCAGGTCTGAGAGTCTTGCGACTCTCTGTTGGACCTGTTAATGTCCTGGCCATCCATAGTCCTGATCATAAAATAATTATGAGAAGACATGGTCAGAGCAGACTTAGCTTACATTTGTGAGAAGGGGCAAGAGGTAGTGGTGGAATGCTGGACTTGGAACACCTGGGAGAGTGGCCCAGCTCTCTCTCTGCCTGAGGGACTCTGGGCAAATCACCTGCATGGCTTCGGTGAGTCGGGACGTAACAAGGGGGTGTAGAGGCTGGATCTCGGAGGTTGCTCCAGCTTTAGCATTCTGGAGTTCCGTTCTGATCAGATGTTACCTGCTGGACCACACAAATGGACAGACAGGTGCTAGCCTCTGCGATCCATGGAGACACAACCCCTATGTCCCAGGGATGCTCCTACTGGACACTGATCCAGCTGCATGTCCTCTTGGCTACCTGAGCCTGGGGATGACTGAGCCAGAAAGCTGAGGCTCACCCTCATGCTTCCAGGGGCTTCCTCCTAAAGCCTGGGGCTTGGGGCTTTTGCACCTCTGCATCTGCCAACTTTGATTACCAAGGGGAAGTGCTCTGGGTACTGCCGCACACGAACTGAGGAAAACAACCTGCAGCCGGGCGTGGACAGGGCTGCCTCTGTGTCCCCAGAGCCGGGTCCACCCCGGGAGTTCAAGGGCAATGTCGGGTGTTTCGTGAACCAGAAGGGCAGACTAATTAAAGTGAGCTTCCCTTTCCTCAAAAATGCTGGCAAGAAAAAGCTGTGGAGAAGAGCTCTCAGTGAGTCTGGGGAAAGGCCCTGAGTTGGGGAGGGGTGTGGGAGTGGGAGAGGCAACTCGTGGACATTGGACATCAATTCTCAAATCATCTGTAGGAGGGGAAGGAAGGAAATGGCGCGGATGCTCAGGAATTGGCCTCTCACTTCGGAACGCCCCACGTTACTGTCTTCCTTATTAGACTTGTCTTGCTAACAATTTTAGCAGAAACTAATGTGAAGATAGGCCTGTGCATGCCCTGTGTGTGTGCCAGTGAATTGGTAGAGAGACGTTTAGGAGTGCGCTGGGTTTCAGAGGGGATTCCCTGTGGAATCAAGGAATTCTCTCTGGACAGTCCTCCAAATCCAGTTTAGGGTATGGTTACTGTCCGGGAGAGGAAGAAAGGGTAAAATGAAAATACTGCAGTCAAACGAAAATGAGAAAGAAAATATGTCTTTCAAAAGGAGTCTGATGACGACTATGGTTTGATTTTCTTAACCAATACTTGCTTTTAAGTCTAATTCTGCCCTTACTTTGAAAACTCAGGAGTTCTAGACTTTGAAGTTGTCTTTTTGGGCGGGAGGCGGGGGGTCGAAGGTGCACAAAGTTGTCACACTCAGAAAAGGGCCACTAAAAGGGGTTGTCAAAACTCCATCTCTGGATATTAAAGAAGACATGAGACAGCATTTAGGCTGGTGGATTCAGATTGAAGGAGTGGCAGAATCACCAACAGAATGGGGGGTGGATGGCTGGGGTAGGGCCTGCACTTCTTTATTTCAAAGAGCCCCAGAGACGATTGTAATTCAATCCAATTCTCTGCTGTCTCTCAACTCTGAAATCCCCTCCCCCAGGTCCAAACTCCCTGCTGAGAATGACTATTGAACACATTGCCTAAAAAATGAATCAGCCTGTGAAGTTTCTCCCTGCACTATGATTATAAGATCTTACTGTACCTATAAGAGCTGTGCCCCATAGGAACCTCCTAGGCCTTTGAGTGGAAGAACTGGGCTTTATCTTTTTTTTTTTTTTTTTCCTATTTAAGTGCATGCCAGAACAGAGTGTATAGACTGCAGGCACTTTAGAAAGTAGCTGAGACGGAAAAGTCTGTCTTGACACCAGAGGAAGAAGATAAAGTCCCCATTTCCCAGCTCCAAGGCCTGCTCTGTCGTCCACCAGTTTGCACTTCAAACAATGTCGAGGACCTCTCACTGTTGTGGCCTCTCCCCCTGCTCCGGACGCGCAGGCTCAGCGGCCATGGCTCACGGGGCCAGCCGCTCCGCGGCACGTGCGACCTTCCCGGACGGGGGCACGAACCCGTGTCCCCTGCATCGGCAGGCGGATTCTCAACCACTGAGCCACCAGGGAAGCCCTCAAACAATGTCTTTTGTGAGCAGTTAAATATGACAGATAATATAATTTTATATTTACAGTTGCACTTTCAAAAATGCCAACTTTATCAATCACCGTTCTCCGTAAGGGGCCCTCACTGCTCCTTAAAATAAAGCGCTCACGCTTTGAAAGTGGCTTTTCCTTTTTCTCAGTCGGCGTCCAAAGCTTTCAGTGGTCTGGCTCCAAGGTGATCTTCCTAACTGCCCTCTCCCATCCCCCTTGCAACCTACTTCTATCACTTCGAGCTGGCCCGCTGCCTCACTGTTTCATATTCCTCTTTAATGTTGTAATAACTGCAGGGAATTGTATCATTAGGATTATGGATACATCTTAACTATTCCCCAGTTGCTGAATTTTTTCCTGTTCCTCTTCTCTGAATTTTGCCAGGATGGGTGCAAGGAATCATCTAGGCCAGTGGTTCTCAGTTTTGGCCAGTCACTGGAATATGGGATTATCGGGGGCAGGAGGGGAGGAGGGCTGACTTTTTTTTTTTTTTAAGTCGAGGTATAACACGCATACAAGAGAGGCTACAGAGCTTCCCTGGTGGCGCTGTGGTTGGGAGTCCGCCTGCCGATGCAGGGGACGCGGGTTCGTGCCCCGGTCCGGGAAGATCCCACATGCCGCGGAGCGGCTGGGCCCGTGAGCCATGGCCGCTGAGCCTGCGCGTCCGGAGCCTGTGCTCCGCAATGGGAGAGGCCCGCGTAACGGGAAAAAAAAAAAAAAGAGAGAGATGCTACAAATCACAAGTGTGCCACCTGATGACTTTGGATGTACAAAATACCCTCATGTAACCAGCACCCAGATCAAGAAACAGAAGCTACAAGCACCCCAGAAAAGCTGGGGTAAAGGAAGCTTTTTAAAAAATTCTCATTTTCGGACCCAATCCTTTGAGATTCTGATCCCGAATGTGAGGTGAAGCCCAGAAATGTGCATGTTTAAGATCTCCCCAGGGGCTTCCCATGCACCATCAGGCTTGGAGTCCACCAATCTACCAAAGGTTTCCAAATTGCCCCTCAGGTGTCACCCTGGGGGTTGGGGACAGAGATAGGGAGCTGTCAGGCCTGCCTTCCCCTTCAATCAGAGCTGCCGCGGGTATCTCTTTCTTAAACAGGATCTCCCTCTAGATAAAAACAATCCCTTAATCCTCAATTCTGAAAACCATCTGTATCAGTCAGCGTTCAATCCAAGAAGCAGAACTACTGGATGGATCTGAACATACATGTATGTGTACCTGTAGATCTACGGGTCTATTCCAGTTATTTGAGCTTTTGCAACAGCAACTGCTGGTTAAATGACCTCTATGAGGCCGTTGTTTTTGCATCTGATGCTGGAGCATGAAGTCCACAGGGCAGGCAGTGGGACGGAAAGAAGGATGGAAAGTGGCGGAGACCAAGGACAACCTGGAACCCAAAAGCCTTAACTGGAACTCCATGAAGATGGACTGAAACTCCTGTCTGTTCTTGTTGCCTTTGACTTTCATGCTATGCATGTCCCCCCAGAAGCCGGGACCCTTCATCAAGGAGCTAAACACACAGACCTGGCGCAGGAGTCGGAGAGGCTGAAGGAGGATCCGGGGAATGTGGAGCAATTGCAGGCCTGGCTGCTGCCCGTGACAGCAAGGTGAGCTGCCGACAGGCAACAACACATGTGTTACAAAATGGCTGCAGCTGCCCCTCCGTCCTCCCCGGATCTCTCTGTCTCCAGCCAATGAGCAACCCACAGGACAAGGAATTCTGGGAAATGTAGTTCAGCCCAGCCAGGAGTCAACACCTGACCAGCCACCATCACCCATCTGATTGTTGATTTTCAAGCTTGGCTGCACATTGGAACCGTGTGTGGCGTTTTAAAACTCTGACGCCAGGCCTGCCATAAGGATATGTGAAAGCTTCCCAGGTCACCCTAATGTGCAGTCAAGGCTGACAGACCGACGTGAACCTTAGTGCTATCCCCAACCTGGGGCCACAGACAATAAATTCTACTCTCGTTTTGTCCTAAGAGGAGCATTGAAAGATCTGGTTATTTTTCTGAAGGTCCTAAAAGGTTGTTTTTCTCTTTACCCTACCTTCCGGCATCTGTCTGTCCTCCTTCTCCAACCTAGCCACAACCCTCCTCAGCACACTGGCTGCCATCTTGGACGAAGCCCTGCTTGGTTATCCTCCTGGTCTAAGTGGATCACGAGCACGGTGGGCAGATCCTGAGATCATCCCAAAGCCATCAAGCTCAGAGTGAACTGGACTCTCAGAGGTTTTCACAATTAAGCTTCTAAATAAAGCACCTCTTCCTCCTAGGCATCGGCTAATTAAGTGACTATAACAGCAAAGCGGTCAGTGAACACTTAACCACTGTAACGTGAGCCAGTGTTGGCAAGAGCCAGTGCCGTGGGCGTGCAGGTCGTTGAGCTGCCACTGCTGGGTCCTCCTGATTTTCTTTTTGGCAGTGCCGCACGGCTTGTGGGATGTTCCCTGACCAGGGACTGAACCTGGGAAACGGCAGTGAAAGCCCGGAGTCCTAACCACTAGGCCACCAGGGAACCCTTGCTGGGTCCTTCTTAAGGACGGCTGAAAGAGGAGCCCAAGAGGGGCCACTGCAGGAAAAGAAGTGGGAAGAGAGGTGAGGGCTGGGAATAGCATGGGTTCAAGTTCCCGTAATGCCACTAATTAGCTGAGGAGCCTTGGGCAAATCACATAATGCTTCTAAGCCTCAGTACCAGCCCTGCCTCCTGCATGGGGTCATGGAGAGTATCAGAAGAGGCAAGAGATGTGAGAGGGCTTGGTGGGAAGAAAGTCCAAAAGCACAGACATTTGTGCGTGCAAGGCAGTAGTGTTAACTCTATTACAGCACTGGTGTCAGGGGATGGTTATTTAGATTATGGATTATTTAGATCCTTGCTTTCCTTTTTCTATCTATGATGTGGTTATTTCTAATGAGATCCGCTGAAGTGTGGGACTGACACCGTTAGTTAAAATAAGGGCTTTGGGATTTCCGTTGAGTTTCTATTATTTAAGCTCTCCCCCTCCTCCCCATTTCGGCAGACAGTGAAGATTGCTGGGCCACGCCAGTCTATACTCTGTAAGTTTACATAGAGAGAACCTTTCTAAGAAACAACAGCAAAATAACCTTTCACAGCATCTGTGTGAAATAAAACAGGGGAAGGATCAGGCAGTGCTACAATATTTTTAATGACCCATATCTATTGTTTAAGGTAGTTTTCTGTGCCTGAATTAGATTTGAAGCTCCCTGAGGGCAAGGGCTGACTCTTCATTCCCCTTTATTTGGATTTGCAACAGGGCCTAGGGCAGTACAGCAGAAAGGATATTGGACGTGGGGAGCCCAAGTTCCAGGTTCTAGGTATAGCCGTGCCCCTCAAAAGTCATTTTAATCCTTCTCTCAGCCTCAGTTTACTCCTCTATAAAGTGGGAGCTACCTACTTCATGGGATTATTGAGTAGTGAGAATTTAGACAATGGGGAAATAATTCTGCGGCTCCAAAGTGCTGTGCCAGCGGGAGAAATGTGATAAGAGCTGTCACTTCTCAAGAATGAGATGTTGGCTGATTTTCTCCTTGAGGACACGGAAGCACAGAGCAGAGCTGGTCAACTCTGGGCTGCAGATGAGGAGATGCTCAGGGGTGGAGGTGATCGGGAAGGTGATGTCCCTAGGGGCCTGCAGAGTGATCAGAGTGACAGTGGTGGCTTTCTCACTGCCCACCTGTGCTCCCTCTGCTGCTGCAAGCTGTATGTTGGCCCGGTTCGTTGTTTATTCATTCATTTGTTCATCAAGTGTTTATTGAGCACCTACTCTGTGCCAAGCCCTGTGCCAGAGGTTGAGAATTGAATGGTGAGCAAAACCAGATGAGGTCCCTTCCCTCATGGAGCTGATCTACCCTCAGCTGATTCCCAAACAGGTTTGGACTCAGGCTTATGCACTGACGGATTTGGACAAATAGCTTCAGGAAGCCTCAGGGGCAGAGGCAAATGTTGTGTTCTAGTGAGATTCTACATTGAATCTGCAAAATATCAACACGTTGAGGCCAAGTCTGCTAAGAAGAAGAAAAAGAAGAAAAGGTAAACTCCCACCAACCCCCTTTCGGGTCTTCCCTTACTGGGCTCCCACCTCAGGTTTCCAGAGTCTTGTTCTTTCTGACTCCCCCGTCTACTGAAACAGACTCTCGTCTACCTTATTCACACTAAGCTGGTAAATGCTTTGGTGAAAGCCTTGAGGTAAAGGAATGATGTCCCAGCTGGAGGGACAGGTCTGTCAGAGGTCACCCTAAAATCACACTAGGGTGGCCACTTCAGACTGGCATTTGCAGGGACCTAAGAGGTGGAGAAAGTGGGGGACTAATGGCAGGGGTAAGTAAAGTAAGCAAACCCCTGTGGTATTTATTTGTTTATTTTATTTTTTGGCTGCACTGCGCTGCTTACAAGATCTTAGTTCCCTGACCAGGGATTGAACCCAGGCCCACAGCAGTGACAGCCCAGAGACCTAACCACTGGACCGCCGGGGGATTCCCCCCATGGTCTTTAAAGGTGACCCCAGACCAGGGAGGAGTGAGGGCAGGAGCGGTGCAGCTGTTGTCGGGATTCTAGCTTTTGTTTAGGTGAGGAGGGTTTGCAGGGCCTAAGCCATTACGAAAAGCAAGGAACTAGACAATCAACTATATAAATGAAAGGAGTCTTCAGCAACCAGAATCCAGAAAATTTCCATCAATCGACGCCCATGTTCAGCAACAAAGACCCAACGCAGCCCAAAATAAATAGGTAAGTAAGTAAGTAAATTTATATATATATAAAAAATCGACCCTCTTTTCCTTCTCATTTTTGACTAAACCGCCAGACAATCCCACTGGTGCATTTCCAGCTGGAATTACAGGACTCCTCTTCACGAGAAAACTAAGACATATTTTTTTATAAGACACACCCTAAAGCCAAATTCCTGAAAGACTGTAGATAATGTGAACCCCAAGTGGACTCATTAAATGAAAACTTTGTACTTCCAAATAAAGCACAGACACTCAAACCCGCACAAAACAAATGCATCGCATTGGGAATGATTAGAAGGCAAACACCCTCGTAGTGGATACCAGGTGGAGGAAGAGAACCTTGCCGCCCACCAGGGCCCCTCTGTGCATCTGTCCCAATCGCAGCCCCTCCCTCCTTCCAAAGTAGCCACACTCTTGACTTAGGGTCTTTACAGTAAGTCCCTACATACAAACCTTCAAGTTGCAAAATTTCAAAGATGCAAACGTACGTTCACGTGTCCGATCGTGTTAGTCAGTTCACGTGTCTGGCGTGCATTGTCATGTGTCTGCATCCTCTACAAGTGGTTGTGCTTTTGTGTGCTTTACAATACTGTACAGAGTACAGTAATACAGTATCTTTATTTCAAGCCCAGGATGTCCAGAAGCAAGCGTAAAAGCAGCAGTGATTTAACAGGTACAGTGTAGCTGATTGTGTTAGTTGGGTACCTAGGCTAACTTTGTTGGACTTACAAACAAATTGGACTTACGAATGCACTCTCGGAACGGAACTCCTTCGTATGTAGGGGACTTACTGTATTTCCTTATGTTTATTTATGGTTTTATCACCCTAGTGTGTATCCTTAGACAGTGTTGTTTAAGTTTTGCCCATTTTTTAGATGTCTTTTAAGCTTCTTTCAAGTGACCACTTCCCTCCATCTATTTCCCATACAGTTTATCTGTTGAAGACTCAGGCTGTCTAACCTGCAGTTTCCTGCTGTCTGGGTTTTGCCCTTGGTGCATGCCAACACATCCAAGTGCATGCATTCTTAATGCAAATAATCACCTGTTTTAAAAAAACCTGTATGCAAGCTATGTTCTTAAGGAGGGCATGACCCATCATAATCGCTTTCTCGTGAGTGTGTGGACAAAGGGAGCTCTCACAATAGAAGTAAATGAAGCAGGGAGAAAAACTTGATCTGGGGGGAGCTCTCTGTGGAACTAGTGATTTTTGAAATTTTTTTTTTTTGCAACTGGAAGTGACCGAGGAATGCCTCTCTTTAATGTCTTCCACTATAGTTTGCTTTAGTAGGGAACACATTTGCAATGGGCTCTGGAATCACGTTATGCTCCAGGGTCCAGGGTTGTATCCCATTAGGTTTTATCAGAGATGATTGCATAATAGAAGCCTGGATGTAGTAAAAACCTAAGGAATCTAAACCACTAACCAGACTCGCCAAATGTAATAAATATAAATGATAGATGAAAGGAAGAGAGACCTGGTCATTTACTTATGGTTTGGAGCAATAAAAGCAAAGCTTTACACTTTTTTCTTTAATCTTCGCAGGCAGTCATATGAACATACTTACCGGCATTTTCAAAAGGATCAAATATTGACTTAAAAAAGAGATGTATCCACTTAACGGTGACCTCCAGACACCCCCGATAAGTCCAGGACCCTAAATTATATGCTCCAGAGCCACGGCACCCACACAATGGACAAAAGAAATGAACAGTGTCGTACTTGGTGATGGAAGGTTTTTTAACGCTTAAACTTAAATACGTATGGGGACTGTTTTGATGTGCACAGGAAAGAAAAAAGCTCCCAAACTGATGGATACAATAAAAAAATCCAAAAGTCAAGAACCTCTTAAAATATACACACTACTATATATAAAAGAGATAACCAACAAGGACTTACTGTAGAGCACAGGGAACTCTACTCAATATCTTGTAATAACCTATAACGGAAGAGAATGTAAAAAAAGTATATATATATTTATATGTATATGTATAACTGAATCACTTTACTGTACACCTGAAACTAACACAACATTGTAAATCAACTATATTTCAATTAAAAAAAAAAAAAGCCGAGAGATAACAACCAAGGTCAAGGCACTCTTCAAACCCAATAGGCCACAGACACAACCTTTAAAACTTTACTACAGCATTAGTTGTACAGCCACAAAAGGGGCCTGAAAGACATGGCGGGGATAAAAGTAATTAGACAGAGGCCTTAACTGGTCCCATCCTGGTTCTCTGTTCTCCTTGCTTTCCTTGGTTCTTTTAGGGATTGTATTTGTGAAAGAAATCAGGAGTGTGCATCCTCCTCACTGTTAACAGTGGGGCTGGGAAGGAGCCATGGTGGATGATAATCAGAAGAAGGGCTTAGTGCAGATTCGACAGCCAGGCTGATTTCTCTCCTGGGCTCAGGAGGTTTTAAAATCTGCTGGCAAGACTGGCTCCTGGGGCTTCCCTGGTGGCACAGTGGTTGGGAGTCCGCCTGCCGATGCAGGGGACACAGGTTTGTTCCCCGGTCCGGGAGGATCCCACATGCCACGGAGCGGCTGGGCCCGTGAGCCATGGCCGCTGAGCCTGCGCGTCCGGAGCCTGTGCTCCGCAACAGGAGAGGCCACAACAGTGAGAGGCCCGCGTACCGCAAAAAAAAAAAAAAAAAAGATTGGCTCCTGTTCTTAGCGTGTAGATGGTAAAGTGATTTCCAACCCTGGTTTTTACAACGCTCTAGGGCATTTCCAATACAATGTATGTGTTTAAAATTCTCAAAACCAAATTAATCTGAATTCGCTGAAAAGGCATATGTGATTCAGAAGATTTTTTTCTTAGTTATTGTCTGGTTTACCTTTCTGAAACGCTTGATACTCCTTCTTGGAATTCCTTCCTGCCTGGGCTCTGTGACAGTGTTACTCTGATGTTTCAAGTCTAACCCCCTGCCTTCCGGGCTGGCTCCTGCTGGTTCCAGGCCTCATCTCTGGATCACTAAAAATTCCACAGAGCTCTTCCTTGAAGGCTTCTCTTGTCCCTGCCCCCCAACTCCAGCCCCCAACACAAAGTCCTTCGTAGACTCCTCTTTTCAAGATTTCCAACTTCAGCCTCTAAGAGCTCCCTGCTGTACGAAATACCCACCATGTGAAATTTCTCAAGGGGAGGCTGGGCTGGGGCCCAGCAGCGATGCTCAAAGATAGAGCAGAACTTGGAAAGGGAGTTAAATCTACCATGGCTTCCGGGCTTCTATTAATTCACTTCTCAGGCTGGGTTGGGCTCGGCCTAAGCACGTTACATGCATTATGGCATTTAATCTTCACACCACCTCTCTGAGGAAGCACGATTATACCCATTTTCTACACTTGAGATTTAAGCTAGGAGAGGGCGGGCGCTAGATGAAGCAGAGCTGGGCTGTGAGCCATCACACGCTTCTGTCTGAAGCAGGGGATTTTGTCCTGTCTCTGGACAAACAGACTGGCTGGATCAGGGCCTGGCAGGAAGGTGAGTCCAAGCCACCATGATGCAGGAGTAACCAATCAAAAGGACCAGGAGCTCAGCTAGAGTGTGTGAGTGTGTGTGTGTGTGTGTGTGTGTGTGTGTGTGTGTGTGTGTGTGCGCGCGTTAGAGTGACTTACTCTGCGTGGATGGTGGTGGTAGGTAGTGAGGTACGATCAAAGAGACAGAAAAATGCTCACAGGAACGAGCAGTTGCCCTCAGATGGATCTCACATCACAGGTCCCTGCCTACACATACAGCCCTATTCCGACTAGAACGCAGGGAGTTAAAAATGAAACAGCCCTTGAAACTGAAACCAAATTATCCATGGCAATTTATTAAATAACTAAGGTTTTCTAGGCCTTATTAAAATAAATGTTTAGTGTATTTTCTTATCCTCTGATGTTCACTTCTGCACTTGTCAGCACCTGCCGGCAGCAGCTGGAGTAATCTGGCCAATTTTGCTGTATGTGCAAATCAATTTGATTTCCCCCCCAAAAAGATAAAAATCAGTAAAGTGATTAAGTTACAATTAAGGCATGTCATTGAAAGCACAGATAACAAGAAAAGGCTGAACAGGACACGCCCTGAGGTCACCATTGACTTCCTCCTACGCAAATTAAATGATTTTTCCCCTCATTCTTCTTGCCTGCTCTACTGTATGGGGTATTCCGGGTGATCAACACGACTCCTCCTACTTCTTGAAATTCTCTCCTCTTTTGGCTTCCATCATGCTGTCCTTATGCCAGGTTCCCTTCTTGGCTCCTGTACTGGTTCCATACATGATAATCTGTTCAACCATCCACCCATCCATCCATCCATCCATCCATCCCTCCATCTTATAGATATTTAATGACCTAGTGTGCCAGGCACTAGGAAAAAGGATGGGGCATATTTATGCCTGGTTTTACAGTTGAAAATGCTTTTATATTATTTCATTAATTTCTTGCTACAACCATGTGAGGTGGCTATTGGTACCTTCATTTTACAGAGGAGGAAACAGGTTCTGAGAGGATCTGGGATTTATTCATACCAGCATAGCCAGCAGGTGGCAGAGTCTGGACAGGAATTCAGGTTTTCCTGCCAGTAAGAATTCATAATGGCATGCTCTTACATACTGGTCAAGTAGAATTTCGCAACTAGTCTCATCATTCCTAATTAAATGTCATGATGCAGTCAATACATATCTATTGAAACTGTGCTAGGCTCTGGGGGATGCAAAGTCTGGGTCCCTACCCTCATAGAACTTGTGGCCTAGTAGGGGAGACATTAATTATATGTTTACACCACAAACATTTGCTTTTAAGGTATGAGGGAAAGTGGACCTAGTTATGAAAATCAGGAAGTCTTTCAAGAGAAAGTAATCATTAAGATGCATTCTGAAGGATGAGTCAGGGTTTTGGGAAGAGGGGATGAAAGAAAATCATATACAGAGAAGGAAAAGCACGTGCAAGGGCCCTGTGGCAGGAAGACCCAATGTGCTGAAATTTTAAAGGCCAGCTTGACTGGCATATAGAGACTGAAAGGGAGCCCAGCACAGGATGTGGTTCAGACCATGCAAGACTGTGTAGCCATAACAATGATTTTTACTTTGAGCTTCAGAGCAATGGGTAGACACAAGTTAAGAGAATGACATGATTAACTTCTTTGATTCTAACTTCTGTGTGCAGAATGAATTGTAGAGGGGCAAGAGTGGACGCAGGGAAAACAGCTGGAGGGCTTCTGTAGTTGTCCAGGTGAGAGGTGATGATAGCTTGGACCAGCGTGGTGGTGGTGGAAATGGCGAGAAGAATCCCACTCTGGGCCCCTCTACAAAATGGGCCCCCCGCTCTGCTCCAGCCCATTTTCTCCCTAAACCCTGTCACCAGAGTGTGCTCACGCATTTGCAGTACACGGAAGCATGTCCACACTTCAGGGCTCTGCAGGAGTCTCCTCTCCCAGGAAGCCTTCTCCAGATAATGCTAGTCCTCCGAGATCTTTCAGAAGCTGAGTCTACCTTCTGTATTGTTCACTTCAAACCTGCTTCTTCTCGACGGCTTGGCTGTTCTCCGATCCTTTCCTGAAGATGCCTTCATTTCTCTTGTCTTGCTTTCTCCCTTTGGAAAGTAAATGCTTTGTTGGCATTTGCTGAATGGTGTCAACAGGGCTCCTCTGGAAATGACATTTGTAAATGATTACTCATGCCAAATGCCTTTTTTTTTTTCCTAAATTAAACACTGGTTGCTTTAAATCTGTCTTCATGATCTTGTTCTATCAAAACGTTTGTCCCAATTTTTCAATTCTTTCCTCTAAACTCTTTTCCATATATCTCCTAGTGGAAAGCAGTTTCAGGGGGAATGGAGTGGGGGCGGGGGCTGTGGTCAGCAGTGTAATTAAACAGGAGCTATCTGACCAGAATTCCTATACCTTTGGGGTATCTGATTAATCCTTTCCACAGGCACCATTATTCAT
The DNA here is from genome assembly GCF_008692025.1 of Phocoena sinus. Lineage (NCBI taxonomy): Eukaryota > Metazoa > Chordata > Mammalia > Artiodactyla > Phocoenidae > Phocoena > Phocoena sinus. Next base: position 89,212,710 of record NC_045771.1, read on the forward strand.
GCCTTGATGGAATCTCATTTTATAGCCCTTAATACACGGACCCAATTTATCCACATCACATTGTATTCTAATACTTGTCATCCAAGTTATTAGCTATCTCCTTCTCAGTGTAAAATCATCAGCAAGTTTGATTAGCTTATTCCCTGGGGATGATGGGGAAGATAAGAAGAGACACAGTACAATATGACCACCAAGGGTTTGGCATCAAGAGCAGACAGCTAAGTGGAATCCACTTACAGAGCTGGGGGTGGCCACATAAACATCTGCCCCCCGGGAGAGGGTGTCTGTGTGGTACCCAGAAGCCACAGCCATAAAGGGTTGGCCGCGGTCAGGCCTGGTGGCACCGAGCCATCGTCCTGGGTGGGATCACTTCAATAAAAAAGAGCGAGGCTTCTCTCTCTCCTGCTTCCTAACATCCCCTGCCCCCCAAATATCCTTCCTGAGAGGCACAGCTCAGAAGCCCCTCTTTATTCCAGGACATCACTGCAGCCTGAAATCCCTGTTCTTCCCCTACTGGGGACCTGGCAGGCAGAGAACCTAGAAGGAGACGCGCAGTGCTGTTTATCGCTCTCTCACCAGCACAGAGTTGGCTCTAAGCAGCCAGCCTCTTCTCCCTCTTCTCTGGAACCAAGCCTGAGCCCTGGGACTCAGACATGGCTTCAGTCCTTTCTAAAGCAAGAGAGAAGGGGCCCGCGTGACCCCTACAGGATGGTGGGCTCAAAGCCCTCAGAGAGTTTCCAATGCCTCTTCCCCTCCCCTACCACCCATCCTCAGCTCAATCAGGCAAAACTCCCACAGCCCGTTCTGGGGTCCTTTTAAAAGCTCCCACCGTTTTTCACCAAAGATCCTTTATTAATCACCCTTGTGTTCTTCTGAGCCCGGCAAGAGGAGGATGAAAGAGGCTCTCTCTTTGTGGTGGCACTCCTTCAGGAGGTGGAGCCTCACTGCCTTCCCCAAGACTATGGGCTGGACCTAGGGACTTGTTTCTAATGGACAGCATCAAGCAGAAGTGGCTGACAGTGTATCACTCCTGAGAAGACGTCATAAATGGCCTTTGGACTCTCCCTCCTTTTCCTCAGATCGTTGGCTCTGGGGGCAGTGAACCGCTATGCTGTCAGCAGCCCTACGGGGAGGCCTAAGGTACTGAGGGCAAGGAACCGAGGCCTCCTGCCACCAGCCAGGTGAGCGGGCCACCTTGGAAGTGGGTCTTCAGGCGCCGGCCAAGCCTTCGGATGACAGCAGCCCTGGAAGACAGCTTGACTGCAACCTCACGAGAGACCCTGAGCAAGAACCACCCAGCTAAGCTGCTCCCACGTCTTGACAATAAATATTTATTGTTTCAAGTGGCTAAATGTTGGGGTCACTTGTTACGTAGCAGTAGGTTACTAATACACTCTCACTACCTCAGAGGAAGGCCTTGATCCCCTCTCTCCCTTCAATTGCCTTTTCAGGTTCCATCTTGATCTCCTTTCTGTTCAGGGAGTCTGATGTCCCTCTGGTACCCTCTACTGTCTGTCCCCGGCTTCTACTGTGGGTCTCCACAGTCTCGAGGGCTCTTTCCCGACCAGAGGGGGATGTAAGGGAGGAGCTCCCCCGTGGCCTGGGTTTGGAATTCTAGCTCCCTGCCTACGATCCAAAGTGACATCTGGCATTAGGAGAATGCCTCTTTGCAGAGAGCAGCCTTCCTCAGGCTATGCAATTCCCTCGTCTGTGAACTCGGTGGGGCTTAATGACTTTACTTAGGCCGACAGGCAGCAGGAAAAGACTTTGCAAAATAACCAAAATAACGTGTTCCCTTATGTATCATATGCACCTCTCCTGTACCCTTTCTGCTCATCTGCAGCTTCTGCAAAAGGTCATGTCTCGTTTCAACTTTGCAGTTAAGTGCATCTGACACTAAGCGTGGATTCCAGAACTGGATGGAGATGTAATCTGGCTTCAATGTTGCAAGGTGCGCCCCGCTACCCCAGCCCGCTGGCTGTGTCCTGCCACAGTCGTAAAGGAGGAGGAGATCCCATTCTCGCTTCTCTTGTAACCGTACAAGAGGCACGATGTAGTTTTTGGTAAAAAAGTTATTCAGGCAGCTCTTCCATCTGATCAAACCCTAGCAATTTTATATCTCAGTTCTACGGGGCAAGGTCAGACAGTTATAGATGTCAATATTTTGGAAGGCTTGGAAAAGTGGAGTGGCCCTCAAAGCAGTGGTTCTCAAAGTACAGTCCCTGGGGGAACAGAACCCGCATCACCTGCTGGCTTGGTGGAAATGCAAGTTCTCGGGCCCGACCCCAGACCCACTGAGGCAGAGACTCTGGGGGTGGGACCCAGTCACCTGTATTTAAACGAACCCCTCCCACCACCCCAAAGGAACAATTCTGATGCACGGCTAAAGGCTGAATATCACTGACTTAAAGGATTAAGTGTCTAAATCATTCATTCATCCATTCATTCATAAGACGTTGACTGAGTGCCTACTATTTGCCAGACACTCTGGGGCGATGAAGCGGAACTGGAAGGAACTCCTTCCTCAAGGATTTCACGGTCCTCCCTTCCCTTGCTTTGTGACAAAGCGTGAGAAGAGAGGAGAACTCGAAGACACAGATTCAAGGAATGGAAACCACTCTTTACATGTAAAGAGTCTTTTCAATGGACAGGAGGCACACCAAAATTGTTTTTTTTTTCCAGGAATGATCATACTCTCAAAATAGTAACTTTTCTAAAGTAAGTAAATGTGTGGGTTTAATATATCATGTACAGCTGGCTCAGCCTTTTTAGCTTAAAAAAAAAAAAAGATTATGTGATCCCACCATGAATGAAATGCAGAACTACCTTAAAGATTCACTTAGTTTTGTGCCTGTCTTTTAACGAACAAACTATTCTGTTGTTTCACCATCTTCCGTGAAGTCACACTTCCTCCCCTCTTTTTCTGTAAGTAAGATGCCTTATTCAGCCTTAGAGCTAAGATGTATCGTGCTTCCTATGACTGGACTCGATATCTCTACATTTGTTAACTCATTTGATCCTCCCCAACCTTATAAAGTACATGCAGCAAACAGGCTATATAGGTGAAGAACAGAGGCTGGAAGAGGCAGGAACAGGAACCCAGACCCATCTGTTTTTTTGTTTTTTTTTTTGCGGTACGCGGGCCTCTCACTGCTGTGGCCTCTCCCGTTGCGGAGCATAGGCTCCGGACGCGCAGGCTCAGTGGCCATGGCTCACGGGCCCAGCCGCTCCGCGGCATATGGGATCCTCCCGGACCGGGGCATGAACCCGCATCCCCTGCATCGGCAGACAGACTCCCAACCACTGCGCCACCAGGGAAGCCCCAGACCCATCTTTTAACCCCACGCGAATTATACTGTGCTGTAGTCAAAGCCCCACTGGGTCATTTTGCTGCTCATTAATTGGGGGAACATAAAAGGAAATATACCCTCCCCTAGAAGACCGCTAGTATGACCACTGGCTAAAGCTCAATTGGGGGATTTATTTTTAAACATTAAAGTTCACGCTGCATTCCTCCGTCAGTACCATGGGTCATGAGGAACTGGCCACCAACTCTTTCTGGTCACCGGCACTGGTTGCCTGTGTGAGAATCTGCTCGATGCTCAGCAGATCTCGCTTTGAGAAGATGCTCCACATTTGTTCCTTTCTCAGGCCGCTTCAGTGACTTTCAAGGATTCACTGAAACACTATTGGGGCAGATAACTTTCCTGTGGTTACGCATGAAGTTGAGTTAATCCAGCCAAGCCTGGGCCCTCGGGATGATGGATGCCCAGTTAACCCAGCTGCTGCAGGGGTGGAAGGTATCACTGGTGGCCACAGAAGAAACCAAAGCTGTCTGGCTGGACCAGTAACACACTCAGCCCCTTGACACAAGCACAAGGCCTGCCCTGGCCAGCCAAGTTTATCCACCACACAGGCCTAGCGTTCATTTACGGGGGCATCACAGCTCACCCACGAGGCAACTAAGAGGCATCAGGAGACCGCTTCTGCCTGTTGCATTCTTGGGAATAACCTGGTGACTTTAGTTTTATGCAGCTGAGAAAGTCTGAAGTCCACGTGGGCTGTGTAGAAAACCACACAGGTATCTTTCAAGCCACATACAGAGCATGCAACTTGAGGTGAACCCAAATACATCCTCCTTCACCATCGGCTTTCTGTAACAAAGGCTTTTCAGGACATCAAGTCCAACCCCTAGTTCTAATTCAGGGGTGCTTGTTGGCTTCTGCTGAGACACTGATTTGATTAGTGGCATTCCATGGAACTACAGACATGAGATGTTGAGCTTACCAGTGTTACGATTTATTCCAGGATTCTGAAATGGGGAACGCACCTATCGATGGCACGCTGGAGGCTGCGAGATTCTGAGAAAGCATTTCACGCATATAAATGGCACATGCGAGGAAACAGTTTGCTTATGGTTACAATGCCGAAGCTGGAGACCATCCCATTGTGCTCTCCACCCTCACGGAGTGATGGCTCCACGGGAAACCGCTGGGATTAGATGATACTGCATTTGGACACCCATACGCCGCCTCATTTATCTACCTGTGACAGGGACAGTGCTGGAAGAGAATCAAAAGATGACAAATTGTTTCTGGTTTTAAAGGAGCTGTTCAGGCTGGGTGTACTCCCGGGGGGAACCAGGTTTCATGCCAGCAGCCATCACTTCATTCTGTTGTGAGGCCACATTTTGGCAAACACCAACCGGCAGATGATTGCTGTCTCCTTTCACCAGCGGATTTAAAGACACTTGCTCTGAAAGCCTGAAATACAGCCATTCTGAAGATGTGTACAGCACAGAGCAGACCTGCCCACACACTGCTGTGAGGCAGGATGGCAGGCATTAGACAAGAGTTCCAGATGAGAGGGATTTTTTTCCCCATGTTGAGGCAGACAGATAACAGGGGAATGATTCTGTAGGATTCCACAGCAGAGATACCATATCACCAAATGACTCTGGGAAAGACTGACTTGTGTAAGATAAGGAGATAAAAATTCCTAGGACACTGGCCACTGGAATCTGCTTTTGTGGATACAGACCTCCCTCCACCCCAAGCTTCCAACTTCCCTGGGGGCAGGGAGAAGGCACACTGGAGTCTCAAGTTGGTTTCAAGACCCGAGCATAACCTGAGCCCTCCACCATGCCTCTCCCTACAGCCTCTGGTCCAGCCAAGGCTGGGCATCATTCTGGCTGTGACCCGTCTTCCTTCTTTCCAGCTGATGCTTCCTCTCTGGGAATTGACCATATAATTCATGGTTGATACACTCAATCCTCTGGAGGTGAACGTTCCTCAGCCCATTCACTTCGTGTTTCTTCTCCGCCATGTGCCGGAATTCGCAAGGCTGGGGAAGTGCTTCACTACGCTTACATATACAGATGCCAGGTGCCTATTCTAAGCATTGTGCTGGTATCTACTCATTTTATCCTCCTGACAGTCTTTGAGACAGGTACTAATATTATCCTCATTTTGTAGATGGGGAAACTGAGGCACAGAGAGATTGAGGCTTCGGCTGAAGGTCACCTAGCTGGTCAGTGGCAGAGCCACAGTCACGCCCAGACAGCTTGGCTTCAGGCTCTGGCTGGCGCTAACCCCTTGCTGCTACCTTTCCAACACAACCCGCCTTCAAACACAGCAGCTGAAGCCCACGTGGGTCCTGGTTAGGCCAGGCCTTTCTCCTTCCCAGGCCTCTGGATTCAGTGGATGCCCGGAGCTGGAGCACAGAGCCTGCAATGTGAAAAGACACAGGCTCATCTCCAATCCCCCTGACTGGTTTCAAAGTTCAGGCCAGACGTCCAAACGCTTATTCTGTGTTTGTTTGTTTTGAACATTCCACCATGATGCCCCCAGATGCTTCACAGACGGTCTCTCTGTTCTCCTTCCTTAGGCGAGCATCTGGACCCCTCCCCGCACACCTCCCACCTCTGGCAACACTCCTGCTGCCAGGGACTGATGTTCCCTGCCTCACCTCATTATACATTTCAGCTGAAAACTCCTATTTTCCACGTGGCAGCGAGGAGTATTTATAGCACAAGTCACATGCCAAGGTGTTCTCAAGTTTATCATTTGGAATAATAACCTTGGAGCACAGTCACCATGCCCATTCCACAGATGGGTAAGGAGAGGTGGGAGGTCACAGCAAGGTTTCCAAGGAGTCCTAAACTGCCAGGTCTCTTGAGCCACTTCTATACAATCCTCTCTCCAGATTGCTTTCTCTCATCTTCCTGTTTAACAAACTTATCGAAGGCCTGGGAATGAGAGATGCTGTCAAGATCAAGTCGTACCGTATCTGTGTCTGCACTCCAGTTCCCAGAATACTAACGAGCAACTCTAAGGTCCAGTGGCAGGAACATCAATGCTTAGCTTTCTGCCAAAACCCATTCTCATTAGTAGGCTTACATGCATGAAAGACATATGTGGAGTTTTCAGTCTGCACAATTCTCTCATCACCCGTTATAACTAATCAGAATGCTGAGCGGATTTATTCGCGTGCAGAACACAACCCACCGCCTTCAGCGTCTGCTGAAATGACTGTAACCTTCTTCTGATGGAATCTTCAGGCCAAGAAATAAAAGGTAGATCATAACCTTATAGGCAGACTGAATAACAGTCTTTCAGAGTCATCACTGTAAGACTGTTTTTCAAATAGTTATTAAAGAAAGCTCAGATCCCAGGTGAAAGAGATACGAGAGAGCCAGAGGATGTGTTCATTGCCCGGAGCCTGGAATTAGAAACTACAAAGGTTGGAAGTTTCATAAAGGTGAATTTGCCTCCAATCGTGGACACACTATTCGGCGGCTGCTGTGCATTTTTTTCACCGGGGTCTCTGTTCAGGGCAAATGCCCTGGAGTGAGAGTCAGGAGTCCTGAGGACTAGTCCCGGCTGTGCCCCTATCGGTTGTGTGACGTTAGGAAAGTCGCTAAACTTCTTTGAGCTCCCAAATCTGGGGGAGCCAGCCCCCAGCAGTCTACCTTACTGAGTTGTTACTCAAATCAAAATGAACACGCTATGAGAGAGTGCTTCGTAAAGACGCTGTAGATATTTCTAAAGATATATGATCACCCTCCAAAGGCGGTAGTGAGAACAGAAGTCTCTCATCTCTGTTTTCAAAGGAATCACCTTCTAGACATACTGCTGAGAAGTGGCATTTGGGAGTGCGACCGCGAAAGACCGTCTACGTCACAGGATTCAAAAGCAGGCAAGAGCTCACTGTTTCACTCGTTCACCATCTCTGCTTACGTTCACCCTTGAGTCCTTATCTCACCATCCAGTGCAATGCTTGGAGTACTTAACGAGCACCCAGTGGGTACTCATACATGTGAGACAAACCAAAGAATGCTAATCTAAAGATTTCAGTCCCTCTGGTGCAGAAAGGTCGTCCATGGGAAAGAAACTGGGGGGATTTCTGGGAGCCTGAGTCTAGGGTAACCAGCCAACTTGGACTTGGATTTCTGGGACAAACTGCTCACTTGACCCGAGCATCATGTTTGAATAGCCATTTTGCCTCCTCCCAGCTGGCAGGGAATAAAGTATGTGAACTAAGGGAAGTCTGGTGGAAAGCATGTGTGTCTCTGAGTTCCCAAAGAGTTTATCCCTAGAGATTTATAGCCTGGGCATTTCCCCTCTCCTTTTGCCCCTATTAGTTTCAATTTCCCTAGCTGACACCATCTTTTCACTGTCAGGAATCCAACAGACTCACACCCCTTCTATTTTTCCTGCATCACATTATCACCTCTAAGATAGATCCCTGATCCCTGTTGGTGGCTTCCTGCCACTAGCTAAATCTCCTACCTAACAGCTCAAGGCATTCAGTGCAAAACTGCAGCCTTCAGCAGGGCTTGGACCTGGAGTTGTTGGGCTTGCCCTGTGCAACATTCACCAGCAACACATGTGTGCTGCAGAATTGCCATCTGGATCGAGCACTGACTGGTGCACACAGCAGGGAAATAACATTTTGGGCCACTGAGGAGATGTGATCGGTGGGGATTTCCCCTTTAAAAACTTACAGCAAAAGCCTGCCTGAGACTATTCAGTATTCATAAGTGGAAAGCAGAGATGGCGTTTCTGTTCCGCCAAGAGCAATAGCTATTTATCATAGCAAATGACTGAAATAGTTATACGTACAATGCTTTACTCAGTGCTGTAAATTACGGTATACAGAAGATTAAACTTAAGCCTAATGCTACCCTTGAGCTTCAACAGCTGAGTCCTATAAATGGGTACCCGTTAAGAAGAGAGAACCTTTTTCCTGGTTACTGTTTAAAAGTGTATCTCTATTAAAAGCTTGTCTTAGCCATAAATTACCAGGAAGCCTGCCCCTGGCCCCAGGCAGGCTCTTCCTCGGGGCACTGCCTCACAGAGTCACATCTAAATGACACAGTGACAAGCCTGAGAGTCAAAGCATGTGCTGTGCTGACCTCCAGTGGGATGGAGGTAAGAGGGACTTCGCATGGGTCTGAACGAGCACTTACTGGCTCTGGGCCAGGAGAGGGGTGGGAGGGCTCTGCAGGGCCTTAAGGAGATCTTCAAAATTGAAATGATCCCGAACTCCATCAATCTAAAGAAAATGCTTCTTCTGGAATCTGCTGTTCCGTGAAGTATCAAGGAACCTTGACCTGGAGCCGAAGCCCCACTTCGGCTCCAGAGAAGCCGGGCCTCTCACTGCTGTGGCCTCTCCCGCTGTGGAGCACAGGCTCCGGAAGCGCAGGCTCAGCGGCCATGGCCCACGGGCCCAGCCGCTCTGCGGCATGTGGGATCTTCCCGGACCGGGGCATGAACCCGTGTCCCCTGCATCGGCAGGTGGACTCTCAACCACTGCGCCACCAGGGAAGCCCCGAAGCCCCACTTTTAACTAACTACATTTTATTCTCCAAGCACTTGCTCCTCAAAGTGTGGTCCATGGACCAAAAGCACCAGCATCACCCGGGAGCATGTTAGAAACACAAACCTGCTGAATTCAAATCTGCATTTTAGCAAGAAACCCCCAGGGGGCTTATATGCACATTAAATTTGGGGCATCAAGGGATAAGTAAGCAGGTGTTAACAGGGAGGAACCCCTTGATTTTCACACTGGAAATCATTACAAGTGACAAACAGGATTTATGGGAACAGGTCCTAAGAGTGGGCTGTATGATTCTGAGCTCTCTTTTGTCCAATACTACTTCAGAACATTTTCAGGAACTTGAAAGGTTTTTATGAGCTGGGAATGAATGTATTACTCTGAACTAGAGATATGACCCGAAACACCCCAGGGTGTAAAACAGAGTGAATTAGCAAAAAGTTCATGCTTTGTAAATCAATCATAATCCTCTTGGGAATCAGGAGGCTGAGAACGCATGGCAATGTTTTGAGCCAGGATTTCAATTCTTTGTTGTAATTACCAGTTGACTTTAAGTGGGATATGTATGTAAAAATCTATGTTGTTTGAGAAGATAGAGATCCTGAACAACCGTATTCTTTATGAGAAAAAATTATTGTTCAGTATACATGTTAAAAACTTAATGCACTAAATAAATAGATAGATTTAAATAGATAGATAAAGAAATAAAATAAAATCTATTGTGGCCAAGCTAGCAGAGGGAAAAATGGCAAGACAGTTAAGAAAACTGCTCATTTAAGGGAAGGCAGGAAAGGAGAACAAAAACAAATAAAATGCAAGGTACACAGAATGCAAATTAAAAGACAGAGATAAGTCCAAATATATAATCACAATAAATGTAAATGGATAAAACTCACCTATTAAAAGACACTATCAGATTGGACTTTTAAAAAAGCCAAGCTATACACTACTTACAAGAGAGACACCTAAAACAAAATGACACAGAAAGGTTGAAAATAAAAGATTGGAAAGAGATAAGGCAATACACATTGACCAAAAGAAAATTAGATGGCAATGTTAATCAGATAAAATAGGACCTAAGGCAAAAGCATTAATAGGGACGAAGACTCCACCACTAAAATGACATGAGTCATAAACTTACATGTATCCAATAGCACAGCCTGAAAATGGTACTGCAAAAGGTGTTAGAATTTCAGGAGAGACTGACACACAACCATCATAGGAGACTTAAAACTCCTTCTCAGAAACTATAGACCAAGCAGACAAAAATGGTGAGGATAAATAGGATTTGAATAACAAAATAAACAATTAATATATGGAACCCTGCACATAAAAGAGAGATTATACAAGTTTTCTAATAACATGACACATTAAAAAGAAAAAAGCATGATCACAAAGGAGATATCCTAAGTTATAAAACAGGTAACATAACTTTCCCTGGCCATCACAAATGAAACTAGAAATCAAAAATAAAACAAGAGTAAGGCCCCCCGTCACCACCCTTTACATTTGGAAACTAAAACTATGCTCCTTAATTACTAATTGGCAATGATGTGATTGTTTTTTTTTTCTATGTGTGGCCTAGTTGCTATGGGACCAGGTTAATTTATATGACATTTGTCATGGGTATCACCAGAAACAGGAAACTCCCCAAGCCATTATAGCTAAATTATTTTGTACTTTGAACTAAATTCTAACCCAAAGGGAAGGTGAAGTACCTGACTCCAGGAAGAAAAGAAGGGGTGTGCGTGGGTTAACTACAACCTAGTCGTACAGCACCAGAAGCTGCGGTTGGCTCATTCCCCAGACTGTGCCCTATCCTATCACACTATACCCATCTCTTGCTGCTAGCCACTACTGGCTGGGCGCAGAGACTGTCCTAGCAGTGCTCTAGTCACCTGGGAAAAGGTGCCATTCAACTGATGTGGCATCCTACAATCAGTAGGGTCCTGGAACCGAGCAAATTCTGTAGATCACAGTTTACATGGGACCCTCTGTCTTCTTGTTCACAGGGCCAAGCACGTCTTAAAAATGACTGCGGAATGCTGCACAGGAGACACACAAGAAAAATATAGGTCCATGTGTCCCTGGGGTAGAAAGCAGGCCCCCTGAGAAATCCCCCCAAATCAATCCCAAACCAACCACTTCCTCTGGACTGTGCTTCCAGTTCAACACAATTCCAGTGCTGGCTGAATAATGAAAGAAATATTAAAAAGAAAAACACCAAACAACCTAAAAAGAATAGAATATAGGATGGGGTGATACAGATCAAATCGCATTGATGATAGGTCTGCAAGTTCTGTGGGCCAGCAGGGGCGGGGGAGATGGAGCAGTAAGAAAATAAAAGAGAGGACCAGAGCTCTTCTGCCTGTGCCACGGACACCTGTGGTGGTCAAAACAGCCCTGTGGTTCCCTGGCTCACAAACAAGCCACAGAGTTGGGGCAGCTCCCCCTGCCCTGGGCCTCCTCACTGGTCTCCCAATCCTTCTCAAACATCACCAACACTGCCCCCCATCAAAGAGTATCCTAGGCAGAGGTGTGTTGTCAGCACAGACGCTTCCTACCAACTACCCCCTCGGGTGAGTGTCACAGTGGTAAGCACATGACACGGGCAGCTGAAAAAGTGGCACAAGAATTTTCAGAGCTGCTGTCCAGGTCCTTCCTCTTTCAACGCTCCGGTGACTTAATTCATACGCACCTGGAGAGAGTGCTGCCATCAGACGATGCCCTAGAGCTGACTGTCATGCAGGTCACTGAGTCAGGGGTCAGTCGGGGCTGGTGTTAACGGGACCTCACTGCTGGGGACTGGGCAGCAGGGGTCCTGATGGGGGCGGCTTGTTTGAGAGGGATACCTACGGGGTGGGGACAGCCACTTAACGAGACGAGTGGAAAATTATAGCCACCCCACCAGGGAAGCCATACTCATCTGAGAAAAATGCATCTCTGGAGAAGCCTCAGGAATTTGAAGAAATAATTCCTGGGAGAGAAAAGTAAAGCATCTACGATGCTAATAAACAAGCAAGTAACAGGGTTAGTCAGAAACCAAACCTTAGACAGAAATCCATAGTTCCAGTTTTGTAAAACAAACACCAGAGTTGCTTTCTCTGGAAAAAAAAAAAGATTATTCATTCCACGTGAAGTAAGATTCATCATAGTGAAATTGTTTACTTATTTTTTCATCATTTACTCCCCTCGATTTACATTTTCCCCCGGATGTATTTATTTCTCACGCATCTCCTACACAGCAATTCCCCAATGTGCACTCATTTTTCAGTAGTGCCTGGCCCCATGAAAGACCAAAGGAAAGGCCTTGGGCAAGCTCTTCACTACAGGATTTCCTCAATTCCAGTATGCCACCGATGGTAAGAGGCCACATCAACTTAACAGCACCTTTTCCAGAAGAGAAAAAAAAAACCCTGCCATAGTAAATATACACATGATATGGGAAGAAGCACTTGGACTTTAGAAACAATAGGGCTGGGAACCTTCTTTAGAGACTCCCTGACCCCACCCCCAGCCCCAAGGTGAGCCTCTACATGGTGCCTCATATGTGACACTTTGGGAGGGACCTCTCAGTGACCCCAGGCAAAGCACTCAGAATCAGCTCCCGGAGGGAATACTCCAGATGCTCTTCCAAAACGAAAATTGTGATGGCGGAGTGGCAGTTTGGATGGGAGTTGGGCTCTAGCATTAGGGCGCGAGGTGAAAAGGATGGATAATCAAGCCCACCCTTGAAAACCCTTCCACTCATAAAGTATGGTAGATATGGTTTGGGGATAGTGGGCTCTCTTCATGGCCAGTTTCTCCTCCAGGATTGGAAAAGAGCTTTGTTTCTCTGCTTGGACACCAGATGAAGGAGTGGGCTTGTATGTGGCACTGCAGTATTAATCCAAAAAAGTGCATTATTATTATTATCATCATCACCATCACCAGCACCCAGTGCACACGGTTGAACTCTGATAAATTCAGAGCGATGGGACTCCAAATCGAAAGAGGCGCATTTTTATTTTTTACTGCAAGACCTCTGAGTGCTTTGATGGGCTAATAGCTGCCGAGAACCTCCAGAGGGTAATCTGGCATGTGGTCTTTCCCAAGCATGTGTGTGCCCCCAAACTCCAGCTCGCAGAGCACAGATGCACTACTATGGGGAGGGAACACTGCTTCGGAAACCCTGTTCTGCTCATTGCTTCGGATGGGGACAATGCCAAGATGACCTTTCGAATCAGTGCTGGCAACATTCTTCGCTCGCATTTAAATAAAGCGATGGCTGTTCCCCTAATTTTTCTCGGTTGATACAGCTCCGAGGAATGGAAGGGAGCAGCCCATACAGCGAGGACAAGCCAGTGATGAGTCAGAAGCCGGGGGTCATGTTACAGTGTCAGCCTTCCAGAACTCAGCTGTGGTCAGGGATCAAAGGAGCAGCCTCACCAGTGCTCAGTGAGGAAGGACGGTTCCCCTGCATCAACCTCTCCAACTGCACCTGAACACAGACAGTCATTCTCTTTGAAGGAGCAACATCTTCTAAACGAATGTCCTCGCTTACCCACGGAATGTGGCTTACAACTGGGAAGCCAATTTCCTTCCATGCTCACTTTCTCCCTACTTTCTTCCAAGATTCATTTTTTAAAAAGTGTATTGAGCACCAGTTGTAGATCCAGCGTTCATTGTGTTAACTCAGGGAACACAATGGTGAGCACGATGACAGGGCTCCTTGAAACTCCTAGTCTGGGGGGGGGGGGTGCCGGGCGTGAACATGCGTATGCAACAGGGGTGGATAAGTAAACGAGCATTTGCGATGGCTGTCATGTATGCGAATCTTGGTAAAGTGGCGAGTGCCAAAAGCACTTGAATTGGGGCTGGAAGAGTCCTTCTTTCTCCCTGTCTGTGCCCCAAGTCAGGAAATGTGCTCCAGGCTGGGACTCAGGGATGCAAAAGACACAGCCCCAGCGCTTGGGAGCTCAGTACCTAGTGCTCACAGGTGACTGCTGCACAGTGATCGGTACCATAGGACGGGGAGGGGGATGCAGGGGGCACAGGGACCAGCTGACAATTTAGTTGGGTGGTAGCTGAGCTCAGCAGAAATGTAGAAAAACACTTAGGGTGTTGCTAGCCTAAAAAGAAGTCTATCAGTGATGCAAAAATGAAGTCATCTGTACTTGGAAAAAAAAATCCAAAGACATTAAAATGGCTATTGTCAAGGTCAACAGCAGCCTTTAGTGGCAACTAGCGACCTCTTCTCTTTTCTCCTCTCACTCAACCGCTTGGCATTTGACTGGCTCTACAAAACACTTTCTTCTCTTGGCTCCCATGTTGTCATCTGCTGCTTTTCCTACCAGGTCACTGGCCATTCCCCTTCTAACTAACCCTAAATGTTGACCTCTCCCTTTTCCACCTCAATCCACCAGCAAATGTTGTCAGCTACATTTCCAAAACAGATCTCAAGTTTATCCTTTGTTATCCACCTTCACAGCTATGCATCAGTCCCTATGAGGTCTCCCAGGCTCCAAGCAGCCAGAATGACCTTCTAAAAACACAAACCAGATGATGTCTTTCCCTCACACAGGGTCCTCCCGTGTCTTCTCACCACACCTGGAATGAAGCCCGAACTTTGGGCTCTACAGTAGTGGTCCCCCCCACCTCTCTGAAGCCCTCAAACATACCTCACCTGGTGTGCTCTACCTACAGCTCAATCACATTATTGTTTATCAATACATTATCTAACCTACCAGAACACAGGCTTCAAGAAACCCACACTCTTTTTTTTTTTTTTTTTTTGTGGTACGCGGGCCTTTCACTATTGTGGCCTCTCCCGTTGCAGAGCACAGGCTCCGGAAGCACAGGCTCAGCGGCCATGGCTAACGGGCCCAGCCGCTCCACGGCATGTGGGATCCTCCCGGACTGGGGCACGAACCCGTGTCCCCTGCATCGGCAGGCGGACTCTCAACCACTGCGCCACCAGGGAAGCCCTAAAAACCCACACTCTTATTTGTCTCATTCACCTGCAGCATTAGAACAATGCCTAGCATACAGTAGGTGCTCAATAAATATTTTGAAAATAAATTAATGAATCAAAGCTATGTGACTCTGGAGAATGTAATCCAAGAGATTCAGCCTTCAAGAAACAGGCTTAAATGAGATTATAAGTTTTTTTTTCAATTAAAGATGAATTCAATAATACTAAAGTAAAAAAAATGCTAAAGTTATGAAGATCCTCTTAATCTATCTCTAAATTTGAGCTGAGCCATTATATATGCTATTTTTTTTTGGCCATGCCGCATGGCATGTGGGATCTTAGCTCCCCCGACCAGGGATTGAACCCGCGCCCCCTACAGTGGAAGCATGGAGTCTTAACCCTTAACCACTGAACCACCAGGGAAGTGCTTGGTTTGTTTACTTGTAAAATTTTACCTGGTTTACAGAAACATGCAAGAAAAGGGAATTCCATTGAATTTAGAGGAAACCATCTACTGTTTGACGGGGGGAGCGTCTCATGGATCTGCTCATTTGCTGGACATGAACAAGAAGCTAAAGACAGAACTGATGGTGGTACCCACTCCACCTCTTCTGCAACCTTGCTTCTTTTTACTTTTTGATATTTAAAGGTCTATGCAAATGCTGTGGCTCTCAAAACATGGACTGTAACTGATTTATTCCTCCTTTCTGAATTCCCTCAAAATTGTGCCCAAGTTCTTTACCTAAGCCAACAAGCAGACAAGATCAGTGGCATAGGTTAGAAAGATGAGAAAGAAACAGGGAGCTCAGGTGCCCCCAAGCACTGCATTTAGTCTCCAGCATCCTACAGGGGACCAAAACAACCTTTCTGTATGGAAGTGTAGTTACACTGCTGCAGGGAGTTTGAGATCCAAAACACTGAACCAGTACAGTGGTTAAAGTGATCTAGAGTCAGACATAGATTGGAACCGTGGTTCTGCCACTTAACATCAGCCTGATTTTGAAGAAATTTCCTAAATCCTCTGAGTCTCCCTGTCCTTGGCTGTGAGATGAGAATACTATGACCACAGCACCCTAGGGTGGCAACAGGATTAAATAACAAAAATCTTAGCATATATAAGTGCTCAATAAGTACATTAGCTTTATTGTTGGCTTTGGTATTTTTGTCTGCCATTAGCAAAGAAAAAAGAAAAGCCAGGGTTTGGGACCAGGTCAGCCTGTTATGTTCTAGACACACCTTTAATTCTAATTAGAGCAGCGCTAAGTTCAAAATACAAACATTTGAAGTGGAGCAAAATGTGGTCCCACTTTATTGTAGATTCTTTCAGTTGTGATGCTTGATTTAAGGCAGAACCATTTGTTAGTCCGTGATTTTTTCCCTTAGGGATCTTCTTATTATAGGGATTTCCTTAGGATCTCTCGTATGACTGCACTTTACCAGGGACAATGGAAAGATGAAATAAGAAGAAAGAACAGCAGACATTGTTTCTGATCGTAAGGAACCCGAAAGATATATCAAGCCAAGAGTTAATTCTGGATCGGGGATCCATGCATCAAATTAAGGTTAAAAAAGAATCCCACTAACAAAATCAAGTTTGCACAGATTCACTCGTTCTTGCCAAGTCTTATTAGTTAATACTGTCAGACTTGACAAAGAATATGTTTGATGAGACCAATTTACTTTAATTATTTTATATGTCTCTGGTATAATAATCTAGTCTCATAAAAGACAACCCACAATAACAACAACAGAAATTTAATCTCAACAAACGAATTCAACTTAATTGACCAAAAACTCCAGCCCTGCTCTGTGGCAATTTACACTTTCAGAAAGGAAGTTCTGGCAGGATAATTAGCCGGCGATGATACCCGGGAAGCCCAGGGGCACTGGCATTGGGAGGGACGGACTTTCTCTAGGGCTCAGAAGCACAAATGGTTTGTTTCCTGCTCAACCAGAGGTCACCCGGAGATAGACAAAATAAAAAGAACAATTGCAGGAAACCTTGGAACCTCATGAATGAGGCTTCCATGTGTGGCACTGCTGGGCTCTGCTGCTCTGGGTACCCACCCAGCATCGGCACCTGGATGTGGACGGGAGGGCTGGAGGTAACAACCTCCAGCAGCCAGCTGCTGTCACTCATGTATTTTGCAGCCCAGCCCCTCTGCTTCAGCTCACAGTTCATTAAATTCTACTGCATCACCATCAACATGCAAAATAGCTACTTGAAGGGCATTCAAAAATATAATCAGAAAAGGGAATAAAAAGCCCTCTCTGAGAGAGAGGGACAAAAATTAATCCTCTCTTGTCTACTGAGTGACAACTAGGTTCTTTGGTTCTAACATGTATATTATTTAAGTAGCAGTGACATCCAACGATTATCTCTGTCTGATGGATGGGGTGTGGGGCTGTATAGTTCTCTGCTTGGAGGGTAAGCACCAAATGTGGCTGAAAAACTCTGAAGGATCTGTGTATATGGATGGGTTATTTCTTTTGCCATTTTTTCCCCTTTTTTGATTTTCAGGTGGGGAGGACTGAGACTTTATGGACTTCTGCAACATATCTTGTTTTATGCTTTGAATATGACTGTGATGGGGAAATTATCCTGATGACCCGTGCACACACACTCACTTGAATGTGGAGAAAAACTTAAATACAGAAAAGCACAAAATATGATAGGACAAATGGAGATGTTATATTTTATGGCAGTGGTTTTCAACTGGGGGCAATTGTGTCACCTAGGGGACACTGGCAATTCCTGGAGACAGTTTTCGCTGTCATGACTGGGGGTGGGGGCTGCTACTGGCATCCAGTGGATAAAATACAGGGAAGCTGTTCGACATCCTACGATGCACAAGACGCCCCCATAACAGAATTATCCAGCCCTAAATGGTAACAGTGCTGTCGCTGAGAAACTCTTCTTCATGGCAGTTCATTATGTAAATATATCAGGAGATAAGGACAGAAAAAAAATCATACTCCTTTCATTTAGGCAAATCATACAACTCCATAAATGCCCAACCCAATTACAACACCACAGCTTGGATCTACTTATTATTCTTCCCTTTACTTATAATATTTCAAATTGATTAAACGTATGCAGCTACTAAAAGTAATAAAAATATGTTTCCATTGCAGGTATCTTGCACCTCCTAGTTTTGAGCTTGCATACAGGCTTGTGGACACAGATGGGACCCCCCGCCCCCGCTCCCACACACACACACACACACACACACACACACACACACGCACACACGCACACACGCACACACCACACACAGAGGATTCTTTTCGGAAGATATGGCAATACTACTCTCTCTGGGTTGAGGTTGCGACCCACAGCATCGACACAAGAGGAAGAGTCACAAATGTCACCCTCACACTCCATGGTAATCATAAGTGAATATTCTCTGGAAAAGATTTCATTATAAATCTCTGTAGCTTATCACTTGGTTAACAATAGCTTAACTTTCTTTTTTTTCCTAAAGTAAATTTTGTTCCACCACTGTGCTAAGTACTTCCCACGTGCGAGTTCCTTTAATCATCACAACAATCTTACGAGATAAACTACGATCCCATTTTAAGAATAAGGAGACTGAAGCACAGAGAGGCAAAGTAACCTGCCCAAGGTCACACAGCTAATAAGTGGAAGAGCTGGGACTTGAGTCTAGGCAGACTGACCCCAGGGAGGCTATTCCCAACCACGAGGCTCCTACATCGTGTCAGTGCGTCAAGCCACAACTTGGGCTGGACAGCTACGAGAGACAGGGATGCCTGCCGAATGGGATCAGGACGCCCAAGGCAAGGCTTTTTCTGTTTTCCCCTTGTCTACGCCTAAATAACCTCATCAACTAACCTAAGCGACTTTAGAAACAAACCAATTCCTCAAAATCCTAGATCTCCTGGGTAGAGGTTTAAAAAGTATCCAAAGGGCCCATGTACAGAGGAAACAGACCTAAGGGGCCCACACAGATAGGGTGGCACAGAAAATGGTCTGCAGGGAGCCCCTACCCCTACGTCAAGCAGAGGGTCTCCTGAGCAGTGGGCATGCCTACTTTTTACGTCTCGGACACCAGCCTGGGGCACAAAGTCAGGAGCAACAGGAAAGCAGACAGTGCTGGGAGCGGGGCTTCACGTGACCCCCATACGGGGAGGCAGCCAAGGCCAGATGGACCTCGGCAGGGACCCCAGAGAGACACTGGGAGCTTCATGGTGTTTCCAAAGGAGCTGACACTGGGGCCGCATGTGAATGTAAACCATATTCATAAAAGGCAGATCCTCAGAACTCCTGGCAATGTAACCATCTTCAGGCCAACAAGTCCTGCCTCAAGAGTGTGGGAAGCCGAAGACGAATCACAGGCCAGAGTCCGCAGGCTGACCTCTGTGCACACATCCCCCGAGACAGGGAGAGAAACGAAGGCAGGAAGCACTTGACTGAATTGGTTTTCCCATTTTTCATAAGAAACATTCAACTTAATAAAAAATAGGCATACTTTATTGACGATAATAGCTACCCTTTCTTTATTTCCTTACTATGTGCCAGGAAACTACTTTATCTCTGTTCTTCATAGTAACTCTGCAAGGCAGGAACTATCGCCTTCATTTTAGAGGAAAAGGAGGCTCAGAAAGGTCATGTAATTAGCCCAAGGTCTCACAGCTAGTAACTTGGGTCTGTTTGACTCCAAAATTCATGATTTTTCCACAACGGCTTTCACTGTTTCACATTACTTGTCAACCTCCAAAGTCCTCAGAACCAACTGCCTACACACACACACACACACACACACACACACACACACACACCCTTTTTTCATTTAACTTAACCAGGTCACTGAAATCTTGAAGGCTGCCATGCATCCATCTCTCTGGATATATGATCCCTAAAACCAGGAGCTGAATCACAGGTGCTAAGAACGAGCAAGTTTCCAAGAGAACACAGGTCCAGGCCCCTGTCATTTAAAACGGTGACAAGTCCAGGGTCTAAGGGCTGGGCGAGGCCAAGCTGGGATCTGGCCCCAGGTGTGCTGGACCCTGGGCTGTGTCCCTCCCACTGCACCTCAGCTCTGCTTCCCGGGGCCACGGCCGGTGATGGATGAACGCATTTCTAGGTGCTGGGAATACAGAGCTGAAAAGGTACATCCCTAGTCCCGAGGGGATCCTAGAAGCTGGTGGATGTGCTGAGACAGTCCACAGATAAGTGAAGTGCGCGGCAGAAAGTGGGAGGCATTGGAGAACAGAATTCTATGGATATGAAGAGGGATGAATCGCGTCCAGCTGCTGGCCATGGGGAGATAGCACGGGGAGAAGAGGAATGAACGCATGCTCTGGGTGTGCCTGCAGGAAGGCGCCTCTGGCCAGTCATTCCGCACCAACAACTCCCCCGAGGCAGGCAGCGCACCGATCTTATGGACCAGGTGGAGAGACAGGAGGCTACCTGCCTGAGATCACGCAGTTAATGAGGGAGTCATGTGAACTGCTTTGCCTGCCTCCAAAGCCCACGTTCTCTCCACTTTAAAACTTCAGATGCTGTTCTGCAGAGCCCTGGTTGAGAGGCCAGGAATAGGCCAGGGACCCCAATTTCAACCTCTCTGGCTCTGCTGTGTATCTATATCCATATTTGGGTTCTGCAGATGAGACTCCGTTTGAGAGAAAGCTCTGCTGCTAACAAGATCGAGTCTGAAGCCCTGTACTATGATGTGTTACCTGGAAGGCAACTGGGTCAGGCCTTTGACAAGAAGGGCATGTGACCCACGCTGGGAGGCAGTGAGGGACAATGGCTAGGCAAGCAGGCGAGGCACGCACTTCCCTCTCTCTGGAGCGATGCGGCCTGCGTTCAGAATCAGGCTTTACACCTGCTTAGCTTTGCAACCCTGGGCAAGGTGTTCCTAAGCCTGAGCTTCCCCAAGTTCAAAATGGGGGTAACATTGGTACCTACTTCACGGGGGTGTTGAGAGGGTCAGGATTACATGTTCAAAGATAAAGAAAGCATATAGCATGGTGCCCGGCACTTAGCAAAGTGCCATTCTCGTTAACTTGCTGGTTACAGCGAGGCTAGTCATAGGAGGTGAAAGAGCAGAAAAGGAAATACTATGACACTATAGGAGGAATTTTTAGGGCAACTAAGAAATCCTCACTGCTCCCGGAGTGTTGCTCTGGTTCTGAGCTCTGCCTCGTGTTCTCCTGCCCTTGATAAGTGCGGGCTGCGCATCTGCGGGACACGTACCCGAAAGACGAGGGAGGCTTAGGGGCCTCCGTCTGCTGAGATGTGGCCACGCCCCCATCGCTGCTTGTCAGCTGATTCAGCAAGAAGCTCAATGGAGACGGGGCTTCGGGGGATGAGATCGGTGACCCCCAAACCCCCAAACTAATTTACTGCCGCTGTTCAGGAGGTGGCCACAAAACCCCTGGCTCTCCCCCTAAGCTCAACTTGCTCTGGCACCAAAAGGCCTAGGACAGAGGGAGGCACGTGTCTCAGCCCGGCCGAGCCCCAGAGGCCTCCTTTGCTGGCTAGATGAGGCTTTGCCTTGGGCGGAATTCTGCAGGGCACAGTGGGGTCCCAGGTCCCTTTTAGGTTCTTGCCGTCAGAGACCCTGCCAGCGAATTAAGTTCCCAGAGGAGGTTGTGACGGCTTATGGGATTTCTGTCTGTCTTGTTCACTGCTGTGCCCCAGTGCCCAGAACAGCAGCACATCCCGTGAATGAATGAATGACGATCCCTTTCGGCATCTTCGTGAGACAAACAGAAGCAGGGGCCACGGAGCTTCCACAGTCACTCCCTGACCCAGCAGTTGGGTGGGATCTTCCTGCCACTGCTCTGCTCTTGACTCCCTCTCCTGTCACCCCAGCTGGTAGCACCACCGCCGGGCCTCTGACAGCCTCCCTGGGAGAGGCCTGACCTTTTCTCTCCTCCGGGGAGAAGGAAGGGTCATTTGCTACAGAGCCTCAGGCAAGAAAATCAGCTCGTGCCCAGCGCACGACTTGCTCCTGTGTCATATGCTCATTCTGCCAGAAACGAAAATGTGAGAGCTGGAAGCGCCCGCGGAAGTCACCTCTTGTGGAAGAAACGAGGACACCAAACACTGAGACATTTAGCAAGTAGCCCCAAGTCACAGAGCTGGCTGCCAGGAGGGGCAGGAGACCTGGCCTCTCAACAGAGCTCTTTGTACGGCACTTTCTAGGAGCCTCTATGCCCGTGCAGGTCAGAGAGTCTCAGAAGCCTGGATTCTCTATGTATTGTAAACACAAAACACACCTAGAGTTTACACACAGACGCAGGTTATACATATATATGCAGCTATGTAAATGACATATACGTATATACATATTCATAAGTGATATTAGGATATATATGACTATTCTATAGTCCCAAATACATTTACTAGAGAGCTTAGATAAGCCCATCTCCTTTTATTTATTTTTTTTTATTTTTTTTTTTTTTGCGATACGTGGGCCTCTCACTGTTGCGGCCTCTCCCGTTGTGGAGCACAGGCTCCG
The DNA here is from genome assembly GCF_008692025.1 of Phocoena sinus. NCBI lineage: Eukaryota > Metazoa > Chordata > Mammalia > Artiodactyla > Phocoenidae > Phocoena > Phocoena sinus. The sequence continues at coordinate 89,234,991 of NC_045771.1, forward strand.
GACGCACAGGCCCAGCGGCCACGGCTCACGGGCCCAGCCGCCCCGCGGCACGCGGGATCCTCCCGGACCGGGGCACGAACCCGGGTCCCCTGCATCGGCAGGCGGACTCTCAACCACTGCGCCACCAGGGAAGCCCCTCCTTCTATTTTATACCTGTTTATTACAGAATGGTGATAGCTGCAGGGCTGGGGTAAAATAAGAAATCCTGAGTGTGAGAAAGGGGAAGCGTGTAATTTGCAAAAGCGTATTTGATATTATAATTGCTTTGATTTTTTTTTTTTTTTTAGGCACAATATTTAATGTGCTTTGAAATTTAACAGTAAAGAAGGGCATTTGGATTTTACGTTCAACAAAAAAAGAGGAGACTTTAAACCAAAAGACTGGGAACTACTGTTCTGGAACTCAGAGCATATGACAACTTTGGAAATTGGCTGGTCCAACACCCCGTGTGAAGACAGGAAACTTCCACTCAGAGAGGTTAAGTCACTTCCTGTCTCAGATCAGTAGCTGTTTGTTTGCTATAGGGCAGCAGCCTCGTGGAGGTTATCTGTTGTAAGTCCACACAGCACCTGCACTGAAGGAGACCAGCATTTGCTGTGGAACAGCTGAAGGGAATTGCTCACTTCAAGGATGTAAAGATACAAAGGGAAAGTGAGTTCCCAAACAGGCCTGGCTTTTTTTTTTAACAAGGATGATTCTTGGAAGAGGAGAAGCTGAACCTGTGGCTTTGCTACATGCATTTCTCGGGGGGCAGCAGCCCAGTGGTCCCACACGGGACCCAACCCTCCTGTGTGTCCATACAGGGAGACTCCGCCGTGCCCTCTCTCAGGGGGACCCAATGTCAGGTTGCGAGGCTGCAGGAGGGACTGCTCAAGCCACCACTGCCCCTCCCCTTCGTCATCTGCAGAGGCCACCACCCATCTACCTAAACAATGAGAGGCTTTCTCTCTGGTGTCCCGGCAGGACTGAGTGTGTGGGCAGAAGGACTGCAGCTTCTAAGATAGGCAGCCTGGGAGCAGAGGTAGAGCCCCAGGAGGAATTCACCCATGGCCTTGGGCTAAGACAGACCCAGGGCCAGACCACAGGGGACGGTTCCTCCCTGATGTCGGACACTGGCCGGTGCAGGAGTCCACTTACCGCAGTGAGACTGGAAGACCTGTGGCTTGACGACCTGGTTACAGGCACTGCACACCACGAGGTAGAAGTCGTCGTGTGCTGGGTAGTGGCCAAACAAGTGCATATCTGTGGGGGAAAGGAAAACAGGTTGTTTTGAAAAAGCAACCAAGTCTCAGAAGGTGGACGGTTTCTTCTTGGCATTTCCTCGAGGATAGTTTTTCAAACAAGACGTGCAGAAAGCAATCATCTTTACGAAAGGGAAAGCAGTTTCTCCTAATGCAGCTCCCTACTCTCAGGGAAGCCCGTGCCTCAGAGAACCCCTCCTTATTTTCCTTGCAGACAGACGGCTACCCCTGTTGGTTTGGTCAGCGAGGTTGGGCTGCCTGGAATCACATGCTATGGGGAGTGACCCTGTTCTGAAAGAGGGCCCTTGGGTTAGCTGGGACCCAATGAGGCTCTAGTCATTTTAGGATGGGGGAGCTCCTCCAAACCCATTTCAGCGTGAGCAGAGCCCTCCCAGGTGAGTGACGGGGCGAGAAAGCCCGGAGAGACAGAGGAGTTATCCCGGTCTCGGCAGCTGCCTGGGTTCCCCATCACCTGTGGGAGACTCCAGGGTAAAAGGAAGTGTCCAGACAAGTGGCTTGTCAGCCACCATCATTACCCATTCTTTATGTGGCAAAGATTTACCGAGTGCCTAAGTGTGCCGGGTACCGACCATGCTGGGTTCCAGGGATAACTGGTGAACAAGAACAAATGCCCTGCTCTGCTGGAGCAGAAAAGAGAAGAATTAACCGAATCACACAAGTCATCACTTGGTTGTAACAGTGGTACCTCCTAAGGAGGAGATGTACAGGGTCCCATGAGAGTGTGTGGCAGGTAGACCTAACCTTGTCTGAGGCATTGGAGAGGCTTCCCTGAGGAGGGGTTAGAGAGAGAAAAGGCCAGGGGAGGGAGAGGAAAGTTCCAGGTCTGCCAAGGAAGGAGATCTGTGTGTCAGCAGAACCTCTTGGCTGGAACAGAACAAGGGGGGAGCCCAGAAGGTGTAAGCCTGTGGACCAAGGTAGAGATTCTGAACCTGACTTTAAGATCAGTGGGAAGCTACTGAAGGTTTTTAAGCAAAGAAGTGACAGAGTCAGATGGACGCTGTTAGAAGGTCAGTTATGTGGCCTACGAGACACAATCACATAGGTCCACACGAAAACCTGCCCACGCATGTTCACTGTAGCATTATTCATAACAGCCCAAGGGTGGAAGCAACCCAGATACCCATCAACTGCTGAACAAATAAATGAAATGTGATATATCCATACAATGGGATATTACTTGGCCATAAAAAGGAGTGAAGTACTGATACCTGCTACAACATGGATGAACCTTGGAAAACATATGCTAAGTGAAAGGAGCCAGTCACCAAAGCCCACGTATTATATGATTCCATTTATATGAACTGTCCAGAACAGGCAAAACTAGAGAGACAGAAAGCAGATTAGTGCTTGCCTTGGGTGGGGGGGAGGGGCCCTGGAGGGAACTGTCGGACAGTTGCTAAAGGCTACGGGTTTCTTTGGGGGTGATAATAACGTTCTAAGATTGATAGTGGTGATGGCTGCACAACGCCGTGAACACACTACAAACCACTGAACAGCATGCTTTACACGGGTGAATTGTGTATGTGAATTATGTCTCAGGAAAGCTGTGTGTGTGCAGGGGTCGGCTTGGAGGATTCGGTGGTCATACCTCCTTGCCCACCGTGGGGTGGGGGGCACTCTGCCGGCCTCTCCTTAGCTGCCTGGCTCCAGGGCCACTGAGAGCAGGGCGGACAGAGGAAATAAAAGACACGTTCTGCATGAAAGTCTTTGCGTCACAGAGCTGAGCTTCCTCTCCCCAGCACCCCCATGCCCTCGTTTTTTAGACTCAACCTGTGTCTTTACTGAAAACCACCAGGCGCACGATGGTTCTCCCAGCTGCAGGGCGAGGCCACAGGGAAGCCAAGTTCCTTCTGATTCAGGCACGGCTCATTTATAAACCAACACAGGCTTCCAGTGCAGCCCCGATGCTTAGAGGGAAATGGAACCAACCCACTTGTCACGCGGCCGGGAGCCAAGACCCCCACCCCCGAGGAGGCTGGACTGGAAGGGTGAGAAGGGCCCCCATTGCTGGGTCCCCTCGACGTGCGAGGAACCCGCACACCTGCAGCGGGATGCGGACCAGACCGGGGCACAGGCACACTGAGCCTCTGCATCATCCGTGGCTCTGGTCGCAGCCCATCATTTCCCCTCTAGGACTCGCCTCTGTTTCCACTCTGACTAAGACATTACCGGAGGGGAGCGTTATTAGTCAGTGCCTGGTAGGCGGAGGCCTGTGGAAAGAGGAGGCCTGAGAGAGAACCCAGCTGTTACAAAGGCCTGCGGCGTGGGGAGGCCCAGGCCGGGCCCACCCAGCATGTCCGGGGCCCTTGCTTCAGAGCCTCCCAGCGCACAGAGGATGCACCCGGTCCCACATTGCTGACACCACTCCCGCTTTACATTTTATTTACAGATTATTTTTATAATATATAGTCTTTTTTTTTTTAATAACAAAAGTGATCCATGTTCTTTGAGGATACATATGAAAAATACAGAAAAGCCAGAAGAAATTAAAAAAAAAATCACTGGCAATCTTTATTAACACTTTGCATCTCATTTAGATTTAGTCACATTTTCTATCCAGGAACATGTGAAACCAGGAACTGGCAAGGGCTAAGACATTTATTTATTCAACAGCATTTCCTGAGCTGCCTTCCAGCCTTTCTGCAATAGATCAGGCTATAAAGGCATGAAAGAAATGCACTAATTAAAAAAACAAAAAAGCGCATTCACAAAATTTTCATGAGCACCTACTCTGCACCAGAAGCTGTGCGGAGTATGGGAGGCTGAGAGCTGTGGGCGAGGAACGCACCTCTGCACCTTTGTCCTGCGCGCCTGATGATACGCCCAAGGCCTGTCAGGCCTCCAGCTGCTGTCCCATTTCAGGATTCCTCCAGGAACCTGTAGACCCCACCCCCTACACGCACCTCTAGGTCGAGAGTTGAACGTGAAGGTTAGGCTGGTCAGAGACTGGCCACCCTGGGGGTGTCCTCCTCTAGGCCCTTCACTCCACTGGGACTCTCCTTGGTTTCCTCCAGGGCAGTTTCAACCATGCACACGTCTGCTCAGAGCGTGTCTCCTGTGGAAACTGAGAGGACCTGCTGGCCTACTTGATTATTCCTTGGTGATCAGGCCTTAGAATCTCCTCGACAGGCTGCCCAGGCTCTGGGAGAGCCTGGCAGATGCGGAGTGAGATAAGGGCACCTGGCTTCTCAGAACCACCACGTCACGGGGCCAGGCCATCTCGGTCCCTGTGCTGTCTGCTTGGAGATGAGGAAGGAAGGCCGGGGAGAACTGGAAACTACTATGTCTGGCATCATGCTAGGCATCCTATTATTAATTCTCCCTCTCTCTCTCTCTCTCAATTTACCACCCAAATAGAGCTGGCAGCTCACAGTTTAAAACAGGGGTGTGTTGACGTGGGCTTGTACCAGCTTTCAAGAGCCAACTGTGCAAGTCTCCCAACTTGTTCAGTGAGATCAAGGTGGTAACTTGAAATCAGCCCTGGTGAGAGTATTTTTTTTTTTTTTTTGGCGGTACGCGGGCCTCTCACTGTTGTGGCCTCTCCCGTTGCAGAGCACAGGCTTCCAGACGCGCAGGCTCAGCGGCCATGGCTCATGGGCCCAGCCGCTCTGCGGCATGTGGGATCTTCCCGGACCGGGGCACGAACCCGTGTCCCCTGCATTGGCAGGCGGACTCTCAACCACTGCGCCACCAGGGAAGCCCTGGTGAGAGTATTTATACCACGGAAACGGGCATTACAAATCTTCTCTTTTCTTTGGAAAGCCGCGTTGTTAAACATTTACCAGTGCACCACTGAACGAAGATGGGAAGGAAAGGGAAAAGTGAAACCACCTGTAATGACACCACCTCGGGATAACCACCACTGTTGGCATGTTAATATATATCCTTCTAGACTTTGTTATCTCATTACATTATCTTAGTTAATCCTCATAACTAACCCACAAAGTTGCTATCATCCCACTTTCCAGGCAAGGAAACAAAGGTAAGAGATCCCAAGGCAGTGATCTTTAAAGTAGGATGAGATTCCTACTCTACAGCCCACACTCCCATCTCAGCAAAAGGCCACGTGTTTCATAAGAGCAAGATCTCATTTCAAAGATGAAGAAACCAGTCTGGAACGCTTCCGTGCATGACTAACGGGCTCCGAGGGAGCCGTTGGCGTTTGCACAGGCCTGGGGTCAGAAGGAGGGATTTAGAGCGCAGTGTCCTTTGCTGTGCAACTTCAGGGCAGGTGCCTAACCTTTCTGAGTGTCAGTTTCCCCTTCCATAAAATGGGGCTCACAGTTCTTGCCTCATGGGGTTGCTGTGAAGGCTCATAAAAGCTGCCTGGCTTTGTATTTTCTTCCTCCAGGGATTCAGAAGAATGTGTGGAAAAAGCTTTAAACAAGGTCTTCTCCCCTATTTTTCAAAACTAACTTGTCCTCATTCCAGTGGGAGAGTTGCTCCAGCCAGCACATTCTTTGACTCTCCTGTGTAACCACTCACAGCCAGCCTCCCGGGGAACCTCAGCGTTCCCTCCAACCTGCAGAATTTCCTGTGTGCAAGGACACCATCGTGCACTGCGTGGACAGATGAGGGCTGAGGGCCACTGGGAGGACACTCTCTAGGCTGTGGTCAGGCCCCGAGAAAACGTGCATAAAGGTGATGGGACTGTGCCCATCACAGTGTTCATCCATCTCCCAAACAGACAAAGCCACGCCTGTCTGTTTTGCCCCATTTTGCCCCTGCAAATGAATCAACTGTTGATCAGATAGATCAGATAGTACCACCATGGCACTGTCACAGAGGTGACCTTAGTCATCCTCCTGGGCTGATTATGGCAAAGGTGAGAGCAAGCTCCATAGCTCCATTTTGCAGATGGGGAAACAGAGATACTCTTGCTTCTAGGTCAGTATTTTTTGTTTTTGTTCTTTTTAATCCCAACTCACTATACACAAATACATACCTATTTTATCTATCTATCTATGTATCTACCTATCTACCTATCTATCCACTCATCCATCTATCCATCATCTCTCATTGGAACATGTACATTACACTGTATGTTCTGGTCTACTCATTTTATTTTATTCTGTTCTATTTCATTGAAAAAAATGCTCACTGAGATCTTTTTAAAAAAATTTTATTATTATTTATTTTATTTATTTATTTTTGGCCGCGTTGGGTCTTTGTTGCCATGTGTGGGCTTACTCTAGTTGCGGCTACTCTTCGCCGCGGTGCGCGGGCTTCTCATTGCGGTGGCTTCTCTTGTTGCAGAGCACGGTCTCTGGAGCACAGGCTCAGTAGTTGTGGCGCACGGGCTTTGTTGCTCTGCGGCGTGTGGGATCTTCCCAGACTAGGGCTTGAACCCGTGTCCCCTGCGTTGGAAGGCGGATTCTTAACCACTGTGCCACCAGGGAAGCCCAGCTCACTAAGATCCTGAAATTAACTTCTTGACCCTTTAATGGGTCACAACTCAAAGTGTGGAAAACACTCTTCAAGGCAATCCACTGAGTTAGAGGCTGAGCTGAGCCTGAGAGTTAACTGGGCATTTACAGAGGTTGGAGCTGGTCCTTAGGAGTCACCTGGGTGTCTGAAGCCATAAATTTGTGCCAATTATATTCTGGAGAGTGCCGTGCCAGCTCACAGGAGCTGATTGTATCTCTTCCTAACTCTGCATTCAGTGAGGCATGTCGGTGGCCTGAATCAGCCAAGGTGGGAGTATTTACACCATGGTAATCAGCATCCACTACAAACCAGGGCTGCTTCTCTTGGAGAGCTAGCTGTGAAAATATTTACCAGCACACCACTGACTAGCACCCACCATCACTCCTCCCTGGATCAATTTCCTTAGTTCTAGAAATGGAGAAAATTATATCTGTCATCTACCACACTGGATGCAGAAAGGCTTCTGTGCACTTGGGAGGAAATCATTATGTTAATATAAAATTATAGTAATGATATTGATCATTAACCCCGAAACATACGCACAACAGAGCCAGGTGAACATATTGATCACTTTCTGTATCAAATGAGCACAAAAAGCTGCCACTTGTCCAGCTCTGGTGGTGAGAATGGTCCTGGGGGAGGGGGAGTGGGGATGTTGGAGTGGAGAATGAAGTTCTCTTCAACGTCTGTCAACTTAATGCTTATTCTTTAAGGGCTATTCATGGAGATTATTCACACATTAGGCTCAGAGTATTCGATTAATGCTGCTCATACATGGATCACACACAGGCTGTTCTCAGTGCCTGTTTAAAGCAGGCAGTTCTCTACTGCTTCTCTTCCTTTACTTCTGGTGGAAGTCTCACCTGCAGCAGAGTCAGTCGTCAATGGCATTCATGTTATCGACTTCGTCTGGCATCCTAGGCCTGCCTCCCCATAGCACTTAGGTTCCCACAGGGCTAGTCTGGCTCTCACAGCTTCAACTCCCCTGAACGCCTCCCTCCCACATCCCTCTGCCCCTCTCCTCTCTCAGATGGCAGAGGACGGATGGAGGGGACAGAACCCAGCTGGGGTGGAAGAAGAGAAAGTTTAGGACACCAGAACGGTTCCTACGAAGGTAAAATAATAACTCTGTGGGACTTCCCTGGTGGCGCAGTGGTTAAGAATCTGCCTGCCAATGCAGGGGACACGGGTTCGAGCCCTGGTCTGGGAAGATCCCTTAGATGCCACAGAGCAACTAAGTCCGTGCGCCACAACTACTGAGCTTGCGCTCTAGAGCCCGTGAGCCACAACTATTGAGCCCACGTGCCACAACTACTGAAGCCCGTGCTCCTAGAGCCCGTGCTCCGCAACAAAAGAAGCCACGACGATGAGCAGCCCACACACCACAACAAAGAGTAGCCTCCGCTCGCCGCAACTACAGAGTCCGTGCACAGCAACGAAGACCCAACGCAGCCAAAAATAAACAATAAATAAATATATAAATTTATTTTTTAAAAAAAGAATAATAACTCTGATTTTCTGGTGTAGTTGATAACCTGCTTCTTAAGTCAATACTGAAAAAGAAATTGGCAGAATGGGAGCAGCATTTTATAAACAGCTTTCAGAGGGGAACACTTCCGACAAGGAGAGTCATGAGCGTATTAACTTTCCTTTATATCCAGTATTCACTTCGAGAAAACGGCTGAAGTAAAGGAACAGACAGGGTGACATATCCAATTTGCTATTTGTACAGGACTCGTTTCTAAGATGGAAAGACAGCTGGTTTTGTGGCTTCAGGATCACACTAGGTTCTGTGCACTTTTGCATTTGCCCCTGGACACCTTCCAAAGCTCAAGACTTGGGCACTTACGAAGAAACAACTGGTGAGAGCTCGAAAGATGAAAAACTTAAGGAAGAGTGATTCCTTCCCTTTGCAAATGGGAATGCCAAGTCAAGCACAGGCTGCACAGAGAAGCAGCTAGAAGCAGACTAGCTTTGAAGGCTGGGGGACAGCTTATCGGCAATCCGTGATGCCTGTGCTCACTGCAGAAGATCAGAAGATCCCGCAGCGGGAAAAGGAAGACAGCAAAGCAGACAATTTGAACGTTAGCTTCTTGGAAAAAAAACAAAAAAGCCCCAGAAAACAGACTCAAGTTTCCCCCAAAGTCTTTTCTGGGGTTGTGAAACCACCCTGGTTGCTATAGGAATTATGAAAATGTCAAGGTAGCATATGCCTCTAGTATAACAACGGTTTCATATACTTTTAAAATTAGGCTTCTCTTCTGAATGGACCCTAAAAAAACAAGGTAATGACAAACATTGAGATTACGTGATTTCAACACACCGAGCCGTCTCCAGGAAGGTAAACGTGAGCCTCTGCCCGTGGTGGGTAACGGATCCACAGACCTTGGTGGGACCTACGGATGTGACAACCCTGTGATGATGGCTGGAGAGCGGGTGCCACTGGACTTCCTTGGAAAACTACCAAAAGGATGAGCTGGGCAGGCAGTGGCTTTGATGTGAGGGCTTCCACTTACATAAACTCAGACAGGAGATTACTGAGAAGAACAGTAACCGTGGTTCAAGGACACACACGGCTGCCTCCAAGCATGGATTCACATCCGGACACGGCTGCCACTCAGTAGAAGCACCTTTCACACTGGGAGAGGCTGGTCCTAAAGGCCTTCCTTTCTCCCATTAATCTTAATACACTCATTATACAGTTTTTATTAATGTATCTTTTCTCTCTTCTAGTGGAATTTTCAGCTCTATTTTAATCACTTATGTCAAATGGAAAGCATGAGGCAGGGTGGGGGGGGACCTTTCTCCTTCGCTCTGATGGCGTGATTCTATGTGTCCCTCAACTCCCCTTAAAGTCACAGAACAAAATAATTTGGGGTCTTCAAAGCAATGACCTCAGACCTGACACCTCCCATTCCCCTAGCAGAATGTTGAACTCCCCTCAAGGAAAATTCAAAAAGAACAAAATGTGGTCACCAGCCTCTCCCCCACTCACACCTCGCAGCACAAGGAAGGAAGAGAGACTGGGACGGCTGGACCCGGAGGTGATCGGAGCCCTGAGTTGAGAACAAAAACTATGACAGGTGGGCCTTGAAAAACGCAGCGCCTGAGAGCTGGGCTCTGGACTCAGGCAGCCTCGAGTTCAAATCCTGCCTCTGTCCGTTGGCACCATAACCCCCTCTAAGCTTCTGTTTTCTCATCCGGGATGAAACGACACGTTTGTGAAGGGGCTGCACACGGGAAGGATGTAAAAAATACAGCATGTTATTATCTATGACCTTCTGCCTCCCCAACTCACCAGTCAACCCTCTGGGAAGTCTCCTTTTCAGAAGCCCAGAGAGGAGGTGGGATCTCCTTCCTCCCCTCCCTCCCTGCCCACCCTCGGCTTTGTGACGAGAGCTTTCTTAGGGCTGCACTGGAGTCACCGGTTTACACCCCTCTCACCACACTGGGATCTTCCTGAAGACAGGAGTCATGACTTAATACCCTTAACGTGTCCACAGCCAATCAGTCTGGCGCATGGTGAACCCTTAATAGATGTTAATAAGCTAACTAGGCTGAAGTTCCCAAGAAGTTGATTTATTTCCCACATTCCTTCATTTTCTCTCCTGTTAAAGGGGCAAGTTGTAGATGACAATATATTGCCCTAATATCTATGTTGCTAAGATCACAAGGTCAATGATTATATCTGTCTGTTCATTCTGGGTGGGAGCTCCTTGGAAGACAAGCGCTACGTGAAGCTACGAAGGAGGTGTGCGCGGGCAGCCACTGTCGCGCACCCGTGGTGGATTCCTGACCCCAGCATGCCAGGCTCATGAAGGCTGGCTCCTTCCTCCCCGGCAAACATGCTACTCCCACCCCCCGCCCCACCTGACCCAGAGCCAGTGCTTGGGGTGGGCTTAGGGGGGCTTCCTGGATACTCCCTCTGTTCCCATTTTCTATTTCCTCACCCTGCGGCTGCAATGGGTCTTGTACATCAGGACGGTGGGTGATGCAGGGCCTGGAAGATCCAGACTCCTCCCACCCCTTCCTGTTTCAGCTCTGGACCAGCATAGCAGCCAGGCTGAGCCCAAGGCACACTGAGGCATCTCAGCCCAACCCGACAGAGGATCTGACTGGCTGCTGGGCAGCGATGACCCTGGTAGCCAAGAGAACCATTCTGTAAAGGGCTCCCCTTTGCCTATGTCTGGCTTAGGCAACAATGCCAACAAACTGCCCCTAAAAATATTGCCGGGGTGTCAACCCAGCCCCGGCTCTCTCTCTCAAGCACCTGCAGGGACACCTAGGCTCCTCCCCTGTCCAGCAGACACATCCCTGTCCATCATTCCAGCCTGGCGGGCTGGTGGCTTCTGGCCTGACATCGCCACCTCTGGCCGGCAGGACAGATGAGGAACACGTAAGCACTTCGGCGGGATGCTGAGTGCTGAGGAGGTAACCTGGCTAAAGCACTTCTTACGGCAAAGGTTGCTTGGGCTTAGAGATGAGCTGCGTGGACAGGACACCCCTGTTTGCCCCTCACCAAGTTGGCCTCTGTGCCCTGGCCCCGCCAGGGAGAAATTCTGTGTAGGGGACAGGATGGGTACAGCACGTTCAACAAGGGCCTGGAAGTACAGACTGTTTAGTTCACTCTGACTCAGTTAGAGAGAGAAGAGAAGCATCAACATATTGGGGAAAGTTCTAGTCCCTTCCTGGCTTTCCTGCCTTGTGACACTTAGAAGAGTAGACAAGTGGAGGGGTCTACGATGCTTTGGAAAGGTTACACGTCATCACAGGCTCCCTCCCTTCCCAGGCTCTCCTGCCTGGGTCACTTAGAAGCTTAAATGCTCACTTAAATCTTTATGTGTGCATTACCATCCACCTGAGAACTATAGTTGAGATAATATTTGTTTTCATAAACCCAGGAGGCCTCCCTGGGCATTTTTCCACAGTGCTTCCTCAGTGGGCTTTGCTTTGTTTCTTTGGAACAGGCTTTTCCTCCCCTGAGCTTCCCTGGTCAGAGAAGTTTAAGGGCTTGTCTATGTGAGGCCAGTTTCCAGCTGATTTGGGGGTGACTCCTCCCACCTCCATCCAGGGGCATCTCCAGGGTCCAGGTTGGGTCCCCGGGCACAGTCTGTGATGCCTTTCCTCTTTCCACCTCCACCCAAGAGAGACCTCTGTGACGTGGAGGTAAGTGCCATATTTCAGGGAACAAGGCAGTGGGTTTGGTCAAAGAGAATTTCCAGACTGAACAGAACGGTGCTATTGAGAACAACTTAAATGGGTCAAGGGAAATCAATGAAAACATCTCTTTTCATATGAGATGGTCCACTTTCTTGTGGCAAGCTGAGTCTGGAGGATAGACTAACTGGTCCCTTAGTTCCCTTGCAGCTCCTCCGTTACAGTGACTGGTCCATCAGGGAGTGAACAGGAGAAGAATGGGTGAGGAAGAGGGGAGGACGCCACACCCATGTTACAAAGGAAATCCCCTTTGTCAAGATAAATAGATAAATAGAATAAATAGAGAAAAGGTAAACAGAGCATAAAATCTGAGTGGTTTTTTCTTTTTTGTTGTTGTTGCGGTACACGGGCCTCTCACTGTTGTGGCCTCTCCCGTTGCGGAGCACAGGCTCCGGACGCGCAGGCTCAGCGGCCATGGCTCACGGGCCCAGCCACTCCACGGCATGTGGGATCTTCCCGGGGCATGTGGGATCTTCCCGGACCGGGGAACGAACCCGTGTCCCCTGCATCTGCAGGCGGACCCTCAACCACTGCGCCACCAGGGAAGCCCGTGGTTTATTCTTAAGAAGAGTTAGTGAGGGCTGGCTATCTATCTATAGAGATAATACCTATATAGACGATAGCATCTATCTCTATCATCTCTATCAATCATCTATCTTGACAACAAGGACCTACTGCATAGCACAGGGAACTCTACCCAATATTCTATAATAACCTATATGAGAAAAGAATCTGAAAAAGAATGGATATATGTATATGTGTAACAGATTCACTTTGCTGTACACTTGAAACAAAATTGTAAATCAACTATACCCCAACACAAAATAAAAATTAAATTAAAAAAAGCATCTACCTTGATCTATGTATCTATTCTCTCCCTATCTCTCTGTTTGTCTCTTGTCTCATCTACCTGTGTGTCTTATCTATCCTATCTATCTCTAATCTCGACCTTTTTATCTCTGTCATCTCTCCTCCTATCTTAGGAAGCACTATAGTTTTGAGCACTGTGGTTCTGAGGTGGACTTAACTTAGTCTCAGCCTGTTTTATTGCTACAAATGCTACATTTTTGGGTGACAAGGCTGAGACATGGCTTTACAAAAATAAATAAGAATTTTAAAAAGAAGGGAAAAAAAAGAACCTAGACAATAGCAAAAACCATCAGCTGGTTTTCAGGGGCTGCACTGTGAACTGCATGAGAGAGCCACATGCACAGCCCTGTCTGTTCCACTCACATGGCAGGAGCCAAGCAGGAGTCTGAATCGAAGTCCTCCTTGAATTTAGCCTTCTCTCTGAAATCTGAATAGACTGTAGGCTTCAAAAAAGGCTGCTCTGGGCTTCCCTGGTGGCACAGTGGTTGGGAGTCCGCCTGCCGATGCAGGGGACACGGGTTCGTGCCCCGGTCTGGGAAGATCCCACATGCTGCGGAGCAGCTGGGCCCGTGAGCCTGCGTGTCCGGAGCCTGTGCTCCGCAACGGGAGAGGCCACAACAGTGAAAGGCCCGCGTACCGCAAAAAAAAAAAAAAAAAAAAAAAAAAAAAAAAAAAAAAAGGCTGCTCTGAGGCACACCTCTGTCTGCCATCTTGCTTCTTGAGATGCATGGGCCCGGAGGCTTTCATTCCATCTTGAGGAAAACAACATCAAGAGCCCGGGGCGAAGGGGCAGGCCGGGGGTCCCCGGCTGTCTGCCTGATTCAAACCATGCGCACTGAGGGCTTTCACAGCCCTGCTAAAACCAGAGCAACGATGAAAGCAGCACTTCCTATTGGGCCTTCCATCACTGTTTAGAGATTAATTGAGAAATGGACTGGCGGGGCCCGGCATGTCTACCACAGGGATGCTCCAACCCTCCCAGCACAGCAAGCTGGGTGATTTCTCAGATGATGTGTTGTGGACCACACTGAAAGCAGAGTCCATGAAGAAGGCCACCAGCGGTGCCTTGTGAATGCAGGAAACGTTGACATTTTTAAAGGCGCAAGCAGAGGCCTCCAGGAGACTGCCCCATGGCAGGCCTCAGCTATCAAGGTATTGCCACGAATGCCATCCGGAACATGCAGTGTGGGGTGAAAGGTCAAGAAAACGCCCACCCCAGACATGCCAGCCCCCGCTCAGCTGTGAGGGTTCTGTCAATGCTCCGCTTGCAGATTCAGGGATGAAGAAGAGGTACACACTCAGAATCTGCCAGGAACGCGAGGCAGTCCCGGGGCTTGGGGGTCCTGGTGAGTCCCAGGCAATGGTGAGCTGATTCCTATTCAGAGCACTTACGGCAAGAGACCCCTGTATCCTACGGCACCTGACAGTGGCTCTGAGTGCAAAGCAGAGCTGGCTCTGGCCATGGTTTATCCGTAACTGGCAAAGAGATGGTGATATTTTTTTCCCGAGGCCGTTTGTCAAGGGTATGGAGCCCGCATGCACCCTTCAAAGATTACAGTGATCACCCAGACGATGCCGCCAGAGCTCAGAGGTAAACGTGCCGTTTGGCTCTGTTACCAGACGCGTTCACTTGGCATACCCAGCGGGCAGCGGCAGGAACTGCTTAATGTCCCTGGGAATCAGTGTCCAAAGCATTCAAGCCATCGGGACAGCTGGGCTGCAGGAAGTTGTTGACAGATATCCCAAGGCATTCCCCTGGGAAAGGGGGGCTTACAGGGGAGCCAGAGCGACTCCAGCTGGACCTGCCACTGCACCAGTGCTCGTGAGGGTCAGAAAGGACCTTTGCTCTAAGAAAATGAAAAGAAGTGTTTGAGCATCCATCACATCCAGGCTGCTAAAACCAGTCACACACACCTGGCAACTACTCAGATGGGCTGGTGCCTAAAGCCGGCAGCCTTCTGAACACAGAGGCCCAGGATGACAAAATCCACCATAGAGAAGATTACAGAAAGCTATTTTAATGTAATGGAAAATAGGATCGATCAGCTGGAGGAGAAAAGTCACAACGTCTTCAATCACAAATCAAGCATGAAGCTAGTTCTGTGCCCGAGGAGAAAAGGCACAGACTCTCAGCGAGGTTCCTGAGGCTCTGGGGTCCAGCCCTACCCTTGAGTCCCAGGTTCAGCTTCCACCACGTCCTCCCCAATCACTGCCCTTCCTTTACCCCTCCCTGCACACTCACCAAAGTCCTACACATCCTTCCAGGCCAGCTTTAGTGCAACCTCCTCCAGGGAGCCTTCTCTGGTTCCCGCAGAGACAATAACCCTTTCTCTGTATTTGCATAGTCCTTTGCATTTACGGCCACACTTAGTCCACTCTACCTGGTGCTTACAGATAGATATACCTATCTTCCCCCATTTGTACACTAATGTTTTATATACTGACTCAGACATTTAACAGTTAAATACTAAGACTGTCAGAAACACACTCAAACGCTTAAAAGAGTGCCAATGCCTCAACCGCCTAACTTTAGACTAAGGAACCACCCAGGAAACAGGTGGTGTGGCTGCAGGGCTGTGTGTGGGATGAGCAACTAACTCCCGCCCTGCCCTCTGTGCAACACTGGGCGAGCCACAGAGCCTCTCCGGATTTGCATTTCCTTTTCTGGAAAATAGTAGCATATCTTCCCCACAAGGTTGCTGGGAGGATTAGATGAGGTAAGTTACGCCAGTGCCAGCATCTTATAGGCATTCAAATGCCCATGAAATCGAACTGAACTTTAGCCTGAACTAGCTAAGTCAAAAGTCAAAGACTCGCAGAGGAACAGTATTTTACAGAGACAGTTCAGTGTCGTGCTTGGAAGGCAGGTTCTGGAGCCGGCTTGCCTGGATTTTATTCCTGGCACCACCTCCTTGGAAATTTCCTCTGGCCTCAGTTTCCTCATCCACAAAATGGGGATGGTAATAATAGGACGGTTGTCAGTATGAGATGAGGCACACACATTTGATGTCTGGTGCTTGGAAAGCTCTCGATAAGTGTTAGCTATTACTATGATCTGGAATCTAATTTTGCATGGTGGGACTTTAAGAAAACAATTCTGTTTCACGGGAACAAAACAGTGAGTGTTGAAAATGAAGTCATTATGCTAAAAGCCACCAGAGCTTGAACTTTCAGTCATGGAAGCCACAGGGTGAGTAAACAGTAGCTGAGGATTTCTCAAGGTGTGAATTTTACCTGTAACTTGGGTGCCGAA
Organism: Phocoena sinus; assembly: GCF_008692025.1. NCBI lineage: Eukaryota > Metazoa > Chordata > Mammalia > Artiodactyla > Phocoenidae > Phocoena > Phocoena sinus. The sequence continues at coordinate 89,251,020 of NC_045771.1, forward strand.
TGTAGATGCCTAGACCCTATCCCAGATCTATGGAGTGAGATTCTCTGCGGATGGAGCCCAGGAGATGCACTTTTAACAAACCCCTCAGGGTATGTGATAAACCCAAACAATATGTCCAATCACTGTCCTATCATGGAAACTACTAACACGGAGACACTCACCAGTACATCCAGTGTTAGTTGGGTGATATGGATCCTCTTGCTGTTAAAAGGTTCTCTTGCCCAAGGGGTAGGAGTTTTCTGTACATGTAGGGGGATCACTGCAGGTACCCCTAGCATGTGGTTCAGTGTGCCCCTCTTAGGTACCTCCACTTGTAAGCTCTTCGGATCTTTGATTCAGGGACATAGTCCAGTAGTGGGCTGGAGCCAACTGTGTACCTCTCTTCCCAACTCCACATGTAGCCACTTCACATTCGTTGTTTGAAATTCACCATAGTGAGAGTATTTGCACCCTGGCAAGGCAAAGCCTACAGATCAGGGCTCTTAAATTTGCGCAGAGCCAGTATACCAGCACTCCACTGGTTCTCTCCCATAACAAGTTCCATGCTGGAACCCAAACTCTGTCGAAAGTGGTCCAGCGCACTATTATTTAGGTCCTTGGATGGACTGGGGCCAGTTAAAGCCTGGTTTCTGAAAACCCAGGTAAGAAAGATGCTAAGAGTGTTTTGATGTCTCGTCCTCGTGGACTGGCTCAGGGGAAAACCTGCTTTGTGCTCTGCAGTCGTATCCTAACCCCAGCACTGGGCTGGCCGTGCAGCAGATCGCAGTCTTGATACCCAAGTGGAGTGGGGTCAACTTGGTGTGGATGTTTCGGGGCCAACCCCTCATCACTGCTGGAAAAACACCCCGGTTCTCCTGAGGACTGCCCAGTGGCCTCTACCTGCAGGAAACCAACTTACGACGCCCAGGCAGGGCAGAGGTTCCGCGATAAATCTCCTTCCCATCCCTGAGAGTGGTGGTTCAGGTACAGGGGTGGCCCAGCTAAGCTTCAGCCCCAACCCCCGGCCTGCTGTTCAGACCCACCCCCCCCAGCTGCCTTTCAAAAGGTCACCCGTTAAGGGCCGTAAGCCCTGCAGTCGGCCCCGGCAGATACGGCTGAGGGAAACTTACGTTTTTCCTCTGAATTTCTCCACTCAGCAGTCAGGTGAGTCAGGGAGAACTCAATCCAATTCCTCAGGAAATCCTACTATGCATCGGAAGGACACGGTCTGAAAAATCTATTTTTGTGCTTTTATTTACTTAAGGCCTGCAGGCCTGGGGAAGCTTTCTCATAGTGCTATCAAGCTGCTTCTCACTTCCCAGAAAAAAAAAGATCCCACCTTCCTGGAACACTACCGGCCCTGGCGTGGCCACATGGCCTTCTCCTCCAGCCCCTACAGTCCTGCGGCCAGTCCCCCGAGCTCAAATGCCCTCTGCCCTGGGGAGAGCGGCTGTAGGAAGACACTTTCCCAGAGCGCCTGTGGCTCTGGGCCCTTGATTCCCGGCGGCAGAAGGCTCCCTGCAGCAGCCGGCAGGGCCTGCCCGTCCCAGGGCCGCCCAGAGCTCACGTAGTTCTGATTTCCTGGTTTAAATGCTGTTTTCGATGTAGAGGCACAGGCTGTTTCCATGGGGTTCGTGCCTGCTATTCTAGAGCCTTCCCAGTGTAAACTGCCTGGGGGCAGGGCCGGGTCTCTTTGGACAGTCTCAGCTTTCCAGAAGAACCACATGCTCAGATCAGAAGACGAACGTGCTCCGTGTACTCAGGACTTGGTAAACTTCGACCTTGTCCCAACTCTGCCTCTGTGTCAAATCTACCCAGTTGGGTTGCTGTCCAGCCAACTTCAATGTGGACCCTTAACTGGACCCCAGGGCAGGCCACACACCGCACCCTCCAACTGGCCAGCAGTGGTGGGTCGTAGAGGTGCCCCAGACCCTGTCCTGGGGGGCCGGGGATGGGGGTGACGGAGGGGTGAAGTCATATGTGCATTCAATCTGCATGCCTTTTCCAGGAATGGCTGAAGAGGCCCTCTCCTCTGCCCTGGCTCCTTCCTCAGCTTCCCTGGCACCACGGGCTGCTGGGGTCCCCTGAGTCAGTGCCCCATGGCTGGCCGTCACCCCAGTGACCCAGATCCCATCCAGTGGAGGGACCACTCGGGCCCTGGCTGTTGTGAGAAGACGGCAGGGCTCAAGCAGTATCTGGGGCTTCAGGCCTGTCAGTAACTCGTCAAGGCGTGAGACCTCTCTGGGTCCCCAGAGCGCCCCCTTGCTCCTGCCCCGGCCGGTGATACAAGGCGCTGGGACCAGGTGTGTGGTTCCATACCTGGCTGAGTGGCAGAATCTCTCAGCTTTTAAGGTACAGATTCCTGGCTTGTAGCCAGACTAACTGAATTAGAAACTCTAGGGGTGAGTCCCAGGAATCTGGATGTTGGAAGAAAGCTTGACCTGTGACTTTGATGTCGCTGTTCAACCCAGCACCGGGCTAGACTCCCCCAAAGGTCACTTTCCATAAAAACAGCCTATTACCTTACATACTTTCACCGTTTATGAGCCGAGAGGGGGAAGGGAAAGCACGGGGTTAAGAAACGTCTGCTGACTTGCCTCTCCAGCAAAGAGAGGCAAGAGAGGGGAGAAGAATATTCAGGCCCCTCCCTGGCCCAGCTGAGTGGCCTCCAGCCAACCACAGAAGGCAACTCAGGAAGGGGCCACCCAGGTGAGGGATGGGTGTCACCCTTTTCAGGTTTCAGCAGCAGCCCTTACCCAGAACTCCTTGGGTAAAAGGAAGGGGAAGAGGGTGGCCCTCAGCAAGGGCGCCTAGGCCCAGGCACACCCCTGGGGCTGGACACGTGTGGCCCTGGCCTCCCTTCTGTCCGGGATACCCTGTCAGGTCCCCCAGGCTGCCTTCCCCTCATGGATGTACCAGGAAAAGCCCTTCAAGACAAGCAACAGCCATGCTGAGACCAACTCAAACCGGGAAAAGGCAACCCTAAGCCCCTGATGTGAATGGCTAGGAAGGGCCTGGCTGTCTTATCTCTACAAAAGCCTGATGAAAGGGGGGCCCTGTGCCCAGCTGTCCCAGGCGCTTGCGTGTCTGAGTAAAGAGCCAGCACACCCCACCCTGCACCAAACAAGATGCAGAACAGCATTAAGTTCAGAGAAGAGGGGAGCTCTTGTCGGCGAGGAACGGAAATGCCCCCACTCCCTCCTCTCACCCGAGACGAAATCAGCCTCCCCTTCCAAGCAACAAGTAAGGGGCAGAACTTCTGGGGCAGCTCTATGAAACCATTTGCACACTAACCTGACGTTTCTACAAACACCTATGCCATGTGTTAGGTGCCGGCCAGGGTCTGATCTATGCTAGAGTCTTAAGGGGAAAATTTATTGATAAAATAATATTATTGAAAACAACATCCATCACAGCAGCCAACATTTACTATCATTTACTTATTCCCCGCTAGGCACTGTGCTAAGTGCTTTATGCTGATTGTTTCATTTAATTCTCACAGTAGCCCTGCAGGGGCAACGGTCTCTCCATTGTCTAGATAAGGAAATAGAAGCTCAAAGAGGGGAAGCTATTTGCTGCCAGGCTCACAGCTTGGAAGTGGTGGACCCAACATGTGAACGCTAGTCTGCTAACTCTTCACTCCCAGGCATTTCTGCCTCTGCAAAGAGGACGGAGGCTCGGAGGAAAGGAGACCGGTGGGGAAGGGACAGGAACAGGTAGGGTTATAAGCAAAGGCCTGTGGAGTAGCATTTAGCAAATGTCCAGGGACTGATTTATTCAGAGGAAGTACCGTCCACACGAGGGTGCAGCTAGGACAACGGACACTTTCAAAACAATGAACGAGCCAGACAGTAGAATGTACTGGTAGAATAAAGGGCTAAACTGTGCCGGACAATTAGAGAACAGGACAGTATGAAGTGATGTGGGAACCTAGCAGAACAGGCAGAAAGGGCAAAGGGAGCTGGAGGAGGGAGCAGTGAACTCGGGCCGAGGTGGCAAGGGCTTGCTCTCAGAGGGTGGTCTCTGTGGGCAGAGAGAAGATCTTGGCAGGGTCCCCTGGTGCTAGAGGCAGGAAGGCGGGCACCCACGCCTCCTGTGTGGAGGCTGGCAGCTGATGGCACCCGTGGTGACTCAGTGCAGGAAAGAGGAGACTGTTGGGCCCACTGAGTACCATCATCAACTCCCGTACCCATTCATTCCACTCATTCATTCATTCATTCATTCAATGCTTATTTATTGCCATTACTAAATGCCAGGCACTGGGGTTCAGAGAAATGAATTAATTCCTGCCCTCAAGGAGCTCCCTGCCATTAAGGGAAGCTGGCCCACAATTCACTATGACACATGGTAAACAGGGTGTGTAGAGTACAAAGGAGGAAGAGCCGGGCTGCGGCAGGGGGTGGGGGCTTCCCCAGGATGATCCCAGAGGTGGGTCTAGACAGATGAGCAGGAGTCCCCAGGAAGGCTAGGGTGGAGGAGCGCCCCAGGTAGAGGGAAAGAAGAGGAGTGAGATGGTATGGTCTGTTCAGGGTACCTCAAGTAGGTCAGTGTGGCAAAGACGAGGGAACTGGGAAGAAGGGCAGGAAATGGGGCCGCAGAGGTGGGGAGGCCAGGTTTTACTGTGTGTGCATGTGTATGAGAAGGAGAGGGTGGAGAGCAGAGATGGAGTGGGTGTTCTGGAGGCAATGCTGACCTTACTGGGACAAGCCTGGAGGTGAGGAGGCTGCTTTGAGGAGGGTGCTGGTGTCTGACCTGGGGTCAGCGGCTGCAGGGATAGACAGGATGAAGGACCCAGAGGACAATCAGCACTGACCCATTGTGGGAAATGACCTGCAGCTTTCTGGCTTGGGATACTGGGAAGAGGGGAAGGTGGATGAGAATATAGGAGGAGGGCATGCATGGTGCTGTGGACTGAATGATGTCCCCCCAAATTCATATGTTGAAGGCCTAACTTCCCTCCATGTGATGGTATTTAGAGATGGGGCCTTTGGGAAATAATTAGGTTTCGATGAGGTCATGAGGATGGGGCCCTCCTGATGGGATTAGTGCCCTTACAAGAAGAGGAAGAGACACCAGGGTTTGCCCTCTCTCTGCCATGTGAGGACCCGGCCATCTGCAAACCAGGAAGAGGGGCCTTGCCAGGAATCAACCATGCTGACAGTCTGATCCTGGACTTCCCAGTCCCTGGAACTGTGAGAAATAAATTTCTGCTCTTTGAGACACCCAGTCTACGGTATTTTGTCTGGCACCCTGAAGGACGAAGACAGATGGGGCAGTTATATTTGCTTTGTAACCTACTGAGTTTGAGCAATTGATTGGCAGTTTAAGAGGCAAGTTGGGGCCAGAGAAAGACTGAGACAATCATGAGCACGTAGATACTAGGGTACATGATGGGGGTCAGCCTGTGAAATGATGCTGCCGACAGCAGGACCGAGGAAGGAACTTGGGAATAATGACCAGGAGAGGACAAGAGGAGGGGAAGGGGCCGGTGCAGGAAGCTGAGAAGGGATGCTCAGAGGGGCAGGCAGTGAGCCGTGACAAGGCACCAAGGAGGACGCTGGCAATGGAGTCCAGTGCACAGAGACCTCAAGTAAGAAAACTCTGCAAAGTGTCCGACGCCTGACAACGAGGAACAAAAGCTATTTTGGGGGCAAGGTGGGGTGTGGAAGTCAAGTGGTCACTGCTGGGACATGCAATCAAGGAAGGGTGATTTTAAAGAACACATATTTAAATAAGGTTTGGATCTGTAAGAGGCCAGGAGAGCATTCTTTGCCCTTCAGGGGTCTTCACCTGGCCTCCTGCAGTTCACCACTCAGCCGCACCTCCCTCTCTGCCTGCCCCCTCTCTGCCCAACCTGCCACCACAAGTGTCCCTGAGCTGCCTGCAGCAACAGCAGCTAGCAGGGGTGGTGCTAACTGTGTGCCAGACGCCGTGCTGCTTCACAGACGTCGCCTCAGTCACCGGAAGGAGATGGTGAAGGAGGTTCGCTCAGGCCTCAGAGAAGCAAAGTTACCAGCCTATAGTCACACTGCTAGCAAGTGGGTCAAGACCTCCATTCATGTTTTCCTCGAAAAAGCCGCCCTATACTAACCCTGCACACTCCCATATGGGGACAGGATAGGACACACCTTTGACAAGCCACTCCTGGGGCAGATCTTCGCAGGAATGACCTCCAGTGTGTTTACTGTTCTGCAGATCCATGCCCCTGGGTGTTCCCCTCCCACACGATTCTGGGCTTGATCATGCTATTTGCCTTGGACAATGAGACAACGGCAAACGTGACACAAACAGACAGAAAGTACTTGTGCACTGGGGTTTGTTTGCCCTCTCCTGCTGTTCTTTGGAACCCTGACACCCCACATGAAGAAGGCCAAGCTGGCCTCCATAGAATGGGATAAGCCGATCCTGTCTAGGCTGCTCTAGGTCAACCAGCTTCCCAACCACCAGACAGGTGAGTGAGGCCATCCTAGACCATCGAGCCCCAGCTGAGCTGTCCACACCAGGAAAACTACCCTGATGACCCACAGAATCATGATAAATGATGTTTATTGTCTCAAGCTATCAAGTTTTGGTGTTGTTTGTTCTGCAGCAAAAGCTGACTGATACAAGTCCTGAAAGAAGGCCCAAAGCAGCTTCTCCTCCGTCCAGCTCTGAAGTAGTGGAAGTGAATTCTAGGATCTCTGCACGCTCCTTCAGCTATGGAAGAATCACCCAAGAATACACCACCCTTGGCCTGGAGGGTCCCAGTGCTTCCAGAGGGAGTGGGAAAAGGGACAGTCTTCTGTGTACCTTCCCTCTGGGATGCACGGTGGGCCTGCCCCCAACCAGCAGGCAGCTCCAGGCAGGTGCCAGGTTATTTGGGGACAAGGTGACACAGTAGCATGCTTCTGTCATGCTGTCCCTAGCCTAGTGTTTTTCCACTGATGAGAAAAGGAGGAGATCATCTCTTTAGTGAGTGCTACTGCAAAGGCTTCGAGACAGCATTTCATCAAAGGGTGCTGGAGGAGCTCTTTCGGGAGATGCTGCAAAACCCAGCCATCTCCAGCTCCACTTAACAAGGGGCTTGCTGTTTCTGTTTCTGGAGAGGCGTAAAAATGAATGAGTAGCCAAGAAAGCTAACCTGACCAGTGGCACTTTGATAAGGTGACAAAACCACTCCCTCCTCCAGTGCGAATCCACTCTCATGGCAAACTATTATGGGAAGGAAGCATCGACTAATTCGAAGAATCTCTAGGACATGAGAAAAATCAGCACCCCAAATGCCTGAGCAGAGAGAATTCCTTGTAAAGAAGAGAGAAAACAACAGCAACAAAAATGCTAGGATGTCACTTTCCCCAAGCATATTTATAAAGGGAGGAGGAGGGAAGAATTAATTAGGACAGGAGCTTCTACCCAAGTGACACGGAAGATGCAATTATTTTTGCTGCTTTTATAGACCAGTGCCCCTTCCAGGTGGGGACAGATGCCGGATGCCGCCCACCACTTTAAAAAATGACTTTGAGGGCTTCCCTGGTGGCGCACTGGTTGACAGTCCACCTGCCGATGCAGGGGACACGGGTTCGTGCCCCAGTCCAGGAAGATCTCACATGCCGCAGAGCGGCTGGGCCTGTAAGCCATGGCCGCTGAGCCTGCGCGTCCAGAGCCTGTGCTCTGCAACAGGAGAGGCCACAACAGTGAGAGGCCTGCGTACCGTAGGAAAAAAAAAAAAAAAAGACTTTGAGGCTTTGCTAGTTCTAATGATGCTTGAAACAAAGATGGTTCTTTTGTTTACTCCCTGTTTGCGAAGCCCCAGCTGCCCATCAGAACATCACTGACTGGATTCTTTATTTCTCATTGCCCAACCTATGGGGCATAGAAGAATTTTTACAGAGCCAAACCGTGAGGCGTTTTCTCCCAAGGGGGTGTGGATGTGCCTCTTCAGTACTGTAGAGCATGGCCCGTTAATCCGCTGGGTTTTGACAGATAGGACTGATGCCTAACTTTGGGTGGGACAAAGGCTCTGAGAGTCAGAGGCTCGATTTTTGTCACTCCCTGCCATGTAGAAGCTGTGAGGTCTTGGGCAAGTCCCTTAACCTGGAGAAAATTCAATAAAACTACGGGGTGGGTTAGTGACTAATGAATTGTTGTCCTTTTACTGAGGCCAAATAAGTAAATTACATGAGATGTACCCTCTTAACAAATTTTCAAGTATATAGTACCATTAACTACAAGCACAATGCTGTACAGCTTATCTCTAGAACTTTTTTATCTTGCATAATTGAAACTCTATACGCATTGAACGGCAACTCTCCATTTCCTCTCCCTCCAGCCCCTGGCCACCACCATGCTACTCTCTAAGAGTCTGACTACTTTACATACCTCCCGTAAGCGGAATCATGCAGTTTGTCCTTCTGTGGTTTATCTCACTTAGCATAATGTCCTCAAGGTTCAAACATATTATATTCTTATAAATAACACTGACATGGTACTGACTGTTTCCACGGCAAGTAGTTACATATATAAACTCATGTAATCCTTCAAAAATCCTGTGAGGTAGAGTATAATTATTATTTCTTTTTGAGACACAGGGGGTGAAGTAACGTGCCCAAGCTCACCTGGTGTGAACATAATAAACATGGCGTTGTTTCTGTACACTTTAAAATTTCTATGTCAGCAAACAGGCTTACAGAGATACTAAAGTCCCCGAGGATGACGGCAAAAGATGGGACAGGGAGAATGAATGAGAGGCAGTGTCTGAGGGTCCATCCTTATGTAGCTGGAAGTGGTCCGTCACAGCTTGAAAGAAGAGAGGCCTTGGAGCTGGGGGGACCTGGGTTCAATTCTGGCTCTACCCTCTGCTCCAGACACTTGGGAAACAAAAATGAACAAAACCAACAAGCCCCTGCCTCGTGGAGACTACGTCCTAGCCAGGGGGTGGGACGGACAAAAAATAAACAATAAATACTTCAAATAATGTATAGTATGTATGGGGGGGTGAGTAGTATGGAAAAAATCGCTTGAGTGGATAGGGGATTGGGACTGCTGGTGGGAAGGCTAGTTGCAACTTTAAAAAGCGTGTCATTGAGAAGACAATATTTGCCAAAGACTGGAAGAAGGTGAGGGAGTTGATCATGAGGCAGGAGGATATCTAGGGTCCCTTGCTCCAGGCAGAGGGAAGAGCTAGTGCAAAAGTCCTGAGGTCGGGTGAACCTAGGATGTACGAGGAAGAGGAGGAAGGCCACTGTGGTTGGAAGGGAGCAAACAAGGGCCAGGCTAGAAGGTGATGAAGCCAGGAACAACATGGGGGATTGGCAGGGGTGGGAGACACGAGGATGGCAGTGGTGACTCTGGGTGACATGGAAGCTGGTGCAGGGTCTTGAGCAGAGGAGTGAGATGATCTGAATATTTGGCTTTTGTAGTAATCTGGGTGATGGTGGCTCAGATCAGGGAAGCAGAAGTGGAGGTGGGAGAAGCGGCTGGTTGGCTCTGGACCTAACCCTAAGGTACAGTCAGCAGTGTTTCCTGGTGGAATGGGTGTGGGGTGAGAGAAAAAGTCGGGAGTGAAGGACGACAGCAAGCATTTTGCCCAGAACACCTAGAAGGGTGAAGTGGCTATTAGCTGAGAAGGGAAGGCTGTGGATGCAGCAAGTCAGTGGTTGCTATGGGTTGAACTGTATCCTCCAAAAGATACGTTGAAGTCCTAACCTCAGTACGTGGGAATGTGACCTTATTTGGAGACAGGGTCTTTACAGAAGTAATCAAGTTAAGATGAGATCATTAGGGTAGACCCTAGTCCACTATGACTGGTGTCTTTATAAGGTGAGGAGAAGAGTCCCAGGCATGTACAGAGGGAAGGTGATGTGAAGACACAGGGAAAATGCCCTGTGACAAAGGAGGCAGAGATTGCAGTGATGTGTCTCCAAGAAAGCCAAGGATTGCTGGCAACACCAGAAGCTAAAGAGACAAGCCTGGGGCAGCTTCTACCCTACAGCCTTCAGAGACAGCCTGGTCCTGCCAACACCCTGCTTTCCGACTTCCACCCAGAATTATCAGAGAATACACTTCTGCTGTTTTTAGTCATCCAGTTTGGGGTACTTTGTCGCGGTAGCCCTATAAAATGAATAGAGAGGGAAAGGCTAGGAATTGTTTTCAATACATTAAATGTGGAGATGCCAAGTAGACACGGGCATATACAAGTCTTGGGTTCAGGAGAGAAGTCCAGGCTGTTGACAGAAATCTGGGAGATGTCTGCAGATGGAATTCCAAGTCATGAGCCTGGACGAGATCAGTAAGGGCTAAACATAGACGGAGATGAGAAGACGGCTGAGGACTGGGTCTGGGGTGATGCAAAGTTGAGGGATTGGGGAGAAGTGGATACTAGCAGAGGAATCTGCGATGGTGCAGCCAGTGAGGTGGAAAGCAAGCCAAGGGCATGGGACCCTGGGAGCCTGTTCCAGGGCTCGCCTTGTACTATGGGGTTTGTGGGAATGTCTGTGCTAACAAATGCAGCCTGCTTCGTGGCACAGTACCTGGTCCAGAGCAGGCAGTCAATAAACATTTGCTGAAATTAACGAAATAAACAGATGACTGAAATGAGCCTCTTCTGGCAACTATGGCATAACCTGTGTTGACACTAAGTTTAGAGTCAATTAAAACATATGAACTTTGTAATATGTTTATTAAGCTCTATCTCCCCATCATGTACTTGTTCAGCTGATTTTTAAGCCTCAAGAATGAGATTTTACATATATTCCTATTAAACTTGATTGATTTGACTGAGACTAGTGAGATATTCGGGATCTTGGTTCTGTCTGTTTAAATCCTGGTTTTCACAGGGAGCAGACTGGTGGCTACCAGAGGCAGGGGGGTAGATGGTGAGGGAAGTGGGCGAAGGTGGTCAAAAGGCAGAAACTTCCAGGTATAAGATGAATAAGTTCTGGGGATGCAATATACAGCAGGGTGACTACAGTTAACAATACTGTACTGTGTACTTGAAAGTTGCTAATAGCGTAGACCTTAAAAGTTCTCATCACGAGAAAAAAAAATTTCTAACTATATGAGGTGATAAATGTTAACTAAACTTACTGTGGTAATGTGACAATATATACATATATCAAATCATTATGTGGTATACCTTAAACAAATACGAAGTTATATGTCAAGTGTATCTCAATAAAACTGGGAAAAAATACTAGTTTTCAGGCTTTGCTTTCTGTTCTCCACAGACTTTAATGAGCATATTATCAATATCTTTACTCAAGCCATAAACACAACACTCAGTAGGGCAGGGGCAGGTAAGAATCCTGTAACGTTCCCCTAGAGTGGTCTCCCTGGCTTAGTAATGGCCCACTTGTTCAACAGATATTCATTAAGCATCTATTGTGTGGCTGGCATTGTTCTAAGTACCAGTGAACAAAACAAACGACCCTGTGCTCATCAACTTACAGTCAGGTACAACCTTTCAATCTGCCACAAATCTATCTACTTGCATGATTTTTAGAACGAGACTGTCCTCTCATCCATAGATATTCATGAGAGACTTCGGTCAAAAGCCTTGTTAAAAGCAGGGAGACTGTGCTTGTAACATTCCCTGACCTCTCAGCCCAGCAGCTTCTCAGATGGGGAGACGGTGTTTCTCTGGCGTGTGCAGTTTCTAGTAAACCCAGGTTGGCTGCTGGTAAACACTGCCTTCTCTTCCCGGGTTTTAACAGTGCAGACCTCTCCCCTGGTCTGTCAGTTCTGGAATTAATTTTCTTTCCTTTCCAGAAAACCAAAAAAATTGACTACTTTTAGTCTTATGGGACTTCTCCTTTTCTCTGATTCTGCCAAGTTCACCAAAAGCAATTCGATCTCGTCTTTTTTCAGTATCCTAGAACATCATTTTCTGGACCCCAAATCTGAACTTAAAAGAGCTGGGTCTTCTCTGATAACTTCTCCATCTATCCTGAACTCCAATTTCCTCTTATTGGTTATGAATCCCACCCTTCACAGTCTGCAAATCTTTCTTTCTTTCTTTTGAAAACTTGCAAATTATTATATTAAGGCAGCATACATTTCCCTAATGAAGCATTTCTTGGAAGACCTTTACCAAGTTCTTGAAAGTTAACATGTACTTACAAGCCGTGGGCAAGATGTACTGTCGATGTCATAAAAATACCGTTAAGTCCAATTTAACTTGGTTGACATTAATTTTGATCCAATGGTTGAGCATGTAAAGTTAAAACTATGTTGATATTAGTAAATTGTCCATTTAGAACATCTTTCTTCTTAATGACTTCCTGGCCTCAATCTTCTCTTCCCCCATTTCATCTTATATAAAAGCTGTCTTTCCCAGACACGCTGTCCTCAGAAAATCTTCCTAAGGTAGACCGAGTCTGCAGCTCTCTCCATACCCTGTGGCCTCCCATCATCACTGGGCGCTCTGACCCCGTCCTTCAGCACGCGCTCTCTGCCCAGGGGCCTTCCCTGCCCGTCTAGTGTTTCTTCCCTCACTCAGCTTCCAACCATCAGCCACAGCAAGGCCAACAACCATGCTGACCTGAAACTGACGGGCAGTTCCCTGCTTTTACGCCAGAAAACTTTAGAAAACTCAATATCTTTGCTCCCACTGAACTTGAGGTGGTGAGAGTAACTGTGATGATGATGATGTTGAAGAAGGGGCGGCGGGGAGGAGAAACTATCAATTCAGTGGTTTTTTTGTCAGTTTTTTTCAGGGTCTAGGTCTGAGGAATACGAAGCTAGGATGCCCGCGTGTATTTGGCTACTGGATTACATTTACATATACCTGGAGGTTTATAATAGGTATTTTATTATTACTGGACCTTCAGGTGGGTTTTTGTTTGTTTGTTCTCCCTGCTTCTTAATTCCTCCCTCATTTCAGGGACTCATTGACTCCAGTGCTTAGAAATCCTTTCAAATCCATGTGAGGAAGGATAAAAAGAAATGTATGAGAGAGGAGGACAGAAGAAGCAAGGGCCTGACAGAGTTGCAATTACTTGATAGTTTAAAAGATAACGTTTTAATTTGTCTCTCACCTCCTCATGGCTAGACATTCAGAGAAGATACAGAAAGTGTCATGTAAAAATAAATTCTTCTTGAAATAAGAGGAGAACGTTCTGAACTGCTTTTTCCTGGGGCTTTGTACTTATTACCGTGTTTCACAGAAATTGCTAGTCTAGAACAATCGGTTCACAGGGCTGTGACTAAAGATCATTTACCGGGGACACATGAGGAACAGAATCGCTGCTGGGAGGGGTGGAGGGCTGTGGAGGGGGCGGGTCCTTGCCAGGGGGGCCCTGGATGTGCTCCCACCTCTCCGTCCCCACCTCACTTTCCTCTCTTCAGGGGAAGGAGAGAAATCGTTCTTAGAGGTAAGTAGAGGTGCCCATTCCCTTTCTCTCCGACATTCTGAGAACTGCTCATTTGCGCCTGGAGAACCAGGCATTACGGAGTGATGAGGGGTAGAAGTGGCAGGTGTAAGGCCATCCGAGAGTCAGAAACCACGGACATCACACACTGGCACTTCATACTTGTTCACTTCAGCAGAGGTGGCGTTTCCCTCTAAATGTTCTACGCTTAGATAATTTAGCTTGAGAAAAAAAAAAAGTATTGTTTCCTTGAAACGTGGCTGATTTGACCACATGTGTTTATCTCCTTTCCCTCTTAACTCCCTGGAAGAATATATTAAGGCTATTAAAGTGGTTGAACACTGAGCACAGAGACGTGCGAGGAGCCCGGGGGCGCCCTCCTGCAGGGAAGGCACGTGGGCTGGAGCCTCCCCCGTGGGTCGGCAATTCAGTGTGCGCATGCGCAGGAAGCAGATCAATTTCCCACACGGGCCTGGAAGGCTCAGGGCTGGAGGCAACCATACCTTGGAGGGAGTGGACCTGGGAAGGGAAGGGATAAGCAGGAGGGTTGGTTGGAGGCTGAACAGCCGGAGGCTGGACTTAGTCCCTCCCCTAGAGGTTCCCTCTAGCTTTCCGCCATCTCTGCCTCAGCACCTTCAAGGAAATGAGAGCCTTATTCTCAAGAGAGCCTGCTCCAGGCAGGTTCCTGTCAGCGCAGAAGATGGTGCTGGATGAAAACAAGGCATGAAGTGAAAGTCTACGTCCTCAACAGCGGACGGAGCACCAGCCACTGCCCTCCACGGCTTACGCCTCCCAGGCAAGAGAACCCAATTGGCCCCATGTCCTTCAGGGGAGATGAACTAGCTCCCTGTTGATAAGAATCACCAGACGTTTGAGGAAAGCCTCCTCAAATGAAGAAGTCAGACCAAAATCATCAGGAAAGTGGAACGCAAAGAAAAACAACCAATTCAGGAAGAATAAGAAAACAGAGAGAGAGAGAGAGAGAGAGAGAGAGAGAGACCCTATGACTAATATCACCAGTGATATAAGACATTGCATCCGGGAAACAAGGGTGCTCTGAAAAAAGAATCAGAATAGGAAGAACTCCTAGAAATTAAAAATATGTCAACTGAAATAAAAAAATTCAGTGAAAGATACTGGAGAGTAAAGCCAAGGAAATAGCCCAGAAGGTAGGACAGACTCATAAAAGGATAGGGAGTAAGGAGAAAAAGGAAAGGGCTTAGAGATCAGTGTAGGTTGGCCCTCATTAACTATCAGGGAGTTCCGGAAAGAAGGAACAGGGAAACGATCAAAGGAATCATTTGGATATGAACACATTCTAGAGTCAAAGGAAGGCATCTTCAGATTGAAAGCTCCCAATGAATGGCCAGCTCAAGGAACAGGCCAAAACGAAAGGGAGGAATGAAGGGAGAGAGTGAGGGAGGAAGGAAGGTGGGAGAAAAGGAAATAACCATCCAAGGCATGTTATTTTGAAGATAAAGAGGAGCTCTCATAAACTTCCAAAGAGAAAACTGGTCACATTAAGGATTCAGCATGGGGCTTCCCTGGTGGCGCAGTGGTTGAGAGTCTGCCTGCCGATGCAGGGGACGCGGGTTCGTGCCCCGGTCCGGGAAGATCCCACATGCCGCAGAGTGACTGGGCCCGTAAGCCATGGCCGCTGAGCCTGCGCGTCCGGAGCCTGTGCTCCGCTAAGGGAGAGGCCACAACAGTGAGAGGCCCGCGTACCGCAAAAAAAGGATTCAGCATGGCATTAGACTTTTCATTAGCAACACCAGAAGCTGGGAGGCAGTGGAGTGTTACCTTCAAAATTTGGAGAGGAAATCATTTTCAACTGAAAATTTTATACCCAACTAACCATCGTTGAGGTTGAAGGAGGACAAAGGCATTTTCAAATCTATGTGGCCTCAAAAATTTATGCTTCCCATGCACCCTTTCTCAGAAGGCTGCTGGAGGATGTGCTCTCCCCAAATAAAGATGTAAAATAAAAACGAGGTAGACATGAGGTCCAAGAAAAACAAGGAACAAGGATCCAAGACACAGAGGCACAGTGAAGTCCCCAGAGGACACCTGGAGAGTGACAAGCGTAGATGGAGCAGGAAAGTGGAGGATCCGGGAGGGGCAGGGCACTGAGAGATTATATGATGCTTGTGAGCATTTGGCAAATGGCACTGGTAGGCATTTGATAGCTCTACGGGGGCATTTGGGGAGAACATGCAACAGGTATGTAGTAACCTAATCAGTCTTTTAAAGGCAATTACTAACTTTGAGAAAAAAATCTGTATACGAAAGAAGCATAATTCCAGTATAGTTGGTTCTCTAGTGAATAAAATTGAAATCATCATCATACTGTAAAGACTGACCACAGATTCCGTCCCACTTTATGTTTAACTTTCCTGGGAAGATGGGGAGGGGAAGTGAGGGTGGGTGGTGCCAGGAGGCCTAATTCCTCTAACAGGAAGTCAGTCAGCAACATGTAAAACCTATACATGAGGAAATGCAGCATCAGCATCTAATTTATGGAGGTCAAAGGAATTCCCTTCTGGTCCAGTGGTTAGAACTCCACGCTTCCACTGCAGGGGGTACAAGTGTGATCCGTGGTCAGGGAACTAAGATCCTGCAAGCCACGCAGCATGGCCAAAAAAAAGAAAAATATTTTATGGTTACTTTATGGAGGCCAATACCAGAAGAATTAGCTAAAAGATTCTAAAGAGGTTGCTCTGGGGAATGGGTCTGGGGGGCTGGAGAGGGGCTGAGAAGGCCACTGCGGACTCTTAAACCATGTTTTAAATACAGCTCTGATAAAATAAAACTTAGGTTAAAAAAAATAAAAAATAAAATAAAACAGGTTAAAAAATAATGTATTCCCTCATAATTTTTATATAAGAAAGATTTTAATAGGGAAAATGGAGTGACAAAGCGACCCAACATGAGGGAGATTAAGGTGGAGTAGGACACGGAGGAAACATTACAAAATTCCTAGTGTGAAATGGTTCAGATTCAGAATCCAGAAGTGTGATTTTCCAGCTGCTGGAAACTTCCAAGCACAGCACTCCTGGAAAGCCATGCTCCTTTCTCAGGCACAGGGACATTACACATCCCTCAGGGAGGGGATCAACCACTGAGAAGTTTCCCCAAATCACTCTCACCCTCACCACATCTGTTCTCGGCCCAAGCGGAGGCCTCCGAATGGGAAACAAGTCAGCTGAGACTTGCCTCCAGCTGTGAGCCAGAACGTTCAGGAATGTTTTGGAATGTCTGCTTCTTAGGCAGGAGAAGCCAAGAACTCTAGGAAACCCGCAGGGTGGGTAGCTGTGTAAGATGCAGCTGATGACAGGTGTCACAAACAGTGATCTCTGAGTTTAGAAAACAATCAAGGGAGAACAGGCATGGGCCACTTATCAGTATTTTACCTCAGCTGCTAGAGTTCATGGTGAAAGTCAACCAGCAAGGAAAAGCCAGGCCAAGAGGGTGCAAATGACGTTTTATTTAACTGAGAGCCTGTCCTCCTTAAGGATTATAGACAGAGAAAGGCAACGTTTCCCCACCCAACTGGGAAAGTGTTAAATTTTGGTGTTTACTCTTTCATTTCCAAGACCTGGGAGTGGGATGTTAATTTTACTATTTCTCTGATGTATCTAGAGACCCTAATGAAGGCGGAAAGTAAACAAACATTGGATTGAAAACAGAAATGTCAGTATGCACCTTCTACCTGTCGTTGATACAGGAGAAGGCAATTTTTATACGACTGAAACAATTAGACATGAAGATTGCTGTTCGCACACCACATGAGAACGGAAGCCTCTTGCCCAGCACACAGAAGAAACCACTGTTGTTCGGTGGTTTCTTCTGATTACATTAAATGCTTGGATGCTAAATGTGCTGAAGTTGGTAACTGCACTGAGGTTACATAATAGAACAGTCCTCTTCTTAGACGCATTACAGTAGCTGGTCAAGTACTATGAAAAATTAACTTGCCTTCGAATGGTTCAGAAAAATATTACCTGTGACTATTAAAAATACATATATAAATATGTATCTGTATATTTCTGTCATCCATGTATATATGTGTTTGTATCTATCCATCCTAAAAGAAAAAAATATAGCAAATAAGGCAAAATGTGAACAATAGTTGGATTTGTATAAAAGCTGTAGGGTGTTCTTTGTACCACGGTTCTTGAAATTTTTCTGTAAATTTGACATAATTTCCAAATAAAAAGTTTAAATAACACAAAATAGAATGAACGCTTGGTATCTCAGGTGAAACTGTGAGAATGACTGATGCTTTCACACACATTCCAGAAGCATCCTGGGTGAGGGACAGACACCAGACCCGAAATCTCACAAGCTGCCTGGGCTAAAACCCTTGTCTTTTGGAATAGCTTTAGAATCAGCAAGCAGTCTTAGAATGTTCAAGGTGGAGAAAAACTTGTCTTTCAGGGTTAGTTTGACTCTGGAATGGCCCAAATTCAAGGCTGCACAACGCAGCTTTAGTTCAAAACAAAGGAACCATCCAACTGTCTTACCAACTTGCAGATAATTCCGGAAAGGAGCCTCTCCAAAACGCTGGGTGCTGTTGGATATGTCTGCAGCATGCCTCAAGGCCAGAATGCATTAGGATAAAGCTGCATAAAATGACTCGTACTGTACCCAAGGGGAAATGCTTTACCAGAAAACTGGGGCACTGGAGCCCAGGAGCACCTCAAAGTATTGCCGCTGGAAGACTATGCCTGTATTCATCCCTTGTTGCTAAACACATGGGTAGCTAACCTTTCACATTAAATTTAACTTGGTTTTTAAATGTCAGGATTGAGGTTACTCCTGGTGGGGTGGGAGGGAAAAGGTGAGGCAGCACACGGATGCATTTAAGTGACTACAAAAGTTCTCTCTCAACACAGGTGGTAGTGACAAGACCATTGGCCTCATATAAGTTTGTACATGTGTTTTATGCAGTTTTCTGCATCTGTGGTGGATATTTCACAATAAGTATAGTTTAAAATCAGAGAAAAGTAAAAACATTAACTTGTTTTTGGAATTTAAAAAGAAGAGTTGTGTCCCATTCAAATGTCCTCTATCCCATCTGATACTGATGCCTGTAGGTCACAGAAATAGAAGCAAAGCCTTTCAAACTAATATTCAAGAAAATATATTACTTCCTGGTATGAAAGTATATTACTTCCTGGTCCAAATGTACCAGCAAGTAATACACTGGCCTACAATTCATATTGGGGTACAGATAACTGATAGCTTAGTGTCCTTCTGGGGAGCAAAGCTTCTTGGAAAGAAGAAAGCAAGAATATGAGGGGAGGGGTATATGGTAAGGGAGCACCCTGGGCAGTAGGGGAAGGTGCTGGCGTTGCAATGGGCATGGCGAGGCTCACTTGGCCCCTTGATGAAAGTGGGCCCCTGTTTAGATGGACAACAGCCATGGTTCTCAGCATGCTAAGGCTCAGACATGCAGCTGCCTTCTGCTGGGCTATGGATGCGAAAGACTTAACACTTTCCTACTTGCGTTCCAGCTTCAGAGTGCAAGGACGGTTTGTTTGTTTGTTTTGATTCTTTTAAAATAAATTTATTTATTTTATTTATTTTTGGCTGCATTGGTTGCTGCGCGCAGGCTTTCTAGTTGCGGCGAGCCGGGGCTACTCTTTGTTGCGGTGTGCGGGCTTCTCATTGCGGTGGCTTCTCTTGTTGCGGAGCACGGGCTCTAGGTGTGCGGGCTTCAGCATTTGTGGCACGAGAGCTCAGTAGTTGTGGCTCGCAGGCTCTAGAACACAAGCTCAGTAGTCGTGGCGCATGGGCTTAGCTGCTCCATGGCATATGGGATCTTCCCCGACCAGGTCTCGACCCTGTGTCCCCTGCATTGGCAGGCGGATTCTTAACCACTGAACCAGCAGGGAAGTCCCTTCTTCTTTTTTTTTTTTTTTTTTTTTTTTTTTTTAATTGCAAATTTCCCTCCATGTCCTGGGAAGACTCGGCTGTAATCCGCCAACACATCACCTGTTGCTGTTTTAAGATTCCGTGCTGGGCAGTGGGAGCCTGGGGCTCTATCTCAGCTTGGCCCCAAGGAAGCTGCTACACTGGAAGATCTCTAGGCTCTTTTCGGTTTTGGTCCTCTTATAACTCCATAAAAGGTGGGTTATATGGATATCTGAGAGAGGTGAGTGATCCTCAGAGGTGAAAATATACAACTCATCTCAACAGGGTTAAGAGTAGAGTGGTTAGGAGCACCCATGGGCTCTGGAGACAGAGGGACCTGGGTTTGAACTGTGGCTCCACCATGACTATAGGCAAGTTATTTAATCTCTTGCACCTTCAGTTTCCGTATCTGCAGAATGGAAATGGACACGGTGAGGCCTGTGTGGGATCACGCATGTGCAGGCTGGCAGAGGGGAAGTCGGGGCTCCGTGCGGTTAACGGTGCTCACTGCCACGGCTCTCACAGGGCTTGTATGAACTGGTGCTCAGGACATTTCATTTTCCCCTTGCATGACTAATCCTCTGCTTTGCCTGATGCCACAGATGCAGTTTTGCTACACTGCGGCGCTGCACGTACCCCGCATGTGTAAGCCCCAGACACCTTCCTGTGCCCCGGAGACCTGCTGCCAGGCAGTTTGCACAGCCGTCTGGCTGAGGCCACGGAGCCCTTCTGTCTCCGCTTGAGCTGGACACGCTGAAATTCAAGTCTCACGGACACGCTGATGCTTCTCGAGAGATTTACTTTTCCCATATCTATACTGTCTACAGAAAGCAGAGAACTACACCGTTGGAGCCGCTGGGAAAAATGTGCTTTTTTGTGACTGGAGAGGATGCTGTCGACTCATTAGTGTAGGATTTGGGCTTGGGGTTGCTTTTCGTTTTTGTTTGTCTCTTTAAGGAAGAGTCGGAGACTTTCACGGCTTCACTTGCCCCATTACTGCTTATGACGGGCAGGAAGGGCATCTGGATGGGGCAGCAGAGGGTGGCGCTCAGGGGGCAATGAGGCAACCAACTGGTCACACAGCTAGGTTTGCATGTTGAGCGCTCTACAGTTTGTTTTGTTTTGTTTTGTTTGCGGTACGCGGGCCTCTCACTGCTGTGGCCTCTCCCATTGCGGAGCACAGGCTCCGGACGCGCAGGCTCAGCGGCCATGGCTCCCGGGCCCAGCCGCTCCGCGGCACGTGGGATCCTCGCGGACCGGGACACGAACCCGCGTCCCCCGCATCGGCAGGCGGACTCTCAACCACTGCGCCACCAGGGAAGCCCTGAGCGCTCTACAGTTTATAAAATATCCTCAGATATGTCAGCCCATCACTTGCCCAGCCACCCTATGAAGAAGACTGGGAACCTGCAGTACAGTATTTTTATTACCACTTCTCAGAGGAGGAAACTGAGGCCCAGAATCAAGTGGCTTGCCCAGTATCCCACGGCTAAGTAATGGTGGATGGATTACCAAGTCCTCGTCGCCACCCTCCCAGCAGGTTGCTTCTAAGGGAGTGTCAGGTGCCCAGTGTGATCCACCAGGGAGGGGAAAGTTCTAATTCTAATTATCAGTTTTTCTTCTTCTTTCTAAAATTCATACTTGATTTTTAAAGTGCAGTTTAAGGTTCACAGCAATTCTAGTTATTTTTAGCTCACCCTTTTAACTATAAAAATGTTTTATCTGTTTGTCTTGTAATGCTCCCAATATATTATGAATTATAATTATAGAATAGTATATGCATATAATTTATAATTAAATACACATATGTTGGGGTCCCAGCTCCAAAAATTTTAACTGATAAGAGTGCAGGATTGAAATAGCTTGAGGAAGAGTCTTACTAATACTGGAAATTAACAGACCATTCTGCTCCTTTCTCTTCCTTTTACTATTATTAGTGACTCTTGGTCAGGAAATTTTAATGCTGTGTATTCTTCAGATTGCACCACAGCCTGGTGAAGCGATAACATTGATTTTATAAAGAGTCACAGAAAGTGTTTTCTATCTCCTCCAAAGTCTAAGGCTGATATAAATCATCTTTCATTGTGAAAGGATTCCCATGATATGCAAACATGGCAGTTCCAAGCTCGTCCAGCAGAAGCACCCCAAGTCTCCAGCATCATTTGTGACCAATTACAAAACCCCAAAGCACAGGGGTACCCAGGTGGTTGCACATTGGTTCTTGAATCATAACAAGCCCAAGCTTCTTAAAGTTTACGTCACTACAATTGCCATTTGGTACCATTAAGAGCATGGCATTTCCAGGAAACACAACATTGGAAGTTTAAGAAAGAAGGAATTGTATCATTTGCTCACTGCTCTATCCCTAGCAGTGCCCAGAACCCATTGGGACGTGATCGCTCTTTGCTGATTGAAGGACAGGTGGATAGACTACCCCTTGCTCTCTTCTCTCAACCAAGACACCCCTAACATGATAGCAAAGTGAAGAGAAAAAGATGAACGCGAGAGAGTGGAGGTGGGAGATATCAACAAATAAGTAATGTTTTTGGAAGACAAAAGAAGAGTGACCACTGACTGGGCAGAGTGGAGGAAACGGTGACCTAAATGTCCACAGAAAGGGAGCTGGATGCAAGGTAAGCGGATCTGGCTGGGTCATATCCCTCGGTAGGCTTGGGAGCTGGAGACTGTATACCTCCGATCGTGGAGCGATTTGATGTGGGCTATCTGAAAGTCTGAGGGTGTATTTTCTAGGGAAATGGATTGGAAGAGGCTCCAGACCAGTGGACAGGAGGCTTGGTGAAGGGACAGGATAATGGGCAGGCTAAAAACAGAGGGATGGAGAATGGCCACACTAAAAGGTGGCCCTCGGTCCCCATCCCCATCTGCTCTCAGAGCACTCTCCCGGCAGGAAAGGGCAGGATTCATCTCTGAGAAAAACAGAATGGGCTTCAAGAAAAGGTCTCCACACACTGAGAACTGAAAATCCTCCAAAGAAACAGTGAGTTTGCAAACGCACTCCCCCTACACAGCAGGCCACCAGTCAAAACCGCCACTGACACACCCAGAACGTGAGCCTCTGTGCTCTTAAATACAAATGACCGAGGATCAGCACGCTTTTGAAGAAAGCCACCAACAGGAAAGAGACTGTGACACCTGCCAAGAACAGAGGAACATGCGAGCCACACAAGGCGTAGAAGAAAACTTCAGAAAAGCTCTCATTAAATAACATCCTCAGAGAAAAACCAAAACCAGGATGCAACGGTGGGGGAACAATCAAGAACTCTTGGAAATTAAAATTACGACAGGTGAAATAAAAATTTCAATGGCAGGTTTGCAAGATAAAGTACAGTAACTCTCCCACAGAGCAAACAAAAGGCAAATACAAGGTAACAACTGATAGTCTTTGAACGAATAAGATCCAATATCTGACAAATAGAAATTCCAGAACAAGAGAACAGAGTAAACGGGGAGGAGGAAATGATCAAAAGACAATACGAGAACACTTCCAGAACTGAGGAACATGCATTTCCAAATTAAAAGGGCCCACCTGGGCAGCGCCTGCTCAAGGGATAAAAGAAGACCTCTACAGCACATCATCAAGAAATTTCAAATCAAGCGACAAAGAGAGGATCCTAAAAACCTTCAGGGAATAAAATAGGCCACACACGAAGGACTGGTACCTACTATTAAGAGTGACATGAGAACTAGAAGACAATACAAAAATGGCCTTAAACTTTTGACTGACGATTATTTCCAACTTTGAATATTTTATAGCCACCAATTTTTAATCAAGTGCAAGGGGCAGATTAAAGACATTTCAACATTTCAAGGACTCAAAAAACTTACCTTCCATATAGAATCCACTTGGAAGGGGGGTGTTCTAGCAAACAGGGAGTAAATCAAGTAGGGGGACCAGGCCAGCAGCTACTGGACTTGCCAGGACGATGGGGAAGGGAGGCCCCAGGAGTGCACAGCAGGCTGGGTGTCTAACGGGGCTCCAGAAAATACAGGGGAACTGATGGATCATCTAATGTCTGGCCAGTTGGGAAAACAATACTGATGGGACAGGTCCAACCTCATGGTCAAAATTAAGGATACATATATAGAAAATAATGCAAGTAAAAACCATGAAGCAATCATAAGGACAGGCAAAAACTTATCTACGACAGGAAGTGTAAACGCCAGTTTCTAAAACTGATAAACAACGATGTAGCCGATACACATATTTTAAAGACACAGGGAGGTAAGTACTCCTGGGCTCTGCAATGAACAACACAGATGACCGTCACTCTCCATACGCTTACTCTTCATCCTCTGGAAGTAAATACATTTGGATATTTTGAGGGGGGATCTGTTCCTCACTACCTGAACTCCCACTACTTACATCTGAAACCGAGACACCAGATAAACTTAGCTCATATGATGCCCCTCATTTTCTGAACTTGTTATGTGACTAAGGAACTAAATAGATTTAGATACTGGATACTTACATAAGCTTAATGTAACCACAGACACTTAACTGGGAGCTGTGACACAGCCGTGTGGAAGGGATGGGGAAAGGAAAGTGGAGTGGAGGGGTGCGAGGGCCAAGACCCCTCTTCTGTAATTGAAGGTTCACAGAAAATCTCTGAAATACCTAAAACTGATCAATGAAGAAGTACTCACACGACGTGTTTCACAGAGATATAAACCAGAAGAAACAGCTAAAAAGAGTGAAGAGTGGTTTCTTCCAGGGGGACAGGATAGAGATGGGGCAAGGGAGTGCTCTTTGATTAAGTTTTTTAGTGTTATTTGGGGTTGAAACTGTGCATGTATTACTTAGAAAAGAAAAAAGCACATTAAAACATTTAGTAAGAACACCAGCCTGGAGACTTGGGTTCTGGCTTGAGGTCTGTCACCAGCTAACTGTGTGATGTTGAGCACGACACTTGTTGAGCTCCTGGCCTTGACTGATTCCCATAAAACAAGAAGTTGGGGTCCTTCCCAACTCTACATTTCCATGACTGCATAATCCTCGTGTACAAATTTAGGTTTTCTCCAAATGTTGGTGGTGTCATCCAAGCTTGCATTCCTGGACCGCAACTAATATTATTTAGCACTCGTGTTAAGAAAACAGCATTTTATTACATTAAAAGAAAAAAAATACACTCACAGTGGAAGCATTCGGGAAGAACTTGCAATAAGAGAGGCTTGGGGCTTAAGGAGAAACAGAGGAATGTAAGCTGCGGCTATTTTGCAGAGGAGTACGACTTGGAAGAAAACACAGGCTGGTCAAAGAAAAGAACACAACCTGACCACTAGGAAAAAAGAAAGCCACAATAGTCAAACAGACAAGAAGGGTTAGACCAAACAAGGTCTAAGTTAGATGTAGGGGAGTGAAGGAATAGAACCTGCCCAAGGGACTTAAATGAGCAGAGAAGTCTTAGGGGTCAATGATTTTGGCAAAAGCATGCGACTGGAGATGAAAGAGAAGAGAAAGATAGAAGCTGTAGTATTTTACCGAGAGATTTAAAAATGCTTTGCCTTTGGAGATAGAGAAGTAGGATGAGTTCCCAAAGTAAGAAATGAGAGAGTGTGACATGGAGGGCAAAGGTTTAAAAAAGGGACCACCTGATCTAAGGGTATCCCGGAAATACAGCATCTCAGAGTGAGGCCGCCCTGGACGTTCATTCCAACCCGTGTCTAATGCACCCAGAACAGAAGGAGAGGTTCAAGAGGAAAGGTCGAGGACGCTCTCTCTGCTAGCACAAGTAAGCCCTGGTGATCAAGAGTACAGAGAAAAATCCGGTAGTCAGAGTGGCAGCCATATTTGTTTAAACTGACTTCTCTTGTTGGATTCTGAATCTCTTTCCAAAATAAACAGTGTACTTTCTTCATGTCCAGGCAGTAAAGTTCATTTTTATGTCATTCATTAAACACTGAACCATTCATTAAAAAAATAAACATTTTTACTGAGGTAAAATAAACCATTCATACTTAAGGACATAGTGTTTTTTCATGTCTTTGATAATAGCTAATGTTTGAGTACTTCTAATCCAGTGACCATTCTAAGAGTGTCATGCAAAATCCCCTGTTTAATTTTTCTGACAACCTTACAAGGTAGCTACAATAGACCCACAATATCTTATCCCAAACTCTTGGCTCACTGGGCTTCCCAAATCAGAATTTATCAGATTTTAGTAAGGTAACAGGTACATATTAGTTAATGTCCCGCCGGAGCCTGGGGCTACATTCTGTAATCAAAACTAGCAGTATTTCTGCAGTGAAACATAGGAATAACCATACTAATCTAGATAAATAAAGAGTATAATAAATAGCCACGCGTCAGTTCTGGTCAGATTTTGATGCCATGGGAGTGTGCCTCAAACTCTGGGAAAAAACTTTCAGTTTTCAGAGTGTTGGGGTTCCAGAAATGCAGACCCCACAAAATAAGGCAGTGTTATTATCACTATTTGATAGATGATGAGACCGAGGCACACAAAAAAATTATGCAACTCGTCTAAGGTCAGCCAGCAGGTAGTGGGGTCAGCAGTTGACCCCCGGCAGTCTGGTTTCAAACGTAGGCTCTTAAGTGCACTGCCATATGGCTTCTCTGTGCATGGCTTACAGTTTAGGATTGGGGTTGGCGGAGGGCATACATTACATTTTCACCATACAAGCAGTCAAGGAACCTGGATCCACATCCCAGCAAAGCCCTGCTGATATGTAAGAGAGCTAGGTGACATCAATGCTTCCCATCCCTGGACAACAGGGAGACTGACCTGTTAGAAGACCAAGGCTTGCAGTTACATAAGCTGACCATGAACTAGAAAGACTCAGCACACAGAGCACCTTGGAGAGGACTGTGCTTGCTTTGAATTCCATGGAAAGGTTCAGATGAGGAGAATACAGAAAAGTCTCAGGTGTAATCACGTAAATATGGTCAGTGAGACGAATGAATCTGAATGTGAGACTTGAGAAGATAATGAAGAGAAATAACCACAAGGGGTGTTTATCAAGCACATCCTATATGCCGAATACTGTGCTAAGCACTTAATACACAATATCACGTTTTATCCATTCAACAACCTTTCGAGGGAGGAACATTATTATTCCCATTTTACGGAAGAGGAGGCTGAAGCCAACCTCACACACTTCACAGTTTATCAGAGGCGGAGCCCAAAGGGAGGAAGTAGCTGGTGGGAGGGAAAGCACTGGGTTTAGAAGCTAGAACACTCACCGAAGGAAACAGGTTGTGAACTTCACTGATTTCTACAGGAGAAACACAAGGGTTCTGTTGGCAAGGATATTCGCAGCTTATGAGATGAGAGCTATTTTCTGTGAAGACACTTTTCAAATTATGTCTTCATGGGATAATGCCTTTGACAGAGCAAATGAAAAGAGAATTTAACTACTAGATAAGCAGTCTTATTTGCTTTTTTCACAAGGAAAGATGAGCAAATATGTAGCTTCCGATCTCCAACTTGGAGAAGGCAATCAATATCTTTGACAGGCTCAGTCCTCGACTAGCAAAGTGAAAACACAGCCATTTCCCCATAGAGACAAAGTTCCTAGGGACCCATGTGGAAGAGGGAAGAGAAACACTTGCGGAATTTTGTGATGATTTAATAATTTTAATGAACAGAGATAAAAAAAAAACCCCATAAATCCACACTCACTGAGAAATCCACACCACTGCCAGCTTCCCTCTCTTCAGTGTTCACCAAAATTGTAGACTTCAGTGCAAATTATCAAAATGCACTTACCAGAGTAAGGCTATTTCTGCGAGAGGGGAAAACACTAAAACTTCCTTTCAGAATGGGCCAAATACAGAATGTTGTTTACATTCCAAGCAAAATCACAGGCACTTAACAACTGATGTTACAATGACCGTACAAGGACCTTCTCTGGAAAGAAGGGATTAAAAAGAAAACATCCAGTTATCACAAACTGCTTCCTGAGGTTGGGGAAGAGACAGCTTTTCTGAAACCTTGCCCACGGGAAGGCTGTGAGGGAGCTGAGACGCCCGCTCTGGTGCCCGGGTTCCCAGGAGGTCATTAGAAGAGTCCTTCTTGCTGAGGTTGCCCCAAGAGCCTCACTCAAATCTGGTGGCTGCAGCCCCACTTTACCGACAAGGAAGAGAAGGCTCCAGAGGTGACGTCACCCATTCCCGGTCATGCCAAGTATCGGAGGCGGAACTGACACCGAGGTCTGTCCCCACAGCCGGGAACCCTCTGGCAAAGCTGCAGGAGGGGCTGGAGGGACAGCCAGGGGGTCTTCAGCCCTCCTGATCCCACCCCTCAACTTAAGCCGGGGTTCCATTTTATCAGTTTCATGGATCAGGCTTTTGCTGAAGATTGGTTTTGGGAAAATGGTTCTATTCTGCAAATAACATCATTGACAACAAAGATGACGCCTGGGAAAACCACAGCCCTGCGCCTGAGGCATGCCTTGAGTTGTGACTCGAAGAGTGTTTTACCTTCTTCTCTCCCACAGCCCCTGCGGGGGAATGGGGTGTGGGGTGCGACCGGTGGTGACTGTGGAAGAGGATACGATGTCACTGCGTGGGAAATGTTATACATACCTAATGTGTGATTTGGCAACAGAAGATAACATCTGAGTCATAAAGCAGCCCCACATCAAAACAGTAAATCAAAAGCAAACAATGTGGGAAAATAAATTCCTGTATTCTTACAGAGCCTGTGTTGGGAGGATTCCCATCCCAGGGCTCTTAGCCCATAAATCAACAAACACGTCCCTTCTCTAAGAGGCAGTGAGAACCAACATTCCCGCCTCCGCACGGGGAAAGGGAATTAGGACAGTGTGTGCCATGCCCGACACGTCCACTGGCCCTGGAGACTGGAGTGGGCTGCGAAACCTGTGATCCCATTTGCGAAGAGTGTTTTATCGTCGACTATTGTAGGGTGAACATTTTAAAGGGCCAGGTTCACAGAACTGTCCTATTCAGACTTTAGAGACATTTTCAAGTCCAGTGCTTCCCAATCCAGGTTCCCAAGGAGCCCTGGGGTGCCTCAGAAGTATCTCGGCGTTCAGCCCAGGGCCACCTGTCCATCCTCCATCAACCAGAAAAGCTCCTCTTTCTGTGTTTTCTACAGAGGGCTCTAAGTAAGGTTTGGATAAGAAATGAGGTGCTCTAGTCTACCCTTCTCATATCATAGATAAGGTGACAGAGTTGAGGTTCAGAGAGGGAGAGTAAGTTGTGCACTGTCACACAGTTGGTTAATGGTCAAGTTCCAGCCTGCCTGCTCAATGCCCTGCCCCTTTCACCACCTTTGTTAGCAGGAAGGATTCTGCTTCAAAGTAACTGAATAAATGTGAATACCGTGTAGTCTCACCACTGCAACAAGAAAGGCTGAAGGCACCTCAGGCCCATTCAGAAGGTCTCCTAAACAGCTCAGGGAAAATCATGAGGGATTTAGAATGCCTTCAAGAAAGCAACTGCTTGTGGTAATGGCGATTCCAAATTCCCAATTTCCAACTCTGTGGGCTGAGCTGAGAGCAACAGGTGGACAAAATCATTACGTAAGGAACATCTGCCAACATCCATAAAGAGAAGGTTGTGGGCCAGGAAGTATGAAAAATGCCCTGGAAGACATTTGGTTAAATGTGGCAGATGGATCACCATGCTTAACTCTACACTCTCCTGAAGCCCTACTAAAATGACAGTAAATTTAATTTTTAAAAGGCATAAACTATAAGAACAATGTAAATAAGAGAGGAGATAAGAGTCGACCCAAGATGCCAACAAAACTTTGGATGCTGCTGGAGAGCAGTTGGACAAATGGCAAAGGACTTAGTAAACCTCAGCCAGTGAGTGTGATGGGGTGGGAGGCGGATTCAGGCTAATTTGAACCCTAAAGGTCCAGGAAGGTCCAGGATTGGAGGCACAGGCTACCTAGAAAACAGGAGTGAGGGTCAGGCTAGAAACAGGAAGTTTGCTGCAACGTCTGTATAACCTGATAACGCTTTGCCTCTCTCTGGCTAAAGACTGTAGAAATCAAAGAGTTGTTTAAGAAAGGACATGAAATAATAGTACACTAGGCAGGCTTCTCTGTACTAGACAGGTTTCTCTGGTGGTGCAGTGGTTAAGAATCCACCTGCCAGGGCTTCCCTGGTGGCGCAGTGGTTGAGAATCTGCCTGCTAATGCAGGGGACACGGGTTCGAGCCCTGGTCTGGGAGGATCCCACATGCCGTGGAGCAACTAGGCCCATGAGTCACAACTACCGAGCCTGCGTGTCTGGAGTCTGTGCTCTGCAACAAGAGAGGCCGCGATAGTCAGAGGCCCGTGCACCGCGATGAAGAGTGGCCCCTGCTTGCCACAACTAGAGAAAGCCCTCGCACAGAAACGAAGACCCAACACAGCAAAAATAAATAACAAATAAATTAATAAGCTCCTACCCCCAACAACTTCTTTAAAAAAAAAAAAAAGAATCCACCTACCAATGTAGGGGACACGGGTTCGAGTCCCAGTCCGGGAAGATCCCACATGCCGCGGAGCAACTAAGCCCGTGCGCCACAACTACTGAACCTGCGCTCTAGAGCCCATGAGCCACAACTACTGCAGCCCACGTGCCACAACTACTGAAGCCCGCGCACCTAGAGCCCGTGCTCTGCAACAAGAGAAGCCACCACAATGAGAAGCCCACGCACCGCAACGAAGAGTAGCCCTGCTCGCTGCAACTAGAGAAAGCCCGCACACAGCAACGAAGACCCAATGCAGCCAAAAATAAATAAATAAAATAAATATATATTTTAAAAAAACCAGTACACTAGGCGACTCAGCTGTGAGTAATACTTACACGGTCATAATGATACAAGCCTCCATATTGATTTAGTGAACAACTGCCATGTAACTATATTGGAAGGATGGATGGAGGAGAAGTGCTTGTGTGGAGGACCTATCAAAGAAATAATAACGCCCATGGAATATCTTCCATGAAAGTTATTAGATAATATTAAACTTAAAAATATCTAGAAATGGCAGGGAAAGCCAGTTATATATTTTAAAGTATAGAAGAAAGTATCACAAAAAATAGTGAAAAGTATTCTGGAAGTATTTGCATCTGGGGAGTAGAAAACAAGGAAAGGGAGGAGATTGCTGATTTTTCTTGCAAAACGTATGGTACAGTTTGGGTTTTGATAAAAATAAAAATTTGTGAGGCTAGGCCAAAGACTTGCTAACCAAAGGAAGAATTTTTACTGACAACACTAAATTGGATTTTTTCTCCTCTGCAGTAACCTTTTTTTTTTAACATCTTTATTGGAGTATAATTGCTTTACAATGGTGTGTTAGTTTCTGCTTTATAACAAAGTGAATCAGTTATACATATACATATGTTCCCATATCTCTTTCCTCTTGCCTCTCCCTCCCTCCCACCCTCCCTATCCCACCCCTCTAGGTGGTCACAAACCACCGAGCTGATCTCCCTGTGCTGTGCGGCTGCTTCCCACTAGCTATCTATCTTACGTTTGGTAGTGTATGTATGTCCATGCCTCTCTCTCGCTTTGTCACAGCTTACCCTTCCCCCTCCCCGTATCCTCAAGTCCATTCTCTAGTAGGTCTGTCTTTATTCCCGTCTTACCCCTTGGTCCTTCATGACTTCTTTTTTTCTCTTAGATTCCATATATATGTGTTAGCATACGGTATTTGTTTTTCTCTTTCTGACTTACTTCACTCTGTATGACAGACTCTAGGTCCATCCACCTCACTACAAATAACTCAATTTCGTTTCTTTTTATGGCTGAGTAATATTCCATTGTATATATGTGCCACATCTTCTTTATCCATTCATCTGTCGATGGACACTTAGGTTGCTTCCATGTCCTGGCTATTGTAAATAGAGCAGCAATGAACATTGTGATACATGACTCTTTTTGAATTATGGTTTTCTCAGGGTATATGCCCAGTAGTGGGATTGCTGGGTCGTATGGTAGTTCTACTTTTCGTTTTTTAAGGAACCTCCATACTGTTCTCCATAGTGGCTGTACCAATTTACATTCCCACCAACAGTGCAAGAGGGTTCCCTTTTCTCCACACCCTCTCCAGCATTTATTGTTTGCAGATTTTCTGATGATGGCCATTTTGACTGGTGTGAGGTGATACCTCAATGTAGTTTTGATTTGCATTTCTCTAATGATTAGTGATGTTGAGCATTCTTTCATGTGTTTGTTGGCAATGTGTATATCTTCTTTGGAGAAATGTCTATTTAGGTCTTCTGCCCATTTTTGGATTGGGCTGGTTTTTTGTTATTGAGTGCAGTAACCTCTTAACTCGTTCCCCTGGCTCCAGGGCCAACTTTCGAGCATATTTAGCACATGCTCTGCCAGGGTCATCTTCTGGCAGTTCCATGTGATCACGTCACCC
The DNA here is from genome assembly GCF_008692025.1 of Phocoena sinus. Taxonomy (NCBI): domain Eukaryota; kingdom Metazoa; phylum Chordata; class Mammalia; order Artiodactyla; family Phocoenidae; genus Phocoena; species Phocoena sinus. The sequence continues at coordinate 89,282,626 of NC_045771.1, forward strand.
TCAGTTCAAGGCCCATGTGCTAGAAGATGAAACCCACAGCCTGGGCCCAACAGCGCATCCACAGCTTTCTCCTTGGTTTCCCAGCCTGGCCCTGTGCCCCTCCTGGGTGGGTATCCCTGGGCCAGGACCAGTCTGCTCCTGACCCCTTTTCCTGTGGAGGGAGCCAGCCATTCCCTCTGCAGGCAGGTCTCACCTCCTGGTCAAGGTCTTCCCCGAGTCCCTCCACCTGACTCTAGGAAAGAACCCTCCCCCTGTCCTGGACAAAGGCCGCCCTGCACGGGGCCACTTTCCTACCCTCAGCACACTGGCTGCGTTTCCATTTCACTTTTCTAATCATTTAGGCCTCAGCACAAAGGTCAGCTGTAGTTTTCCCTACCCACCTTACCCATGGCATTACCCTTTGGGATTTCTTTCAGAGTAGATTTTACCACCTGGGATTACCTTGTTTACCTATTTATTGTCTGTCTCCCTCCTACGTGGGGCAAGGGCTTTGCCTGTCTTGTTCACCGTTGTATCCTTAGTGCTGTGCCAGGGGCACAGTAGGTGCTCAATAAATATCTGGTGATGAATGAACGAATGCATGAAGGATTAAAAAAATGCACCCTCTGGTCCTGTTGGACATAACGGGTCCGTGCACTCCTTCTCAGCCCACTCGACACAGAAATCCGTTCCCACTGCTTCACTCTCCTATCGAAGTCGTCCACGGCCTCCAGTCCACTGGTTAATTCTCATCTCTCTCTGCTCCTCAGCAGCATGTGATAGGATCCATCACTTCATCTGGAAACACCAGGAGGCCATACCCTCCGGCTTTTTCCCCTTCCGCACAGCCCCAGCCTCTGATCCAACCTCTCTCTCCTGTATTCACCTGGGTTGTCCAAGGAAGTGTGTGTCCAAACTCACAACTGTAAATACTAGCCCACAATACCTTTTATGCAATTCTGAAATCCAAAAGCCCTAAACCCAAGTTTCTACATAACTTTGGTGCCAAAACTGATTTCATGATGACACCAGATCCCAACTGACGTGAGGCAGTTTCTAGTCTTCATTTATCTACTGAAGTGTGAACATTATAACTTGTTGTAGACATACCTGTGTGTTTGATTACAGGTGATGGCTCAGATCTCAATGGGAGCGTTAATTGATTATCTTTCTAAAATCTGAATAGAGCTGAATTCTGAAACCCATCTGCCCCGAAGGGGGTTGCATATGGTCCTGCACCATCTGGTCACCGATGACTCTCGCAGAAGCAGTTCTGGCCACCCCTACCCCACGCTCATCCAGCCCCTGCCTGCTTGACTCTCAAGGGTCTGAAAGGTGAAGCCTGCAACCTGCACTCAGCGTGTCCAAAACAGAACTCCTGACTTCTCTCCTTCCCATGGGTTCACCTGTCTCAGTTATGCCCCCATCACGTACCCCAGCTGCTTGGACCAAGAAACTAAGAATCATCCTGAATCTCTCTCTCCACCCCCTCAGTCCTGCCTTTAATGACTGAGGAAGTCGGGTCAGCTCCAAGGTATCCTGGATGTGCCCACTGCCAACCACATTCACCGCTACCCCCAGGGTAAGCCTCCCTGCTGGCTTCCCTTCCACCTTGACACCACTAGAGCTGATTCTCCACAGAGCAGACAGAGCTTTAAAAAACTGAAGTCAGATCAAGTCATTCCCTTGATTACAACCCTCCAAAGGCTTCTCTTAACACTAGAATAAAATCTTAACTCCTGCATAGCCTACAAGGCCCTCCATGGCTGGGCTCCTGCCTCGCACTCTGACCTTACCTCCTATTACACTCCATCTTACTCAGTTTCCTTCAGCCATGTAGCTGCCCTCCTTCCCTGCCCCAGGACCTTTGCACCTGCTAATCCCTCTCCCCCAGACTCTTACCTGTTTCTCTCCTCACGTCATTCAGTTCTCTGACCAAATATCATCCCCTGCCACTCACAGACCATCATTCACTCTCCACCTCCTTGCTGCATTACCTTTGGTTTACGGACTCTGTCCCCTAGTAGACTGTAAGGTCCATAAGGCTGGGAGTTTTGCAGCTTTGTGAGCCACTGACTCGCCTGTATTTAAGGCATATCCTGGCACATACTACATGATCAATAAACACCTGTTGAATAGAAGAATGAATAAATGTGCGCATTGTATACCATCTGGAAAATAAAGAATCTAATGAAGATAAAATCATCCCTAGAATCCTGCTGCATAGATACAAACTTATCCATACACAAGTATGTGTGTTTAACAACAACAAAAAATAACCAACATAATTGGTAATGTTCTATACATCTTGATAGGGATTTGAGTATGCATTTGCCAAAATTCAATAATTGTACACTTAAGGTCTGTATATTTCACTGTGTGCAAATTTTCCCTCCAATGAAAAAAATTATAAACAAATACTGAACACTAGTTAATGGTATGCACGCCAAAGTACTGACAGGAGCGTGTACTGACGTCTGCAACTTACTTTAAAATGCATAAAAAAATAAGATGGCTTATTGAATGGACAGAAAGAAGATAGATACGTATCTATCATATATCAAATATATATTTATCATATATATGATAAAGCAAATATAATAAAATGTTAACGGTAGAACTAGTAGTAGTTCTAAGGGAGAGTTCACTGCAAAATTCTTTCAATTAGGCTGTATGTTTGAAAGTTTTCATAATAAAATGTTGGGAAAAAATAATTCGGGAACATACTGATTACAGTTTGTATCCTCCGTGGTTCACTGAATATTTGATTGCATTTTCCCATATCATTACTGTCTTTGAAAGCATGGTTTCAAATGGCTGTGCAGGATGCCACTGGATAGATGAACCACAACTTACTGAGCCAGTCTCCCATCTTTGGACAGGCAGACCATCTTCAGTTTTTAACTTTTATCAATAATAGAGTAATGAAAAGCCTTGTCTATACATCTGTGTGCCTAAGTATGTTTATTTACTCACCGTACACTCCCAGAGGCGCAATCACTAGGGTCAAATGTCATAACATTTTAGAATCCTCATACAGATATGCTGCCCACTGCCTTCTTGAAAGGTAGCCATTGAATAGGGATATTCTTATTATCTGGTGAGTCTGTAGATTTCTTAAGGGAGAGGAACTGTTCTACTCTGTGCCTACCACTAAGCCTAGCACAGTGTAGGCACGGGGGAAAATATCTCAGATTACATCAAAAGAACATATGATCAGAACTAATTCTGCTGTATCTTGGAGAAAAACGGTGAAAGATACTTTTCTTTATGGAAAATCTGAGGCTGCCTGGCGAGGAAAGGGCTGCAGACAGAAGGCAAGGACTGAGGTCTCCCTGAGACCCATGATGTCACCAGGAACCTAAGACCAATTTTTCCGGGGTTAAAGCAAGTCTCTGGGACTCACTGAAGAAATTATGGTTCAATCAAACAATGGAACGTTCTGTGGCCTTTAAACAGAGTGAGTCCAAGCCATATGAACTCTGGTGGGAAGATGATTAGGCTGGATGCTAAGGGGAGCAGTGAGCCAGATGCAGAATAGAGAGAGGGGCCGCATCCTCAGGGCTGTGCGGGGCGGGGGAGGTTGACTTCTTTACTCCATGCCCCTCTGGACAGTGGGTTGTTGTTGGTTTTTTAAACAATTATAACTTTCAAAAAAAGGTAGTTCCCAGAGGTAAGGGGGACGAACTTGGTGGGGACTGTTCTTTGAGGCCACTGTTTGGATTTAGTATGTCAGTGTTCTGGCTAAGACTTCAGTATACTAGCACTTCAGTCTTAAAATTTACCAGAGAAGAAGTCCTCACCTTACAAACTGGTTTTGTTCCACAAGTTCATTTGTAAGTTCTTGTTTGGAACTTGGGATATATTTCCCTCTAAGATGGAGGCAGTTTCTATTCTGGTGGGCAAGATCTGTTCTGAGCATTCATAAAATCAAAATAAATCTGATTTTCATAAAGGGCAGTAAGACACTATTGACAGAGATCATGAAGGGGACTTTCACAGGACTGGTGACAGAGGCTGTAATTTTTCTTAAAGAAAAAAAAAATTTCTAGGGAAGTCTGGCTAGTGGTACCCTTATTTCTCCCCCTCCTTTTTTTTTCTATTAAAGAGGGAAGAATAGCAGGTTAAAGAAAAAACCCTCAGAACTTTCCTTAGTAACTGGCTAAGGGACAAAAGTGGGAGAGGAAAGAGGTCTTAAATAAATGTGTGAGAAGAAGATCCTTCTGAGGTGATGTGATCAAGTGAGCAAGGGGCCAAGGGAAGGAGGGGCCGGCATGGGCCGCACCCCAAGAATAAAGCAGAAGAAGGGCAGTGACACCAAGAGGGGCACAGCCCAGACCTGTGGGGCTTGAGGAGGAGAAGTGCGGGATGAGGCCTCAGAGATGAAGCCCACAGGGAACTTGAACCCTCCAGGGAAGGGAATGTTTCTACGGCACAGACTTCAAGGGCAGCAAAGAAATATTCTTGAACCTCATGTATATCAACAGAAATGCAAAACTTCCAATGGTTTGGAACTGCAGTAGGTCCCAAGCCCACAAGCACTGCCCTTGGATCACTAATCAGTTTGCAGATGACAGTGGCAACAGGGCAAATGATTGCCAGTAAATAAGGTACGTTTCTATCACATGGAAGAGATAATATATTTAGCTGAAAGTCCTATTCTACCAGGAGGACATGAAGTCCCCAAATCACACAAGAGCTGCAGGGTCACTCAAACAACCAAAAATGATCTGAGGACCAGAAAAACAACTTAAGAAATAAGATGAATGTGTTAAAAGCCCGGGAGAGAGCAATAAGGAAGAAAAACAGGATGCCAGTATTTAAATGGTATGGCAACGAGGCCCCCGTGCATGGCGGCGGGTGATACTTCCAGAGATGAGGTGAAGGAAAAGTGAATTACCCAGTGACAGATGGCAAACACAGGCAGGTGGCCTAAGGATCTGCCACAGAAAGTGCTTCGCTAAGGGCAGGCGGTACCTACCACACCTCTGCCGCCTCCACTCCAGGCCCTGAACAGATACTCGAAGAATATCTGTGAATTTGAGGTTATCTTGAAGGCATTCATCAGACCACGGACTGGCCTTCTTCTGATTACTCCCTATTTCTTCAGAGCTACAATGTCGTACTTTATGTACTGGTAAGAAAAAACTGACTGACCAGTTAAACTATGACTCAGCATGAATTTTAAGACGCACCTCAGCTCTAGAGATGTTAGAATTGTGAAAATAGTAGGCATCTTAGAAGCATGAAAGACGGTAGATTGAAAAGATACTACCTGTTTGGGGAAGGGTGCACGGAACTATGATAACACATCTCCCTGCCTCCCACAGACCCCTCTCACCAGCACCCACGAGAGGAGGGCCTGGAATGTAGCTCCATAAGATGCGGGGAAAGCTGAGAAGCAGGTAGGTGCATGGAAGAGGGATCCACAGAAGAAAGTAGGTCCAGGGATATAATGACTCCCTGTCGACCTGATTTACAGTCTCTGTGGAAGGTGAACTCGGCCACAGGGCACCGGTCTCCGGCCACTCGTCTCTGGCCACCCTTCTCCGCTCACACGGTGAGCCCAATGGCAAGCATGCAGCTTCTGTGGGACCAATGGTGGGCAGCGCCAGGCCCCGGGGGACAAGTGCCAAGTGCTCGCGTTTCCTTGTGAATGCACATGCACCCAGCATCCTCTCATTCTCTCGCTATGGTGCAGGGTCCTAAAAGCACGGGGTCGGGCTGCACAGGAAATGTGTTTGCAAAGAATGAACCAAGTCTTTCTCCCTCAGAAAATAGCCTCCCTCCAGCTCCTTCAAGGGAGTTTGGAAAAGGAACGCTGTCCATTTGCAAATCAATAACTTACAGTGGCTGTGTAGACAATAAAGCACAAAATGTGATGCTAGAGACCCTAATAGGCTCAGTGTGTCGAACATAATCCTGCCTCCAAGTAGCGAGACGAGGAATCCACACAGGCCTCCTGGCTGCGTCTGCCTGCTGCCGCACCCGAGGGCTGGCGGTCTGTCTGCCTTTCTTTCTTTCTTCTTGTTTTTAAGGTGGGGGGGGTTGGAAAAATCAGGAAGGCTACAGCTGAGACAGCTGCCAGGAGCCAACGGACTCTCGACATTTTACCACTTCCTCCTTTTCACAGCTATTTGCATGAGGGTTGTTAGGAAAACACCTATTCCAGAAGGGAGACAATTTAATGGAAAAAGCATTTCAATCATTCACTTTCAGCCAGAATCTCACAGACTCAGAGGCACTTGACAGGATCCTTGGAAATCAGGAGAAACAGCTGCACGCAGGCCACGCCCCCAGGGATTTCAGCCTTTTGGTACCAGGGGAGTCACCCATGCGGAAAGATCTCTTAGATTCTGTGAGACTGGGACAGGAGCAGCAGCTGGGAGACCAGGTAATAAAACTGAGGTCCACACCCCCTGGATCAGCCCCTGCTCAACCTGCAGACAATAAAAAGGGCCTGGGGCCAGTGACAATTTTCCCCTGAAGGTTCCACATCCTTCTAATTACTCTCTGAGTCTGGCACCGGAGCCAGAGCCCTGGACCATACAGCAATGACCTGGACTCCTGAATCCATGGGGACCAAGCCCAGCTGGGTCTCTGGGAATTCAGGGGTGAGCCACTATCACCCACTTGCCCCATCTGAAGGGTTAGCGGGGACACGGCTCTGCTTCCTATCCATTCGTGCAAGAGACAGTCTGAGGAACCCGGCTCACTCTTAGCAGAAAAGCAAAGGAATACATTTCCTCATGAAGGGTAATCCCTGCTCAAACATGCATTCCTCACATTAGACAAAATCGCTGAAGCACTCTTTGAATTGCCCAACTTTAGGGAAAGCCAAGCCCCAGCGGGACGCACCCCTGCAAAGCAGCAACCAAATGAGCCAACAACATCTGACACATTCGGCTGTGGGTGTTCTAGACACAGAGGCAGAGGTTGTTGCCTTTTGCAAGGGCCAAATGGCATGCTCTTATGGGCAGCGGCTCAGCTGAGAGAGGTTCTAGAAAGCTGTTGCTGCTGCATGCAAGAAAGAAAGAAAGAAAAAGAAAGAAAGAAAAAAGAGAAAGAAAGAAAGGAAAAGGAAGGAAGAAAAAAAGAAAAAGAAAGAAAGAAAGGAAGGACGGAAGGAAGAACGAAAAGAAAGAAAGAACGAAAGAAAGAAAGAAAAAGAAAAGGAAAAAAAGAAAATGAAGCCTCTGGATTTTGTGCACTTGCAATGAATATCAAAACGTGAACCTAGAAGATGGTCGCCTGGTGGCCTGGCATCTCTCCTTGGCCTAAGCACTCCAAATCTAACATGGGGATTTCCGAGCCTCGGCCCAACACACTCTTCACTGGACCCCTCACTTCCAAGTTGTTGGGCACACGGGTATAATTACTGGCAGCTTCTGCATTTGGACTGGGTTCCAGACGGTACCTGATTAGCACGTATGAGTCTGTTTTGGCCAGCTGGCCTATATTGGACAGTCCATCCGGGGCATTAGTCAGTTCAAGCAAAGGGCAGAAGGAGATGAGTCTTTTTCCCTCCCCCACCCCGATCTCAGCATCCCCAGAAGACAGGGAAGAGCTTCAATACCCTACAGGGGGTTGGCAGCCTTAGGTCCAGTCCTGCACGCAGGACAGACAACACTGACGCGTCTTCATGTCCTCCTCGCACTCAGACAGCCTGTGAACACCCGTGGAAAAATACACCTATTAAGCACCTACCACGTGCCAGGCACCGGAAAGAAGAATGAACATGAACCACGGGCCCTGTCCTAAAGGAACCCAGAGCCTGCAGGGAGGAAAAGGTGAATAAGAAACAATGATAAGACAGGACAGATGCGTAACAGAGCCACCTGAAATGTGCTAGGAAATAGACGCGGGAGGACTTGGTTAGTCATGCGTGTGGCTGGAGGCCAGAGGGGTCTCAGCAGAGTGACAATCAGCTCTGAATTTTGGAAAAATTACTCTGGAAATGGTAAGACTAGACTGGGGAGAGGCAGTAACTAGGAGGGAGACCGGTTAGGAGGCTGCTGTGAAGGTTCTAGAGAATGAGGGCGTGCACGAGGGCTGCCACTGTGGGGGAGAAGAGGAGAAGCCAGCGCAGAAGTGCTTCCGGCTGCAGGCGGGAGGTGAGAGGAGCCGGCCTGGGCCCGCGTGCGCACGGCTGGGTTACAAAGCCTGGTGCATTGAATGTCTCCATCCAGCCTGCCGACATACCAGCCCTCTCTGCCACATTTTCTGAACTTTCTTGATTCACCTCTGCTAGAATCTGAGCAACATTCTGGCTTCTAGCTCTACGTTTTAGATCTTCTCCAGATCATGCATCCCACTGCCCGCACCCCAACAGCTTCCAAATCTCCCACCCACCCAAGTGTCTAAGGTGGTGCCATGGAGCCTCCCTGTCCTTCTCTGCATCTCCAGGGGCTCCAGAACCAGCAGCCCCAAGAAGGAAATGGGGTGTACTCCCTGCTTGATCCTCTGCATGGGCTCCTTTCCAAATACAAACCATAAATATCTGGTTGGAGATGAGTACCCAAGGTGACCTGCCCCAGCTGGTAGCAGGAGTTCCAGGATCCATCTGGTCTACCTCTACCCCCGAGTCTGGCCCCATGGAGTAGGGCAATCTTGGAGTCTTCCCCGAAACTCTTCTGGGATATTTTTCTGTGACCAGAGAAATCTGGACATGAGATGACAATCCTAATTTCTTTGGTGAAGTCCAGAAGAAATGCACTGAGGGTGGGACTAGGACAGATCGCTGGGACAGAGAAGCCCCAGGTATTTTTCCTGTAACTCTAGTTGCTAATACCTAAGGTAGAAGTAACTCTGGAGCTGTGTGTACTGGATAGTGTTTATGGTCATAAGAGGATTTCCCAGTGTATAACTGCATTAGATCCCTACAACAGCATGGGAGGTAAGGGGGTTACAAACTCCTAGGAGGAGAGCATGAGAGCACAGATTCAGTGGCGGATGCCTGGGTTGGAACCTGGCTCTGCCATTCACTGACTCTCTGACTCTGGACAAGTATTCCACTTCCTCGTGCCTCAGTTTCTCCGGATGGGAAATGGGACTACTACTAATGCCTAGCACAGAGTGAGCACTTTATAAGCATTTGTTAAAGAAAGATCTCTACTTTAGAGGTGACTTAAACACAGTGCTGACAGGCTGAGGAACTTGCCTGAGGCTGCCAGGCTGGAATGTGAGGTGGAGAATTAGAATTCTTTGGCTCCTAGGCCGTGCTCTTCAAGCCTCGTCAAGCTACTCTGGGAAGCCCCTACTCTCCGGCAAGCTCCTTATCCTTCCTGGGAAAGGGCCTTTACAAGGAATACAATGTATGTCATCATCCTACAGCGATAACTATTAAAGTAGAGAGTATCTTTTTTTTGAAGTGTATTATTGAGATAAAATCCACATAATATAAAATTTATCATTTTAACCACTTTAAGTGTACAATTCAGTGGTTTTTAGTATATTCGCAATGTTGTGCAATCATTACCGTATCTAATTCCAGAATATTCACCACCCCAAAAAGAAACTCTGTACTTCCCCATTCCCCTTACACCCCAGCCCATGACAACCATTATCTACTTTCTGTCTCTAAGTTTATTGTGGACATTTCATATAAATGAAATCATATTATATGTGGTCCTTTGCTTCTGGCTTCTTTCACTTAGCATAACATTTTCAAGGTTCATCCATGTTGTAATGTGTCAGTACTTCATTCCCTTTCATGGCTCAATAGTATTCCATTGTAGGATATACCACCTTCTGTTGACCCATTCATCAGTTGGTGGGCATTGGGGTTATTCCCACCTTTTGGCTATTGTGAACAGTGCTTCTATGAACACTGGTGTATAAGTTTTTGTGTGCACTTGGGTATATACCTAGGAGTGGAATTGCTAGATCATATGGTAACACTATCTTTAACCTTTTCAAGGAACAAACTGCTTTCCACAGTGGCTATGCCATTTTACATTCCTACCAGCAATCTACAAGGGTTTCAATTTCTCCACATCCTGGCCAACCCTTGTAATTTTCCTTTTCTCCCTGCCCCCCTAAATATATATATTCTAGCCATCCTAGTGATGTGATGTGATATCTCATTGCAGGTTTGATTTGCATTTCCCTAATGACTAATGATGTTGGGCATTTTTTTCATGTGCAGTACATTTTTATGTTCTTGATATTGTGGTAACTGATATAAAAGATATGAAGTCTTGGGCCCCTTTTCTTAGATGAAGAGGTGGGCTTGGTGGATGTGTACAAAGCTGACCCACATGCAGATGGCAGCAGGGAAAACTAACACCCAACACACAGGTTCCTATATGCAGCAAGTAATTGGTGGCCTCTAGGGGTAAGGAGGGATCTGGAAATTTGCACGAGTCCACAAAAGCTTTCACATCCACCATGGGCCCATCCTGCTCTGTTCCTCTCACTGATTATTGGGGCACGTCTGTTTTTGCGGGCCTTCTTGACTGCCTCCACGTTTAGAATGACAGCCCAACTTCCTCCAAGGGCCTGAAGGTAGGATTAGCAAGAGGCTCTGAGATGCTCAGCTGGTAAACCAGTCGCAGGCCTGAGCAAAGCTGGGGAGCTAAGGAGATGCCACATCACAGATACATCTCAGAAGCTAAGGGAGGAGACAGCCTGAAACGCCAGCCAAAGTCCGGGCTGGGCACTCACTGAAGCAAAACCTTCCTGTGGTACAGGGGCAGCAAAGTAGCCCCGAGTTGACTGATACATGAGCGCTGTGAGTTTTGAGCCAGTCTGCCAAAAGCAAAGGCAGACTGCAGCTGGGCAAGGACTTTCCTGAAAACAGGCCACTGGCCACCGGGGTGAAGGAATGGTTACCGCAAATATGGGTGTCCCTAGCCCCATGTTGCCTCTTCTTTTCAATGGTCTTCTGGCCATTTCATCATTTTCCAAGGCCTTCTCCAGAAACAAGAGAGAAGAAAGACACCAGTGCGTGCTCCAGCAGCTCTTGCAGATAGGTATGGCTAAGGGAGTCAGGCTGAAGTCAGTGGACCCCTGCTCTATATACTACTGTGTGATAAACTGCCCCAGTATTAGTGGCTTAGAACCACTAATTCTCTCATGGGTTTGTGGATTGAGTGGACTCAGCTGAGCCGGTTTTCCTTAGGACCAGATGTTAGCTGAGGCTGTCATCAAATGAAGGACCTACTGGACTGGATGCCCCAGAGGGCTCATTTACAGCTGGTACATACTGCTGGTCATTAGCTGGAAGCTCAGCTAGGGATGTCCACTGGAGCGCCTACACCCCAGAGGGCCTGGGCTTCTTGCAGCATGGCAACTGGGTTCCAAGAGGGAGTGTCCCAACAGTGAATGTTCCAAGAAACTCAGGCAGAAGTTGTAAGGCTCCTATGACCTAGCTTCAGCTGTCACATGGTGTCACTTCTGTTGGTCAAAAGTGAGTCACAGGGAACCCTTCCCAACTCCATGAGGCCAGCATTACCCTCCCAGACAAAGATATCGTAAGAAAAGAAAACCACAGATCAAATCCCTTATGAATATAGATGTATAAATCCTCAACAAAATACTAGCAAATTCAGCAACATATAAAAAGATTATACACCAGGAACCAGTGGAATTTATCCCAAGAATACGAGAGCAGTTCAATATAGGAAAAGCTACCTCTGTAATACACATTAATAAAGAACAAAACCATGTGACCATCTCAGTGGATGTAGAGAAAGCATTTGGCGAAATCCAACACCCTTTCATGATAAAAACACTCAATAAAGTAGGAATAAAAGAAACTTCCTCAACTTGTTAAGGGTATTTATAAAAAGCCCACAGCTAATATCACACTTAATGGTGAAAGACTGAAAGCTTTCTCTCCAAGATCAGGAACAAGACAAGGATGTCCACTCTTGCCATTTCTATTCAATATTGTATTCGAGGTTCTAGCCAGGACAATCAGGTAAGAAAGAGAAATAAAAGGCATCAGACTGGAAAGGAAAAAGTAAAACTGTATTTGCCAGTGACAGGATATATAGAAAATCCTAAAGAATACACACACACACACACACACACACACACTCCACACAACTATTAGAACAAAAAGTTTAGCTAGTTGCAAGATAAAAGAACAGCATAAAAGAATCAACTGTATTTCTATATTCTAGCAATGAACGATCTGAAAATGAAATAAACAATTCCATTTTCACCAGTATTGAAAAAATAAAATACGAATAAATTTAGCCAAAGAAGTACAAAAACTTGTACACTGAAAACTACAAACAACATAATTGACAGAAATTATATCTAAATACATGGAAAGATATCTTGTGTTCCTGTACTGGAAAACTTGATATTGTAAAAATAACCGTACTTACTAAACTGATCTATACATTCAACATAATCCCTATAAGCATTCTAGCTACCTTTTTGCAGAAATTAACAAGCTGCTCCTAAAATTCACATGGCAATGCACTGGTTCAAGCTGAAACAATCTTGAAAAAGTGCAAAGTTGGAGGATTCATATGTCCTAGTTTCAAAACTTATCACAGTAATCAAGATAGTGTGGCACAGGCATAAGGACAGACGTATAGATCAGTGCGATAGAACTGAGAGTCCAGAAATAAGCACTTATATCTGGTCAGCTGATTTTTAATAAGAGTTCCAAGACAATTCAAAGGGGGAAAAAATAGTCTTTTCAACAAATGGTGCTGGGACAACTAGATAACCACATGAAAAAGAATGACTTTAGGCCCCTACTTCACACCATATACCAAAAAAAAAAAAAAACAAAAAACCCTCAAATAGATCAGAGATCTAAACGTAGAAGCTAAAACCATAAAACTCTTAGAAGAAAACATAAGAGTAAATCTTTGTGACCTTAGATTAGATAACCGTTTCTTAGATATGACACCAAAAGCACAAGCAACGAAAGAAATATTTGATAAACATGACATGATAAAAATTAAAAGCTTTTAAACTATTTAACTTCTTTAGATTATTTTTATTTTTTTGGCCACACCACACAGTTTGCGGGACCTTAGTTCCCTGACCAGGGATTGAACCCAGGCCATGGCAGTAAAAGTGCACAGTCCTAACCACTGGACGGCCAGGGAACTCCCTAAAAGCTTTTGTGCTTAAAAGTATACCATCAAGAAAGCAAAAAGACAACACATAGAATGTGAAAAAATATTTGTAAATCATATATCTGATAAGGGACTTCTATCAAGAATATATTAAGAACTCTTACAAATTCATTAAAAAAACACCTACTTAAAAACTGGGCAAAAAATTTTAAAAACATTTCTCCAAAAAAGATTGCCAACTTGTGCCAAATAAGCACATTAAAAGATGTTCAACATTACTAGTCATCAAGGAAATGCAAATCCAAACAAAAGCGTGATGTACATGATGTTGCTTCACACCTACTAGCATGGCTATAATAAAAAAAAGACAGACAATAACAAATGTTGGCAAGGATATAGAGAAATTGGAACCCTCATGCACTGCTAGTGGGAAGATAAAATGATGCAGCTGCTTTGGAAAATAACTTGGCAGTTCCTCAAAAAGTTAAGCACAGAGACACCGTATAATCCAGCAATTCCACTCCTAGATATATACCCAAGAGAAGTGAAAAAATATGTCCACACAAAAACTTGTACACAATTTCAAAGCAGCACAATCTACAATAGCCAAAAGATGTTAAAAAACCATCAACTGATAAATGGATAAACAGAATGGGGTATATTCATACAATGAAATACTATTAAGCTATACAAAGGAATGAAGTACTGATTCATGGGACAACATGGACGAACCTTAAAAGCATTATGCTGAGTGAAAGAAGACAGACACAAAGGGCCACATATTGTACAACTCCGTTTATATGAAATGTCTAGAATAAGCAAGTCCATAAAGACACAAAGCAGAGTGGCAGTAGTCAGGGGCTGGGGGAGGAGGGAATGGTGAGTGACTGCTAAGGGGGACGAGGTTTCTTTTTGTGGTAATTTAAATGTTCTGGAATTAGGTAGTCGCATTGTTTGCATAATTTTGTGAATATGCCAAAAACATGGAATGACACACTTGAAAGGGGTGAATTTTACGGTATTATGAATTATATGTCAATAAAGCTATTATTAACACACACACACACACACACACAAATCACAGGGTCAACCAACTGCAGCAGAGAGTGGACTACACTGGAAGGCACATTCACTGCAAGGGCATCTTTTTTTTTTTTTTTTTCTGTGCGGTACGTGGGCCTCTCACCGCTGTGGCCTCTCCCGTTGCGGAGCACAGGCTCTGGACGCGCTGGCTCAGCGGCCATGGCTCACAGGCCCAGCCGCTCCGCGGCATGTGGGATCTTCCCGGACCGGGGCACGAACCCGTGTGCCCTGCATCGGCAGGCAGACTCTCAACCACTGAGCCACCAGGGAAGCCCTGCAAGGGCATCTTTAAAGACCAGTTATCACATACTCTCCAACTTGCTACTCTTTGTGGAAGTAGCTGAGGAAGTCCTGACTCGTAAAAGTACGGTTTACCCTGAGAATGAGAGTTAGCTTGGTAGAATAGAAAGCCTGTGTAGCAGAGATGGGCAGATCCAGGTTCAACTCCTGACTGCCACTCAGCTGTGTAAGCTCAAGTGAGGTACTTAATTCTTCTCTGCCCCAGTTTGCTCAGCCCTGCAGGATGATAGGACTAAAAGGCTAATACATGCAAAGTACCTGTTAAATAATACTTGTTCAGTAAGTGATAGCTCTTATTCTTAGTTCTGTCTTGTCAGCATAATTATTAACACTGGTGGCTCTTGCCAGCATTCAGAAACACCTACCATGTGGCTTGGGAATTACCTGGGAATTTCTATTTTCCTAGTTATTTGGTTCTCCAGGCTAGATCAGAGAGTCACACAATTTTGGATCTATAAGATTTCTTAAAAATCATATGATTCACATATAAATAACAGAGATGGTAAATTAGCTTTAATATATATACAGAGCTCTTACAAATCAATAAGAAAATGATTAAGAGGCCAGTAGAAAACTAAGCAAAGACTATGAAAAAACAAATCATACAAGTACGCAAGTGGATAAGCATTCCCCTTCCAAACATTTATACTATGGAAATAATCATGAGCATGTGTAAAAATTTAGCTACAAGGATATTCATTTATTGACTGCAATATTATTTTTAATAATGATAGGCTAATTTTTCTTTAATTTTTTGTTGGTGTATATTTTCCACAATGATCCTACACCACTTTTGTTTTGTTTTGTTTTGTTTTGTTTTGCGGTACGCAGGCCTCTCACTGATGTGGCCTCTCCCGTTGCGGAGCACAGGCTCCAGACGCGCAGGCTCAGTGGCCATGGCTCACGGGCCTAGCCGCTCCGCGGCATGTGGGATCCTCCCGGACCGGGGCACGGACCCGTGACCCCTGCATCGGCAGGCGGACTCTCAAGCACTGCGCCACCAGGGAAGCCCCCTGTACCACTTTTACATCAAGAAAAAAAATTCTTTTAATAAATTTACTCATAAAGGCCCCAAACCCTCCACGAATGGCCAGTGTGCCCAGCCTAGAGCATTCAGCTCCTCAGCTGGCAGACTATCCACTCTGCCACCTTCCGGTCCCTTCCTCCTGCAGCCCAGAGGGCGGCCTCAGGGCCAGCTTGCTTCTTCCTGCTCCTCTGCGGCTCCTCCCCCTGCACTAATCATCCGCTCAGAGAATCACGTGATCTCTCAGCACCTCCATTCCCCCACCTGCAGGCCTGCCTCCCCTCCAGCCCCCAGAGCCCAGCACTACAGAGAAACGCTCTGCTGAAGTTGGTGGCACCATTATTACCAGTCTACTGTTAGCCTCTACAGGGCCTGGCGGTGTGTGATCCCACTTCCCTGCCAAAGAGGGTGCAGGAGCCTCCCCGACACACCAGCACTGCCCAGAGGCCTGTCTCCACCTGGTGATGTGCAGGTAGGAGCAGAGGGCCCTGCAGAAAGGAGGCAGCTGAACCAGACCCCTTCTGACCCACCTGAGACACACCACCGAGTTTTAAGGGCAAGAGGGCAAGGCTGCTTGTCCCCCACAATCTCCACCAAGCACTGGGGCCAGGAGCCCGCTGGGAGAGGCGCTGGTCTGTGGGTCACAGGAAGCAGCCTCTCCCACTGGGTGGGAGCGCTCTGCGGTTCTCAGCCCTGCTGAGGTGTGCGGTTGTTTGCCTGCTCTCATCACGGTCCCCTCCTCCCGAAAGTGCTGTGTGCAGATTTTCTCCCTAAGTGAGGCTGACACACACACTGGTTCCCTGAGGATGTTCAGGTCCCAGGATGACAATGAGTGCTCTGGAGTCTGGGGTCACTTCCCCTCACACCTTCCCTTCTAAACTTGCAAGGAGACCAAACGTAGCCACTCCTTCCTCCTCTCTGCCCCTGCTACTCTCAACCCTTTAAACTGAGCCATCCTGACCGAGAAGGCAAATTCACACATACTTTCACGTGCTGGGGCTACATCAAGAGCTTTTTCAGTGTTTTGTAAACTTTCATGCTTTATCTCAAAAATTAATGGAAATTTTGCTTTATATTCTATGTTTGCCCTACTATATTTAATTAATTCTAAGCTGTACTTTCCCCCCACACACTGTAACATCTTGAAAATTCGGGTGGATTCTTAGAATCTATAGTGGCTGCAGTTTAATTGGCAGGGGTTTTTTTCCCTATGAAATATAATGATAAAAAAGTAATACTTTCCCCTAGCAATCTTGGAGTAGAACTGATGTTCTGAAAGATGTGTCAGGTTTGCACACTGCCGGCTCCTTGCTTAGGGCCCCAGTTCAAGGGCCATTTCTAGATGGTGTTTCCTTATGCTATGAAGTCCAGCATATCCAGAACACAGCCCCCTGCCAAGGCATGTGCCTCATTCTGAACGACGCCCCCCAGCCCCTACTCTCGGAAATACTCAGTGGCAACACAAGGAGATGTTTACTGAGCATTTATGACGGGCTGTGAGTTGAGCTAAGTGCTGCAAGTTCCCTTCATTCAATCTTCCCAACAACCCTATGAGGTTCCTGTAATTATCCCATTTTACAGATGGGAAAATGAGGCTCTGAGGGGTGATGTGACTTCCCAGGACTGCACCGAACCCAGGTCTCACTCCAGAGGCCTAGCACTGACCCCTAAGCTTCCGGGTATGCGGTCACAGAACAAACATGGGACTTCTGCTGTCAAACATTCCAGAACCACTCGGGACCCATGCGGCCTGCCCTCATCGGCCTGCAGAAGAGCCCCTCTCAGGGCTTCCCCTCCTGGCTCGCCAGTCCCTGTACACGCCCTCCCCAGGAGCCCTGGTGGGCAGGGTGAGCTGGGGGACCAGATAAAGTCGGCGCCCAGAGAGAAGGAAAGTCGCTATCAAAAGAGGCAGAAAGCGGGTCTTTGGCCCCTAAACACTTCAGTTCTTCCTCCTTCCTGTTGTCGCCTTCCTCCTAACCCATGTCTCCACTTAGAAGCTTCCAAACTTACCTTCCCACAATACCTCCCTCCCTGCGCTCTCAAATTCTGGCCCATTTTTGCTCCCCCTACAATTCCCGCACAACCCAGCAGTTAACTGGAAACTGCCGGCCTTCTCAGACCCGCCCCCTCTTCCAGGCAGCAGTGACAGCTGCCATTTCCTGACTGTCAACCGTGTGCCAGCTCTTGAGTTATCCCTAACCCTCCCTAGGACCAAGACGATAGCCTTAAATGAGCAAGCTATGGCACAGAGAGGTGAGGTTAACTTGCCCAAAGTCACACAGCAAGCAGGTGGTGAGGCCAAGATGTAATCTAAGATCTGCCTGCAAAGTCTGTTTTTCCTTCTCCACCAACTACCAGTATCAACTAAACGCAGGCATGAGTTTCACAGGTGGCTTCTTCATCTAGCACACCATGTTATCTGTCTCCCTCTGTATCTCTGTCTGTCTCCAGGTAAAAAGCCTGCATACAAATCATGTCAGTAGGGCTAGATTTTAAAGTGGTTCCGCTACGGAGCCGTCTCCCCAGGCTTCCGCCCCATCCCAGGGAGGACTCTTCCTCAAAGGAGATTTAAAAGTGTCACAAACCCTAAGACCACAATTCAACTCTTAAAGCAGCACACACATCACTTGCTTACCCCGTCCCATGTAGCTCGCTCCACGGTTATATCTGGGCATGTGCGTGTCTCCCCCCATGAGCTGTAAATTTCTATCAATACCTTTTTCTTTGAAAGGCGGAGGGAGTGCCATATCTTAGAGGGGGTTCTCAGGAAAGCCCCAGAACCCCTCCTGAGGAAAAGAGAGCACAAACAAAATACACCCTCATCCTCTGCAACACTTCACGCCATGGGAGGGCTTCACACATGACAAGTAAGAATCCCTGTTCTGTATCCGTCCTACACCCTTAGCAGAGGCTCTGCAACAGTGCTGAAGAATTTTATTAAGGAAATTAATAAAACTCCAACACCATCTTTGATCTGAAAGAAGGCAGCCGTTCGCTTTAGGCCACTTTGCTCGAGGCACTTGCCCTGTTTCTCCCTCCCGAGGTCTCTGGACTAGCCTCCCTTGTTCTCTGAAGTTCCACCGTGGTCTTGCTCTAGGCTCTGAGCCATCAAGCCTGCTCTCCGGCCCCCATGCCATCCACACCACACCCCCAGAGGCCGACTGGCTACGGTCTGAATGTTTGTGACCCCTCAGATTCACGTTGGAATCCTAACACCCAGTGGGGCCTCTGGGAGGTGATTGGCGCAGGAGGGCGGAGCCCACGTGAATGAGATTAGGGCTCTTCTAAAAGACCCCACAGAACTCCCCAGCCCTTCCTCCAGGTGAGGACACAGTGGGAAGCCTGCAAACGGGAAGATGGCCCTCACCAGACCCTGACCCATGCTGGCACCCTGATCTCAGACCTCTGGCCTCCAGAGCTGTGAGAAATGAATGCCTGCTGTTTATAAGCCACCCAGTCTGGTATTTTGTTCTATCGGCCAGGATGGACTCAGACACCACCCCAAGCCTCTCCCCGCCTCTCCCACCGCACTTTGCTGGCTCTGTGCCCCAGGGACCTTACCATCCTACCCCCTCTCACACATGAAGCTCGCCAGGCCCTGCCCCTGCAACTGCCCAAGGTTGTCCTGATTTCGGGCAGAGGGAGACCCAACCCCAGGAATCCTCTGCACCAGCCTCTGCCCAGCAAAGTGCCTCCTCTTGCCCAGGAAGCAAAAGCAGCGGTGGCCACGTGCAATCTGGCCTCTCAGATTTTCCACCCTGGCAGGACTCCGCTGCAGAGTAAAACAGCCTTGGGCAGATGCAGCTGACAGGGTGTCACAGCTCCTCCGACCCCTCGGCTGGCACACCTACACGGGGCCTCCTGCACACGTATTCCTGGCAGCTCTGACGGAGAGACGCACCTGAGCTGAGTTACCTCGGAAGGGCTGAGGAATCATCTCGGACAAACCGATTCTCTCCAGGCCTCCGTCTGACTCCATCTGACACCCACGTCCAGAGAAGCAGCAGTCACAATGGCTCAAAGGGGCAAACAGCCCAGTGTCCATCAATGGAAAAATGGACAAACAAATCGTGCTACACGTATGCAATGAAATATTATTCAGCCATAAAAAGAAGGAAATTCTGACACATGCTACAATACGGATGAGCCTTGGGGACGTGATGCTATGTGAAATATGCCAGTCACAAAACACAAATACCATATGATTCCGCTTCTCTGCAGTAGCTACAACAGGCAAATTCTTAGAAACAGAAGGTAGGGGAGAGGTTGACAGGGCTGAGGAGAGGGGGGAATGGGGAGTTATCGTTTAATGCGGGGGTCCCCAGCCCCCAGACCACAGACTGCTACTGGTCCGAGGCCTGTTAGGAACAGGGCTGCACAGCAGGAGGTGAGCGGTGGGCCAGCGAGCAGAGCTTCACCTGCCGCTGCCCATCGCTCCCCACGGCTTGCATACCGCCTGGACCACCACCTCCCCACCCCCCAACCGTGTCTCCACAAAACCGGTCCCTGGTGCCAAAAAGGTCGGGGACCACTGATTTAATGGATACAGAGATTCTGTTTGGGATGCTGAAAAACTTCTGGAAATAGATAGTGGTGATAGCTGTACAACACTGTGTACGTACTTCGTGCCACAGAACTGAACACTTTAAAATGGCTAAAATAGTAAATTTTATGTTAGGTATATTTTTAAAAGTTTAAAAATTAAATGTGAATTCCCTGGCGGCCCAGTGGTTAGGACTCTGCGCTTCCACTGCAGGGGGCCCGGGTTCAATCCCTGGTCTGGGAATTAAGGTCATGCATGCCGTGCTGTGTGACCGAAAAAAAAGCATGTAAAAATTAACTGTGCTCTATACTGTGACTTAAAAAAAGTCAACAGCTGCGCCTGCCCTTACCTCACTTTGAAAAGATATGACGATTTATTACACTTCCCATAAGAGCCTGACACACCAAGAACATGACCCCAGTACATAATCCCCGGGCACCACACCTCCACAGGGGTCTAACACCTTTGGACACGCGGCCATCTGAGACCGCCCCCTGGATGAAAGGTGCCACATGAATGTAAACATCCCCTTCTCCCTGCCCTCCCCTCCACCCACAGGCAGCTGGTTTCTCCAGGAAGGCTGGGCAGCCAGGCCCATTCTGGGTCAGCATCAACTACCATCCTGTTATAAATCCTTCCCCGCAAAGCACTGGAGACTGGTCCTCTCGCTGTGCCAAGAAGTCTTTTCTAACCATCTGTAATCCATTCAAAGGCACCCGGCAGGAAGTGGTAGCAAGGAAAACCCCTGCACAAGGCAACGGCTGGGACCACCTCGCCTCTCACTCTCGGCCAGCAACAGGAAGTCCTCCTTTCTCGGGACACAGAACATCTGCGGGAGCTCAGAAAGCTGCCGGGCGTCTGTCAGGGCCTAAATGGGCTCGAGACAGATGCATGCAAAATTTGGTCAGAAACGCAGGCTGTATTGAGTTTTTAAATTAGCTCTGAAGAAAACTCATTTGAAAAACCAAAACAAACCCCAGACCCTAAGAAGGGGAAAAAAAAATATGAAAACTAACCTCAAAAATGCTTTCTTCTGATTTCTGCGGACAATTAGACCACAATTTCAAGCAGTTCCAGTCCCTCTCATTGTGGCTCCCCCTCCAATCTGGTGTTGTCAGCTGCTTCTTCCTAATAGTGAGAGCTTCATTTTTTGGCACTACAAGCTGAACCCCTCAAAGCATTTCAATGGTGAACTGGGACTGGCCTGTACAGGCTCACAAGAGCAGATTATTAAATTTTCAGGAATCTGGTGAGCTAATTAAGAAATGATTAAAAATTATATAAGCTCAAATTAAATGTATTATATTTAAAAAATAGAATAAATACTCAAAAGTTACCACTTCTATTCACCTTGCTACATTTTACTATTATCTATGCTTTGAGCAGGGGTTGAGAACTTTTTCTAGAAAGGGCCAGGTAGTAAATATTTTAGGTTCTGAGGGTCTCTGCTCAGCCATTCCACTCTACCATGGTGGTGAGTGCAAAAGTAACCAGAGACAATACATACATTACTCAACATGGCTGTGTTCCAATAAAACTTTATTTTCAAAGCCAGGTGACAAGGATTTCACTGATGGGCCATAGTCTGCCAACTGCTGCTCTCGAAGTTCTTTACATCTGCTCTATCTGCACAGAGGAGGAAATCCTATGTTAAGTGTTCTAATGCACATCTCTTCCCAACTCTGAGTTCTGTGATAGCATACTGATGGCTTGAAATGTGGTGACAGGAGAGCTTACACCACAGAAATCATCAAATGCTACAAATCAGGGCTTGATTTATTATTCGATTACCTAGTTTTAAGAAGGTGACGGAGAAAACGTTAGTAATGCAAATTTTAAAGTATATCATGTCGATAGAGAATACACTGGTGGTTGCCACGGGGGAGGGGGGTGGGAGAGGGATGGACTGGGAGTTTGGGATTAGCAGATGCAAACTGGTGTATATAGAACGGGTAAACAACAAGGTCCTACTGTATGGCACAGGGAACTATAGTCATTATCCTGTGATAAATCATAATGAAAAACAATATGAAAACAAATGCATATATATGTATAACTGAATCACTTTGCTGTACAGCAGTAATTAACACAACATTGTAAATCAACTATACTCCAATTTAAAAAAAAAGAAAAAAAGTATATCATGTTGATAGCTATATTTGAAGAAACACAGAAGTGAAGCCACATTCTCTTGGTAGCACTTGAGAACTATTATCCAATTCAGCAAGGAAGTCACTCTTGTCACCAACAATCAAGCAAAGTTCCCACATACATCTTTGTTCTTTCACTTTCATCTTCCCCACGGACTTAAATGAAAGTATCAACCAGCACTATGTCAGATGGACACTTGTTTGTCAATTTCGACCTTAGTTCAGCTGGGGGCATAAGAATTTGGCAAAAATCAACAAAAGATTTCTGCAAGAATCAACAGATGATATGAAATTTACCATAAAGAGTATTAAATATTGAATGATTTATAAATTGTATGCTAAACAGCCTTTTATCAGTAAAATGTATAATAAACCTATACATGTACACGTGCAAATTTGTTTAGAGAGTGGGTTGTTAAGCATTTACTAGCACAACATTGGTTGTAATAGAAAAGAACTTCCAGATTAACTTCCAGAGCATTAAGACCTAAAAATGTGTGTGTGTGTGAAAGACAGAGAGACACTGACCCTCCTCCCAGTACAATGAACAGAGACAGCAACAAACATTACCAGACAAAAAAGGCGCCTGTTTCCTCAAAACACCATAAAAAACTAAATTGTGTTGTGGGTATTGAGTGGGTGTGCCACTGGAATATATTACAAACTGTTTCTCTTCAGTACTCATGGCACATCCAGGATTCACCCTAACTCCTTTTTCCAAAAGCGACTGTCTGGGGGAACTCACAGCCCTCATTAGGCCTACTTCAAGTCCTAGCCATCCATGATGAAGCAGTCATTCATTCATTCACTCATTCCGCAAACAATAACTTGGCTCCAATTATATACCCTTCCCTGTGCTCCAGATAGACGCACAAAGCAAAGAGCCCCTTCCCCCAGGTCAAAGGTCGTGCAGGCAGCAGACTGAAATCTCTTCCTTCCCTGGGCCCCACTCATTCAAGCCACATTCACAACGTGAATGAATTTCACATTTCAGTCCCGAGTTCCTGGAAGGCAGGGCCGGGGCTATGGCACCTGTGCATCCTGCACACTGCCCCACCCAGTGCCCGGGCGGTTGGTCACTTTCTAGTGAATGGGTGATGCAGGAAGCACTGCTCTAGCTTCAGAACCTAAGGAGCACCACTCATCCTGGTTTGCCATTAACTTCAGCAGTTCACCGGACCCAGGCTAAATGCTGGGCTCCTGCTGGAAGATGGGAGAGCGGTTATTTTAAGTGTAATTATCTTCTTCCTTCCCCAAATTAAAGAAGAGGGTCACTTGAGCCTGTGGGAAAATGTTTCTCAATGTTTTTAAACTCATACTCTACCAACCAAGATATGGTCATACTTTACTTCGGAGCTCTGCATACAAAGCTCACTCTAGCTATCTAGAATTTCCCATTGATTATGGGTTTTCACACTATTCACGCATCTTATTGAAATATGCCCAGTCCTTGCCCTCGCCCTCCCTAGCTCAAACCACAGGTGTTCAACTCTTTACTCTGAAAATTGGTAATTAGAGGGGGAAATGTAACTCTGCCTTTTTAGGAGGAACTTAATAGTTCATCCCTGTTGATGAGAAAGAAGTCTTTGTAGACGAATGCCAGCCAGTAAATGTAGATCAGAATGACAGAACTTTTTTTTTTTTTTTTTGGTTGCACCACGTGGCTTGCGGGGTCTTAGTTCCCCGACCAGGGATTGAACCTGCGCCCTCGGCAGTGAAAGCAAGGAGTCCTAACTGTTGGACTGCCAGGAAATTCCCAGAATGACAGAATTTGAAAATGACCATTCCACGATCCCCAAAGAAATAACTGATCCAGCAAGGATAATCAATGGAGGCTAAGATGATTCCAAGAAATTTCTTTTTGGGGAATAGGGTTCTAACTCAGTTCCAGAGCATAACCCACAAAATGGCATGCTAATTGCAGAAGGAAAACATATCTTTGCAGTGGAGAGGTGGTCACCACCTTTCCAAGTGATCAATACCTAATAATGGGAACCCTGACATCATGTGCCCCTGATGAGATGTTTAACGAAGCCCTCAGAATCACCTGGACGTATTCTTTCCAAAATGTCGAGCCTGAATCTGAGACTCCAGCTCTTAACTTCCAGTATGGAGGGAAAACAGGGCATAGAGAAAGAAGGTAAATGACACCACGAGGAAGTGATCAGACAGATCAGAATGGGAAACAATTTAAACAGCAATGTTTCATACATGTATATACAGAAATATATACATATGCATATATTGTATATATCTATACATATATACACACACGCCCATGGGGGCACTCTTCTAGATTTAAAGTGACTAAACAGACATAAAAACCAAATGTAATGCATGAACCTTGATGGGATCCTGGATACATATTTAAAAAACATCTACGGGAAAAAGCAGCTATAAACTTTTTGAAGGGGGCGGGGACAGACAATTGGGGAAATTTGAATACAAACCAAATAGTAGATGCTATTAGGGGATTACCACTAGTTTTCTAAGTGTGATACTGGTATTATGATTATGTTGGAGAATGCTTTTATTTTTAGGAGACGCATGCTGAAGTATTTAGAGGTGAAGTGTCATGCTGTCTGTGACTTACTTCCAAATGGTTCAGCAAAAGCACACATACATACTTATATAGGGTGAGGCTCTAAGAACTTAAGTGAGTAGCTCAAGGTTACACAATCAAGATGTGTCAAAATGATAAATATTTAGAGGTGAAGTGGCATGATGTCTACAACTGATCTTCAAAGGATACAGAAATATATATCTTTATAAGAAATCAGATAAAATGTGAACTGATTTTTAACTCTAAGGGGTGCGTATATGAATGACCGTGGTACTATTATTTCAACTTTTTTCATACATGGGAAAAATTTTAATTTTAACATTAAGATGGTGGGGCAAAAAAGAAACAAGGCTGCAGGGGGCTGGGTTTATCAGCAAATCCGAACCGAGAAACTTCAGGCTGCTCAAAGGTGTCTGTGACGCTGGGCCCAAACTACAGTGCTTTTGCATTGCATTTTCACCACTGATGTAGGAACTCACGGAGGATCCTGGGGCTGCACACGCTACGCTGAACTGGGCCTTTTTGCATTGTGGCTCCAAATAGTCACCTGAACAGAAACTTCAGGAGGCCTGCCAGTTCTTAGAATCTCAACAACTTCAAAAAATCAGGTGCTAAATCAAAGAAACTCACAGGTCATCTCCAGACTGCTTTTAAAAACGAAAATATAAATGTACAGTTGTTTAGAGGATACAGTTTCAGTTTTACGAGATGAAAAGAGTTCTGGAGATTAGTTGCACGACAATGTGAAAGTACTTAACAGTCCTGAACTGTAGCCTTAAAAAGGGTTAAGAAGGTAAACTTTATGTTATTTGTATTTTACCACATTAAAAAGAAAAAAAAAGAAATAAAAATACAGGTCTCACAAGACACGTACCTGAAAACCAAACTGGATGTCTAGCTGAATTGTAACACTCTTATTAGTTGAAAATAGGAAAGAAAAAGGAATGATGTGGTCCCTCCTCCCTTCCCCCCAAATCCACAAGATTATAATGCAGTTGTGAAAATAATACATCAGGTGAGCAATGGAATGGCCAGGAAGTGTACGATGTAGGGGCCAAAGTGCATGATGGGTACGGCCAGCAGCATGGGGTCCACAGGAGGTACGGGCTGTGCAGCCTGAGAAGCTGGGGAAGCTCCCGCAGAGTGTTTGGGGCTTGGGCCCCGCTGAACGAGAGGAAGGCAAAGACCAAAGACGGGCACAGGGCTCGTAAGGGGCAAACCGCCTGTCAGGATTTGAAGGGACTGAGGCACAGGGGACCTGGAACACTGCGTTAACTGTGGTCAATGGGGAAGTGATGATGGGTTTTCATTCCAGGAACAACCTGATAAAATGTGACTTTTCGGGAGATTAATTTTGAATTGGTATTCTGGGAAGACGGAGACAGGGAGGCCAATTAAGCAGCTATTATAAAAACCTAGGTTGGCTATGAGGCGGGCTAGCCTGGGATGGGGGCTCAGGGCCAGGAGGGATGGGAGAGAGGCAGGGGACTGCTCTTACACGGAGCGGGGAGGGGAGGAGGGAGGGAGGGAGGGGTGGAGGGAGGGAGGGAAGGGAGGAGGGAGGGAGGGAGGGGAGGAGAGAGGGAGGGAGGGGAGGAGGGAGGGAGGGAGAGTCTTTCTCGAGCTACTGGCTAAGGGAAGATACAAAGAAGGCTCTGCACTTGCACTGGGTCTGGGAGGGACTGGGGGTGCAGTAAGGATGCCTGTGAGGGGCTATCCAATGCAGTATGCCAGAGGCGTGAGCAAGGAGAAGGGCGGGTTGCCACAGAGCAAACCCTGGAAGGAAGGGGGGAGCTGGGAGGGGCTGGCAGGAGAGGCCTAAAAGTGGGCATCACCTGGCTTCCCTGGTGGCGCAGCGGTTGAGAATCTGCCTGCTAATGCAGGGGACACGGGTTCGAGCCCTGGTCCGGGAAGATCCCACATGCCGCGGAGCAACTGGGCCCGTGAGCCACAACTACTGAGCCTGCGCGTCTGGAGCCTGTGCTCCGCAACGGGACAGGCCGCGATAGTGAGAGGCCCGCGCACCGCGATGAAGAGTGGCCCCCGCTCGCCACAGCTAGAGAAAGCCCTCGCACAGAAATGAAGACCCAGCACTGCAAAAATAAATTAATTAATTAAAAAGTGGGCATCACCAAATCTTTGGAAAAGAAAATAAGGTGTTGAAAAAGCTCAAGGGCAGTCTACTATCTAATGAAATCCCCAATAATTTCGTTTGGAAAGCAAACAGCCCCCTAATCGGTCCAAGGCTGGATTATTCTATATTGGGTTTGCACAAAACAGAGCCACCTCTCTTTTCAAAGGTCTTCTGCCATTACGTGTTTGGTCTGAGCCTCTGAAAGTGACAGGACTCATTTGAGTCCATTTGCCCTGCTTCTGCAAAAGACGGTGAGGAAGGACACAACGGTCAAGGTCAAGGGTGTAGTGCCAAGGAACAGAAGCCCGGAGTCTGGGGACGAGGGTCACGGGGCTGTCATTGGTGGGTGGGCCAAATGGAGCCAGCCTCACCCAAACGTGACCGGTTTCACTTTCCCAGTGTTCCCCTTTCTTCCTGACAGTCTGCGGCAGATTCCGTCACGTGGGAAAGGTGTTCCAGCCCACGAGCTCTGGGCCTCTTCAGGAGGATCAAAACACCGGCCAGCAGACCAAGGGACTAGGGCCCATCAAAGGTCACCTGAAACCCCACGCTGATGAGGGAACTGCGTAGGAGGGACAGCGCTGAAGAGGAAACACATGTCGAGGGATCCCCTGGTCTCTAAAAACCACTGAGACAGAGAGACAGAGAGAGAGATCTTCATCCAGTTCCTTGAGGACCAGCCAGGTCCCCACGTACAAAATGCTAAGTACCCTAGTTAATGGGGAGTAGGTGAAATCTAGAGTCACGGACCTGAACATCACCACGTCGCCCTATCCTCATGTGGGAGATGCATTCTGTGCCTCTCTCAGCCAGTCCAGCCACAGACTCTTCTTTGTCACTGCCCCTCAGAGCCAGTCACAACTAGGGTATCTCTGTGGCTGAAGAAGTCAAAGGTCTTTCACACCCACTTAGCAGGCGCATTGCCCATCAATAGGTCACCTCTAACTGGAGGGTATTGAAAAGGAATCTCTGTTCCAGCATCCAAAGGAGCACACCCTTCATGAAATCACTAACAATCCCACTGCCAAGAGGGAAACTAAAAAGCGGCCTAGAAGATGTTCAAAAGGGGGAAAAAAAAGAGAAATCATCACTGTAGATAGATGCCCCTGGAGTTGCTTGGCAACCATCTCTGCTAACACCTTCTCCCAAAAAGGAACAGTTTAAGTCAGCTCCTGAGATTTCCCTGAGGCCAGGGCTCTGACCACAGAGGCCCCAGAGCTGGGGCCTTGGGATGAGAAAGCATTTCACTGAGGGGGAGACCTGGGGCCCCATCAGCAGGCCACAGGCGTACACACATGAGGGGGAAGAAAACTATAACCATTTTGCTTAAAGAACATACTCTTTGAGGCAGGGCTGGTACTAGGGTGAGGTGAGTGAGGTGAGTGAGGTTCTCGGGTGCAGCATTTAAGGAGGCCCTCGCTGTGCATTTGCAGGAGCCTGTGTGTGCATCTTTAAACGTGTGTTCTGGGGGCCCCGCCGGCCTCCCCTTAGTCCTAGCCCTGCTCCTAGGGAAACATTATGACACAGTGCTTAAGAGTACTGCCTCTGGAATCAGCCTGCCTCTGGGTTCAAATCCCAGCTCTTCTCCTTCCCTGCTATATCACCTTGGGTAAATCACTTAACCTCGCTGAGCTTCAGTTTCCTAATCTCTGAAATGAGGTTGATACAGGAATTGCCTTAGAGAGTGTCATGAGGGTTAAATGAGAAAAATGCACATTTAGCTCTATGTCTGGCACCTACTCGATGCTCAGTAAATGGCAGCTACGATTGTTATTTTTAAATACACATAATAATAAGAAATTTTAAAAAACATATAAGCAGCTCCCCAGAACCCCTTAAACTGGACCTACGGAATCCAAGTGTCTGGGAGTGGTCCTGGTGCCTCGGCCTTTAAAGAGCTTCACAAAGGATTCCCAAGGTGGGCAGGGTCAAGAGCCACTTCCTGTAACCAAAGTTCAGTAAACATCAGAGCCACCTAGGGAGCGTGTTAAAATGCACATTCTTGTGTTCCACTCTGAGTGCTTCAGATTCAGTGTCACTGCAGCCTGGGATGCTAAGTACCTAGGTGATTCCAACACAGGGTCCCCCAAATGACCACACTTTGGAAAAACTGAAACTGACTTGCCCTTGAAAACTCACAGCACAGGGACATGGGTCCAACTCTTCTTGTTTTTATTCCTGGCATCCTTAAAGCATGAGGGAAAAAATATTAACCAAAGATGCCTAGTGAGTCAAGGCACACTCCTGGAGCAGTAAGGATGCCGTCTGTCCCCTGGAAGTGGCAGCTCGGCTAAGGCAAGGAAGAGGACCCAAGTTCCTGGTAAAAGTGACAGTCACCATAAGAGAAGCTTACATTATTGAGTACCTACTGTATGCCACATAGTATCTCATGTGTTTTCACATCAACCCTGAGAGCTGCTATTATTCTTATTCTGAAAATGAGGAAATTGAGGCTCAGAAAAGTTATCCTATTACACAGCTACTAAGTGGCTGAGTCCAGATTTAAATAATGCTCCATGAAGCTTCTAAGCCTGCAATGCCAATGCACTTTTGTGATAAAATAGACATAACATAAAAATTTACCGTTTTAGCCATTTTTATATGTTCAGTTCACTGTCACCGCCATCTATCTCCAGAACTTTTTCAACTTTCCCAGCTGGAACTCTGTACCCATTAAACACAAATTCTCCACTTCCCCCCTCCCTCAGTCCCTGGCAACCCCCATTCTACTCTCTGTCTCAATGAATATAACTCCTCTAGGAACCTCATATAAGTGAAATCATATCGTATTTGTCTTTTTGTGGCCACTATGCTCTGAGAAAGAGCTAGACACCACCTTGGTCTGATACAACCAAACTAGGTCTCAACCATCTTCCATACCCTGGTTAGTGTCATCAGTTTGGATGTCCTGTCTCCCCACCCCCAACCCAGGACTCCATGACCTACTGGTGTATTGCGGCAGGGTCACAGAGCTCCCCTGCTCCCACAATCCCCCGGCAAAAGGGGTCCTTGAACTGTTAATGTTCAGAGAACCGCAACTGGCTTCACAGAACAGGTACACTGATAACTGCTTCTATGTTCAAGGAGCCCGTCACTGAGTCACTTTTATCTTCCGGATGTTACTCTGTCCTGCCCTAGAGAGTATTTACTTGGTTTCCTTTCTTCTTTAAGCACCTGATCCCTGAAATTGGCAAGCAGAATTGTGTTATGAAACCACAGGTACAAAGATAAAGCATCCACATAAAAACAAAAGCTTTCCCCACAGTGGAATTCCAGCTTGACTTAGAGGCAACTGCGTAGCCGAGTCTAACGCTGGCATGGTAAGGGTCCTCGGCCTCAGCTCACTTGCAGGAACGGCTTTCCTAGGCTCTCATCATTAGTTCAAGTGCCTCAGGATCCAAATCCAAGTCCATTTGGCTGATGTGGCCAATCTGAGCTCTGCCACAGGAGAGAGTAAGAGAGAGCCAGCCAACCAGCATTAGCTGGGAGCCCAACCTCGGCAGAACATCGCACCAAGAATTTTAGGAGAGAGACACACAAGGAAGTCAGTCCTTGACATTCAGTTTCTACAATTCGGAAGAAGGTCAACCCACCGGCCAACCCTCTCCCTCTCCATCAGAGCTACCTGTGATTGCTGCGGTCATGATTGGACTCCCAGTGGTCAAGCCCTGGAGATTCCCCCACGGTCCCTGCGAGGCAAGACTGGCATCAGGGCTCCCAAGAAGTGACCCACACACTGGGGGGGTGGGTGTGGATGTCCCTGCGGTCCTCTGCAAGGAGAGGGGCAGCGTCTCCTCAAGGGTGCTGCTGGCCTGGGGCAGGGGCACGCAGTCATGTGTAGCTGCTCCTCTGACCCTTCTAAAGCCATCTGCCTTGCTCTCTGTGGCGCAGGGCTGTGCTTCAGCCTCACCCCTGTGTTCTAGGATTTTCTCCAGTGGTGTCTTGTCCATGAATAGTTGGTAGTTGTTCTTGTGAGGAGGGGCAAAGTCGGGAATGACCTATGTCACCATCTTGGTGATGTCACTTCTATTGCAGTCACTAAATGACCCTAGTTTCCAGACATGAACATTGGGCCACCTCAGAGGATGGGGTCCTTGGATAAAAGGGATTTGATTAGGACAGGGTCTCCCTGTGTCTGCTGCTACCATTTTATGTCTACTTCCAAAGGATGT
This sequence comes from Phocoena sinus, assembly GCF_008692025.1. Lineage (NCBI taxonomy): Eukaryota > Metazoa > Chordata > Mammalia > Artiodactyla > Phocoenidae > Phocoena > Phocoena sinus. The sequence continues at coordinate 89,313,620 of NC_045771.1, forward strand.
CATGAATGAAACAAAGCGTCATGAATGAAAGCTTAGCCCAAAGGATATAAACACGATGTACACAGAAAACCAGGCAAAACCCAAATCTGCCTAACTTCCCTAAATCACTTCTGAAGCGGAGGCAGCAGGCCTCTGTGAGCCACTGGCTAGAGTGAACATGGCCTTCCAGGCCTAAATAATGCCACAGACCACTTGGCACACAGGCCAGAGCCCTCAGGAATCCGATCCTCTTCTGCCCTTCCTATTTTCTAATCCTTAATGTGGAAATCCTGAAACCAGCCGCTTTGCTCTCCATCATGTGGATCCCCATTTCAGACAAATCCCACAGGTAATCAACTGCACAGAACGCCAGTTGTATTTCCAGCCTGACTTTAAATATAAACTGAAATCCTTAATGCTTCACTGTGACGCTTCTGACATCAGGGACCCCTGTACAATAAATGCCATCATTATCCGAATCGGCGCCCTGGGGTCTCCTCCACCCGCAGTGAGGGAGGGCTGGGCCACCCGGAATTAGAACCTGAATCTCAGTGCTGTCACCATTTACTACAGAATGGACACAAAGGTTTGGAGGGGTTGTCTCGGAAACCTTTGGAGGAGAACTGCTTGAGGGATGGAGTCTTCTCTCTTTAGATGCTCCCAAAGGTAGCACCGTGCGGGGGACAGTCACTGCTCCACGCGCGCTTGCTAAGCATTCAGTAAGGCTGCCTCACCGGGAACTCAGGCCTAAGAAACAGAAAGATGGTAGCAGGATATTGTTGAGTCTCTTTTTCTTGTGTTCTCAGCCTTTCTAGCCTCACCTTACACCACTGATTCTCTATCAGGGTGATCTGGTACTCTGCCACCCCATTCCCAGGACCTTGGGCAATGTCTGGAGACATTTTTGGTTTTTTCAATTCAAGGGAGGGGTAGGTGCCACTGGAATCTAGTGACAGAGGCTAGGGATGCTGCTAAACATCCTACAACACACAGGACAGTCCCCCACCACAAAGAAGTAGTGTTCCTGCTGAGAAACTTTAGAACACTCTCTGCTTTGCTATCATCACACCAGCAACAGACTTTTTAGTTTCTAGAACATTCTACGTTCTCTCACTTTGGGCCTGCACACATGTTGTTTCCTTTAGCTCTGTCCCACCCAGCCCTGCATATGGATAACTTCCATTCATTCTCCAGGTTTTGGCATAAACAAGATTTCCTCAGGGAGGCGTTCACTGAACCCCTAACCTAAACTAGGCCCCCTGTCGTGCTTTCCAACAGTACCCCAATTTTCCCTTTCAGAACACTCAGCACGGTCGCCACGACTTTTATAATGTCTGCCTTGGCTGCTAGGATGGGAGCGCCACAATGCAAGGGCTGCGCTTTTTCACTGCTGTCCCCCCAGGCCTAGCCCAGTGCTGTCCCACTGTCAGTCTCAAATGCATGACGGAGGCCAAGAAAGCAGGAGGGGGTATTAAAAACTAAGCAAGACACCCAGAGGCTTAAACCATCCTCCCATTAAGCAGGCACCAAAAAGACACTGCAGTAGCTCCTCATGAACTGATACGGACCACTCCCTAAGATAAATGGAAAGAGCAAGACACTAGGCAATACTTATAGGATGCTATCAGCCATGTGGGGAAAGCAGGCAGGAAAAACTATCTATGTATCTACTTGAATGCACATAGACTATCTTGGGAAAGATACACAAGCAACTGGGGACAAGGGTAAAAGGGAGACTTTCTTTTCACTGCATACCCTTCTCAACTTTGTAACACGTGAACATTATTTTTAAAAAATAAGAAGCATTTAGATGAGATAGAAAGAGAGAGGGAAATAGTCTACATTTTCCAGAGATAAAAGCATCATTCTTGTAGACTGACATATGACGAGAACCCAGCACAAGGTGACCGTACCTTCTGGAAGGAGCCAGAGCCACATTTTCTCCACATGAGAACCCAGGCACATGGAAATACTTGTATATTTAAAGAGATAGTCATTTTAAAGGCTGTGTATTTTCAAAACTAGATGGTGCTGGAAATCCCCTCCCTCGGCTTTGCCGCCCTGGTTCTGGCACTCCCCGCCCCCCGCCCTCCAACGACGGGATGCAGCTGTGAAGCTGATTCATTCTCCAAGCCCTTCTCCTCCTTTTCATCTTTCCTTCCTACCACCTTGAGGCCACTCTGTCTCTCATGTCCTTTCATCCCAAGCACTGGGCAAAAGAAGAGAGATGATAATGAAGCGCCAAAGTGAACAAATGTTGCTGCTCGTTAGCAAAAGGGGAGGAAGGTAGGCTTAATGGAGAAAGCAGTTGAAATCAGTGGCGAAGATGAGGTTTATCGATATAATCTGTGGACTTGGTGTCTTCCTATCGCCTGTTAGCATAGATAATGGAGTTGTCCGTATGAGGATAAAGGGGAACTGTCTGCAGTTTACTAGAAATCACCACCACTTGTCGCTGGCTTCCCTGGCTTGGATTCTAAGAACCCTCCATTCTTACCAGGTCAGTTGCCATCTTTTCTCCGATTTGCTCCCATCCAGCCATAAACGCAAGACTCCTAGACTTGAGTTGAACACATTCCCACGTTCCGTGCTTCCTCCTGTAGACCAGCCTGACTCCACCAGCATCTCAGGAGAACAGCAAACTCTCACAGTCACAGCAAGATCTTACTGTCCCCTGAACAGTTTTCAAACTGGAAGCATTCCACAAGTTTACCTACATGAAATCGAAATACCTGGGAACACTGACACACACACACACACACACACACACACCCCCGAAGTAATGAGGGTAGGTTTCCAAAAGACCCAAACAATGACCCATTAGGACTTTCTATCTTCACTGATCAGATTAAACAACTGATCGATTATTTAAAAAATTATTTTTTAGACCTCCTGGTCCCCAGAAAGAACTCTGTAAATCTTTCTCAGCCATAAGCCCCAAAATGCCAAAGTATTTTTCTCTAGCTCTTGATAAAAGTTATCAACGACTACATATCAGCTGTACTCCATTAAAAGCATGGATAGCACAGAAATCAGTTTTTTTTTTTTTTTTTTTTTTTTTTTTTTTGCGTTACACGGGCCTCTCGTTTGTGGCCTCTCCCGTCGCGGAGCACAGGCTCCGGACGCGCAGGCTCAGCGGCCATGGCTCACGGGCCCAGCCGCTCCGCGGCACGCGGGATCCTCCCGGACCGGGTCACGAACCCATGTCCCCTGCATCGGCAGGCAGACCCCCAACCACTGCGCCACCAGGGAAGCCCCTAGAAATCAGTTTTTAAAAAATCCTTAGCTTTATAAAAGTATAACATGGTTTACCCTAAAAATGAAATTTCTGATTGAGTATATCTTTTCTGTTCATCACTGATTAGTTAAAAATCCTAGTTGGTTATAATAATAAAATTTTCTAGAACTAGCTTCATTAATACATGATGATGATAATCCTAATAACATCTAAAAAATAATAACAGCACATATTCATTAAGTGCTTATTTTGTGCTAAGCCCTTTGTATCACCTCAGTAAGTCCTTATAACAACCCTGTTATCTCCGAACCTGTATAATCCAGGACACTTACGAGCCATAGGCACCTGGTCCTTATTTATGAAATGACGTTCTTAAAAAAAAAAAAGTTCAGGTGAGGCAATTAGAAAAGGGAGACATCTTTCTAAATCACAGAGCTTTTCCCCAATTAGCTTGAAAAAAGTCTTCCAATAAATCTATGAAGCTGGAGTGAGAAAATTATTTTAAAAGGTTAGCTAGATGAATGGCCTTGGAATTTTCTATCATAATGGCAGCTCACATATTAGATTAGGCTGATCAGGTTTCTGGGACTCCTCCTCTTAGGAAATCTCAGTGCTTGATGGATCCAAGCTGACTGAGGTCAACCCCCTCTCCACTACGGGGAACACATCACCCTGGGCTTTGGACTCAGACCCTCAGTTTTCTCAGAGTCCTAAAGGCCACATACCATTCACAGACTATTTGCAGCGCAATATGCTTTTGTAGGAGATGCAGTGAGGTTTGCCACCAAGAGATTATAGAAGGAGAAAATAAACCCAGGATGTAGTAGTGTAAGGTATTTTTAATGTGAGGGCTTGCTTTTTTTTTTTTTTTTAAGTTTCTTCAAAAAACAGCCTGTCTAGTATGACTGCATCTCAAATGTAGGTACATTCAACAGAGACACTTAGGTTCAGAGGTCTCAAAGGGACCTCAGGAGACTTTTAATCCACTCCCTTACTTTACAAGAAAGAAAACAGGCCCAGACAAGGGAAGTGATATTCCCAAGGTCATATTATACAGGATGAGGAAGCGGGCTTAAAGTCCTCTCCCCTGCTCCCTTCACCGCTTCAGGCTGCCCTCAATATAACACCACATGACCACACACAAGCACGGAATAAACAACACCTTCTGAACCCAGGTGATGATCTGGCAAGGTTCAAAAGTATTTGCCAAATTCCTCTTGAGCATAATTTTAGCTAACTTTGGACAAAATAATAACATGAGTGTGAAGACTTTACTACAGAAATTTCAAAGCATTCAGTTAACATTTCATACTGATATACGTGGAGAATTGAAGTAGAAAAAGTTCAAGAAACACAGAAGGAATTATCTCACAATAATCAGGTTGTTCAAAAGTCGGCAAGTCCTTCCTGTATCTTCTGAAGCTGTGGCCAGATGGAGGCAGAAGGTAAAATGATTATTTTTTCACTTTCCCAGCCTAATTTTTTTCCCTGAGCTTAGTCTATAAAAAATATCACATCACAGTGTTCACAGCAGCATTATTGACGATAGTCAAAAGGTGGAAACAAGCCAAATGTCCATCAACAGACAATGGATAAACAAAACATGGCATGTACATACAATGGAATATTATTCAGTCATAAAAAGGAATGAAATTCTAATACCCGCTGCCACACGGATGAACAATGAAAACATGATGCTAAGTGAAAGAAGTTGGACACAAAGGGACACATATTGCAAATATATAGTATCTAGAATAGGCAACTTCATAGAGACAGAAAATAGAACAGAGGTTTCCAGGGCTCGGCCCTGGGGGAGGGGGACTGGGAAATTATTATACAGTGGAGACAGGGTTTCTGGTTGAGATGATGAAAACGTTCAGGAAACGGATGGTGCTGAGGGTTGTACAACACGGTGAATGTACTTAGTATCACTGAATTGTAGACTTTAAAATGGTTAAAATGGTAAATTTTATGTTATGTTTATTTTACCACAATAAAAAAAATATCAAAATCTGGATCATATACCTTCATTTCTTCCTTGGAATTCCTAAACTTTATCTATTCATTGCTATTAAAGCACAAACCTCAAGACCTGCTTACTGTTGATGACATCCCGGTCAGTCTATGGATGCTCACATACGGAGAAACACAATCACACCTAGGCCACGTTTTGTCCTGCAGAGATCCATCCACAACCATATTCATCCTGAGACCTGCCACACAATGACTCCAACAAGGCCAACAGCGAGACTAAGGCAACCAGTGTTTCCGGGGACTTTGGCAACCAAACACCCTGACACCAAGTCTCAGCTCAACCTTTAAACTCCTCACCATGGGGAAGAGATATATACTTCATATGTGTATACGCTATCCATAAAGAAAACTGTGTGCACATGCCAGGAAGACCTCCAGGAATTGCTAACCCAGACCTATTCCACCAGGCCCACAAACAAGGAGATTTCAGCCCATCCATGGCTATTTGGTGAACTCAGCAATTGCATGTTACACTGAACAGTGGGGGTCCTTAATGCAAATACATATCATTAGGAGCTAAATCTTTGTACCTTTACAGGAAAAGGATATAATAAACGGGATGTACCACTTGTGACTTCTGAGGAAAGGAGAGCTTTACATTTTTTCTTTCCTTAAAAGAATCTATTTCTCATGATGCAAAGAGAATCTGAGAATGAGAGTTTTTTGAACCAGAAGCCCAGAGTAGGGTGCAGAATATGAGTTTTGTGTGCTATAGTGATAATCTATCACGCAGGTCTGAGAGGTGCCAATTCTGGGCCATACCATAACCTTTATTCAACTTTAAAGGTTTTTACAACTTCATCTCCTTTCGTGGAAACCTGTTCATTGCCAGTGGTCTGATAACTGAGTCCTGTACGCGGGCCTCTCACTGTTGTGGCCTCTCCCGTTGCGGAGCACAGGCTCCGGATGCGCAGGCTCAGAGGCCATGGCTCACGGGCCCAGCCGCTCCGCGGCATGTGGGATCTTCCCGGACCGGGGCACGAACCCGCGTCCCCTGCATCGGCAGGCGGACTCTCAACCACTGCGCCACCTCGGAAGCCCCCCCGTAAGCTTTTAAAGATGTTAACAGTTTGTGAAGAAAAACAATCTCCAGTGATACTTTCCAATGCCAACACACAAGGACATTGTGCACAAATAAGCTGCCGCTTGTAAGAAGTCCACTTGACATCATTCCCTTGTGCATCCTAAAGACACATGTCAAGATCACACTAAGATATTTAGAAGCAAACATCTTTAGAAAAAGGTTTCGTTCCCAAAGTGCTTAATTAGCAGAAACATTACGCTAGAGCGCTGTCCTTGAATATGCATGCATTTGAACCTCCATGTCATTTTTTCTGAAGCACAAATTCTCCTCTCACTGGATGGTCAGGAAATGATTGGGCACAGAAAACCGTCTGTCTGAGGTGTGATCCACAAAATGAGTTCCATCTTTCCAAGCAGGTTTCAGCTGCCTACCAGGGTGACACCATGGTTTATGAGGGAGACCGTTCTTTTGTGTCTAATGGCCTTTTCTCCATTCATTTTGGATGAGCCAGGCTCCTATGGCCTACTTATGGCTGAACTCTTTCAACACTTCCTGCCAACCTCTTCTGCCCCCCTGCACCTCCTCCCACCCCCAATTTCAGCCAACTACGTTTACAAGACACCAGTTAGTAAATCACAATTCAAATGAACCCATCCATTTGTTCAGCAGAAAGTGGCCTCTGGAGTTGCTCCATGTGAAGCCCACAGGTCAGAGTTACATATGGCAGGCTTGCAAACGCGAATAGGCTATGATTTATTTATGATGACCATGTGTGTTTGATGCCCAGTTCCAGTAGGCTGTGGCTTCACTCGCCTGCCTCCGTCTGGGATGACCTAGCTACTCACTGTGTCCCATTTCAGGTACTGTATTTCCATTCCACGCTGGGGAAGCAGAGATGGGTGACCGACTGGGGGCTGCACACAGATGCCCCTAACCCTGCTCACCACATAACAATCTGTGACCAAACACAAAGTGTGCCAAACGTAACTTGCTGCAAAGGTTTGCCACGTACCATGGCTTTCAGGGGAGAGTGGAGAAGTAGCTGCTGGGATGACTGACCACATCGGGTTCATTAAATTGTTGTGTATTTACCCACGAGGAAGGCTGGGGTGCTTGTGAAGGGAGCCCCGCTCCTCATTTCAGCAATTTCCACCCCGCACCATTTGGCAATGATGCTCCAAAGGCGAATGGCAGATATGCACCAGAAGGTCCAAATGTGGACTCCAGCTGAAGTGCAGGAAACTTCTGCCGTCAACAACCTCCTCGCCTCTACCCCCCAGTTGTATTTATACTTTGAAAGAAGTTAACACGAAGCAGTAGTCACCTGGGCGTGCTCAATTTTTGACAAGCCTTAGTCACTCTGTACCCAGCAGAACAATTCACATTATAGTCGAAATCCTGTGAAGATTCTGCCACACATGCTAACACTAAGACGCCAGTAGCTCCACTTACCTTCTTTATTAAGCCTCATAACCTCCCTGCTTTTTCCACCCTCTTTTCCAGCCTCTTCTAAATCTACATCTGCAGATGAAAAAGAAAAGGAAAAAAGAAAATAAGGACAAAAAGAGAAAAAAAGGGGGGGGGAGCCAAAGTCAAGGGGGGGGAGGGAGAGTGTTTATTTGCAAACAGATCGATATAAATACTGGATATGAAAATCTTTCAAAAATTGACAATGCAACATTTTCTCCCAAGTCCGTATTTCCATCTACCTGGCCCAGATAGGTACCAAAAAACTATGCAAGCAGCAACAGAGTAGCCTTTTGAACGGATACACCGTGGGGCTGTGAAAGCCCACCCCGCGGGCTGCCACGGGGAGCGGGCACAGACAGACAGACAGACAGCCCTGGCAGCAGGGCCTCTCTCTGTGCATTGATGATCTGTCTCTGTGTGTATTTATTTAGAGAGAGGGAGAAGCATGGAGGACACCGGGGGCCACTCTCTCCACACACACACTTTTTCCCAGTGGCTCTAGGTGAATGGAAAGGTTACAGGGTAATAAAAGGAGGAGGAGGCGGTGGGGTTCTTACTGTCGGAGCAGTGTAATTTGGCGGCGTCGATCCAGGAGGACCAGGGTTTGCCCAGAAACGCCTCCGGACTGGGCACTTTGCGATCCAGTGTCGCCATTGCTCTTCCTTCTTGTTGCTTTTTCCCTGTTCCTTCGGCAGCAGCAGCCGAGAGACACGGGATTCGAGAACGCTCCGACGTCATCTTCGGAACGTTCCGACATTGAGTGTTCTGAAAGGGGGAGGGAGGGAGGGAGGGAGGCAGAGGAGGAGGAGAGAGCGAGGAGGAGGAGCCGGCGTTCAGCGCCCGGCCCGGCTCGGCTCTCGGCGTCCGCCGCCGCCAGGGGCACCAGAGAGACACCCCGAGGCCCGGCGCCCGCACGCCCGCCGCCGGGGGCGGGGCCGCGCGCCGGGACTCGAGGCTGCAGCGCCCGGCCCTGGGATGCTACGGCGCCGTGGCCACCGCCGGCACCTGGGAGCCGGAGTCGCAGGGGCTGCGCGTGCGGGCAGGGGTCGGGGATGGCCTGAGAGAGGCGCGACTTGGGGCCGTGGGAAGGACGGTCTTCCCCGCAGAGTTGCGCTCGAAGACGGAAAGTTTTTGCACGCAGCCCCTCCAGCGCGTCCTTCCCTCGCCGGTGCCTGTCGCCCACGGTGAGGCGCCCCCGCGAGGATTCCCGCCGCTTAGTGGGGAGGGGCCGAGCAGCCCCCTTCCCCGACGACCACCCCAAGCCAGGGAGGGGACCCTGGGACCTCTCCTCCCAGCCACCTCTCCCTCCACCGTGTCTTTCACGGTGTACCTTGGGCCGTGGAGGATTCTGCGGATGCCTTTGGGAGCTGAGACCAGTGGGTAGATGCAAGTGGTTCTAAAAAGCAGGTGAGTTTGGGGCGAGAGGAGCTGCCTTCCCATCTCAGACGGCGGGGCGTTCAAAACTCAGGGCCGGGGTCCCCCCAGATTTTCCGCGCGACGCGTCTCCCCGGCTCTCAGAGAACCACTGCGTAGACTTTGCTCCAGGATCACGATAGTGGGAGAGCGGACTCACCCACTGTCGGAGGATGCTGCTTAGCGGGCCAAGCCCCTGGAGCCGTTTCCAGCGCTCCCCACTGTGAGATGAGGATGGCCCGGATTAGCGCGTGCAACCGACGGCGGGAATCTGATTGCTGGGAGAATTCACTTCAGGCTTAACTTCTTTGGCCAGCTAGAAAGGAAGCATTAAATTTTCTCTGGATTTTGGACATTTGAGGCTTTAATTGAGATTTCCCCCCCTCTCCCTAGGGGTTGGCAGCAAAGGCCTTAGAAGGTCTTCTGGTATCTCTCTCTTAAAAAAAAAAAAGTCATTTAATTTACTAGGAATTACCTAAAATATGCGGACACTCCCCCACAATCGATATATTTCCCTCATTTCCCCCAGCACCCTTTTAGTTCTTACAACCTCTGTTTCTGCCCCATGGCTGAAGAGCATGGATTTGAAGTTGCTTTGTACTGAGGTCTGCTGTGCCTGTCATCTTATGCTCCTGCACTTGGCATCCTGTACCTCAAAGCCAGGTTTAGGATGTACTGGACTCTGGAAGCTGGTTAGAAAAGTAGTGCTGCACTATTCATGATGTGAAGAAAGGAAGGCCTGAACTTTGATGGTCCCATGCAGGTGGAGAGGAGGAGACAGGTATGAGAGACACTGTGAAGAAGGGCCTCATCAGAGAGTACGTTGTATGACTGGATTTGGGGAAAGGGAGAGAGCGAGCTCAGAGGTAGAAGTAATTAGATCATAGAACATTTTCCTCTTCCCCTACAGCTTTCCAACTTTCCTTCCATTTTGGTGTTTATTCCTCATTGTGCATGCAAGGGTGGTAGGCAGCCTCTAAGATGACCCCAATGACCCCCACATCCCGATTTGCATGCCCTCCCCTTCTCTGTGGGCTGAACCTAGTGACTTGCTTCTAACAAACAGAATGTGGCTCCAAAGTGATGTCCCTTCTGAGGTTAGGTTCCAAAGTGATGTCCCTTCTGAGGTTAGGTTCCAAAGTGATGTCCCTTCTGAGGTTAGGTTCCAAAGTGATGTCCCTTCTGAGGTTAGGTTCCAAAGTGATGTCCCTTCTGAGGTTAGGTTCCAAAAAGACTGTGGCTTCTGTCTTGCTCACTCTTGCTGTCACTGGCCTGCTCTAAGGGAAGGCCACAGCTTGCAGTTGTGAACTGCCCTTTGGAGAGGTACATGTGGCAAGGAACTGAGGGAGGCCTCTGGCCACCAGGCCATGGGGAAGTGAGGCTCTTTGTTCAGTACCCCATGAGGTGCTGACTCCTGTCAACAGCCACGAGAGTTTACAGGCATGTCCTTCTCCAATCGAGCCTGGAGATGAGACCACAGCCCTGGCCCACAGTTGTGAAAGACCTTGAGGCAGAGGTTCCCAACTAAGTCAAGCCTGTATTCCCGATCCACATAAACTGTGAGATCCTTAACGCTTGTCATTTTAAGTTAAGTAACTTGTTACATGGCAATAGATAACTAATACAGAGTGGTTTGGGTGTAAAGTGATGGGTTAACAAAAAACTTACTAGAAAAATACGTTTAACAAAGGAAGAGTCTGAGCAACGTTCCCTTGTTCCTCTTTTGAGCCTCCTGTGAACTGTGTATCATCCTTCTCGAAATTTTTGGCCAGCTTTGTGCAGCTGGTTTACAGTAGTATCTCCTACATGCTGAGTATAGTAATATATCTTTATCCTTTGGGTACTCAAGTTTCTGCTATTTAAACTCAATCACTACTTTATAGAGAGTTCACCAAGGACAAGGTCATGATGTAACTGTTGGGAAAAAGTCTCTAGTGACAGCGATGCCACCACACTAGTGGCTGTTACAACCCTACCCTCCTTGAGGTATGTGGAGGGTACAGTGATGAAGGGACTCAAGCCCAGGGGCTGGGAGTCAGTGACTTGAGCTTCCAGAAAATTCTGTCTCCTCTCCTGGGAGCCACTTTAAGTCACTCAAGAAAAATCAAAGCTTGTTTATCAGCAGGGAAAGTAAGGGCATCTAAGGTGCAGTGGTTCACTATTTTAACATTAGTTTACTATCCCAGCTGAGTTTCTCAAGTTATTTCTGCCCAGCACCCTGAAGATGATATGACAGCCCAAACATTATTCCCTTCTAGCTGGGGGGATTTTAGTTTGCAACATAGTAAAGTATGGGCTGGAATCTAAAAGTGATTTGGCCTCTATACAAAACAAGACTTTGGATACCACTGCCATGTTTAACTGATAGAACACGTAGAACACGTATACGTTATTGCAGTTAGAGTTATAAGGTATAATTGTAGTTTCTACTCTACCTTCCACAGTTTCTCTGACTATGGAGATAATAATACCATCTTTGTGAAACTATAACCCACCTATGACTTTGTAACTATGGATAACATGGCTGTCGATTAGATTACACCGCTGGGAGTCAGAGAATGAAGAAGGCATTGCTCATCCAACTACTAGATTTTTACACTTGACTTTAGATGAAAATTGAGGTCAGCTGGGAGTAGTATTGGGGTCAGCGTGGTGCATATATATTGTTATATGCATGTCTATACTTATATACTTATATACCAACTATGTATATGGCAAATTTATTGCAGACTTGAATTCCTTTTGGTAGTAAATAGTCACAAATATTATTAGTGACAACAAGAATCTTATACATCCTTAATAGGAATAAACTGACCTGCAAAACAGTAATTTAAAGCACGTTAGTATAGTGTCTGTGTGATAAAACTGTCTAGCAAAGGGGTAGCACCTTCTTCCCACGTGATTAATGTTTAGGAAGATAAAAGGGGTGTAAATATTTTTATTGTTTTATTATCTTTCTTAGAAAAATGACAGCGGTTGGTTTAATTAAAAAGGAGACTCTCCCAACGACCAAATAAAGCAATCAGTTCAATGGAGATGACAATGGAAAATACCTATTTAATTTGAATAACACCTGGTTCTGGGGAAGTGCATCAAATACGGAGCCAGCATTCGCTCAGTGTGATTCATGTGCTGTTTCACCACACTATTGAAAAGAAGAGAGGAGGGAATATTAGCTCTCTCATTTGAGGATATTAAACTCCTGCTTGGGTTGAGGCGCTGTGTGCGCACCCTACTTCCTACTTAAACCGATGTTGGGAGTTACCTGGAGGCGATGAGGAGAAAATGACATGTTCCATTAAAATGAGGCATCCCTGGAATTGTTTGATGTTCTTTGCTTTAATTGAATCCATCTATCCCATCTGCCACTCTTTTCTCTAAATTTATTTTCCTAACCCTCTCTCTGAGAATTGTAATTTGGGGGGAAATTTTATATACGTTGTTACCTTTTATAAAAGCTCCCTGTATCTGGAGGGCAGATGTGCTGTCTCCCTCACCTTGTTAGATTAGGTTGCCTGCCTCTTCCCTGATCCCTGTGTGTTGGTAGATCAAATAGGACTGGGATAAGACCCTAGAAGCACCAGGAGTAGGAAAGAAAATGGGAATTCCATGCTTTTTGTTATTGGTTTCAATATAAGACCCTAGCCACGTGCCTGGTCTGAATAAACATGGACTCTATTAATAAATATCACTATAAAAACATGAAATTTGCATCTGACTGGGGCAGAAAAGCCAACATGGGAGTGTGTTATCTCGAGGTAGAGCTGCCGTGAATCCCCTGGCAGATTCAACCGTGACTTTGATCACTTGGGGCTCCCCAGACTGGCTCTGATGCTGCAGGCTGAGGAGACCTCTGCTTCCCAGAGTGTGGTAGGTCCAGCCCCACCCCTAGCCACTGCTCTTTCTTGGGGGGTGGGCAGGAAAAAAGATGGCTTCTCTTTAGCCTTGTTGTAGAAATCACTTTGAGCCCTTAACCTAAATATAAATACAAATTTAACGTTAATGTACACAAATTAATCGGAACGAAGCCCACCCACCCCATCCAAACTCACCAGTAATATAATTGGGGAGGCAATGCAGGTGGAGGCCAGAGCACAGGCTTGAGGTTGGCAGGTGTGAATTAGAGCTGTGCTTGAGTCATTTGCTCGAGAACCTTTCTTAATCCATCGGACCCTCAGTTTCTTCATCTGTTAAATGAGTACTAAGGCTCTTTTCTTCAGATGGTTGTGAGGATTAAGTGAGATTCTGGATATGGAGCCCCCAGCATAGGGCCTTTAAATGTTTGCTATGATTATTACTTTGGTCGCAATGCATCCTGTAGACAACAGCTGCCAGTCAGAAACAGGCCAACCCTCTGACGCTAGAAGGGCTCCTATGGTCGCTTCTGACAAGTTCCTTCTCCTTAGAAAGGAAACTAAAGCTCTTCTCTCTCCTTTGTATGAGGCTGCTCCCCTGCATCAATTGGTGGAGACTGCTGTCTGAAACTTCTTCTGCCTGGAACTCCATCCTGACATGGACTTCAGGGCAGGGTAGATATCCCTTTGTTCTGGGAAGACCCTAGAAGACCCTTTTGTTATGCACAAGAACTGCAAAATCCAAAGTGTGACTGGAGACAAGACAGTCTTTGCATGACAATGTAAATAGTTGTCGTAATAGTAAATGGAGGGGACTTCCCTGGCGGTCCAGTGGTTAAGACTTGCCTCCCAATGCAGGGGGTGCCTGTTCGGTCCCTGGTCTGAGAGCTAAGATTCCACGTGCCTTGTGGCCAAAAAACCAAAACATAAAAACAGAAGCAATATTGTAACAAAGTCAATAAAAACTTTAAAAATGGTCCACATCAAAAAAAAAAGAACTTAAAAAAAATAGTAAATGGACTGGGGTCTCTGCAGATTATTTTTTTCCTGAGAAAAATTTATTTTCTTTTGTAAAAGAAACAATATTGAATTCTAAAAATCATGTGTAAATGTGTTCTTATGAGATAGTAAAACAATAGAGATAAGTGGAAAATTCTCTTAGAATTGCCCCCTTCAAACGTGGTCACTCCCCTGCCCCCAGATCACTACTATACCCCCAGGTCTGAAGGCATTTTTTCATACCATTTTCTATACATTTACCTCCTATGTAGACTTAGCATTACAGCTGTAGATGGTATTGCTGTGTGTGTGTTCTTTTCTATTTTTTTAAAACATGAATAGCATCATTTTGTGGAGATACATACATATATGTGTATATGTGCGTATATATGTATGTATATATATGTGTGTGTACTCATATGTGTGTGTATATATATATATTTTTTATCCCCGTTGAGAAAGAAGCCTTGCATGAGCACAAACAAGATTGACATGTGCAACAGACCATTCTGTGGATACTTTTCTGCAATTTTCTTTTTTCACACATAATATTACATGTCATTACATATGGAAATACCTCATTCTTTTAAACTGCTCCCAAGTATCCCATAAAATGTTCCAGATTCTATTTCTTTATTATCTTATTGACAGACATTTAGGTTTCTGGTTTTACAAAAAATAGGCTGATCAACATCTCAATTTTTTTTTTTTTTTGCGGTACGCGGGCCCCTCACTGCTGTGGCCTCTCCCGCTGCGGAGCACAGGCTCCGGACGTGCAGGCTCAGCGGCCATGGCTCATGGGCCCAGCCGCTCTGCGGCACGCGGGAGCCTCCCGGACCGGGGCACAAACCCATGTCCCCTGCATCGGCAGGCAGACCCTCAACCACTGCGCCACCAGGGAAGCCCAACATCTCTATTTTTATATATGCTTTCTGAGCACATGAGGGAGTATTTCTACCTGAAAGTAAAACTGCTGGGCATGTACATTTCAAATTTTAATAGTTCTGTCAAATTGTCTTCTGAAGTAGCTGACTACTTTATACCCCCACTAGTGGCACAGGAATGTGCCCATTTTTTCACGCCCTAATTAACACCTAACATTTGCAAACATTTTAATTTTTGCCATTATTATGGTAAAAGTAGCTTATCTAATTTGAATTTCTCTCTAGTATGTTTCTGAACTTTTGTTCTTATGTCCATTGTATTTTCACTTTGTAAATTGCTGTTAGTATCTTTTGATGAGTTGTTATTTGTTTAGATCTTCATTGCTTTATAGGAATTCTCTATACATCCTAGATTTAGGTTTCTTGTCTGTTTGAAAATAATGTAATTTTCCAGCTTGTTGCTTTGCTTCTTTTAACCTTGTTTATGGCATCTTCTCCATACACTTTTTTTTTTTTCATTTTGATGTAGTCAGATGTATCAGACTTTTCCTTGAGGCCTTTTACTTTTTGTGTCTTTCTTAAGAAGAACTCCTCTTCTCCAAGGTTATAAAATATTTTTGTATATTTTTTTAATGTTTCATAGGTTTTTGTGTTTACATTTAGATCTCAGACATTTTTGGTTAATGACGTGAAATAAAAATTTTTTTTTAATTTATTTATTTTTGGCTGCGTTGGGTCTTTGCTGCTGCGCATGGGTTTTCTCTAGTTGTGGTGAGTGGGGGCTATTCTTTGTTGCGGTGTGTGGGCTTCTCATTGCGGTGGCTTCTCTTGTTGCAGAGCACAGGTTCTAGGCGTGTGGGCTTCAGTACCTGCAACACGCAGGCTAAGTAGTTGTGGCTCGTGGGCTCTAGAGCACAGGCTCAGTAGTGGTGGCACATGGGCTTAGTTGCTCCACAGCATGTGGGATCTTCCCAGACCAGGGCTTGAACCCGTGTTCCCTGCATTGGCAGGCAGATTCTTAACCACTGTGCTACCAAAGAAGTCCCGATGTGAAATAAAAAAATAATTTTTGATCTTTTTCCAAACAGTTACCAATTTTCCTGGGCACATATTGAATAATTTATCCTTTCTATAGAGATCCATTATATGGGTATGTTTTTGAGCTGTTTTCTGTTCCATTGCTTGAACTGTCTTTTCCAGCCTCAATTCCTCTCTTTTTTTTTTAATTGAAGTATAGTTGATTTATAATGTTCTATTAGTTTCAGGTATATAGCAAAGTGATTCAGATATATATATTGAATATATGTGTGTGTACATTCTTTTTCATATTCTTTTCCATTATAGGTTATTATGTTGAAGATAGTTCCCTGTGCTATACAGTAGGTCCTTGTTTATTTTATATATAGCAGTATATATCTATATCCCAAACTCCTAATTTATCCCTCCCGCTTCCCCTTTGGTAACCATAAGTTTGTTTTCTATGTTTGTGTGTCTATTTCTGTTTTGTAAATAAGTTCATTTGTATCATTTTTTAGATTCCACATATAAGCGATATCATATATTTGTCTTTCTCTATCTGACTTCACTTAGTATGGTAATCTCTCGGTCCATCCATGTTGCTGCAAATGGCATTATTTCATTCTTTTTTATGGCTGAGTAATATTCCAATGTGTGTACGTATGTGTGTGTATATATATATATACACCACATCTTTATCCATTCATCTATTGATGGACATTTAGGTGGTTTCCATGTCTTGGCTATCGTAAACAGTGCTGCTATGAACATTGGGGTTCTTGTATCTTTTTGAATTAGAGTTTTCTCTGGATATATGCCCAGGAGTGGGATTGCTGGATCATGTGGCAACTCTATTTTTAGTCCATACTGTTCTCCATAGTGGCTGCACCAATTTACATTCCCACCAACTGTGTAGGAGGGTTCCCTTTTCTCCACACCCTCTCTAGCATTTATTGATATTATTTGTAGACTTTTTGATGATGGCCATTCTGGCTGGTGTGAGCTGATACCTCACTGATTTGCATTTATCTAACAATTAGTGATGTTGAGCATCTTTTCATGTGCCTGTTGGCCATCTGTATGTCTTCTTTGGAGAAATGTCTATTTAGGTCTTCTGTCCATTTTTTGACCAATTCCTCTTTTAATTACTCCTGTTTCATAATATTTTTTGCTGTCTTTTAGGGAAAAAAATGTTTCTTTGCCATTATGTATTTAGAATACTCTATCTTAGTCCATTTGAGTTGCTGTAACAAAACATAACAGACTAAGTAGCTTAAGAAAAACAGAAATTTATGTCTCACAGTTCTGGAGGGTGGAGGTCCAGGATCGGTGCAGGCAGATTTGGTGTTCAATGAGGGCTTCCTGCTTCTTAGATGGTACCTTCTCACCATGTCCCCACATGGCAGAAGGGGTGAGCTAGCTCTCTGGGGTCTCTTTTATAAGGGCACTAATCCCAGCCATGAAGGCTGCACCTTCATGACCTAATCACTTCCCAAAGGCCCCACCTCCTAATACTGTCACCTTCAGGATTAGGACTTCAACATGAGTTTGCAGGGGGAACACAACCATTCAGACCATAGCACTCTTACCTCTAAAAATGTATTTTTTATTCCTGGGAATTGTGTCATATGTGTTGTTGTTCACCATTTGTCATAAGACATTTCATGATGGAGACTGGGCCAGATCAAGTAGATCACTGGAAGCCTTACTTCATTTCTTGTTCACAGGGAACCACAAAGGTGGACCTAGTGGCTACAGCCAGCTTGGATTCTTGGTGAAAGCCTCCCTCAAGGTGATTTTCCAAACCAAATACCTCAGACTTAGGGAAACGAGTTGTTGAAAGATTGTCTTTCAAGTATTCTGAAAAGGCCAACCCCTGTGGGTAGTGGGTGAGCCTCTGCGTGGATATTCCCATTTGTCAGTCATCCTGGGGTGCTGGGGGGCGAAAAGGAGCCCCAGGAAATGAAGGCTGGAGGAGAGGGAGGGAGCAGGCCTGAGACAGGTGCTGGGCCCCTGCACTTCCCAGATGGCAGAGGACTGGCCGTCCCCCAGGTGGTGGGAACGAGGCAGGTGAGAGCCTTTTGCAGGCTGGGAGCCGGTCAGGTAGCATCCAGTTGGGGACCTGTCTGGGATGACCTGGGTATGACTCTGGAATCCTTCAATCCAGTATCCATCCATTCATAAGGTTTTGTCTAATGTCATTTCCCTTGCTTCCTTCAAGATTTTAAATGACCTGGTCTTAGGTAGCTGTGTTGTGGGAAATTAAGTGATGGGCTTATACTTACATGGAAGCCATGGTGGCAAGGTTGAAAGCTGCTATCTTCACTTCATGCCAGCCCTGTGTGGTGACCATTATTCAAGAGAAGACGGCAGCCCCTGGACTCCAGGAGGTGGCCAGGTACAGAGTCAGCAGGGGGATGCCTAGGTTGCAATGTCTCGGTTCAGCCCTCAGCAGTCCCCAACACCTTTCCTCCAGCCCCGGCCTCCATAGGAGGAAATCCTGAAAATGAGAGGCCAAGGTTTGGGTTATATTTATATGACAGGAAATAGAAGCCTAGTGTCTTTAAGGTCATGAAACAATCATTGTGGAACTCAGAGCTAAGCCCAGGTTTGTTCAAACAAAGTCCCTGTTGTTTGGAGGCCAGATTGCTCGTAGATGACTTAAACTGTACCTGTACGCCTCAAGAATGATTCTAAGGCTGTAAATTTAAATTTCCACATAGGCCAGGGTTTCTCAACCAGGGATGATTTTCCTGCCTCCCCCTTTTCTGCCCCACCCCACCCCAAGGACATTGGCGAAGCCTGGAGACATTTTTGGTTGTTGTGACAGGGAGGGGAGGGGTTCTAATCGTGTCTTGGCATCTAGGGGGTGGAGGCCAGGGATGCTGGTAAACATCCTACCACGAGATGCAGACATCTCCCCATCAGTGAAGATTTATCCAGCCCCAAATGACAGTGAGGGGGTCCAGAAACCCTGATGTAGGACAATGGATTTCCAATTTTCTTTTTTGTGTCCAGAGGATGAACCCCTAACCCTGTCAACTACTTTGCCATCGTGGGCTTCTTTCATCACACAGACACCCAGCAAGGGGGTGGGGGTGCTGTGAAAGCCATCATCGCTACAAGAAAAACTCAAGTCTTTCCACTTTCAATATATGAAAGCCAGAGTTTGTTACTGGATGAATTCTGTTTGTAGAATCGAAGAAAGTGTAAGCTCTCTATCTTAGGGATATAGTTCTTATGCAATAATCAAGTAATATGGACGTCTCTTTCTTATTCTCTGAATCCTTTACAGACCATTGCTTTCCTATTCAAATGGGAAGGCTGAGGAGCGCTAAGACACCCATGCTAGATAGCTCTTATTATTCCCAATTTATAGATGATGAAATTGAGGTGCAGAGGGGAAGTAAAATAAAGCACAACTCCCTCGCGCTGAAGTTATCAAACCCCTGGCCAGGGTTACTGCATAGGTTGTGCACTGCACAGTTGGGCCACTTTTAAGGGACCACCATTCACACCACAGACATCATAGATTTATTGTGGCAGTCTTCCTGGTGGATGGCACTGAAGTGCCTGTTCTAACCAAACCAGGAATGTGAAGACTATTTTCTAACAGATGGAAGTGAAGTTTCTTGGAGAAGGTGTGCCTTTTCATGATGCTCACTGTGCTGCCAGATGAACTAGCAAAAGGAAGGGGATTACTGCTCCCTCTTTGTCTATGTTAACAGTTCAACTGGGAGTTTTACTTTTTGCTTGAACAGAGGTCACCGTCCCTTGCTGACCACGTGTGTAATTGTAAAGTACTGGAGAGTGAGGCAGGTTACGATGAATGCACTTTTTTTTTTTTTTTTTTGCGGTACGCGGGCCTCTCACCGTTGCGGCCTCTTCCGTTGTGGAGCGCAGGCTCAGCGGCCACGGCTCACGGGTCCAGCCGCTCCGCGGCATGTGGGATCTTCCCAGACCGGGGCACAAACCCGTGTCCCCTGCATTGGCAGGCAGACTCGCAACCACTGCGCCACCAGGGAAGCCCTGATGAATCCATTTGAGTTGGCTGATTTCCCAGGAAGACTGTCACATATGAGAAATATGGTGCCTTGAGTGTTGGAATAAAGAAAACGATATTGGTATCTAAATTTGGTTGTTCACACTTCAGGTACAGTTTAAGTCATCCTAAGGCTGGAGGAACAGACATTGACATGTGTATCAGTTTAATAAATTTGGCAGCAGGAGGTACAGAGAGTATCATTTCAATTATGGATTGACCTGTGATTGAATAGCAACGTGTATTGCCTAGTTTATCGATACTAAGTAATGGTAGGTTCTGGACTCTCAGGAGGGGAGAGGGCAGATGTTGGAGCACTGTCGACTGATGGGCTCCATGTTTTGGCCCTGTACAGGGAGAATCAAAATACAAGTAAAGGGGCTTCCCTGGTGGCGCAGTGGTTGAGAGTCCGCCTGCCGATGCTGGGGACGCGGGTTTGTGCCCCGGTCCGGGAGGATCCCACATGCCGCGGAGCGGCTGGGCCCGTGAGCCATGGCTGCTGAGCCTGCGCGTCTGGAGCCTGTGCTCCGCAACGAGAGAGGCCACAATGGTGAGAGGCCCGCGTACCGCAAAAAAAAAAAAAAAAAACAAGTAAAATATTGTAAGATGGGACTGATAGTATTGCAGGTGTTAACAGAGCCTGTCCGAGCTTTCATCCTTTATGCCCACAGAACCATGTTTAACACAGAGACAGTACTCTACAACATAACTGTCCTGTTTACCTTTGTTCTGAGTCTTTACTGTGCCATTTCATGATGTGTTAAGGGAAGAAAGACCTCACCAGTTGCTGCATTTGAGAAGGCTTTAGTTTTTCCACCTATGCAAACACCCTGGCATTTAGACACTTTGGGTAATCGAAATAATCGCCTCTTTTAATGCCTAGCAACCACCCAAACTGGGGTGGGAGGTGGAGTATATAAAGGAATTAACAACCCCCTGTTTATGATCGGAATAAGAAAGGTTGACAGACTGACCTTGCCTGGCCACATGCCAGGTGGCATAGAATGTGAGTAGTTGTGCCCACGAGGAACTTACAGACTAGTTTGAGGGCAATGTAGATGCAATCAATAACTGGAGAACAGAATAGCCGGTGAGATGGTGCTGATCTGATGTGCAGATAATAAATGCCTAGGTGTTTCAGCAGTTCAGATTGCTGTGGTGGGTGGAGAAGGCTTGGGAGAGAGGAGGAATTTGAGCTGGGCCGTGAAGGACTGGGAGATATAAATAGCCGGAAGGGAACAGAGTGATGGATGGGGACAGTGGCCATCTTAAGTAAGTGCCTCAGGTCACTGATAATAGTTCCCTAAAACAAAGCTCTTAGTGGAAAGGCAAGAAGGGATTTGGAATCAGGAAGGGTTTAAAACTGTTACACAGTGTTTCCAAGATGAAAATCTGCAGTGTGAGAGAATGTGGGTAATAACACTGTGTGTTCTTAGTCAAATGGCATATTTCTTTGGGAAATACTATTTAATTAATAACAAATTTCTAAAATTAGGGCTCTATTGATCCAAATGAGCTAATGAGGTGAGAAACTTGAAGTTTTCAAGGTTCTTTAGCCATCTGGCCAGTATGTTTAGAAATTGTACCCAATTGTACTGATAAAAGGGCAGTCTCTGTGGTTTACCTTTAACATTCCAATACTGGGTCATCTTCAAAGACAAGTTCCACAGACCTTCCACTCTAAGCAGGCTGACCAAAAGGCTGAGATTGCCTAGGGAGTCCCGGATTATGCAAAATTAGTAATAGCTTCCTCTTCCAGTCTCAAAAGTGTCCTGGTTTGGGTGATAAATTGTATGACTACCCTAATTCTAAGTGAGCCACTTTGGACTTTTTTTGCTTATTCTGTGAATGCTCAGTGGCCAAAAGGGATGCTTCCAGCTTAAGGGTATTTGCCCACATGTGCATTCTGTCTTTCTGAAATGTTCTTTTCCCTTGCATATCTTTGCAAAAAATTCAGAAAAAAAACCCAACATAAATAAGATGAATTATCAAAAATCTGGAAATAAGTGTTAATACTTTGATATAGATGCATAACTATATCTATTAATTTGTCATATATTTGTATATTTTTAGATCCCTAATCTCCAAACCAAGCCACTTTATTTGGAGTAGCATTCCAAATGTAAATATATAGATATGGCTACTACATAAAATTATATATTTAGAACTATATACTAACATAATCAATATAGATAGATATAGATGTAATGACATTTTAAAATAATCACTTTTTTTGTGTGTGTGTGGTATGCGGGCCTCTCACTGCTGTGGCCTCTCCCGTTGCGGAGCACAGGCTCCAGATGCGCAGGCCCAGTGGCCATGGCTCACGGGCCTACCCGCTCCGCAGCATGTGGGATCTTCCCGGACCGGGGCATGAACCCGTGTCCCCTGCATCGGCAGGCAGACTCTCAACCACTGCACCACCAGGGAAGCCCTAAAATAATAACTTTTAAAGACAGCACAGTATTCTAATGAAAAGTTGTTCTTAAACTATAATGTATTTAAATCCTCAAAATGGGCAGAAGACCCAAATGGACATTTCTCCAAAGAATACATACAGATGGTCAAAAGGCACATGAAAAGATGTTCATCATTGCTAATTATTAGAGAAATGCAAATTAAAACTACAATGGGGTACCACCTCACACTGGTCAGAATGGCCATCATTAAAAAGTCCACAAACAACAAATGCTGGAAAGGGTGTGGAGAAAAGGGAACCCTCTTGTACTGTTGGTGGGAATGTAAATTGGTGCAGCCACTATGGAGAGGAGTATGGACGTTCCTCAAAAACAGAACTACCATATGATTCAGCAATCCCACTCCTAGGCATACCTCTGCACAAAACTCTAATTCAAAAAGATAC
The DNA here is from genome assembly GCF_008692025.1 of Phocoena sinus. Classification (NCBI taxonomy): domain Eukaryota; kingdom Metazoa; phylum Chordata; class Mammalia; order Artiodactyla; family Phocoenidae; genus Phocoena; species Phocoena sinus. Next base: position 89,336,437 of record NC_045771.1, read on the forward strand.
ATGCACCCCAATGCTCATAGCAGCACTATTTACAATAGCCAAGACATGGAAGCAACCTAAATGTCCATCAACAGATGAATGGATAAAGATGTGGTATATATATACAATTGAATATTACTCAGCCATAAAAAAGAATGAAATAATGCAGCAACATGGATAGACCTAGAGATTATCACACTAAGTGAAGTAAGTCAGACAGAGAAAGACCAATACCATATGATATCACTTATATGTGGAATCTTAAAATATGACATAAATGAACTTATCTATGAAACAGAAACAGACTCACAGACATAGAGAACAGACTTGTGGTTGTGGTGGGTTGGGGGGAAGGGAGGATGGATTGGGAGTTTGGGGTTAGCAGATGCAAACTAATATACAGAATAGATAAACAGGGTCCTACTGTATAGCACAGGAAACTATATTCAATATCTTGTAATAACCTATAATGGAAAAGAATCTGAAAAATAATATATGTATATATGAATCACTTTACTGTACACCAGAAAGTATCACAACATTGTAAATCAATTATATGTCAATAAAATAAAAAATTTTTTAAATCCTCAATTTGAGGCATTTAGGTTCTTTATTTTTTTTATTTATTAACAATATTGTAATGAATGTTTTCTAAATCTTTCCACACATTCATGATTATTTAGGATGCTTTCTTATAAATGAAATTGATAAGTAAAAGGGGATATGCATTTAAAATTTTTTGATTGTTAAACTTAGCCAGAATGTGTGAGAATTCCCACTCATGGCCTCATCTGTGCTGTATCTGTTATTCTTTTTCATTTTTTCAGTCTGACAGGAAAGAATTTCATCTCTTGGTTATTTGAGTTGTACCTCTGGTTGTTGATGATTCATATTTCTTTTTGAATAAATTGCTCGTTTTTCTATTAGAGTGTTTACCTTTCTCTTATTGAAATGTGAAAGCTCTTTGTATTTGAAACAAAGTAACCCTTTGTGTTATAAGTTGCAAAATTTTTTTCTCCTAATTTACTATTTGTCTTTTATGTATGGTAGATTTATATGTGTGCATGGACATGTGTAGATTCAGAAGTCTTTACTTTTTGTACAATTATACCTATCAGTCTTTCCCTTTATGTTGTTATGTACTTTTTTAAAGGACTAGGTTTTCAACAATTAACGTGCGAAATTTTCTTAATTTTATCTGATGCTCTCAAACCCCTTGAGCTCCTTGTTTCAAACTTTACAGGGCAGGCACTGTAGATAGATGAGACATACTTTTTGTTTCCATTTCCATGGTTCAGTATATCTCCCAGAAGGGGTTTAGTCACTTTACAAATTCACAGATAAGTTACTGCAAGTAAGAACTGGTAATATGCATTCTTTTCCTCAACCATAAAACATGTATGCCTTCCTTCATGAAAAGCTGTAATGGGAGTTAGAAGGGACTAGTTTGTTTAGATTTCTGCTGAGTGAATCACTGTCCCATTGATATGCTTTATAATTGCATGGATGTGTTCTCAGGAACTGTGGCACCAACCCAGGGTTCCAATACACAGTCAAGGGAATGCCGCAGACGGTCATAGCTCCCCCGAAGCAAGCACCTTTCCATGGAATGTTGTTCCTGGGCTTCATGGCAGAGTTACTCTTCTGTCGTAAGGACAGCACTCAAGGCAAATGCATGTCTAGTCCTAGCTGGGACCGTTGTGGCTGAGCTTGTATCCACGATTCCACGCTGGTGTGCTGGGTTGAACCCCATGTGAGCCTCAAAGACCCCTTCTTCATCTCTCAAAGTTAGACCTATGCATCTTGCTTTCCCCTTGGCCCTCTCCGTGCCTGTTTGGCCCTCTCGGTGTTTATTCTTGGGAGAGAAGAGATTCTCCCCCACTTACAGACCTCATGGAAGTCCCCTTGGGTGTCTCCAATCACACCCCCTTTCATCCAAGGCCCTCTTCCTGTGGGGTGGAGGAGGGGAGGGCTTGAGCACCAGGGAGGGTTGAGTGTAAGATCCATGATCACCACCACCATGATGCTGAGATAGGGCAATTTACCTCTGTTCTCGGCTGTCAGAGCTTTTCCCCTGCTGCTCAGCAGTGGGGCCTCCAGGGCCCAGCCTAGCTGCAGTCTCAGGGCACCAAACCCCACCAGCTGATGGCTTCTCAAGAGAACCCCATGGTGGTGGGAGTCTGGGGATGGGGACCAAGGTCCCACCCCAAGAGGTGTTTACTCTCTGGTTTTGCCAAGGAATTACTAAACAGTAATCCATGCAGTAACTCTAGAAGACCTGCTCTAGCAGCAGGGAAGCAGGTTTATGATGCCACTCAGGTGACCAGACCAAGGATTTGAAAGTAGTTTTTACTATGGAATGGCCCTATTATGGATTTGAGTGGCCCTTCCCCAGGTACTATACTTCTCTATGAAGTACATCAAGGGGTCCCCTCAATCAGGGGAGGATAAACCAATTTTCCTTGTGCCTAGTCAGTGCCATTTGGTCTCCCTCTCTCCATACCCTTTTTTATTTTTAATTGAAGTATAGTTGATTTACCATGTTGTGTTAATTTCTGCTGTACAGCAAAGTGAGTTAGCCATACATCCTCTCTCCATACTCATTCAATATCACAAAAGCCAAAGAACTAATTTGGCTACAACACAACCCTCCTCAGAGTGCTGGGGAGGGAGAGAAATCAAACACGAGCAGAGCCCAAACCCTCTCTAGTGGGCAAGGCTCATTTGTAGATAATTTTAGTCTTGTTACCCATTTGATAACCATATATCCTTCCCAGGGGGTACTGGCAGCATGTCAGATGGAGATCACTTATGAAGAGATTCCTCATTTTTCAAACCCATTCTGGCTTCTCAAGAATCTGTGAACTGGGGAAGCCAATGATACTAAAGGAATGATAGGCCCATTTTTTTTGCCCCTTTTGGGTGCTTGGGTGGGGAGTGGTAGAGCAGAATAACATCTTCTGTGCACTTATTCATTCAAGAAACATTTACTGAGCTTCCTCTGTGGCAGGCAGTACCAGAGAAATGGGAAAGAGAAATCCTGCATATCTGTCTCGATTTTGCAAATACATTTCGCTGGGTCACTATTGACATCTGCAGGAGTATGTCAGGTCCTAAACCCTGAAACGTATGGTAAACATACTTCGCAGATGTGATTAAGTTAAGCATCTTGAGTTGGAGAGATTATCCTGAATTATCCAGTTGGGCCCTACATGCCATCACATCTATCCTTTTAAGAAGGAGGCAGAGAGATTTACAATGACACACACAGGGCAGAAGGCGATGTAAAGATGAAGCAGGAAAAGATTTGAAGATACTGGCCTTGAAGATTGGAGTGATGCAGCCACAAGCCAAAGAACCCTGGCAGCCCCCAGAAGCTGGAAGAGGCAAGGAATTGATTCTCTCCTAGAGCCTCTGCTGGGAGTGTGGCCTTTTTGGCACTTCAATTTTTTTTTTTTTTTTTTTCGGTACGTGGGCCTCTCACTGTTGTGGCCTCTCCCGTTGCGGAGCACAGGCTCCGGACGCACAGGCTCAGCGGCCATGGCTCATGGGCCCAGCCGCTCCACGGCATGTGGGATCTTCCCAGGCCAGGGCACGAACCCGCGTCCCCTGCATCGGCAGGCGGACTCTCAACCACTGCGCCACCAGGGAAGCCCAACACTTCAATTTTGGCCCAGTGAAACTTAGGTTGGACTCTGGCTTCCAAAATTGTAAGATAATACGTTTTTGTTGTTTTAAATCCCCAAACTTGTGGTAATTTGTTACGGCAGCCCCAGGAAACTAATACAACATCCTTACAGATAAACATGGGTCTAGAAGACAATTTAGGCAGGCAGTTATCTGACCAACTCTATTTATTGTTCACTTGGCACAGATTTATTGAACTGCAGTGTTCCAGGCACAGGAGATAAAGTATGAATAAGCTGACAATGTCCCCACTGACACTGGGGAGGGGGAGGGAGCAGGTAATAAGGAGGTTACAAATATATATATTAAAAAGGTAATTTTAGGGCTTCCCTGGTGGCGCAGTGGTTGAGAGTCCGCCTGCCGATGCAGGGGATGCGGGTTCGTGCCCCGGTACAGGAGGATCCCCCATGCCATGGAGCGACTGGGCCCGTGGGCCGTGGCCGCTGGGCCTGTGTGTCCGGAGCCTGTGCTCCGCAATGGGAGAGGCCACAGCAGTGAGAGGCCCGCGTACCGAAAAAAAAAAAAAAAAAAAAAAAGGTAATTTTAGTTATTGGTAAGTGCTTTGAAGAAAACAGAGTTAGGGTAATGAGGATTCGGGGAGCGGGTATTTTAGACTGGGTAATAGGAAGGCGTTTCTGATGAGATAACATTAGAGCTGAGTCCTGAATATCTAGGAGGAGTTACCATCTTGGGAAAGCTTTCCAAGTGGAGGGAGCTGGAAATACAAAGGCCCTGAGGTAGAAATGAGCTTAATATGCTTGAGCTTAATCATGCACAGAAAGACCAGATTCCTCCAAGTCAAACTGGAAAGTCTTCTCTTACAGAGGGCTGCAGGGTTCTGTTGGAGGCCCTGACCTGTGTAGTTTTCTTTGTTTATAACTAAATTGGAAGTAAACATATAAGTCATATTTATCAAATATGTGGGTAATACAAGGCTGGTAGAACTTGTATTGGGTTAGATGTCAGGGACTGGGTTTTACTGTACCCTGGCAGATGTGAGCAAAACTCCAAAGATTCTTGACTTGGGACTCAAAAAAATTACTTGCCTAAATCAAGAGGGGGAACCCAGCTTGAGTGCAGTACTTGTGTGAAGGCCCTAAAACTCAACATCAGCAAAGAACCTGACGGGACTGCTGTATAAAGGGGAAGCACTTTTACAGGTTTTTAAGGTACGGAGTACAGTTCAAGGGAAGAGGTAGCCACAGGCTTCTGGAGTGACGAGTGGGTACCACGATTTACAGGGTCATAGAAACAGTTCGTTCATTCATTCATTCATTCCACTGATAAATGTTTAATGAGTACATGCTATGTGCCTGGCACTGACTAGATTGTGGGGAAATAGCACTGAATAGGAAAGAAGAATTTGCTGACCTCAGAGAGCTTATATTCTAGGGAGAAAAGAGACACTGTAGACTTAATGGTGCAATTATTATCTGTTTCCCTATATTTGATTTTTTTTCAGGTTATAAATTATTTTATAGTAATAAAATAGCAAAATCAAATGTTACAGAAATATATGGCACAGAAAAGAACCCCCTTCCCCAGTACACTCATCTTCTTTCCCCAGAGATAGCCACTGTCAATAGGCTTGGGCATTTTTCTCCAACTTTAAAAAATACACATGTAATATATTTTGAAAGCATAAAAAGGGAACCATACTCTTTTTAATTTTTTTTAGGTTAATGTATTTTAGACATTCTTCCATATGAATACAAAGAAATCTACCTCATTCTTCTAAATGGCTGAGTAAAAACTCCATTTGATGAATGTACCACAGTTTATTTAGCTAGTGTCTTATTGATAGGTGTGTGTATTGTTTCCACTTTTTCACTATTGTAAACAATGTTGCAAAGAACATTTTTCTGCATATCTTTTTACATATGGTGGGAGTATTTATTTCTAAAGGATAAATTCATAGAAGTGGAAATGCTGACTCAAAGGGTATGAAAAATTTAAATAATAGATGCTACCATATTGCTTACTACTCAGGTTGTACCTGAATGAGCGTGCATATCAGAATGCATGCTTTCTTGTAGCCTCAGCAACACAGAGTATTAGCAGTGATTTTAATCTTTGCCTGTCTGATAGGCAGAAGATAATATCTTGTGGTTTACATGAACCACTTTTGGCCTGCAACTGAGAATAACAGTTAGGCAGGGATGTGTAGGTCAGCTATGTAAGTCAGAGAGGCAGAACTGCTGAGGTTGGAAATTAACCAGGCAGGGGTGGGTGAGGGGTGACCAAGGCACTCCAGGCAGTTCACACAGCACGTGCAAAGGCCCTGTGGGGAGAGGAAGTCTGGCATATCAACAGGACTAAAAAACTTCCAGGGGGTTGGGGGCAAAGAACAGAGAGCAAGGAGGAGAGTAAAGAGGGAGGCAAGGACCAAATCTTGCTGGGCCTTGGGGTTCATCATAAGGGTTTTGGTCTTTATCCCAAGAGAAAAGGGCAGCCAATGGAAAGCTTGGAACAATCTGACATGATCAGATCAGCATTTTGAAGAGACCCCTCTGGCTGCTGTGTGGCGAGTAGATTAGGAAGAGGGGAGAGTAGCTATTTTGGGAGTCCAGGTAAGAGATGATGGTAGCCTGGATTAGGGTGGAATCTGGACTAAGGTGTAGCCTAGACATGGAGAGAAGTGGGTAGATTTAAGAGTTACTTAGGCCACAAAATGGATAGGAATTGATGCTTGGATTGGCTTGGATGGGGAGTGTGGAAGAGGGTGGTATCCTGGAAAACTCCTAGGTATGTAGATGGGAGTTGTCATCAGGATGATAAGATGTCAAAGGACCAGATGATGATCAGCCTGAAAAGTGAAGATCCAGAGGAAAGAACTGCTTTGGAGAGCAGCCACTAGCCCACAGCTCCATCCAAGGCCAGGGACCATGTGATTCTGCCCCTTGGTCACAGCCAATTGGACTGGGAGAGTGCCATGATTTGGCCTGCATGGAAGCCTGCCCGTGAAAGGGACAGTGCCAGAATGAGCTGATGAGACCCCCTTCAGGAAGTCTGAAGAACCACCCAAGTGAGGGGCAACATTTGGAACTCGGGGAAAGAAGAATGGTCATGCAAAAAAGGCAGGAAGGGAAAGTCATGAGTAAGCCAATGTCATGAGGAAGGAAGGAGGAGAGAAGAGAAAAGCCAGTGGAGAAGTGGCTGAAGACCCATAGAGCAGTAGAGAGGGGCTGATGGCCCTCGACCCTGAACTCAGCCCGGTGGTTAAGGGCCAGCTTTCCACTTGAGCAGATCGAAGTTTGATTTCCCAGCTCTGACGCTGATTAGCTGGGTGACCTTGAACAAGTCACTAAACTTCTCTAAGGCTCTGCTCTCTTCCCTCAACTATAAAATAGACAGCACAGTATTTATTTATTGGGCTTGTTGTGAGGATTCAACAGATACACGTGAGAATGGGAGATTTCTGCAACACAAAACCACTGGAGAACCATTATTCAGAACTGAAAGTTGAAAAAAAATCTACAAGTCAATAAGAAAAAGACAGCCAACCCAAAAGAAAAACAAGCAAAAGGTTTGAACAAGTTCTTACCCAAAGAGGATATTAACATGGCTTAAAAATACATGAAAATATTATCAACCTCAATAATAATAAGGGAAATACAGTGAGATTCTGCATGCAACAAGAGATGAATCATATAAATGCAATATTGAGCAAAAGTATCAAGACAGAGATGAATGTACGAAGTATGAGTCAGTGTATTTAAAGTTAAAAAAACAGGCATTAAAACTACAATTAAATACTATACACACACATCAGATGGGCAAAATTTGAAAAATCTGGTAATGCCAAGTATTGGTGAGGTTGTGGAACACGAAATCCATACGTTGCTGGTGGAGATGTAGATTAGTATCACTATTTGGGAAACACTTCGGCATTCTAATAAAACTGCAAACATGTACATCCCACAACCCAGCAATTCTGTTCTTGGAGATACATATCTAAGAGGAACTCCTCATGTACACTAGAACATATACTCAAGCATATCCATAACTTTGTTCATGGTCTCATGCTAGAACCAACACAAATATCCATCAATTGTAGAACGAATAAGTTATTTTGTGATACAGTCACAAGTGGAATACTATACAGCACTGAAAATGAATGAACTACGTCATAGAGAACAGCATGAATGAATCTTATAAACACAATGTTGAACCAAAGAAATAATACATGGTATATGATTCTACTGTACAATTTAAAAATAGGCAAAACTAAACTATAAACTATATAATGGAGTTTGTATTATATAGCATATATTTTTGAGCAAACTACAAAGAAAAGTAACAAAGTGATTACCACAAAAGTCAGAATAATGGTTGCTTTTGGGGGAGGGGAGGGCTCAGGGACCAGAAGGGGATACCCGGGGGAGGGGTATTCTGCAGTGCTTGAAGGTATTCAATTTCTTCACTGAGGAGGTAGTTATACAAGTGTTTGCTTTGTGATTGTTCGTTATGCTGTACATTTGTTTTGAACACTTTAATCGAAGAGTATTTTATTCCACAATTTAAACAGATTTAAAAAAAAGATAGCTAACACTTGTAAAATGCTTGGCATAGTGCCTGGCCCATATTAAGAGCTCAACAGATGGCAATTTTATTTACTGTTATAACCCAGTTGTTAGAGCCATGTTGTATCCTAAGCAGCCTCCTAGTTCCTGGACTGAGCTCTAGTCTCTGTGAGGCCTGGCTCCATGGTGGAGCTCCTGGACTCCTCTGTCTCCTAGGGTGGTGCCCAAATAAATCCCATGACTTAAGACAGTGCTTCTCCATTGATACATTTTGGTTTACTGCATGGCCTCAAACTCTTCCTGAGTGTTTTGCCAAATTTTGGCAACGTGTAAGACTTTTTTAAAAAGCATCTCTGTTGTTAGGCAATGCCAGAAAGCAAGATTGCTAAACTGAGCACCACCGTGAGGTGGTGCACAGCCAGAGTCCAGCCTGCTGCAGGTCAGAGGTAAGGGGTCAAAGGTGGAACCCCCTGGCAAGCTGGTGCCAAAGAAATGAGAACACGTGAGAACTTGGTCTATAGGGGAAGTAGGGTCACACCCAAATAGTGGTGATGCAGAAGGGGACCAGGTGAATCCCAGGATGGCTGGATGGCATTAAAAACCCTTGAAACGTGTAGCCCCCACATCTAGCAATCGACAGAAAGGTTGTCAATTACTGACTAAGGTCATCTGAAATGTCTCTATTCCTTGCAAGCCCGATGATGGAATCACCGTTTCATAGCGATTGGAGGGGTTGTTGTGTACAACAGCTCATTATAATAGCTTATAATTATGGAATGCTGCTCATAAGCCAGGCATTGTGCTAATATTTCAGCCTTATTTCCACCCTAGGAGGTAGGTGCTCTTATCATCTCCCTTTCAACGGATGAAGCACAGAGGAATTGAGTGACTTGCTGAAGGTCACCCAGCCGGCAAGGGCTAGAGCCAGGAAGAGGGCTATCCTTATTCTCTGATTCTAGAGGGAGAGCACAGCCCAGTGACTGGGAGTTAGACGGAGACAGGTTTTGCTAACAACAAGCAAAAATGTCCTACCAGTGGAATGGGGAGTTTTAGAGAACAGCAAATTCTCTCTCTAAGCAGAGGTGGCAAGACGGTTTAGGTTTTAGGAGAGATTCCTGCACTGGGTAACAGGTTAGACTAAATGCCTTTCAAGGTCCTTTCAAATTGTAAGTCTGAGTCTTGGTAGAGCTTCTAAATGGGGAGGGGGTGTGTGCTAGACTATCTGCTTACTTTCTTTTTAATATGAACCTCCAAACTTCAGTGCATAGTGTGGTGTGTAAGCTATTTGAGTCCACTTTCATATTGATGTTCACGAACTTCCTCAGAACTCTTGAGGCACAGGAAAATTATTTTCCCTGTGGGGTTGTTTTCTTTTAGTCTTTTAGCTGACAGTAGTTGTAAAGGGCCTTTCTGACTGGCAAGAAAATACCTTTCTAAGCTTTAGAAGAGAAATAATTTGCATTAAACATTCTCCCACACTTACTTAATTTCAGACCTGAGGTACTGATCTTTTCCTATGGACTTTCCTGCCACACCTCCCACGAATGGTGTGTGTGGTGTGAAAATTCCATGTGCAGCATTAACAATGGCATTTGATAGCATTGGGGCTATTTAGAATCTGCCCTTTAGACTGAAATGATATATCTGGCTTTGTTTCCAGGGTTACAGAAGCTTTTGTAGTCTATTTCCATGGCTGTGTCCCGTGGAAATGCATTACTTTCTGCATTTCAGAAAGCAGAGCCTCTGCTCCCACCCTCCAGGATAACGGAGGCATACGGTAGCGTCTCTAGTTAGAGTTGGCTTTGGTTGAGACTTTTCCATTACCTGGTGAAACTGACTTTATTTTTTTTAAAGTAGTTTTAGGTTCATAGCAAAATACAGTCGAAATTCCCACATACAGAATTCCCACATACCTCCTGCCCCCATATATGCACAGCCTGCCCCACTATCGGCATCCTGTACCAGAGTGGTACATGTGTAACAATCGATGAACCTACCCTGACACGCCACTATTATCTGAGGTCCACACTTTACATTATGGTTCACTCTCGGTGGTGTCCATTCAGTGGGTCTGGACAAATGTATAATGGCAGGTATCCACCGTTACAGTATCATACAAAGTAGTTTCACTGACCAAAAAATCTTCTGTGGTCTGCATATTCATCCCTCTCACCCTCTAACCCCGGGCAACCAGAGATCTCTTCACTGTCTCTGTAGTTTTGCCTTTTCCAGAATGTTGGAATCATGCAGTGCAGAGCCTTCTCAGATTGGCTTCTTTCACTTAGTAATATACATTTAAGGTTTCTCCATGTCTTTTTGTGTCTTGATAACTCATTTCTTTTTAGCGCTGAATAATACTCCATTGACTGGATGTACCACAGTTTGTTTATCCATTCACCTACCGAAGGACATCTTGGTTGCTTCCAAATTTTGGCAATTATGAATAAAGCTGCTATAAACATCCATGTGTAGGTTTCTGTGTGGAAATAAGTTTTCAATTCATTTGGGTAAATACCAAGGAGCACGACTGCTGGGTCATACAGTAAGAGTATATTTAGTTTTGTAAGAAACTACCAAGCTGTCTTCTGAAGTGGCTGTACCCATGCATTCCCACCGGGAGTGAAAGGGGGGATGCAGAACGGCGCTTCACATTCTGGCCAACACTTGGTGATGTCAGTGTTCTGGATTTTGGCCATTCTAATAGGTATATCCGAGTATCTCACTGTTTTACTTTGCAATTCCCTAATGACATAAGAAGTTGAGAATCTTCTCATACGCTTATCTGCCATCTGTATATCTTCTTTGGCGAGATGTCTGTTTATATCTTTTGCCCATTTTTTAATTGGGTTGTTTGATTTCTTATTGTTGAGTTTTAGAAGTTCCTTGTTTTGGATAACAGTCCTTTATCAGGTGTGTCTTTTGCAAATCTTTTTTCCCAGTCTGCGGCTTGTTGTCTCATTCTCTTGAGCATATACTATTTTAACAGTGCTCTGCTACATGTTGTATGGGCATATAAAACATAGTTAAGACAGAATTTCTTACTTTTAAGTTGCTCATCGGGAAATACCTATTTCCTGGAGGCAGAAAGGTGCCCATTGCTTCTTTTATTGGTTACTAGTGAAGCTCTTAAGTGGATCATGGGAGTGGTAAACCCTCTAGAGAATTGGTATATTTGGGAATTTGCTTGGATATTGTTTTATGTGGTGAGAGTTCCACCATAAATCCTATTCCACTGGTTTAGGTATAGAGAAACTTGAGACTCTGACTTGTTTGGGAAGACACAGTATCATTAGTATTCAAAGAAATGTTAGTGACTGATACTTGTATATCCTTTTACATTGCCACTTTCACTGATACTACCTCATTTGGTGATTATGAAGTGACTTATTCAAAGAAGAAATATGGCAGTTTGGCTAAGGGAAAGAAATTTTATTGTATTTATCTGCCTCTTTTCACTTTGAAATATTTTAAAGTATTTCACAGAAGGGGATCATTTCTCACTAGCACAGATTCACAGGTAGTGTACCTCATGTGATTTCACACTTGGAGCCAGCATTTGCTTATACTTAATTACATAGTATCAGCAAATGAACATAGTATGCTTTAACTTAAGCAAACATGCTTAAAACTAAACAAAACTCGGGAATTCCCTGGCGGTCCAGTGGTTAGGACTGTGCGCTTTCACTGCCATGGGCCCAGGTTCAGTTCCTGGTCGGGAAACTAAGATCCTGCAAGCCATATGGTGCGAGCAAAAAATAAAATAAATAAATAAATAAAACTCTTCAGTGTGTCCATTCATAGGCAAAAAACGGGGCCTGAAGACCCAGTGTGAATTGGATATCAGATACGTTAAGTCTGGATGCACTACATCAGTGCTAATCAGCTGGTACCAAGGTCATTTTGGAGCATAATGTCCCAACTCTAAATCTTAAATGAAAAGGAAATTCAGACACTGAGCTGAGCAATGGAAGCACACTAGTGAGACAGTATAATTTGTTAAGACAGACAATGAGCTGGATCCAATATCTAGGATGGGTGCTCTCAACCCTCTGTCCAGACCCAAAGAAAAAGAAATAGTCCACGTGGCCAAGTGTGCATTCCTCAGAGAGCGCCAGAGAGTGACAGAGGGCAAGACGGGGCCAGAAAGAGAGGGGACCAGTGTATCTTTGACTAGGAAGATATGCTGGGTCACCCAACTGCAGGCCCCTCTTCTTGGTGAGACTGATACAAATGTTCTTCAAAATGGCCCTTGCTGTGAGGTTCCCAAAGGCAAAGATTGAAAAACAGGAGATGCAGAGCATTAGGTCTAGAAGGGATCTGTGGCCAGGGATCTGTGCAGTGCAAAGGGCATGGGTGTGAGACCTCTGTAACCCTGGGTTCCAGTCCTAGCCGGGTCCTTATTAGTTATATGACCTTGGGCAACTAACTTAAACCTCTGGGCCTTGATTTCTTCATTTATAAAACTGGAATAATAATTTCTGCATTCAGTACTGCTGTAGGGATGAAAGATAATTTACATCAAATACCTGGCCTATAGTAGGGATTCAGTAAATGTTATGTGACTCAAAAAATCATTCCGGCCTTATTCATGTGTTTGATGATTCTACTGTAAGGAAAGACCAGACGCACTTTAAATACACTTCTGCTTATACTGTTTTCCTTGGAAATGAAATACTGTGCTAATGTGTTATCTCCTAAAGAGTATTATTAAGCATGTATCCACTAGGATGCTTTCAGTTACAAGTTGCAAACCCCCCAACTCTAGCTTTAAAAAAAAAAGTGAATTTATTGATTCATAGAAGTGTAATGTCCTGTGACAAAATTAGCTTCAGGAAAAGCTTGACCCAGCAGCTCCACAATGTATTGAAAGATCCAGTTTCTTTTTGTTTCTTCTCTGCTACCCATGGCATCAGTTTTGTTCCAAGTCTGCCTTTGTGGTTGCAAGATGGATGTCAGCACAAGTCTGGGTCCATCTGTTAGCATCGATTTACTCTATGTGATGGAAAAACTACTGTTATATTGGCTATAAGAAGATAAAAGTATATTTCTTCCCAGTATAAGAGAAATCTAGAGATAGGGAGTCTAGGGCTGGTATGGTGGCTCCATCATATCATGGGCCCTGATGTCTAACTGGATGCTCCACATCTTAGGGCATGGTTCCCTTTCTCAAGGTTACCTCAAGGTCCAAAAGAACTGCTGGAGCTCCAACCATTACATCTGCATTCTAGGCAAAAGGAAGGAACATGAGAAAGGCTTGCCTCTTTTCTTGTAAGGAGATTCATTGGAAGTACCACACAGCCCTTTTTCTTCCATCTCATTAACTGGAACTTAGTCACATAGGGTGGTCACAGAGGACCCTGGGAAACAGAACCATGTTGGACTTGAATACGCCCAGCTGGAAACTGAATCATTCTTATTTCAAGAAGAAAGGGAGAAAGAGTATTTGAAGGCAACCAGCGGTTGTTGCCACTGAGGGCCACACACTTCCTTATTCAGGCCCAGTGGACACACAATGTCTTTTGGGGGAGCTTCCACAGAAGACAACAGATGTTTCTTTCTTAGAAGATCCCAGAAATCACACCTCATGTCTCATTGGCTTAAACTGGGTCTTGAACCCACCCCTGCACCACTCAGTGTAGGGGAGTGTGTGTGGGAGAGATGATCAGTCCTGACTGGCTTGAGCAGGTGACAGCCACTCCTGGATTGAGGGTGGGGCTGGTTCCCCCAGCCACATCCCTGTGACACCCAGGGACCCATCAGGAAAGGGAAGGGGCAGTGGACGTTGCTACAAAGTTTTCCTCCCTCTATACTCCCCGACAGTCCTCTTTCCACTATGCTAAACAATTCTAGGACCTTTAAACTTTGGTAAAAGCTGTGAATTTTAGATCCCTTCTTTATCTTATGGATCTTTTCTGAATCTTCTCCAATCTTCCCTGATTGACACTGAGCACAGTAATCAGCAGGCAAATCTCCAAGCCTCTCTAAACCTCAGTTTCCCCATCTGTAAAGTGGTTAGGGTCACACTATCTGCCTTTCTCCAAAGATCAGATGCGATGGTGCATGTATGCTTGGCACACAGCGAGCATTTAATAAAGGCTAAATAATAAAGATGCTCATACTTCCTGATTCTCGGATCCTATTCCCCTACTTGTGTTTCTATCATGCTTGTTTCTTTTTTTTTTTTCTTTTTTTTTTGCGGTACACGGGCCTCTCACTGCCGTGGCCCCTCCCGCTGCGGAGCACAGGCTCCAGACGCGCAGGCTCAGCGGCCATGGCTCACGGGCCCAGCCTCTCCGCAGCACGTGGGATCTTCGTGGACCAGGGCATGAACCCGCGTCCCCTGCACCGGCAGGTGGACTCTCAACCACTGCTCCACCAGGGAAGCCCACATGCTTGTTTCTTTACCTGAAGCCTTAGTATCCTCTTCTTGTTCTACCCCAGCATCTGTTTCTGTGGTACAGATGAACCTATTTGCAGGGCAGGAATTGAGACGCAGACATAGAGAACGGACGTGTGAACATGGTGGGGGGGGGGAAGGGGAGCGTGGGATGAACTGGGAGATTAAGATTGACATATATACACTACCATGTGTAAAACAGATAGCTAGTGGGAAGCTGCTGTAGAGCACAGGGAGCTCAGCTCGGTGCTCTGTGATGACCTAGATGGGTGGGATGGAGGTGGGGGTGGGAGGGAGGTCCAAGAGGGAGGGGATACATGTGTACATACAGGTGATTCACTTCATTGCACAGCAGAAACTAACACAACATTGTAAAGCAATTATACTCCAATTAAAAGAAATTCTTCTCAATAAATGCCCCATGTCTATTTCTGACCTCATTTCTAATTTGCCAGGGTAACTTTCTGTGCCTGGAGGTGTAACAGTAAGAGAAGATGACGTGGGCTTCCCTGGTGGCGCAGTGGTTGACAGTCCGCCTGCTGATGCAGGGGACACGGGTTCGTGCCCCGGTCCGGGAAGATCCCACATGCCGCAGAGCGGCTGGGCCCGTGAGCCATGGCTGCTGAGCCTGCGCGTCCGGAGCCTGTGCTCCGCAACGGGAGAGGCCACAACAGTGAGAGGCCCGTGTATCGCAAAAAAAAAAAAAAAAAAAAAAAAGAGATGACGCAGGAGGGCCTAGAGGAGACGAGGCACTGCGAGAGTTTGGGGGAAGAAAGGCTGGTGTGGGCCTCCCGGGCCACAGCCTCACCTCTGCTGAACAGGTGTCAACGACCTCTTGTTCCCCGGGCTGAGTCACTCGGAAAAGGAAGAAGAATAGTCTGTATTTGTTCATGTGATTTTACATCAGAAACACATCCTCAGTCCTTAGGTCTCGGAGCTCATTTTTCTGGGTACTGCTTAGAGTTAAGCTTGTGGATTTATTTAGTTTGGAGATTCAAAGGTGAGGCTCTCTGTCTTGAGCTGAGAAAGCCACGTCCAGCTGCATCTAAGACAATTTGTCCTCACCCTCCTCCCTCCTTCCAGCCTTCCCTCCTTGCTTCAGCAAGGCTGGAGGCGCTGGGAGGATTTGCACGCAGCTTCCGATACAAAGAGCTGCCCCTTGCACATCCTGGAGGAGACCACAGTTTCCCAGAGTGCCACTTACCATTGAGTCTTAATAATCAGGGAGGGGATACTAGTTAACATCAACTGCCAGCCACTCTAAGCATTTTACATGTATAGTAATAGTAACAGCCAACAGTTAATATGGTGCTAACTATATACCAAGCATACTTTAAATTAGTTTATAAATATTAGTTTATAATATTTAAGTACTGTTATTCCACAGTACTTCCCTCAAGTAATAACTACCAGCATCCTCACTTTACAGATGAAGAAGGGCTCAGGAAGGTTCAGTAACTTGCTCTGTGTCATTCAGATAGTGTCAGAGTCTGAATTCAAACTAAGATCGTTGGGTTCTGTATTCTTAACTAGTATCCTACAGTACCTCCCCAGGCGGCGGTTTTAGTAGTATTATCATACCCACTTTACAGATAAGGAAACTGAGGCACAGTGAGAGGAAGTAGCCCTGAATTCAAAAGCAGGCAAGAGACTCCAGAGCCTGGGTCTTATCAGCCATGTCATGCTACCTCATCCAGGGACATGTGGGAACATCTCCCAACCCCGCACTTCACACGGGGAGTAACTGAGGACCACATGCGATCATGTAACTAATGTGGAGCAACTAGCAGCATGGCGCAGAATGCACACCCCATCAGTCCTGGTGTTGCTTCTGGGGCCTGAAGGGGAGCAAGGGAGGCAGCCCCTGTGGTCAACAAATTATGTCTCTGGCACGAGGAGCAGAATTCAAGTGTGCTTTTGCTGCTTCCTGATCTCTTTTTTATTTCACCCGAGGGCAAGCTGATCACGGTGTCCTGGAACTCTTGAGGGGGCTTCGAAGCAACAGACACCATAGTCAAAGTCCCACCAGTTAAATAAGGGAACTGGCAGGGGAAGACATCATTTTAAATGTAATTGACTGATTGATTTATACCATGCCTTGTTTCCAAAAGGATTTATGACAGTATACAGAAATGCCTCACGTGCTGGGGAAGAGCATCAGTTAGGCTTGTGTTACAGTGAGTCTGGGATTCCCACTCTCCTAACTCCCCTCCCCAGGGACCTGGAAAGACCCATCATCTGTCCAGGTTTTTAATCTTTAAATTAGGAATGATGCCTTCCTAGTGAACTGGGCAAACAATGACGACAATTCACCTAAAGCTCCTAGCATAAGGCTGGCCCATAGGAGGTGCTCCGTGGATTGTCATTATTATTACCAGGCAGAGAATGATGCAGCATAAGGAAAACAAAGGGGCAGGGTCATAAAATGAAGCCAGATGTGAGACCCGTACAAAAATACCCATCATGAAGTCATACTCGTTTTTTCAGGACCAGTGGGAGGAGAGACACCCAGTTGTTAAATCATTTGCGGCACTCATAAGAGGGAAACTGTTTTCCATCTGGAGAGCCACCTCCCCAGGCTTAGATGGAAAGATCTCTCTTGAGTCCTTGTAAGGAGGATACTGCAATGTTATAAACGGTGTCTTCAACAACGTTAGAGTAAGCCTAGTGACAAGTGCCAATGGCTGTCCCTTAATAGAGGCTAATGGAAACAAGGCACAGCATAATCCAATAGAAAGCGTTCCACTGAGAGCCAGCGTAACAGAATCCAGACAAGGCGCTCTGGGCTGTTGTGACTTAACCAGGGGCGATAATAGCTAATGCTTACTGAGCATTTCCAGGGCCAGTGAGAGTGCTGAGCCCTCGGCCCTCATGTAAGTCTTACAACAACTGCAAAAAGGGATGAACCATGGGATTGACAATAGGATCATCCCATTTTGCAGTTCAGTAAACTGAAGCCCAGAAAACAGGTTAAGAAAACTGCTCAGGTCACTGAGCTCATGATTTGTATCATCAATAAAAGGCTTCACACCCAGGCCTTGGAGCCCGTGCCACTGCCCCTCTGTCACTCTGGAAAAATGGTTGGACTCAACCTCCGCGGGATGGTCCTTGTCAAATCTTAAGCAGCAGTGAATTCAAGAAAAGGTCTAAATCCTGATGAGTTTCTGAGAGGCAGATGTTCTGCGGGGCCAGTTATGTGGAGTGGTGTGCTTTCCCCCTCAGCCAAGATGGGACAGGGCCAAAAGACTTGTTCAAGGGCTTGAACTGAAGGTGCTCAGAAAAGGGAGGGCAAACAGGGGAGCAGGGCCAGATCCACCTCAGAAAGGGACCTTCAGTCCACTGGTGCACAGACACAGAGGTGATTGAGGACCCAAAGTTCTCTGTGTATCATGGCTATAATAAGTTTAGTCTGAAACAGTGTCAGAGCACTTAGGTTCCTATTTTGGCTATTTCAAAAAAAAGGAATAGAGTAGTTCCCCCTTATCCATGGGGGATACATTCTAAGATCCCCAGTGGATGCCTGAAACCACAGATAGTACCGAACCCCATATATACTACGTTTTTTCCAATACATATAAAACTATGATAAAGTTTAATTTATAAATTAGGCACAGTAAGAGGTTAGCAATAACTAGTAAAATAGTAAAATAAAATAGAACAGTTTTAACAATATACTGTAATAAAAGTTATGTGAATGTGGTCTCTCTTTCTCTCTCAAAATATCTTACTGTACAAATTTAATGCCTTTGCCATCTTAACTAAGCACTGATCAACCACCGTGGCCGCAACTTCTGCAGTTTGAGATGCAACAGCAAAAGTAGCACAAATTTATTTTTCATTTTTCACAGTTTCATGGATAGAAGATTCATTCTTACTAAATATCTTAGCACCCTCAGCATATGATTTTTTTTTTCCTTCCTTATTAAGTCGAGAACTTGCACTTTTCCTTCCTTATTAAGTCGAGAACTTGCACTTTTCACTTAAAGGAAGCACTTACGGCTTCTCTTTGGCATACCCAAATTACCAGCATCACTACTCTTGGGCTTTGGGCCATTATTCAGTAAAATAAGGGTGACTTAAAACACAAGCACTGCGATACTGCGGAAGTCAATCTGATAGCTGAGACGGCTACTGAGTGACTAAGGAGAGGATACGCTGGACAAAGGGACAATTCACGGTCTGGACAGGACAGAAACAGATGGCTTGAGATTTCATCATGCTACTCAGAAGGGTGCACAATTTAAAACTTACGAAAACTTATGAACTGTTTATTTCTGGAATCTTCCATTTAATATTTTTGGACTACAATTGGCTGCAGGTAACTGAAACCTCAGAAAGTGAAACCATGGATAAGCAGTGATGGTGGGGGGGAGGCGGAACTACTGTATATGGTACCCATAGGATACTCAGTACGGTAAGTCCCCTACTTACAAACGAGTTCCGTTCCAAGAACATGTTTATAAGTCCAATTTGTTCATAAGTCCAACAAAGTTAGCCTAGGTACCCAACTAACAGAATAGGCTATATAGTACTGTACTGTAATAGCTTTATAATACTTTTCACACAAATAATACATAAAAAACAAACACAAAAAAATAAAGAAAACATTTTTAACCTTACAGTCCAGTACCTTGAAAAGTACAGTAGTCCAGTACCACAGCAGGCATACAGGGGCTGGCATCGAGTGAACAGGCAAGAAATAAAGATTCTGTATTACTGTACTCTATACAGTACTGTAAAGTACACAAAAGCACAACCACTTGTAGAGGATGCACACACATGACAATGTATGGCAGACATGTGAACTAACGTGACTGGACATGTGAATGCACGTTTGTATCTTTGAAAGTTCGCAACTTGAAGGTTCGTATGTAAGGGACTTATTGTACATATTCCTTTTATTAGGATTTTTGCCTAGTATATTGGATCCCCAAACTATCTGGCAGGAAACACTCCCAAATTCCTTTCTCCCCTCAGACAACCACCATCACAGCAGGGTGATCCAGAAAGGCCAAATAGAGCATCGTGCTGTTTCCGCCTGGCAGACATTTCATGGCTATAACTGTAACACAAGCAGGACTCTGAGTGGTCCAGCCTTCTGGGCTCATCCTCTTCTTGTGATCCAGACTAATCAGCAGTCCCATCTCCCCTTCTGTGAGACCCAGGCCCTCCTCAAGATTTCCCAAGACTGCCCCTGAGGACTAGTGGTCTCCTGGCTCAGCCCACCACCCCTGTGCAGGGTTGTCAGGGCCTGGGGGTGACTTCCCTTTCCCTGCCCATGTTACCCGCTGCCACATGGGGACCCAGTTCCCTTCTCCTTTGTGCCTTAGGCTGCATACGCAGCCCACCTGGACTTGAAAATTGGTCTAATGCAGAGGAACTGGAGCACAGCAGAGTATAGACAAAACGCCCTGCCCCTTATCGAAATCACACGCCATGTTTCCTTAAGGCCCTGGCTTGTCACTTTCTTCGTGGGCTTGCTCCTCCCCAGGAGCTGCCATCAGGCCAACTAACTGCTTCCTCCAACCCCTGAGTTCCAGTCACTTTCCTACAAAGCAGAACTGATCTCATTTCCCATTTTCCCCTTAACCTCCCAGGCCATGCCCAGAGCTTGCCTTTGTCACCCAGAGTCTCATCAAGGGTCACGTGATACGTTTCTTCACTGTAAGATAATTTATGTCCTAATATGTGAAAGTGGCCACAGTGGTTTTCAATAGCATTTCCCCTGCTATATCATATATATCAGAGCTTACAGAATAGTTGCGAATTAAATTTTTACAAGGTAAGGACAAAATAAGAATATAATAGAAATGACCAGAAATGAGTTTTCAAGCCATGAAAAGACATGGAGGAAACTTAAATGCATATTTCTAAGTGAAAGAAGCCAATCTGAAAAGGCTACTGTATGATTCCAACTCTATGACATTCTGGAAAAGGCAAAACTGTAGAGACAGTAAAAAGATCTGTGTTTCTCAGGGGGTGGGAGGAGAGAGGGATGAATGGGTGGGGCACAGGGGATTTTTAGGACAGTGAAACGATTCTGTATAAAACTATTATGGTGGATACATGTCATTATACATTTGTCCAAACCTATAGAATGGACAACACCAAGAGTGAACCGTAATGTAAAGTAGGGACTTTGGGTGACAGTGATGTGTCAATGTGGGTTCATCGACTATAACACATGTACTCTCTGGTGGAGGTTGTGTGTGTGAGGCGGGCAGGGCGTGTAAGGGAAATCTCTGTACTATGTGGTCGATTTTACTGTGAACCTAAAAAACTGCTCGAAAAGAATAAAGTCTGTTCTTTAAAAAAAATGACCCCAAACAGAAGATGGCCACACATTATGATAAAGTAAGGAATGGTGATGCCAAAAATAAGGGAGGAGAAGGGACGGCTGTCAGCTGGGATGCCCCGCCTGGCTCTCAGGACAGAAAGTGAAGGGCTGATTGAGTAACAAGGGATGGACCAGCTTCGAGGAGTGGGGCATCAGGAGGAGGCGGTTCCTGGGAGGAGGACAGACTGAGCTAAGGCGTGGAGGCAGCAAGACACACGACCCACTGGACCAAGGGCTGAGCAGACTCCAGGCTGGCAGGAAAGGCAAGACCCTCACAGGTGAGGGCAGAAGCAGACCTCTGACTGCGGAGATCCTGCCAATTGTTTTCTGAATTTCCAAAGTGAACATGTTGACTGCAGTTCCCCATGTACGAGACACTCAACAATGCAAACTGCTAGGCTGCAGCTCTCTAATGAAGTCTATTTTCTTACAACATGTGTTTGTTTATACAGAGAGCTGTGAGAACTGGAGGGTGTCGTGTCAGCCTCATCTTGTGTACCAGCTGATCTCAGTGACACTAGCATCCTGGATCCCGACACATGGGGTGTGGTTACTGATCCACCAGGGAGGCTGCGCAGGGCTGTACTGCGCTGCTCCGAATGGCTTTCATTTGCAGTGTGGGCCCACTTGACCTGAGTGAAGGCAGCAGAAATGCCTTGAGTTGAAACGCCACTCCAGTGTCAGTTATGCTAGAGGTTCTCAAACTTCAGCCTGTGTCTGAGTCACCTGGAGGGCTTGTTAAAACAGAGTTTCATAACTACCTATCCCCAGATACTCTGATTTAGATCTGGGGCAGGGATGGAGAACTGGCATTTCTAGCAAGTTCCTAGGTGGTACTGATGCTGCTGGTTGGAGATCACACTTGGAGAACCACAAGTCTACTCCAGAGCCCATTGTGAACTTATGAAGCTTTTTCTCTCCAGTTCCTTTTTCTGCAAAAGGTATGCCCTCAGGAACTTCGTATTTGGGGAGAAGAGTGAACGGACACATAAAGATGGAAACAGCCCGAATGACCACCAACAGATGAATGGATAAGCAAAACGTGATCTGTACATACAACAGAGTATTATTCAACCATAAAAAGGAATGAAGTACTGAGTCTGCTACAACATGGATGACCCTTGAAAACTTCCTAATGGAAGAAGACAGTCACATAAGGGCACCTATGACATAATTCCATTTATATGGAATGTCCAGAATAAGCAAATTCTTAGATAGGAATCAACCTCGTGGTTGCCAGGAACTGGGGCTAGGAGGGAAGAGGGAGTGACTGCTGATTGGCTTTCCCTTTGGGATGATGAAGAAGTTCTGGAACTAGACTGATGATGGTTGTACAACATTGTGATTATACTTACTACCACTGAACTGTACACTTTAAAATGCTTAAGATGGTGAATTTTACGTTATGTGTATTTCATAACAATAAAAAAATGAAAACGAGTGAATGGAGTATTCTAACTCAAATCATGGGGCCAGTTGAAATGCAAAGGCCTAAATTAGTGATTTTCAGCCCTTGGTGCATGAAGAATCACTGAGTGGAGGAGGGAAGTGGTTATATCATTCCCTTGTCCTAGCTGTACCTAAACCAATTAAATCAAAATTTCTGGAGGTGAGGTCTAGGCATCAAAAATTTTAAAGTTCGCCCCCAGGTGATTCTAAGGTACAACTGGGATTGAGAACATTAGCCTGAAATCTCAAGGGCCAAATGGGCTGATGACCTATGTTCAAACTGACTTGAACTTCATCACAGACAATGGACCTTCTTCTTTTCCCAAACTGGCTTGGAAATGGTATGTAGAGTAGAATGAGAAGGTTTTGAATCAGTTGGAAAATTGGGCTCCACTACCAACTAGCTGTGTGACCTTGGGCAAGCCACATAACCCCTCTGAGCATTTGTTTTCCATTTCATAGGGTTTTTGTGAGGCTTACATGAAACAGACCAGTTTCTCAGTTATAACAGTGTCAAACACTGTATGGTCAACATGCATCTCTCTGCATCTCCTTCTAGACCAGAAGAGAGATCCAGGGCCTTATTTGTGGGAAAACCCTACACTGCAGTATCTTGTACTATAGGTTCAATTTTCTCCCCCAACCTGAGAGAAGGGACCCGTTAAGTTTGGGAATTAGTGATAATGGTTTCTCGAGTCTATAATACATATGTAAGTGGAGGAGACGGTGAGCCTGGTAGAAATCCCTTCTGTACTCATGCTCAGACTTTCTTTTGTGTACCAAGCTCTATAATGATGTAAATACATTCTAACATAAAAGTGGATAAAATTCACAAATTCCCAGGAGTAAATAAGATCATTCAGATTTTTCATGTTTCTGTTCAGTCCTTATTGGTAGGTAATATAGATTATATATATACACATATATATATTTCTTTTTTTAAAATTCGGGTATAGTTGCTTTACAGTGTTGTGTTAGTTCCTGCTGTACAACGAAGTGAATCAGCTATATGTATACATATATCCCCTCCCTCTTGGACCTCCTTCCCACCCCACCCCAACTCCACCCACCTAGGTCACCCCAGAGCACTGAGCTGAGCTCCCTGTGCTATACAGCAGGTTCCCTCTAGCTATCTGTTTTACACATGGTAGTGTATATATGTCAGTCCCAATCTCCCAGTTCATCCCACACCCCCTCCCGCAACCACACGTCCATTCTCTACATCTGAGTCTCTATTCCTGCTCTGCAAATAGGTTCATCTGTACCATTTTTCTAGATTCCACATATATGCGTTAATATACAATATTTGTTTTTCTCTGTCTGACTTACTTCACTCTGTATAACAGACTCTAGGTCCATCCACATCTCTACAAATGACCCAATTTCACTTCCTTTTATGGCTGAGTAATATTCCATGGTATATATGTACCACATCTTCTTTATCCATTCAACTGTTGATGGACATTTAGGTTGCTTCCATGTCCTGACTATTGTTAAATAGTGCTGCAATGAACATTGGGGTGCATGTGTCTTTTTGAATTATGGTTTTCTTAAGGTATAAGGTCAGTAGTGGGATTGCTGGGTCATATGGTAGTTCTATTTTTAGTTTGTTAAGGAACCTCCATACTGTTCTCTATAGTGGCTGTATCAATTTACATTCCCACCAACAGTGCAAGAGGGTTCCTCTTTCTCCACACCCTCTCCAGCATTTATTGTTTGTAGATATTTTGATGATGGCCATTATGACTGGTGTGAGGTGATATCTCATTGTTGTTTTGATCTGCATTTCTCTAATAATTAGTGATGTTGGGCATCTTTTCATGTGCCTCTTGGCCATCTGTATTTCTTCTTTGGAGAATTGTCTATTTAGGTCTTCCGCCCATTTTTTGATTGGGTTTTTTTTTTTTTTTGATATTGAGCTGCATGAGCTGTTTGTATATTTTGGAGATTAATCCCTTGTCAGTTGCTTCATTTGCAAATATCTTCTCCCATTCTGAGGGTTGCCTTTTCGTCTCGTTTATGGTTTCCTTTGCTGTGCAAAAGCTTTTAAGTTTAATTAGGTCCCATTTGTTTATTTTTGTTTTTATTTTCATTACTCTAGGAGGTGGATCAAAAAAGAACTTGCTGTGATTTATGTCAAAGAGTGTTCTTCCTATGTTTTCCTCTAAGAATTTTATAGTGTCCAGTCTTGCATTTAGGTCTTTAATCCATCTTGAGTTTCTTTTTGTGTGTGGTGTTAGGGAGTGTTCTAATTTTGTTCTTTTACATTTAGCTGTCCAGTTTTCCCAGCACCACTTATTGAAGAGACTGTCTTACCTCCATTGTATATTCTTGCCTCCTTTATCATAGATTAGGTGACCATTGGTGCGTGGGTTTATCTCTGGGCTTTCTATCCTGTTCCACTAAGCTATATTTCTGTTTTTGTACCAGTACCATACTGTCTTGATTACTGTAGCTTTGTAGTATAGTTGTAAGTCAGTGAACCTGATTCCTCCAGCTCTGTTTTTCTTTCTCAAGATTGATTGCTTTGTCTATTAAGAGTCTTTTGTGTTTCCATACAAATTGTAAAAGTTTTGTTCTAATTCTGTGAAAAATGCCACTGGTAATTTGATAGGGATTGCATTGAATCTGTAGATTGCTTTAATATAAAGGATCATAAGAAACTACTACAAGCAACTATATGACAATAAAATGGACAACCTGGAAGAAATGGACAAATTCTTAGAAAGGTACAATCTTCCAAGACTGAATCAGGAAGAAATAGAAAATATAAACAGACCAATCACAAGGGATGAAATTGAAACTGCAATTAAAAATCTTCCAACAAACAAAAGTCCAGGACCAGATGGCTTCACAGGTGAATTCTATCAAACATTTAGAGAAGACCTAACACCCATCCTTCTCAAACTCTTCCAAAAAATTGCAGAGGAAGGAACATTCCCAAGCTCATTCTACGAGGCCACCATCACCCATATACCAAAACTGGAAAAATATATCACAAAAAAAGAAAATTACAGACCAATATCACTGATCAACATAGCTGCAAAAATCTTCAACAAAATACTAGCAAACAGAATCCAACAACACATTAAAAGGATCACACATCATGATCAAGTGGGACTTATCCCAGGGATGCGAGGATTCTTCAATATACACAAATCAGTCAATGTGATAAACCATATTAACAAATTGAAGAATAAAAACCATATGATCATCTCAATAGATGCAGAACAAGCTTTTGACAAAATTCAACACCCATTTATGATAAAAACTCTCCAGAAAGTGGGCATAGAGGGAACCTACCTCAACATAATAAAGGCCCTATATGACAAACCCACAGCCAACATCATTCTCAATGGTGATAAACTGAAAACATTTCCTCTAAGATCAAGAACAAGATAAGGATGTCCACACTCACAACTATTATTCAACATAGTTTTGGAACTCCTAGCCATGGCAATCAGAGAAGAAAAAGAAATAAAAGGAATACAAATTGGAAAAGAAGAAGTAAAACTGTCACTGTTTGCAGATGACATGATACTATACATAGAGAATCCTAAAGATGCCACCAGAAAACTACTAGAGCTAATCAATGAATTTGGTAAAGTTGCAGGATACAAAATTAATGCACAGAAATCTCTGGCATTCCTAAACACTAATGACGAAAAATCTGAAAGAGAAATTAAGGAAACACTCCCATTCACCATTGCAACAACAAGAATAAAGTACCTAGGAATAAACCTACCTAAGGAGGTAAAAGACCTGTACTCAGAAAACTATAAGACACTGATGAAAGAAATCAAAGATGACACAAACAGATGGAGAGACATACCATGTTCTTGGATTGGAAGAATCAATATAGATAATATATTTTTATTCAACTACAATTAAGGCATAGATACAATTTTATATTCTGTTTTCTTCACTCAGTACTGTATCTTCTGCATTTTGTTTCTATCGTTCGTTACTTACATCCTAATAGCTACATAGTATTTAATTGCGTAGCCTTACTATAATTTACTTTAATGTTCCTCCATTGTTAAGCCTTAGATGGCTTCCAAAATATCAATATTAGAAATTGTGCT
The DNA here is from genome assembly GCF_008692025.1 of Phocoena sinus. Classification (NCBI taxonomy): domain Eukaryota; kingdom Metazoa; phylum Chordata; class Mammalia; order Artiodactyla; family Phocoenidae; genus Phocoena; species Phocoena sinus. The sequence goes on from NC_045771.1 coordinate 89,362,894, forward strand.
CAGGGAATTCCACAGCAGTCCAGTGGTTAGGACTCTGTGCTTTCACTGTCAAGGGCCCTGGTTCAATCCCTGGTCGGGGAACTAAGATCCCACAAGCCATGTGGTGCAGCCAGAAAAAAAAGAAAAGAAACTGTGCTCAATGAAAATATTTCTCCATGTAACTTTTAACTTCCTTTGGCTTTTTTACTTAAAATTAAATTCCCATAAATAATGGGATCAAGGGCTGAACATTTTAAGACTCTTGAATGCACCATCAAACTGCTTTGCTGAAGGATTGTATCAATTTACACTGCTACCATGGGGTGTGGGCGTATCATTTTCAACAACTTGCCAGCACTGAATTTCATAATTTGAAAGAGGTTTACAAATTGTACAGCTATAGTCTAATTTAATGTAAGATAATAAATTACTGTGTCTGACTTTTTGGTATGCAAAACATTCCTTTTCTGGTAGCATCCCCACTATTTTGTAAATTGCCGGAGGGCAGTCTACAAACCTTGTATGTCGGAGAAAATCAATGATTACTTTTTGAAGCAATGAATAATTCAGGCAATCCCTCTTCCCAATAATTCTTAGGTTTTCTAATAGCAGAGGTTTTTTTTTTTTTTTTAATAAACTAAATTACACTTTATTTCACTTATGTTGGCAGCCTCAGAGAGCTCTGTTTGCTGGCAAAACATATGAAGATTTTCACTTTGTGGGAAGGGGACCTCCCCACACCACAAAACGAAAGCAGCTAAATCACTGCTCTTTTCCTCCAACCTGTCTTTGCACTCCCATCTCCTTTCCTCTCAACACTTGAAGAGCCAGCTCAATGTAAAGCAAGGAAAAGCTATTTGTAGAGTGCATGAGAGGAAAATGAACACAAAGAGACCCTTCCTAAATGACTGAGCTTAGTTTTCACTCTCTCAAGCAGGAGGTTTGTGCACGCCCCAATGATAGCATTTGTACTTTGGTACCCATCAACTGGAATAGGTCTTGGTGAGGAAAAGCTGCTTTGTGTTCAGTAAAGTTTTAAATAACTATGTATATATTTTATTAATTACAGTAGTGTCTACATAAATTTCGAAAATAGTAGTAAAGTAATTATGCAGGAGACCATTTTATCCAGCTACACACAAAGTTTGGTGCACATTTGCATTCTCAAGTTTTTAGGTGTCCTCCTCTGAACAGGATTTGGGAAATGCTGCTCCCAGAATAAGGTAGTATCCCAATATTATAACCAAGAGGTACTTACCTAGTTATGATGACTAGGAAAGTGGCTGTCATTGCAACTAGTACTTCACTCATTTTTAATACTCTAAGCTGCTCCCCACTAGGTCTAGGAACTCCTCCTTAATTTTTGAAGATGGTTAATTTTCAAAGTCTACTCCCTGCCTGTTCTCCTTCTTCTCATCAGTGACAGCAACAAACAATTAATGGCACCTCTTAAATGTCTTGCTGCCCGAAATAACATCTTCCTCCAATTAAAAAGTAACAAAGACTGCACCTCTCCTCTGTTTCCTTCATTGGCCATAGCATCGTGACATCTCTCCCTGTCGCCAGTTTTGTCTAACACGTAGCTCATCTCTCAAAATGTAATCTGTCAAATGTTCCCAGTGGGGAGGGATTGTTTGTAACTCTGGTTTTCAAAGGAAATTTATGCTAGCGGTTTGCAGGAAGTTGATATATACCTAAGGGTCCCCTTGTCAGAGGGCAGCAGGGTCTCCATGGATCCAGGTCATCTCCTGGATAAGGAATCCTTGTTTCCTGGCCATGCTTTTGGGTTGTCACAGGGATGGGGTCCCCCTCTTATCTGCACTCTTTCCCCTTTCCCATTTCCTACAAAGACACTCTGGCCCTCATTTACCGTTGCTTCACTCTTTATTTTTTTTTGTTTTTGGTTTTGGTTTTTTTCTGTGGTACGCGGGCCTCTCACTGTTGTGGCCTCTCCCGTTGCAGAGCACAGGCTCCGGACGCGCAGGCTCAGTGGCCATGGCTCACGGGCCCAGCCACTCCGCGGCACGTGGGATCTTCCCGGACCGGGGCACAAACCCGTGTCCCCTGCATCGGCAGGTGGACTCTCAACCACTGCGCCACCAGGGAAGCCCTGCTTCACTCTTTAAAATTCAACTCAGTAAATATCAGGTCGTGGATTCTTGAACTCAAGGTATCAGAGAGGTCATAATCCACTGGTTTCTCCTTTTCATCAGACTCTCTTGATGAATTTTTCTAAAATACATATTCTGGTCCCCACAGAACCATTCTGGTTCATTAGGACTGTGTGTGGACACAAAACCTGCATTTTGTAAAACTCTCCTTGTGCTTCTGATGATCAGCCTGGTTTCAAAACCACTCACTAAACAGGCTCCCAGGGAAACACTCCCCTGCAGATCGTCTCTGGCAGGTGCTTATGCAGGCTGCACTGGGATTCCTCCAGCCACCAGGCACACACTGCCTTTCAGAAGCGGCCTGAGCTGAAGCACCCTCACTGCGACTTGAAAGGCATTTCCACCACAAAACTTTCACCCTATGGGTCTCAGTTATGCCTTTTAGAGCAACACAGAAAAAAGTCATTTCCGCTTTCCCCACCAACACTTGAAGACAGCAACTGTTTCCTTCTCAGGGTCTCTCTTGCCATTTCTGGGCTCTTGGTTGTCCATCCATGAATATGGTTGGAGCGAGTTTATAGTGAGTTTAAACAAGTCTTTTAGGTTGTCTCTCATGAGGACTTTATGCAGCAGTTATCTTTCCAGTGTTAGAGATGACCGAGGGCCAGTCAAGGTGAGTGACCTGCCTCAGTTCCCACAGCTAATAAGTAGTTGAATTAAAATTTGAACAATCTGTTCGACTCCAAATTCTGCACTTTTTTAAAAAATTAATTAATTAATTAATTTTTGACTGCGTTGGGTCTTCCTTGCTGCGCATGGGGTTTCTTTTTATTCGAGCCTTTCTTCGTTGCGGTGCACGGGCTTCTCACTGTGGTGGCTTCTCTTGTTGTGGAGCATGGGATCTAGGCATGTGGGCTTCAGTAATTGTGGCTCGCGGGCTCTAGAGCGCAGGCTCAGTAGTGTGTGGTGCACGGGCTTAGTTGCTCCGGGGCATGTGGGATCTTCCCGGACCAGGGGTCAAACCCATGTCCCCTGCATTGGCAATCGGATTCTTAACCACTGCGCCACCAGGGAGGCCCGTCTTCCTTTGTTTTTAAATGCAAGTAAATAGATGCTAAATGAGTGTTAAATTGAAGTGTATAAAATTGCTCCTCCAGGCTTCCCTGGTGGCGCAGTGGTTGAGAGTACGCCTGCCGATGCAGGGGACGTGGATTAGTGCCCCGGTCCGGGAAGATCCCACATGCCGCGGAGCGGCTGGGCCCGTGAGCCATGGCCGCTGAGCCTGCGCGTCCAGAGCCTGTGCTCCACGACAGGAGAGGCCACAACGGTGAGAGGCCCGCGTACCGCAAAAAAAAAAAAAAATTGCTCCTCCCAATTCCGCTCCCTAGAGGCAGCCGCTGTCAGATTTACAAATCCCCTCTTGTGCACACCACTGGGAGCTGGGTGTTATATTCACAGCAGGGGAGGTCCCTGCCTCCTTTGCCGGGGACACCATCTGAGCAGCCTTGCTGCGTGGTAGGCCTGGAGCCCTGAGTATGTCTCTTTGCTCACTTTGAACTTAGAAGCAAGAAAACCCTTATTTTTTGGTTTGTTTTAATAAACTACCGTGAATTCAAGTTTCACTCATTTTGAACCAAATGTGACCAACACAAGAAGGGTCAGAGAGATGTAGTGTTTCTGGCTTTGAAGGTAAAGGAAGGGGCCACGTGCCAAGGAATGCAGGAGGCCTCTAGAAGCTGGAAAAGGTAAGGAAATAGAGTCTCCTGTAGAGCCACTGGAAAAAATACAGCCCCGTCCACACCTTCATTTTAGACTTCTGACCTACGATGAAACTCTAACATAAGAATTTTCTGCTGTTGAAGCTGCTACATTTGTGGTAATTGTTAATAGTAGCAATAGGAAATGAATCACTTTTTATAGAGTAGAGGATTATTAAATAACTTATTTTGAAAAATAGAACAGTTAAGAGAATGAAATATTCATGCTCACTAATCAGTGCATTTTTAGCTTGCAGACAGTTCTGTATGAAGCCAAATTGTAATAAAATTGTTTCTTGGTGAGCATAGGAAGCTTGCTTAGTAATTAGGCTGAGTCCAGAAGGCTATTATGTCTGCTTCTACCCTTTACTTACCTGGGTAGGTGTAAGGCCTCTGAAAGTATAATGTGGTACAGAACATACCTGCCAAGAACTGGCCTAGTGAGTTCGGCAGCAGTCCTGCATGACTGTGGTATTAAAAGCCTTCTAGATGTCTCATAGCCTTAGCTCCCTGGTTTTATTTTTTCAAAAAGTGGACCAAAGAAGATGGATGGAGAATAAATCATTGTGAAAAACTTGGTCTTGATGAACTCTTTGTAGGGGCAGTGGGTGGGTACCATGGAACCTGTACCCCAGTGTACACCAGTGTCAGGCTGGTGGTTATGCCCATCATGGGTCAGGAGGTCAGGATCACAGCTTCTGAGGACTAACTCTGTTCTCAACTCTCAAATACAAAATCATTAATGGCCTTGAAATTCATGGTGTTAGCCTTGGCTCAGATGAGAACGCCCCTGAGCCTTGCCAGCCTCTCCAACGTCCCTCAGTAGACCATGGCTGGGACACTGGGAGATGGAGCTCAGTTGACAATGCCTTCCTTTGCTGTGGCATAGCTCCTGCTAGACTCCCAGAAGGCACTGCTTCACCTTCACAGAGAAAAGATGTCACAGCTGCCACAAGGGGCTCTGGAGTTCTGCCCACCAATTCTAACTCCTACAGGCTAGCTAACCATTTGTCCACTTTTTTTCATTTAATAACAGCTTTATTATGAACTTGACTTCACATACAAAGTTAGAATGGCAATTAGACTTAACATGAACTCATTAAAAAGTTTAAATACCATGTTATAGATATGTACCATCCAAACTTCCAGAAGGTATTTAAGCTGGTAACAGATATTGCTACCCATTTCCGGACAGATCAAAAAACAGCATTACTGAACCTGGCTCCCAGACAAGTATGGACCATCTGCGCCCATGTCTTAGGGAAGAGAAGCAGTCATGATACAGGCATTGTGGATACACTAGTTCATGAACACTTGTTCATTCTAACAATGCCAGAATTTTTACTCACATTTTTTACTTTGTGAGGAAGCCCATGACTGTTGCTCTCCTTCTACCACTCAGGGTATTGACATAACACCCATTCATTCCAAAAGGCACCAGAAATGGGACTATAAGCCTCTTCACAAAGCAAAGCACCTCAAATTCATAGATCGTATCCCACACTGGTCTCTAATTGATGTTAGACAATATGACAGCATCACTTCCTGGAAATGATGAAGATGTGGTCTTCTCTAGATGCAGTGGAAGACGCCCTGAGTTATTCCATTTCGTGGCTCAAATTGCTATGATTGGGCCTTGAGCCAGGACAAGGCTCTGATTCCTGCTGCTGGGCTGGGCTGGGCAAGGCACGGCTGGGTATACAGGTGGGGGTTAGGGCCGAATCAAAGCTAGAGATAGAAAGAGTGCTGCATAAGGGGCTGGCCATCTTAGAATGAGGTTGGCAAGTATTTGGTCAGCAGGCCTGGGAATTAAGACTGAGGGCTGGGCTAAGAGGAGGTCAAAGGAGGAGCATGCATACAAAGTCAGGCTGAGAAAAGTCTGAGACGGTGCTGAATCCAGGTAAGTGCACAACAGGTAAGTGGAGGTCGAGGTGGGAGGCAGTGAGGAGTCACTGTCAAGGGCATGCATTTTTCACCCTCATGGAAGACCTGAGTTTAATCCTGTCCTGCCAGTTACTTGCAATGCGACTTGGGTCAGTTTCCTTAAACCTGTCCCAGTTAAGGGCTTCCCTGGTGGCGCAGTGGTTGAGAGTCCGCCTGCCGATGCAGGGGACACGGGTTCGTGCCCCGGTCCGGGAGGATCCCACATGCCGCAGAGCGGCTGGGCCTATGAGCCATGGCTGCTGAGGCTGCGCATCCGGAGCCTGTGCTCCACAACGGGAGAGGCCACAACAGTGAGAGGCCCAAGTACCGTGAAAAAAAAAAAAAAAAAAAAAAAAAACCTGTCCCAGTTAAATCAGCTCTAAAATTTGAAAAATAATAATATGTATCCTGCAGGTGACTTTAAGAATTAGAAATAATGCATATGAAGCATCTCACACACTATTTCTTCAATTGGGTGCATGGGTATACTTTGAGGGGCCGAAATGTTCTCTACAAAAATTTTATTTTCTGTTCTTAACTGTTTAATTTTTAAACACAGATTTTATTGTTTAGAGCAGTTTTAGGTTCAGAGCAAAACTGAGTGGAAGTACACAGTTCCCATATGCTCCGTGCCCCACACATGCAGAGCCTCCCTCACCATCGACATCCCCCCTATGAGAGGGTACATTTGTGACAATCAGTGAACCCACACTGACACATCACTATCACCCAAAGTCCACAGTTCACATTAGGGTTCACTCACAGTGCTGTACATGCTATGGGTTTGGACAAATGTACAATGACGTGTATCCACCATTATAGTATCATACAGAAGAGTCTCGCCTCTCTAAAAATCCTCTGTGCTCTGTGTATTCATCCTTCCTTTCCTCCCCCTGCATCCCTGGCAACTACTGATCTTCTTACTGTACAGTTTGGTCTTTTCCAGAATGTCATATAGTTGGAATCATGTAGTACATAGTCTTTTCAGATTGGCTTCTTTTACTTAGTAATATGCACTTAAGGTTCCTCCAAGTCTTCTTGTGTCTTCATAGCTCATTTTGTTTTAGTGCTGAACAATATTCAATTGTCTAGATGTCCCACAGTTTATTTATCCATCTACTGGCTCTTAACTTTTAATCCAGTGCTTTTCAAACAGAGGTCTTTGGATCTCTGTCTGGGCTGAGCCTGTATTCCTGAGGATTCAAGAGTTTTAGAACTTGAGAAACGTATATAGTAGCATAGCATATAGTAGGTGTGCAATAAATGTAAATAACTAATGACAGAATTATTACTCATATAAGAGAAGCTAAAAATGTAGTGAAGCAGGGCTGGGCAGGGCCTGTGTTCATAGGATTTATCCCCAGAGGAGAGTCTTGTCAACTGGATTTGAAGTCAAAGCTGCTTTGTGTGTGTGTGGCGGGCGGGGGGGGGGGGGCAGGGTGGGGTTGAGCCTCCTGGGGACTGCCTGGGGCTGCCCAGTCTTCAAGGGGCACATCCCCAGGACAGCTGCTGGACACTGTTGTGACCTGATGGTTTCTGACAGTGCCATTTTTGAAACTTGGAGCATTTTCTCATTTGGGGTTTTCTGGCACTGTTCCCTTGATCCGTGATTTTCAAAGATTACAGAGTGATTCCTCAATTACCTCTCAAGGTCCTCCCATTCCCAGGGCTGTGATTCACATGGCCTGGGAACCTGAACTCATTGGGAGCTGCTCAGGTCTCCCTTGCTGCCTCTTTATCCATCTTCAGCTACTGTTCCCTCTTAACCACCTATGTTCCATTTTACTGGTGTTGGAGATTCTGTTTCCAGATGGCAAGGGCAGAAATAAAACCCCAGTGGGGCACTCCCATCATCTGTTTTCCCAGCTACTCTAGGATGTTGCCTTTCTTGTTCATCTTCTTGCCCCAAAAACAATTTTCTAAGGTCCATTTTTTTCATCTCTGAGCATCCCACAGGCCTGAGGCCAGAGCTGTAACAGCACCACAGCCTGTCATTACCTGCTGACTCTGTCTCCTCATTGTAAACATTTCCTGTGCTGATGCACAGGGGATTTTAGGTACCTCCTTGACGTTAACTGGAATTATGCCTTATCATATTTTCAGAATTTCATTTTTTAGAGCCCTCTATATTTCAAGTCATATTTCCCTTTAGTTTTGGGGTTCTCAACCCTGGCTGCACAGTGGAAAGACTGAAGGAATCTTTAAAAAGCACTGATGCTTGGCCCCAACACAGACTAGTTGAACCAAATCTCTGGGGTAGGGCCACGTCATGGGTATTTATTTTTAGGTTACCCAGATAATCACTTTAAAAAGTGTTAAAATGGACTTCATTAAAATGAAAAACTTCTGCCCATTAAAATATACTGCTAAGAAAAAGAGGAAACAAGTCAGACCTGGAGAAAATCTTTGCCACATGTGTATCTGACAAATGACTTGTATCCAGGATATTTTAGCAATTCCTATAACTCAGTAATTAAAAACACAAATAGCCCAACTGAAAAGCTGGCCAAAAAGCTTGACTAGGCACTTCACAAAAGAAAAAATACAAACAGCCAATAAGCACATGAAAAAGTGTTCAATATCATTAGTCACCAGGGAAATGCAAATTAAAACCAAAATGAGATACCAACTAATGGCTAAAATTAAAAGAATACTGACAACAGCAGAGCAACTAGAACTCTCATTCACTTCTGCTGGGAGAACAAGATGATGTGACCACTTTGGAAATTGGTCTGGCAGGTTCTCATAAAGTGAAACATACACCTACCCAATGACAACACTGCTTCAAGGTTTTCATCCAAGAGAAGTGAAAATACATGCACATGAAAAGACTTAGCAGCTTCATTAATAACAGCCCCAAACTGGAAACAATCCAAGTGTCCCTCAACTACAGAATGGATGAACGCATTGTGGTATATCCATACAATAAGATACGATTTGGTAACAGAAAAGGAGAAAACTACTGATTCACGTGACAACATGGATGTACCTCAAAATCATGATGCTGAGTGAAACCCCCCCCCCCCACACACACAAAGTACCTACTATATGACTCCATTTATACGAAGTTCTAGAATAGGCACAAGATATGGAGACAGGGATCTGAACATAGGTTGCTTGTAGAAAAGGGGGGCTTTCTGGGAAGCTCACGAGGGGTCATTCAGGGATGGTAGAGTTGTCCTGCATCTTGATAGTGGTGTGGGTTACAAAGCATATGCATTTGTCCACATTCATTTTCAAAGTGGGGTCTTAAATATGGTACATTTATATCTATACACTTGATTAATATAAATTATACCTCAATCAGGAAAATTCAATGAACAAAATTCCCCAGATGAATTTACTGCACAGTAAGGGTTGAGAGTCAATGCTACAGGGCCTCAGTTCATAAAATTTCTATCTTTTCTCTGCAGTTTGAGAACCTTCTTTCCTAACACCCAGAACCCTTGTCTGCCAGCCTCTTGCATCCCAATTTCCCGTAACTCAGAATGCCAGTAAATCAGGAGCTTCTCACCTAAGATGGTCCTCATTTCTAGCACGCCAACTACGCGTCCCTGTTGGTCAAAATAAATCCAAAACACAGGGTCTTCTTGCTGAGCAAGGAATTGTCAGGAAGATAACTGGAAAGGTAACCACCTGCACTTCCTGTGGGCAATTGAAACTTGTAGCACAAGTCTGGGGAGTTGAGCCCACTGGCCTTGCTTTCTTATCTGTATGCAAAGGTTTATGTTATGTTTTGGGAAACCATCTTTTATCCACTTCATTAGATGAGCATCTTTTCACTCCCAGACTTACTGATTTTTATGTAGTAGAATGCATTCTTAAAGATAAGTTCTGTGTCTTTTTGTTTTTTGAATAAAACATACTTTAGAAAATTACTATTTCCATTCTCAATTCTCTCCCACCAAGACCCAGGGATATCCAAGAGGATGTTTTTACCATGGTGTATCTATAGTTTCAGGCTACTTACTGCTCATGTCCTATGCCTTGCTATCATTTTTTTTTATCTCTGGGAGATGCTGAGATCTGATTTAGGGTCTTTCTTGAGCTTGTGTCAAACAGCTGTGAGCAATACAGAAGTAATGTATCACCTACTCAGCAGCCTTAACTACCCAGGACTAAGCTAATAACTAAAAAGCAAGCCACAAAGAGATTCTGAAGACACAAAACTGGTGTCACAAAATCCATACACTTTACCCCAAAGTGAGTCTCCTGGATTCTCACACACAGTCAATTTACTCTTACCTCAGACACAGGTGTAACAATATTCACAGCCTGGTTAGAAGCATCACATTAGAAGCAGAACAGAGGTGGTTCTTACCATCAGGTATGTTGATGGCTGTAAAAAGTGACAGCTGACAGGAGAGCAGAGACAATGCCTTCCACCTTCACCTTATCCTATTAAAATAAAAAAGATAGATTATTATAAGATATTGAGTATAATCTGAAAAAATACATATATATGTAACTGAATCACTCTGCTGTACATCTGAAACCAACACAATATTGTAAATCAACTATACTTCAATTTAAAAAAGAAAAAGAAAAATCTAGGGACTTCCCTGGTGGTCCAGTGGTTAAGACTCCGTGCTCCCAATGCAGTGGGCCGGGGTTCGATCCCTGTTCAGGGAACTAGATCCCACTAGCGGCAACTAAAGATCCCACATGCTGCAACTAGGACCCTGTGCAGCCAAAACAAGTAAATAAATACTTTAAAAGAAAAAAAAAAAGAAAAATCTAGTGGCCCTTTGGTTTAGGAGCACACATGTAAAATAATTCTCAGTCGCTGGAGGCATGGCCATACGTGAGGTCAACACAAAACTGTCCTTGATGGTAATGCCTTGAAGTCATTAAGAAACAGCTGAAAGTTTCCTGCACTTCTCTCCTTAGGAAGGCAGAAGAGTGTGTAAAATGGTTTAGAAATGGGTTTCCCTGGTGGCACAGTGGTTGGGAGTCCGCCTGCCAATGCACAGGACACGGGTTTGTGCCCTGGTCCGGGAAGATACCACGTGCCGCGGAGCGGCTGGGCCCGTGGGCCATGGCCGCTGGGCCTGCGCGTCTGGAGCCTGTGCTCCGCAACGGGAGAGGCCACGGCAGTGAGAGGCCCGCGTACCGCAAAAAAAAAAAAAAAAAAAAAAAAAAAGGTTTAGAAAGGGTTATATCAAATTGGGTGGGAATAAACGTTTTGACAGTCCAAATGAACAATTTTCAGTGTCCCAAACCTGGACTCTCCCTCCGCGCGGCTCCCTACCTGGCAGCTCTGATGCCGTCACGTTGACGCTGCCCAGGTGGTGATCGTAGAGGACCAGATGCTTCCGCTCCGCTCCATAATCAGCCCTGCCCCGCTTCCGGCATCGGATACGGAAGTCCCCTCCTTGAAACTGCTGCGCTCAGGCAGAGCTCTGGGCCTCTAATCTGCGGTTCTCACTGTTGACGCAGTACCCGCTGCCGTGCTTCCTCGCAGCCTTCGCCAACTGCCCTACCGTCTCCTCCTACCTCCAAAGCCACAAGACTGGTTATCTCTGGGTGTAGTCTTCGCTCTACAGATACATCTGCGGCTCATCTATTAATCCCATTTATCTGAAATAAAAAGAGATGCACACAGAGCTTCTACAGATGATATGATAAGGATGCTTGGAATTTGTTTTTAAATAATCCATTGGCAGGGAGGGAAGGAAAGGCATAGATGACATAATATGGTTATTGACAACTGTTAGAGCTGGACATCATGGAAGCAGGTCATATCCTATGCGTTCTCTTTATGTATATCAGAAAATGTCTGTTAAAAAAAGTTACAGAAGAAAGCACATGATGTTATACAACTGAATGTAAAGTTCTTACTCTCATTTTCATGTGATACCTGAGAGGGAGCATACATTTACTTTACCATCAGCCTAACATCACTCATAATTGTTTCCTCAGTAACTTCATCCAAGAAACAAAATATCTGGAAGTTGTGTTTTTTTGTTTTTTTTTTAAAGAAGAATATTACAAGTATGTCTGCCGCTTGCTGTCCAATATCCTTTATGGTGCAGATTATTGAGAGCAGCTTTAAAAGGTCAACATTAAAGGAAACTCCATGGAGTCAGGGACAAAAGCCAAGGTGAAGTGCTCCTTTACCTAGGTCCTGGCACCTAGGCCCACGCCTATAGTTCAGTTCTACAATCCAGATATCAGAGAGTCAAGAGGCTAAGACTGAACACACATGAATTCCAGGTATTTGGGGACTTGAATCTGCAGAAAATTGACTCTCTTTGTCAAGAAATTACTTCCCTTCTCCTCCAGTAGCTCAGCTTTTCTTCCCTTCCCTTCCATTTCCTTCTCTTTCCTCCTTAGTCCCTCCCTTCCTTCCTCCCTTCCTTCCTTCCTCCCTCCCTCCCTTCCTTTCTTCCCTCCTTCCTTTTCTTCTTTTAAACCACCACTACCACCACAAAAACCCATAACATGTTCATGTCAGACCTCATGGAGTTGTTGTAAAGATTAAGATGCAAATGTGGGAGAAAAGGGGAAATATTAAATTAATTAGAATAACTTTGATCATTATAATCATAACAATTTTAAAATTATGGACACTTTCAAACATATAAACATCTGTCTGACTAATATAAGGAACCCCTTGTACCTATCACCCAGCTTCAATCCTTGTTCAAATGTGGCCAGTCTCCTTTTATCTGTCCCCTCATCCCATTCGCAACATCCTCCCCACCCCAGATTACTTTAAAACAAGTTCAAGGCAACATAAAGTTTTACTTAAGTAGTATTTCTAAGAGATAAGGTCTATCTCTCTCTTTTTTTTAAAAACAATCACAATACCCTCATCACATCTAAAAAAAAGACCCAATAATTTGTTAATATTATAAACTATTCAGGCAGCGCTTAAATTTCCCTGATTAGCTCATGATTTTTTTTACTCTTGGTTTGCTCAAATCAGCACCCGAATAAGAGCCACACATTGCATTCCATTGAAATGTCTCTTGCATTTTCTAATCTATAGGCTTCCTTGCCCTCTTTATTCCCCCTAGCCATTTGTTTATTGAAGAAACTGGGCCATCTGTCTCACAGAATTTTCAACATTCTGGATTTTGCTGATTGCATCCTCATGGTATTGTTTAACGTGTTCCTTGATTACCTGTAATTTCTGTAAACTAAGAGTTATACCTTGGATATTAGTAATATAGAAGAGTTCACTTCCAAGACTGACAATTTCTTTTTTATAATTTAATTTTAATTTTATGTCAGAGTATGGTTGATTTACAATGTTGTGTTAGTTTCAGGTGCACAGCAAAGTGATTCAGTTATGCATATACATATACCCATTCTTTTTCAGATTCTTTTCCCACATATATTATTATGGAATATTGAGTAGAGTTCCCTGTGCTATACAGTAGATCTCTGTTGATTATTTTATATATAGTAGTATGATCAAGACTCATAATTTCTATGTATGACATCTCCCCACAGTGAGTAAGTACGTCCCAAAGTCTCCTGAGGTAATAGAAAAGAAGATAACTATTTTTCAATAATGTCAAATCTAGTCTCTGTTGACTTCACCAAAAACATCTGGCCAGAATTCATCATTAGCTCCATGATGATTATCAACTAGAACGTGTTGGGCCTCCTCTCTGTGCATGAGAACGAGCATAGACAGATGGAAGGAGCGTGAACTTGGGAAACTGACAGCCCCAGATTTGAATTCTGACTTTGCCTTTTATTAAGCTCATGCCTTGTCTAATTAACTTAATATTTTTTAGTCTCAGACTCTTTATATGTGAGAATAATGTCTATCTCACCAGGCCGCTAAGATGCACCTGCCATGTAGTATATGTGTTCAATAATTGCTTGTTTCTTTTCCAATGTAGGTTAAAAAGGAGAATTTGTGTCGAAATGACAAGTCTATAGAGTTTGTTTAGATCCAAATGCAAATATGGCATTCACCAGCTTCCTAGAAAATAGAGGAGGTTTTCAACTAAGCCTTAAGAAAGGACATGCAGGCAGGGGAAGGAATATTAGAACAGGAAACGTTGTTCTCCTTCCCTCCTACTTGTACTCAGAAAACTCAGGAAATTCTTCCCAAAGAAAGCATGACCTGTTTCAGCCTGAAAATTTTGCTATTCTCTAGACTGTGCTGGCTTGGGAACATATTTCTTTTACCAAAAAGATGAGTTCACAGTAAATGACTCAGAAACATATGGATGAAATTTCCCTTAAGCCACTCAGGGGATTAGAGATTAAGGGAAAGAGTGCTTGGCAAAATGCACTTGGGGTTTTGCCAAACCTAAACCAACTGAGAAATAGTCAAGGCACAAGGCAGACCTCAAATGCTGCCAAGTTTACCCATCTTAGCGGGACAGGGATTTATAATTAGAGCTGCTCAGAAAAGCATTGCCTCACGGGTGGCAAAGGACAAAAAAGCCTTTGTCCTCAACGTCTTAACGTGGCTGCTATTTCCCAGATGGGCCCTTTACAACGTACACACCCTCTTAATCATCAGGATCCTCAAAGCCACCTCCTCCAGCCGCTCGGTTCCTCTTGGACACCAAGCCCCTGACACTCTCTCCAGGCCTCTTTTGTTTCCAGGCCAGGCTGGATGTTTCTCACAGTGAATTCCCAGATGAGGGAGAACAGCTCTGACGGGTGTTCTTGAATTACAGTGAAGAGCTGTCAGGGGCAAATATGACAAAGCAGATTCTTTCCCTGACATACACTTTTTTTGTCTTCTGTCTCTTACCTTTGTCACCTTTCCACGTTTCTCCACTTTCCATGGGTTTCTTTCTCTGTAAAATGAAGGGATTGAATCAGTTGTTTGCAAACTGTGCTGCCTGGGGCCTTTTGGAGGCTTGGCTGGGCCCCAGTGGAAGGGGGTAGGAGACAGTGAGCGATGCTCTCTTGAAAAAGGAGGAAGGGGCTCCAGCTTAAGACTTCAGGTGAACCAGGGGCTCAGGCTCTGAGAATCATGAGACTGCATCCCCTCTGACTAGACAGTGCCAGTGTCATAGGCTCTGCTTCCCAGTCTCCACTCGCTTCACCGAATGTCACTCTAGAGGTTTTTCTCTCCAGCATTCATCAGAGTGCTCCTGTGTGCCAGGCACTGTGCTAAGCTCCGGGCATTTAGCAGTGAACAAAACAGACCGAGCCCCCACCCCAGTGGAGCTCACAGACTAGTTGGGGAGCCTGGCATTAAACAAACAAATGAAGATGTAAATCTAAGTCAAGATACATAACACTGTGAAACACAAGATCATAGCTGCACAGCAGAGCTGGGGCATGAAAGGCCCTATAGATGCTTCCTATTCAAAGCATCCCCCCCCATCAGCCTGACCATTAGCTATCAAATAGCTAATTATTGTTGTCATCAAAGGTTTCCATTAAAAATATACCTCTTCTAAGAAATTAAGGAAACACTTCCACTTACCACTGCAACAAAAAGAATAAAATACCTAGGAATAAACCTACCTAAGGAGACAAAAGACCTGTAAGCAGAAAACTATAAGACACTGATGAAAGAAATTAAAGATGTTACCAACAGATGGAGAGATATACCATGTTCTTGGACTGGAAGAATCAATATTGTGAAAATGACTATACTACCCAAAGCAATCTACAGATTCAATACAATCCCTATCAAATTACCAATGGCATTTTTTACAGAACTAGAACAAAAATCTTAAAATTTGTAAGGATTTTACAAATTTACACAAGAGACCTCGAATAGCCAAAGTGGTCTTGAGGGAAAAAAACGGAGCTGGAGGAATCAGGCTCCCAGACTTCAGACTATATTACAAAGCTATAGTAATCAAGACAATATGGTACTGGCACAAAAACAGAAATATAGATCAATGGAACAGGATAGAAAGCCCAGAGATAAACCCATTCACCTATGGTCAACTAATCTATGACAAAGGAGGCAAAGATATACAATGGAGAAAAGACAGTCTCTTCAATAAGTGGTGCTGGGAAAACTGGACAGCTACATGTAGAAGAATGAAATTAGAATACTCCCTAACACCATACACAAAAATAAACTCAAAATGGATTAGAGACCTAAATGTAAGACCAGACACTATAAAACTCTTAGAGGAAAACATAGGAAGAAAACTCTTTGTTTGTTTTGGGTTTTTTTTTGCGGTACGTGGGCCTCTCACTGTTGTGGCCTCTCCCGTTGCGGAGCACAGGCTCTGGACGTGCAGGCTCAGCAGCCATGGCTCACGGGTCCAGCTGCTCCGTGGCATGTGGGATCTTCCCGGACTAGGGCACGAACCCGTGTCCCCTGCATCGGCAGGTGGACTCTCAACCACTGCGCCACCAGGGAAGCCCGGAAGGACACTCTTTGACATAAATCACAGCTAGATCTTTTTTGATCTACCCCCTACAGTAATGGAATTAATAACAAAAATAAACAAATGGGACCTAATGAAACTGAAAAGTTTTTGCACAGCAAAGGAAGCTACAAATAAGACAAAAAGACAACCCTCAGAATGGGAGAAAATATTTGCAAACGAATCAATGGACAAAGGATTAATCTCCAAAATATATAAACAGCTCATGCAGCTCAATATTAAAAAAAAAACAAACAACCCAATCCAAAAATGGGCAAAAGGCCTAAATAGACATTTCTCCAAAGAAGACATACAGATGGCCAAGAAGCACATGAAAAGCTGCTCAACATTACTAATTATTAGAGAAATGCAAATCAAAACTACAGTGAGGTATCACCTCACACGAGTTAGAATGGGCATCATCAGAAAATCTACAAACAACAAATGCTGGAGAGGGTGTGGAGAAAAGAGAACCCTCTTGCACTGTTGGTGGGAATGTAAATTGATACAGCCACTATGGAGATTCCTTAAAAAACTAAAAATAGAATTACCATATGACACAGAAATCCTACTACTGGGCATATACCCAGAGAATACCATAATTCAAAAAGACACATGCACCCCAATGTTCATTGCAGCGCTATTTACGATAGCCAGGACACGGAACCAACCTAAATGCCTACCGACAGATGAATGGATAAAGAAGATGTGGTACATATATACAATGGACTATTACTCAGGCATAAAAAGGAATGAAATTGGGTCATTTGTAGAGACGTGGATGGATCTAGAGACTGTCATACAGAGTGAAGTAAGTCAGAAAGAGAAAAACAAATATCGTATATTAACGCATAAATGTGGAACCTAGAAAAATGGTACAGATGAACCGGACTGCAGGGCAGAAATTGAGACAAAGATGCAGAGAACAAACATATGGACACCAAGGGGGGAAAGTGGCGAGGGTGGTGGTGGTGGTGGTGTGATGAATTGGGAGATTGGGATTGACATATATACACTAATATGTATAAAATCAATTACTAATAAGAACCTGCTGCATAAAAAATAAATAAAATAAAATTCAAAAAAAAAAAAAGACAGTATGGTACTGGCACAAAAACAGAAATATAGATCCAGGGAACAGGACAGAAAGCCCAGAGATAAGCCCACGCACATATGGTCACCTTATCTTTGATAAAGGAGGCAAGAATATACAATGGAGAAAAGACAGCCTCTTCGATAATTGGTGCTGGGAAAACTGGACAGCTACATGTAAAAGAATGAAATTAGAACACTCCCTAACACTATACAGAAAAATAAACTCAAAATGGATTAAAGACCTAAATGTAAGGCCAGACACTATAAAACTCTTAGAGAAAAACATAGGAAGAACACTCTATGACATAAATCACAGCAAGATCCTTTTTGACCCACCTCCTAGAGAAATGGAAATAAAAACAAAAATAAACAAATGGGACCTAATGAAAATTAAAAGCTTTTACACAGCAAAGGAAACCATAAACAAGATGAAAAGACAACCCTCAGTGGACTTTCCTGGTGGTGCAGTGGTTAAGAATCCGCCTGCCAGTGCAGGGGACACAGGTTCAAGCCCTGATCTGGGAAAACCCCACATGCTGCGGAGCAACTAAGCCCCTGCACCACAACTACTGAGCCTGGACTCTAGAGCCCACGAGCCACAACTACTCAGCCTGTGTGCCACAACTACTGAAGTCCGTGTGCCTAAAGCCCATGCTCTGTAACAAAGAGAAGCCACTGCAATGAGAAGCCCACGCACCACAACCAAAAGTAGCCCTCTCTCACCGCAACTAGAGAAAGCCCACGCACAGCAACGAAGACCCAATGCAGCCAAAAATAAATAAATAAAATAAATAAATTTATTAAAAAAAAAAGACAACCCTCAGAATGGGAAAAATATTTGCAAATGAAGCAGCTGACAAAGAATTAATCTCCAAACTTTACAAGCAGCTCATGCAAGGTCAATATGAAAAAAACAAACAACCCAATCCAAAAATGGGCAGAAGACCTAAATAGACATTTCTTCAAAGAAGGTATACAGATTGCCAACAAACACATGAAAGGATGCTCAACGTCACTAATCATTAGAGAAATGCAAAGCAAAACTATAGTAAGGTATCACCTCACACCAGTCAGAATGGCCATCATCAAAAACTCTACAAACAATAAATGCTGGAGAGGGTGTGGTGAAAAGGGAGCCCTCTTGTCCTGTTGGTGGGAATATAAATTGATACAGCCACTATGGAGAACAGTATGGAGGTTCCCTGAAAAACTAAAAATAGAACTACCATATGACCCAGCAATCCCACTACTGGGCATATACTCTGAGAAAACCATAATTCAAAAAGAATAAAGTACCACAATGTTCATTGCAGCTCTATTTGCAATAGCCAGGACACAGAAGCAACCTAAGTGTCCATTCACAGATGAATGGATAAAGGAGATGTGGCACATATATACAATGGAATATTACTCAGCCATAAAAAGAAATGAAATTGAGTTATTTGTAGTGAGGTGGATGGACCTAGAGTCTGTCATACAGAGTGAAGTAAGTCAGAAAGAGAAAACAAATACTGTATGCTAACACATATACATGGAATCTAAAAAAAAAAAAAGGTTCTGAAGAACCTAGGGGCAAGACAGGAATAAAGATGCAGACGTAGAGCATGGACTTGAGGATACGGGGAGGGGGAAGGGTAAGTTGGGACGAAGTAAGAGAGAGGCATGGACATATATACACTACCAGATGTAAAATAGATAGCTAGTGTGAAGCAGCTGCATAGCACAGGGAGATCAGCTCGGTGCTTTGTGACCACCTAGAGGGGTGGGATAGGGAGGGTGGGAGAGAGACGTAGAGGGAGGAGATATGGGGATATATGTATATGTATAGCTGATTCACTTTGTTATACAGCAGAAACTAACACACCATTGTAAAGTAATTATACTCCAATAAAGATGTTAAATATATATATACCTCTTCTACCTGACAGGGGAAGGTCAGAAACAAGAGCAGAAGTATCTTACGGATTTAGCTACTGTTACTGCAGAAAGAAAGAGGACATCCTTGAGAAAACAGACTAGTGGCTTTATGTGGGTGAGGGTGGGAAGGTTTATAGCTTGGTGCACCTGGAAGGGTCTGAGAGATTCAGAAGGGAGGGGACTCAAAGTGCAAGGGAAGGCCAGACCAATGACTCTCTTCACGTATTTCACTGTTCTATCTAGAACTCTCCTAATTTCTTTGCCCCATTCCTCACTGAGTTTAATATGCTATACATGGTAAATATTAACTCAATATTAATTTTAATTCTGTTGCTGTTCCTTTGCCTCTGCCTAGCTCTTACTCTGTTCATTTTGTAAAGGGAAAAGGGATTTTTAAAAATTCTGAAGACATTTCCATGGTTCCTACTGTAGGTAAGGGAGTGATGCTCACCAGTACTAGGTTGTGGTCTACCTGACATTTTATCTGGGAGGGTGGGTGGAACTAGGCAGAGGGAGACTGGTTTATCGGCTTAAAGAGTTAAGACTCCCATGGGGCACTAGATGGCAACATTTCTCCAAATCTAAACTCAGCAAAGATGAGGACCTGAAGGTCAACCCTCACAGCTGCCAGTCCCAACACACTCTGTGAAACCTGAACTTGCGGAAGAGAAGACTAAAGCCATATGCAGTGGGAGTTCATGTCTTAGGGCCTGTGGTCCACAGGACCACAGGTGGTGTTAGCTATTACTGGTACTACCATGACCACCACCATCACCACGATCACCACCACCACCACCACCACCACCACCTCCATCACCGCCATCACCACCACCACCACCACCACCACCACAACCACCATCACCACCATGACCACCACCACCTCCACCACCTCCATCACCACCACCACCACCACCACCACCTCCACCACTACCACCACCTCCACCACCACCACCACCACGACTATCACGACCACCACCACCATCACCTCCATCACCGCCATCACCACGACCACCACCACCACCACCACCACCACCGCCACCACCACCGCCATCACCACCATGACCACCACCACCTCCATCCCCACCATCACCACAACCAGCACCTCCATCACCTCCATCACCACCACCTCCACCACCATCACCGCCACCACCACCACCACCACCATGACTATCACAACCACCACCACCACCTCCATCACCGCCATCACCACCACGACCACCATCACCACCACGACCATCACCTCCACCACCATCACCACCACCACTATCACCACCACCTCCATCACCACCACCAGCACCTCCATCACCTCCATCACCACCACCTCCACCACCATCACCGCCACCACCACCACCACCACCATGACTATCACGACCACCACCACCATCACTGCCATCACCACCACCACCACCTCCATCACCGCCATCACCACCACGACCACCATCACCACCACGACCATCACCTCCACCACCATCACCACCACCACTATCACCACCACCTCCATCACCACCACCAGCACCTCCATCACCTCCATCACCATCACAGCCATCACCACCACCATCACCACTATCATGACCACCACCACCATCACTACCATCACCACCACCACTACTAATTGAGTCACACATGTTATTTTTGTTGGTGCTGGAGATTAAAACTTTATTCAGACCAATTCTGGGAGGAGTGATCTAGTTAGAGATACCTATCTTTCCCTCTTCTTCTTCTACTTTTTTTTTTTTTTTTTTTTGCAAATATATGCTACAACCTGATTAGCAAACTGCCTGCTGCCTGCTGCCTGGTAAAGAAACTTAGGAGAATTGCTTTAATGAAGAATGATTTGTATTTGGCATATCAATTTTTGGTTAGACAAATAGTTGCTTCTTATCTACTTAAGCAATATTTGAAAACAGAGTGTCCTTCCATGTGGACTGAAAGTGTCCTCCCAAGTTTTGTTTGCATTATCAATTTATTTAGCACACTCTTTCTGCCTAGCAACCATCTCCACCCCCAGGCCCTGTCCTTTTAATTAGCAACCGGTCACTGTATTTCAGTATTTCTGTTGAGGCATACGAGCTGACCCATGAAGAGTCAAAACATATCACCTGGCATAGAAACTTCATTTGCTGAGCTTCTTATACAGTTGGACTGGTCAGATGAACTATTTCTTAGGAACCAGAAGTTGAACCTAAGTGAGCTTATGTAAAAGACTGGGAATCCAGGTGTTCAAGAGGATGAGAATGGCAAGGGGAGTGGGTGGCAAGGCAGAGTTACATGACCAAAAGTTGACAGCCAGTCACTTGTTTTAAACTATCCCTTTTGTGCCTTAAAGCCCCAGTGCCCCATAGCTGCCACCTGACAACTGTAGATTTTTTGCAAAGGTCCATTAATGTGTTTAATCAACACTTAATGATTAACTTCTAACATATGCCCATGTGGTTCCAAGCTCCAGGGTTTCAGAAGTGAGCAAGTTATGGTGCTTACATACTGGAGGAGGAGAAAAACAAAAACAAATAAACACGTTGCTAAATATATTATAATTCAGGTTTGATAAGTGCCAATGAGAAGAATGAGACAGGATTTGTAGTGACAGATAGCATGTGTGAGAGAGTGTGTGTGTTTCCACTGGCTGATTGGGTTAGATTCATCAAGGAAGGCTGCTGGAAAGGGCTGACATTTAAACAGACAGACTTGAATGAAACAAGGGGTGAATCATGTGAGAGGCCCTGAGCTAAAAGGAAATCACATGTCTCCATTATTATCAACCAGCCTGAGTCAACTGGGTCAGGATGCACAGCTCTTAGGCCTTACTAGTTGATAATAGCTGTTAAAAGAAGACTGAGGTATATAAGTTCCCAGTTTGAAATGGAAGCAAATCTTCTACCAAATTTGGTCATACATACAGAAATTTATTAAGCATTTTAAAAAATCTTTATTGGAGTATAACTGCTTTACAATGTTGTGTTAGTTTCTGCTTTATAACAAAGTGAATCAGCTACACACATACATATATCCCCCTATCTCCTCCCTCTTGTGTATCCCTTCCACCCTCCCAATCCCACCCCTCTAGGTGGTCACAAAGCACTGAGCTGATCTCCCTGTGCTATGCAGCTGCTTCCCACTAGCTATCTATTTGACATTTGGTAATGTATATATGTCGATACTACTACTATTAACAGGTTCAAGTAGTTTATACAAACCATTTTGTAAGCTCGGGGGAGACCCAGCACTCTGTCCTTCTAGGATCTCTTACTGTGGCCTTGTGTGAGAGGGTCACTTGAGGCAGAGGCAAAAACTCACCAGAGGCAGGGTTCTATTACACTGAGACTCAGCAGCAGGTGACCAGAGCTCTTCCTCACCAAGGCTCAGAAGCTGGACCGCCCAGGATCAAGCCTCAGGGGCTGTCCCTAAGGGTACACATTTGTAGTGGTTAATTTTATTTGTCATCTTGGCTGGGCTACGGTGCTCAGCTGCTTGGTCAAACACCAATATGGATGTCCCTGTGAAGGTTTTTTTTTTTTTTTTTTTTTGCAGTACACAGGTCTCTCACTGTTGTGGCCTCTCCCATTGTGGAGCACGGGCTCCGGACGTGCAGGCTCAGCAGCCATGGCTCACGGGCCCAGCCGCTCTGCGGCATGTGGGATCCTCCCGGACTGGAGCGCGAACCCGTGTCCCCTGTATCGGCAGGCGGACTCTCAACCACTGCGCCACCAGGGAAGCCCTGAAGGTATTTTTTTGACGTGATTAACACTTAAATTAGTAAACTTTGAGTAAAGGAGATTACCCTCTCTGGTGGGGGTGGGCCTCAACCAATCAGTTGAAGGCTGTAAGAGCAAAGACTGAGATCTGCATTGAGGGAGGAATTCTGACTCCAGACAACAACACAGATTCTGCCTCAGTTTCCAGCCCTTGGACTCATCAGTTAAGAGTTGCAACAATAACTCTTACCTGAATTACCAGTCTGCCGGCATGTCCTCTGGACTTTGGACTTGCTACCCACAGAATTATGAGTCAACTCCTTATAATAAATCTCAATCTCTTTCTTTCTCTGTCTATATGATCTATCTATCTATCTAGATAGATTAGATAGACAGACAGATAGATAGATAGATCTCCTATTAATTCTGTTTCTCTGGAGAGCCCTGACTAATACGGATTTTGGTATTGGGAAGTGGGGTAACAAAGACCTAAAAATGTGGAAGCGACTTTGGAATTGGGTAAAGGTGGAGGCTGGACAAATTTGAAGTGCATGATACAAAAAGCCGAGATTGCCTTGAAGAGCTTGTTGGTAGAAATAAGGACGTTAAAGGAGATTCTGGTGAGAGCTCAGAAAGGAAAGGGAAGAGCTGTAGAGAAAGGTTCTATTGTCTTAGAAAATACATACGTTATCATGAATAGAATATTGCTAGAAATACGAATGCTAATGATGTTTCTTGTAAGGTCTTAGAATTTTGGACATGGACACAGATAAGCATTGAGGGAAGACAGTGTGAAGAGACACAGGGAGAAGACAGCCTTCTAGAAGCCAAGGAGAGGTCTGGAACAGATCCTTCCTCACAGTCCTCAGAAGGAACCAACCCTGCCAACTTCTTGATTTTGGACTCCTAGCTTCCAGAACTGTGTGACAGTAAATATCTATCGTTGAAGCTGCCCAGACTGCAGTGCTTTGTTCTGGCAGCCGCTGCACGCTAATGCGGTGCGATCAGCCTCAGTGGTTTCCTCTTCTCTATTTGTCACCAGTCGGCTTCTCTGGAGCAGGTGCTGAGACAGAGTTTAGGGCGCAAAATATTTATTAGGCATCAAACCCTATAAAAGGAAGGGGAAGCATCCATCATCAAAAATGAATGCAGGGACTTCCCTGGTGGTCCAGTGGTTAGGACTCTGCAGTTCCACTGCAGGGGCCGTGGGTTTGATCCTTGGTCAGGGAACTAAGATCTTACATGCTGCGTGGCACAGCCAAAAAAAGAAATGAATGCAAATGACATGAAACCAGTTAACATATATGGCCAGCTAGTTCTAGTTCTGCTTTAAAAAAAAGTTCAAAAGAATTGAATATCACAGTATAGATGACCTTTAAGCTTCACTGATACTCGTTACACTTGTTTTCTCTTACTAGTTTATCAAAAGTATGATGTAATTAGGTGTTTATTTCCAAACTGATGGAGCTTTATAAGCTATAAATCAAAAGGAAGTATTAATGCTAATAACTTAATATACTATGGATCTAATAAAATAATAATTATTAATTATTTATTAATAATAACTGCTCTATTTGAATCTGCTTCAGTTAGAAGAATTTAAGCTGAATAAAACTTAAGATAAAATTTTTAAGAAGGTGGGGAAGGAATCGAGATTGGGCAGAGTGAAAAGTTGAACAATAATGCACAGCCCAGGAAGCCTCAACCAACCCAGTGTTGAGCTCTGGACTGAATATTGCCCATCAGGGCCATCTTGCACTGGATTAAAACAACTGGCGCTTTATCCCCACCTGGCACAGTCACTGGATCAGGGCTGCCCCAGGAAGGGTGGCCTTGGGGGAGGAGGCTCTCTACAAGTGAAGGTGTGGGTCTGCTGACCACATCGCTTGCAACATGGCACCAAGCCCTCCCTGGGCCGCACATCTCTGTAGCTATGAGCCACACTGCTCAGGGAACAGGGAAGAATGGCACGTGGCTAAGTATTTTAGTCAATCCACACATCTTGAATACCTTTAATTTCACCAACGGGAGTCCATTTCTAATGTTCATCTTACTTATTAACAACAAACTAATTTCAGCAATAAAAACCCATTTCTGACATTCACTATGCTAATGAACAAAGCCTGTGGTATTCAGTGAGCTATGGATCATGGAAGCACTCGAGGTGGTGGCTTCTGGAATGTAGCTTTTCTGATAAAATCCTAGATGACTATCCTGGAGTGGGATTTTCCATTAGAGCAACTGATGGTCCTTGGAGTAAAAGTTTAAAGCTTAAACAAACCAGCACACACATAACATGAGCAACCCTACCTTGCTGAAGTATTTCAAAGTAAATCACAGACATCCCGACAACTCTCTTTTCAATACGCTTGTCTTTGGGGTCTTAGACATCTACTCCCTCTTCTTGTCCAATCACACTGTCTTAGGGACTATTTAGTTGCAAGGAATAGAAACTACTCAAACTAGTTGAATTTAACGAGGGTTACTGTCAGGACACAAGGATTCGACACACAACCTCCAGACACTGAGGCTGGCAATGAAGACTCTCTGGGTCCCTCGGAGTAGAGCTGGGTGCTGGGATCTCAAGCTCTTCCTGCCTCTCTCCTGGGGCCTCAGGCTCTCCTCTGCTTTTCTCTGTGTGTCAGCTCCTATCTCCAGCTTCTCTCTGCCTTTCCACTTACTCATTGCCACACTTCCTCTGTCTTGATTCGACATAACCACCATCATTGGACCATCTCCATGTCTCTTAGGTCAATGCCTTGAGAGAAAAAAAGAAAGAGAAAATATGACAGGCACAGCCCTGCCGATAGCCTAGTGTCCCTTGAGTTGGTTGAACACCATGGTCCAGTCCCCTGTGGCCAGGAGTGAGGTATGAGCAAGACCCAAGGCGAACGGGTTCCTCCTTCTAGGGGCCGTGGGAGGACAGATTCCCCAAGAAGAGGATGGAGATGGGGGGGGCTCTGACCAGCATCTCTGGCATGTCCACCCCAGTCCTACTTACACCTCTGTGTGTGTGTGTGTGTGTACATGCACAAACAC
Organism: Phocoena sinus; assembly: GCF_008692025.1. NCBI lineage: Eukaryota > Metazoa > Chordata > Mammalia > Artiodactyla > Phocoenidae > Phocoena > Phocoena sinus. Next base: position 89,388,723 of record NC_045771.1, read on the forward strand.
ACACAGGTACACACAGGCACACCACATGTAATTGATTAAGCTAATCCAAGAGTTACTGCCAAAGGCCATGTGTTCAAATTACAATATTCAACTACACACATATATGTGTCTTCCTCGATCTGGTTCATAAAGGAATGTCTTCTGATTATCTTTCTCTGAAACCTCCTCTGCTACAAATGCCACCTTCCCGGCTGTAACCCAAGGAAGTCTGAATTGACTTTTCCTCAGTGACAGCCACTTCCACCTACTCTGGGTGATGCCATGGCTAGAATGGTGTAGTGTGTCCCTCACAGACACACATCGTCAAAGGCTGTGAGTCCAGTAGCTCATGACCAACCCTATTCTATAGTAGACTCTCCAAGGAAACTCTGGCTTTGGCCCCAGCTCTAACTGGACCTCAGGACAAGCTACCAACCCTGGGAACTGATTCATGAAAGCAGAGCTGTCCTCTAGTCTGGGTACATAGAAGCCTCAACTTGTTCTCTGTTTCCTTTCATGCTTGTTTGCATCATTCGGAATTTCCCAGGGACACCAGTGTGTCATCTAATCATATCAACCAGGCATCCTTAAGCAGGCAAAGCAATGATGCAAAGAGAGCCCTGGGTCCAGCTTGGTGGAACCACTCACTTCTGCCAAAGGCAGAGACAGGGCAGACATCTCAGGCAGAAAGGACCCTGCCAAAGTGAATACCTCAGAAACACTTAAAGAGGAAAGGCTGCTGTTCCTTTCCAGACCCCCTTGCTAGGGAATGAATAGGGAAGACCTGAGTAAAAACCTATATTTGCCTGGTCCCCCTTCCCTCTCCCCTCTCAAGTTCATATGGCTGGAGAATTCACTGGCTTCCAGGAATAATTAGGTAAGTGTTTGCTGGACTATTCTCTCCTGGAAGCCTGTTGGAGAAACTTCCAAAACTGAGGGCAACTGAATGAAAGCTTTCTTTTTTTCAGTTTTACCTGAGTCTAGCTGCCCTGGCAAGTGCCAAGTGGTCCAGACCTGTGTGATGGGGCCCCTTGCCATGAAGCCCGGGAGGGGGCAGGGCCTCTGGGCCCTCAGGCAGCTGCCCCGGGTGTCTGTCTAGGTTTGTGGGTGGTTCCATGTGCCAGCTTTGCCACAGAGCCTCTCACTGGGAAAGGGGCCCTACTGGTCTTTGATCAGCCATTGCCTTTTGGGGGCCTCTCGCTGCAGAGACACTAGTCCTGGCTGACTCAGTCATCTGCCTTCACAACCCCCGTTCCCAGGCCTTTGCCAAGGGATCCACGAGGGGTTAGGGCTCTTCTTCTCTCCCCAGACAAAGCCCCCAAGTGTTCATTCATCCTGTCCTTTTTTCCCACGGGCAAGCTGGCTGGTTCACTGGCAGGTGCTGATGCCCATTAGGGAGATCCCTGAGCTGAAAACACTGAAGAGCCTGTCCCCATCGAGAGCCAGCACCCAGATCCCAGAAACACTTTCCTTCCTGACAACAAAGCCTGCCCGCTCCGGTTCAGTTACTGACAGTGGGACTTCTTGCTACAGTAGCAAGAGCAAACAGCAAACAAACAAAAGAAAGAACCAAACCAAACCAGATTTTTAGGTTCTTCCTGTATATCCCTTCCACACAGTTCCTTTTCTTTCCCATGACTACAGGGGTAGGAATAAGACAGATGAGGTGATGGAGGTGGGGCACCATTCTATTTGAGGACACATGCGCTGTTTGTGTATGTGGGTGTTCTCTATAGTCCAATAATAGGGGACAAACAGGCTACCAGGGCCGTGATCTGGAACCCAGACTCTGAGCCCAGTTGCCTGGGTTTGAATCCTGGCTCCATCACTTCCTGGATTTGTAACATTGGGTTAGTTACTGAACTTCTCTGTGCCTTGGTTTCCCTGTGGAGTAAGACGGGGGATAATATTAGTACAGCTGTCCCACGGTGGTGTTGTGGGTACTAAACAAGTTAATACATAGTAAGCATGTCCAGCAGTGTCTGGCAAAGAACACACTACATGAATGCTCGCTCTTGTCATAGAGATAGCTATGACATGAGATTTGTCTTTCCATCGCTATAAACTTGGTTATCACAGCTTATACCATAATTGGGGAGCAAGTCTCATTTATAATTTATTTATAATGAATACCTGGCTACTTCCAGAAAAGAGTTAAAGCGGCTGAACAATGACAGTAACTGGAAAATCTGTCAGTGAAGGTCTTGTTTGTAGTAATTTTGTAAAGGATAGGAATTTTTAACCTGAGGGAAAAACTTCTTCCTTCCTTCCTTCCTTCCTTCCTTTCTTCCTTCCTTCCTTCCTTCCTTACTTTCCTTCATTTATGATAGTGTTGTAGTGGAAAGCATCCTAACCTGTAAATGGGGAGACCTTTGTAAAAATCATGGGAATGATGTAGTACTCAGTGACTCTCTGTGGGATGCAATAATACCATGTCTGAGCAGCTGCAATGTGCCAGGACTGGATGCTTCACAGATGCTCCCTTTGATTCTCATAATCAGCTCTGTGATGGAGAAGATACTATTATTTCTACCTTGCAGATGAGGAAGCAGAGTCAGGGGGTTTAAGTGACCTGCCCAGTCACAAAGCAGGTAAGTGGAGAAGCAGTGTTCCACCCCTGCTTCCAATCCTCGCATACATCATTCACTTGTATCCTGAATAGTTTCTGTTATGGGTTGAGTTGTGTTCCTCCAAAAGATGTGCTGAAGTTCTAATCCCCAGTACCTCAGAAAGTGACTGTATTAATAATATTAGTCAAGGTTCCTTAGAGAAAGAAGACTATCTATCTATCTATCTAGAGATTTATTGTAAGGAATTGGCTCATGTGATTGTGGAAGCTTGGCAATTCCAAAATCTGCAAAATACACTGGTAAGATGGGTACCCAGAGAGAAGTTTCAGTCTGAGTCCAAAGGCAGTCTGTCTGCTACCAGAATCCCTTCTTGTTAGGAGGAGGTCAGCCTTTGTTCTACGTAGGCCTTCAACTGACTGGATGAGGCCCACTCATGTTATGAAGGGTAATGTGCTTTACTAGAAGCTTATGGATTTAAATGTTAATCTCATTTAAAAAATACCTTCACAGAAACATCTGACTAATGTTTGACCAAATATCTGAGTGCCATAGTCTAGTCAAACTGACACATAAATTAACTATCACAGTGACCTTATTTGCAGATGTAATTAGTTAAAATGCAGTCCTAGGATAGACTTCAATCCAATATGACTGGTGTTCTTATAAAAAGGAAAACTTGGACACAGAGACAGACAGGCACACAGAGAAAATGCCACGGGAAGATGAAAGCAGAGATTAGGGTGCCAACAAACCACCGGGAGCTAGGAAGAGGCATGGAACAGATGCTTCTTCAGAGCCTTCAAAAGGAACCCATTTGCTGACATCTTGATCTCAGACTTCTAGCCTCCAGGACTGGGAGACAAATTTCTGTTGTTTAAGCCACCCATCTTGTGATACTTCTTCATGGCAGACCTAGCTTCCCATAACCCAAACAGTGCAGAAATAGAGAACAAAGATACCAACTCCTCAGCTTCAGAATCCACTATCCAACTATGGACAGAAGAAAAATCTGAAATAAGATATAAGCAGGCAGCACCCATTTCTCCCTGCTTTCTCTCCATCCACATCCTCCCCCACTTCCAAGCCAACAGATAAAGCCCTCAACCCGAATAGAGAGAGGACAGTTGAAGAGGAAATAAGAGAGTTAGACGCAGTGTGGAAGTTGTGCATCCTTTCAGTCCTCCCTACACGAGCCAGCTCACAGATGTGGGTGTGTCTGTTGAAGATACACAAGGGATTCCTTCTAAGTTTGGAGATCTGAGAATGGAAAGGACCTGTGCTCTGTATGATGGATGACGTGCAGGGCAACTGTAAGCTTGCTCCATTGTTGTGTATCAACCATGGGGTAGAAATGGCAGCATGTCATACAGGGCCAGAGGCTATCCTGAGTTCCCTGTATTCCTGAAGGGGTGTGGTGGCCATCAGAAAATACCCAAGACTCCTGAGTGAGACACAAGAGAGAGCAGGCCCATGGGGCCTTGAGACCAGAACGAGGGGACACTACATCAGAAGGGTGCAGCCCATGGTCAGGACTGCGGGAGATCCGGGAGGAATGTTTAGGCAGGATGGGGTGCATCTGAAGCAGCAGGCCATCAGAGCACCAAAAAGTAGGTGTCTAGCCACCACCCCCTTCCCAAGCCCTCAACACCATGTTGGCAAATGTGAAAGCAGCCAGATATTAGTGTCAGCTTCAGGGATAAGGAGAAAGAGGGAGAAGAAAATCTTGATTGTGAATCGGCTATAAAACCAGACTGGGGGCTTCCCTGGTGGCGCAGTGGTTAAGAATCCGCCTGCCAATGCAGGGGGCACGGGTTTGAGCCCTGGTCCGGGAAGATCCCACATGCCTCAGAGCAACTAAACCCGTGCGCCACAACTACTGAGCCTGCACTCTAGAGCCCATGAGCCACAACTACTGAAGCCCACCCACCTAGAGCCCGAGCTCCGCAACAAGAGAAGCCACCGCAATGAGAAGCCCGCGCACCACAACCAAGAGTAGCCCCCGCTCACCGCAACTAGATAAAGCCGCGTGCAGCAGCAAAGACCCAATGCAGCCAAAAAATAAATAATAAATAAATTTATATATATATATATATATATATATATATATATATAAAACAGACTGGCTAGGAAGGCACTGAATTTGACTGTGTGTATCTGAAAATAGCTAGATTAAATTTTCTGTATCAGTTTAAATGAGAATCAGATGGAAAATCTCCTTTCCTGGTCATACCTTCATACACGTGCAGATTTGTGCATATACATACACATTTGGCACCTGTTGGCAGAATCTGCTGTTTCTCCCTGACCACCATCTTCTGAATCAGAGCTCCCCAAGGCTGGGGACCTTAGGTAAGTCACCCCTTATGTTGTGCCCTGGGGAGGTCTATGACGGCAGTGATGGTCAGGTCCAGATGGCTACTGACCATCCATTCCCATGCCTCAGGCCCTTCCTCAGGACTGTTTATCCATGAATTTTTTCTTTTTATCTATTAAGCAGCCACTTTGCCTATGAATCCTCCACAGCCAGATGTCTGTGACATGATATCTATATTCTCACATTATCTGTTGAGAGACAAAGGCAGCAGCTTGAAAGGCTTAACTGGTAAGTTCTAAGTGGTGGTCCATAAAGTCATCAGAACAGAAGGCGTTATCTGCATGTGAACGTGCTTTCCAAGAAGTAACACACACATATTAGTAACATTCACATATTTCCTGCTGCTGCTGTGCTCCTCCTACTATTATTATCACATTTGTAGAGTAGGAGAAAGATAGCAGGGCTGAGAATCCAGAGGCCTGGCATCCATTCCCGGACCTCTACTAACTGGCTTTGGGAACCAGGGCAAGTCATCTAAAGTTTTTTCTTATCTAGGAAATGCAAAGCTTGTATAACTCACACAGGACTCAACTAGAAGATCCTTATGGCCCTTTCAAGCTCTAGAATTCTATGGTTTTACACAGTTCTTACATTTTCTAGTTGTTTGAGGGAACCTCGTGAATATAATCAAATGAATGTCCAGAAAACTTAATGATCTCTTAGGAGATCAGAGGAGAAAGAGTTTTCTTGTTTTTAATACAGTAGAAACTTGAAATGCAGGTTAGAGAGGGCCCACAAAAGTACAGAGGGTGGTTTAAAGCCCAACTGCTTGAATTGGAATTTATTTTTAATGTGGGTTTACCCACCACACAAACACATGCACACACACACACAAAAGAATCTCATATTAAGAGGTAATATGTTTCTAAAAATATGCATATTAAGTTAAATTTTTGTTAATTGAAATATTTTGATTACACAGAGAGTATACTAATTTTTTTCAAAAAGAAAGAAAACCCTAGTAAGTCCTCAAAGCTAAGCAAAACCAAACCAAACCACACCAAACCAACACAATTCTAAATTTTTGTCTTACAAGGACTCATATTATCATTTATTGGCTTACAATTAAGAGTTTTTTCCCTTGGAGGTCAGTTTTTAAATGAGGCATACCTATAAATGATTATGATGCAATAATAACAATGATTTTCATATGCTATTTGTGAATTTTGTTTACCGTTTTGAAGTTTTATTTCACATACAGTAAGTCTGGTTATCTGACACGCCTCAGCAGGAGTCATGATTTGTAGACACTTCTTTCAAATCTATTTATGCCTCTGGTTTTGAAAATGTAACACAACAAAAATTAATAATAATATCATCATCTACTCAGTGAATATGTGTTTCACCTGGCAACAGACCATTTGAGCTTTAGAAACGGGTATCAACTTGTACGTTTTCAAAACGAGGAAGTTACAACAGACCTTGAAGAACAGCTCATTTTGTAGTCTCACAGCAAAAGTCGAATGTTGGAATCGTAGGACATGAAGGATAAAATGAAAACCTTAAAAGCTACTGGAAAGAAAGACATATTTCTCAAAACAAAAACCACATCAGACTAACAACAAACTACTCGCAAGTAGGAACAGATGGCAAGAATACAGGGAGAAAATATCTTCAAGGAGTGGACAGAAAGTAACTGTCAACGTAGACTTACACACTCAGTTAAGCTATTAATTACAAGTGCAGGTAAAGTAAAAGGTATTATTACAAAGTACTTATTGCCCACTGACTGTAACTGAAAGAACTACTAAAGGATATAAGTAAGAAGGAAAATGCATCTAGAAAAAAAGGACTGAGATGCCAGAAGCAAAGACAGGCAAAGCAATCTGCAAAACATCTTGGTAAATATAAATATTGACAATGTTTATGGTTAAAATTCCAACCCTTTTTGATGTTTCAAACAAGGAGGAACTTAATTGTAAATAATGTGGAAAACACAGAAAATGGGAGGAGGAGTTTCAGATGGAAGTTAAAAACTAACCAAGGTCTCTGTTTTGGGAGGAGGAAAATAAAAATAATAATGATCTTAACATCTTTTTGAAAAATATAAAGTTATGTTTTATGTTAAAAAATGTATATTACAAAAACAATAGAAATGGAATGTGTATCTTCCAAGTTGATAGAGAGAAGATAAAGGAAAATAAAGAGAAGAGTGTTAGAAAAAGAGAAAGAAGTAAAGGTTTGGTTAATAGTAAAAAAAGAAATAAGAGTAGAAATGAGACTAAATATCTCGTCAATCAAAATAAATGTAACTGTAATTATTTGTTAAAAAGAAAGGGACTTTTAGGTTGAATTTTAAAAATCAAGGTATAACCTATCAATCAAGAATCATACCTAAAAATTTACATAGAAAGTTTGAAATAAAGACACACGAGGCTAATACTTATCAAAGCATATTTTGTTTTCCTCCTCCATAGCAGGACAGATTTGCATTGGGAGCTTGTATCAGAGACTCTAAGCTAGTTTGTTAGCATCTCGAGAGCTTTTTCATTCAAGCACCTCCACGACCAGCACAGTGCCTTACACATAGTATGTATCTAGTAAATGCTCACAGAAAGGGCAGATAGGAAATTTTGGAAAAGCATTTGAAATGATCTATCCCACCACTTAATTTTACATGTATTATGGGACATGTATTAGTTGACTTTCCCAAAGGTACACAGGTATTCCTACTACCTCTAGTAAATAAACATCCTATGCCCTACAGTTTACAATGGGCTTTTAACATTTTTTATTTAGGTATATTCATGTAAAAATGGACTGTGTACAACTTGACGAATTTTAACAACTGTATATGCCCCTGAAACCACCACAATCAGGATGCAGAACATTTCTATTACCCCAGGCCCTCTGAAGTTTACCCCTCCCTCCACCCCTGTCCCTAGGTAACCATGGATCTGCCTTTTGACATGATAGATTGGCTTGCATTTTCTAGAATTTTATGTAAATGGAGTCAAACAATACGTGCTCTTTTGTGTCTGGCCTCTTTTGCTGAGCATGATTTTGAGATTCATCCATGTTGTTGAATGTATCCGTAGTTCTTTTCTCCTTCTTCCTTCTTCTCCTCCTTCTTTTTTTTTGGCTGAGCAGTATTCCATTTTATGGATGCACCACAATGTCTTTATCCATTTGCCAATTGATGAACATTTGGGTGGTTTCTAGTTTGGGGTTGCAGTGAATTAAGCTCTATGAACATTTATGTGGACAAGTCTTCGTGTGGACATGGGTTCTCATTTCTTTTGGGTAAATACTTAGAAGTAGAATGACTGTATAGTAGGTTTACTTCTTTTTTTTTTTTTTACCATTTTTATGGAGATATAATTAACATACCACACGACTCACCCATCTAAAGTGTACAGTTCAATGGTTTTTAGTACATTTAGAGAGCTGTGCAACCATCATCACACTGAATTCTAGAACATTTTCATCACCTGAAAAAAAGCCCTCTTAGCTATTATCCTTCCACCACGTCATTTCCCACACCCACAACCACTAATCTACTTTCCATCACTAAAGATTTCCCTATTTTGGACTTTCATATGAACGGAATTGTATGATTTGTGGGTTTTTTGTGATGGCTTATTTCACTTACCATAATGTTTTCGTTGGTTCATATATCCTGTAGCAGATATCTTAATTCTTTTCTTTTTGACATTTTTTTTTAGAGCAGTTTTAGGTTCAGAGCAAAATTGAGAGGAAGCTAATAGAGATCTCCCATATACCACCCCGACACACACCACACATGCATAGCCTCCCCCATTACTGGCATCCCCACCAGATGGTACATTTGTTATAGCTGATGAACCTACATTGATACATCATTATCACCAAAGTCCACAGTTTACCTTAGGGTTCACACTTGGTGTTTTTATGTCTGCATAGTATTTCATCATATGTGTACATCACATTTATTGATCAGTTCATCAGTTGAACATTTGGGTAGTAGGTTTATTTTTAAGAAACTGCTGAACTGTTCCCCGAAGTGGTCGTACCATGTATATTCCCACCAGCAGTATATGAGAGCTCCGGTTGCTCCATATCCATGCCAACACTTGTTATTTTCAGCCATTCCTGCTGTTGAGAAGCAGTTCATAGCCAGAATTGCTAACTAGAGGGCTGTGGGTATAAATCAGGTCACCAGGCTCTCTGGTCTCTGGGCAGGTAAGGGTAATAAGGACATAGCTTCATGCTTAGGCAAAGGCAGGGACAGTAGAACTGTGTACTTGAGCCTGAAGAATGAGACTCACTTTTGGTGCCCACAGGGAGTTAGTGACACTGACGACATAGTCTCCATCTATTCAGCCCAGTGCTTTGTGTGGGACGGGATTACTATATACACAGCTGACAGGCACGGGACATTCAGTCGCCTGCCTCCATGCAAATGTAGGGAACGAGGCCAGGAAAAGCAAGTCATGGCCTGATTCTTTCATGCAGGGGGAAGTCCCAGTTCTTTCTTGAATGGCCTATTCTGGGCTGGGGGAAAATCCCTCCCTCTTTTCTACCAGGTACAGTGGGGAACAGGCTAGAGGCACATTTTCTTGGCTTAATTGTTCTATCCTAAGCTTAACCACCCATTTGGAGATGAAGAAAAAACATTATTCCACTGTCCCCAATCTTGGAGCTGATCAGGAGGGTTCTGGCTAAGCTGGTTAAAGAGAACTCTGAGACAGCTGCTGGAAAGCGGAGTTCCCACTGGATCCTACCTCATACCTGAAGGAATGTCTCCAAAGAAATCAGAGGCCCCCATTGGAAATAAAATCATAAAAGTATGTTTTAGTCTAATCAGGCTGCTATAACAAAATGCCACAAACTGGGTGCCTTATAAAAAACAGAAATTTATTTCTCACAGTTCTGAAGGCTGGAAGTCTGAGATCAGGATGCCAGCAATGGTCAGGTGAGAACCCTTTTCCCATTGCATCTTCACATGGTGGATGGGGAGCTAGCTCTCCGGGGCCTCTGTGGTGTCTCATTTATAAGGGCACTAATGCTTTCCATGGGAGCTCCATCTTCATGACCTAATCAACTCCCAAAGGTGCCATCTCCTAATACCATCACATTGGGATGTCAACATATGAATTTTAGGGAGCTACAAACATCCAGACCATAGCAAAGTACTAGAAGAAAATATGAAATTTAAAAAATTATCTCAGAGAGAAGGTTTTGTGTGCTACTTAGCCATGGAATACAAGATGATAAATTTGACTATATAAGAATTAAAAATTTTTTACATGGCCAAAATTCCTATAAACAAAGTCAAAAATAAAATGATAAGCTGGGAAAATATTTGCAATGCCTATTACAGACAAAGTGTTAATTTCCTTAACATATCAAGACTTCCCACAAGCCAGCAAGAAATGTACCCAAAATCCAGTAGAAAAATGGTAGAAATGAACAGAAAAGCCACAGAAAAGGAAACAGTACTGATTCCTTAATATTGGGGAAAGATGCTCAACTCTACTCATGAGAAGGGAAATGCAAATAGAAAAGAGATACTGATTTTTGCCTGGAGGTGGACACCACATCCAGACAAACTCTGTCACGAACAATCACACCTCCTCTCTATTCTTCTAAGGGCCCTTTCATCTTTCCTAAAAATCACTTTCTCTCCCCTAAGATCATGTACATCCCCCTTCCCCTTCCCCTATTAAGATGGTGTTTAAACCTGAATTCTAAGCCACTGTGGGATTCACTCACTTTCCCCTGGCTATCTCCCCTGGGTCCATGAGGTATACATGTTAAAACTTCTCTTGTTAATCTGTCTTTTATTACAGGGGTCTCAGCTAAGGACTTAGAAGGGCAGAGGGAAATTATTTTTTCCTCTCCTACAGGGCCTTGGCTTCAGAGGACCCCATCCGGGGATGTTCAGGACCAGTCAGGGAGTGAGTGTTCCTGAGGTTCCGGAAGGGAGGAAGGCTGTGGAACTTTATTTCCTCCTCTGAAAGAGCGGAGGGTCTCTCAATGGTTGGGTGTTCTGGGTGGGGGAGAGAGTGGCACAGGGCAAGGGAGCAGAAAGTAAATTTAGTAAGTTCGCAATATTTTGCTCAGTGTTACACGTGAAGCAACCAGGATGCAATGAATATGAGCTTCTCTGGCCTGGAAAGGCTTGCCAAGACTGGCTGGAGACAAATATGTGGGAGAACCATGGGAGTGGGGTGCTAAAGCCATGTGCGTGCTGGTCCAGTGGCCCACAGGGGAGCCATTGTAGAGAGCTGCAAGAAGCTTCATGCCATCAGCATGGCCACTGCCGCTGGGAGCGTGAGCCGGGCCCTGAGTGCTTTCTGCCCAAGGCAGGCCTGCAGTGTACAGGTGCTTGAGTGGTGCGACCTGGGTGTCCCATCCTAGGGTTTGGATCCTAGAAGCCCATGGTTCCAGTACTGGATGAACAGGGACCATGGACAGAGCTTCCCCACAGATATAAAGATGGCTGGGTTTGTTGGCTCTCCCCTCACTGCCCGCGGATCTGCTTAAGGAGCTGGACTCTGGAACATTCACAGCAATGCTTCTTCTTCTCATCTTAAGTCTGTCGTGTTTCAAGTACATTATCGATAACGTAAGCGTTTGTAGGCTGCAAGCAGTCCATCCGTAGCTAAGCGTGTTCCAAGGTCCAACTTAACACAGCTTCGGAACATGATTCCTTTGCTAGCAAATTAGACACTTGCAGTAGCTGGATGCCAGGAAAGTCCCTTTAAATACTTTAAGGGCCTGAACCATGGCTGATGCGGGAGAAGACTCCCCGGGTCTTTCATGTGAAGCTGGAGGGGTGCCTGCCCCAAAGATTCTGGCCCTGCCCTCCAGCTACCTGATCCATCTCACCCGGCTGAGACCTAGGTGGAACCAGGATTCAGCATCTCAGAGGTCAGGAACAAGACAGCAAGGGGCATCCGGGTCCCTTTCAGGCTCTGTGTGATTCTGGCCCAGTTGGGTCCTTGGTGCCAGGACCACAGGCTTTCAGAAGGAGATTTGAGCTGACAAACGGACAACAGAACATCATAATGGCAGAAACAACCTCAGGGCTGGAAACAGACGCTGTAATCACAGGAGAAAAAACCCACAACAAATTCCAAAATTTGACCCTTAAGATCCCTGGATCAGGGAGGGGAAGGACGGGGAGATTCCCCTTATGGTAGAAACAGGGTAACATGAAGAACGCTGTGCAGTCAAGCTGAAAATTAAACAGACGTGAGTTTCTTTAATTCAAAGCCTTAATTATTCTGACGTCTTCCATAACTTAATCTAAGCCATCACGTCAGCTTTAATTATGCATAATGAAATGGATTACTTACAGTAAATAATATGATAGGAAAAACTGAGAGGTGAGAATTGGTAACTTAGCAACTGTTTATTCATCTTTTTCTTCAGCCCATGTTTATTGACTACCTACTATGTTGCAGCCTTTACTACAGTCCTATTAGGAAAAATATAGCATATACTATGGGCCAGTTTCTTTTACTTCATTAGCTCATGGACTGCTTGCAATAATACTGCATCACAGGTATTATTCTCCCTGATTTATAGAAGTGGAACTGAGATTCTGAAAGGGTAAGTAACTTGCCTAAGGTCACACAGAAAAAACTTTTTTTTTTTTTTTTTTGCCATTTACCTATTTTAGAGAGAAACATACAGACTGACATTTTGAATCTTAACTCCTGTTTTTGTTTTTGTTTTGGTCGCACCGCACAGCTTGTGGGATCTCAGTTCCCCAACTCAGGATTGAACCTGGGCCGTGGCGGTGAAAGCCTGGAATCCTAACCACTAGGCCACCAGGGAACTCCCTTAACTCCTGTTTTACACAGGAAAAGTCAATTTTTCCTAAGGGAAAAATGAGTGACCAAAATTGTCCTTTTGGGAAATTAACCTGACAGTTGCCTGTAGGATGCATCGGATGCTACAGAGACAGTCCAGGTCAGAGGCCAGGACCTAAGTCAGAGAGGTGGCAGCCAAACTGGAAAAAGAAGCTACATGGGGCACTGTGGAGGCTAGAAGGGGCTCGATGAAGATTTGGACATGATGGGCAAGTTACTCATCCTCTCCGAGCCTTAGTTTCCTTGTGCCCAGAAGGGGCTGTAACCGGTTTATTTAGCAGTTTCAATCCAGGGGCATATAAACAGAAATGTTTTTATTTTTCCTCCAGTCATCATTTTTAATCTGCCTCTACTACATCTCCCTTTCTTGTTTCTTAATATCTTGCTTCCCAGTCACTTTCAGTTAGTCATCGTCCTTGATAGTCACAGCTTCCATCTCAAACTCAGTTCTCATTTCCAGCCTCTCCCCTGCTGCACCCTTGGCGCCTGGGCGTGGGGTGTGGCCCTGCTCCCTTGCCCTGGGGGGGAAGGTGGGAAGGAGGGAGAGGAAAGGGGATGAGCGTGGCTCCCTAACTGGCCCTCCTTGCTGTCTCCCTCCATTGGTTGTGGTAGCTCTCTGGGTTCATACAGACTAACTAGCCAGGGGTGACCTCTGTGTATCCAAATGCTGGTTCACTAGTGGGGCACACGTGCTCTTCAGAGCACCTGGGGGTCTCCCCACGGCTCACGTCCCTGGTGGGGAGGAACAATGCCCCCATCCATCCCCTGCCACCAGCCTTGGGCTGCTGGGCACCCCTCTCCCAGCAGGCAGTTCTCGAGTGAAAGGAGCAGGAGAGAGGGTCCAAGTCCTGCTTCCTTCCACTCTGTCCACTGTCTTCCTCCTGCACCATGTTGAGGGCAGGGGCTGCTCCACCACCACCTTCCCTCTGCACAGCCACCGCTCCTTGTCTGGGTGGAGGCTGGACTCGAGCTGTGGTTCACTCACCGGGTCTTGTAGCCTGGCACAGGGCTGCATGAGGCATGAAAGCACTGCACAGGGCAACACCTGGCCCCAAGGGATAGGCCACATCACCCTGCAGTGGGCAGAAGCTTCCTTCAAAATCTTCCTCCACTGACATCTTTGAGGGCTGGAGGGGTGGTGGATGGAGTCAAAGGGCAGTGTCTACAGTTGCAGATCTGCCTTGAGGAGGGGTCTGGCCCTTGGTTCCTCTCTTTATTTTATTTTTATTTATTTTTATTTTTTGACTCCTCTCTTTGGAATGAGTGCTTTAGTCTCCAACTCTGAGCCTGACTCATAAATTCAGGAGAGCAGAAAAATTCCTACTTGCCTACCCCTGTTTCTGAGAATGACAACGTGCCTGGTGACAGGGAGCCCATCATGGATGACTCTGTTTATGTCCAGCTTTTACCATCCACTCTTTCTTTGCTCTTTTGACTTTTATTCTGGGGTTCTCTGTACAGATGCATGGTGGGTGTGGACTTTTTTTTTTTTTTTTTTTTTGCGGTATGCGGGCCTCTCATTGTTGTGGCCTCTCCCGTTGCGGAGCACAGGCCCCGGACGCGCAGGCTCAGCGGCCATGGCTCACAGGCCCAGCCGCTCCGTGGCACGTGGGATCTTCCCGGACTGGGGCACGAACCCGTGTCCCCTGCATCGGCAGGCGGACTCTCAACCACTGCGCCACCAGGGAAGCCCGGGTGTGGACTTTTAAGATGGACCCCTAGCTGACCAGGGCTGGTTGGCTGGCCTCTTGGTACCATGTGGTCACAGAAGGGGGGAATCAAAGAACAAACAGTCCTGTGGTGTTTGGAGTCTCCCTTAGTGACACTAAAGCCTGTGTTTGATTTCTCGCATGGTAACAAAACCAGGAGGGGAAGGTGAGTGGCACCTGGAATACACTCTGGGTGTAAGGCAGGTTTCAGGTCCTGGATAACACGCTGGAAGGGTGCACAGAAGTGAACTAAAGATGCAGGAGGCCATCCTCTTCCTGCTTCTCCTGGGCGCCCTGTCAGGTAGGAACTCTGTTTTGCCACCTGTCTTGGCCCATTCAGTTTGCTTGATATCATTGTGTAATAAAGTCCCCAAAGAGGAAATTGCCTCTGGGAGGCTTTGTTCAAGTGTGGGCTTCTCAGCATCAGGGAGCCCTGAGAGGCTGGGATGGCGTATCTGGAGAAGAGGGTACCCAAAAAGCCACCATCTAATCAATGTTCATACAGACTTCACTTCCCCTCTTGTGCTAACTGGCCTGTGTGGTCCTTTCAACACCTAAAATTGGGGAAAGAATTTTCCTAGTAGGGCTTTTTATGTATGTCAGCCAGCCTTTGTGGAGATTCTGGCCTTACTCTGGAGCCTTCTGGGGGCAAACTGAGGTTGCAAATCACCCTATGGGAAAACCGAGGTACTGAGGGGCTAGTGTCTCAAGTCTTGAGCAAAGAAAATTTCTGATAGAAGCCAAAGATTCACCTCGTGCTTCTGGCACTCCCTCTTCCTAACTCAAGAGCTTCAAGAATCTTGGATGATTTTTCAGTGTTGTCAGCTTGTATTACTTAAATTGAGCCTTTTAAATTAAATCTTATTTTTGAGTAGGTAGTATATGCATTATGTATGGAATTCAATCATGTTAAATTTGCAGATTAATTTAGGGATAATTTACATCTTTGATGAGTTATATAGTAAAAATGCTTAGAGGAGTGTCTGGTACCTAGTAAATGCTTAGTAAATGTTAGTGATTATTATGTATGACATTGAGTCTTCCTATCCAAGAACAGGGCTCTAGAAACTTGTTCAAGTCTTCATTTGTTTTCTCAGGAGTATTTGGAGAGTTTTTCTTTCATATAAATCTTGCAAATTCTGATTGTTTATTTCTAGTTCTTTTTCTTTTTAGCAGTTGTAAATAGAATTTTCTCTTCCCTCTTACCTTTCAATTGATTGTTATATAATGTATGGAAGTTTTTTGATGAATTATCTTATTATTTGTAATGATGTTTCAGTTGATTCTCATGCATTTTCCAGGTTTGAAGATGATAAATATTTGTTCTTTTCCTCATTTGTTTTTTTTTTAGTCTCTTATTTCTTTCTCTTATCCAACTACTGGGCCTGTATCTTCAGATTGTTGTTCAATAATGATGAGTGTATACTCTTGTCTTGTTCTCCATGAAGGATGATGTTAGCTTTTGGTATGAAATAGCTTTGGGTATGTTTTATATGTTAAGGAGATAACTTTTATTCTTATTTAGGCTATTTGCTTGTAAGTCAAAATGGATTTTTAAATCAGATGTTTTTTCAAGATCTATAGAAAGGACCACTTGATTTTCCTCTTTGACCTGTTAATAACATAAATAAATCATGGTTTCCTAATAATATTGAACTGTCTTTAACCTTGGGCTTTTAGAGGGCAGGAGGAACTGTGAGTGTGAAGCTGGGCCTTGAGCTTCTCAGACTCTCACTTGAAGTAAACATTGGAGATATTCCCAGAAATATAGGCTTTTAGGGTCATAATCATTTGAGTTAAGAGGTGACATTTATTGTCATTGGGGGAAGAGTGAGGTTAGGAAGAATCCATCATCTTATACTGAAACATTATCATTTGGAATCTTCTCATCAGATGTGTGAAAGGAACAGATCACAAAAGTTTGCAAGAAATACTTGAGATTCTTTATAAAAACCACACTCCAATCCCTCCCTCTCCAAAAGACCATGCACTGTACTGCACTTTTGCCTCCACAGGTCAAATCCTACTTTTTGGAAGGTCTACTGTGATGCAGACTGTTTCTCTCTCACTTTCTTAGGTGAGTCTGAGAACCTGATCCTTACCCTTGATCTCAAAAACATCAGGGTCACAGAGGATTGGGAGAGGGGAAGAGCCACACCAGTCCCTGCCTTTGGGGAATTGGAAACACACATCACCAAAATAATCTCAAACAAAGTAACATTCTCCAGTATCCTTTTTCCTCTCGTTTGGTCTAACTCCTATGCATCCTCCAAGGCCCAATCAGGCCCAACCTCCTCCATGGAGCCTTCCCAGATTGCCCTAGCTCTTGGTGCACACTCTCCCTGCTGCACCCTGGAGTTCCTTTCGTCTACACATGGAATGCATTTTAAGGGTTTAGTACAGAGCCTAACACAGAGTAAGTGCTCAATGAAAGGTAGCAGGAGTTATACTATAATTCATCCGTTATGTGTCTGCCCTGTCTCCTCAAGTGGAATGTCAACCCTACAATAAGAGGTTTCACGTTTCTTCTTGCTCTGTGGTCCCTGGGTGCCAACACATATAGCGTAGCTAATAAATGTTGTTTTTGTTGATCATTATCCCTTTGGGGACCTGTTTTTTCCCCCACATTTACTGATATCCCCTAAATGCAGATATTTAGATCATCTGCCTACTTAATATTGGCATTGAGATTGGCTTCTGTCTTTTTCACCTCCTAGTAAGATGAGGGAAAGAAAACATTTTCTCTTTGGGATGCTAAAGTGTCCCATTCCAGTGACAACTTAGAAAGGAAGGCCCTAAAAGAACATAAACTACACAAGACTCCCAATTGTAGCAGGGGAAAGAGTTGAGATGAAACAATCTCTGGCTCCATCCATACCAAAGGACCATGTGTCATTCGTGGGAGATAGAGGACTTAGCAAAGGCCCCTTGGTGTATTTAAATCCACTGCACACTGAAGTTGTCTCCACTTTGAGAAAGTCTCCAGGGAACTAGCTTTTGTCTGAGTCTCAGGGAAATGAAAAGTACCAGTGTGTTTAATGGAAGAAGGGCTCCTTGGTAGCTGGAAGACCCACAGGAACATGAAAACGTTACCAGGCCCACTGACCTGAGTTTTGTCCACGGAGCACCAGGTGTGAGGCCATCTTGGTCTCTCTAGGACAATCCCCAAGTCTGCCATCTGGGCCTAGACCCCTGCTAGGTGGTGTCAGGAATCAAAAGAGGCCCCAGGCTCAGTGTATTTTGCTGCTGAGGAAGCAGGTGCAACCCCTCCTGAATGCTCTTATTAATTTGAAAAGGCAGGAAGGTATAGTCCATTTCCAGAAAGTCTTTCTGTGGGTGATTAATCCTTTGAATGGGATCCAAAGAACATTACAAAAAGTTTCTACTTTTTCTCTCATGTCACTTTCCTATTCAGACAACCTCAGAGAAGCAAAAGGCCATCCCTCCTCTCAGTCCTCCCTCCCTCTTCCTTTTCCATGGCAACCCAGTTGTCTCCCCCTCACCTCCAGCTGAAGCACTCACTTCCTGGAATCTGCCTGCTTTTCCACCTCCAAGGAGCTGCAGGAGGTTTGTGAGAAGCCAGCCCCCCTCAGGCCAGCACCAGAGTGACGTGGCAAGACGAACAACCCCCGCTCCCATTAATGATGACCTAGAGCCATTTACACTGTAGGTGTAAGTGCAGATTTCACAGAATCATTACAAGACTCACCATCCTTTCTTCTGTGTCCTACTAAGGGCTCCCTTCTATTAGCCTTTGCGGGGTAAAGAATCAGCCCCCCAAAGTGGGTGGGTGAGCATCCCATCCAGGAAGGCATACACTGTGGAAATGAAAGACATAGGATAGGAAGACATTGCATATAGTGAAACAACACTGTATAATGTTTTCTAGTATGCTGAGTGTATGCATTTTCTTATACAGTACCTGTG
The DNA here is from genome assembly GCF_008692025.1 of Phocoena sinus. Lineage (NCBI taxonomy): Eukaryota > Metazoa > Chordata > Mammalia > Artiodactyla > Phocoenidae > Phocoena > Phocoena sinus. The sequence goes on from NC_045771.1 coordinate 89,407,084, forward strand.
ACAGGGAATTCCAGTAGGGCTGCAGTTAGTCTGAGTGGCTTTGGTAAAGTTCCTGCACAAAGCTGACTCCCGTTCGAGGCAGGAAGTCTGCTGATTAATAGCACTGCTTTGTAACCACGGCTTCCGGGAGTTTGGGGACAGTTTGCAGCGGCCTGGAAGCATTGTTATTGATGACGGTGAGACTGATGATTGGCACCTGGCCTCGGTGAGCTCCTCAGAGGGCTCTGCTCTTGGTGCTGGTTATGTAATAGGATGGTACCTACAGGAGCATCAAAATAGAAACAGTTCCAGCAGAGACTCTAACTTGGGCTCACTGTTTCCAGGGTATCAGTGACTATGTTGGTGGTTCCTGATCTGAGCAAGTGCACTTTGTTCTGGCTCTTAGGGACAAGAGGACAGCAGAAGCTGGCACCGGGCCTCTCCCGTCCTCTTGCTACGAGGCAGTGTTCAGCTGGGATGCACATCTTTACTTTAATGTTGTTGCTATACCGTATCCTTTTTCTGTAATCAACTATAGATGTGGAAGCATTCTCATTTGGGTCCTGTGTGTCTTCTTGAACAATTAGAGTGTTTAATGGCTACTGTCAGTGTAGCAACACAGCCCTGAGAGATAGAGTTGACAGAGGGCCCAACAGAAATTAAGGGATCAGCCTAAGGTCACATAGTCAAGTAGCAGCAAGGCACAAAGCAGCTCTGATTCCAAATCCTTCTCTTTTCACAACACTCCTCTGACTTCTTTTACTACCATTTGGATTGGTTAATAGAGAGAATGAAGAGGTATTTATCACCTCAGGTGAGACCTGCCCTGTGTACCAAAAGCAGAGCTGTAAGTAAGAGCTGCTGCATCCCCGGAGGGAGAACATGGCATTGCCCCACACTTCCTGGACCACGTCATCAACTTTGGTGTCAGAGATCCAGATGGTCAGCTTCCTCCCCTGGAACCGAGGCTGCGGAGGCCTTCATTATCCCCACACGTGCTCCAGGGAGGGGGCCTCCTTGGTTCCTTTCTGGCAAGGCAGTGGTTTTGCTCATTTGGAAACAAGCGAGCCCATCATCCAGCCAGCTCTCAACCACAAGCGAGATGTTTCAGTGGGCTCACTGACTGATAATAAACCTTTTTTTGTGCTTTTTCTTTTTCAAAGTGTACCCGTCAAGCAATTATAATTTGCTTCTTAATTAAGATGCATGTGTAAGTCAAATTCCATTAAAGCCTCTTTCTTGCTCTCAAGCACTCAGACCACCAGAGAAAGTTTGGAACACCAGTCTCAAAAGGAAAGTGCATGATGTCTTAGGGAGAGTGGGCCCCTGGCTCCCAACCTTCCCTCTGCCACCGATTAGGTGGGTGCCTTTGGACACACACCTTAAAAAAAAAAAAAAAAAAGAAAAGAAAAAAAAGTTTAAAGTCTTTACTGGAGTATAACTGCTTTACAATGGTGTTAGTTTCTGCTGTATAACAAAGTGAATCAGCTATACGTACACATATATCCCCCTCTTGCGTCTCCCTCTAACCCTCCCTATCCCACCCCTCTAGGTGGTCACAAAGCACCAAGCTGATCTCCCTGTGCTATGCGGCTGCTTCCCACTAGCTATCTATTTAACACCTGGTAGTGTATATATGTCCATGCCACTCTCTCACTTCGTCCCAGCTTACACTTCCCTCTCCCCATGTCCTCAAGTCCATTCTCTACATCTGCATCTTTATTCCTGTCTTACCCCTAGGTTCTTCAGAACCTTTTGTTTTTCTTTTAGATTCCATATATATGTGTTAGCATACAGTATTTGTTTTTCCCTTTCTGACTTACTTCACTTTGTATGACAGAATCTAGGTCCATCCATCTCACTACAAATAACTCAATTTCGTTTCTTTTTATGGCTGAGTAATAGTCCATTGTGTATATGTGCCACATCTTCTTTATCCATTCATCTGTGAATGGACACTTAGGCTGCTCCTATGTCCTGGCTATTGTAAATAGAGCTGCAATGAACATTGTGGTACTTTATTCTTTTTGAATTACGGTTTTCTCAGGGTATATGCCCAGTAGTGGGAATGCTAGGTCATATGGTAGTTCTATTTTTAGTTTTTTAAGGAACCTCCATACTGTTCTCTATAGTGGCTGTATCAATTTACATTCCCACCAACAGGGCAAGAGGGCTCCCTGTTCACCACACCCTCTCCAGCATTTATTGTTTGTAGATTTTTTGATGATGGCCATTCTGACAGGTGTGAGATGATACCTCACCGCAGTTTTGATTTGCATTTCTCTAATGATTAGTGATGTTGAGCATTCTTTCATGTGTTTGTTGGCAATCTGTATATCTTCTTTGGAGAAATGTCTATTTAGGTCTTCTGCCCATTTCTGGATTGGGTTGTTTGTTTTTTTGATATTGAGCTGCCTGAGCTGCTTATGTATTTTGGAGATTAATCCTTTGTCAGTTGCTTCGTTTACAAATATTTCATCCCATTCTGAGGGTTGTCTTTTCATCTTGTTTATGGTTTCCTTTGCTGTGCAAAAGCTTTTATGCTTCATTAGGTCCCATTTGTTTATTTTTGTTTTTATTTCCATTTCTCTAGGAGGTGGGTCGAAAAGGATCTTGCTGTGATTTATGTCATAGAGTGTTCTGCCTATGTTTTCCTCTAAGAGTTTGATAGTGTCTTGCCTTACCTTTAGGTCTTTAATCCATTTTGAGTTTATTTTTGTGTATGGTGTTACGGAGTGTTCTAATTTCATTCTTTTACATGTAGCTGTCCAGTTTTCCCAGCACCACTTATTGCAGAGGCTGTCTTTTCTCCAGTGTATATTCTTGCCTCCTTTATCAAAGATAAGGTGACCATATGTGCATGGGCTTATCTCTGGGCTTTCTAATCTGTTCCGTGGACCTATATTTCTGTTTCTGTGCCAGTATCATACTGTCTTTATTACTGTAGCTTTGTAGTATAGTCTGAAGTCCAGGAGCCTGATTCCTCCAGCTCTGTTTTTCTTTCTCAAGATTCCCTTGGCTATTTGGGGTCTTTTGTATTTCCATACAAATTGTGAAATTTTTTGCTCTAGCTCTGTGAAAAATGCCATTGGTAGTTTGACAGGGATTGCACTGAATCTGTAGATTGCTTTGGGTAGTATAATCATTTTCACAATGTTAATTCTTCCAATCCAAGAACATGGTATATCTCTCCATCTGTTTGTATCATCTTTAATTTCTTTCATCAGTGTCTTATAGTTTTCTGCATACAGGTCTTTTGTCCCCTTAGGTAGGTTTAACCCTAGGTATTTTATTCTTTCTGTTGCAGTGGTAAATGGGAGTGTTTCCTTAATTTCTCTTTCAGATGTTTTCATCATTAGTGTACAGGAATGCAAGAGATTTCTATGCATTAATTTTGTATCCTGCAACTTTACCAAATTCATTGATCAGCTCTAGTAGTTTCCTGGTAGCATCTTTAGGATTCTCTATGTATAGTATCATGTCATCTGCAAACAGTGACAGCTTTACTTCTTCTTTTCCGATTTAGATTCCTTTTAGTTCTTTTTCTTCTCTGATTGCTGTGGCTAAAACTTCTAAAACTATGTTGAATAATAGTGATGAGAGTGGGCAACCTTGTCTTGTTCCTGATCTTAGTGGAAATGGTTTCAGATTTTCACCATTGAGAATGATGTTGGCTGTGGGTTTGTCATATATGGCCTTTATTATGTTGAGGTAAGTTCCCTCTATGCCTACTTTCTGGAGGGTTTTTATCATAAATGGGTGTTGAATTTGGTCAGAGCCTTTTCTGCATCTATTGAGACAATCATATGGTTTTTCTCCTTCAATTTGTTAATATGGTGTATTGCATTGATTGATTTGCGGATATTGAAGAATCCTTGCATTCCTGGGATAAACCCCACTTGATCACGGTGTATGATCCTTTTAATGTGCTGTTGGATTCTGTTTGCTAGTATTTTGTTGAGGATGTTTGCATCTATGTTTATCAGTGATATTGGCCTGTAGTTTTCTTTTTTTGTGACATCTTTGTCTGGTTTTGGTATCAGGGTGATGGTGGCCTCGTAGAATAAGCTTGGGAGTGTTCCTCCCTCTGCTATAATTTGTAAGAGTTTGAGAAGGATAGGTGCTAGCTCTTCCCTAAATGTTTGATAGATTTCGTCTGTGAAGCCATCTGGTCGTGGGCTTTTTTTTGTTGGAAGATTTTTAATCACAGTTTCAATTTCAGTGCTTGTGATTTGTCTGTTTACATTTTCTGTTTCTTCCTGTTTCAGTCTTGGAAGGTTGTACCTTTCTAAGAATTTGTCCATTTCTTCCAGGTTGTCCATTTTATTGGCATATAGTTGCTTGTAGTAATCTCTCATGACCCTTTGTATTTCTGCAGTGTCAGTTTTTACCTCTCCTTTTTGATTTCTAATTCTATTGATTTGAGTCTTCTCCCTTTTTTTCTTGATGAGTCTGGCTAATGGTTTATCATTTTGCTTATCTTCTGAAAGAACCAGCTTTGAGTTTTATTGATCTTTTTTATTGTTTCCTTCATTTCTTTTTCATTTATATCTGATCTGATCTTTATGATTTCTTTCCCTCTGCTAACTTTGGGGTTTTTATTGTTCTTCTTTCGCTAATTGTTTTAGGTGTAAGGTTAGGTTGTTTGAGATGTCTCTTTTTTCTTGAGGTAGGATTGCATTGCTATAAACTTTCCTCTTAGAGCTGCTTTTGCTGCATCCCATAGGTTTTGGGTTGCCGTGTTTTCATTGTCATTTGTTTCTAGGCATATTTTGATTTCCTCTTTGATTTCTTCAGTGATCTCTTGGTTATTTAGTAGTGTATTATTTAGCCTCCATGTGTTTGTATTTTTTACAGATTTTTTCCTGTAACTGATATCTAGTCTCATAGCATTGTGGTTGGAAAAGATACTTGATATGATTTCAATTTTCTTAAATTTACCAAGGCTTGATTTGTGACCTAAGATATGATCTATCCTGGAGAATGTTCCATGAGCACTGGAGAAGAAAGTGTATTCTGTTGTTTGTGGATGGAATGTCCTATAAATGTCAATTAAGTCTATCCTGTTTAATGTGTCATTTAAAGCTTGTGTTTCCTTACTTATTTTCATTTTGGATGATCTGTCCATTGGTGAAAGTGGGGTGTTAAAGTCCCCTACTATGATTGTGTTACTGTCGACTTCCCCTTTTATGGTTGTTAGCATTTGCCTTATGTATTGAGGTGCTCCTATGCTGGGTGCATGAATATTTACAATTGTTATATCTTCTTATTGGATTGATCCCTTGATCATTTTGTAATGTCTTTCTTTGTCTCTTGTAATTGTCTTTATTTTAAAGTCTATTTTGTCTGATATGAGAATTCCTACTCCAGCTTTCTTTTGATTTCCATTTGCATGGAATATCTTATTCCATCCCCTCACTTTCAGTCTGTAGGTGTCCCTAGGTCTGCAGTGGGTCTCTTGTAGACAGCATATATACGGGTCTTGTTTTTGTAACCATTCAATGTCTTTTGGTTGGAGCATTTAATCCATTTACATTTAAGGTAGTTGTTGATATGTATGTTCCTATTCCCATTTTCTTAATTGTTTTGGGTTTGTTATTTTAGGTCTTTTCCTTCTCTTGTGTTTCCTGCCTAGAGAAGTTCCTTTAGCACTTGTTGTAAAGCTGGTTTGGTGGTGCTGAATTCTTTTTAGCTTTTGTTTGTCTGTGAAGGTTTTATTTCTCCATCAAATCTGAATGAGATCCTTGCTGGGTAGAGTAATCTTGGTTGTAGTTTTTTGTACCCTTTTTTTTTTTTTTTTTTTGTGGTACGTGGGCCTCTCGCTGTTGTGGCCTCTCCCATTGTGGAGCACAGGCTCCAGATGCGCAGGCTCAGAAGCCATGGCTCACGGGCCCAGCCGCTCCATGGCATGTGGGATCTTCCCGGACCGGGGCACGAACCCGTGTCCCCTGCATCGGCAGGCGGACTCTCAACCACTGCGCCACCAGGGAAGCCCCTTGGTTGTAGTTTTTTCTCTTTCATCACTTTAAATATGTCCTGCCACTCCCTTCTGGTTTGCAGAGTTTCTGCTGAAAGATCAGCTGTTATCTTTATGGGAATTGCCTTGTATGTTATTTGTTTCCTTTCCTTTGCTGCTTTTAATATTTTTTCTTTGTATTTAATTTTTGATAGTTTGATTAATATGTGTCTTGGCACGTTTCTCCTTGGATTTATCGTGTATGAGAGTCCCTCCACTTCCTGGACTTGGGTGGCTACTTCCTTTCCCAAATTAGGGAAGTTTTCAACTATAATCTCTTCAAATATTTTCTCAGTCCCTTTTTTTTTCTCTTCTTTCTTCTGGGACCCCTATAATTCAAATGTTGGTGTGTTTAATGTTGTCCCAGAAGTCTCTGAGACTGTCCTCAATTCTTTTCATTCTTTTTACTTTATTCTGCTCTGCGGTAGCTATTGTCACTATTTTATCTTCCAGGTCACTTATCCGTTTTTCTGCCTCAGTTATTCTGCTATTGATTCCTTCTAGGGAATTTTTAATTTCATTTATTGTGTTGTTCATCCTTGTTTGTTTGCTCTTTAGTTCTTCTAGGTCCTTTTTAAATGTTTCTTGTATTTTCTCCATTCTATTTCCAAGATTTGGGATCATCTTTACTATCATTATTCTGAATACTTTTTCAGGTAGACTGCCTATTTCCTCTTCATTTGTTTGGTCTGGTGGGTTTTTACCTTGCTGCTTCACCTGCTGTGTATTTCTCTGTCTTCTCATTTTAGTTAACTTACTGTGTTTGGGGTCTCCTTTTCGCAGGCTGTAAGTTCATAGTTCCCATTGTTTTTGGTGAATGCCCCCAGTGGGTAAGGTTGGTTCAGTGGGTTGTGTAGGCTTCCTGGTGGAGGGAACTGGTGCCTGTGTTCTGGTGGATGGGGCTGGATCTTGTCTTTCTGGTGACATCCCTTAAACTTATCTGTAGAATGAATGAACTGAATATTTGGTGAATTTTATATCTTATTAATTGCTCTATTTTTAGGGTGTGGACCCTAGCCACTAATTATTATTATTACTATTGCTTTAATACTGCTACTACTGCTTTTAATAGCAAGGAAGCTGGAGAAAGTGGGTGTTGGACTAAGAGTTGGGAGATCCAAGCTTGGCCACCTTTCTTATCAGTGTCCCTGGAGTGTCTGCCTCAAAGTTTTTAGGGTTCAGTTACATGACCCTGGCATACATAACTTTTTCCTGGGAAGAGAGGCCTCCAGATGAAGAGCAGAACAGCTCCGGCAAGAATGTCAGCAGAAAGGGCATATTCAAAGACACAGCCTGGTTTTATCCATACATGGAATAGGTAGTTCTCAACACAAAGTGCTTAAGGGCCACTGAATAGATCCACTTTTCCCTCTGAAATATTTCCCTCACTGCTATGTGAAATAGGACCACTCAGGGAAGAGCACAACAAGCTCTATAAGTGTAAGGAGGCAGCACGGAGCCATGCAAAGGAGTCCTGTCCTTGGAGTCAAAGACTTGGATTGGAAGGTTGGTTCTTCCATAGAATTAGCCTCTCAAACCTAGGGCTTATCCAAGTTATAATTAACGCAACAAGATCAATGGATACACTCCCCACGAAGCAAACTAGGAGCTTCAGCTGGAGATATTTGGGGAACACGGCCTCTCCAGTTTGCCACAGGACACGCAGCAAGGTTGGTGGCTGTGGTAATCTATCTGTTCGAGGTGAGGCTGTGCGGAGCCCTGAGTAGGGCTTAGCAAGCCTCTCATAGCCGAGCCCATATCAAGCTAATACTCCAGCACCATGCCTTATGCTGTTCCCCCAAATGGCCTCTTACAGATCACATCACTCAAATCTAACATCTTGGTCATGGGTCCAATCTCTTACCAGCTCCCAGCACCATCTTGTTATGCTGCTACCAGGTCATAGAATAACCACAATGCATCCCACATGCAGGGTCACCTGATGAGCATGGAGCAACAGACTGTCTGTAGTGGGGGACATGCAGTCTGTTATCTACAGATCCAGATGCATGAGCCAGAGCCCCCCATGGCCACTTACTGGGTGTGTAGTCTCAGGTGTGTGAAATGGTGGCAGCAATACCTACATCCAGGGACCATGGTTAGAATGGATGAAATCAGGCACACCTAGCATGATGCCCAGTGAGTAGGTGCCCAGTGAAGGTGAGTGGTTACTAGTTTCAGTCTGTTCCTTTGGGCCGGGCACTACCTTACCCCAGGCTATCCTTGAGAAAAATGTAGTGAGTTACACCTTTGTTTAAACATGCTCAGAGGCCTCCTTCCTCGTTGGCTAGAGGGGCACGAATCACTGGAGTGAGTGGGAGGGGGCAAGATCAGGTCGGGGGTGGGGCCCTTGGAGACAAATTGCCAACCTTTCATCTTGCTCATGACCATCTTGCCCTGCTGAGCTGGGAGGGAACACACTTGTGAACAGCTTGGGGGAGTGGGGTGGAGATTCCAGTGGTGGGAAAAGAGGGCTGGAGGAAATTATACCCACAAAACCCAACCCATCACAGCAGTTGATTATTTTTCTCGTTTTGAAAAACTATTTTGGGGAACTTTTTGCCTCTAAATACTCCAGGCATACTATTTTGCTGCTGGTTTTTAAATCACAAGAATGCTCTAATATTAAAGTCAATTTTAATAGATTAAAAAAATCCATTTGTATTCACATCACCCTAAACCTCAGCTGTTTTGACATTTCTGAGTCCTTGCACAGTCCTTGCCCATAAAATCGGGTAATGCCGCCAGCAAAAAATAACTTATGCATAATGCATTTTAGTCTCTAAACGAAATCAGATGATTTTAGATTTAGGAAAGCTTGTATCAGTGAATGTGTTTATATTTCACTTTCTCCTGCATTTCTACCTACCTCTCTGCATCCCCTCCCCCAAATTTGAAATAAAAACATTCTCTTATACAAGCCAACATTTTACCATGGCTTGTTTGTTTCTAGAAATTTTGCACCTTTCAGATCTTTCTACTGTTCCCCCCTACCTCCTCCCATTCCAGGAATTTTTGTCCCCAGTGGCTAACGGTGGCCAAAGTTGGAAGCTGGCTGAGAAGCAAGACCTCAGTGTAAATTTTGGCTTCATTACTTATTATTCACCATGTGTCCTTCAGCTTGGTTTCCTCATCTGTAAAATGATGACACTAATATTTATCTGAGAGGATTATTCTGAGGAGTAAATGAGAGAAAGTATTTTACATGATGCATTTATTTGGACCATTGGTTAAGTGGTAATTGTATTAATTTCCTAGGGATGCCATAACAAATTACCATAAACTGAACAGCTTAAAGCAGCAGAAATTTATTCTCTCACAGTTAAGGAGCCCAGAAATCTGAAATCAAGGTGTCAACAGGATTGGTTCCTTCCAGAGACTCTGAGGGAGAAGCTGCTCCAGGCCTACCTCCTGGTTTCTGGGGGTTGCTTGCCATGCCTTGGCTTGTAGCTACATCACTTCAGTTTGTGCCTCTTTCCTAACATGGGCTTCTTCCTTCTGTGTGTGTCTCTGTGTCCTATCCTGTTCTCATAAGGACACCACTCACTACATTTGGGGCCCACTCTAATCCAGCACGACCTCCTCTTAACTAATTACATTTACAAAGACTATTTGCAGATAAGCTACATTCTGAGGTTCTGGGTGGCCATGAATTTGGGGGGGCACTATTCAACCCCTACAGGAACCATCATTATGGAAGCATAAAGAATATGACCCACTGCTCTCCTCTGTGCTGGCAAAATCCTGCAGAGTGTCAAGGAGACCTTAGAGTGTCCTGAGGCTTTCCTGGAAGAAACACATTTTCTCTGACATCATAACATTCCCTGTTTATAACGCAGCCCAAGGTAATTCACGGGCCTGCCCTGAGTCTCTCACTACCTTCTCTGTGAAATGGGAGTCACTCTATCGAGCATGATGTACTGATCGACCCTCTCCATGATGCCCACAGGATCCAGTAATAATAAATCATTGTCCGTGAGATTCCTTAGGGATGTGGGGAGAGCTGGCATGATTTTGGAGTTCTCATGCACACTCCATTCTCAACGGCCTCTGAATCAAACACTGACATGGAGAAGGAAAATAAATTCTTAGAGACTCCCTGGCCCTTGTAAGACAGAGGATGCCATGGCCAGACTGGGTCCTCCAAGGGGTGTCTGTCTTCTAAGGCATCACATTTCCCTCTCCCTGGCTCTTCACAAAGGCTGGGAGAAACCAGAAAGGAAGCCGAGAGACAAAAGAAAGAGAGCAGCGTTATTTCCAGAATGACAGAAGCAGATTTCATGGTTGTTTGCTGGTGGTTGTTTTCTTGGCTTTGAGATGATCTCGCATTCCTGTTTCCAGCTCTTGGCAAGAGTCTTCATTCTTGGGGAGTGACCGGGTTCCAGTGTTGCCCTGAGCTACGAGTTGAAGCCACAGACCAAGCTACTAAGTCCTTGTTTCCAGCACAAGGCTTTGTGCTCATGTCATTTTGCATCCTTTTTAAATCCGCAGTGGGACATGCACTACACCTAATCCACTTACCTGCTACAAGCAACGTGGCAGAGAATTCTCCACCTGAGACTTCAGTGCACAAGTTTTCTGTGACATTATCCGCATCACTGTCACCTGTGACCCCAGGGTTTCCCCTAATCAACTCAAGTCCTCTCACTGAGGCCTTCAGGGTGAACTGGCTGTCAGACACTGACTTTGAGGTAAGCACCATCTTACTCCCAATAGGAGCTGCTCACAAAGAGGGGTCCTGAAGATGGGGTGGATGGGATTCTGGATCAGTGATCATTTCCTCCTCTTTCCCTGGTTTAACTGCCCCTCTTGTAAGATCCGGGCATTCTGTTTGGGGCACTCTACAGCCCTCTGTGCTAGATGCCCCTATAGCTTTGGACTTTTTCTCCATTTAATTCAGTCCAAATGAACAATATGTTCAATTTGTTACAAATAAAAGGTTTGTTTCTTATTGCCAACCACCCTCACATGATAACAGGTGTTAGAGGTGCTGACAGTAATTGAATTCTTTGGGTGGCACAGTTTGTGTGATGATCTCCTTAAAAACGAGGCCCTGATGAATTTGTACCTGGTGATTCTTCTTTTCTATGATTCTGTAATTTTTCAGAAGGAAATTTATGAGGAGACATTTCATATGGAAGAATGCACCCTTAACAAAAATATAAGTCTGGATGTCCAGCCATACTATGTGAATGTTTCCTCTTAGACAATTCAGACCCCAATCATTCACATTCAAGAGCCATGCCACTGCTGCTGTTTTCTCGTTTGTCATTTGGGTCTTTTCCAAAGTTTTCACTTCTCCTTAGGCAGGACAAACCTGCTGATTGCATGTCTACTGGTAACCCTCAAAGGCCTTCTAAGGATGTCTTTACGGTCTAGGTGTCTGGACCCGCTTGTACTGCATTATCCCCCAGGCCTACCTCATTCCTCAATGGGTGTAGGGACCTCCCACAGTCATCATCAGCTTTGCCCCTGCTCCCACCTGCCATTGCTCTGGGTTTCTGGTGGGACCCAGTGGGCCTGCTTGGTCTAGGCTTGGTTGCCTCTCTGAGATACATAAGGTGTTCTTAAACCCAGCTGATGATTAGAGCCACTAGGGGAGCTTTCAGAAAGTGTGCATATCTGGGCCCCAGAGCAGACCTGTGGAGCCCAGGACTTGGAGGCAAGAGCCCAGCATCTGGTATTCTCTGCACCCCAGGGGTGGGCCCTCTGGTATGCAAGGAGCACACATTCAGGAAGACTTCACCTCACCATCCAGTGTACATTCCCAGGGCCCACATACTGCTTCTGTGACTTCCCTGCCTATCTACCTGCTCCCTTGACATCTGGTTCATCTCTGACAGCTGTTGCTTATCTGTGTCTCTAAGCCTTGCCAGTTGCTTACACTTACAGAGCACGTAGTATACACCGGACACTGTGGAAAGTGCTTAACATGTGTTTACTCTTGTAATATTCACAACAAGCCAATGATGTTATTTGTATGATTATCTCCTTTGTACAGGTGGGGGAAATGATGCAAAATTTAACAGAGAGGTGAGATAACGTGCCCTGGGTTGTACAGCTACTGCTGTGCTGAAACTGGAAGGCAGGTAGTCTGGTTTTAGAGCTCTCACTATTTTTTTAAAGAGCTCTATTGAGACATAATACACATAGCATATAATTCACCCGTCTAAAGTACACATGTCAGTGGTTTTTACTCTATTCACATACCATCAGCACGATCTAATTGTAGAATGTTTTCATCACCCCAAAACAAAACCCCAAGTCCATTAGCAGTCGCTCCCCTGTCTCCTATCCCCCCAGGCCCTGGGAACCACTAAACTACTTTCTGTCTTAATGGATTTGCCTATTCTGAACCCCTTCACATGAATGGAATCATATTGTATTTGGTTTTTAATGACTGGCTTCTTTTCACTTAAGCATAAAATTTCAAAGGTCATACATGTTGTAGCATGGATCAATACTTCAGTCCTTTTAATGGCTGAATAATATTCCACTGAATGGATATACCACATTTGTCTATTTGCTCATCAGGTGACAGATATTTGGGTTATTTCCACTTGAGAGCCCTCATTCTCAGCCTCTTATAGTCTATAGCCTTTAATGATGAGGATGACCAAGCTATTTCAGATTTTCAGATGTTCTAAAGCACATTCAGTGGCTTCCCTGGTGGTCCAGTGGTTAAGAAGCCGCCTTCCAATGCAGGGGACTTGGGTTTGATCCCTGGTTGGGGAACTAATATCCCACATGTCACAGGGCAACTAAGCCTGCACGTCACAACTACTGAGCCTGTGCGCTCTAGAGCCTGTGCCACAACTAGAGAGCCCACGTGCTGCAGCTACTGAGCCTGCATGCTCTGGAGCCCGCACACCACAACTAGAGAGAAGACCATGCGCTGCAATGAAGAGCCCGCGTGCTACAGTGAAAGATCTCGCATGCCACAACTAAGACCTAACACAGCCAAATACATACATACATACATACATACATAAACATTAATTTAAAAAATGAGGGCTGTTTAAAAGAAAAAAAAGCACGTCCACATCCTGGTCTCTTAATTGTTACTACTAACACTGATATTATCACTATTAAAATTGCAAAACCCTATTCTAGAAATAACATCACAAAGAGACAGCAAGGTTAACTGCTGATTTGTCTGAGATCACAGAGCCAGAGAGAATGAAATAAGAACTTGACTCAGGTCTTCCCGTTCCCAGTGTCAGGCTCTGTCCCCTACACTGCCCTGCACATCTACTCCTGCTTGCATGAGCCCCCAAATCCTCTGCTATCATACCTGCCCTTCCCACATTCCATGTGTGATTCAAGCAGGGCTGTCAGTCGAGGAGGAGTTCTATCCCGTTCCTGACCTCTAGGAATGGAGAATTTCTGAGCCTCTCCACTGATCTAGATCACGTGTTCAGTGTACAGTCCCAGTCCTGGTGCCCTCCTGGCACCACAGCCAACAGCTGCCCAGGACCCCGTGTCGGTACTAGGATGGGCCACAGGTTCACACGTCCTGAAGCTGTTCTCAAGAATTTGTTGCTGCTCTCCAGAAACTACCCAGTATTATCAACCATCCCCTGCAAGAAGTCACTATTCTCCGACCCAAACTGCTCACAAGGGCTGTTCTTACAGAACACAACAATGCCATCTCTGTGGCAGAACCTGGCTCCTCCTTGACCCTCTGCAGGGTGACCTAGCCATAAGGTTCTGGGGTCTCTGGCCCAGAGGTCTGGTCACTGTTGGCCTTGGGACTCAGTCATGCAGGGCTTTCTGAGGGTGACCTCCAATCATGCCAGAGGCAGGCTGCCCTACTTTTGGACAGAGCTGCTGAGACTTCAGGGATGGGGGGTTAGGTGGATTAGTAATGCTGATGGTGATGATGATGACGACAAGTCACATTTATGGCGCATTTACCGTATGCCAGGAGTTCCCCTAAACATTTTGTGAACGCATTCATTTAATCCTCATAACAATGCTATGAAGTGGTACGCTATTATTACTTACATGTTAAAGGTGGGGAAACTGAGGCATAGAGAGGTTGAGCAACTCGCCCAAGTTCACACAGCTAACTGGTGGCAGACTTGAGATTTCAGGTCAGGCAGGTTGGCCCCAAGAACACTTGTTCATCGCCCCCAAGCCGTGCTGCCTCACTGTTGCCTCCCAAGAGGGATATCCAAGCCTCATCCAGCAGCGCATGTGGTTCACCTCTGGAGCAGCACCAAGAAGGAGAGCTCCGAGGAGTCAGGGAGGCGGGACTAACGGACATCCACGAGAGCTGTAAGGGCAGGCGCTCTCTGAGGCTGCGTGGCGGCAGCGCTTGCCCCCCTGCCATTGGCCCATCTCTGAGCTTAACACCGCTCTGTCCTCATCTGCTGTCGTGAGCTCTGTGGACCTTCTAAATTTGGTCAGCCTTGTCCAGAACAACCTCAAACTTAACACACCTAAAACTAAACTTATCGTCTTTTAGCAAAACTCTGCAGCCAGATTGCCCACCATCAGAGAGACTCCACCACTCCCAGCTGTGACCTTTGGAGTTCCTTCTCCTCCCTGCTCTGGTCTCCTGATGTGTGAAAGGGGGAAGTTTTTCCAACCTATGGTTATTGCGATGATTAAATAAAATACTCCACAAAATGTCTTGGCCAGAGCCTTGCACATGAACATTTAATTAATGCTGGTAAAGACAACAGCAAAAGCAACTTTTCCATGTGTTGGCAGCAACCTAATTCCTTTGGTTCCAAGATATAACATTTTAGACCTTTTTTTTCTGGCGGTACGCAGGCCTCTCACTGTTGTGGCCTCTCCCATTGCGGAGCACAGGCTCCCAACGCGCAGGCTCAGTGGCCATGGCTCACGGGCCCAGCCGCTCCACGGCATGTGGGATCTTCCCGGACCGGGGCACTAATCCATGTCCCCTGCATCGGCAGGCGTACTCTCAACCACTGTGCCACCAGGGAAGCCCTAGACCTTTTTTTGACTGTTCTATTTTCTTCCTCTAGGGTGTTAGAGCCAGGCCCCAAGGAGAAAGGCTGTCAATAGGTAACATTGGGGTGAAGGATCTGCAAGCATGGAGTTCAGGAGAGGACTCCAGGCTTAGGGAGCTGGAAGCTAGGGTGTAAATCAGGAAGCACAGAGGACCATTGTGACAGGGGCAGCTCTGGTGGATACACGTTCACTGAACAGTTTTCGACATCTAATGATAATGAAACTCAGCGTTTGCTGGGTGCTCGCTCAGCACCAGACAGGGATCAAAGTATTCCATGGATTAGCTTATGGAGTCCTCCCAGCAACTGCAGAAAGCAGATGCCATTAGTATCCCCACTTTACAGATGGTAAAATTGAGGCACGGAAAGGTTAAGTAATGGGAAGGCTGAGCTTTGAAGCCGGTCAGTCTGGCTCCAGAGTCTACACTCTTGACTCCTATGTTATGCTGCCTCTCACCTCCCACGTGCCAAGCAGAAAGACAGGTCATCTCCACTTGTGTGGAGGCCGGGCTGACCCTGTTCATTGGTGGTGACAAGATTACTGTGTTTTCCCCTCTCAACCCTCCTCCATACGTGCCCCCTCCACTGCATGTGCTCATTCACATCTGTGGCCATCCTCTCCTCTCATAATCAATCCAGATGGTACAAAGTCAAATACAATGCCCACCACCTCCTCCATGAAGTCCTCCTCGACTAAACACATCTCACAATGAACTTTTTTCCCCATGATTTTCCATAGTACCGTGGTCTAGCTCTTTGTTATAATACCTTGTATTATACTTCAGTTGTTTAACTAGGGCGAGAATTATTTACCTAACGATAGTCGTGTGGAAACAAAATCAGGGAACGGTCAGGTAACTTTCCCAAGGTCACAAAGAAGTCCAGTGGTGGAGACTGGATAGGAGCTAAGTGTTTTTCTCAGTAGAGGATACTGAATGCCTCCCTGCCTGGCCCCAGTTGTATTAATAACCAAAAGGTTCTTCTATGAGCATAAATTAAGATATTTATGAAATTTAGTCCTTGATATCTCAAAGGGCTCTGGGCCTTCTGGGAGCTCCACAGGCTAAGCTGGTGGCAGGGATGTGCATATAGATGTGAGAGGTCACAGACTGGCCTCCAGTTAACCTCAGCAGGGCCCTTCCACCATGGACCACAGGGGTTCCTGCTGGCAACAGTCTAGATTCCCGTGATATGTCTCTGGCCCTGGTGCTTGGTGCCCCTTCCACATCTCCACTCCAAAACACTTGTCTTGCACAGGACACATTTCTGACAGTGGAAGAATGTGTGGAAATGTACCAAAAACCCAAAGAGCCTGTTGGTGTAAGTAAATATCATTTCTTATTTCTGCAGATGTATCCTTCTCTTGTTTATCCTTAGATGTGGCCTTGGGAAACTTAGAGGGGAATGATGAGTCAAGACGTAACTTAACAGCAATCCCAGGGAAGTGCAGCATCTTATTCTTAAAGACAAGAAAATCAAACTTGTTCAGGGTAGCTAAGGGACTTGCCTAGGAGCCTACCCCAAGTAGTGACAGGTTTTAAATTTTTCGGGCTTTCCATCTCCAGTAGATGGAACTAGGATGTCTCCTGAATATTTGTCTTTCCTATGAAGAGCAGTAGCCCACAGAGGAGTCCCTTTAGTGAAGTGTTACGGGGTTTGTGTCAGAAAGACACAGGCAAAACCACCAGTTCCCCTGACAGTGAGTGAAAGATGGTTTCCAGGGTGCTGGTTGCCTCCTTCATAGTAATATCCCTTTGCAAAATGTGTGCATACAAAACAGATCTTCTTTCACATGGTTACTAAGAATTGTGCATTTGCTTTTAGGTTGTCACCACCGGGAAGGAACAACTAGATTTTGAAACAGGACCACGCATATTTGATTTGCAGATTTGTGTGAAGGATGACGTGGGTGTCACTGACCTGCAGGTCCTGACGGTCCAGGTAACAGATGTGAATGAGCCGCCTGAGTTTCAAGGCAACTTGGCAACAGGTAAGACACACTGGGGTGTACGATGCAGCCCAGACGGTGGCATCAGGCAGGACGCTGGGTGACACAGTGAAATAGAAAAGTAAATAAACAAGCAGCTGTTTCCCTGGAAAAGGCAACTGCTTAATGAGTGGGGAATAAGTGAAACGTCCACCAGCCCAGGACTCCCAATAGTAACACCCAATAATTTACAAAGCCCTTTCCATCCATGGCTTCTCTTGGGCCTCTCCTGGGGAGGAACCTGGGGCTCAAGGACCTCAAGTGGATCATGATGGAGGAAACTGGGCTGAGCCCGTTTACAGGCTTAGCACTGGATACCGGCCATTGACTGACTGGTGCATTCTCCGCATGGATGCTGACCCCTCGAGGGGACTGTGTATTTGGGGTCTGCTACAGGGTAGGGACAATACAGGGGACCGGAGCATAGGGTAACATCCTGTGTGATCTCTCCCTGGCTCATGGCTTTGAAGGCCATCCATACACTGACAACTCCCAAGTCCACTGTTATTTTTGTTTGTTTTCTATTTTTTGGATTCAATCATCTTTATTAACCTATCAATGTCACATTTTATATCAGTATATACTACCTTGTTATTTTTTCAAAGGAATCTACTTTAGTACATCATATTAATAGTAAAAAGTCAAATAAGATGGCTAAACATCAACCTAGCATATTAATGTCCTCTGGACAAGGCAAGCTAGAAACGCAGTCACTTTACACACATGTAAGGGTAGTGTTCCAAATTAACAAAGAAGCTGCTACACCAGCTTCACCCTTGAACTCCTGACTCAGATAAAAACTGTCCTACCCAACATCTCCATTTGGATGTCTAATGGACATCCATGATATTGTGATTTATAATAAGAAACATATATTTTGTCTTTGTCCCCTCCTGGCACAGATCCTAAAATCGTTGGAATGTCCTAAGTGATAAGAGTGATAAAGGTGTCTTTTCTTACATTAATGAGGTGACTTTTGGACCCCACCTAAGAATGGGTGTTGCCCACTAGAGAAACCAACCATATGATTAGAAGGTTGGACAGTGGAGAGGGGGGAGGGGCTGGAGATTGAGTTAAATTGGGTTCAGTCACTAATGGCCAATGATTTAATCAGTCGTGCCTATGCAATGAAGCTTCCATAAAAGCCCAAAAGAACAGGGCTCAGAGAGCTTCCGGGTTGGTGAACACGTGGAACCTGGGGAGAGTGGGTGCCTGGAGAGAACATGGGAACTCTCTGCCCCTTTCCCATACTGTGCCCTATGCATCTCTTCCATCTGGCTGATCCTGACTTATACCCTTTTATAATAACCCAATAATCTAGTAAGTAAAATGTTTCCCTGTGTTCACTAGACAGCAAACCCCTCTAGCAAATTATTGGAACCCGAGGAGGGGGTTGTGGGAACCTCCCATCTAGAGCCGGTTGGTCAGAAGCACAGGTGACCACCTGGACGTGTGATTGGCATCTGAAGGGGCAGGGGCTGTCTTGTATGATGGAGCCCTGCAGCTGTGGAATCTGACGCTATCTCTGGGTAGACAGTGTCAGAATCGAGTTGAGTTGTGGGACACGCAGCTGGTGTTGGAGAATTGCTTGGTCGTGTGGGAACCCCCCTAGACACACACTGGAACTGGTGTTAGAATCTGACATCTCAGACTTAATGTGCCCCCAAACCACTCTTGACTCCCGTCTCCCTCCCCACCATCCCAGCCCAAATCTGCTTCTCTCATCTTTCCCATTTTAGTTACTGGCAACTCCATCTTTCCAGTTTCATGGGCCAAAACCTCGCAGTTACCCTTGATTCCCCTCTGTCTTTCACACCCAACATCAAACCCATTAGGAAATCCTGCCAGCTTCTAAGTTTATGCAGAATCCAACCTCTGCCCAGCAACCCCAGCATGGCTCGCCGGGATCACGGCAGTGGCCACCTAATCGGTCTCCTGCTCTGCCCTTGCCCCCTCTAGTTGATTCTTCTTACGACAACCAGAGGGATATTCTTAAACATCGGTTAAATCAAGGCACTCCTCTGCTTAAAACCCTGCAAGAACTTCCCATCTCCCTCACAAGGAGAACCAGAGTCTCCCTAAAGTCCTATCAGATCCGATGAGCCCCTTCCAAACCCCATCTCCTCTCCAACACATCTCCCCTTCAGTCCTCTGCTGCCGCAGTCCCGGCCTCCTCACCCGTCTGTGAATATCCCAGGCACGCCCTACCCCGGCATCTTTGCATCCACCGTTTCCTCTGCCCCTTCCCCTGCATCTCTGTCTCCTCCTTTCTTTAAGAATCTTGACTCCAGTGTCAGTGAACCTTCCAGAAGCACTCTATTTAACATGGTAACCCAACTCACCACATGCCTTATCCCTGATTCGTCTCCGTAACATTGCTCAATAACATTCATGTATTTCATTCATTTATTTTATTTTCTATATCTCCCCACTAGAATGCAGGCTTCATGACAGCAGGGTTTTGTGTTTTGTGAATGGCTGTACTACCAATACGTAGATCCGTGTTTAGTACATAGTGAGAACTCAATCAATATTTTTTTGAATGAAAGCCTGAGCAGTGATCAAAGCAAATATAAGCTGGAGCTTGGATGTAAGATGGCCTGGGTTTGAATTGTGATTCTATTACTTAGCAGCTGAGACAACCTCACAACTTCTCTGAGCCTGTGTCCTTGTTTGTAAAGTGGAGATAACTACAATACCTACTTTACAGGGCTGTTGTGAAGACGAAAGGAGGAAACGTAAGTCCTCAGCATAGTGTCTCCAAAAGAGTGAGTTAATGTGAACGTTCTCAGTCATCTCTCAGAAAGCTTCTCAGAAAGAGATGCCAGGACAGAGCATGGCGGTCCCTCGGGCAAGCCTGGTGGTGCTAGTGACCCTGTCTGCTCCCTCTTCACCCTGCCGGCCGAGAACTCTGAAGTGGACGGAATCCATGTGTGGTCCCTTTCCTGAACCTTTGTAGCCCTCCCTCTCCTTTTTTCCATATTCTCTCTGTTCCACTATAAGGCCTCTCATTTCAGGGACTCATTTCTGCTGAGATGCTAAGTGCACTTGAGGGGTGACCTAGGCTCGGTTTAGGAGGAATTTGCACATGAAAGTGGATCTGGAACTCACACTGGAGGTTCCCACTGGGTTACTTTCCACCTCTCTATCCTTATCACTCCCCTCCCCCACAAACAACAGTACCCTAGTTACCTCTCAACCCGGGAGATACATAAAGACTTGACACCAGCTTGGTCAATCCTAGCTCTTTCTTAATTCCCATAAATGGATCCACCCATGCAAGCTGGTCAGTGGTCTTACTCATGGCCTTAATCACTGCTTTCTTCTTTCCCCCAGTGCTTGGCTCGATATGGCTGTCCTGGTTTGGGAATTCCTCGTTTGTTTTATTTAATAAAATGTTTCTTTTTTCCCCTTTGCATGCCGGTATAGGTCTAGACCTCTACATAGTGGAAGGAGCAAAGCCTGGATTCATTTACCAGGTGGAGGCCTTCGATCCAGAAGACACAAGGCAAAACATACCCCTCGGTGTAAGTCTCCTTGCTAAACTGCAGAGGGGCTTTTCTGTGTGGTCTTTGACACAGGAGCCTGGAGTCTCAGCGGGGTGGGCTGGGTGGGGGCAGTGGGAGGAATCTGCTGTCCACTGCCAGGCACAGAGCTCCGGGGAGGCTGGAATGGGTGAGGGGCTTCTGGGGACAAACACCCCACATTGGATCCATGGCTTTGTGTGATCCTGGACAAGTTCTTAATCTCTCTGAGCTTCAATTTCTCCATCTATAAAATGGAAGAATAATAGTATAGCAGCTACCATAGTAGGGGGATGGTTAGTATTAGGTAACACACATAAAGCCACTTAGTCCAGTGCCTGGTGTATCAAAATTGTTCAATAGTTTTTTAATTCTAAGGTGATAAAAAACCAGCTATATTATTCTAAAAATAAGCATAAAATGTATACCTCAAAGGCAGGCATTAACACTTCCTTTTCAAGAGATGAAGACAAGCTGCTTGGAGCCTAGTTTTAAAAGAAAATTAGAAGACAGTCCCAGGAGTTCCGAAGAAAAGGAGGATTTCCACAGAGAAAAGCAGGAGACTGAGTCCTGCAGCATTGCCTCGTGGTTCAGTCTGAGACTGCTGATCCCCACCTTTTTAATCAGTTTCCTTAAGGGGGCTGCCAGTGGAGCTCTTGTAACCACTAACACTCAGGTCAAGAAGCCTCTTAGCTTATCCCTGGGCAAGGATGCCTCAGCTCCCAGCTCTGCCCACCGATGAGTGGGTGCACAGCTCCCAGCTTGTGTACCCAACGCAGCTGGGCAGCCCAGGCTGGAGAGGAAAACACCAAAGCTAATGCCACCTGTCTAATCTTGGAGCAAACAAAACTCCAGCAAACCCACCGTACAGAGAAGAGAATTCTTGAAATATGACACCTGGGGAATTGGCAACGCCAGGAGGCTGTCTCTGCATTTGCTGCATGATTTGCAGCTTCAACTGGACTACTTTCTCTAACAGGAGGGAGCTTTGGGAATGAACTCCAGAACCAATAGAATATGGTTCTACAGGGTTTGCAACAAAGCTGTTTTAAGATTATTGAACATATCTTAAGTTAGGGAATAATTTGTTATCATTGGAAGACAATCCTTCTGTCAAAAAAACAACCAATCAACCCATTCGTTCATCCAAGATTCTATCTGCATGAATAAGTGATTAATATGCAAACACTTAGTGGGTCCCTACTACCTGCTAAGAGCAATACTAGGTGCTTTAAATGCGTACTTATTAATAACACACTTGTTCTATAACTCACAAATGTGTTTGTCTGAAAGTAACAGAAAACTTAACCACAGTGGTAGATATGAGATTTGTTTTCCTTCCATAACAAGAAGACCAGAGGCAGGCACGCAAGCAGTCCAGGGCTGGCACAGCTGCTACCCTCAGCAACCTTGGCTCTTCCTATCTTTCTGCTATTTCATCCAGTGTATGTTGGCTTTGTTCTCCCTTTGTTAACCTCATGATTACAAGATGGCTGCTGTACCTCCAGGCTTTACCTCTAAGTATCAGGCAGGAAGAAGAAGAGAAAAAGAAAGCAGGATGGGGTACAGGATAAAGGAGGCAGGCCAACCCAGTCTGTCCCTTTTTTGGTGGGGAAACCAAGACCCTCCTGGAAACCCTACCCAGGGGTCTTCTGCTTACTTCTCAATGGCCAGAACTGTGTCTTATGGCCACTGTTGCTTGGTGGTGACCAGGGGAAAAGGGATTCTGGATGGACATTAAGTCAGCAACCCAAAGCATAGTACCACACTTATACATTTAGTTCATTTCAACATTTACCAAGAATCCACTATGTGCCAGGCTTTCTATTAGATGCTTTGGATACAAAGACGAATAAGACACATCTTTGTACCTCAAGAAGTTTACAGTCTGGATGGGAGACATTCATGCGTACACCAAATAATGATAATTCAATAAAATCATTACTATAAAGTTTGTACAAGATGCAGTGGGGGCAGAGTGGAAGGAATCTCGGCTGTGAAGAAAAATATTTATTTTTAAATCTCCATTTCAATATATATTTCGAAAATTAGGCAGAAGGAACAAGGTCATGGCCCTTTCAAAAATACCTCCTAAGTCAGGTTGTTACCGTTTCAGATGAAGGGAAGCAGCCCAGGTGGGGAGCAAATACAGTAGGTGTTGCTCCCTTAAAAGAAAATGTAATGCCATCCAAAGATATCGGAGAGCAGCTGCAGACCCTTGGAACCTGGAGCCGGGTGGCTGCAACTGTGGCTTCTGCAGTGAGTTTAGGATTGTTTGGAGAGGGGGCACTGCAGCAGAAATCGTTAATGAAGTATTTAACACCTGTGCTGGAACTGACAGCTGCACAGAAAGTCAACAGCCAGCCCTCAGGAGCAGTGAACATAACCTAGAAGGAACCTTTCTCAGACTAGCAAAAGGTAGTAACAGTTCAGGAAGTAACATGCCACGGCCTTTGTACACAGATATTTTATTCTGCCCGCTTGGTGGTACTAAATGATATATTTTGCTCCCTACAAGGAGAAAGGAGATGGGTTAATTTGCTATTGACCAAACCTGTGCTTCTCAACCTTGGCTGTAAATTGAAACCACCAGAGGAACTTGCAAAAGCACAGAGATCTGGGTCCCACACCCTAAGAGTCTGATGTGATTGACCTGGGGTGTGGCCCAGGCATCAGGTTTTTAAAGCACCCCACCCAGTGATCTCTTGTGCTGCCAGGGTTGAGAACCGCTGCTTTTTTTTTTAATCGAAGTATAGTTGATGTACAATATTATAGGTTACAGGTGTCCAATATAGTGAATCACCATTTTTAAAGGTTATACTCTATTTAGAGTTATTATAAAATGTCAGCTACATTCCCCGTGTTGTACAATATCTCCTTGTAGCTTATTTAATACCTAATAGTTTGTACCTCTTAACTCCCTACCCCTAAATCGCCCCCTCTTCCCTCTGCCCACTATAACCACTAGTTTCTTCTCTATATCTGTGAGTCTGCTTCTTTTTTGTTATATTCACTAGTTTGTTGTATTTTTTAGATTCTACACTAAGTGATATCATCCATTACGTGTCTTTCTCTGACTTATTTTATGGCTTTAAGACACTGTTTCCCACACTCCCCAGGTCTCTCTCTTGGAGTTTTGGATTCTATGGGTCTGAGATGGGGCCAGGAATCTACAGATTTGCCAGATACCTTGGGTGACTGTTCTGGTCAGAAAGGCTGGGAACACTGGTTTATGAGTGCTTCTCACTGGGTGTTCAAGACCCTGCATGAGAACATACCTAGGATGCTTCAAAAATGCAGATTCCTAGACTCTGCATCGGAATGCTGAATTGGACCACAAACTTCCCAGGTGATTCTGATGTATTCTGCCTTTGGAGAACCACTGACCTGAGTAAACAAGCACAGACTTTAATAAAATACCAAAGCATGTGCAGGAAGCCACCTGGGCTTGGTTTGTGCCTGTCATCTTACCTGGTGGGTTCCAGGAGTCACCTTGCTCATGGCAGCGACTAGAGGAGGAAGGATAAATTAAATATTAGCTCTAGGACACTTCCGGAACCTGCAACTCTTTTACAACAAATCCTCCACCCTCATCCAGCTTAATAAAGTGAAACTGTATTTGTCACAGATTGTGCAAAATTGGGGCTAATACAGAAACCACTGGTATTTGCTCCCTCCCTTTTAAAGAAAGTTCTAAAGCATGTGGTTGTACATTGTTTGGACCTGCACTGCCCAATAGAGCTAGACTGTGAGCCAGAAATTAGTTCTGTGCCTTTAAATGTTCTAGTAGCCCCATCAAGAAGGTAAAACAAAACAGATGAAATTCATTTTAATACAGTTGAACTCCATATATCCAAACTATTATCATTCCAACATATAATCAACATAAAAATGACTCGTGAGATATTATACATCCTTTTTTTCATAGTATCTCTTCGGACTCGTGTATTTTACACTTAAAGCTCATCTCCTTTTGGACCAGCCACAGTGCAGATGCTCTGCGGTCACAGGTGCCCGTCGCTGGTGGCCTCTGTGCTGGACAGTGTGGCTGGGGCCCAGCATTCGCTCCCCTGCCGGTACACCTTCTGTGCTGTGATGGGTGCAGATGGAGGAGGCTCAGAGGCAAAGCATCAGGACACAGAGATGCGCAGGACGGTCCCTGTGTGAATAATTAGATTTACTGGCATTTCTGCCTGCCCTTTCTCCACCTCCTGAAGGAGGCTCTCTGCGGCCCACTCCCTCCCACCCAACTCCCACACTCCCCGCCCCTCATGCTTGGAAATGGCCACCGTGTCTGCAGCAGAGCTTCCTTGGAGACTCGAAGGACAACGTTAATCAGTTTCGCAGCTGGAGGCAAAGTGATCTAGTGCAGCAATTCTTCCATTAAGGGGCTTTCTCTTGGCCTTTCCATTAGGGAAGGACTTTTGCATAAAGTGAAATGTGCTTTGTCTCCACCAGGGCAGACAAAGGATGAAATTAAAAGAGCAATAACCTTGCTACCAGCTGGGCTACCAGGAGGGCAGCAGGGGAAGCAATTCTCTCTCCACCTCCATCTTGCTCATGGCTCTGAGAAGTGGCATCACCTTGCAATCTTCCTGAGAGTAGAGTGATCAGCAGATGACTGTCAGTCCCACTGGATGGAAGTTTTCAGGTCCCCTGAGCAGCCCCCTATTTCCTGGCGAGGGAAGGATCTGAGGCCCTCGCCTGGGCCAGGTAATGCCAGTGAAAATCAAGGGATTCTGCTCATCCCCTTCCACCCACCCACACACACCCCTACTATTCACTGCCCCCCGGGCATCTGCCTAACTCAGGAGTCTCCGCTGGAAGTCTTTACAAAACGCTTTATACTCCAGGTTCTCGTGAGAATGCTTGAGAAGGGAATAAGCAGTGCTATTTGAAAATCCCCACTCCAAATACACCACCACTGATGACGGTTCATACGTCCGGAGAGATACTTCCTCAAATAGAAGGGCATCATTGTTCTCAAGATTAGTGACGCCTGAATCAAAGAACAGGACCCAGGCTGATCACAGAAAAAGACTGACAGAATACAGGAAGATCTGCAGCTTCCTCAGTAAAGGATTGCATCCTTTACATATCTACAGCATGTTGCATTTATACATGTGGCTCTTCTTAAAAACAAATATTTGTCTATAACCCACCTAGCTCACCCTCATGATAATAACACACACAAGCAGAGCCCAGTTGAGTTAAGGGCTTGCAGTAGGTTTTTTTATGGTAGCTGTTTTCTTCCTCCTAGGCGCCCTTCCCTCCCACTCCTGTCCCCCCCCTCCCACCTCTGAGCTGCTTTGGGGTGGAATAGAGGGAAAAGAGAGGAATTGAGGCTTTTATAAAACATTCAGCTTACACTGAAAAATAATAGGACCGTGGCGTCATCTTTATAACTTGCCCTGGCCCAGTAGAGAGATGCTGCCTGTCTGGGCCCTCTGGGTGGGCTTGGGGGCATGTTCTCAGTGGCTGGTAGGGTCATTGGCACTCCCCGAACTTGGGAGGAATAAAGGTCCTGCTTCCCCCTGGAAACTTGGCCCCTGGAAATTGACTGCTCTCTTCCTTCGAGCTGGGAGGCTGAATTCTTGTCGCTTGATTCCACTGCAGGCCCGAAAGCAACCGAGGGCTGCAAATCAGCACAGGTTAGATCATTATTCGCCCGTGACTCCAGCTGTAGCGGCGGGGGCGGGGGGCGGGGGGGGGGGTGCCGGCCCGGAGGTGGCGTGCCCTCCCCAGGGAGCCTGACATTTCAGGAAACTGGGCCAGCTCCCTCGCAGCCTTTTTTCTCTCCGCACCGGTGGCACAATAAAGGATGAATGGGGCAGGAAGCCTGCTCATCGTTCTCCACCCCGAAGCTCTGTGTCCGTGAGCAAAACATTGCCGCCAAGGGGCTGCAAAGAGAGAAACCTGGGGTGACGGTAAAGGAATATTCCCTGCGGGGACGCTCGAGAGCTTGTCTGACAAGCATTTGTTCACAGAATTGATCTGATTACTCAGGACTTTTCTTAGCCAGTATTGGAGCAGAGAGGGGCTGCCGTTGCTTTTCATCCTATTTAATTTCTGTTTTCCAAGAACGAATATCAAGGGAGCAGCTTTGATTAAACAAGCCTTTAAAAAGGGAAGAGAATGCCAGGTTTTACAGAAAGCTTTGCTGAGTCGCTGGCAAATGGCCACATGACATAATATTTTTAGTCTATGGATATTATCTCCTTTCTAAGTACCAAACTGCTATTCCCATTAACAGAAGCTCGTAGGTTCTGGGATAAAGGAAATTAGCCTGGCTCTAAAAGAAAAAAAAAATCGGGATTCCAGGAAATCAGCCTCTTAATAAAAATTTAAAAGAAATTCCCCGTGTTCTAATCCTACAGCTCTCTACCCTTTCTGTCTGCTGCTGTTGCTTTTTTCTTGCTTGCTGAGACTGGAGGACGATTTCATACCCAAGTCCAGCATTACCAAATTGAAACAGACTTTTTATAAAGGTTGGCAACGTTTTTGTTGTTGTTGCCTTTTTAAGATCCTTTAAGGTGGGAATGGGGGTCTCAGATGGGAAATACACGAGAAGAAAGCCCCAATATTGAACATTTAACAAATATTTATTGAGCACCTAGTATGTGTTAGGCATAGGGATAGAGCAGTGAATAAAATGAAGCCCCTTCCCTCATGGATCTCACATTCTAACTGGACAGTAGTAGTTAACATACATGGCCAGCTTACCTCTGCTAGGCACTGTTCTAGAACTTTACGTGATCTCCCCATGGGGCATGCCTTATTATTATTCCTCTTTGTTGCACAAGCTCTCATAAAATGGTAGAACCAGGATTCAGATTCAGCAGTCTGGCTCCAGCCTGGATCCAGAGCCACTTCACGACTCAACTGCCCGAATGTGTGACTCATGTTCCGGATGGGTCTAAGAGGCCGCCTTCTCTGTTGCCCTAATATCCTGTATTTATCCCTCCTGGAGCACCTGTCCCACATCTTCTTTGTATGTTCCTTCGATTGACCATCATCTTTGGCAGAGCAGGGCTGTCTGTCATCTCCATATCCCAAGACCTTGCACTGTTTGGGAAACAACCAGCTCCGGGGACCTATCTCCTAGAGCGTTTTAAAACACATGTGGAAAGGCATCCCGATTCAGGTGCATATAGTAAATGCCTTGCCAGGGTCTCTGAACTCTGCCATTCCAGCACATCCAGCTTGAGCCTCTGATATGTGGATATGTGAGGATTCTCTGCAGGAAAGGCTCTGCTCACAGAGCCAGGACAGCTCCACGTGCTGCCAGCTGCAGGCCCAGGCAGTGAGCTGGAGAGTTGGTGGGGGGGGCTTGGAATTTAAACATCACACCTCTAAGTGCTGTCAAGGTGCTTATACAATTTGGAGGGCGGAGTAGCTGGGAGAAGGGCACTTCTTGGCATTGCCCAAATATTCCCTCTTAAAAATGGGTTGGAAGCACCTAAGTAACCAGCAAGAAAGACTTAGTAAAATAAGCCCTTACAGAAGAAGGCCATATCATCATTAACCAACCAGTCTATAAAATGAGACAAGAATATGGGCCAATGCTCAAGCTATAAATAAAAAGAACAAAATATTATAATTGTGGTTAGAACATCATCTCAATTTTTTGGAGGGCGTATGTTTGCATAGAAAAGAACAGAAGACGTCATGAAAATGATGAGATTTTACAGGTGATTAATATTTTCTTTTTTAGACTTTTCGGTCCCAGTTTTTTGGTTAAAAATATGTTCATTACAATTAGAAAAATGTTATTAAATAATAAACAGACAGTAAACACTTTAAAAAATCGTTTAAAAATCTTACATTGGCCCCAAAGGAGAGCTTTCATCTATTTTCTGTGCATTCTGTCTCCTCTACGGGGAGCTCAGCTGCGATCACAACACAGCAAATCACTGGGTTGGAAAGCTCGGCTGACGTTTCCTTTGATTCTAGACTTCAGGGGCTGTGGCTCTGGTTGCATAACCTCCACTTATGATCTGATCCAGAGATCATCCCTCACCCTAGTGGGAAATAATGAAACCTTCTGCCCTTAAAGCCCTTTGGAACAGATGGCTATAAATACGTAAGCCTCACGTGTTGCTGTGCAGCCCTTCACGTTTTCCAGTGTGCCTTCCGATTTAATCCTTACCATAATGCGGACGAGCTGCTGGTGGTCTCAGCCCTAAGTTACAGGCAAGGAAGGGACTTGTCCCAGGTCCTGAGGTGAGAACCAGAGCCTGGACTCAGCTCTTCTGATCCAGGGCCTTCCCCTGCTTCTTGACTCCACGATGGGAGCAAGGAAGCAATTCTGACAAGCGCCTGTGGACGGACAGGGGTGGGCCTCCTATGGGCTGGCCCTCAGTGGGATGTGCAAAGAAGCCTGTGTCCTTATCAGAGCAACTGGTGCTGGGCAAGGGGTCCTCAAGAGAGCTGGGCTAAGCACTGGGAACCAAGGAGGACAGACCCTCAACTCCCCAGGATGTGCAAAGGCTTGACCAGAGGCCATAGCCCTGAGATGGGATGTTAAAAAACGCGTCTACATCCCAAACCAGCTTCCAACTTGGACTCTAGTACCTGCTAAGGTTCATTCTCTCTAACACTTGTCTCTTTCCTTTTCCCTGCCATCATTGTAATGAATGATGCTTTGTGAACATTTTCACACCACACCGTATCCTGAGTTCTTTTAAGGAAAGAGACCAGATCGTATTTGCTTTAGTACTGTCCTATTTCCTAATGCATGGGAGCTGTGTTGAAACAGTGTTGGTTAAAGCCAAGACACCAAATCAAAGCCAGAAGTTGTCCTGGGAAGCAGAAGTGAGAATACAGTGATGGGGATAAGTATGCTGGACTCAGAAGCAGGGAGCTCTTTATGCGTATTTTCTGTAATTGAAGCAGGATCCAGTGACCAGCTTCTCAGGGTGTAGCCGATCAGGGTCAGAGGCTCAGACCAACTGATCCAGAGCCTTCTTGAATCAAGAACCATTAAGCCTGAGAACTGCCTATTTGGGCCTCATCCTGATACATCAAAAATGTTGCGCGAGGGCTTCCCTGGTAGCACAGTGGTTGAGAATCTGCCTGCCAATGCAGGGGACATGGGTTCGAGCCCTGGTCTGGGAAGATCCCACATGCCGCAGAGCAACTAGGCCCGTGAGCCACAACTACTGAGCCTGTGTGTCTGGAGCTTGTGCTCCACAACAAGAGAGGCTGCGACAGTGAGAGGCCCGCGCATTGCGATGAAGAGTGGCCCCCGCTCGCTGCAACTAGAGAAAGCCCACACACAGAAACGAAGACCCAACATGGCCAAAAATAAATAAATAGCGTGCCCTTTAAAAAAACAAAAAAAAAAAAGTTGCACGGGCCAAGAATATAAAATGGGAAGTGAACAAACTCATCTCTTGGGGAAAGCTACATAGGTGTACTTAGTAATATTTTTTTTCCTTGTTTTTTAGTATTTCCTGATTTCCCCTTCAAAGAGTTTCAGAATGTCTGCTAATGGGACCCTCTTCTCCACGACAGAATTTGACTTTGAAGCAGGACACAGCAGGTAGCCTTTGCCAATGACTTTGCTTGAAGTACCTTTTATCTGAGTGTCCAAGGAACAGGCCTAGTGCAGACTGAGGGCAGCTGCGGAGGC
Organism: Phocoena sinus; assembly: GCF_008692025.1. Lineage (NCBI taxonomy): Eukaryota > Metazoa > Chordata > Mammalia > Artiodactyla > Phocoenidae > Phocoena > Phocoena sinus. Next base: position 89,437,208 of record NC_045771.1, read on the forward strand.
CCTGAGTGGTCTGTTGCCTTGCTGCTAGGTTCAGAGGGTAGTGAGCTCCAAAGAGGGATCAGGAGTAAGGCCATTATCTGAAGGCCTCCTTCCCACCCAAAATCTACATCTCTGGATCACAAGAGCGAAGGTGTGGGAGGGGGCCCCTGAAGCATCCGGAGGACTGCCTCAGATGCCCTTCTGGCTCTGGAGAGGCAGCTGTCAGAGCTGTTCGCCGACATCAGAGCAGAATGGTGGAGGTGAGCAGGCCTCTGGGGAAAGAGATGAGGAGAAGCCAGGGTTTGAGGGTGAAAACACACAGGCCTTGGGGTCCACACAGGTTTGGCTCTGGGATCTGCAGCAGGTGTGAGAAGCAGTGCTAGTTATCTAATCCATGGCAGCCTCAGTTTCCTTACGTGGGTGGATGAGGCACTTTGCCAAGATAACGGGAGGGAGGATGGAGAAAGGGTGTGCAACGTGGCGGGAGGGAGATGGCAGCCATCAGTAATAACTATAGGATGAGAAATGGAGGGGTGGGGTTTTAGAGATGAGGAAAGAAGGGTAGACCTAGCAGATCTGACTCTGAAGGGGGATATGGAGGGGTTGGCCAGAAAGGGGACAGACACTTTCCTCCCTCCCTCCCCCCGCCCCATTTGCAGTCATGTCAGCAAAGCTTGACTCCCTGACTTGGGCTGTTTCCTGACAGGTACCATCTCATCGTGGAAGTGAGAGATAGCCAAGGGCTCAGAGCCTCCATGGAGCTGCAGGTGAACATCGTGAATATCAATGATGAGATCCCTCGCTTTACCAGGTAGGCCTGAGGGCTTGGGAGGGGGTCTCCGTGGGCCGGGGGGTACCATGTCTCTTAAGTGGCTGAGCTGCCTCAGACACGCTTCATGCAAGGCAGAGGGCTGCCCTTTGCTCTGGCCTGGAGGAGAGGTAAGAGGCTTATTTACCTGGACCTCCAGACTTAACATCTTCCACCTCTGTTCCCCCCGTCTCCACACCCCACAGACGTGTGCACCATGGAATTCTGGGTATGGTGAGGAAGGGGTAGAGGCTAGACACCACGCCCCTGGTGCAAGGCTTGCCACTGGGCACATGCAGAAGGTAGAAGGCGGGTACTCGTAGGATAGGAGGCTCACCGCTAATAACAGCAGAATCCTAGAGCACGTCATCAGTCCAGGCTCCATAAAGCCCACTGTCAGGAGGTCATCCTCTCCGACTGAGGAAAGGGCTGTCTTGATGGTGCCTAAGGGGCCTGCCCACTGCTGGGTGCTCTAAGTTTCCTCCTGTTGTGGTGGATTCAGAAAGGAGATCTGCCTTGTCTGGCAGCTCCTCCATCCAACAGACGTGAGGAAGGTAAGTGAATCTGGTAGAGGCAGCCTGCGGGAATGTGCCCAGCACCAGCCCAGGCACAAAGGCGAGACCAGAGCCTGTCACAGACAAGGATTTAGGAGGGGGAGATGGGATTCTGAGCTGGCATGTGACCCTGCAAACAGCCTGGTTACTGGTTACAAGACTCCACCCCCCACCGTACCCCACAGTTGCTGAGCCAGGCTCAGGAACCAGCCACAAGAAAACTGGCAAACTCCCCTGCCTGGGTTCACTGTATTCACGGAATACATTCAGCTCGGGAGACTCCACCAACCAAAAGCCACTGGGCCCCAGACCTATGTAGAATGCTTGCAAAAGTATTCTGAGATTGAGGTATTAAAGCAACTCCACTCACAGGCTAACCAAGTGCCTTTTGGCAAAACACACAATTGTGAAACTTCTGGACGTCATCACAGTCTACAGCCCAGTTGCTGAGTGTCAACATGGAGGGAGCAGCAGCAGAGGCACTCCCACAAAATGCTTGCTGCCGGGTTAAGCTCAGCAGGACGGTGCAGTGCATTTCTGCTGACGGGCTCTTCCAGGAACACAGTACAGGCAGTTTATAAATAATTGTGACATCCCAGCCTGGATTCGGACTCAAGTATTGGCCAACATAGCAATGCGGATTCATCAGTGATCCCCCAGAGGAAGGCAATGGCGGTGGGGCTAGAGCTGACACGTTCTGTGATGCCCTCTCCACACCCCCAGTCTGTGAGGTGGGAAAGCAGACTAATGGGCCTGCAAAGGGGAAAATAATCAGTTCGCCCAAGGGGCAGAACGTGTAGGCCATCTGGTTTGGACTACATCTTCCAAAATAAAGCAATTGGCCTCAGCAGAAAGAGAACATGACCTTGGCTGTTTGTTGGGATCCCCCAGAGATTGCTCCAGAACTCTGGTTCTCATTTTTGGTTTGAGAGATGAACCTGTTAGGCTCCATCCCAGACAAGGAAGCATGACCTCTGTGACTGTCTAACCATTTTTAAAAAAAACAGCCGACTTTATTTCAAACAGTGTTCCCTGAATGTTGGTAAGGATGGGTCTGGGAGAGCCTGTGATCTAGAAGGATGTGTGGCAGGATTTGGGGCAGGATGGCTGCCCTACTTTGCCAGGGCTGCTCAATTAGAGCCAAGCTAGTCCCTCAGCCATCCTCACTTTCAACAGGTTTGCTCAGTTTCAAACTAGGTACTAACTTTGAGGGTTTCCTGGTTCTCTTGAACCATCATCCTTCTTTTCTCCCAAATCAGTGCTAGGACTAACCATAAGTTATTTAATTCAGGATGAACAAAATTAAATCCTCAAATGGACTCAAGTAGACTGAGTTTGAGTGTGAAGTTAGAAATGCAAAATGTGGAAACAACTCTTCTATCTTTACTATTTGTTAAGGTCCTGCAATGAAATACAACCAAAGCAAGTACTATTTCTGCTGTTGAAAATGCCTCACCATTTTTCTCCCGGGTGGTGACAAATGCTGAACGTTTCATGTTCTCGTGATATGCACTCCAGGATGCTGCCATTATGAAAGTCGGGCAGTTTATTATAAGAGTATCCGACTTACATTCACCCTCTACCTCGCAAACAGTGCTCGCTATTCTTGCAAAGAACTTAGTTTTAGAGTCAGGCAGGTGGGTCTTTCTCCCCTTCTGCCCATTTCTTTTGCATTCATTCACAGTCCTTTTCAACCTGGCGTGAGGCAGTGTAGACACACTTTATGGACTTACAGAGGCCATCCCAGGTCATCCCGGATTCACACCCTTTCCCCTGAGTGTGGTCCTGGATCCAGGCTCTGGTGAGCCAGTGTCACGGGGAGAAGAGTGTGGGAATTAGTGATATCAGAGCTTTCCCCTGTCGGGGGGGCTGCAGGGGTCCTGGCTTCACCGCATTTGAACAGATTTCTACTGTGGTTTGAGGATAACACTTCTAAGTTAAGTGATATTTTATACATACTTGGGTCTTGGATCCCCAAACCAAATAAACCACAGATTTTATCTTCTGCCAGGCTCAATATCAAGTCAGCCAAGGACAGGATGTTGTACCCGGGGAGTTGTGTCTTCACCAACAGCCTGATCAGTCCTCTTCACGAGGACCTGATTTCCCGGAGCGCCCAGTGTGGACTGGAGGAGCCCGCAGATGAGGGTCCTCAACAGCTGCACTCCTGACATTTGGAGTGGGATACTTCCCGCGGTGGGGCTGTCCTGGGCATCGTAGGCTGTTTAGCAGCATCCCTGACCTTGACTCACTACACGCCGATAGCAGCCTGCTCCTCTAGTTGTGACAAACAACATAATCGTCTGCAGCTGAGAACCACTGTCTTAGAAGGGAAGAAGGAGGGTGGGAGGGAGGGGATTTCTCTCCCAAGGTGTCCTCTGTCTGTCCTATGAGAGGCTGGGAGCCTCTGGCTGTCACCTCTGGTGACTCCTCATAATAGTCCTTCTCAAACTTTAAAGTGCTACCCCGCCCCCGACCCCGCACATCTGGTGAAACTCTGGCTCCTGATTCAGTGGTCTGGAGTGGCCGGAGGACCCAGCATGCTCAGGAAGGCAGTTAGGAAGGCGGGGACCACCCCTGGGGTAGCAAAGGCAAGGCTGTGGAGGTCGCACGGTGTCTTAGTGATCTCTGTTGGAAATTAACGGAAGCCCCTCAATGCAGCCAAAGGAAAAAATCCAATACGTGAGAAACAGGGTCTCTCACACAGTGGAATAAGGGCTTAGTCCAGCCTGGGGAGCCAGGTCCGTCCCCCTCTCTCCTCTGGCTCTGCTTTTGGTTCCTGCCACCCCGCCTCCTCAGCTGCCTCCCACTTTGTCCGTCCCTGGACCCACTGGTGGGCGGCACGGATTCCCTGACAACGGTGTGTGTCAGGTAAGTAAATGGACAAACGGCAGCTTCTGTGGGACCCCTGGTAGTGAGAGGTCCAGAGCACTGAGGTGGCTTCTTGGCCTGAACAAGATTACTGTCGCCCATCAATGGAGCGAGCCTACAGGAGGTCGCCCCAGGAGTGGGGGCCGGCCCAGGATCCCGAGAGCAGCCTGGCTGGGCAGGCCCTGGTTCCAGCTGTTCTCGGCCTGCCTCTGACTCCCCTGGAGGTCCCCGCCCCTTTCTCCTCCCTCTGGCCCTACAGATGATGGGACAGAACCACAGAGACCTTCTGAGCTCATGAAATGAACGCAATCCTTTAGATCCGAGGTAGAGTATTCATTCCCCTCTTAAAGACAATCCCACGTGGGAAAACCCAAATTTAGGAAACTGGTAAATTAAAGATGACTATTTGTCCCACTGAAGTGATTTTCCCTCCACAAAAGGACTTCCTGCAGAGTTATTTTAAACAATAAGCTTCCTCTGGTACATTCAAAATTATTCAATTTACGCAGGTTGTGCAGTTAAAACCTCAAACATATCTGTCTGGTTTCGGGCCTTTTCCAAGGCAGCAGAGGTCTGAGGAAGGTGCATAAGTTAGCAGTTTGGGCTTACTTTGTAAGAAGTCATCCTTGGAGGGCAGCGCGCTGACCTTAGCTTCTGCCAGTGGAGCTCATTTCTCCCTTCAGAGAGCTGACCTCACGGTTAACGCAACTTGGAAAGGCATACACGTTCTGTGTGTAAATTCTGCCTCCTCAGAACAAAAAAAAAAAAAGGGGTGGGGGAAGAAATAAAAAGTGAGCAGAGGCCCTGGGATAGAGAAGGTTCACAATGTAATTAGCTTCTGGGGGCAGCCATGGTGTGGGCATCAGGAAGTTATAGTTTTGGATATTGTGTCCAAAGGGATTTTTAAAAGAATTCAGGAAAATTCTGCACACGAACTGGGAGAAGAGAAGACAGCTGGACAGGCCGACTATCCTTATTTTAAAAGATGTTAATGCCAAGGCTGACCTGAAATGGCATCAGGCCTGCGTGGAGTCAGGGACCGTGGCTGGTATAAATCATTGCCATTGCAGCATGGCAACTTCTTTGCATCCACAGGGATGTTATCTGTGGCAACACAAAAGCCAGTCACCCCTCCTTTCAGCTGCTGAGCTCTCCCTCCCCAACACATTGATGCAACTCCAACAGCTCAGCGCTATATTTAGCACGAACTAAAATACCCACCTCCCAGACTCCACCCTCCTGTGCCCCTGAAATGAGCTGTGTCTGCTGTATTTCTGTTCCAGCCCAACGCACGTGTACACGATTCCCGAGGAGCTGGGTCCAGGAGCAATTGTGGCCAATATCACAGCTGAGGACCCTGATGATAAAGGTTTTACCAGCTTCCTCTTCTACAGCATCACTACTGTCAACAGCTATTTCATGATCAATCAGTGTAAGTCACACACACACACACACACACACACACACACACACATCCTTATGTGCATTCTTTAATTCAGCCATTTGGATTGTTTTACAAATATTTTCTCTGTCTTCTGGTCTGGGGCATGCCTTTCCGTCTAGACTATCGTAAGTTATCGGGGTAACAGGTGTATTTTTTCTTTTGGCCGCACCTCGTGGCTTTGGAGATCTTAGTTCCCTGACCAGGGATTGAACCCAGGCCCCGGCAGTGAAAGCATGGAGTCCTAACCACTGGACCACCAGGGAATTCCCTGTAATAGGTGCATTAAAAGCAGCTGGCATAAGGTTTGGGGACATTGAACAGGGCCCTGTGTCGACAGCTGTATCATCAGCTGTATCACCACTCCACCTTTGAGGCAGGTGGCCATCTAAGGATGGATGAGTTCACTATCCTGAGGGTACCTTGAAGTCTCCTGAACAGAGGATTCAGACCAGCACTGTCCAGAAGAAATACAGTGGAAGCCACACATGTAATTTTAAAGTGGCCACAAAAAGTAGAAACAGGTGAAATTAATCTTAATAAGGCATTTTATTTAGCCCAATATATCCAAAATATTATCACTTTAACTTGTAATCAAGATTTTAAAGTTACTCATGAGATATTAATTCTTTGAAATCCGTTGTGTGTTATACTTACCGCATCTCAATTTGGCCTAGCTACATTTCAAGTGCTAAAGAGCCACATGTGGCTAGTGGTTACCATATTGGATTGCATCAATCTATTGATACATCCATCTGCTGGATTCCTGGCAGATTTTCCCATCTAAGTATCTTGGTGCAGAGAAGGAGAGTTTCTCCCTCTTAATGACCATCTTTTAGTCCATACCAGGCAGGATGCTGCGTGATCCACATGCATTCTATCTGAAGTACCCAGCAGAGCAACCCAATGAACTACCATAATCCACATTTTACAGATGAGGAAACTGAGGCTTGGAGAGAAACTCGGACAGGTTAAGTGACTCATCCAAGGTCTCACAGCTTGTAGGTTGTGAAGCAGCGATACAAGTCAAAGCTGCCCGACTCCAAAGGCTGCGCTCTTCCCTACTCCTAGACTATACCACCTCATAAATCCCTGTCACATCACCCAAAGGACTTCACTTTACATAATGATTTTGTGGAGGCCAGCACTGGACAATCCCAAAAAGACAATGTGTTACTCGTCCCATAGGCTTTAGGGCAAAGTTTACCTGTGCCCAGGAGAGGCGGGCAAAGGCGGTGCTGTCTGTCATTGAGGACCTCACTCCAGTCAGTGATCATGGCAGGACGGACAACTGTGGTTTAGAATTCTGTTCATTCGAGTATTGCAAATTGAACTTTTAACAAATACAGTGGGGTTTTTTTGTAGTATATTCATTAAGACTCTTTGGTTGCAAGTAACAGAAACTAAGGCCAGCCAAACCAAGCAAGAGAAAAAAATAGTAGGGGACACCTATCACCAGGATACTGCATATCTCATGAGAAAGAGTAAACAGTCAGGGCACAGGAAGGATGGGAAGCAGTGCTGCTCCAGTGACCTCAGCACCTAGAGTTCTGGCATCTTATCTGTAGCTCCACTAGGAACCTGACTTGTGTCTCCCAGTTACAAATTCTCCAGAAAGAGAACTCAGGGGTTGGAGTCAGCTGTCTATCAGTCCAATGAATGACGGGCAAGGACAGCTGCCAGGGGGCCTAACCCTGAGGCATGAGGTGCAAAATTCCAGAAGGATCAGGCCAGACACCCCAGTCAATGTCCAAGACAGGAACTTACATGAGGGTTTTTTTTAAAATGTACTTGTATAAAGAATATTCTCTTTGTAAGCCAGCCCTCGCATCAGAATGTTCTTTTCAAATGTACTCCAAGTCTCCACCTACCTTTGACTCTTCATTTCTCTCCAAAGAGCCATATTCTGACCTTTGCTTTCTAACAGTGACTGGGACCATCCAAGTGGTGCGCAGGATAGACCGAGATGCAGGTGAATTAAGACAAAATCCCGCCATATCTCTGGAGGTTCTGGTGAAGGATAGACCCTCTGGGGGTCAGGAGAATCGCAAGCAGATAACCTTCATTGTGGAAGACATTAATGACAACCCCTCGACATGCACCAAGTTCACCTTCAGGTATTTGCCTTCTGAGACACATGTGGGCACATCACTTCTTTGGGGGTGCTTGGTTTTTCTGGTATAGTCTGGTGGGGACTGAAGGATTGTGGGCACCTGCGACACAGCTCAATAAAATAAGTAGATTTGAACTGTCCCTTTAGGTGAGAGATTTTCCTTCCTCATCCTTTTTCTTTCCTCTCTTCCATTTTCTTTCCTCTTTGTAATCTCCCTTCTCCACTTTCTTACTCTGTTAAAAAATATTTTTATTTTGCTCTCTTCTACAACACGTTCATCTCCGTTGGTGACAAGTCCACAGGACTTGTCAGGCGCTCTCTGGACTGTACCTTTTCTTTATTTATTGCCACCCATGGCAAGATGGTGCTGTTGGTTAGCAGTTATAGTAGATACTTGAGACTTAGGATCGGTAACTAGGAGCTCCCAGAGAAGTGCGCCACCAGTAATACAAATAAATGAAACCAAGTATTTACTTAAAACAAAACAAAGCATCTAATTCACTTTACACAACTTAACTGCCTGTGAACAAAAGGCAATGGGGGGGGGGAAGGCAGATACAAGTTCTTTTGGATATTTTGACCTGTTCTTTGTCTCACAATCTACTCACCGTTATTTTAAAATAAAGTCCTGGGCTTCCCTGGTGGCGCAGCGGTTGAGAGTCCGCCTGCCGATGCAGGGGACGCGGGTTCGTGCCCCGGTCCGGGAAGATCCCACATGCCATGGAGCGGCTGGGCCCGTGAGCCATGGCCTCGGAGCCTGCGTGTCCGGAGCCTGTGCTCCGCAGTGGGAGAGGCCACAATGGTGAGAGGCCTGCGAACCTCAAAAGAAAAAGAAAAAAAAAAAAAACTTTAAAAAAAATAAATAAATAAAGTCCCTTGGAGGAGGAACCAAGATGGCGGAGTAGAAGGACGTGCTCTCACTCCCTCTTGTAAGAACACCAGAATCACAACTAGCTGCTGGACAATCACTGACAGGAAGACACTGGAACTCACCAAAAAAAGATACCCCACATCCAAAGACAAAGGAGAAGCCACAATGAGACGGTAGGAGGGGTGCAATCACAGTAAAATCAAATCCCATAACTGCTGGGTGGGTGACTCACAGACTGGAGAACACTTACACCACAGAAGTCCACCCACTGGAGTGAAGGTTCTGAGCCCCACATCAGGCTTCCCAACCTGTGGGTCTGGCAATGGGAGGAGGAATTCCTAGACAATCAGACTTTGAAGTCTAGCAGGATTTGACTGCAGGACTTCGACAGGACTGGGGGAAACAGAGACTCCACTCTTGGAGGGCACACACAAAGTAGTGTGCACATCGGGACCCAGGGGGAGGAGCAGTGACCCCATAGGAGACTGAACCAGAACTATCTGCTAGTGTTGGAGAGTCTCCTGCAGAGGCGGGGGAGTGGCTGTGGCTCACCGTGGGGACAAGGACACTGGCAGCAGAAGTTCTGGGAAGTACTCCCTGGCATGAGCCCTCCTAGAGTCTGCCATTAGCCCCACAAAAGAGCCCAGGTAAGCTTCAGTGTTGGGTCGCCTCAGGCCAAACAACGAACAGGGAGGGAACCCAGCCCCACCCATCAGCAGTCAAGTGGATTAAAGTTTTACTGAGCTCTGCCCACCAGAGCAAGAGTCAGCTCTACCCACCACCAGTCCCTCCCATCAAGCCTCTTAGAAAGCCTCATCCACCAGAGGGCAGACAGTAGAAGCAAGAACTACAATCCTGCAGCCCGTGGAACAAAAACCACATTCACATAAAGATAGACAAGATGAAAAGGCAGAGGGCTATGTACCAGATGAAGGAACAAGATAAAACCCCAGAAAAACACCTAATGAAGTGGAGATAGGCAACCTTCCAGAGAAAGAATTCAGAATAATGATAGTGAAGATGATCCAGGACCTCGGAAAAAGAATGGAGGCAAGGTCGAGAAGATGCAAGAAATGTTTAACAAAGACCTAGAAGAATTAAAGAACAAACAAACAGAGATGAACAATACAATAACTGAAATGAAAACTACACTAGAAGGAATCAATAGCAGAATAACTGAGGCAGAAGAATGGACAAGTGACCTGGAAGACAGAATGGTGGAATTCACTGCTGCGGAAGAGAATAAAGAAAAAAGAATGAAAAGACATAAAGACAGCCTAAGAGGCCTCTGGGAAAACATTAAATGCAACAACATTCACATTATAGGGGTCCCAGAAGTAGAAGAGAGAGAGAAAGGACCCGAGAAAATATTTGAAGAGATTATAGTTGAAAACTTCCCTAACCTGGGAAAGGAAATAGCCACCCAAGTCCAGGAAGCACAGAGAGTCCCATACAGGATAAACCCAAGGAGAAACACGCTGAGACACACAGTAATCAAACTGGCAAAAATTAAAGACAAAGAAAAATTATTGAAAGCAGCAAGGGAAAAACGACAAATAACATACAAGGGAACTCCCATAAGGTTAACAGCTGATTTCTCAGCAGAAACTCTACAAGCCAGAAGGGAGTGGCATGATATACTTAAAGTGATGAAAGGGAAGAACCTACAACCACGATTACTCTACCTGGCAAGGATCTCATTCAGATTTGATGGAGAAGTCAAAAGCTTTACAGACAAGCAAAAGCTAAGAGATTTCAGCACCACCAAACCAGCTCTACAACAAATGCTAAAGGAACTTCTCTAAGTGGGAAACACAAGAGAAGAAAAGGACCTACAAAAACAAACCCAAAACAATTAAGAAAATGGTCATAGGAACATACATATTGATAATTACCTTAAACGTGAATGGATTAAATGCTACAACCAAAAGACACAGGCTTGCTGAATGGATACAAAAACAAGACCCATCTATATGCTGTCTGCAAGAGACCCACTTCAGATCTAGGGACACATACAGATTGAAAGTGAGGGGATGGAAAAAGATATTCCATGCAAAAGGAAATCAAAAGAAAGCTGGAGTACCAATACTCATATCAGATAAAATAGACTTTAAAATAAAGAATGTTACAAGAGACAAGGAAGGACACTACATAATGATCAAGGGATCAATCCAAGAAGAAAATATAACAATTATAAATTATATGCACCCAACATAGGAGCACCTCAATACATAAGGCAACTGCTAACAGCTATAAAAGAGGAAATCAACAGTAATACAATAATAGTGGGGGACTTTAACACCTCACTTACACCAATGAACAGATCATCCAAAATGAAAATAAATAAGGAACAGAAGCTTTAAATTACAAAATAGACCGGATAGATTTAATTGATACTTATAGGACATTCCATCCAAAAACAGAAGATTACACTTTCTTCTCAAGTACGCACTGAACATTCTCCAGGATAGATCACATCTTGGGTCACAAAGCAAGCCACAGTAAATTTAAGAAAACTGAAATCATATCAAGCATCTTTTCTGACCACAACGCTATGAGATTAGAAATGAATTACAGGGAAAAACATGTAAAAAACACAAACACATGGAAGCTAAACAATATGTTACTAAATAACCAAGAGATCACTGAAGAAATCAAAGAGGAAATCAAAAAATACCTGGAGACAAATGACAATGAAAACACAACAATCCAAACGCTATGGGATGCAGCAAAAGCAGTTCTAAGAAAGAAGTTTATAGCTATACAAGCCTACCTCAAGAAACAAGAAAAATCTCAAATAAACAATCTAAACTTACACCTAAAGGAACTAGAGGAAGAAGAACAAACAAAACCCAAAGTTAGCAGAAGGAAAGAAATCATAAAGATCAGAGCAAAATTAAATGAAATAAAAACAAAGAAAACAATAGCAAAGATCAATAAAACTAAAAGCTGGTTCTTTGAGAAGATAAACAAAATTGATAAACTATTAGCCAGACTCATCAAGAAAAAGAGGGAGAGGACTCAAATCAATAAAATTAGATATGAAAAAGGAGAAGTTACAACAGACACCACAGAAATACAAAGCATCCTGAGAGACTACTACAAGCAACTCTATGCCAAAGAAATGGACAACCTGGAGGAAATGGACAAATTCCTAGAAAGGTGTAACCTTCCAAGACTGAACAAGGAAGAAATAGAAAATATGAACAAACCAATCACAAGTAATGAAATTGAAACTGTGATTAAAAATCTTCCAGCAAACAAAAGTCCAGGACCAGATGGCTTCACAGGTGAATTCTATCAAACATTTAGAGAAGAGCTAACACCCATCCTTCTCAAACTCTTCCAAAAAATTGCAGAGGAAGGAACACTCCCAAACTCATTCTATGAGCCCACCATCACCGTGATACCAAAACCAGACAAAGATACTACAAAAAAAGAAAATTACAGACCAGTATCACTGATGAATATAGATGCAAAAATCCTCAACAAAAAACTAGCAAACAGAATCCAACAGCACATTAAAAGGATCATACACCATGATCAAGTGGGATTTATCCCAGGGATGCAAGGATTCTTCAATATACGTAAATCAATCAATGTGATAAACCATATTAACAAATTGAAGAATAAAAACCATATGATCATCTCAATAGATGCAGAAGAAGCTTCTGAAAAAATTCAACACGCATTTATGATAAAAACTCTCCAGAGAGTGGGCATAGAGGGAACCTACCTCAAAATAATAAAGGCCATATACGACAAACCCACAGCCAACATCATTCTCAATGGTGAAAAACTGAAAGCATTTGCTCTAAGATCAGGAACAAGACAAGGATGTCCACTCTCACCACTATTATTCAGCCTAGTTTTAGAAGTCCTAGCCATGGCAATCAGAGAAGAAAAAGAAATAAAAGGAATACAAATTGGAAAAGAAGAAGTAAAACTGTCACTGTTTGCAGATGACATGATACTATACATAGAGAATCCTAAACATGCCACCAGAAAACTGCTAGAGCTAATCAATGAATTTGGTAAAGTTGCAGAATACAAAATTAATGCACAGAAATCTCTTGCATTCCTATACACTAATAATGAAAAATCTGAAAGAGAAATTAAGGAAATACTCCAATTTACCACTGCAACAAAAAGAATAAAATACCTAGGAATAAACCTGCCTAGGAAGACAAAAGACCTGTATGCAGAAAACTATAAGACACTGATGAAAGAAATTAAAGATGATACCAACAGATGGAGAGATATACCATGTTCTTGGATTGGAAGAATCAATATTGTGAAAATGACTATACTATCCAAAGCAATCTACAGATTCAATGCAATCCCTATCAAATTACCAATGGCATTTTTTATGGAAGTAGAACAAAAAATCTAAAAATTTGTATGGAGACACACAGACCCCGAATAGCCAAAGCAGTCTTGAGGGAAAAAAATGGAGCTGGAGGAATCAGACTCCCTGACTTCAGACTATACTACAAAGCTACAGTAATCAGGACAATATGGTATTAGCACAAAAACAGAAACATAGATCAATGGAACAAGATAGAAAGCCCAGAGATAAACCCATGCACCTATGGTCAACTAATCTATGACAAAGGAGGCAAGGGTACACAGTGGAGAAAAGACAGCCTCTGCAATAAGTGGTGCTGGGAAAACTGGACAGCTACATGTAAAAGAATGAAATTAGAACACTCCCTAACACCACACACAAAAATATAAACTCAAAATGGATTAGAGATCTAAATTTAAGACCAGACACTATAAAACTCTTAGAGGAAAACATAGGAAGAACACTCTTTGACATAAATCACAGCAAGATCTTTTTGGATCCACCTCCTAGAGTAATGGAAATAAAAACAAAAATAAACAAATGGGACCTAATGAAACTTAAAAACTTTTGCACAGCATGGAAACTATAAACAAGACATAAAGACAACCCTCAGAATGGGAGAAAATATTTGCAAATGAATCAATGGACATTGATTAATCTCCAAAATATATAAATAGCTCATGCAGCTCAATATTAAAGAAACAAACAACCCAATCCAAAAATGGGCAGAAGACCTAAATAGACATTTCTCCAAAGAAGACATACAGATGGCCAAGAAGCACATGAAAAGCTGGTCAACATCACTAATCATTAGAGCAATGGAAATCAAAACTACAATGAGGTATCACCTCACACCAGTTAGAATGGGCATCATCAGAAAATCTACAAACAACAAATGCTGGAGAGGGTGTGGAGAAATGGGAACCCTCTTGCACTGTTGGTGGGAATGTAAATTGATACAGCCACTATGGAGAACAGTATGGAGGTGACTTAAGAAACTAAAAATAGAATTACCATATGATCCAGCAATCCCACTACTGGGTATATACCCTGAGAAAACCATAATTCAAAGAGACACATGCACCCCAAAGTTCATTGCAGCACTATTTACAATAACCAGGTTATGGTAGCAACCTAAATGCCCATCGACAGACGAATGGATAAAGAAGATGTGGTACATATATACAATGGAATATTACTCAGCCATAAAAAGGAACGAAATTGGGTCATTTGTTGAGACGTGGATGGATCTCGAGTCTGTTATACAGAGTGAAGTAAGTCAGAAAGAGAAAAACAAATATCATATATTAATGCATATATGTGGAACCTAGAAAAATGGTACAGATGAACCAGTTTGCAGGGCAGAAATTGAGACACACATGTAGAGAACAATCGAATGGACACCAAGGGGGGAAAGTGGCTGGTGGGTGGTGGTGGTGGTGTGATGAGTTGGGCGATTGGGATTGACATGTATACACTAATGTGTATAAAATTGATGACTAATAAGAACCTGCTGTATAAAAAAATAAATTTAATTTAATTTAAAAATTAAAATAAATAAATCAATGAAGTCCCTTGTGATTCTGGGTTAATATGACTTTTGGTAAACAGTACTGTCTTTCCACTAACTATTTTGTCTCAATGCCACAAGATGAATAATTCCCCAGGTTAGCTTCATCTCTGTGGTTTCTTAATAACTAGTCTCCAGTTTCTTGGGAGTGTGAAAGGTGGTTCCTCCTGGGGGTGGGGAGGGCATCTCTATAGTGACCCTTGCTGAGAGAATGTCCTGTGTCTGGAGCAAAGCTGAACACCAGAGCTGGTCTCACTTTCAGATCTCCCTAGGGAAAGAGTCTCCCTCTGAGATTATCTTTGGTTTTGCAAGTTCATTTTTTAAGCTCTAGGTAACTCTGGACATAGACCCGATACATAGTGTGGCCATGCAAAGGACAAAGGACCCTAGACAAAGATTATCTAGGATAAGCAGTAGAAATACAAACTCCTGGGGCTTCCCTGGTGGCACAGTGGTTGGGGGTCCGCCTGCCGATGCAGGGGACGTGGGTTCGTGCCCCGGTCCAGGAAGATCCCACATGCCGCGGAGCGGCTGGGCCCGTGAGCCATGGCTGCTGAGCCTGCGCGTCCAGAGCCTGTGCTCTGCAACGGGAGAGGCCACGAGAGTGAGAGGCCTGTGTACCGCAAAAAAAAAAAAAAAAAAAAAAGAAATACAAACTCCTTTATTATGCTCTTCAATGTCCCCCCGTTTTCCCCAGTGGCATGCCCAGCATAGTGCTAAGAATCAAGTGGTCCTGAGCCTGGCATCAAAACAGCTAAATGCTGTTCTGGACATACCCCACTTGCCTCTTCAGATCTAGCTCCCAGCCTCCCCACCCCTGCTCTGTGCCCCAGGAGGCTGACCTCTATGGATATCAACTGCTCCCTTGCCCTGCACCTTCCCATTCGCCCACGGGAAGCCCTGGAATGAGGGGGAGAGAGAAGTCAGGGTATTTATCCCCTGGCTCCCTCCCTGTCAGCGGCATGAGCCCCTCCACCTCCTGAAGGTCTCAGCTCCTATTAGGCCGCCCTCTGCGCACAGCACCCTCTGTCCCTGGTTCCGGTTTCAGGAACTGCTCCCTCCTCTGGCTCCTTGAGGCCTAGCAGTGGAAAGGGAGGCCCACTCTTCCTAGACCTAGACCATCCTTTGAAGTTCCCATGTACTGCGTGTACACGTTGTAACAGTCCCTTTACTAAACCCTCCCGGAATTATCTTAAATTGCCATCTGCTTCTTACTGAGGCCCCTATCAAATCAATAATGGCCTTGACCATGTGATAGGTTCCTATCCCAACCCCAAGAACAGCGTCTGTTTGATGGGTGAGAACAGTTGTCATGGATAGTTAGGACTGTGACTTCCACACCATTTTCTGCATAAATCAAACCCACCACTGTTAAGAGAAGTCTGGTCCCTGTGATGGAGCAGAGGTGATCCACAGAGTCACTCTTCCACTTTCTTTGAAAATCTAAAGCTATGCTAGTGCCTTTGGGTGGCTCCAGTGCATCTTGGGAAATTCTTCTCCTCATGTCCTGCTCTTCTAGACCCTCCTGCTTTCCGCTTTGTTCTCCTGCCCTGAGAGGTGGGGGAAGATAGTTGAAGCGTAAGAACTCTGGGTATCAATGATTGGAGAGGACTGTGCTATCTCCAATCTTCCTGGTCAATTTTCTCCCCTCAGTGCATTTCTAGTAAGTGTGTACTGTGGCTTCCTGTGGTCCAGAGTCCCCTGATGTGTGAGATGACAGTTTACAAACTGCATTCCATATTAGCTAGTAAAATCACATTTTGATAATCTTCTCTCCAAATTAGCCTTGAAGGTCAATGCCAGCCAGTAACTGAACTAATTGTATTTATTACTAAAGGTAACTCTAAACAATGTTCCAGGAGGGCTCTGGGCTTTTCCAGTGGGAGGAACTTGCAGTTGTCCTGTAAAAGCCAAGATATGAGGAGGACTCATATCAAAAGGGCTCCCCCCTCAGCAGTCCAGGAAGTGAAAGGTTTTACTCCCAAACCCCAGCTTCATTTGCATACTCCAGGGAGGGGCTGGGAAACCCTGACCCTGCATCACCCACCACTCTCCCCCGCCTAGCATCTTGTCCATTCCCACCACACCACAGTGGAAGCACCCGGGCAGGTCAAAAGCAAGCCAAACGACAGCACTGGCGCTGCCATGGGCTCTGGCAGCCCTGTCCCTGAATATTTACTCTTTCTTCAGGGCTCTTGGCACAGTGCCTGCGGCAGAGTCTGGGGGAGCAGGTAGAATAGGCTGGGAGGGCGTCAAGCACCCAGTGGATCCCACGAGGCAGGTGGCTTTGTGCCAGGTCCCCTGCCATCCCCGTGGGTCCATGCAGGCTCTCAGGAGGCCGAGAGACAGAAACAGCCCCTGCGGCTTTCCCAGGCTGGTGATGAATGAGCCCAAGGCCCTGATGGAGGCATCAAAGGCCCCGTGACAGAGCCGCTATGGTTGTAAATCGTCAGGCACTTTGGCTGAAAGCGCTTCGCAAGCTGTTTGTGAGCCAAAGGCAGAGGATGTCGGCTGTGCCTGTCACCTCCAAGTGTGGGGGGGAACCGTGGTCAGATGGCTGGGAGTGAGAGCAGCCCGCCTTTGAGGCAGGGAGTGATGAATGGGAGGGAGTCGTTTTCCAAGTCATGCGTTTAGGGGAAAAATACCAAGTGGCAGGGGAAAATGAAAAGAACATGCCAGGTGGCCCTAAAGGGCCAAGTGTGAAGGCTCTTTTGGAGGGCGTGAAATGTCTGGCTTCAGGACCCTAGAGTCTTTGGGTGATGCAACCTTCCGGCTTCTGCAGACTTGTAATCAAGGCTCAGATCACTGAACCCTCTGTTGGCCTGGAGAGTCATTGACAGAACCGAAAGTAAAATTTACTGTGACTCTTAACACTGACAAGGAGACGGTGCCTGGATACATCAGCTTTCTGCGACAGGTCTTGAAGTCACCCTGAATCTTTCTTCATCTGTAAAATGGGGACAAGAACACAAACCTCTAGGCGATGAGGGGATTAGAGACAGAGTTTTTAAAGTGTTTGGTAGGATACCACATATAGTTGGTATTTAACAAATAGCATCTATTCTAAGTATTTATGAGTAAAACCATGACATCGTGCCATCAAGACAAGAATGGAAATGCTCGGACTCCAGTCCTCCTGAGACACAGAGACATCATGGAGATTCAGTTACACCTGTGAGAAAGACTGCTTTCCCAGAACAAACCCAGTTATCCTCAGCAGCACAAAAACAACCTTGCCGTCAGACTTGTCTCCATGTTTGCTAAGCCCATTTTAGCTGCCATGAAGAGCTGATGTGGAATGTAGAAAGCAGCATAATTCTGTTTCAGAGAGAGGTGATAGTACAGAGGATTAGAGACACGTGTTGATGTTCTGAGACCAAGATGCCAAGACAGGATTAAATGTGCGAGGCTTTTATTAGTGGAAATGCCTGTGGGAAAAGATGGGGAAAGAGCTAGGCTAGGCTGCGAGGGTCATCAGACCGTGATGCAAGTCTGACCTGAGTAAAGGAAGGAGGGAGGGTGCATGGGTGGGAATGTTCTAGTCTGTTCTGCAGTCCATGAACTTGGCTAGGGCACTGGGGAATCCTGGAGCCAAAGTCAGCTGTCACAGGACAGGAACGAGTCTGCCTTAGTATCTCTGCCCTCCTCTGTCGTTGGTACACGACCTCACTGCAAATGCAGTGATGGATTTCATAGCCCAGCAGCTGGGGTCTGTGGTCATTCTATTCCCGCAGCTGTAGGTCTTCCAGGCACATTCTCCTGGCATCCCCAATATATTTTTGTAAGAAATCCTGCCCAAGGCAAAACATGATTGTGGTAGGCAAAGAAAGAAAGAAAGAGAGAAAGGGAGAAAGGGAGGAAGGGAGGAAGGAGAGAGAGAGAAAAAGAGAAAGAAAATACTAGCCACACAAATTCCTCTTTGCCTGTACATGAGCCCCTTTGCAGTGTGATTTTGCCATTCCTCCCATCAAGAGATGGGTATCTCTTTCTACTCCTTGAATCTGGACTTGACCAGGTGAATTGCTTTGGCCATCGCAACATTCACAAACATGGCACAGCAGAGGATTGAAAGGTGTGTATGCAGTGGGACTTGCCCTCTCTTGCTACTTTTGGAAGCCTAAGATCTCCATGTGAAGAGCACAGACTAGCCTCCTGGAGGATGAGAGGCAATATGAAGCAGAAACCACCCACCTTCCCACCATACCTGTGAGTGAGGCCATCCTGGAGCATCCAGCCCCCACCGAGCTGCCAGTGACTGGAAGACCAGCCAAGCTGGACTAGAACCAAAAGAGCGAATGGATAACCCTTAGTGTTGTAAGAAAGAATAAATGCCTGTTGTTTTAAGCCACTAGGTTTTGGGCTGGTTTGTTATGTAGCAAAAGCTAATCAACATGCCCATCTTATAGATGGAAAAACTGAAACCTGGAGACCCGTGAAGTCCCTTAATGGGTCTGGAGGTGTTACCATGCTTCCTCAGTCTCCCACTCCAAGCTGGGCTTGACCAGATGGCTCTGAGTTTGGGGGCAGCTTTACTCATTTGCATACTATTTGCCTCCCTGCTGGAGTGAACTGAGATTGGGACCCAGAATTCAACCTTTAATAAGCCTCTATTGAATGAATGATGCTAAGGTGTCAGGAGGCCCATCTATGACTTTGAAGCCATGAGAACACAAGTGGAGGAATTTCCAGTCCTCTAAGCAGGGGAGGGAGGGGTGCAGGGGTACAGCGATACCCCCCAACCAGATTATCAATTCCTGCAGGCAGGGGCAGAATTTCTATTTCTCTTATATTCTTCTTCACTCCTGTGCTAGTCCCATAAGCTACCATTCATTCATTCATTCAACAAATATTTCTTGAGTGTGCAAAGAACAAAGCAGATAAAGATCCCCAGTCTTGTGGAGCTTACATTCTTGGGGGCAAACAGGCGATAAACAGGATATGTAAGTAAACTGTATAGTATATTGGAAAATGGTAAGCACCAAGCATTAAACCTACAGGGGGGAAGGGGAGAGGAAGCAATGGGCTGGGGGCGTTGACATTTTAGTTGCGGTAGCCAGGGAGCCTCCTGAGAAGATGCCATTTGATTCGAGACTAAAGATAGGGAAAGAGCAAACCATGCGGTGCGCAGTTAAGTGCAATGGCCCTGAGGCCAGAGCCTGGGGAGTGTCCAGAAGCACAGGGAGGCCAGGGTGGAAGGAGAGTGAACAAGAAGAATTAGTAGGAGATGAGTTCAGACAGGTAAGGGGTGGGCGCACGTCATGAAAGACGCTGTAGATCAGAGTCACGACTTTGAGTGAAATCAGGAGCCCTTTGCGATTTAGGAGCAGCGGAGCGACGTGATCTGACATTTTCACAGGATCCCTCTGGCTGCTGTGTTAAGAATCCTCTGAAAGGAGTCAAGGGTAGAGTGGGGACACCAGTTAGGCAGGTACTGCCTTAACCACGGACTTGCTTTCAATTGAAATGAAAGCCGGGGTGTCTAGCCTGGGGCCTGTGTTAGAAGGAATGCTCAGTCACTATTTGTTGGGGGAAAATATTGAATCGTGTCTTTTCGCCAGCATTATGGTGCCTGAGAGAGCAGCCAAGGGGACGTTGCTTCTGGACCTGAGCAAGTTCTGCTTTGATGATGACAGCGAAGCACCAAACAACCAATTCAACTTCACCACGCCATCCGGAGTGGGGAGCGGCAGCAGATTTTTACAGGATCCAGCTGGCTCTGGGACAATCGTGGTCAGTTAACGGTCATTGCATCATCCAAAGGGCATTGGGGAAGTTGGTCTAACAGGCATAGTGCTTTTGCTGCCCCATAGAGAGAAATTTCCAAAGTAACTCCCTCTCCAAGAGACTGTAACTGACAAACTTAATAGTGACTCTGTTTTCCCCATTTGCTCTTTATTTTACCCAAGTTCCAGGAATTGTTTGTTATGCATGGTTATGCCTGGGATGCTAAGGATTGGATTCTTTCTTGCATAGCTCGCGGTTTGCAGGCTGCCTGCCTGGTTAGCATGCTTCCACAGTCACATATCAGTGCCCTCTGGGCTCAAGCACTTTTGTTTATTTCAGCGCTCATTCCTCGCCATAGAGGTGTGAGGTGAGAGAGAGCAGGGCCAGGGCCATGTGTGTGTCCTGCTGAATTCCGCAATGTAGAACCACTGGAGACCCAAAAAAGAGGGGCATCTCCACTGGGGCAAATATGTAATTGGAAAAAGAATGGGAGCAAAAGGCAGGACTCAATGAGCTGTGTGAGACATTTAACAACAAGGTTCCCACTGGAGGGTTGGGGGGAAAGGAGGAGAGAGATAGAAGGGCAGGGTAAGGTGGAGGTCTTACAGGGGGGTGGTCTTGTTGGGGGAGATCTCTGCATCAGAGATAAAGCCTCAGGAAGAAGAGCAAGCAGCCCACTAGCCATCCTCTCAAACACCCCCTTCTCTACCTCCCATCCCCCAAAAAGTCGTACCAATTTTATTCACTGTGTCAACTAAAAATAACTTTTTTTTTTCTGTTTGAGAAATTAATACATGTTCACTGTAGAAAATGTAGGAAACACAGAAAGGCATTACTATTCAGTAATAACCACTATTAACATGCTGATATATTTCTTTCTTGTCTTCTTCCCTATGCATAGATTTTATGTATAGTCTATACATATATGCATAAGTATTCTAAATGATGGAAATAACCTTGCATGTAGGATTCTGTATCATGCTTTTCTTTGACTTAACCTGAAATCTTGAGGCTATGCTGGGCAATAGTGCTTGATGAACATCCTTAAACAGATTCTCTCTCCTGATAAATTCTTTCAAATAAGTTCTCTAGCAGTGAGCAAAGGTACGGACATAACTTTTTAAAGCTCCTCCTATGGGAAAAAGTGCTTTCCAGAAAGGTTTTGCAATTTACATGTCCACTAACAGTACATGAAAGTGTCAGTTCAATTAAAAGTATTGTTTATTCTGTGTAATCTGATCTCTCTGTTTTAATCTAGTTGATTGGTGATCTAGATTATGAAAATTCAAGTAATCTAGCAGCCGGCAATAAATACACTGTGATAATCCAGGTGCAGGATGTTGCCCCTCCTTACTATAAAAGCAAGTATCATTTTGGTTTATTTCATGAAGCATCTTCCTTGAGTAGCAATGACTAAACTGTGCTGGGCAATGCTTGGGCTTGGGCTGGGGATGTATTTATGTTCAAAAGGAGAATTCCAAAAGCCCCAACACTTCGGAATCAGCCCAGCCTCCTCCTGTCCTTCACCAAGAACAGTTAATCAGTCTCCAAGTCCTTTCTTCTGTGTCACCTACTACTAAAATCTAAGGATTTTAGTAAGGATCTGCTGCCTTCCCCCCAACTTCACTGCACCTCCATCCCACTAGTATTGCTTTAATGCAGAACCTCCTCTATCGGAGCTGAATTACAACACCAAGAGTGTTTCAAGAGTCTTTCTGCCCACCTTTAGTCTTGTCCCTTTCCAACGCATCCACGACATTTCTGACAGTGATTTTCAGGAAACGCAAATGCCACCGTATTACTTCTTGCTGAAAGCCCTTGAGTGTCTCCCCATAGCTGTCAAGTTCACATTCAAACTCTTTGGCTTGGCACAAAGCAATAAAGAGAGTCACGTGAATTTTTTTGGTTTCCGAATTCATATAAAAGTTATATTTACACTATATACTGTAATCTGTTAAGTGTGCAATAGCATTGTCTAAAAAACATAATGAACATACTTTAATTAAAAATACTTTATTGCTGGGCTTCCCTGGTGGCACAGTGGTTGAGAATCCGCCTGCCGATGCAGGGGACACGGGTTCGTGCCCCGGTCCGGGAAGATCCCATATGCCGCGGAGCGGCTGGGCCCATAAGCCATGGCCGCTGAGCCTGCGCGTCCGGAGCCTGTGCCCCGCAACAGGAGAGGCCACGACAGTGAGAGGCCCGCGTACCCCAAAAAAAAAAAAAAAAAAAAAAAAAAACTTTATTGCTAAAAAATGCCAACCATCATCTGAACCTTCAGCGAGTCATAATCTTTTTGCAATGGTAACATCAAAGATCACTGATCACAGATCACCATAACAATATAATAAAGAGGAAAACGTTTGAAATATTGCGAGAATTACCAAAACATGACACTGAGACACAAAATGAGCAAACACTGTTGGAAACATGGTGCCGATAGATTTGCTCGACACAGGGTTGCCACAATGTTCAATCTGTAAAAAACACAATATCTGCAAACTGCAATATGTAAAACGCAACAGAATGAGGAATGCCTGTATTGTGATTTAATTACTTTTCCTATTTCCGTTTATAGATAATATCTACATTTATATCCTAACAAGCCCAGAAAATGAGTTTCCTCTTGTCTTTGATAGCCCATCCTACGTATTTGCCGTGTCAGAATTAAGCCCATGTAAGTAACCGACGAGACACAGACTCCAGTGCTCTTGATAGACCCCTTCATCTGGAGGCACTTGGGTGGAGGAGGCTCCCCGTCAGAGGCCCTGGTGGTGTTGTGCACAGCGACTCACAGCTGATTCCTGGTTATTGCATGTCTTACTTCTTTTTAAATTCTCCTCACTGTGGAGGAGCCCTTCAGGTGAAATCCAGATTTTGAAAACTGTTGATTAAACTGCATTTCTCTGAACCCCCTGATTGCCTCTTTGTCTGGGTGCCTGATTCCAACTAATCCTCTCTTTTTGCAGCCTAAGTTTTCCCTTGGTCTCCACTGTGATTTTTATCCAGCTCACTCAGAGAACTGAAATTTAAAAATAGAGAGAAGGCTTCCCATTTCTAGATTTCTTTCATTTAAAAACAAAATAAAGATGTTTTCTCTCTCCCTTTGAAGGATTCCCTGGAGGCCTCTTCTTCCACCCTTTAGGATGCCTCGATTTCTGCAGGCTCCTCCCCACTCCAGCTGGGTTTCTCCCCGTCTCTCCCAGTGAAGGGGAGACTGTTAACTCTAGATAATCAGACCTCACCACAGTCTTTGAGACTTGGATTGTGTATATTTCTACACTAAAAACCAAACAAAACAAACCCCAAAATCTCCCTCTAAAATGATCTCCTCTTCATTTCGTTCTCTCTCTTGATGATGAGCTCCATTTCCTGACATTACATTTTAAACAAAATACAAAAAGAGGGTCTGAAGAAAACGCTGTCAATTCCTTATGCCTTATCCAGTGAATAATAAGTGCAACAGGAATAGGTTTTTTATGAATTCACAGATCTTGCTACAATTATTAATCACCTACTCTGGGTCAAGCACGTAGTGCTGTTCTATATAGTTGAATAAGAGAAGATGCTGCCCTTGAGGAGTATAATTTATGAGGAAGAACTTCTATAAAACAAGCAAGCCCGAAGTCCAGCAGCCCACCAACAAGACTTGCAAAATAAGCAAAATAGAACAGGATTTAAAACTCAAAAACATTCCAATCATCCTGTTGCTAAACCTTTAAAAATCATGTTTTTCATCTGGTTTTGTAACAGCAACCCATGCTCAGTATAGAAAATTTGAAAGATAAAAAAGACAACACTGCTGCAAAAAGATGTACATGTGAAGGTTCTTTGCAGCGTTAGGATCATGTAATAATTGGTGTGCTTGGAGTCTGTATGAGGGTATGAATTGTCTTTTAGACTTCGCAGTACTGCTTGAATCATACGGCCAGTTTCCTAGTGGGTGTCATTAGTGTAATTTGAATTTAAAAGATGTAAAACATACAGAGTTTGAACAGCAAAGAGGCCCCCAAAAGTCTCTCGCCCATGGCACTGAGAGTGTCTGCTCCTGATTCCTCCTCTCACCCCCAAAGCAGGACTAATCTCAGATATTATTCTCAGCAGTAATCGCAGGTACTTTATTCTTCCAGCTAGAACCCGGGTTGGACGGATGCAAGCAACAGATAAAGACTTCCCCCAGAGAGGCATCGTGTACTCCATCTCCACTGGAGGGGCCAGCCAGCACTACCCAAACATATTTTGGATTAATCCCCAAACGGGAGAACTCCAGCTGGTGACTAAAGCGGACTACGAGACAACCCCCTTCTTTATTCTCAGAATCCAGGCCACCAACGGCGAGGACAGCAGCTTAGTCACTGTGAGTGGGGCTATTTGGTGCATTCACACCAGCCCAAGTGGTTGACTTCAGGTCTCCCTGGCACCCTCCAGGTGTGGCCGTAGCAATAAGGAATCTTAATAGGGCACCTCCTGCAGACATGACAAGAAATGGCTAGGGGTGTCCCAGACAGCACAATCGGACACACATAGCAGTGCCAGGAAATAAAGATTGACATCTGTAAGCCCACGTTTATGGGTGACTGGGAGAAGTGCTGAGATGGATGGCCACCCTGGGGGACAAGCTTCTTCCTGTTGCTCTTAAATCCCCCCTTGCTGTTGAGGCGGGCTGTAGCTGTGCATCGCCCCCAAGTAGTTTTACCCTGTTCCTACCCTGAGCCCCATCATACCAGATGGGATAGGTCTTAAAATGATCTGGCTTGATCGCTATGCTGCTTTGTAACCTCTGATGTTGAGAATCTGGTTAAATGCATTTCTGAGTCAGTAGGTCTGAGTAGGGCCTGAGAACCTGCATTTCTAACATGCTTCCAAGTGGTGCCGAGGCAGCTGGTCCATGGCCGTGCTTTGAGGAGCCAGGCTTTGACAGGTCTGTGCTGCCAGTGGTTAGGAATATTTGAGGGTAATATGATGGTCACAAAGAGGAAACTATTTCTTGGTCTTTCCCGTTAGTAAAGTGAAAAAGCCTAAGGCAAAATGAACTCAGCTAGCGGCAGGCAGCCCTGTGTGATGGAATGACTGGTCCAGGGTCAGGAGGCAGAGTTCATTTCTCAACTTTGATCCCAATTTGCCAAGGGGGTCCGAGCAATGCTTATCTTTGTACCCTGATTTCTCTCTCACACATGGAGAGTCACCTCATAACCCAATGCCTGAATAGTCCAGTTCCTCTGATGACTTGCTTTGAATTAGTGGGACGATGTTTTCAATGATGTGTAAGGCTTGGCATTGCTAGCTGAGAAAAAGATGTGCTAAGTTGAAGGTAATTGTCGTGTTTGTTAGCCTGGGTTTTTGAGAGGAATGAATGGAGTCCACTTTGGGAGCTAACTAGAGAGAACATTTCAATTTATCTCTGGGCTCAGAAATAGCTGAAATCCCCAAATTTCAGAAGTAGAATGAATACGACTCAAAAATTCATAAGCTTTTAAAAAGGGTGATGATCACATAAGTCCCTTTCAGGGCTGACATTCTGTGATTCCGTGCTGGCAGGCACCCCAGTCCATATTCCAATTCACCAGGCATAAAAGACAGTGATGAAAGAGAACAGGCTGGCCCCTGCTTGTGGCAGGCCAGTGCCACCGGCTCGGTGCAGTGCTGAGATCCTGGGTTACACACAAGACCCTGGCTAAGCCAGGTCGCCTCCTTCCATCCCAGTGGTTCTCAACCCTGGCTGAGTATTAGAATCAGCTGGGGAACATAAAAATCGTGCCTGGGGACTTCCCTCGTGGCGCAGTGGTTAAGAATCCGCCTGACAATGCAGAGGACACGGGTTCAAGCCCTGGTCCGGGAAGATCCTACATGCCGCAGTGCAACTAAGCGCGCGCGCCACAGCTACTGAGCCTGCGCTTAGAGCCCACGAGCCACAACTACTGAAGCCCGCGCGCCTAGTGCCTGTGCTCCGCAACAAGAGAAGCCACCGCAATGAGAAGCCTGTGCACCGCAACAAAGAGTAAACCCCGCTCACCACAACTAGAGGAAGCCAGTGCACAGCAACGAAGACCCAAGTCAGCCAATCAATCAATCAAGGAAGAAAAAAAAAAAAATCAGGCCTGGGCCCCACCCTCCAGGGAGTCCAATTCATTTGGTCTGGAGAGGGCCAGACAAAGTGGAGCCATGGTTGAGAGCCATTGTTCGATCTTCCAAAGTTAAAGACAGAACTTCCAACTCACAGGGGCAGCAAGCAAGGAAGCACAGGAGGGTCACCGTAAATCCATCATCGTTACCGGAAAAACAACTCAGCATCATCTGGGGATAAGCACATGTGTCTAGCTGCATATGTGTGTGGGGGTGTGGAAATGTATTATTACGTATATAATGCACACGTGCATGTACACACACAACACACAGTAGAGAAGTTAATAGCATAGGACTTGGAGTAAGACAGACCTAAGTTCAAATCCCAGCTCTGCCACTCACCAACTGAATGACCTTAGGTCAATTACCTAATCTCCCTAAGCCTCAGCTTCCCCATCTGTAAAATGGGAATAAACGTATTATCGATCTTGGATGAGGTTAAACCTCACTAATTCACAAAAAGCACACAGCCCAGTGTGTGGCACACAGTAAGGGCTCAATGATAACTACTCAGTGAGGCCACTTTCCTGCTGCTCTAGGTGACTGTGAACATCATTGAAGAAAATGATGAAAAACCAATCTGTACCCCAAACTCGTACTTCCTGGCCATCCCAGTGGATCTGAAAATTGGCACAAATATTTACAATTTCAAGCTCACGTGTACTGACCTTGATTCCAGCCCCAGGTCTTTTCGTTACTCCATTGGCTCAGGTATGGTATTGATGTCAGTGGTCCTGGACCCTTGCTGAGGGCTCCTGGTACTAGGGGCTGTAGCAGCTGTTTAGGGAGAAGGGGTGGGGATCTGAGCTCACACACTGATCTGGTACAGCGTGTAGGGGGTGGGGTGTTTTGAATGAGGAAACCAAGGGTGAGGAGTCAATTGGTTCTGGAATTCCCAGTCCCCGCCCCCGCTTGGCTTCCCCTTCTCACCTAACTCTTCCCAGACTCCCATACCTGGCTGCCCAAAGGCCCAAGGAACAGTGAATCCCATTGATGGTGACCCGCCCCCCCACCCCCAACTCCCAGCCTGTCGTAGGATTCATGAATCAGATTAGTGTAGCTTAAAAACATTTTTTTAGTCCAACTCCTCCCCCACCTCTTTTCCTGCAAGCTTGTTGGTGGGGGGGGGGGCAGGGGAATCCCAGTCCTCTCTCTGGATAATAATAGATGAAATAGATTAAATGCATTTTGAAACGCGTCCTCAGGAATTCTCTTCTGCTCCATTCATTTTCTCTCTTTAAAAATATACCATTGTGAGAGGGAAAGAAAAGAGCACCCCTCAATGGAAATGAGACCAAAATAGTTCATCTAATGAAGTGCCGGGGCCAGAGATTTAAACCCAAACAAGCAGAGCAGTTTCACGTGAAAGACTGAAAATCCAGCTCCGCCGCCTGCTGAGCCCTGGCAGAGCCGGAACTGGAGCAGCAGGAAGCCTCTCGAGCGGGCTGTGTCACAAAACCCAGGGGCAGAGCCCACCTCGAGACTGCAGTGGCCGGAGATGGGAACAATCCATACTGAGAACCCTCAGGCCTTTATGGGGCACTTCATTGCTTGGGAGTAAAATTGCATCATCCCCTGGTCCATTTACTGGTTTTTAGTTGGTAGTGAGTCTGCAGCCACTGGAGGAATGAACAAGAGCTGCTTGGGCGGGCAGCTTCTCTGCTCTGGGCTCCCTAAGCTGTGAGCCTGCAGCCCCAGACGAGCTGCTGGGGAGGTGGGGGTGGGGACTACTGTCCTTGCCAGCCCAGGACTCACCTTCTTTTGGGGGACTCCAGGGACATCTGTCACAGGTGTGACCAGCCCAGTTTCATGAAAGGCATGCA
This sequence comes from Phocoena sinus, assembly GCF_008692025.1. NCBI lineage: Eukaryota > Metazoa > Chordata > Mammalia > Artiodactyla > Phocoenidae > Phocoena > Phocoena sinus. Next base: position 89,465,433 of record NC_045771.1, read on the forward strand.
ATGAACTTGGCCCATGGCTAGGGACGTGGCCCCCTCTTCCCTCTTGCCGCCCACTGATTGGTCTGAGTGTGAGTTACACATTGTTACCAAGTTAATGCTGACGATGAGCACTGGCCCCGCCAGGATTGCTAGCTCCCTGCCTGATGCTCAGTGCGGTGGCGGCTATTCTCCCTGGACACCTGTGCTGGTGCCCTTTTCTACTCTCATTTTCATTGCAGCCACACTGGTTGTAAGCCAGAGTCTCTCTGTACTCATGAAATCTCTGGTGCTGTTAAGGCCCATATCCTATCACTGCCCCCACCCTGGTACATCAGAAGTAGTCTACACCTGAGGTGGGATGTTTAAGAAAAAGACTGAATGTAGTTTTCTTCTAACCCTTATTTCTCACACTCTTTTCTTCCTTTTCCCAAAATCCTTGCATCAAATCTCATTTAGGGAACATCAACAGTCATTTCACCTTCTCTCCCAACGCCGGGTCCAACGTTACAAGCCTGATCCTCGCGACTCGCTTTGACTATGCTAGTGGGCTTGATAAGATCTGGAACTACAAACTACTTGTCTACATAACTGATGACAACTTGCTGTCCGACAGGAAGAGAGCTGCAGCTCTTGTTGAAACAGGCACAGTGACCCTGAGCATTAGTGTCATTCCTCACCCAACCACGACTGTCACCACAACCCCCAGGGTAAGGGTTTTGGGAGATGGACTTCCCAGTTACATCCCTTGTAATTGATGTTGATGGAGCCCCTTGATCTAGGAGAAATGTGGGGTGGACTGAAAAGAGTTGAGGGGTTAGGATGTTGCCAGAAATGCCAACCGTGGGCTGGATTGGAATAGTCACTGGGTGGTAGAAAAAATCTGGGTGAGACCTTGGGCTTATAGAACCACTGACATTTCCTAGTCTGGTAAAGAAGGAGGTACACATATGCACAGACTTGTGATAGATCAGGCATCGCCTATCCAGGGTATGGACATGTTGCCGCCTTCACAAGCCCTTCTCTGCTTGCTCTTAAGAGCCAATACAAGTCCGTGTCCATGAGAGCAGCTAGCTGCCAGATGCTCTTCTCTACTTCTTTTGAAGAGTCACCATTTGTCAATCTGTACCCTACTCCCCACCTCCACTCCAAAAAGAAATCCACTTATTCAATCTGCAGATATTGATTTAATACCTATAATATGTCAAGCACTTTGGTGAATAAGCCAGAAATGATCTCTGCTCTCTCATGGAGCTTATAGTATAGGTTAGTGGTTCTCAGGTGTGGTCCCCAGACCAGCAGCAGCAGCAGCATCACCTGGAAACTTGTTAGAAAAAGCAAATTTTGAGCCCACCCCGGAACACTAAAGTTATACCTCATCCAACTACGATCATCACTACGACTTCCAGGGAAGGGTGTTGAAACCTGGAGTCCTCACCAAATCCCCAGACCTACTGGATTAGAAACTGTGGTGTGGGACCCAACAATCTGTGTTTTTAATAAGCCTTCCAGGCCATTCTGATTGCACTAAAGTTTTAGAGCCTCTGATCTAGAGGGAGAGACGGATTACAAACAGGTGTGCAAATTAATAAACTACCTACAGACTGTCATAAACAGTAGGAAGAAAAGCAGCCCCATACTTGGAGTATGCCAGGGGAAAAGGAACCAGAACCTCAGAAAGCCACCTGTGACAGGTGGTCAAATTCTGCTTCTCAGAGTCTTACCAAGAGCTGCTTAATATTCCTTTCCTGTGGGCTGGAGTCAATATTACCCCCAATGAATGGAGGCATTAGGTGACTTGAAGGGCTTTCAGTTGTGGTAGGAGCCAGTAGGTGCCCCAAGTAAGGAATTGCCACCTTTCTGCAACTTACAACACAACCCAGCTCTGACATCTCCAACCTGGAAATCTCCATAACTTTTTGTTATCAGTCTCCCTCTCTGGGAAGCAAATGCTGAACTTGAGGTCTCACTGTGATAACAGCCTGCTCAGCTGGCAGCACAGCTGGTAGTGACTGAACACTGAGACGCTTACAAAGTGTTTAAAAAAAAAGAAACAAAAAACCCCAACTTTCATGGCTCATGCCTTCCCAGTGAGAGACAATAGCTATATTAGTCCCTAGCTTATGCCATGATTTGGCAGGGAAAAAAAGCCAATGGAATTTTTAGCTTTGGGGAAGGAGAAGAAAGAGAATGAAATTAGGCCTAGAGTTGCTCTCCAGTTCCCTACATTTTCTGGGTTTTGGTCTAATGGACGTCTGGCAAGACTATAAATAAGGTGATGGGTTGAAGAGTGAGAACGATGAGCACACAATTGTCCGACCTTTAGAGCAAGAACAAAAAGCAGGATGAACATTCAACCACCCAATGTGAGAGGGTTCTGATGTCAAAGACTACCAGCCTCCACTTATCTCCCTCTTCTGTCATTCAAGCCCAGGATCACCTACCGGATCCTGAGGAAGAACATGTATTCTCCATCGGCCTGGTATGTGCCTTTTGTCATCACTTTGGGCTCCATGCTGCTTCTGGGTCTCCTGGTGTCCCTGATCGTCCTGTTGGCCAAAGCCATCCACAGACACTGTCCCTGCAAGACTGGGAAGCACAAGAAACCTCTGTAAGTTGCCGGTGGGCTGGACCCTTCCCCCATTTCCTTTCGGAGGATACTGCCTCTGGTGATGCCAGGAGAAGGAAAGGGAGACAGTTGGAATTTCTCCACAGGGTAGAGAGGGTGCCTGGAATGAAGAAAGGAAACGGAGCTACGGGGGAGACGTCCCAGCTCCCCTTGTCCTGGTGGACCCCCTTCATCACCTGCCGGGCCAGGAAACTGTTCCTTTGCTTTTCCCTGGCACCTGCTCCATACTTGATGAGTTCTCAATGAAATCGGGGCTTCAGCCTCTTGGTGGCCTTGTCCTGGATAAAAGCTCCAGAAACAAGGCCGGTTGTGAGTAGTAGTAGAATATGCCGTGCTGTTATTTGTGGAATATTTAAAGGATGGGATGGAATTAGAGGAAGCATAAAAAGGAATAAGGGAATTAAGCTTTTGGCTCCGGTGTGACTAAATAATCATTGTTCTTTTGCGTGTGGCCCTCTCAAGGGCTGTAAACGCAGACCTGCTTCCTCTCCCTGGGATGCTCACCTGCTCACTTATACGCCTCTTTCGGTGACGCTCTGCGGAGTGTCTTTTACTGGCTAAAGGGAGGTACTAGAGTAAAGTGGAGAAAGCATCAAATTGTTACAAGCTTCCCCAGAGCCAGTTTCTTGAGTCTTAGTAGCTCTTACAGTGAGGATGTGATGGTTCTGAGCCTGGACTTTGGAGTCAGATAAGGTTGAGGTTCAAATCTTGGGTCTGCTATTTTCTGGGTATATGGCTTTGGGCAAGTGACAACCTCTGTGAATCTCAATTTCTTTATTTGAAAACCAAACAATTAAATGAGCAAATGCAAAGGAACCACTTAGCACTGTTCCTGATGTGGAGTAAATGCTTAATACACTATTTTTTAAAAAATCTTGTTGCATGATTTTTCATGGCTGAGTCCCAGTGAGCTTAGGATTCTAGATTCTAAGTTTAGCTCTGTACACCCAAGTATCTTGAGGTATTGGAACTTGAATTTTGGAATTTCTCACTGGCAAAAAGAAGGGGTGATAAGACTCATGTGCCTTTTAAAGGTATTTTGAAGATTAACTACTACTGTCAAATAATTTAAAATCTATGGATGAAAGGCTGTATAAAAGTATAAGTATTAGCATAAAGATGTGCATTGCATTTTGCCATATTTATTGGGGGCATTTGTTGCTATTGGCAACCTTGACTTCAAGGTAAGAAATCCTTGAGCATCTGCTGAAATTTAAAAAGGTCTTTTTATTTGGACTATACTCACAAATTGATTTGAGAAAAAAAACCAGCTCCAAAAGAGTGATGCTTAAGCTTGTAAGGATGGCAGTGCTCTGTAATGGGATTTGGGCAGAAGTTCTTAAAGGAAGTAATCCAATACTAGACACTGCAACTCACATGCAATTTATAGTCAAATGTGCACCTTGAACCTGGTGGTTTCAGTTACCTTCTAAATATTGTTTTCAACGTGGTTGACTTTTAAAAAACTAGCTAGTGATTCAGACTCAGACCTGGCCTCTCTGGCAATTTGTTGTACCATATGGCAACCAATATTTGTCCCATAGCAGAGAATAAAATTAGAGTCACAGAATGAAGGGTCTTAAGAGTCCAGGTGTCCAGCTCTTCACATTACACGAAGCCAGGGTTTAACTGCTAGTCATCGAACCTTCCCACTGTGGGTCAAATCTTCTGCTCAGATAGTTACTGGGGAGGAAAACCAGGCAGGAAGAATCGCTGGGCCATCTGATGGGGTCGTCATGCCCTCACTCAGTGTTGTCAGAGAAAATAGGTTCCCTGAAGTTCTCTAAAGCAATAGTTTTCAAACTTATCAAACTCCTAAGCCTCCTTAGTCCCAACCCAGCAGTGACAGAGCAGGGCTGGGAGCCCATTCTGCATTTTAGTCCCCTGCCCTGGTCCCTCTTTCAATCGACCCCTGAATCCTGGGGAACACAGTTGCCCAAAGGCCCCCATGTTGTCACGTGTGTACTAGGGCAGAGTGCTCTCGGGTTAATTCTTGTCCATTCCTTCTCCCCCGATACAGGGTGAAGAAAGTAGGTATGTACGGTGCCGATTACCTTTGTTTGTTGCTATTACTGTTTTTTGCTTGCTCTGTTGTACTACATAAAAGGGTTCCAACTCGGTGGAGAATCAGGGCACAGTCCTGTGTTGGTGGGTTTTCCGCCACATCATCTGTGGATGGAACGAAACAGAGATCGGACGTAGCTGGAGGAAGGGGAGGGCAGGGCAGGGTGCATGGGGCCGTTGGCCCGCTTGGGTCTCATTTGGTCCTGCCTGTTCCTTACTGAGTCACCTCCAATCAGCTTCACATCAGCACCTAAAGGTCTGCTCCCTACCAAACGGGTCAGGAATGGAGAATTCTCCGTGAGTTAAACACAGAATCTACTTGCTGCTACACACAGAGGGGGTGACCCCTCCTGAGGACAGCTAGTGCCCTGCATTAGACAGATGCCTCTTTTTAAAGAACAAATGATACTTTATTCTCAGATTGTGATGGATTTGATCATTCTCACATGTTACTTAGGTTAGGGTAGTTAGAAATCGGGGCTGGGTGCAGTCAGATGGTCTGGGAGAGCTGAGTGATTTCAGGGCGTTGGTGAAATGAGCAAGGCCTATCTGAGGAGACATCACCACTGTCTCCAAAGCTGTGGTCTCAGGGAGACTCCAAGCTATGGGGAGAGACAGGACAAAGAACTGGAAAGAGTGTTTTTGAAAAATGATTGTTCTAATCACTCCAGCCATAGGTGTGTGCATGTGACATGCACAAGGGATATCTCAGCAGGGTTAGAAATTTAACTACAGTGGTTATTGATCGTATCGAATGAGATAATTCTAATAAATGAGATTTTTCACAAACTATCTCCCATCCTAGTTACTTTGTAAAAAGGGCATAAGGAATGGATGCAAAGAATCCTCAGATGAGAAACAAAGGTAGCAACCCCCTCTTTCTTTTTTACCTATAAAGCCATTTAAAACCTAGTTTCCAGTAATGACAATAAGCTGGAAAAAGAATTAAAAATTTTTAATGGTGTATTATGAGAGTGTGTGTGTTTCTGAGAAGGTGGAAGGAGGTCAACAAACATGTCTAGAGACAGAAAATTCTTTGCTATGCCTGCAATACTAAGCTCAAATCCTGCTTAAGAGAGATCTCTTTGTAGGGGTAAAATTTTAAGGTCAATTTAGTGTCCAAGAAGCTTAACTTCTGTCTGTCCTCTTCCCTGCAGAAATGAAGAACACAAAGAGAGAGGCTGCGGTGGTGAGGCTGGCTGGCCCCGGGGCGCCGGGTTGGGGAGGGGCTCTGGTCTCCCCCCGGCCGTCTCACCACAGTCCCACGGGGGTGTTTATCATTCAGGGAGATGCTTGTATCTGGCCACTGGAGCAGACTGCTGTGTGACGAGCTCCTGATAGAATTTGTTCCCTCCACTGAACCTGTCTGCTGCTATATTTGCAGAAGAACTGGATTTCATAAATATTGAATAGTGGTGTTTATTATCTACACTAGTTCTCCAGGAGAGTGAGTTAGGGGGAGAGGAGCTTAAAGACCAGAACTGGTGCTTCAGCCTTCAATGGGATTTACTTTTGCTTTGCTTTTCCACACCTTGAGGGAAAAGTGATAGAAAAAGAGCACAGTGGGAGGCTGAGGCTGGCTCTGCCCTCTCGGCCATATGACCTTGACCTCAGGGACTCCCTCGGCCTCTTTAAGCTTTAGATTCCTCACCTGTGGAACAGGAGTGAGAACAGCTGCCCTGAGATAACAGGTGGGGAAATACTGGGAAAATTATGAAGAGTCATGTAAATGCAAAGTGTCACAGGACAGCTGGGGAGTTACCTCCTCACGTGACCTCCTGAGTTTTCTTTCACTGAACCTGATCCACCCACTGGAAGTGACGGAACTTGAAGGTGACCCCCTCCCAGGTGTCCCCTAACCCCTAATAATAGGACTTTGTTATGATCTAAGATCCATGAATTTGGGAAATGACAGGCAGGAGGCGGAGGAAGTATCGCTTCAGGCCAGTCTCCTAAGTGCTTATAAGCACTGGTCTGCAAACAGGAGGAAGGGGTGATCTCCTGTCTCCTGGGTCTTATTATTGCCTAAGGCAAGTACCCTTGATGATGCCACTCAGAGACTTAGACATATGTAGAGTTAAATTCGTCGATTAAGTAAATCAATCCCCCTGGCCGTAAAAAGTGCAGCTTCTGAGTTGATCAAATGGAGGAAAGCTGTACAATCTCGATTCCTTCTGTTTTCACAGAGGGGAGCTGTGGGCAAGTGAGTAGGTAACGGCTTATGTGATGAAAACGGGGGTCAAAGGCCCATTAAACTCCCAACACCGTCCTCGTGAGTGTGCTGAAGAACGGCATTGTTGGAGGGCACCGTGTGAGGGAAGGGGGTGTTTCCAGGGGGCAGAGGTCAGGTCCTGGAGGGTGGCACAGAGTACAGGGGAAAGAATAAGGAGTGGAACACCAGGCTTAGGGGAGGCAGGCCAGGCCCGGAGGCAGCGCTGCATTGGCCTAGGCTGACTCATCTGTGCCGGCCCTGCACGTAACATCTGCCTGGCAGATCCCGCGTAGGTGATGTCGATCTTGGCCGGTGCTGCGTGGCATTTCTGCTCTTTCTTCTGTGCAGCTTAGATGGCGTTTACTCAGGATGCTTTCCTACCCCCCAAGTCTGCATTAAATGTCCTTTTCCCACCCCTGTTCCCCCACGCCCCCATAGCATCCTATTTCCCCCATCATGGGCTTTATCACAGTAAATTGCAGTGCCTCTTTGTCAATGGCTCCTGCTTGATTGCAAGCTTTGGGAGGGCGGTAACCAGCCCTGCCTTGTTCACCGATGTGTCCCGAGCATCTAGCACAGTGCCTACTGAATAAATACATGTCAGGGAGGCCCTGGGTAAGGAACCTGGGCTGTAAGGAAGAACAGCCTCTCCTGGGGGGAGGAGTGTAGGGCTGTGCTTGAAGCCGTCTCTTTCTTTTCCTTAGGAAACAATCCAGATGAACACTGTCTTTGATGGAGAAGCCGCAGACCCAGGTAATTAAGTGGCAGTGTCGCCCATAAGGGCACTGATCATATTCCAGGCTGGTGGAGTCATGGAGGACCATATCCCACATCCTGCTCTTCACTCAGTCTGCCAGTGCGTTTGGTTGTCGGGCCTACACAGTGCTGATACTTCCAGGCGGCACCACAACGTGAGATTGGCTCAAAACAGAGCTGGCTTGTAGACACTCAAGCACATGATCACGTGTGAGGCCTCAGCAGGTTTCCACCTAAAGGGTCCCACTCAAGGACCACGCCTCTGTCCAGCCTCCCTCCCTGAATCACAGGCCAGTTCAGGGAATTGGTGAATTCAATAACCCACTGTGTCTTCTGCTCACTGGGACTCAACCTCCCCCAACCTGCCTCATCCTTTCTGAATGCTTCTAAACACCATCCTATTGGTAACGAGAGATATGGAGAAATGGCAAGCTTGGCTTCTTTTTTTCCTCGAGGAGGGCCAAGAATTCCTTCTTGGACAGCAAGATGAACATAAGGTAAAGCTGGCCTCCAGAGCTCTCATCACCCCCATGAAATCAGCTCCAAATTTAGCTCCTTTACACACATCCCTTCACTTACAAAGGCTCAATTATAGACGTGAATAAAGGGAAGGAAACCAAATTCGGGAGGCAAGTGCATTGGCTCCCTGCCACCCTCACATGCGAACGGCTCCGCTTGGTCCTCCTCAGAGGGAGGATGGCTCCTCTCCAGGACAGGCTGCCGCTGCTGCTGGAATTAAATTTCCCTCTATTATTAGGTACTTGTTACCATAATGTGCCCACATTAGCATAAGTGCTGGTGGGATCCTCTGCCTGAGAGGCCACTCATGCTGTAGGGAAACAGCAGGAGCAGGGGCACGCCGGAAACTAGATCTTCTGGGGCAAAAGCCAGGGAGGACCGAGGCTGTTCTGCGTCTGTGTGTTTGCGAGAAGGAAAAAGGAAGCGATGAGCCAACTGGACTAATGTGAACAAACATCAATTAGCGTCTACAGGCTCCGACACAATAAAAATGGCTCCCTTGCATCATCTCAACTGGGGCCAGATTTGTGTGTCTGTGTCTGCAAATCTCTGCTAACATAACATAGATAAAAATCAAAGTCTTTCCCTCCTTCCTTGGTGAACTCCTGTTTATATCAGGGATTCAGGGGATCTTTTTAAACAAACAAATCAGAATGTAATGGGTCACCCCATGAGAAACTGAGCCTAACTTATCTGAAGCTCATGTTGAATTCAAGACTTCTGTGGCCTCTCATCTTGCCATTGAGGTGACCTTGAGACTCTCCTAAACCTTTTTTTTCCAGGGAAGTGTGAGATTTGCTACCTGTGTGGTCAGAACCACACAGCTCAGCTCGTGGAAAGGGCAGGCAGGTGAAGATTGTGTTCTTCACAAGCCTGCTTTCAATCTTTCTAGCTGCTTCATCTTTCCTTGGGGGTGAGAAGAGAGCAGGGTGGAGATGGGGGAGCAGAGAAGCATTTGGATTCCTTTGTTTATACATTGATGGTGTAATTTTTTTCCCTAGTTACTGGGGCAATATATGAATTCAACACAAAAACTGGAGCCAGAAAGTGGAAAGATGGGACCTTAACCCAAATGCCAAAATGGAAGGAGTCCAGCCCTCAGGGAGCTGCTCCAAGAAGACCTGTCACTGGGGAAGGGGCCGGGCCACTAAGGAGCACCCACAAGGAAGGAGATGGGCTGAGAGACAAAGCACAGGCCAAGAATACAGTCCCATGGTCCAGGAACCAGGACAGCAAGCCAAGCACCCCAAAGAACAGAAACTCAGCCCTTACGGGTGGGGGGTCCCCCAAACCGCACCCAGAAAAGTGAACGGGGTCTGGCTGCCTGGCCCACAGCACAGCACAGGGAGGGGGCTTGACTGTCTGGGACGCTGCCTCACCCTACATTCTTCGAGGGCAGGGTCGGCGTGGAGAGCTGAAAATGTGGAGGATCCAGGGTCCCAGGTGGAATGTGTGACAGACTTTAAAATGAAGGGCTTTCATCTCAGAGTTGCCTTTTTCTGAGACAGCCCAGGAGAGATTTTGCCCTGGCCTCAGTACCTCTGATCAGCTGGACTGCTAACTGGTGGGTGTGGACTTGTGTTTCTTCTTCACATTGACCTCTAGGAAGCTCTGTTCCGTTCGCCCCTAGGAAGTGCACGAGACCTCCTGCCTAAATTCTGAGGACTACCCTCCCACTTGGTTTCACCTTATTTTCCTGCCTTTATTTTAGCATCACCCAGATTTCTTCACTTATAAATACAGTTCAACACCATATACCATTGTAGGTCACGTCTAATCTTTTTCAAAAGAGGCAGAGCAGTGGGAAAAAAAGGATGAATAATGAGTTGCTCACCTGGGAAGAAGAAAACACACGAAATACCTTTAATTCTTTTTCATTAAGGTAAAACTGATAATGCAATAAAGCGCACAGATCAAAGGCATTCAGCTCAGTACTATGTAGACTCTTCCCTGATGCAACCAATATTTGGGTCTTTATTGTCACAGATTACTTTTGCCTTTTTGAAATTTCCTATAAATGGAAAAAGAGCTCCCCATTTCTTTTGTATCTGGCTCCTTTGGCTGAGCACCATATCTGTGAGATTCACCCAGCTGTACTGTGAACCAGGCATGCAGGGCTCTTCACTGTGTCTTTTATCCCACTGAGGGAATCTACCACATGTCATTTATCCATTCCACACTTGGGTAGCTGCTCCAAGTTTTTTACTATTATAAGGTATAGCACTGTGTACTTCCTTGTACATGTCTTTCCATAGCATAAACATGTGTTTCTTCTGAGCCTTCTCCTAGGAGTGGGATTGCAAGAGCCATTGCTGGAATCTGCTGAGAATTCTGAAGTTGGTGGCTCCAACTTATGCTTTCAACGATGGAGAGTTCTGACTGCTTTGCTCCCTTGTCAACACTTGGTGTTGTCGGTCCTTTTCATTTTAGCCACCCTGGTGAAAATTCCTCTTGAACTAAAGTCACTGTTTTTCTCAAAGCTAAGACAACACCAGCCCTACAACCTACCTGCCCGGCTCCTTCCCTACCTTCTGTGATTGGTGGAGGGGGGAACCACAGAACTCAGAGCAGAGACACAGTGGGAAGCTCTAGCCATTCATACAGCTGGGACTTTCACCTGTGGCCACAAGCAGTGACCTGAAAATAAATCTCTCTGCAATGCAACAGAAAATGGAAATTTTCAGTGTGTGCCTGGTGAAGGCCAAGCAATCCTCACCTTTGCTCCATGTCCTGCTCCCCAGCTGCTGGGCCCCTAGTCCAGTAACCAGAAGAAAGGACTAGATGAGAGTCTACTGGAGCAGCACCCCGTTTCCCAGTTGGAGAGCCAGATGAGAACTCTCCAGGCCCAGGATGGCCTGTAGAGGGCAGGCAGGATCCATCCTGCAAATGCAGAACTTCGGAGGGAGGAGCTGCCCGTTTATTGTGTGCCCCTGCGTCTGTGTGACTTCTCAAGAAAAAGAAACATTTTTAAAATGCCCTGTCCTGGCCTAGAGCAAGCACAATTTATTAATAAGGCTTGGTTCCCAGGGAACTCCCTTGAATAGGTTTAAATTTTGCAAAGAAGGCAGAGCTACTCATTTGTGGAGGTTAAAGTGGGTGAAGTGGCTGACTACCCATTTAAGACTCTGCAAGTCTGTGGAGCCCCGGGTAAAACACCTTCCTCAGAAGCTCTCAGCCTCAATGCAAGTAAAATGAGGCTCCGAGAAGGCTGAAGGGGGTGCCTGATAACTCTTTATGAGCCCATTAAGGATGATTAAAAGGAGGGCGGTGAACAGCTGTTATCCCTTCTCTGGTGATGACAGGGCAGGAGGGGATCATGCTTCTCGGCCAGAAGAAGAGATTTAAGTTAGGCACAGGGAGGGACTTCCCAAAGGCTGGGGTCTGTTTGAAGAGTCAGTTCTTTCCCTGGTGATGGGCAGGAAGAGCTGATTATCTTCCAAGCCCCAAGATGTGAACCTCGAGGAACCCAAGACATGGGTCAGGAGTGGTATCAGGAAGCTTCAAAACCACCTTTTCTTTTTGCATATTTGACTATTTGATCGGGGAAATCAGAAATCTCAGGTCCAGGGCTGAGGCCATTTGGTTTCTAACATTTACCAGGTTTCAAAAATAAATTATCTGAATAAAATCAAGCCAGGGACCATTGGGGACCTTGTGAAACTTTTCTCACATTTCTCTCCCAAGGCCTTAATCATATGAATTTATTGTAGCTAATGTTGACTTGCCTGATGCTGAGTCATTAAAAATTAAAGCAAAGATGTTCAGGGATCAGGACACGGAGGGGTCCACTGTTGAGGGATGTGGTGAATTCTTTGTTTGTTGTTCACTTTTTTTTTTTTTTTTTTGCGGTACACGGCCTCTCACTGTTGTGGCCTCTCCCGTTACGGAGCACAGGCTCACAGACGCGCAGGCTCAACAGCCACGGCTCACGGGCCCAGCCGCTCCGCGGCATGTGGGATCTTCCCGGACTGGGGCACGAACCCGTGTCCCCTGCATCGGCAGGCGGACTCGCAACCACTGAGCCACCAGGGAAGCCCCCGTTGTGAATTCTTAAGTTTGAGCTTTCCCTGTGCTCAGCAGGAAGCCAGGTCCGTATCGTTGTCCGCCTGTGTTAAAAGCATGTGTGGCTCATGAGCAGAAACCGGGCAATGATGCTTTCGCTCCATAGAGCCCTTGCTCACGTCTGTAGATCTACCGTTTGCCTTTTTATGTAATGTGTTTTGTAACGGCTGAGAAAATTAAAGCAACCAAGTGAGTGAATCTAGAAAATGATGGCTATTGAAACGTGGCATTTCTCATTTCAAACTTAGTGTGTTTATACCTCCCATTCATTCAGTAAATACTTATGGAGTGACTACTGTGTGCCAGGTGCTGACTCATTAGTAAACACAGCAGCCCCAGGACCCTGCCCTTGAGGAGCTTACATTCTGTCTGCTGCAGCTGAAGGTGGCCTGCTGATACACATCCCCAAAGATTCTATTTCCACTTCCATCCTGGCCTCTGTTTCTTGGTTCCCTGAGTGTTCTATCTGAAAGATAAATTAACCCAAGTCTGGAATTTCCTTTCTGGAAGAAGATATTTCAGAATCACTTAAATACTGTTTAAAACTTAATGGGGAGCCTTTATCAGAAAATAGTTGAGGGGTCTTCCCTGGCGGACCAGTGGTTAAGGCTCTGCACTTCCACCGTAGGGGGCACAAGCTCAATCCCTGGTCAGGGAACTAAGATCCCACATGTGCACAGCGCGGCCAAAAAAAAAAAAAAAAAAAAGAAGGAAAGAAAATAGTTGAGATGCCCAAGGAGGGGCCCCAGCCTTGGGTTATCTGACCAGCGTATGGCTTATAACCTCCGGATGGCAGCTCTGAGCAGGTGTGACTTCCTTGTGTGGAGGATGGGAGTATCCTGAGGCCAGAGAGACCTTTGATCTGGAGCCCAGGGAAAAGGCCAGACATAGGACGGGATGGAGAATCGGGGGGAGACTCAGATGACTGAGACCCTACTATGTGTCACCTGTATTGGGGGTGAGATGGGGCTCCTCCTGCTCTAAGGAATAATCCCACTGAGAAGGTAACCAGCTCTTTGAAAAGACCACAGCCACCCCCCAGGCACTGCATGAGAAGTAAATGAGTTTCATAGGTAGTGGGTGTGGAAAAAAGCAGATGGAGCCCCAGCGATCTCTAAAAGTGTGAGGGAAGACCTGGACGCTGAAGGGTTCTTAAAGCTAGCTATGCGTCCAAAGTGGAGGAGGAGAGAAATGTTGAGCAAAGGCTAAAGCATTCAGAATCCTGGTTGTCAATCAATTTTCAGCCAGTGCTTGTCCTATGTCACCTGGGGTGAATAACCACAGCCCATACAGAGCCTCCTGGGGGTGTAGCAAGCGCTCAAAACACATTTGTAGAACTGGATTGAATTAAGCAAGCTGGCAGTTGGTTTCCGACCCAAGTCATGTAGCAGTCACAACTTTTCTAACTAGATCTACACGAACATTATGACGATCAACGATAAAAAATTACTGAGTGCCGACTAGGTCCCAGGCACTGTTCTAGGCTCTGGGGAGATAGCAGTAAATAAAACAATGTTCTTAGTGTTTACATCCTAGTGAAGGACCAGAGACTGAACGTACAAACGGACAATGGCTGGACCATATATAAAAATAGAACTTGGACCTACAACCTACAGCAACCTGCCCAGGAAACCAACCCCCTTATCTACAATAAACAGCCCAGGAAGCCAGCCTGCCTAAGTCAGACTTGCAGGAAGCAGAATGGCTGTTTCTAGTAACAATCCAGGAAGCTCAACAATAACTTCTGTAACAATCAGCCCCAAATGGCCAGGACTTGATTAGTAACAGACAGCTTCCCTAATTTTTATCCCCGCTTCTAACTTAGGACCAGCCAGAGAAAACTAAATATACACCATAGGATGGACCGCCTCCAGTGAGCCCACCTACAGCTTCCCCAGGCCAACAGCCTCCAATCAGAGCACCCGGAGCCTTCCCTTTGTTCCCCGACAAAGCTCTCCCACTCCTCTGCCCGCCTTTGAGTCTCTGACAAAATGGGAGTGATGGTGGCTGACTCACTTGCTATAGTAAGAGAAAAATAAATACCCTTTGCTTTTCCCATATGGTTGGTCTTTGTTTGTTTCCACAGGAATGATAGATAAGCAGATTATACACATACGTGTATATATAGCATATGTATATATATCTCATATGTATGCATATATCATAGGTATGTACATATATATATCTTATATGCACACATACGATATTTCAATGGTGGTAAATGCTATTGACGACAATGAACAGGGTCAGCGTTATGGAGGGTGGGGATGGCCTCTTCAAACAGGTGGTCAAAGAAGGCCGATGGTAAGATGAGAGTCAAGCAGCAGAAGTGGGGAAAGAGCCATGCAGGTCACGGGGAAGAGCCCCCAGGCAGAGAGCGCAAAGGCAAGGCCAGGTTGAGGATTAGCTGGAGACGCGGAGCGATGAGCGTGAGGACCCAAGGAGACTCCTTCGCACATGTGCGTGTGGGGAAGTAGGTATGTATTTGGGGGTGGTGGTGGGGACACGTGGCCTGCAGGGCGTAAATGGTGAGGCAGAGGAGGAGGGTATGCTCATCGTGTAGGGCTTTGTGAACCGCTGTAAAGACTTTGGCTTTTACTCTGAGTGTGATGAGGAGACATTGCAGGGTTTGGGGAGCAACGTATTTTCTATTTTGAAAGCATGTCTCTCTGAGTACTGATTTGAGAACAGATTTCAGGAAGGCAGGGAGCAGGTGGAAGCAGCGAGACCAGTGAGGTGCTATTGGACTAATCCAGGTATGAGATGACGATGGCTTTTGGTGCAGGGTGGTGGGCACATGGAAACCTTGCAGGACCTTTTGGAAGGAGTGTCCTCCCAGCTGCAAAAGAAGCCCTGGGTCTACTCCCATATTAGATAAAGGTGCCCCAGCAGGGTCTAGCCACTCCCTCAGAGGAAGCCTCCAGATACAGCTATTTCACATAACACCAAACAGTGCTTCCTGAACACAACTGCCCCCTGCCTAGTCTGTGAAATCTGTTGCTGTTGCTATCCGGCATGGTGGTGAGAGTGCGTGTGCGTGCGTGTGTGTGCGTGCGTGTGTGTGCGTGTGTGTGTGTGGTGTGTTGGGGGAGAGAAGCCCTTAGTGTTTCTGCCACATTGAACTGAATCCTGTCAAGATTCCAAACAGGCTTCACGGAAGCAGAGCAAACAGGCCTGGACGGTGTTTTCTCTGTCTGGACTCTGTGCCTTGCTGTGCAAAAGGTCGCAGGTACCTCATTCATCCGTGACATGCATTAGATTAGCTCTCACTCTGAAAAAGTACAGTTCTGATTAAAAGCCGTTCACCAGGAGACCTGAGTTGTATGAAAAAACTGTGGCCTGTGACTTCCAAGAGAGTCTAAGTTCTTAGGAAACCACTCTGTTTAGAGGGAAACCGGGAGGCAAGTGTGTCCTAGAAAACTGGAGCCTTATGATCAGATTTTTGGAGACAGTCGCTACTTAAAATGATATCACCTACTGTTCCCATGAGTACGAACCATAATTATCAGTCCTGATTCTGGGCTTGGAGAACATGATCCTTGCAAGTCTTAAGACCAAAGTAAAGCATGCTTACGAGAGCTTTGCACTCTTCTGGGTGGTGCCTGCTAGGTTAGGCAGGCCCAGTGCTTGGACGAGAGCATCCCACTGCCCATTTGGGGCCCCAGCGTACTCAGAAGCCCTGGGAATCTTGCGGTGTTCAGAAACAATCTGCGGCTGCTGTAGCCCCTGCAGACCCAGGCACAGCTGAGGGAGGGAAGCTGGTTAATCTGATTTATAGGTGAAGCTCACAAGAGCTCCACTCCCTGCACTGCCCACCTCATTTGCTCGCCCACAGTCAGAATACCCTCCAGCTGGTCTTTTTTTTTTTTTGGTAACATTTTTATTGGTATTGTGATTTAATTCACATACCACTAAATTCAGTGGTTTTCCAAGTATATTCACAGAGCTGTGCAACCATCACCACTATCTAACTCTAACACACTTTTATTACCACCCCAATAAGCCCCACACCCATTAGTAGTCATTCCCCATCCCCAAGCCCTAGCACCCACTAATCTACTGTCTGTCTCTATGGATATTTCATATAAATAGCATCGTATCGTATTTTTCCTTTTGTATCTGGCTTATTTCACTTAGCATGTTTTCAAGAATTATCTATGTTGTAGCAGATATCAGTACTTTATTCCTTTTTATGGCTGAATAATGTTCTACTGCATGAGTATACCACATTTTATTTATCTACTCACTGGTTGATGGGTATTTGGGTTATTTCTACCTTTTGGCTATTATGAATACTGTGCAGTGAACGTTAGTGTACAAGTTCTTGTGTAGACACGTGTAATTTCTCATGGGTATATACCTAGGAGTGGAACTGCTGGGTCATATGATAATTCTATATTTATCTTTTTAAGAAACTGCAAACTGTTTTTCAAAGTGGCTGCACCATTTGACATTCCACCAGTCTTTCACAAAGTTTGGGTTTTTTTTTTTGTTTGTTTGTTTTTTGTGGTTCGCAGGCCTCTCACTGTCACGGCCTCTCCCGTTGCGGAGCGCAGGCTCAGCGGCCATGGCTCACGGGCCCAGCCGCTCCACGGCATGTGGGATCTTCCCAGACCGGGGCACGAACCCGCGTCCCCTGCATCGGCAGGCAGACTCTCAACCACTGTGCCACCAGGGAAGCCCCACAAACTTTTTAAACAGACAAGAGGTGCCCTCAGCCCAGGTTGTGGTGGTGTCAGCCCTTCCCAGACTGTGTCAGGCTCTGGCATAAGGAGTCTGCCTGTGGTCTGGAGTGCTGGTCGACCTCACTGAGCTTCCATTGCACCTGAGTGGTCTGCAGATAGGTCTCTACAAACCTCAGGATTGCAACTGTGTGTCTAACATATGCTGGGCACACTAGCTACACAGTCTCCAAATCCTCACAGTACTCTTTTGAGGATGGTCCAGTTAGCTGCATTTTACAGATGAGAAAGCTGAGGGGTGGAGAGATAAGGGAACTTGCCCAGAGGTCACAGAGCCGGGACACCAAACTGGGTCTGTCTCCTTGGAGCTTAGGCCAAAGGGCTCAGTTATGGCCTTTGATTTGTGTTCTGGGGGAGCTTTCAGGGAAAAGATAATCAGTCAGAGGATGACTGAACCCTCAGACGGATCCTCTGACCGAGTACCTCTTCCCTGAAAGCCCAAGGCTACTCATGCCTGCAAAAATCAAACCCTCACACGTGCAGCGTCAATACCAGCTTCTGGACCAGCAGACAAGCTCTGAGAGCATCCTCTCCTGCCTGGCTTGAGCTGGGATCTGACATAGCCGCCAGCCTCCTGCAGCCCTGCAAGCGCAGAGCGTGCGTCTTTGGGCTGTGTGAAAGGCACAGTCTATTCTTTTCTCGTTTCTGCACACATTCCCCACCTGTCTGCTGCTCAACAGAAGCAGTCTCATCTTGGCTATGAGTATTCAAGTGCCTTCCAAAGACGTTAAATCAAGGTCTGGGTCACTCAGAAACAGCCCCCTCCTCCCCAAGGGGAAGGGGCTGCAGTTATACATGTTGGCCAGCAGGGGCTCTTTTTGCCATTTGGCTTCCTCTGAGTGGTCCAGAAACGCCTCCAATAAACTGGTCCTCCTCCTTTCCACCTTTCCCCAAGCTTTTCAGGGTATGTGGCCGCGGGCCCTGCAGACAGCAGCCGCAGGGCACCCATAGTCAGGATTCCGCCTTGTGGCCGCCCACAAAACCCCACAACAGCAATGTGGCTGCTAGAAACCTGGAGGGCCCTACCAAACTTTCTGGAGGAGGGAGTGAGTGGCCGACTCCACCCATGAGTAGCCTTTTCCTGGAAGACCCCTGGACAGTGATTAGGGCATTTTGCCAAGCAAGCTATGGCTAGTGATGAAGACAGCTCCCAGCTGGGCTCAGAACAACTTTATCACTGTTGACTTAGGAACAGAGGATTAGAATCAGCTGTGGGGCTTGGCATCTCTGAATAAATACCCCCAGATTTTGTTCCCTTAACACACCATCTTGCCACATGTTCCAGAGAATGAGGGTCCCAAATTCTATGCCTTTGTTTGGTTGAGTGTGTGATGTGTCCGTGTACTAATAATTAAAATCAAATTTTGCATTTATAGAATGCTTGCAATGTGCAAGATCTTGTGGGGTCCTTTGTATTTAGAGTTGTATTTAATATAATGCATCTGGAGGTACTCTCTAATTTACCTATGAAGAACTGAGGCTCAGAAAGGGTGATTTACCTCCCAAAGGTCTCACGGCTAGTAAGTGGCAGAGGGAGGTGGAGTCCGAAAGCAGGTGTGGCTTCTAAGCCCCTTCATGCTCCCACCCCAACACTGCCTTCAACTTGGGGCTGCTTTAGAAGAAGGCGCGAGGCTGGGCATAGAATCAGAAGGGGAAGGTGTGGACAGAATTTACAAGCTAGTTTATGCTGGAGCTGGTTTGGGTGCCTCGAAATTCATCAGTGCTTGGACGAGAGTCTTCCAGGATGCGGACCCTTCCCATGGAGCAGCCAGGGGCTCATTAGTGTCACTGAGCACCGGGTGAGAACGATAAAAAGGGAAGTGAAAGGCAAAAAGGGAGGAGGACAACAGGGCTGAAGCAAGCAATGAAGAGCAGAGAGAGAGGTGGCTTCAGACCCTTGCCTGGGAGCCCCCTGCCTGGGGAGCTGGTAGAGCAAGAACAGCCTTCATTCTCTCCTGCAGGACCAACAAAGGGCAGCTGAATCACGGGATTTCTCAAGAAATAAAAATTCCTAGCACACCCCTGGGGCCTCGGGGAGAAAAACTGACAACGTGTTGATTGAAAACAGACCCAGCTGAAGTGTGCCCGCAGCATGAGGCCAGGCTCTTGCAGGTTCACAGCGACACCTAGTGGTCTCTGTGGGCACCTGCCGCCATCGTGGAAACGATGAGGCCTGTGGTCTGGTGAAGTGTTATCTGGGATCTCGAGCAGAAGTGTCTTCTTTTCCCTAGCTGCAAAAGGCCATATTTTGCCCTGTGTAATAGGTCAGTATTCTAATGGGAATTCCCAGGGATGGCGGGGGCACTGGTCAAAGACTGGACTTCCTACTATAGCCAGTTATGTATATCCGACAGACTTTAGCTAGATTTTCTGAAGTGGTCGTTATTTCTTCTAGTTTTATTCTTTTCATGTGTTAAATCTAACTGAATGTATTTAGTGGTGATACCTTTAGAAGACTTTTACACAAATGAATTGACCAATCCCAGACATTTCTTTGTTAGATTCCGTGTTGAGAAAATATAACGACTATGCTTCTACATTAGGTCAAAGACCTTAGCTTCCATCATCACCCTGATCAATAAGTCTGCTTAAAAATGAAAACTATGCACCTCTTTCTTGGGTAATGGCGCTTTAACATTTCGTCCCCTTCCTTGCCTCCCCTGGCTCCATTTAAGCTTTGGCTAATTTACTTGTCTGAGGGCTCCCTGGGGGCAGAGTATGTCCAGTGTTAGTACAAGGCCTGGGACATAGTTAATACTCAGAAACGATCTCCTAATTGAATGACTTCAGCTGCTGATCAGGCAGTGGCAGGGCAGGGGAGGGAGGCCAGATAATCCAATATCCTGGGAAGCGCTGCTATAGGATTCCAGACTCCGAGGGGAATTTATCAGACCTTGGCAACTCAGCTTCCTGTCAATGGCTGGGGACAGTCTGTGGTTAAACAGTAGCCCAGGGTGGCACTTGTAGAGCTCTGTAAAAAGGCCTATTAAATGTTTGTGGGTTGGCACTCCTGGGAGGGCTCCTCGAGGCCATATTTAAAGGGACTGTCAAGAGACCCACTGAAGGCTTTCCTGTTGAAGAAGAAACCATGAGCTTCTGCAATCCATTGTTACTGGGAAGGAAACACTTCCCCCAAGCTAAATTTTATCTAAATTACATTGGCCAAATTACCTGCATTAACTGGGTTCCATTGGTTGCAAAGATCAAAGAGATTCAGATTTACTGGGAAGCCGCTTGTGGAAATAAAGAGCATTGGCCCCATTGCTTGATCTCTCCAGAACCCAGAAGATGCAGAAGACCTGACTATTTGAAGTGTGGTGGCATGGATGGGGGTCATATTGGTGCCAGGCCAGCATCATTTGAAAAGCCTTCCTAAATTAGGAAAACAGGCCATGTTAGGGTCATTACCTCACCAGGGTGGAGATCAGAACTCAGTTTCCCAGACCAACTCTGCAGCTAGGACACAGACATGTGACCTAGGCTCTGCCAGTTGGATGCAGCAACGTGAAATTTGCACAGAAGCGTGAAAAGCAACGAAGCAGCTGCTGCATGGGATTGCATCTTGGTGATGGGGGCCAGGCATGTGGAGCCCCCAGAGAAAGCAGCGGCAGAGATACTCCCAGTAACATGAGCCAAAGGCAGTGGGATCAAGCCTCTGACTGGACCAGTGGGGATACGAGATGAGTATTGTTTATGGCTACAGAGCCTCAAGCTCTCTTCTCTAACTCTGCCAGAGATTCTGTGAGCCACTAATATCCTCTTACACATTCCTGCTTAAACAAAGTAGAGTGTTTTGTTGTTTGTAAGTAAGAACCCAGATTGATAAACCCACCATGAAATTATAGTTAGCTTTCATGGACATTGGAATCAGAAAGTCATTCTACATTCAAGGCAGCCATAGGAGGTTCATGTCAGCAGTTCAAGGATCACTACCTCAGAGAGGTTGTACTCAACTATTTTGTTTGGGGCTGAGGTGGATATCTGTTGTGACTGCCTATTCAACATGCCTCCAGTTACAACCATTTTTCTATTGTTAATTTAAGCCTTGTCTTCTGGTGGTACTGACATCATGCCCTAGATCCAAAGCCGAGCACATGACCCAGGCCAGGCCAATCAGATTGCTGCTTTTCCCTAGCCTCAGTGATTGGTTCAGGGATGGATACATGTCCCAAGGTGGACCAATGAGAGCTATCCGTGGGACTTGTGCTGTACCCCTAGGGAATTTACTCTTTTTCTGCTGAGGCTGCTCGGCTGGGAGGAGGTAAGCATGAAACATACAGCCAGTGTCTGCCACCATGTCAAGTGTGGGAGTTGCTGCCAACCAAAGAATAAAGCCAACTGGAGGAAAGCAAAAGTAAGAGAGAGGTAATAATTCCCAATGATACTGCACATTTGGATCCAGCCAGGACTGAAGTCAATTCCATCCTTAGATTTTTCAATTACGTGAGCCATCCAATTCCTTCGTAAGTTAATTTGAGTTCAGTCTCTGTCACTTAAAACCAAAAGGGTCCTGACTAATACCATAGTGCACGTTCAAATACTAGAATTTTTGGCAAGGCTTCAAATGGATTAAATTACATCCCCACTTATCATATCATTCACTTGATTACTCTTCAAGCCTGTGTTTTCATTCGAGGATAACTGTTATGGCCCCAATTGTGCTCTCTTCTGTACTCACGAGACCAAGTTTGCACACATCCTAGGAAACACGTGGTTCCTTTGTACATGCTTGTCATTATACTCTACCTCTGCCATCCAATGTGCCCGTTTGGGATTCTCCCATTCTACATGAAGCACTCCTCTCAACATTCTGTCTGAGGAACACTATTGTAACAACATATATCCTCAGTTACAACAAAAGGTACATCCTCCAGCTTGAACACAATATGGTACCCACCTGTGAGGGTAGCTTCCAGCCCGTGTGCACAGGTATTTGGGTTCAGAACCACTGGTCCTGGAGCTCCAGCATCAATGTGATTCAGTGACTGCAATCTTCACGCCCCTCTTCTAAGTGTATCTTCATGATTCTTGTCCTGCTACCAGCTGGCTCATTTTCTCTTTATTTCTAAAATCAATTCCCAAAGAGAGAAAGATATAATTTGATTGATCTCATCTGGGCAGGGTTGATTGAGCTGGACCACATCAGACAATACCAGTCAGCCCATACATGGAGGTCCTGGGCAAGGCATCCGCCTCTGTCCAATCACTGGCCAAAGGAGGGTGCAGGTCATGTGGTCAAAACACAGCAAAGTTTGGATGAGCAACAGCTTGGGGACGCTTCTCTCCTTGGGAGCTATGACTAGGGCAGTTTTCTTAGTCAGAAATGGTGTGTTTGATAGCTTCTATGTTCAATGTGTCTGGTACCTTCTCCTGTCCTATAAATAATAGAATAAAATCATGATAAAGTTAGGGATGGGGATGCTAATAATAATTGTGAAGAGCTGGCTTCAGGTTCAATACCTCCATTCTTCCTGCATCACATTTACTGGATGTCTCTGAAAGTTGTCAGTTTTTATTTTCCTATAAGCCAAAGGATTAACCGGGTTTATGTTCTTTGAGGGTCTCTGACGAGACAGCATGGATTTAAATACCACTTTGTGAGCTTCCCTGGTGGCACAGTGGTTAAGAATCCACCTGCCAATGCAGGGGACACGGGTTTGAGCCCTGGTCCAGGAAGATCCCACATGCCACGGAGCAACTAAGCCCGTGCGCCACAACTACTGAGCCCACATGCCTAGAGCCCATGCTCTGCAACTAGAGAAGCCACTGCAATGAGAAGCCCGCGCACCACAGCGAAGAGTAGTCCCCACTCACTGCAACTAGAGAAAGCTCGCGTGCAGCAACAAAGACCCAGCTCAGCCAAAAATTAAAAACCAAACAAACAAAAAACACCACTTTTCCCTGACACAGAGTACCCAGCTGCCACCCTCACTGTGGGTCAACTGCCTTTAGAGGCGTGAACAGTCTCAACTGCTTTCCCTAAGCCTGATGAGAGCCTATTTCCCCTGTCACTGGGAGAGGGCTGTGAATATCCACATGCTGGCATCCAGCTTGTTCCTAGTTTATTCTGTGGTATTGCATCAACCCTCTAAGGTCAACTCCAGAACCTCCAGCTTTAAGCCAAAGTACTTTCAACATAACAAGAAGTTCATACCTGGGAGGCCTGTCTCAGGCCAGCCACACACAAGGGGTGTTGGAAGCTCTACCATTAACTCATTGTGCAAGTTTTCAGTGAATTGAAAGATACCAGGATGCCTCCCTTGTTAGTAAAATAACCATAACCACCAGGGTTGGCAATGGGAAGGAATCTGGTGAGGAGGGTGGGCTGTATCAGAAGCCCACACTTCAACTTGGAGTTTCCCCCGGTCAGGCACTGACCCTGGTTGGGCCAGGATGTTAAACTGGGAATGCACCCTCTCCCCCTGGGCTGACTCCTTCAAGGTCTAGAATGCCATCAGTAAAGTCTAATTCTCTTTTGTATTTGAAGGCACCTAGAATCCTAAAGATAAAACTTCTCAAAACTCAGTAGCTAATTTCTCCAAAGTTGTGGGGCCTTTGTTTAGGTTTATATATTTAATTCACCTCCTGAGGACTCTTTGGACTTTTGCTGCCAGACAGTGTCTCAAGACAAAAAATCATCTCTAGTCTACGTGGACAAACCAAGGTGACCTGTTCCTGTTCTGGAGGTGACGTGGCTTAGTGGTTAAGGGTGTGGACTCTGATATTAAATACACTTGGGGTCAAATATTTGTGACCTTGAGTAAGTTATTTAACATCTTTGTGCTTTGTTTCCTACTGTGTAAAATGGGGATGATGATGACATAAGTCTGCCCCATGGTGAAGTGTGTATGTTAAATGAGATCATGTACATGTAAGTGGTAAACACCCACTGTTTTTTTCCAGCTAAGTGGGATTTCCCAGGGACCCATCAGAACTTTCCCTTAGAAACCTGCTGGGGCTGCCTGCACTTTGGAGCCCTTCCAGGTGAGGGTGACAGAAACATCATAGCGGGCATATGGGGTCCTCCTCCCAGCTCTGTTCCTCCTGCCTCTCTGAGGGCAATGTCACTGGTTCTAGAGAAGACGGCCAAGGCCACAGCTGACATGGAACCTGCAAGTCTGGACTGGGGCCTCTCACTGCATGGAAAGTGTGTTGAGCACTGATGGGCGTGAGTGACCCACCACTCTTCGGTGCTAGATGTCCTTTTAGGCATATTGCTGCTAGATGTCACTGGGCCTATACTTCAGGTCAGAGGATGGGCGTGGGTGAGAAGCCCCAGCCCCTGCCAGCCTCCTGGTCTGAGAAGGTCACATGGCTCTTTGAAAGTGGCTCCACCGGACAGGCCCTCAAGTCCTGGCTCCAAGAAACCTAACCTGGGCTCAGCCAGGCTTTTGTTAAATCGCTGATCTAAGAGGCTGGCAAATGCATTAAGAACAGTATCTGAGGGACTTCCCTGGTGGCGCAGTGGATAAGACTCTGTGCTCCCAATTCAAGGGGCCCAGGTTTGATTCTGGGGCAGACTTATGTGATCAGGGAACTAGATCCCACGTGCATGCCTCAACTAAGGAGCCCAGGTGCTGCAACTAAGGAGTCCAGGAGCCGCAACTAAGGAGCCCAGGAGCCGCAACTAAGGAGCCCGTCTGCCACAGCTAAGACCTGGCACAACCAAATAAATAAATAAATATTAAAAAAAAAAAAAAAAAGAACAGTATCTGGGAGGATTCCTGGACCAAGCAGGGCTCACAGACTCATCTTCACTAGAAGGGCTGGTGTGCCCAGTGCTTTTCAGTTTCCAGGAGCTTTCATGCACCTCGTGCCAGTCGCAGAACAATCCTGTGGGTTAGGCAGAGTTTAGAGGAAAGAAAACTCCGCATGGAGTCTTAAACCTGCAAATAGCTTTGAGGTCAGCTTCTTCAACCCCTTTGCCATGCAGATAAGGAGAGGAAAGTCCAGAGAGGGCTAGGTGACCAAGCTAATAGGAGCAGGGCCAGACCCACTGCCTGGGACCTCTGTCCCTCTCCCACACCAAGCTGCACCTGAGGCCAGGGAGCCCTTGCTTGGCTGGGAAGACAGCCTCCCTGAAAGCCCAGGCTGAGATTTAGGCTGCTTTGTGCCTGAGCCCAGGTCCCTGTCATTAGCACAGCTTCAGCAATAGTCCTTGGTGCGGGAGAGGGGACAAAGCCAGCCTGGGTGACTGCTCCAGCTTTCAGCTGCACTAAGGAGTTTCTGTGAGTCTTTACAAGTCCCAGATTGGGAATGTCAGACCTCAGGCAAGAATTCTTCAACATGAGGATGAGTCAACCCAGGCTCAGGGCACATTCCTTGGCCTGTCCTGCTTTTCACAGAATCCCCTAAAGTGCTAGAACTTAGGATGGAACTTGAATGATTGACCCCTGGTTTTAGTCCATCAAAGTTGCTGAGCACAGACTATTTTCCCAGCACTGGACTGGTAGGTGCCACTCGAGGTCAGGGGCTGTCCCTTCCTCATTGAAGGACCCCGGAGTCCTCAGCACAGAGAGGAATGGAGGGGGGAGGACAGGAGGGAGGAGGAAACTTCACGGAGGGGGGCTGGGTGCCATTTACACTTTCAATTCCCCCAGAGAGGCAGCTGTGGGCACTCTCCTCCAGGGCCCCAGAGGCTGGCCGAGTCTGTGGTCTGTCTAGGCGAAGCGGGTGAGGTTACCCATACAAGCACATTTCCTCAGAAACATCTGCTCCACTGCAGGAAAAACAGCAACTCTCTGACTTATTTAGCGTCCATTAAGTTCATATTCAAATGAACATGCAGGGAAGGAGAGGGGCGGGGTCCCAGCAGCACAGAGGCTGGGAGAGGCATTTAAAACATATGAAGATCTGTGTACCAGATGTTCGTTTCACCTCAAGAAAATAATGCAACGACACAGAACAAAACATCTCAACCAAACGTCTGACTCTGAGAGCAGCAAGGGAAAGTCTGCTCTGTCTCCTGTCCTGCCTTCTCCGGGTCTACTCCACGTTCACATGGAGAGGCTTCCAGTCACAGGGTTTCATTCAGCTCTTGGTGTGAACGACACAGTTATGGCTGAGACCAGTAGTGCACACCTAAGACTTTCCAAAATCTTGAACAACACAGACCCTCTTTGCACATGGAGGGTCTCAGACAGTGGGCTGGTGTCCAGTGGGCTGTGCCAGAGGTCCATCTGAATGCTAATGAGCATGCAGCTGCCCCCGGGGTTGCAGGGCAAAGGGCAGGAGCATCGGAATGGGTCCCTGGAAGCTCTCTCTGCATCACTGGGATGGTCAGCTAGCTGGGACCTGGTCCCCTCTCCCTGCAGGAGGGGCTGCACCCAAGCTCATGTTCCTGCAGACCAAGGCTTTCTCCCCTGCCCCCATCGGTGCCCAGGGAGCATTGCAACACCCCAGGTAATGCCTGCACATCTCCTTTGCCTGGAGCCCAGTAGCCTGTGTGTTCCTCCAGCAACCTGGGGGAGGGTCCTCCAGAGACATGAAAACCTACCCTGTGGGCCCACTCACCCTGACCCCAGGAATGATGACAGGATGGGGGATGCATGCCCGTCTGTGTCTTGGGGCTCTCCTTTGGCCTTGTGAGTTCCCCTCCACCCTGCCCCGGTTTCCTTAACCCATGCTGTGTGATGTTATGGAATTGCCTCATATCTCATATCTGGTTCCTGAGGGGAGGAATTCAGATAGGACCACGTGGCAGGACACCTGGATAAGGTCACTCCGCAGAGCTGCTTCCATCACACTTAGAAACACAATGGCCCAACACAAATGAACAGCACTTAAATGCCACCACCAAGCCTAGAGGCACAAAGCAAGGGAAGGGCAGGGTCCTCCAAGGAGCTCTGGGAAGGAACTTCTGTAAGCATGACTGCACAAGGGAAAGGGCTGCAGCAGCTTCTGCCGATGCTCCTAGGACGGTCCTCCTCATCTGTCCCTTCTAAGAGCCCAGCCCTGATTGATCTCAACACCCAGCCCATCACTGCCTGCTTTATGACTCTCAAAGTCTCCTGGAAATGGACGGTTCTGCAGGGTTGCTGGGATCTTTCTGAAGCCTTTGCAATAACCGGCATTTCTCACTGAATAAGGTGGATGGCACTGTCTTCAGGCCAACCTGAGCTTGTGGCCCTTTGCTCCCTGACAAACGGGGAGAAGAATGCTCTAACCAAAAACCGACCAAGCCCTGATGAGCAGTGTGTGTAAGCTCGGGCAGGAGGGGTAGCTGCGAGAAGAGCCACTGAGGTCACTTTCACTGAGTTTCTTTCGGTTCCACAATGCTCTGTGCTTCGTCACATCTCAGAGCGCTCGGCCCTGCAACCCTGCTGTCTGGATTCAGTCACTCATTCATTCAACACACATCTGCCGAGATTCTCTTACACACCAGCCACTGTCTCCAAGGTGCGGGGTGAACAAGCAGCTGGTGTGGTGGGCTGTGGAAATGACAACGAGGTGTGGCCTGTGCCTTTGTCATCTCTAGTACCCCGTGTGCCAAAGCATCATGGTGAGGTTATCTGACCTGTGGTTCTCAGGGCTGATCAACAAAGAAACCCACAGGGACACACGGGTTGAAAGAGAAATGCCAGCCTCTGAGGGTGATCCAGGAGGGCTGGAAATTCAACCCCTCTTTTTCCCCAATATTCATCAAGGCAAGTTCTCAACTTTTTGACCATGATCCACTAGGAGAACCATCTCTAACATTACAATCCAGTACACACATACATATATGTGTATGCATATGAATATACACACAGCTGCAAAATGTTATATTATCAAACTTTACTATGTATGATGAACTCTGATATATTTTTTATTCATTATCTTATCCTATCCTATCCTATCCTATCCTACTCTACTCTATTCTATCCAAAATGCTGGTCATGAATTTTGCAGCCCACTAAAGGATGACAAATGTCAGTTTAAAAAACACCAAAGTAGGGAAAGGAAGGAAGGCAACACTTCGTGTCAGGAAGAAGTTACAATCAAATCTTATTTTAAATGCCTTCAAGGAACCTTCGCCTTAGATTCTTCTATAAATCAAATCAATCTACTCTTAATTTGCATTGATGAGGACCCAACCTTCTGCTTTGGGGTTTGCTTAAAGCAAAGTATGGCCTACCAGCCAGATCCAGCCCTCTGCCTGTTTTTGTAGACCCATGAGCTAAGAATCATTTTAAATGGAAAAAAAAAAAAAGAAGAAAATCAAAAGAAGAAAAATTTCCTGACACATGAAAATTACATGAAATTCAAATTTCAGTGTCTGTATTTGTTGGATCTCAGCCATACTCATTCGTTTGCATATCGTCTGTGGTGGCTTTTGCACTACAATGGCAGACTTGAGCGTGGCCTGCAAAGCCTAAAATATTTACTATGTGGCCCTGACCCCTGGCTTAAAGCATGGTATTTCTCATGCTAGGGATGGGATTACCCCTAAAGAAATGGTATTGCTGGTGTGGGGCCTTTAAAGGAGCAGCTGAATAGACAAATTTGGCTTTGCTGAGGCTGCCTTCTCTGATCCTCTCCTTGGCCAGCAGGAGCATCGTCTTAACCCCAGGACTGACTGATGGGTGAGCAGCCATCCAGCAGCTGCCCAGAGGCCCCAGCTGCCCTCAGGCACTGTGTGGCCTGGCCCAGGGGGATGGGGCCAGGCTCAGGAAGGACAGACAGCCTTTGAAAAAATCAGCCAGCATTAGATTCAGACCTCTCTCTCCACTTGACCTTTCTTTTCCCTCTTGTCTAGCTAGCAACACTTTTCTCTGGTCCTTTTCTATTTTTCTTTGGGCTTATATGGACTCTGGGTCACACCTGCCCAGCAAAGTATATGGCAAAGTCAATTTTTTGAAATATTAATAAACACCTTCTTCCCCCCCTGGTCTTTTCTTTTTTAAATATCTCCTCTCCTCAAACTCCCTGCCGCTCCCAAGAGCCAGGCTGTTCTGCGCTCCTGTCTCGAGGCAGCTGGGGTGAGGGGGACAGGAAGCATCTTTGGCTTTAACTTCGGGGCAGGGAGGCCTTAAGAGCTCTCAGCCAAAACTGCTTCAGGGGAACATTAAGGTAGAGATCGGGGCTTCCCCCACCATGTTCTCTGAGGTGAAGGGGGTGGAAATAGAGGGGGAGGCTCTGTGCAGAAAAATCAGTGGGGTTAGGGAGGGAGACACAGCCCCTGAAAATGCAGAGTCCAGCACTCAAGAATTGTCAGCAGACACCTTGACCATCAGCCTTCACTCAGGGCCACTGGCTGGCCTTCCCTCATCTTGGTGGGAGTTTCTTCTACGGCAACCAGCATGTCCCCACAGGGCATGATACCATCCTAGCCTCCAGCTGTGGCTCTGTCCCCATCTGCCATCTGATCTGCCCTAGGAATTCATGCCCTGCAAGTTCCCGGGATCTGATTTAATCCCAGAGAGAGAGAGAGGGAGAGAGACTTGACATTTAGTGGATGGACCCACCTGAGATTCCTCTCTGACCTGGGACAAGCTTGGTGTGTCAAAGTGACTGATATATCAGTATTCACCACGGGGTGTGTGTGTGGGTGTGTGTGTGTGTCTTCCTGAACACTCATGAAAGTTAGTGTGTCTATGAGGGTATGTAATGGGATTTGGGACTTAGTGGAGGTTGAGAATGAATGGATGGAGAGCAAAGTAGCCAGACACATGTTGGGATGTTCAGAAGCAATTCCTGCTCTCCACAAGAGGCTGGGCCCCATGCTGCCACCCTGACTTTGGACTTTGGGACAGAGTCTCTGCTTTTTCTGCTCCATTCCTAATTTTTTTTCTTCCCGGGATGATCCCACAGTGGAGGGAGGAGTAGAGCAAGAAGAGATTGAATTTTCTCATCTCCCCACATCTCTGACCCAACACTGGACCAGTGGTAGCTTTGCCTAATTTCAGAGATGGAGAGGCTTTCTCCAGCCCCTCTCTTGCTAATGGACAGCAGCAAACTTCCTTCCTCTCATCTGCCAGGGTTTGAAAGCTTGACCTTTCACAGAAGTCAGCTTGAGTTCATTTACAGTAGATTGCCTGATCTCATTTATTTTCTCCTGTATACTTGAAGTTAGGACAGCTATAATTTGAAATGGAAATTTATGCAAATACTATGTAAATCAGGTCATTCCCAGATTAACTGGGGGAAAAAAATCTGGTCGCCTTAGCAGGTACCATCTGTTCCCTCCTCATTCTTTCCATATCTGAACCCCAGCCCCCTCTTCCCAATCTACTTTGAAACTTGTTTTCCTGTGGCTGAGAAAAGAGATCTTTCAAGGGAAGGACACAAATCACCCATCAGTGTCCCACGTAGGCCGTTCTAATGTCCATTCAGTTGTGGGAAGAAGTCCAGGTGAGGGGCCAGGATGAGGTTTAGGGTTAGCCTCAGGCTAATGGTGCTTCCTTGAAGGAGAGAGTCTCTAGGGCTGGCTGTGCTGGACTGTTCTGAGCTGTCTCGGAGAGACCTGCCACACACCACAGGTCCGTCATGTTCCCCCTCTTTCCTCTCTTTCCTCCTGGCCTCTGTTTTCCTTATGATTCTTCTTTCATCCTTCTCATTGCCTTTGCCCGAAGCCCTCTTATAGCACCCAGAAGCTCTCTTACTCAGTACTGTGGTAGTTGGAGAAGAAATGTTTAGGAGTTGTGCAATCTTGGGCACTTGTGGGTCCAGGTGTATGTTGGTTGGCAGTGCCAGGGGGGTGCTCCAGTGCCCCGGCCTCTGGTTCCTCCCCGTGGCTGCAGCCTATTCCTGCTTTGTGGCAGTGACAACTTCAGTCCTGCTCTGGGAAGGCAGAGCCTAGTATCCCTATAGCCAGAGGAGGAAGTTTCTATTCCACAACTCTTAGCCCTCCTTTTCTCATACAGGCTGTTAATGTGGGGGAAAAGGAGGGCTCCTGGCTCCTTTGTTCAGTGTCACTTTCGCCTTGAAGGGGGTAAAAGTGAGAGACTGCCTGGCAGGTCATTAGCTCCTCCAATCTGCAATGAAGAAGCATTGTGGAGCAAAGCCACAGCTGACACCCAGCAAATAGGTAACTTCAACGTAAAGACTTTTGTGGCTGTTAGCCACCGAGATTTTGAGGTCGTTATTGCAGCAAAACTTGATGACAGCTGACCAATATACCCTCCATAATCTTCATTGACCTTTCCCCAAAGCCTCCTCAAATTTCAAAACAAAAGTGCTCGTGATATTTTCTCTGTCTGAGGTCAAATGAGAATAAAAGTATCTTCATAGAGATTTGCTTTTTCTTGATTCCTTATATGACAGTACAAACCACATTTGCATAATTAGTTTCAAAAGCACACCTCCAGGCAGCGGGAACAGTCAGTGCAAAGGCCCTGAGGCCAGAATATAAAGAGCCCAGTGTGGTAGGATCAGAATAGTAGGAAATGAGGTCAGAGAGTTGGGGGTGGATGGTGGGAGGCTTGAGCTTGGCCCCAGAGGAGGTGCAATTTTAGAACAGAAGCACAAGGTGGCACCATGACATTCCTCACAGTCACGGTTGACCACACATGCTGGTAGCAGAGGAGGCGGACGCCCCCCAGAAAGGTTCCGCCAGGGAATCAAAGTCCAGCGGGCACTAAGTAATCATAAAAGATTCTTAGAAATGGAAAAGCTTTTGAGATCTCCCCATCCAATCGATTGCCGTGTGGGGTCCATGATGCCTATGGAGGGGCTCCAGGATTCTGGGAATCCCTTGAATTGCAAAATTCACTATACAGGGGAAACCTCCAAAGCTTTCATGCCAAGGGGTCTATAACCCAAAGACGGTAAAGGACCTCTGGCTCCAACCAATGTTCCTTCCAGGGTCGGCCTTGATGAGAACTTACTCAGCTGCACTCAGCCTGGGCCAAATCCACATGTTACCAGGTGCCCTGGACCCAGACCTGGGCTGTAAGCCCTGTTCTTTCTTAGTGGAGGAACCCAGAGAACGCCCTGAAGCTCCAGGCCTGAGGATACCAGGGCCCCTTCAAGAAACGAGGGCTTTTGTCAGGCGGCTGCAGACTCTCCACTGACTTGCCACTGAACAAACAACAAACCCTGTACACCTAGGCACTGGTGGTTTTCAGAGGTGCCTAGATGTTCTTTGGATAAATGTCACTAAATGTGGTTACTGAATTCACAGTCGCTTTGATCATCAGAGAGTTTCTCACCTACTGGATGCTCTCTCTCTACATATCTTACAAGTCTAATATATATTGTATTCCACATGAGTCTATTATAATGGGGGGGTTGTCTGCCAAATATTTTGAGCTAAATGGGAATCTTTACACTCAAAATGGCCCGTGGAAAGAGAGGGGAGACCGTGTGTGGGAAAGTCTGATGACTGGGGGCTGGCTAGGGCATGGACGCCCCAGTGGGAAGTCGTTGTGGGCGGCAGGCAGAACATGGAGGCAGAAGTGAGTCCTGAGCCATGGGACTGCTCAAATGGAACCACAGACGGAGACCAAGGCTCGTTCCTCTGACAGGGAAGATGCAAATTTTTAATTCAGCAGCTTGTTTAAAAAAAAAAAAAATCCCCTGACACTACTGTATTTGCTATCAGTGTCTTAAAACACCAATTTAAATACCACATTTACTGGTGTCCCTTCTCAAAGCCCGACTTCCCCCTCCTTGCCTGAGAGCGGGGCTCAGAAAACCCAAGCATCTACCTCGGGTGGTTAGACCTGCAGGTGGGCAGTTCCCCGGGGACCCTTCCAAACCAAACCCAAACCCAGAACAGAAAGAAGAGCTGAGGATTGGGGTTCCTTTCAAGGGCTCCAATCATCTTTTCTCCCCTTCACTGCCTAAGCATGTCCTCCAGATGTGGGCCCAGGGGCCAGAGCGACTGAATATTTATCAAGGGCCTTCTGGCGGACGTGAAGACTGAGACAGGAAAATCAGGCCCTGGTGGGTTTCTACGGAGCCTGCCTGGGTGCTGGCCAGACTTGGCCAGGTTCAAGTTGCCCAGGTGACTGCTGAGTCACGCCCTGCCCCACTGCCCACCTTGAGAGGCACACTGTGGACTTGGCCACTGCCAGAGTTTGCCTCTTGTTGCCATTCCCCACACTGACCACACTGCTCGCCCAGACCCCACTGTGGCTCCATTGTCCACGGTGGCCTGGGCTGACCAGCTCAGCCTGGAGCCCTGCCCTGGGAAGATGCAGGCTACCACGGCGTCACAAAGCACTGCTTTGTGGCCCTGACAGGAGGAATTTGTCTTTAGCTGTGAGATGGCCCCTGGCAGATCCTGGCATGTGGTGAGCAGACAGCTCTGTGCTGGTCGCAGTATTTTGAGAAGCCGCAGTCGGATGTGATGCCTCCACCTCCACGTGGACTCCTACAGCCTCAGGTCCACTGGCACCTTTTGTGCTGACCCAGAGTAGGGGTAGGGCTGGCACAAGAGCATGCAGTTTGTGCCCAGTGCCTATCGCTGTGCAGGTTTGACAGCAACGGCGCCGTGAAGATTGTGCCCTGAAATGCTGGTCCTCCTGGCATCAAGGCATGCTCGGAGCCCGTCCATCCCCGCTGGGGCCTGGGCCCGGGTTCCTCAACAGTGGCAGCGTCCTACGGGTGCCATATGCTACCAGAAGAGAATGGAAGCGGGTATTGTGGCGTAGGGAAGAATTTCTTAACCGAGACACACACACACACACACACACACACAAAATCACAAACGACAAAATTAAAGATGAATAATTTCAACTACTGTAAATTTGAGAACCTCAGTTCATCACAGGTGCTTTAAAGAAACTCAAAAGGTAAGCCACAAACCAGGAAAACAAATGCACACGTAAGTGACAAAGGATTCGAATATAGAATATATCAAGAGTCTGGTCCTCCTCGCGGGGTGGAGGCGGTAGGGAAGGGTCTAACAGTTCAGTAGAAAAATAGGCAAAAACAATGGGCGTTCTACAGAAGAGGAAACACATAAGACTAAGTAAACATGGAGATGCCAACCTTGTCAGGATCCAGGAAAACGCAAACCAAGACCGTGATGAGGTCTGGCTCCTCGGCTGAGGCATGAAGGGCTCCCGGCCCGGAGAGCTCTCTTCAGAGGGTTCTCAGCGACCCTGGGGCTTTCCCTCGGAGGGAGGCCTGGACTGCGGGGCCCTGCAGAGTGTCTGCTTTGACCTTCCCCCAAGTATCTTCCCACCCAGAGCATGAGTGGGACCCCTGTCCTTTCCCTTCCTGTCCCCACCAGTGGGGGGTATGGGGGTGAAGATCCCCCAGTCTCAGGCAGATCCCTCCAGCCCCCATTCTCGGCATCTTCCCTTGGCTCTCCTCCCAGGTCTCAGCCTGGCCACCTGGGCTGCAAAAACATCTTTTCAGTCTGAAATTCAGACAGACAATCTGTGCACGTCACCTCACAAGCCCATGGGGAACTCAGGGCAGACTATTTATGACAATGTAAATATGCTGACGATGAGCACCTTCTAGACTAAGTCCAGGTAAAAGAGGGCCTCCCTTGTAACCAAGCAAGACCCAATGGGGCCTGGGGCACCCCCAGCCCACCCCATGTCCTCTGCCTGCCTCCTCTCTGTAGAAAAACATTAGCCTCCTAGGCCTTCCCCAAGTTCCAAAGAATAAATTTAATCAGAGAAGTGAGAAAATGCAGAAAGAAGACCGTCAAGCAAGACAAAATGTAGCCATTAAACAAAGTCAAGGACCTTTAGTTCCTCCTCAAGGGCTATAGATAATATTCTGAGCCATGTCCTTTGAGCTGCTCTGCAGATACTGAAACCCGCACCAGGTGGGAGAAGTTAACTGCAGGCTGCCCACAAGCACGTAGACCCCAGACTGACTGGAACCAGGCTGATGGTGTTGACTCCTGATTCCCTCACCACCAACCAATCAGAAGAACGTCCACGAGCTGGTCACTCACCTGGCAACCCTCTCCTTCATCCTGTCTTTTAAAAACCTTTCCCTGAAAGACCACTGGGGAGTTCAGCTCTTTTAAGTTCTAGCTGCCTGGACTCCTTGCTTGGTGCCCTGTAATTAACACTGCATTTTTCATCACGGCAACTCCGTGTCAGCAGATGGGTTTTACTGCGCGCAGGTGGGCAGACTGAGATTTGGCTGAGATTTGGCACCCTCCGCTGATGGTAATCCGCTCTCCTCCCTCGTGGGCAGCACTGCCCTGCTATTGGCTGAAGCAGAAGCCATGTGTGACAAGGAGCATGTGCGGACTTGGGCTGAATTTGAGGAGGCCCCACTCCTAACCACCACTCCCTTGGTCTGCCCACTCCAGAATCTCACTTGCCCTTTTCATTTGGGGCTTGCCTGGCCATGAAACCTTTCCTGATTAGCCTTTAAGAACTAAACAGGCAGCTAAAAGAATATCCTGAAATCATGGAAACCCACATCTGTATTGAGAACCAGATGCAGCTTAGCCTATAGAGGACTTTTGCATAATTATGTGTCCAACAAATAACCACTGAGCAGTGGCGGTTGAGTGCCACTTCCAAACTCAGTGCTCTTAGGAATGGTGAGACGTTTAGTCAGGTGTGACTGAGGGACTGTAATGGGTCGTGGGACTGCTCTTGGCCATCTGGATCCCAGCTCCCCTCTCTCCCTCAGGGCCCGTGCCATGTGTATTCTGAGCCAGCCCAGGCCACCGTGGTTGCCATCCTTCGGCGTGGTCTTTACAAACACAGCAGGCAGGGTAGATCTTTGATCTGCAAAAGCTC
This sequence comes from Phocoena sinus, assembly GCF_008692025.1. NCBI lineage: Eukaryota > Metazoa > Chordata > Mammalia > Artiodactyla > Phocoenidae > Phocoena > Phocoena sinus. The sequence goes on from NC_045771.1 coordinate 89,501,040, forward strand.
CCCCTGAACAGAGCTTGTTAACTGTATTCCTAAGGAGATTTACTTCCTTCTTTTCCAGTCCGTCTCTTTCTTTTTTTTCTGTCTTTCACTCAACAAGCCAAGTTTTATTAGGCACCAGATAGTCTTCTAGGCACTGAGGATACATGAGTGAACAACGTAATCACACAAATCCCTGCCCTCAAGAAAATGATATTCCAATTCGGGAGACAGGACATAAAATGAAAAGCAAAACCCATGACGTGTGAAGCGTGGTAAACAGCCCTGAGAAGGATTTCTACGTGCCCGGCACCACAGCCATGAGAAGAGTTCACTTCACTGGCCACTGAGTGACAGTGAACACGGTTTGAGCGACCACTGTATACAGGTATAGCGCCCAGTGATTTACATGCATTACCTCATTTAAATCCCATAACAACCCACATGGTAGGTGCTATTACCATCCCCACATGGGGAATCTGGCACACAGAGAGGTTCAGGGGCTACCTAAGACCACCCAGCTGCTAAGAAAGGGAGTCAGGATTTGAATCTAAACTCCGGGACTCTGCTTTCTTTGTTCTTATGCCTCCCAGCTCTGCCCTCACTCTATTCAGTGCTCACGCTTCAGCCTCTGGACGGCACCACAGTGAGGAGGACACCCCTGGACCACATCGCAGTTGGGAGGGGGTACATAGCCTTGGAACATGTAGGTGGGTCTCAAATGACCACTGTTTTCCTTCTGTGCCGAAGGCACTCATCCTGGCAGTGGCTGCCTGGCGGTGCCTTTAGAACCTGTGGGGTGTATGGTCAGGCCCCCACCCACACCTGTCTGAGAAACAGCATAGGTCAGAGGTGCCTTCCGTGGCTTCTTAGCCCAGGACTTCAACAAAGCAGGCCCTGAGCGAGCCCCTGGGTCTGGGGACAGGCTGAATGTGCCCGGGGCAAGACTAAAGGTGTTCTCAGACTCCAGAGGTGCCACCAGGCCTGCAGCCCCTACATAATGGTTTCTTAAAGTGGGGTCTGTAGTATGGGGTCGGGAGTAACTTTCCATGTCCTTTCCCTGCCCATAGTGACAGGACAGTGAACCCAGGAAAGAAACAGAACGTGAGTGTACGCGTGTATGCAAAATGTCTTCCCAAACTCAATACATGAGGCTGAACAATGGCTCCCTCCTGCCTGGCCTGTAATAGGGGGAGCACTGAGTCTAGAGGGCATGAGTTCCAGTGCCAGTAATAAGCTGTGTGACCTTGGCCAAGTTGCTCAACCTCTCTGGGACTCAATGCTTTTGTCTGTAAAATGGGGCAAAGGACTCCTTTCCTGCCTGCCTCGGGATTTGTGGTGACGATCACAGGAAACAGTGTACCCGAGTGTGCTGTGTAAAGTGACACGCACATCCATCTTCCTTGCAGCTTAAAGGACTGAAACACCGAATTCCACCAGAGGGAATCGCGGTGAGGCTTGTATAGGTTTAGACCAATCAGGGGTTAAAATTCCTGCTCCCGGGAACAGGCCACACGTATTGAAAACCCTCCACTCTGTTCCAGAACCATTACTGGCAAGACTCATCCCTCCCCTTCCTCCTCAGGGCCAACAGGTGAGAAACTGGGGAGGCGGGAGGAGTGGGGGGCGTGGAGGGGGGAGCTGTGAGGGAGCAGAAGATGCCTAAGTACGGGGTTGCAGGGAGGCCCTTCTGCAGGGCGCCGGGCAACAGCCGCGGCATAAGGCCTCTCCGCAAGCTAAGTGCCAGCCCAGCAGATGTACCACGCGCTCTCCACGGTGTGACCCTAAAATCAAGAAGGTTCCTGCCCTGACAGGCTCAGCGGGCTTCACACCCTCCCCCTGGAGGTAAGGGATCAAGGATTCCAGTCACTCAGAAAAAGAGAACTCTCATTTATCGGGCCCCCTCCTGCTTGCCACATGTTCCTTGGTTTAACGCACCCATCCGCTCTGGAGCCACACTTTACATCCGAGAAAGCTGAGCCCTGGAGAGGCGGAGACACCTCGGGCCTCACAGCTCCAAGTGCAACGGGGATTCGTGGCGCCCCAAGGCCCCCTCTGACAGGGCTCATTATTAATCAGGCAATGAATACTGCTTAAGTACCTGTTCGTCCGGGAACTGCTGAGGACGTGAACCTTGCAGGAGGCAAGATGCGGCCTCCCGGCGTGGGGCAAACCTAGGTAGGGGTAGCAGGGGTCCCGCAGGGGTGTTTCCCTGCGCCCAGGGCCGTGAGGGCCGCGAGGGCCGCGAGGACCAGGGCGCTCAGGAGGCTCCGCTAGCAGGGCAGTGTGAGTCCTCCGAGCCAAACCCCTCCGAGGCTGGAAGCTCCTCTTGGGCCCTGGGGACCCTGAGTCACTAACTCGTGCTCCGGTGATGAAGCTCCTTAGCTGAGCCAGCACTTACACTTCCAGCTCAGGGTTCTTTCTACACCCACCACTTGTGAGGTGAGGCTTGAGGCGGCGCTGTTTGAGGCGGCGCGGTGGGCGTGGCTGCGACCACTAAGGGACCAGAGCCTGGGCTCCGCCTCCTGCCCTGGAGTCTGCGCAGATCTGCGCTGGCCAAGCCGGCTGTCCCGCTGAGCAGCTGTTTCCACTTAACGTGTGGCCAGGGTTCTGGGAGCCCCGCCAGCATTCAGAGCCGTTTCCCTCCCTTTCCTTTGTGTAAAATAGAAAACTACTCAAGGCTGCCAGAGTAGGCAGCTTGCTCCCGGGGGGCGTTACTCACCATTTGCCTGGTCTGGAGGGGAGGCCTCTTGGGAGCCCCTTTTTTCTCTGGAGCTGGCCATCTGGGACCTTCCCATCCAGCAGCTGCTGGAATCCACTCTCCTGTAGCGTCTTCCCTCATGGGGCTCCCTTTTCCCAGTCTCAACCCCCTGCCCTTCGTTCTGAAATCAAGCAGTGTTACTGAACCAAACGTGGGTCCCATCACCTGCACACAGTAAAGCCAATCTCCTGATACCGGGTTGTGGTGAAGGAAAGTGCAGTGGTTTATTTTAAGGTGCCAGACAGGGAGTCCCAGGCATCTAATGCTCAAAAAACCCCCAACTCCCAGATGGATGTCAGGGAAGCAGTTTTAAAGGCAAGGTGAGGGAGTGGGGGGTCGCAGGGCATGTGATCAGCTTATGCACAATTCTCTGGTTGATGGTGAGGTGACAGGGTGGTGTCACAGGGGTTAACATTACTCATCTTCAGGCTCCAGCTGGTCTGGGGGCTACATGCTCATGGTCATCGTGTAGTTAACTTCTTCCACTTGGTGGGGGTTTTAGCATCTGTAAAACAACTCAGGAAATGTGCATCAGATACTGTTATCTAAGTACTTCAGGGAGGAACTAAAGATTCTGTGACTGCAGTATGGCTGATATACTGTTTAAATTGTTACCAGTTCTCCTGGTTCAGTTGCTACTTTTGTCACTACATGTTCACATCCTTTCAATCATTAATTCTTGAGCCAGGTTTCTGTGACTCAGGGGAGGCTTGGGAGACTACAGCTTTTTATACAAAGAAGAGGCAGGCAGAGAGCATGGGGGAAGGGGTCTGTCCCAGGAAGGGCCCATAGGGTTCTGCTCGGTTACAGCAGCTTGTTGTCAGTCTGACACCTCCAGTGGATGGGGATCCCCTTGGTGGAGTGTCCTGGAACAAGGTCTTGCTGGCCACGGTGACATGGGTGACTTAGAGGCAGCTTGACCTGGAACTCTCTGGGGTGCGTCTGAGAGCTGAGTCTGAAGCAAGGGGAGGGAAGCCTCATTCACCCTTGTCCCTCAGCCCCTTCCCTTTCCTCCAGGGCTGGCTGTTCCTATGTGAAATCCAGTGTCCTGGGATGAGCAGGGCTCCTTTCCAGAATGATCTGTAGCTTGTTTTCTCACCCCACTGGAAGGCTTCTCCCAAACTCAAAGTTCCCCATGCCAACAGCAAATTATTCCACAAACACGTGGAAGTTTCATTTACAAATCTCTTGTTTTCTTATGTGACTTTCTATGACTTTCCCTGGAGGCTTTTATCTACATAAGCTCTTTTTATAGGTAAACAGGGAGATTGATTCACTATCCTCAGAAATTAGGAAGAATGCAATTATACAGGCTCTGACACTCCTGCTGACACTCCCATCAGCGCTCAGCCAGCAACTGCCCTGCCCCAAGCTGGACTGTGCTCCCCAGCATCTTCCTGGCAGCCAGGCAGCTCCCTTGAGCCTCTCCCAGGCCCCAAGGACCCCAGCTTCCTACATTCGTGACCTGGGACTAACCCCTGTCCCAGGGCCCCTCTGAGAGTTAAGTAGTGTGAGAGGAATTTCCATGCCTTTGAGCTGTTCCCCTTTGGTCTTGCAGATTTCTGGAAGTCACCACGAGACGCTGGTGTCACCTTAAGCTTTTTAACACTGGGCTACATGTGATTCTGGGTTGGTGTCAATTTAGCCTCAAGACCTATGATTATTTTCCATACAAGAAAGTTATTAAAGGCAGTGGAATTCCACAGAATCATTTGAAAGATAACACTTTTTTTTTAGACCCTAGAGACAGTGTGTGCCAGGCTAGGAGGTCTACTCGTGCTTACCCAGTCTCTAAAGCGCAGTATGCTGGAGGAGAAAAAGTCAAACTATCTGAGATCAAATTCTGACCCTGCAGTGTGACTCAGGGCAAGGTGATTAACCTCTCTGCACTTCTGTTTCCTCATCTGTCAAAGGGGAAAGACAATACCTATCTCACTATGTTGCTGTGAAGATTAAATAAGAAAACAGATATAAACTCCCTCACACAATACCTGGCACCTAGCAAGGGCTTAGTCAATGAGAATTCTCTTTCTCTTCTGAAATCTGGGGTTGCCTGAGAAGGAGTCTAGCATTAGAGATCTCGCAACATTTCAGCAGAGGTGCTTGAGAGATCAGAAATGTCTGGGAAGGGGCTTAGAAGGGAAAAAGGGTCTATGAGAATGTCACGTGGTCACAAGGAATCAAGGATGTGAGAAGTTCTTTAGCAGAAATTAGGAGATGACCTCTTTCATTTGAATCCTAGTGATGGATGCTTTATGGATGTAAGTATGAGTATAATTACACAGAAATGAAAACCTTTTCCATTGTGATATAGGAAAACCATCTCCCTGACTTAGGGCCACAGGCTGTAGGCAGCTCAATGCCACTCTCCAGGTACATGGGACCAATCATACATCGTGGTTCAATCTCCTTCATCCGCCCTGGTCTTTGGGAAGTTTGTAAAAGTCTTCATAAGTGCATGAAAATAACTGCTCAAGACCACTGGTGTGTTTCCCCCAAATCCTCTTGCTCATTAATAAAACAGAAACAACTGAGATAAAGGGATATTACCCAGGGTCACTGGGAATTGAGTTCCCGTCCAGTGCTCCTCGGACCTGCCAATTGCCAAGGCTATCTTAGGCAGAGACCAGCAGCAGCAAGTTCAAGGCCCTGTCAAGAAGGTTTTCTTTTAATAACACCCATCCATACACATGAAACACAGGCTTCCCTGGAATTGTTGAAAGAAAGTAGAGATAAAAATACTTGAACAAGAAAGTTCATTGCAGGGGACTTCCCTTGTGGTCCAGTGGTTAAGAATCCACCTTCCAATGCAGGGGACAAGGGTTCGATCCCTGGTCGGGGAACTAAGATCCCACATGTTGTGGGGCACCTAAGCCCGCATGCTCTAGAGCCCGTGTGCCACAACAACTGAGCCCATGTGCTATGGAACCTTCATGCCACAACTAGAGAGAAGCCTGCGTGCTGCAAGGAAGAGCCTGCATGCTGCAACTAAGACCTGATGCAGGGACTTCCCTGGTGGCGCAGCAGTTAAGATTCCACCTGCCAGTGCAGGGGACATGGGTTCGAGCCCTGGTCTGGGAAGATCCCACATGCTGCAGAGCAGCTAAGCCCGTGTGCCACAACTGCTGAGCCTGCACGCCTAGAGCCTGCAAGCCACAACTACTGAACCCGTGAGCCTAGAGCCCGTGCTCCGCAACAAGAGAAGCCACCACAATGACAAGCCCGTGCACCACAACGAAGAGTAGCCCCTGCTCACCGCAACTAGAGAAAGCCCGCGTGCAGTAACAGAGACCCAACGCAGCCAAAAATAAATTAAAAAAACAAAACTCTGATGCAGCCAAATAAATAAATAAATATTTTTTTTTCAAAAAGAAAGTCCCTTCCAGCTTTATTCCAAACAACCCAAATGCCCATCAGCAGGAGAATGGTAAAAACTTGTGGTGTATTTATACAGTGGACTATTACACAGCTATAAAAAAAAGAGCAGATTTCTGAAGCACACCAAAGTGAACCATTATGCTGAAATAAGCTACATACAAAAAACATATACACTGTCTGATTCTATTTAAATGAAGTTCAAAAAATCAGCAAAAATAATCTAAGATGACAAAATTGCAAAACAACTACACCACCCCCACCCCCCCTCCCCCCCCAAAATCTAAGATGATAGAAGTCAGAACACTGGTTACTTTGGGGTGGGGATGGTTACCTTGGACTTGGAAGGGGCACAGAGAACTTCCTGGGGGACATGGGGATGCTCTGTATCTTGATTTGGGTGGTGGTTACATGGTTTATGCATAGGTACAAATTCATAGAGATGTCCACTCGAGATCTGTGCATTTTACTGCATGTAAATAAAAAACTGAAAATTTTAATTATATCAATAAAAATATTGAAAAAGAAAAGAGGAATTGGAGAAGAGTGAATAGGTCAAGTTAAATGGGGGCTATCCATGTTGGAGCTGGCCTCAGTCATCAGAAAGCCCAGTAACCTGCTTCTCCGTGCGTTTGTGAGCCTTAGGACTGAGGCTGAACCACGTTCCGACCCTGGCACCAGCAACAGACTACTTGCTATTGAATTTATGTCAGACAACGCTTCCAGGCCTTTACTTCAGTTTTGCAGATAATATTAAGCCAAAATTTTTCCCTTTGAAATTCTCCCCATTTCTCCTGAACTCCCTGAACCATTTACCTAGTCACCCCAATAGCCATCTGTGACCCCGACTTGTTTGCACCCCATCAATCACCAAGTCCCATCAATTCTACATCCTTAATAGCTTTAACACTCATCAGTTTTCTTCTCTACCTCTAACGGCCTAAATCCAGACAGCGTCATCCTCCTGGATTATGCACCAACATGCTACCTGGTCTTCCAGCCTCCCATGGTCTTGTTCTCCTTCAGTGAGCTCCCCATACTGCTAAAGGGATCATTGCCCTAAAATGAGAATCACAAAATACTTGAAAGGATCTCTAAAGCTGCCAGGTAGATAGGATGGTCATAAACAGGATGGTCAGGGAAGGTAATATATGAGCAGAAGCCTGAAGGAAGTCATTGCTTGCCACCTCACACCGCACGTGTATCCCATAGTCATTCTGATCTCCTGGCAATTCTGATCTCCTAGAATAGGCTGTGATCCCTCCAGCCTCAGGGCCTTTGCATATTCTGCTTCCTCTACCTGCAATGCTCCAAGCTGTCAAGAACTGTGAAGGGCCCGCAATTTTACCCTACTCGTGGGCTCATAAGTTAACCTGTCATAATTCATGGATGTTGGTGGAAGACATGAGACTCCTGGGTCAGAGAAGGACACTTTATTATCCCTAGAAATAGTAGTAGCCAGAGTGTCAGCGTTTTTTCACTGTTTTTCTGACCCCCAGATGACCCATCAGTCATTGGTGGTGATGACTCACCACCATTCAGTAAGACAGATGAGGTCTAAATAAATAAGTAAACTGTTATGCAAGGAACAGAGACCGTAGCAATTAAGATGATAATAGTTGAGACAAGAATCTTTGGAACTGACTGCAATCTTCACAGAGCTTTGGCATTGGCAGAGGCCTCCTTAGTAGGTGATGGAAGCCCCACCCTGAACAGTTGCTGCCCTTGAGAATCTGCTCAGGGCCTGGTGGGGAGACTGACACATCTACAGATGAATTGCAAGGCTGTGCTCTTAAGCTCTGGTAGAGATGTGCACAAAGGAAGTGCACAGGATGGACAGGAGGAGGCCACTGGGGCTAAATCTTGACTGAGGGACAGGAATTCCTCCGAAGGACTTAAAAGACTGGTCTTGAAAACAGCACTGCTTACAGGAGGAGGGCAAGTGCGTTTCTCAGGCAGGAGCTCCTTAAGTCTCACATTTATGCAATAACTTTGAGTGTTTTTTGGTGGGGCAGGGGGATATGAAATTCTCTACAGATGTGCCCTGGGTTACCTGCCCAGATGAGGTGAAATTCCTCTCAGGTACTGCCTAGCAACCAATGAACGGGAAGAGGAAGCTGCAGGGCTGGGGGAGCAGGGGGGTGCTCTCTGGGGTGGGGTCGCTGGGGTGCTCACAATTCCAGAACAAATCCTCGGCACCTCTGCAACAGCCAGAATCGAGTCTGGCTCCTCCGGTGAGAGGTGAACATGCCGTGGATTCTGCCAGGCCTGTTCCTCACACCCAGCTGGCGAGATTTCAGGACCAACGCTGCCACACACTACTCCCCGCTTGCCAGGCAACGTAGGACATCCTGGGGCCAGCCATGGCCGTCTTTGGTTTCTGGAGTCAGGATGAGCCTGACACATCCCAACCCCACCAGCACTGCCCTGGGGCTGGGCTCTGTCCCTCGACAGCAGAAGGCTCTGCAGAGGTGTGTGTGAAGGGAGCCGCAGACACATCAAGCCAGCAAGGCCTCAGCGTCGGTCCCCGTCCCCGGCAACTCCTTTATCTGGCAGGTGAAGAAATGGGTGCCTGGGAGGGCAGGGGACCTGACCAGGGCGATGTGACTGCTTGGTAGGGAGCTCGCTCATCACCCCAATCCCATGCTTTACTACCTCTCTTTCTAGCTTTCTCCCAGGTCCCCTGTCAGGGCCCAGCCTTTCACAATGAAGACACCCATGAACTTGTCTCCTTCTCCCTGGACTTCGAGCTCCCTGAGGGAAGAAACAGCACCTTTCCCATCAGGGCACACAGTGGGAGCCCAAGGAAAGCCTGGTGAGGGAGGGGTTAAGTGGACAGAGGCTACAGGCTGGGGGCTATTTTGGGTCATTGCTTTTTAGTCACAAACAAGGGTGTAGCTGGACCCAGCTTCAGAAAAAAAAAAAAAGGGTTGTCTTTGTTTAAAAAGTAAATGTTATCTTTGTTATAAAGCAGAAACCAACACACCATTGTAAAGCAACTATACTCTGGTAAAGATGTTAAAAAAAAAAGTAACGTTATAAGTTTAACAAACTCCAACGTTTCCTTTCCAAATCTTTGAGTAGGATTGAGGAGATGATGCCACTTTGATTCCGTGGCTCCTCTTATCCTTCCGTGGCAGCCCACTCCCCAGCTCCATCGTGGTCCTGTCCTCTGCATACTCCTACCCCAGTTTCAGGGGCAGGATTTGGGGAAGCTGGGCTGAGTGAGTGACTTAGTCACTGGCTGTCCCTCCTCTGTCTCTCTTTCCCTGCCTCTTGGTCAGAGTCAGTCTCTCTCTGTCTCAGCTCTTGGCTGGGCCTGTCCGCTTGCTCTTGATGGAGGAGATGCAAGTCAGACGCTGGGAGAAGGGCAGGGCACAGGACGCAGGGAAATCTCGTGCGTGTCCAGGCTCCCGGGAAGCCCTGCCCCGTGTGGTTCCTGAACGAGCTAGAACCCCCTGCTCTTTTCCACCCCTGAGGAAACAGCTCTCCCGGTGAGGGGGGTGTGAATGAAAAATGTGGCCGCCTTATCAGTAGACAAAGGACGTGACAGCCATCAAGCGGCTACAGCCACCTCTACAGTGCATCAGGACATCAGGATGGGCACATCAAAGGAATGACTTCAGTGAACCCAGGCTCTTGCATCTTCCCATATGCAGAAAAGCACTTTAATTAACAGTAATCTTCTGATGTTCCAGTTACCTGGTCTTTGTTGCAAAACTCCTATATATCCTGGCCCCTCCCTTACCTCATGGGAGCAGTCCCTTAGAACTATCTGAGAGGCTGCCTCCTGGGCTTGGAGTTCTCAGAAAGACCGCCAGGTAACACATAATTCTCAAATTTTAGGTTGTGCTTTTTTTTTTTTTTTTTTTCTCAGCTGATCGGGGAAGACAAGAGAGGGCCAGATGGAAGGGGTCAAGGCCTTGCCATGTTGCCAGTCCCATGCCTTTTTCATGCCTGAACCCTCTGCTCTGAGCTCTGCCCTCAGCACTGCTGTGTTAACTTTACAGGAAACATGGTTGAGCAGACATCCCCTTAAGACTCTACAGAGTAGCGGGCTGTGCTGCTCCAGCTCCGTGCGTGAAGCCCAGACTCTGCCAGGGTTCTTGCCGCAGAGACTCTTGGTGGTTGGTGGTTGATGGCCATTCGTCTCTTGTAGGAACCTTGTGTGTATTCTTCCCACCTCTTGAGAAATGACCTTTGTGGGCATTAAAAAGTAAAAGTACTTCCAGTTCCCTTCATGAGCCTCTTAGGCAACATGTAGAAGCTAAATACCAGTTCTAGGGAGGGGTGCTGGTTTGGGAGTTTGACCCACAAAGGGCAGGCCCTGTCATGCCCACCCAACTGGCGGCATGAAGGTCCTGCCTGGAAAAAGGGAAGGATCAACCCTGGGCAGCTCTGGGCCTGCAGCAGGCATGGTGTTCTGATCAAGTACAAAGGTAAACAAGAGCATAGCAGTGGGTTAAAGAGATCGTTCATCTTCCTGTCGATGACAGACGTGAGCTTTGGCCCAGGGCCCAAACTCCTTATCCTTGAAAAACACATTTTACATATTGCTGGCAAAAGCAGCCAACCCAGATTAAGCCGCCAGACCTAACTATTTTCGATCTTCCTCCTATTCCTCTTGAAAAATATGAGATAAAGATTTTCTAGGCTGCTTCTTCCCTCTCTCCCCCAAAAGACAATGAGAACCACTAAAAGGCAGGCAGGGGCTCTGTTGGGGGTTTGCTCCCCTCCAGAAAGCCCACTTCAGGCCAGTTCAATAAGGACGAGAGTATTTGCATTTCAGAAGGATTCTTCAGTTTCTAATAGGATTCCTTCAAAAGGCAGATTCCTGAGGACATTTAAGGATTTATTTACAGATCGTTAACTTACTCATCAGAGAGGCTGAAGGGCAGAGAGACTCTGAGCTGACATTTTGGAGGTGCCACCTCAAAGTGTGATCAAGCAGAAAGAAAGATAAAGTGCTTTTGAAATGATAATGTGAAGTAATGGAGACAAGGATTTGTTTCATAGGCACCATTTTAGGAAAACATGTACGGTATAAAGTGAAGTCCAGATGGATTGCTTTACACCGACTATGTAATTAATATTTTAGTGAGGGGGCAACCCTCAGCTGTTGCTATAAAAATTTTCTCGAAACCATCACATAAGTTGGAGCATCATAAAACAGGTTTCTGCCAAGTGGATTGTATTTTTTATCACGAGAACAAGGTTATAAACTTGGAGTTACATTCCTGATTAGGGATTTGACATCAAACATATCAGATATGATTTGATGATTTCTGTCAGAAATGCAAACTGAGGGCTATAATAAGTTCTCAAGAAAATTTTAACCATGAATCACACAGAAGAAAAGTACAAAGCAGGTTACAATATAAACGTGACCTAAAACGCTGACACTTGCAATAAACATTGACTTTGCAATACCCTGATTTGTTTTCTCTAGAATTTAAACGAGCCTTTTGGAACCAGATTTTTAAAACAAACTAAGCACGGTCCCTGAGGAGCCTTAGGTGACATCTTTTTTGTTTCTTTCCTAAAGTTCCCCGCCAAAGTTTTCCAAATCATTCCCCTGACCTTAGAGCTGCTGGAAGTGGCACAAGTGGCTTGACAGTTTGTTGACAAGAACAGCAGCACTTCACACTTCATTGGAAACCCACAGAGGCACGTTCCAGGTCATTAACTGACACTTTGAGGAGGAGTTGCTTGCTGCACTGGGGTAGTGGGATTACGGAAAATTTCTTTTACCGTTTTCACAGCCTTTTAAAAAACATTTTTTTAATGATTTAAAAAATAGATTACAAGTGCACAGAATGCAAATAATAGAAATTCTTGATTCATGGCACACTCTCATCATTGTTCCTTGCACGGCTTTATTTTACTTAGTTATTTTTATTTGCTAATGAACACCTGCTGAAACCAATGCCCAACCAAGAACTAGACCATCACCACCATTTTCCCTTGACCTCAGGGCACCCTCTCTATCCCTGTCCTCTGCCTCTCACATAGGTTGCTCCTCTCCTAAATTTGGTGTTTGTCATTCTTTTGCTTTTTAAAATGAATCTTACCAAATATGCTTATACACCTAAATAATATATAATTGCGTTTGCTTGGTTAATAAAATGATTATCACATTGTATTTTGTTTTCTGTACCGTTCTTTTTACTCAACACTGATTCTGAGACATCCATGTGGTAACACCGTAGTTCATTATTTTCACCTCTGTGTTATAGTCCATTGTGTGAGTCTACCAAATTCTATATATATTTTCTCCTGCCAACAGATATTTGGGTCATTTCTATTTCTTTTTCTAAAACAAGCTTTCCTGCTATGAACATTCTCCTATCTATTTCATATTACACAGGTGCTAATGTTTCTTTTGGGTATGTACCTAGATATGGAATTACTGGGTCTTAACGCGTGAACTTTACAGGTCAATGACAAATTATTTTCCAAAGTGGTTGTATTAATTTACACTCCTACCAGCAATGTGATCACACTGATTCACATTCCCTTCAAACTTGACATGTCAGACTTCTTAACTTTTATCAATAGTTGTAAAATGGTATCTCTGTATGGTTTTCATTTACATTTCTCAAATGTTTCTTTGCTCTATTTCCTTTTCTGTGAGATGCCTGTTTGAATCTTTTGTGCAGTTTTCTATTAGGCTACTTTTCTTTTACTTATTTGTCTGTAGAAATCTTTATATATTCTGCATGGTAATTCTTTGTGTAGTAATAACTTCTCCCAAGTTGTAGCTTTTACTTTCTTTAAAGTACCTTTTGATCACATGTTTTGATGGCTCATTTTAATGTATCTGAATTTGTTAATATCACCTTTTATGATTATTAAACTTGTCTTGTTTAGAAAATTATTCCTTAATATCAGAAAGACATTCACTTATATTTTCTTCTAAAAGTTAAAGTTTGCTTTGGACATTTAAGCTCTTAATGCTTCTAGATTGGATTTTTATATACGAAGAGCTGATTTCAATTTTTTGGCCCCATTTGTTTATTAGTGTTCCCTTTTCCCACTACTTCCAGTGTCTATACCTCCAGTGTCTTAAAATCTCCCGTATGGGGGCTTCCCTGGTGGCGCAGTGGTTGAGAGTCCGCCTGCCGATGCAGGGGACACGGGTTCGTGCCCCGGTCTGGGAGGATCCCACATGCCGCGGAGCGGCTGGGCCCGTGAGCCATGGCCGCTGAGCCTGCGCGTCCGGAGCCTGTCCTCCGCAACGGGAGAGGCCACAACAGTGAGAGGCCCGTGTAACCCAAAAAAAAAAAAAAAAAAAAAAAAATCCTTAAAAAAAAAAAAAAAAAATCTCCCGTATGCACAGGTTTGATTCTGGGCTCTCTGTTGCATCCATCTGTCAGTTTGTTGGTGCAGTCCTGTACCAGAACTACACTATGTTAATTACTATAACTTTATAATAAACCATTGTATCTTCGAGGATAAGCACTCCCTCATTATGTTCCTTCTTCAGTAATATCTTGCTTAACCTTGGTCTTTGGCTCTATAATTTTATAATTTTCCTCTGTATAAAATTTGCACAACTTTTGTTAGAGTTTTTCCCCTGGAATTTATAATTTTATGCTGATTGTAAATCAGTATTAATATTTTAAAGTAATATTTTGTTTGTGTCTGATATATAGAAATGAAATTGTATTTTTTGTATTCATCATATCAAAGTCTTCTATTATGTCTAATTTATTTTTACATTCTTTGGGGGATTCCTATGTAGACATTTATCTGTAAATAATGACAGTTTTATTTCCTTTTCAACCATTATGTGTTTAAATTTATTTTTCTTGACTTATTGTGCTGTAGAGGGTGTCTATAAAGTACTGAAGTGATGAGAGCACTTGTTTCCTGATTTTCAAAAGAAAACTTCCAATGTTTTCCTACTTAGCATGATTTTTGTTGTAGTAGTTTTATTTAAGATTGGATTCTAGTGAAATATTTGCCGTTTCACACAACATTCTGTTTTCACTCAGTTTGCGAGAACTTAGCCATCAAGCTACTCATAGCTGCAAGAGAGCTGGGAAATACAGTCTTTTAGCTGGTGGCAAAGGGCAAAAGGAGTTCTGTTCATTTGATATAGCAAGTCAGAATGGATATTTGGTTGGTAATGAGTAGGCTCTACCATATCTTGGGGATATTGCCCAGAAACCAAGATGGGCAGTTTGGCTAGTATCACTTGGATATCTTGCAAGATTTTAAAATGTCTTAGGCCTTTCTGTGAAATTATAAAAACAAATAATAACATTGCAAAAAAGCTGCAAGTTACTTCCTTAACCCACAGGTCAACCTTGTGTACTTCCTGATCTCAGAGCACCATTCTGGACCAAATCCAAGACTCTCCTCTTATCAGGGAGGGAAGAGTAGAAATCACATCACTGATCATTTGATTTAAGAGGCTCAAAGTGGAATTACCAGGACCAGAAGTATGAAAACATTCACGGTAGAATGCAAATTCGAAGTCTTAACCGGTTGTAATCGTGTCGTTTGTTACCCCTGCACTTTTACATAGCTGACTCTAGAGTGAGAAAACAGTTTACCTTTTGTAATTTCAAGACTCTAGGTATATATCATGAAATAGCCCAGCAGAATATGGGCTCAACTGCAGGAACAGTATATCCATCATGTTTGTATCCCTGCATCTAGCAAAGGGCCCAGCACTTAGCAGATCAATATTTGTTGGATGAAACTGTTTTCCAGAAATGTTATTAGCCATTTATGTTTCTACTTTAAATGTTGTGCATTTACTTTTTTTTTTTTTTTTTTTTTTTGCGATACACGGGCCTCTCACTATTGTGGCCTCTCCCGTTGCGGAGCACAGGCTCCGGACGCGCAGGCTCAGCGGCCATGGCTCATGGGCCCAGCCGCTCAGCGGCATGGGGGATCTTCCCGGACCAGGTCACGAACCCATGTCTCCTGCATCGGCAGGGGGACTCTCAACCACTGCACCACCAGGGAAGCCCGCATTTACTTTTTTAATCAATTTGAAATTTATTTGGGGGAATAATATTGAGAATCTAACTTGCTTTTCCCCTAAATGTCCAATTCTCTCAATACCAATTAGTGAATGATGCTTCCATAATCCACTGATTTCTGACATCTCCTTTTATTCTAAGTCACTGTTTATAAGATGGTATATTTCAGGGCTAGCTATTATACTGATATGTCATTAATAAACTGCTTAGTTATTCCTTTTAAAAGTCAAAATTACTCCTCGGCTCAAAACCTGCAAAGGGTCCTCGTTTAGTAAAACCAAAAGGAACAGTATCCAGAACATTATAAAATCAAAATAAATCAATAGGGTAAAAATAGAAACAACCAAAACCAGTAATTTCACAGAAAGAAGAATATGAACATTAAAAAGTGATGTTTAACCTCACTCATAATCAGGGATATTAAAACCAGGGTGAAATATTTCACACTCACCAAATTGGCAAAAATTAAACAGTGAAGCAACTCCAAGTGTTCGTAAGACAAACAACAGGCTCCTTCATCCACCACTGGAGGGGATGTAAACTGGTGTAACCATCTGAGAAATGGTCTAGCATTACCCAAATTGAACAGGCATATACACTACAGCCCAGCAACTCCACTGTATTATTCATAATAGCAAAAACTCCAAACAATCAAAAAGTCCATCAATGGGATGGATACACGAACTGTGGTATATTTATACAATGAAACTACATCAGTGAGGATGAATAAACTACAGCTAAATTCATCAACATGGATACATTTCAAAAATGTCAAAGACAGCGAGCAAAAAATACCCCCATGATTTTATTTTTATAAATTTCAAAAGCAGACAATCAAAACCACAAATTATTTAAAATAGTAAAAGCTAAAGGAAGAGATTGGTGTAATATTTACAACTGCAGATCCAATCACGGAGGGGTAGACTTTGAGGAGCATTGGAATGTTCTGTTTCTTGGTTGGACAACTGTACATTTTCATATACTTTTGTATATGTGCTGTATTTCATAACAGAATTATTTTTGAATGGTACAGTAGGTTGAATATCAAATACTAATCCTTGGAGTTTATAAACGTTACCCTGGAAAAAGGGTCTTTGCAGTTGTGATTAAGAATCTTGAGATTACTCTGGATTTATCCAGTGGGCCCTAAATGCCATCGTTAAGTGTCCTTATGAGAGGAAGAGGGAGATTTCACACAGACACGCAAGAGAAGGCAATGTGAAGATGGAGACAGACATGGGAGTGACGTGGCCACAAGTCAAGGAAGCTGGCAACCACCAGAAGATGCAAGAGGCAAGGAGTGGATTCTTCTCCAGAGCCTCTAGAGGGCAGACACCTTTATTTCACAGATGAAAAGATTTTGGACTTCTGCCCTCCAGAACTGTGAGAGAATAAATTTTTGTGCCAAGCCATCATGTTTGTAGTAATTTGTTATAGAAGCCTCAGGAAATGCATACAAATGGTGAAGAATGGGAGAGCTGCCTAAGAAGGGTTGCTAAGGAGACCTAGTAAAATTCCAGACATTTATAGTAAGATCAATCTGCACAGCTGAATGGTTTTGTCCAGCAATATTCTGCAGTCTTAATGTAGGAACAGAGAAAGCTGAAAGTATGATCTGTGGTTGGGCTTCTGCTAGGCAAGGAAGTAGAGGATGCTGGCATGAGAGTAGAGTAGCTAGATAGGGAAGAAAGTGAAACCAGTAAAGGTGGCCAGAAAGTCAGGAGACTGACCAGCAATTCTGATAAGATCAAAGAACAGATGCAATAGGAATTAGAATGAGGGAACTAGAAAGATGGCTGGTTTGGTAAGAAAGATTTCAGAGGAGGGGCAATTAGGGTAAAGAGATCTAGTGTGTGGTTATGGAGCTACAAGAATCAAGTGTAATGGAGTCAAGGAAAAGCAGAGAACCGCCCAGGCCCTTGAGAATGATACTGTGATCAAGGCCCTATTCATTCATCTGAGATCTCTACCACGGTCATATACCTCCCTTCTCAGTTCTGATGATACACCAACACATAGTGTAAAAAGACTTTAACTTAATGTAAATCAATTCCTCTAGTTCTTAAAACAATCTGGTAATGGTCAGGACAGACTTTACATTCCCCTTGTGGGATAATGGCTTGAGACTCCTTTCTGTAAATTATTGCCAAATCTAGTTTTTCAGCTCTGTCCAGAAGGTACTTTTTGTCAGTAGGAAGCGATACTACTCAAACTTTAATATACATACAAAATCACTGGAGGAACTTGTTAAGTGCAGATTCTGGTTCAGTAGATATGAAGTGTGGCCTGAAATTCTGCATTTCTTCAGGCTCCAAATTGATGCTGATGGCTGCTAAACAGTGGCCAAATCAGATTAAATATTTCCCTCTCTAAAAAGGTGATCCTTAAAAGCATGGCCCATTTGGAAGTGATCTTCCCATCAAGGAAATGAAGCTTCAGCAGAACCAATGATGAATCTGTCACTTCAATCTCCTGGGGTTATGATGATGGTTAATGGGGTACTGTGAATACCCAAAGACTATCAGTGTGTGACAGGGAATCAAAGCTATCCCTTGGAAACACATGAGATAGTTCATATCCATTAGAATAAGTGAATTTAGCAAGGCTGCAGCATATAAGATCAATATACAAAAATAAATTATATTTCTATATAAAAATATTGATTATAATGGCATCAAAAATATTAACTTCTTAGGGATAAATCTGACAAAACACGTACAGAATCTGTACACTGAAAACTACAAAACACTCCTGAGAGAAATTAAAGACCCATATAAATGGAGAGCTGTATTATGTGCATGAGTTGAAAGGCTCAGTATTAAGATACCAATTCTTCCCACATTGATCTACAGAATCAACACAATTTCAATGAAATCCCCATGAGGGCTTTTTTGTAGAAACTGACAAGACAATTCTAAAATTCATATGGGGGCTTCCCTGGTGGCGCAGTGGTTAAGAATCCGCCTGCCAATTCAGGGGACACGGGTTCACATGCCGTGGAGCAACTAAGCCTGTGAGCCACAACTACTGAGCCCGTGTGCTGCAACTACTGAGGCCCATGCGCCTACAGCCCGTGTTCTGCAACAAGAGAAGCCACCACAATGAGAAGCCCGCACACTGCAACGAGGACCCAATACAGCCAAAAATAAATTTATTTATTAAAAAATAAATAAAATAAAATTCATATGGAAATGTAAAAGACCTCAAATAGCAGAAACAACTGGAAAAAGAAAAACAAAGTTGCAGGGCTAGGCCTACCTGATTTCAAGACTTATTATAAAAGCCACAATAATCAAGACTGTGGTATTTGTATCAAGATATGGGTCAGTGGAACATAGTGCAAAATGACCCATACGTATATGAACAACTAATTATTTTACAAACATACAAAGGCAATTTGGTGGAGAAAGTATAGCTTTTCAACTAATGGTGCCAGTACCATCAGATACTCATAGGCCAAAAAAAAAAAGGAACTTTGGTCAATATCTTGCATCACGTACAAAAATCAACTCAAAATGAACCACAGTCCAAAATGTAAAACCAAAAACAATAAAGCTACTAGAGAAAAAAATAGAAGATATTTATGACCTTGGGTTATACAAAGATTTCATAGATACAACACCAAGAGCACAATCTACACATGATCAAGTTGAATTCATCAATATTTAAAACTGCCCTTCGAATAAGAATGAAATGACAAGTCCAATAATGGATTTGTATCTATACTGTATTCTTTTAAAGAACTCTCAAAGCTCAATAAAAAACAAATAAAAGTAGGCAAAAGTTTTGAATAGGTACTTCACCAAAGATATACAAATGGCAAATAAGCACATTAACCATTACAGAAATGCAAATTAGGATCACAAAGATATACACACCTATTAGAATGACTAAAATGAAAAAGACTGACCATACCAAGTGTTGACGAAGATGTGAAGTAACTGAACGTTCACACTGCTGGTGGGAATTTAAAATGGCACAACACTGCAGCAGTTTCTTAAAAAGTTAAACACTTCAACCATATGATTCTGCTATCCCACCCACTCCTAGCTGTTTACCAAGAGAAGCATATGTTCATACAAAGACTTTTATATAAATGTTCGTAACAACTTTATTTGTATTAGCCCCAAACTGGCAACAGCCCAAATATCTACCAGCAGGTGAAGGTATAAACCATATGTGGTATATCCACACAGTGGAATAACAGCTATAAAAAGAATGAGCTGTTGATATACACAACATGGATCTAAAATAATTATGCTTAGTGAGAGAAGTCCAACAAGAAGAATACATGTTGTATGAATCCATTTACATACAACTCTAGAAGATGCAAACTAACAGTTAAAGATCTTTGGTTGCTGGGAAATATGTGGGATGGATGGGTGAGAGGGATTATCAAGGAGAATGAGAAAATATTGAAGGGTGATAGATAATAGGTTCATTACCTTGATGTGGTGACAGTTTCATATATACACGTATATTTAAATAAAATAATACACATATACATATTGGGTTGGCCAAAAATTTCATTTCGGGTTTTTCTGTAAGGTTACAGGAAAACCCGAATGAACTTTTCGGCCAATCCAATACTTATTGAATTGTGTTCTTTAGATATGCGTTTACTGTATATCAATTATATCTGAATAAAACTGTTTTTAAAGCTCTAAAGAGCTGGGGACTTCCCTGGTAGTCCAGTGGTTAAGACTCAGTGCTTCCACTGGAGGGGGCATGGGTTCGATCCCTGGTCAGGGAATCAAGATTCTGCATGCCACATGGTGCAGCCAAAAACAAAAAAAAATCTAAACAGCTATATTTTTCAAATTTGACTAGCAAGCAAGGCTTCACTTGTAATTATTATTCTTATACACGTAAAATCCAAATTGTAACAGTTAAGAAATAGACTCTGTATGACAATATTATAAAATATATTAGTATTATCTTAATCAGTTTAACTGATAAGTATTTTCCATCTATTTGTCCATTCCACCACACAAGAATTGTTGATATTGATCAAATTTTACATATCACTAGAATGACCAATATACAATATGGTGTAAATTTGCAGTTTTGTGGTTAAGTTTACTACACTGAAACAAAATGGCAGCTATTATATTTTCAAGTGACTATATAGTTTTCTTTCTTTCATGGATTCCAATCACAAGTATAATGTAACTATAATTAGAGAAAGATAATAGGAGAAAAATGACTTACTCTAACTTCCAAACACAATGAAGAAACAAAACAATCATTGTTTGCAGATGATATAATTATCCACAGAAAAAGTAGGAGAATATACAAATTATTAAAATTACCAAGAGGTATAGAAAGACTGCCTTGTAGAAAATCAATAGATAATAGAGAAATCCTGTACACCAGCAGTAAAAATTACAATTTAATTTAGAATATAACTTAAGTGTTACTATGTATAATAGTAACCAAGACACAAAGTAAATCTAGGTCTTTATGCAGAAAATTATAACTTTATTGAAGGACATAAAAGACATAAATGGAGAGATATACTTTGCTCATAAGTACAAAGCCTTGGCATTATAAATATGACAATTCTCCCAAATTGATCTATAAATTCAATGCAATTCTTTTCAACTGAAACCCTGAAGGTTTTTAGGAACTTGCCCAGCTGATCCTAAAATTTCTATGAAAGGGTATAGGGCTCATGACAGCCAAGACCACTGTCAATAACAATAATGATGGTGCTGTGGCGCTTATCCTCTCAGATGGTAATTCTTTCCATAAAGTAACATAATTAAAGGGTGATAGAGCTGATATGATATTGGTATAGAACATAAAGAGCTACAACTAATATGGAAACGATAAATGAAAGAGGGAACAAAAAGAACTTTTAAAAAATTTTTTTCTTTTTTAGGTAAGAAGTGGGTTTATTTAGAGAGACAGACAGAGTGTGGGCCATCTCAAAAGGTGAGAAAGGCCCAAAAGATGAACTTTTAAATAAAGGGTACTATGAAAGCTGGGTATGAATATTAAAAATTATAAAAATTAGATCCCTACCTCAAACTATATACAAAAATATACTCCCAATGGCTTAAAAACCTAAAAACTAACATTTTCAGAAGAAAACAGGGGTGGATATCTTTGTGATGGTGAGAAGAGGACTTCTTAAGACACAAAAAGCACAAACCATGAAGACAGTGAAATCAGTATTACGATAAACTTTTGTATGACAAAAATCACAAAGTGAAAATACAAGCTATGGACAGAAGAAGACATCTGCAAAGGATTAGTATCCAGAATAAAGAGCAACTCACATCAATATGAAAATGACAACCACAACAGAAAAATTGGCAAAGGATATGAATAGGCAGTGCAGAGTAGGGCAAACCTAAGTGGCCAATAAATACAGAAAGGGACCACCAAACTCAAATAGCAATCTAAGAAATACAAATTTAAAAACATCAAAGACACTATCTCAAATCCATCATACTGGCAACAGTACAATAACATCAAGCATGGACAAGAATACAGGGCCACAGGGACTCTTACATATTGTTAGTGGGAGACTAAACTGATACGATGCATGCACCTTATTGAACAATTCTGTAATACCTAGGTTACAACTGAAAATGTGAATACCTCACATTCCAACAGTTCTACTTCTAGTGATATGTCCTAGAGAAGCCTTCACACGTTTTGCAAAAGTATTTATTTCAGTGCTATTTGTGCTATTTCTAATAGTGAAAGGTGAGAAAAATCTACTTCAGTAAGGAAAAGGCTGTATCTGTAATGTTTTATTTCCTTAAAAAGACAAAACCAAATCTGACATAAATAAAACAAAATGTTAACATCTGTTTTCTTTAGTGGTGGAGACTTGGTTATATACTATTTCTTATACTTACCCATCTTAAATGCTACACAATTTAAAATTTTTAAATTAAGTGTGAAACATAAAGTACATAACAAGCAACTGACCTTAACATTTACAGTAGACTAAAAATTAAGTATTTTTATCCAAGTGACTTCAATTCACAAAAACATTAGTAATAACGCTGTTTACAAAAAATTCTTTGCAACCTATCACCTAGTAAGTCAAAGCTTTTATTGCTTCTGTCCTGGAAGTTATCCTATAAATCACTTAACCCTGTAATGTTGACTCAAAATCAGAGAGTGAAAGGCAACAGAATCGACTCTTTCCTAGATCTACTGTGACCTCATTAGCTATTAACATTTAATGTCATTAACTTTATGTACATCTAACATCAACAGAAAAATATACATCAAAACATCTAGGACTCTGAGGAATATAAAGGGAGACCCATGTAATCCTGAAGCTCATCCTACCTCTCTGCCCACGACCACCACCCTCCCCCCACCTTAGCCCTGTGGACTCAAGAATCTCTATCTTACATGCTATCAGAATTTAGTAGTCATAGGCAAAATTTATAAAGTAATGCTAAACACTGTTCCAAGGACTTTATATTTATTAACTCACTTCAACCTCATAAATACTCTGTGAGGTTAGCATTCTTATTCCTGTTTTTCAGATAAGCAAACTGAGGCATACAGAGGATAAGTAATTTGCCTGAAGTTAATGAGCTAGTAAGTGGTGAAGCCAAGATTCAAATTCAGGCAGTTTGGCTCCAGAGCATACACTCTTAATCAAGAATCTTTGCTGCCAACTGGACAGTCAATTAGAAAAGGTTTATCAGTAAAACTTAATCTGAAAGTTACAAATAAGCATTTTAAAAATGAGATTGAAAGAAAAAAGGATAGAACCAGTGTCTCCAAAGCATTTTTTCTTTTATTTCTTGCCAAATATTAAAAAAAAAAAACTATTGTGATATTCTATTTCTTGCTTTGTAAATCCATTCCATTTTGCATTGCTCATGCCTTTAAGAGGAAAGTTCCTTTGTAATATAACAATCAGTGCACTCTTTCCTTTAACTTCTTTATTAAGCTGGTTGCATAAAAGATATACATTCTCATATTGACAATGCTTGTCATGAACAAAAGCAACAAAAATAAGGCAATAGTAAGATGTGCTTCACATATAAACAATTATGTGGTAGTAGGAAATCTGGCCCTGTACAGCAAAAATATTAGGTAGCAAAATGTGAATAAGCCCTATATTCAGAAGATACCCAAATGTGTGAGCAAAGACAGCACACCCATAATAGAGCCCACTTAGGTTCCCTGTTTATTATGTATAATTCCTTAATTATCCATTTGTGAAATAAGAATAACATTAAGAAACATGAGATCCAAATTGCATTCATTTTCACAATACCAATACTGAACTCAAAATAGCAACTTCATTGAATATAAATGTTAAATGTTTCAAAAGTAAAAGGCAACCTTCACTTTTTGTAACCCTATGAATAGAGTCCGCAAAAGAAGGTAGATTATTTTACTGTACTTACAAGGAGATGAGGCCTCAGCCTGCACTGAAGGAGTATGACCAACAAAGGACAGCAAACAAATATCACTAGGAGTAATGCCCATACATATCAAAACATCTCGGTGAACCACGTTCTACTTATATAGCCAATCTATTAAATAAACAGCATAATGGAAGCTTACACCTCATGCAAGAGAATTACTAAATTAACTATAAATCTAATAGAAATTTCTAAACCCCACTCCCAAAACAACTTTAGTACACCTGTCAAGTACTGTAGGTCATTTAGAAAAACAGAAATAAAACATACATGCAGCCTTTGTATTAAAAAATTTTCATAACATATAAACAATGTTCAGATATAAACTGTGAAGTAAATGTTTTTTCTAAATATGATTTACGTAATCAAGACCTTCTTAAACAAAGACAGGTCTTAGGAATATGATCCGTACAAACTTACAGTAGTGTATATTCCAATAGAGATTTTCTTCCTATTATGATATAACAATATAACTCTTTTCTCAGTGAAGATGTATGTTAAGGCTTAAGGTGTAAACACTTTGGAAGGCAAACAACTTAGTGAAGAAATTATTGTTCATTTAAAAATGTGTATCATCTCATAATAGGCCCCAGAATTTTCAAATTCACATGTGAGAATACATTTACATCTTAAATTTCTAGGAAAGGCACAAGCTTTATGTAAAAAAGCAGCAAAATTTTAAACCCACCAATTTATTGAAAAAGCCATTACTTTTATTAGAAACAAAAAATGCTTCTCAAGATGTTGGCAACAGGTCATAGTATAGACATCTATTTCAAACAGTGTACTGTACTTTTCCCTTCAATTATATTCCAGTTGGAGGAGGAATACCTCCTTGGCTATGGGAAGTAGAAGTATTTGAGGGACTGTGTAAGCTGGTCTCCTTGTACACAAACCATGCATTTCCTCCCCAAAGTATCATATTCAGAAAGCCAAAGATCTAAGAAAGAGAAAAATAAACATGAAAATCTAGTATATAATTAAAATTTCATAACTATCTTTGTTTTCCTGTAAATATTAAATATCTACAGGCTGTATACCATTATTACATTTAAAGTTTGAACTACACATAAAGTGGAATTAAAAAAGGAAGATTTTGCATTTCAATGCCAGATTTGGATACATAATGACTTATTCCCAATGAAATTTCTAAATTTGTAACATATAAAATCATGACTAAAAGATACCTTATTTTTGCATGCTCATTATTACAAGATGGGATTAAATTTGAGAAAAGTAACTAAAACCTTCCTTTTATTACTTTATATTTAGACTTCAGTGCTTCCAGGTGAAGAGGAACACAGGAATCCATGGTTCCTTCTTTGGGAGGGCTTTTACTTTTCTCCCATCTGAATGGTTATAAACATCCTTTGTGCATCTTTTCCTATTTCCCTACTTTATCCCCCTACTACCATCTCCTTTACTTCCACAGCTGCAGCCAGAAGAGAAAAGGAGTCACAGAAGAATTTTACGTCACATCCTGCATTAGTCAACCTAAAAGAAATTAGCCTTCCTAGGTATAAATCTGACAAGATGAAAGTCTCAGAAATGAACAAACTGAAGATACCCTATTTTCAGTTTTTTATAAATACAAGAATAATAGTGACTTATGAGGTAAGAGTGAGGTAAAAAGCTTGAGCACTATCATATTACTGAAGGCCAACTGCTTTCTCTCTTTTTGTATATTTGGATATAAAAACAACATTTCTGAAACTGTCCATCTCAGATCACTGTCAATATATATGCAAAAAAAAGACTTTTAGATTACAAAGTTATAAAACAGAAGTTTGATCAAATTGCTTTATAAGGCAGGACTGATTTTATCCGCTGGAAAAATATTTTCCTGAAAAGACATGAGACCTCCCTAAAAATAATACCCTTGTTATATTAATGAGGTATCTGTATTTGGATAAAATAACAGACAAAATAAGATTTAAATTTAAATAGACCAAAATTTTAGGATTTTTTCAGGAACTCTAAAAGTATTTTTTTCATACACCCAAAGCAAATCAGATTAGAGAAGGGGCTTGCTTTAAAGTCAGATCTGGTTCAAACCTTGGCTTTGCCAACTTACTAGTTGCATCACCTTGGCTGAATTAACATATGAGCTACGTTTTTTCCCAGTTGTAAAATGAAGACAGTAATACCACTTTCCACATTCCTCTCAGAATTGTTGGATAACTTAAATAAGATATGAGTGTAATGACCTTAGCACACAGTCTTAGTAAATGTTAGTGACTATTATTAGTGCCTTTTGGGTCAAAGTCTTGCCTAATCAATGTTAATGAAAAGAAAGACTCAACCATGATCTTGTTCAAACCTGTTTACAAGTAATAACTTTCTTTACAAACTTTTGTGTTATAAAGGTAAAGACTATATGATAACTAGGATTCTGATAAGGCTGGTAAAAATAAAATACATTCATCCAGAGATTTATTAAAAACTACTGTTTTCTTAAATCACTAATAAGGTTTTTTCTAATAAGTGAAATAACATATTTTATAAACACTGCATACTTACCACCGATACATTTAGGGATCCCATACTAGTCACAGAGCCAAAATGACATATCACTCCTTGTTGATTACAAGGCAGAAGTTCCTGGACAATATTGTGACCGGTAGCTGTTTTAATATCTGTAAGAGCTTTAGCCCAGGCTGAAGTGCTCACCAACCACAAAAAAGTGGCAACAAGAGTAACAACAAAGTCCTAAAGCAAAAATAAGTATGAATTAATAATGAACAGTTAATTTAAAGATACTAAATTTCAAATCCATGATGAAGGAATTGAGATCACAATGAACCCTATGGTACTGAGAAATGACCTTCATGACATACTTCATCAAAAAGGCCACAGTCAACACAGCAAACATTGCTGTTTACTATTGCCAGCCCAGTGCCTGAGATACAACAGTAAACAAGAATTAGTTATCTCCTGAGGAGTCAGATTTTCACATGGAGAAATCAAAGTTTTACACAGCCCTCACCACAACTTATCTAAGCCTCTCCCTCTCAGGATCATATATTGGATCCTGTTATCACTAATAACTGTATACCTCCATCATCTCTGTTTTAATCACCCCCTCTCCAATATCACCTCTCTCTTTCTAGCTTACTCCCTCTGGCACCCCAACCTCAAAAATCCTTTGACCTCACTGAGACCTACAATCTCATCTTATTTCCCTCTTTAATTTATATTCTGAGGTCTTTCATTATAATCTCTTACATATACTCTCAATTCCCTTACCCTTCACCTGCTTCCTCATACTGCTCTGGCAAACCTCTAACTTTAGTTAAATCTACCTCTAATAATGAAATCGTGAAAAGCACACATCCTGGATAACTAGTCTCTTTTTAAATTCATGATCACAAAATTTTAAGAATACACATTATATTAAGAAAGGGACAACAAAAAAAATCTCTCTCAAGACACCCTGTCACTACGTTTTCTAAGAAAGTCTTTGCCACTTATTACATTCCAAGAATAAGACTGAAGTTTTTAATATTTTGGATAATCTTTTACTGAACTAATACGATAAAGAAAAAAATTTATTTTGCTTAATCTATTCTGCTGGGGAACTAGAATTCTGTCAACTAGTACTGGCTACAAAGATCTAAGTAACACTTTTTTAAAGTCCGCATTTGGATAGTGTAAAGTATAAGTTCCACCTCATTTGGTCTTCCTTTAAATTAACAACCAAAGTGGGAACAATATAAAATTTGTATCTTTTAATGTTATGTATTTTAAGCATTCAGATATGCTCAAGACTATGAGTTCTTACATATCTGCAGCAAAAATCTTTCCAAGCTCAGAAATGGGTTTTGGAGCTTATCACAGAATTGTTTTGTTTTTTAAATAAATCTGGTTAGTTTTAAATTACTTTTGCCAACGAACTTTTAGTCATTTATGTCGGATAAATACCAGTGGTCATGTATGAGATATAGAAACTGTGATATATATAGCTTGTCCACCGCGTCAAGATGGCACTGAATAAACGTCTTGTAATTAGAGAACCAAAACAATGACTAATTTTACAAGCATGGTGGTACAATGTATTTGCATTTTGCATTTGAGCTCCCCACTGCTACTGGCCCTCTTAAAAAATGTATATCAAAGAGAAAATAGAAACATTATAGCTTAAATATTTTGCACTGGGGGAGTACTCCCTTTCTTGCTGCTGTACTCTGCTGTACTTTGTGCTGCAGGTAAACATTTTCTAAGCACTTGCTAGAAATACAATGCCTTTTGAAGAACTAATAATTAGTATGAGGTTATCACATGTTAAACAAGTTCTCTCTGGGCTAAAGTTCATAGTTTTGACCAACAGATGTCAAATCCTCTTAAGTTTTAGGTTTCTTCCTTCCAAATTCCTAATTAAAAATACACTGTTTTTTTCTGATTATGCTCTTTATGTCCACGTCGTTGATGGCTTAAGGCATGACATTCTTGTATTTCAAAAGCAGGTACTTTTCTGAAAATGATGCACGAAGTAATCTTAGGGTGAGGGGAAGTGGGAGAAATGTGGGCCTCTGAAGACAGTCTGTGCGACTCAGGACTCTAGTTAGTTGTGGAGTTATGCAATGCACAACCTGCCTGTGACAGCCCTAGTACTACCAATAAGTTAGGATATGACTCATAACAGGTCTTTATGATTTGGGACACCCTATCTTTGTTTAGTTTCAGTTTATGCTATTTCCGACCCTCCACATGGCCTAGAACCCTTACGCTCCTCCTACTTACCATAAAAAAGTGCTACATTTACTTAAAAACTAAAGTTGATTTTTAAATGTCACAGTTGAAATTCTCCTAGAAATACCTTAGAGAATTGAGAACATTGATAAAAGAGCATACCCTCATTAACAAATAGCACTTTAAAAAAAAAAATCCATGTCGTATTTGGCTATAGTTAAAAATTTAGTTATCACAAAAAAAATTTTTTTATATTTATACAGTTAAATTAAAAGTAGAATCCAAAATTTAATTTAGAGGCTGGACTTTTACAAACAAGAAGTATCCACCATACATTATACCAACAAAAAAACCACTTACAGAACTAATTCTGGATTATTCCTCTGTATGACCACTAATTGATTACTCTGAGGTGGAAAGTTACTTTTGATGCTCTGAATGATACAACTAGATCAGTTTTATAGTTTTATTAGACAGAAAAACCCTCTACAAAAATAGACCTGAATGCTGCTTTAAAAAGTGTCATATTTTTAGGGCTTCCCTGATGGCACAGGGGTTAAGAATCCACCTGCCAATGCAGGGGACACGCGTTCGGGCCCTGGTTCGGGAAGATCCCACAAGCCGCGGAGCAACGAAGCCCGTGCGCCACAACTACTGAGCCTGTGTTCTAGAGCCCGCGTACCACAACTGCTGAGCCTGTATGCCACGACTACTGAAGCCCGCGTGCCTAGAGCCCACGCTCCGCAACAGGAGAAGCCACTGCAATGAGAAGCCTGTGCACCGCAACGAAGAGTAGCCCCCGCTCACCACAACTAAAGAAAGCCCACGTGCAGCAACGAAGACCCAAGGCAGTCAAAATAAATAAATAAATAAATTTATTTTTTTTTAAAGTGTCATATTTTTAAAGCTTACTAAACAAAATACAAGAAATAAAAAGCTCATTGCTAGATTTAACTTAAATTTGTTGGGATAATGACAAACTGGCAAGAAATGTCTTCATTTGGAATTTAAACTATAAAGAATTTTAACAAAATATAATAACTATATGATCACCATAGTTTTTTTAAAATAAGGCTTGTAAAGTTCACAGAAGTTATAAATTACTGATACATAATTTCTGTTGATTAGGCACTGCAAAGTAAAAAAGTTGATGTCGGGGCTTCCCTGGTGGCGCAGTGGTTGAGAATCCGTCTGCCAATGTAGGGGACACGGGTTCGAGCCCTGGTCCAGGAATATCCCACATGCCACAGAGCAACTAAGCCCGTGCGCCACAACAACTGAAGACTGCGCACCTAGAGCCCGTGCTCCACAACAAGAGAAGCCACCGCAATAAGAAGCCTGCGCACCGCAACGAAGAGTAGCCCCTGCTCGCAACTAGAGAAAGCCCGCACACAGCAACAAAGACCCAATGCAGCCAAAAATAAAATAAATTAAAAAAAAAAAAGGTGATGTCTATCTTTTTGAAAGGCACCTAACAACCAAGAAATATTTTATGAAAATGTCAGGTTTGAGAATTTCTTCTCAGATATATGAAGTGGAATAAATATGATGGGTAAAATATTGTTTTATTCCTTACTTACCATCTGCATTCTTATGATCCAGGCAGCAAAAATTAAAAATAAGTAAATAAATAAAACCTGTTATTTAATAATTTGGCCTACCCTTTCAAGTAACTTCACAAATAATAAGCAGATGTCAGTGGTCAGTGTTTTCTCAGGATATAAATGACCAGTATCACGAAAACACCTCTGTTGTCCCTTCAAGTCAGTAACACTAATACTGACTTTGTAGTTATTCTTTGGTAGTGGAGGTCCAGTTTAAAACCACAGCTTATCTCTGGATTGGCCACCAATAATCCAGGGCAATTTTACTAACTAAGTCTCAGAGATTATTTTTATATCTAGCTCAGTAGACCCTGAAGCCAAAAAAGGTATCAGGACTTCAAATCCAAATCCTTTGTTGCCATTTTAAAGATTCAAAATTAGCTCATGAATGCCACTAATGCCAAATTCTATAATTCTTATAGAATTACCTGGGTCAGATTGTAAATTAAAGAATTTAAGAACACAGACCAGGAGTCAGCAAACTTTTCCTGAAAAGGACTAGACAGTAAATATTTTTGATCTCTGTCACAATGACTTAACTCTGACACTATAGCATGAAAGCAGTCATAGACTATCTGTAAATTATTTGGGTATAGCTCTGTTCCAAAAACCCCTTATTTGAAAAAAAAAAAAAACCAAAAACAGTGAGTCACATTTAACTTGTGTGCTATAGTTTGTGGATTTCTGATATAGACTATTAAGTTGAATTAAGGCATAAAGGGCGTCTCTTTGAGAAGAGAGAAAAAAGATAAGAAATAGGAACACAGTTATGGGACTACTAGCATGGTCAGCAATTCTTCGAATCAAAGGCATTAATTTCTACTTAATTTCTCTGCTACTTGCAACCTAATATGCTCTATCACATATTTGAGTTCTTTCCAGGTTAAAACAGAAACAAACAAAAAAACCTCTGTACTCTAGAGAGTACAGAGAAAGTGCTGCAAACAGGCTACAAGAATTGGGTTAAACATGACAAGGAGAGCAAGCTCAACCTCTTGGCAAGCACAGGTCAAAACACAATGAAACTTGGTTTATGCCAAGAACTCTTTTTTCCAGTGTAAGAAAATCCATATTTAAATTCAAATATAATGTATACTTATATCTTATATAAATTATTTTTTTATAAAAAGAAAGTGATTACTTACAATCATGGGAAGTTTTCGACTATCACGATATAGGTTCGTGTAACCAACATAGAGCAGAAGAGCAGCAATGCAGTACAGGAAGACAAAGACTGCAAAAGTAACATAGAATTGTGCAGCAGAAGAGTAATCTCCAATAAGGACATGACTTTTCCAATCTACATCACACACATTTACACCTTGAGGTGTCTGAAATGATGCTTCATTCAACCTATTAAAAAAAAAAGTCTCAAATAAATTTATGAATTACTTGGACTCTTCCAACAGAGACAGAAATACATCTTCTGTATTTCTAATACAGAAGTATTAGAAAGGCAGAATATTGAAATAACATTTCACAAAAATACTCCCCAAATATATTAAAACATTCTTTTAAAAAAATGAAAAATTCAAATATTTAAGTAAATTAAAAATTTCATAAGAAATGTACATAAATCATAAATTATACCTCATAATTGGTTATGATAGACTGAATATAGACTGAATTAAACACTTTCACACCCAGATACTATCTTACTGTAATAAAAACTTAGCAGATTAACAGCGTTGTTACAAAATGGTTTACAATTTGAGACATGATATTCCATTCTAGGAGGGAGAGTCTGTGTTACTAGCACCAGGAGAATCAATTGTAATGATTCACATTTTAACTCTGCATTAATTAGCTGCTAACTCCACAAAGTCTTTAATTTTCCCTATCCATAAATCACAAAAGCACTTATCACCAAAGAGGCTGTAACTGTTCCTTGTAATGGAATTTTATAAGAGAAGGATTGAGAGATGGAGAGGAAATGACTGATTACCAAGCCCTTGCTATTTGACATATCTTTAATGTAAGATTTTATTTAATCATCAAAGCAACCTTAGAAGATTTAAATTTATTGAACAGAAAAATTGAGTCCTGGAGAGGTCAAGTAAGTAGTTAGTAAGTGGAAGAGGATTCACACCCTGACTTAAACACAGGACACACCTAATAAACCTTTTAATGAATACTGAGGTCAAACACAACTTACAAACAAAATAGTCATAAAATAAATATTCAGAAAATAAAGTTTTATGCTAGTGAAAGAAACACAAGGAGCTCTTCACTTTATATAAATACATGTCTTAAAGCTATATAATGCACATTATTATTTAGTAATTGCAAATACATGAGATATTTGGATTTTTCATAAGTTGTGTTTGCTTCCACAACATGGCCTCTCAAACTAAGGTGATAGAGCAGGCTTGTTTTGTTTTGAAATTTCCAGTCCACTGTGGGATGATAGAATAAAAGTGTCAAGGCAACATCATATGAAAGTTTCTTAATGCCTACTGTCATTTTCTGTATTTATTTCATCACAGTCCAGGAAAATAGTCTGCAGACAGATACTGGTCCCACGCACCACACTTTCAATAGCAATGATCACTACTTACAAGTGAGCATGCAATTAAAAAATTTCTACCCCCAAGATCAGTAAGTTGTTGGAAATTTTAATGAGTCAAAAAGAGTTGTTAAACCATAAAAACAAACAAATAACTCACCTGAATGGATAACCAAAAGTAGCTGTAATCGTTTTATTGTCAGGTTTACTAGTTTGACAAGCCACTTGAATTTCTGTTTTGCCCTTAAAACCTCCACAGGTGGCAAAAGCAAAGATAGAAGCAATCTACACAAAGTGAGACCAAAAAAGAAAAGAAGCATTACTGTACCCAAACATAGGTCATTAAAATTTTAAATATAGTGATTATTAAAAATTGGCTCGCTAACATTCTTAGAATTCTTATTTACAAATTAAGATTGTACAAATTATTTAAAAATTTATTTGCAACTCTCAACAAATGTGATTTTATTTTCCCCTGAGTATAACACAGAAACTGGTATAACAGCCCATATAACAATACATTTTAACACACCATTGTAAAGCAATTATACTCCAATAAAGAAGTCAAAAAAAAATACATTTGCTCAAATTACAGTGTACCCACTAAATATTAGTATGAAATTCAGAGGAAGTCTTATTTCTTAGTATCAAAATCAAAAGGGGGTAAATTGGAGGTATTTTATTTGGAACCTAAGGGTAACTATAAAGCCAAGAGACTACACGCAAAGAAGAGATCTTATTTCATGAGCTTATAAGCTTCACTTGTGGGTATTTCGAGGTCTCAAAAAGTAGCTGGAAATTTGTTTTCCTGGTCATAAATATGCTTAAAGAAATGTAATGGTGTTTTCTCAAATTCTATTCAAACAGGAAAAAAACTGAAAGCATCCTAAATATTGACAGGGAATCAAATATACTGTAATTCAATTCCACAAGGGAACATTATGCAGTCATTAAAATGTTGGGAAATATCTAACGATAAAGAAAATGGTTCAATACACATAAAGTTTGTTTAAGCAATGCGTTGAGCATGAGCCTACATCTATGCATACACACACAACAAAAATTAAAAAGTCTATGCATTAAAATTTTAAGTGGTCACCTCTGAACAGAAGACATAAGATAATTCCTTTTTCTATTTGTATCTTACGAATTTTCTACAAAACAAAACAAACAAAAAGCCCAGATACAGTGTAGTGACCAAGAGCTCAATCCTTCAGCAAATGCTGATGGCTCTATTTATAAAATATGTTTGGAATTTGATCACTTTTTACCACCACCATCACAACATCCTGATCAAAACTATCACCTCTTGCCTGAATTATGCCTTTGAAACTGATGCTCCCTACTTCTGTCCCTGCCCCTGCTTCAGTCTACTGTCAACACATCAGCCAGCGTCATCTTTTAAAAATATAAGGCAGAAGGGCTTCCCTGGTGGCGCAGTGGTTGAGAGTCCGCCTGCTGATGCAGGGGACACGGGTTTGTGCCCTGTTCCAGGAAGATCCCACATGCCGCGGAGCGGCTGGGCCCATGAGCCATGGACGCTGAGCCTGCACGTCCAGAGCCTGTGCTCCGCAACGGGAGAGGCCGCAACAGTGAGAGGTCCGCGTACCGCAAAAAAAAAAAAAAAAAAAAAAAAAAAAAAAAAAATATATATATATATATATATATATGGCAGAAAACTTTATTGTCTGCTCAAAACTCTCCAATGGCTTCTGAGTTCTCTCCAAATAAAATCAATGTTCATATAATGGTCTACAAGATCCTCTCCTCCTTTAACATTTCTCATCTCACGTTGCTACTTTTTCCCCTGCCAAATCTCTTTACTATTCATTAAAGACATGGGATAAACTCCTACAGAACCCTTGCACTGAACTATTCCCTCTGCCTGGAACACATGGCTAACTTCCTACTTCACAGCTTCCTGTTCCAATGTGACCTTATCAGAGAGGCCAGGCCTTTCCCTAACCTCACTATGTTAAATAACAGTGCCCCTCCCACTCCACACTATCTATTCTCTTTATTTGTACTGCTCTATTTTTCCTCAATTGTAATTACCAGTGCCTGACAGTACTTCATTATTTGTTTGCCCACTTTTCTCTAGGATGTAAACTCAAAGAGGGCAGGAACTTTGTTTTGCTCAAGGTAACAGACATCCAGCAAATAGATAAAATTCAGTACAGGTCTGGTATCAAAGCCTATACTGTTGAACACTGATATAATGCCTCTCATGGATTAATCCAGGACCTTGAATCAGGCCATAATCAGGATCATAACCATCCACGAAATTTTTTTTCCATGAAGAAGAGATATATGAAAAGGAATCTGGTTATAGATATGAAGAGTTTGGTATAATGTCAGCACATAGTTTGGAATCTTCAGTTAAAAGAGTTAAAAAATAAAGAAAGAAGAATAGATACCCTCTTAGCATAAATGTGCGTGAATACACAGAGTGAAAACAGAAGGCCAGGAAATGAGTCTTGGGTATGTACCCACGTTTAGAATTAGAAAAAAGAAACAGGATACACAAATTGAATCAATGGAATAAAGAGGCCAGAAATAGATCTGTGTGTATAGACAAATTATAGCTAACAGAACTGGCATTGTAGGGCACTAAGGAAAAGAGAATGGTGGTTTTAAAGATGTCACCACAAACTCCTTGATACTCCTCCCCTCAAGAGGTGGAGATTAATTATCCCCCCTTAAATATGGATAGGACACAGTGACTTGCTTCTAGTGAACAGAA
The DNA here is from genome assembly GCF_008692025.1 of Phocoena sinus. Taxonomy (NCBI): domain Eukaryota; kingdom Metazoa; phylum Chordata; class Mammalia; order Artiodactyla; family Phocoenidae; genus Phocoena; species Phocoena sinus. Next base: position 89,536,101 of record NC_045771.1, read on the forward strand.
TATGGTAGAAGGACTGGGATGTCCTTTCTGAGGTAAGGTAATAGAGATTACAGCTTCTGTCTTCATTTCTCACTCCCTTGAATCACCTGCTCTGGGGGAAGCCAGCTGCCATGTTGGGAGGATACTCAGGCAACTCACAGACTCGTGTGGTAAGGAACCGAGGACTACCATCAACCAGGTGAGGGACCTTGAAAGTATACTGTCTGAGGCTTGCCAACAGTCATATTAGTGAACTAGAGGGGGGCGTGAGATGACTGCAACCCCAGCCAACCTCCTGGGAGACCCTGAGCTGCAACAACTCAGCTAAGCCACTGCCAGATTCCTGACCCACAGAAACTGTGAGATGATAAACTGTCTATAGTTTTAAGTGCTAAGCTTGGGGTAATTTGTTATTTGAAATCGATAACTAACACAAGGAAGGACGGTCCAGATGGGCTAAAGTCTTAACTGTAAAACGTGAGTCTAAAAATTATGAAGACAACATAAAAGAAAACTTGTGATCACAAAGAAGGGAAGAATTTCTTGAGAAAAAAAAAAGCTAACCATAGAGACTGTTAAATTCAACTACAGAAAAAGAGGGTTTTTTAAAAATCAAGTCAGCTTCTGAATGTAAAACAAGCTATAAACTAGGAGAAAGTATTTGTGATAATGTCACAAACGATTAGTATCTATGTTTACAGACCTAACAGAGACTCTTGCTCATGCATACTACATGATGTGCACAAGAATGTTCACAGTAACGTTGTTTATAGTATCAAAATATGGGGAGGGGAAGCAACAGGAAAGTAGATAAAATGTATTGATATACAGTACTTACAATGGGAAGTTACATAGCAATGAAAATGTACAGCTACCTACTTCAACAAGGATGAATTGTAGAAACCTAACGCTGAGTGGGAAAGAAAAAAAGTTGCCTAAGACTACACAGGGGGTATTCCCTGGTGGCGCAGTGGTTAAGAATCCGCCTGCCAATGCAGGGGACACGGGTTCGAGCCCTGGTCCGGGAGATCCCACATGCCGTGGAGCAACTAAGCCCGTGCACCACAACTACTGAGCCTGCACTCTAGAGCTCACGAGCCACAACTACTGAGCCCGCGTGCCACAACTACTGAAGCCCGCGCGCCTAGAGCCCGAGCTCTGCAATAAGAGAAGCCACGCAATGAGAAGCCTGCGCACCACAATGAAAGAGTAGCCCCTCCTCGCTGCAACTAGAGAAAGCCTGCGCACAGCAACGAAGATCCAACGCAGCCCAAAATAAATAAATAAATAAATTTCTATTAAAAAAAAAGAATTAAAAAAAAAGATTACACAGGGTATAATGCCATTCTTTTAAAAGCTCTGTTTACTTGTCTACATCACTCCTGCCACTCTTTGTTCAGGCCCGCGCCATTTTTCCCTGGGACTAACCCCACAGACTCCTCCTTTCACTTTTAACCTCATTCCCAACACCATTCATCTTTTCCTATGGGCTTTAGAGCTGCAGTGTCCAGTAAGGTGCCATAAGCCACATGTGGCTACTGAGCACTTTAAAAATGGCTAGTCTGAAATGAGATGGCTGTAAGTGTAAAATATACCATGGTTTATGAAGACTTGGTATGAAAAAAGAATGTAAAATATCTCATCAATAATTGTTTATATTGTTGAAACAATAATATTTTGGATATACTGGGTTAAGTAAAATGTATTATTAAAATTAATTTCACCTGTTTCTTTTCACTCTTTTAGTGTGGCTAGTAAGATGCTTAAAGTTACTGTATGGCTGGCATTTGTAGTTTGCACTGTTTCTATCGGACAGAGCTGTTTAGAGTGATGTCACACTGATATGAAATAAAAATCTGGTCATGTCACCCCCCTGTTTGAAGAGATTTCCTCAATGGCTTTCCAGATCTTTTTAGGCCCAAACTTCTTTTTTTTTTAAGAAGATGTTGGGGGGTAGGAGTTTATTAGTTAATTAATTTTTTTTTTTTTTTTTTGCTGTGTTGGGTCTTCGTTTCTGTGCGAGGGCTTTCTCTAGTTGGCGCAAGTTGGGGCCGCTCTTCATCGCGGTGCGCGGGCCTCTCACTATCGCGGGCTTTCTTGTTGCAGAGCATAGGCTCCAGACGCGCAGGCTCAGTAGTTGTGGCGCACGGGCCTAATTGCTCCGCAGCATGTGGGATCCTCCCAGACCACGGCTCGAACCCATGTCCCCTGCATTAGCAGGCAGATTCTCAACCACCACGCCACCAGGGAAGCCCATAGGCCCAAACTTCTTAATTTGGCATAAGAGGCAGGGCTGAGGTAGCCTCAGCTTTATCCTTCTAGATTTATATGCTATACTCCCTGCCAGGTCCTGTACAACTCTGTCACACTGCACTATATACTGTACTTACTGTTCCTGAAACACACCAACTATTTATGTCTTGGATATGTGTATTTATTCTGCCAGGATTCCCCACCTCTGCCCCCACCCTGGTTCTCCAACAAGCTCATCCTTTAAGGTCCTGACCAGTTCCTTGTGGTGGTACTATTCTGTCTCCTGGGCTGAATAGATAGACTTGAGTTCACTACTTCTATTATAGGCATTTTTCTTGTGTATCTTGCCTTATTAGAAAAACAAAACAAAACAAAAACCCAAAAGCAAAAATGATAAAAACTAGTTTCCCATTTAATACAAAAATTAGTATATAAATGGCACACTGTACCACAGCTTATTGCTTTTAAGACTACTGCCTTTATCTCTCCCTTGGCAGACTGTCATGTCTTTGCATTTGCTTTTATTCAGGATTTTCAGTGCCTACCTAGTAGGCCTGACATACACCAAATGCTCACTAAATAACTGCTTAAAGGAAAAAAAATCAATTGCCAGTAATGTACAAATAAAACCATATTTCAAGTCTTAAATACTCATTATTTCAAGCTTGTCTTTTTGTTATGAGGATAAATAAATGTCATGTTTGCCATTTTGGTCTTTATATTATGGGAAAAAAGGGATAAGGTACACACTTTTTACTAAATGAAGTACAAACAATCTGAGAGTAAACTACCCAAACATCTCACCTTTCCCTATATTGCACTAGTACTCTGATTTCGATCAGAAGTTATATACTGGCAGCCCATGGGTGAAACCTGGCCAGAAGATAGATTGTGGTTTTCCCAGTATTCATGAAAAATGTGAATTTGTTGTCAATATTTTCATATCAGCATGCTGCACATAAACATTTGGATTTCCTGTGTGGGTGCGGATAAAGATATGCCAGTATCAGACCTATATCCCCATAAAGCAACAATCACATGGAAATGCATGACAGATGACACCTAAGACAGGGTATGTGCTTTCCAGACTGCTGTCACTCTCTATTGTCCCTACAACACTCAGGATGTGTGTTAGTTACCAGTAATCAATGAACTTCCACTATTCTTTTTTCTCCCAAACACTTGTTTCACTCATTTACTTTATGAGGGGTTCCTAGCAGCACTTCAGTTTGTACTTCTAGTCTAAAATGAGGTGTTCTAGTATGCTGATTTATATTTCCTTGCCACTTATGAAACTAATTCCCCCTTCTCTCTCTATCCCATAAAGAATGACTGAAACTGCTGATATGAAATTCCACCTGTACAGTAACTAGTAAGAATCCAGGGACAGGATGACAGCAAGCTTCTATTCAGGTCAAAAGGTTCCATATTCATTATGACAGCCTCAAGTTCTACTTATCTCTCTGCCCACTGGACCCACATTAGTGACACAAGACATGCCTCACTAATTTAGATATCTAGACTATCTATATTCTATATCTAATATCTGGTCCTCTAGAATACTACTCTCTAAAATAGACTGGAGTACTCATCTAACTGGTGTACAAGAAGAAAATATGCCTATTTATATCTACTTTTAGACTTAAACAAGGAAATAAAGTTTTATTAAAATTAACATACTGCTGAAACCCATGCTGGGTCTGTATGTCAGAGAGTCAGGTGTCGGGGCAGTATGCTGGGTATCCTGAAGGTAAGGAAGTCCTATAACAGGGAAGGACAGACAGTGATACCTTCACCTATTCTTCCACTTTTAGAATTCATTTAATAATGTGAGTGTCCCTGGCTAAGTGTCTTTATGGAATAAATTATTTACTTTTAACCAAACTAACCTTCACAAAATGGACTGGTGGTTTAAAAATGTCTTCACAGGGGCTTCCCTGGTGGCGCAGTGGTTGAGAGTCCACCTGCAGATGCAGGGGACACGGGTTCGTGCCCCGGTCCGGGAAGATCCCACATGCTGCGGAGTGGCTAGGCCCATGAGCCATGGCTGCTGAGCCTGCGCGTCCGGAGCCTGTGCTCCGCAACAGGAGAGGCCTCAACAGTGAGAGGCCCACGTACCGCAAGAAAAAAAAAAAGTCTTTACTAAAACTACTGAGTGATAATACAAAACCTCATGTCCAAAAGAGAAAGCAGAAGCATTAATACCCTCTATGAGCTGCATTCATGAGCCACATTACCAGGTAAAAACAGATTCTACTTAATCAGATCAGAAGTTGGCAAAAAAAAAGAAAAAAAAGAAGAAAGAAAAAGAAGAGAAAAAGAAATTATTAGACAAATATCTGAAATAAGGATTTTTTAAAATTTGAAATATGAATGAAATTTACCCTGAGTGTATATAAATAATATGCCTTAAGATAATGACATAGTAAAACATGCATCTAAATTATAGATGCATACTAGGGCTTTGTGTATAAAATCTTACAGTGACAGAGTCAGCCAGAGTCCCTAGTTCCTATTCTCAGACCCTGCTCAGCTCACAGAGGGTTCTACTGGGGAACACTGGTACTCATCTAATTTATGGGTATCTTTCACGTTTCTAGTTGCAGGGTCCTCACTGCTATTTAATTTCATGATTAATCTGTTCAGGAAAATGATATAATTGAAATCTTCAGAAATATTAATAGATCGAAAAGTATATTGTATATGAGGGTTTATGTGCCAAATCAAATGCATGCTGTTTTACTAAATCAAATGATCATTCAGTACTTAAATGAACTACCATAGCATGTTTGCCTTTACAATCAGTCAGATTAGAATGCCTAGAGCCAAGGTATTGATTTTTCTAAATCAAAGTCTGAAGCATTTACCAAAGATATTCATTTTAAAAAACATTTTGTTATGATGTTAATATTTCAGTTTACTCCCACTGTGCACTGAGCAGTGAAGTCAGTTTCAAAGTTCTTCAATTTCACTCTTCTATTATTTCCCTCTGCTTGGAAAGTACAATCATAGAAAGCTCTAAATAGCCTTCTAGTACAGTTTCCAAAACCCTTAAGAATTTGGATCATGAAAAGTAAACTTGAGTTCCTGCTGAAATAAATAGCTAGAAGATTTTTGCTAGCTCAATTATTACTGTTGAAAACATCTTTATGTCACCTTTATTCTTAAACAATTGTCAACCTGAGTATGGAACTAGAAATCTCTGAGGAACCTAAATATACTTATTTTAAAATCATTTCAAACAGTTCTATTATTTTTATGTCTTTTGGAGCGAATCAATATTCCGATTGTTGATCTGGATGGCTGTCTTGAAGTGAGTCTGTCACTTCACGGAAAACTGATAGTATTTGTTGCCACTGATATAATTTGAGCTTTTAAGCAAACATTAGTTTTCTTCATGTATTTTAGGATATTTGATGTAAGCTCAACTTGAGAGTATGTTATTCCCCGCTTCCCCATCCTGGTCTAGTGGTTTTATAAGTCATCTCCCTGCCCAGTAGTTTTTTGGTCATTTCTACCAGGCCTTCTTAATCCCCTACTCCATTGGTCCCCAAGCTTTTTGGCACCAGGGACCGGTTTCGTGGCAGGCAATTTTTCCCTGGACGGGGGTGGTGTGTGTGGGGGGGTGGGATGATGGCTCAGGTGGCAATGCAAGCGACAGGGAGTGGAAGATGAAGCTTCGCTCGCCTGCCCACCGCTCACCTCCTGCTGGGGTTGGGGACCCCTGCCCTACTCCACAAATACCTTATTCTATAATGGGACCGCAAACTACCAACATAGGAGAATACTGCAGTTAACACAAATCCAGACCTTAAGCAGGTAGGTTGATTCAGGTCTTTGTTAGGGGGCCATTTCTCTCTCTCTCTACTTCTTTAAGTACTCCACTCCATGCAAGTTATAAAGCCAAACAATAGGTTGAAGCTTTTTCTCAGATTTATTTCCCAGATCCGGGAACAGTCCTTCTCCCACCCATATTTCCATTCCATTGCTGGTCCCCAATGATGTTTATCCTGTATTAGAAAAGCAATTCTCAATGTGTGGTCTGTGGACCCCAGGGAATACCCAAGACTCTTTCAAGGAGTCCATGAGGTCAAAAATATTTTTACAATATTATTACAACATTTTTTGCTTTTTATACTACATTGACATTTGCGCTGATTTGCGCAAAAGCATTGGTGGGTAAAACTGCTGGGCTTTAGTAAGAATCAGCAAGAGCATCAAACTGTTATTTCACTGCCATGCATTTGCAGTTAAAGAAAAAAAGCCAGTTTTACTTAAGAATGCCTTCGATGAAGCAGAAAAATTGTTATTTTTATTAAATCCTGACATTTGAGTCTTCTTAATATTCTGTGTGATGAAGTAGGATGCGCAAATACTTTTATTACTGAAAAGACAACCTACAGACTGGGAGAAAATATTTGCAAACGATGCAACCGACAAGGGCTTAATTTCCAAAATATACAAACAGCTCATACAACAAAACAACAAACAACCCAATCAAAAAATGGGCAAAAGACCTAAATAGACACTTCTCCAAAGAAGACATACAGATGGCTGATAGGCACATGACAAGATGCTCATGCTAATTATCAGGGAACCTCAAATCAAAAGGACAATGACGTATCACCTCACACCAGTCAGAACAACAGTCATCAAAAAGTCTACAAATAATAAATACTGGGGAGGGTGTGGAGAAAAGAGAACCCTCCTACATTGTTGTGGGAATGTAGACTGGTGCAGCCACTATAGAAAACAGTATGGAGGTTCCTTAAAAAACTAGAAATAGGGCTTCCCTGGTGGCGCAGTGTTTGGGAATCCACCTGCCAATGCAGGGGACGCGGGTTTGTGCCCTGGTCCGGGAGGATCCCACATGCTGCGCGGCGGCTGGGCCCGTGGGCCACGGCTGTTGACCCTGCGCATCTGGAGCCTGTGCTCCACAGCAGGAGAGGCCGCGACGGTGAGAGGCCCGCGGGGGTGAGAAAAAAAACAAAACTAAAAATAGAGTTGCCATATGATCTAGCAAATCCACTCGGAACAAAAAACCCCACTTTTACGGCATACCTAAATACAATGGTGGTCTGCAGGGAAAGCATTTAAACAACTGAGTTGTTTGCTGAACTAGTCACTTTTTTCGTTAAATACTATTTTTACTTGAAAAAATAATAAACAAAATATAGGTATTCAGACTTGCGTATTTGTCAGATCTTTTTCTTGAAAAAGATGAGCCTTTCACTTCAAGGAAAACCAGCAGCATTTGTTGCCATTGATGTAATCAAACTTTCAAGTGATTAATTATCGTTATTTAAAAAAATTTTTTTTAAATGTCTCAGCTTAAATTTCTAACATGGTAAGTATCAATCGATACAACCCCATAAACAAAAGCTCTTTGAGGCACTCAATATTTAGGAGTATAAAGGGGTTCTCAGACCAAAGTGTTTTGAGAACCACTGTATTAAAGCACTGTTGTTATCTTAATTTTCCCTTTAATGTTTTATAAGAGATTGCTATTTGTATGTGTGAAGTGAGTGTGTATGTGTATATATGTACATTCTAAAACCACTGACAACATATATATATATATATATATATATATATATATATATATATATATATATAGTCTATGAAAAAAACATCTAGTATATCCCATGAGAGGGCTCAAGGCAAACACTAAGAGGATTCTGGGTAGAAGAAACAGAGAGCAAAGGCATAGTGGTAAGTCAGTAAGTCTATTACAAGTTTTACATGTATATAGAGTCCTGGTAGGCACAAAATGCCATTTGAAATCCTTTTTTCCCTTTCTACAATAGGGGAAAAAAGTGAACACAAATGGCAAGGTTAAGAGAAAGATCAGTTTCTTAAAAGGTAGTCTGTGCCATAGACTGATAGCCTAAAAATTTAAGTATTAAGCAAATGGATGAAAAAAACATCATTCTGAGTATGCCTCATCCCCTATACTCTGTAATATCATTTGTATTTTCTAGGCTGCTCCTCTGTGCTATGTTATAACCACAAAATTAGAATAAAACATGGTCCCTGTTTGTAAAAATCCTATAATCTACTTGGGATGACTAAACTTTTAGAGTATTTTAGATAAACTAGTACATATTTCTGAAAGTTTGTTTTTTAAACAAATTGATATATGAAATGCTCAAACGGTTATGGGTTTTCTTACTCATCGTTTTTCACACTAATTTTCCTGGATAATAATTTACCCCAAAGTAATGTTTTTAAATGTTCTTTTGAATTTGCTCATTAATTATAAAATCAGAAAAAAATTCAAACTTGATAAATGAATCAAGAAAACCCTACTTGTTTTTAACTCCTCCTAAGATCCTGTTATAAACATGCATGTAACAAGAAAAAAATTACTTCAGGTACCTTATGTTTTTGTTTCTTAAGCCTGAAATTTTGGGTAATCTCTTCGTTAATTTATTAAAAGACCAATCAGAAACACAAAGGTAAGTTACTGAAAAGACTAAGAACAGACTGTTTGAGTCCAGGATGTAGTAATCACAATCATGGGATCTGAGTACATTACTTAATTTCTTTAAGCCTCAGTAACATGGAGATGACAACGGTAACATGTAATATAGAGATAACAACCCTCATAGGTTGTCAGAAAATTAAATGAGAAAATACAGGTAAAGCCCTAGAACATATATTGAACTCAGTAAATATCTCCTGTTAACACTGAGAGTAAACTTGGCCAGCACAAAAATATTCATAATTCTAAAATTCAACTTAATTAGTCTATAATTCCTTTATATACTCCCAAACAGTATCTCTTCCACAATTTTGTGTGTGTAGAATTAGGAAAGCATATTACTTAGACTTATTTAGAGCTAAACATTTGACCAGTGTTCACCCTAAGTAGCAAGAAAGTCCAAAACACAGTGTTCAATATTAAAAGGAGATAGTCATTTTAATGAAAAACTTTAATCTAAATACTAGTGATAACTGACTACAAAGTAAGATCCAAATTAAAATTTACTAGAAAAATATTAAATAATTGAAAAAGCTGCTTTGATAACATTAACCCTTGCCTTTTACTTCCATGTTCAACTCCTACACATGGGGCATCTAATCTCACCTAAATTTTATCTTATTACCTTGACAGGCTGCTAAAAGCAGGAAAACACACAAACAAATGAAAAGTCTACAATAACCATTTCTAAAGTTTAAAATATATAAATGAGAACTTAGTGATCTTGAAGCACCGGAAGATATGTTAGTCATATAGGGCTCAAATTGTATCCACTGTCTGGATCTAGTCTTCCTAGAAACATAGCATTTCAGTTCTGAAGAACCTACTAAGAACTGTTCAAATACATTATCATTAGTCACATATTTATAACTCAGTCATTCCAACAGCCCTGTGAAGTACTGCTATTCCCATATAAGTACAACAAAAATTCAACCTTTACTGAGTACTTATTACACAAACAGAACTAAGGCAATGTCACTGCCAGGCACTGTAACTAAGGGCCAGAAGTAGATTCATATATATATATATATATATATATATATATATATATATATATATATAGGCATGGTGGCTACAGTTTAGAAGCAAAATAGAAATGCTTCTGCTTTGGTGACTGTATTTTTATTTTGTCAATAAATATTTACTGGGTACTTGCCTTCAAGTCTATGAGGCCTTCATATTTGTGACCCCTTGAAAGTTACATATTATCAGGTTATATCTTAGTCTAACATCTTCTAGAACATTGCTAAAGGTAAGCTGATTTGGGGAATTATTCTTCTAGTTATATGGATAGTAAGCAGCCTTTATCTAGATTTTAGATTTGTTTGTAAATGTATTTATTGACTATTTTTAGAGGTAATCTCAATCAACACCTTATGAAACTTGAACAGTTCATTCAAAACACATTTAAAAATTCCTACTATGAGCCTTTCTCCTCTAGAACCTTGTCTTATGCCTCTCTGCTTCTGTTTTAAACCTTCTATTCACAAGTCTCTTCTCTACAGCGCACACACACATTCACTCATTCCCATCTTTAAAATAGGTTACCACTCAATCTCTCCCATCTTCACAGTCAAATAGTGATCTACTCTCACTGTCTTCTCTTTCTTACCATACATCCATTCAGTCTACTACCATCTGGTTTCTGATTTTACCGAAACTGCTCTTACTAAAGCCTCTTGATTACCCAAATCAAGGGATGCATTTTAGTAATTATTTTTCTTAACCTATTGCACCTAATATTGCTGAGTACTCTCTTCTTGAAATATGTCTAATAGTGATGCTAAGATGTTATTTCTCTCCAACTTCCTAACAATACCTTTTTCCTTTGCTGCCAAATACCTGCTGAATCTCCAGCCCATACTTGTCTTCTAAACTCTAGATCCATGTATCTAACTGCCTACAGGATACCTCCACTTATATGCTCTAAAGAGACCACAAACTCAATCATTCAAAACCTTACTGACCTTCCACCAAACACCTGCTGCTTCTCCTTAGTGATCTGTCTTAGACAGATGTGCCACTACTCATCCGAGTCAGAAATATGGCAGTCATCTTACAGCCCTCTCTTTTCTTCACCCTACAAATATATTCTAATTTCTAAACTTCTCTTTTCTAGTCCCACTGCAATTAGTTTTAGGCCTTCATTATGTTTCAAACAACAGATTTCCCTTTCTTCAATCATGACCTTTCCTCTCCAATTCATTCCGCACACTGCTGACAAAATAAAAACTTCTAAAAGGCAAATCTAATTATATTATTCACTTGTTTATTTACTCTTGAATGAGTGAATCCACCCTACACGGTAGGAATTCTGGGCGTAGATGGAAGCTGTACGATAAACAACCCCAAATTCTGTACCTGCACATATGCATTTTCTTAAGGAAAGGGCCCAGATTATCAAAGGTTAACCCAAAGGATTAAGAACCACTGGCCCATAGGATAAACTCCAAACTATTCTGCAAGCCCTTTGAAACCTTTCAGAATCATCTCAAACCACACCCTCCCTCCCGGTATACGTTCTAGTCAACCCCAATTACTTTTAAATTCGCAAATAGGGTTATGCTGCTTCAACTTTTCACACCACTGAATGTAAGATTCTCTTTGCCTGGAAAGCCACTCCCCAACCATTCCCCAAGTGAACAAGTACTCATCCTTCAAGTGTTCTTTCATCTGAAATTCTCTCTAGCACCTCCAAGCAATCGATTTCTCCTTCCTTTCACCTACTACACTTTGCCTATACCTTTATTATAGTATTGGCCATATGGCATATTCATATTAGTTTTCATGTCTTATTAGGTCATGAGGAAAAGACCATGTTTTATTCACATGGTCTAGTGCTAGTGCTTAGCTCAGCACCTGTATATAATACACACTCAAATATTTGAATATTCTCTACACCATGAACAACGAATACTCTTTTCATAAAAGATTCTCTTGTGTAATAGTAAGTTGTTCAAACTGAAAGTAGTATTTCCTTAAGCTTAAAAAGGACATTTTTCAAAATATGTCAGACCTATGATCACTAATAAACTTATCACTGTTTTAAAATATTAAGGAAAATATTAAGAAAAAAATTAAGTCTACATTTAAAAAAACTGACGAATAATATAAGCATAAATATAAACAACTGCCTCTTCATTTATTTAAGTGAAATTTTAAGTTAATTATAAATTTAATTATAATCCTCAATGATATTAAACTACTAGGTATAATAAGACTTTTTCTTAAACCTGATATTTGATTAGCTCAGTTAAATGTGTTTTTCATCCTGCAATTTAAAATTTTTATATACTCAAATAAGAATCTTCTTTATATTTAAATCTAGGCTTAGGCTTAACAGAACCCTAAATATATACATTTAGGTGTCTTTAAAGTAAACATTTGTGTGAAATTAGCACTATTTCAGCTTTCAGAAAACACCAAGTAAAACTTTGGGGGAAACGTAGGAACCCTTGGGTGCAGGAAGGAAATCAGATTGAGCACCCATTAGAGAATGTGAGTTTCTGTGTTACTTTTAAAAACATCCTCGCAGGTTATTTAAAACAGAAAATCCTAAGTTCTTACTCTTCACCACTTTATCACTAACATACGGGGTTGAAGAGTTACGGATGTAAATGCTGCTGGCTAAACAAGCAACTTGCCTGCACGCTGGACAGATGCCAGCTGGCTATTAAAATGGGCCTGAAAACCACCACCGGAATATGTCTTAGGCCACGAACTCCGAAGGCACTGTGCAGTGCCTGGTGTATTCACCAACTCCTCCAAAGTGACTGATCATCACCAAGGTCGAAGTAATAAATCTGCTTTGATGCTAATGACTGAGAATGTTCCCAGGGAAGGACTAAGAGCTGACTGCAGGATGTTGCTGGGAAATACCTAAAACAAACTGGATGGCGATTCCTAACTTGTGTTTCAGTAGACCGGACTAACAACGCATTTTGCTTAGACCTTCTCCCCTACTCCGCCCACCCCCGCCCGCTTCCCTGACCCACAGTTTATTTTTATCCATTTTTAACTTGGGGCCAATCTTAAAAGCAAATTAAGACCCGAGAGCTCGTCAGATCACTTGGGGAAGGCACACCAGCTTTCGACGGAACGCGGCCTCCAGTCCGCACGGGGCAGAAATGCACGAGCTCTACCGGAGGCGCAGAGGCAGCGCCGGCTGCGGTGCTACTCCGGCCCGCCGGGTTTCGGTTAGACCGCAAGAGGAAGTTTTTTCTTCCCTTGCGGAAAGCAGTGAAGCCAAAGAGAAATTTAAACCACCACTCCCCGAGGGATACCCAGAGGTGAGCTTCGGTGTGGCAGGGCGGCTCCGCCTGGGACGGAGGCAGCCGAGGGACCCGTGATTCGACGCCGACCGCGGCGTCCCCGCCCCGCGCAGGCCCAGGCCGCGGCCTCCTGTCCCCTCCCCGCGCTTCCAGTCCCGTCCGGTCCCGTCTCGGGGACAACGGCGGCTTCGCTCCCCCGCGCGGAGCGAGCCGTGCCCCGTCTCCCGGAGCCCCCAGCCGCCCCGCCGAGGACGCCGGCCGGGCCGGAACCGGAGCGACAACGGCGGCGCGATTCCCCGCCCGGGGGGCGCAGGCTGTACTCACCCACTCGAGGACCTTGATGAAGCCGAGCGGCTCCTTGAGCGGGTTGAGGTTGAGCTGGAAGGAGGACATCCTCTGAGGGAAGGAGGGAAAGAGAATCAGGACGGCGGGGCGGAGGAGGAGGGGACCGACAGGACAGATCTGTCCTGCCGCGAGAAAGGGCAAGCGGGGAGGGCTCCGGGAGGCGGGCCTGGGAGGCCGCGGGGCGGGGCGGGGCGGCGGCGGTTGAGCCGCACGCCGAGGCGCTGGGGCGGAGACGGAGAGGGGCGGCCGCTGGAGGCAAGGGCGGGCAGAGGCAGGGAAGGGGAGGTGTCTTCCCGGGCCACACCTGGCCCAGCCGGCTGATCTGCAGGCGAACTAAGTAGATGTTGGACGCCATGCTGCGTGCTCCGCGCCCCCTTCCCTCAAATCCAGCCCGCGGCGCTCGGGTTCCTGTCGCGCATGCGCGCGCCCAGTCCCAAGCCTGCGTAGCGGGGCCGCTGCCCAGCGCGAAACCCCAGGATTCAGTTAGGTCTCGTCACGCCTCTCCGGGCAACAGCTGTCTTCTCCTGGCTTCCCTTCACAGTTCCCAACTTTTACCTGGATTTATAAAATATTAATACAGATGAAGCCGCGATTCAAGGCTGGCGTTGGGGACCTTTTATTAAAATGGTGGAAAGTTATTGCAGAACAACGGACTTTGAGCGACCTGGCGGTAGGGTCTCTCTCAGAACCGTGATTCACCAAACATTCTTACAGAAATTAAATTTATTGTCAGAGTTATCATTGGAGTCAGGGTTGGAGGAAGTACAATGAAGGTTATACCTAACGGAAAAAGGCTTCGCCGGACAGGCGTCTCCTGTTACCCAGCTCTCCTACCCTGTCGGTCCAGTTCTCTCCGTGGGGCGCTCTTGGAGTCTTTCTACAGAAGGCTAATGCCTGCTCCCCCTTCGAGAGTCGCCTTAGGTGACGCCTCCCTTCTGGCACCCAGTTATCAGAGCCCCGAAGAAGTGATCTCCTTACTGGCTTCCCCAGTATCCTGGAAGTTATTGGAGAGTTGGAATGCTGGCCTTCTGGCCTGTTTGATAAGGGGGTTGACACCACGTAACACTAAGTAAATAAGGAAGAAAGGCGTTTAGCAATGGAATCTCAATATACCAACTTCGAAGTACCTACCTATATATACTAACTGATTTTCCAAGCACTTACCTATGAATTAAGTTCCTTGTCATTGAAGTTATTCGTTACTGACCATCTTTCTAGGAAGCTAACCCTTTCTCATTTGAGACCTATTTACCTCCTTGTTTGCTTCCCAGAGAGTACAAAGAATATATTTCAATTTCCTGGTCCACAGAGACAACCTTATCCTTTTGATCCTGACTTCCATTCCTCCATCCCCAGCACAGTGCCTTATGTTCAGTGGGCACCTGCTGAATGACTGCAGATTCCTCTTACTTAAAAAGAAGGCATCAGAAACACCCCTCAGGGCAGAATCAGTGGAAGGTGACCATGCATTGGTATCCAGTGCACCTGAGACCAGTGTAAGTGATACTTCAGGTCTTCCTGCTTCCCCCACCTTTTTAAAATTTTCTACTTTGTTTCTGCACCTTTTCTCCTGGCACCCAGTTATGGGAGCCCCAAGGTAGTGATTTCCTTACTACTCTTCTCGTTGTATTCTCTTTAGTCCATTTTTCTCCCATTCTGTTGAGGCTTTGGGGTTGGCACTGGAGTTGGGTTGTGGATAGCAATGCTATTTGGCCTGGCCTTCATATTCACAAAGATTCAAATTAGACTCGCATGAGATGTACGCTGACAAATCAGAATGATGCTCACTTTGCAGCTTATACTGTAATGTAGTAACCCAGTTTGGGCATTTCTCCTTTTTTTTTTTTTCTTTTCATTTTTTGAAGGTCTCAGAAATCAGAATTGGCCTTGCCCTTTCTCAGAGAAGCTTAACTTTCTGTTTCCTCTCTTCTGCCTCTTTTTGCTTTCTCTCCTGCTTCTGGTTCATGCCCACCAGTGGAAAGCATGGTTGTTTCTCTTCAAGAAACCCTTAGTGCCAGAGTATGCCACCTTGAACATTAAGAAGTTCTCTCCTCCTTGGCCATGTGCCACTAGTTTGGAAAAGATAGAGATCACTTAAGGTAGCAGAAGAGTAGTGTCTGGTCACTTATCAGAACTCATTTACGGGCTCTGACTGGGCGAAACCAAGCAGGAGTGAGCTACTGCTGTTACCCTCAGTGATGTATAGCCCAGCACTGCTTGTGCCAGTCGGGTGAGCTCAGAGGAGCTCCTACTTTCCTGAGAAGGAGCTGGTACTGGCTGGCAGAGCAAGTGAGATCTGATTGGGCCACCTGATAGTTGTGAATTTTTTGAATGCTGGAAAAACAAGAGTGTTTAAACAATAGCATCTCACTGAAGGCACAACTGTTCAAAATCTGGGAAAAATGTTCAGATGACTCTATAACATTGACTACAACACTGGTCATAGTCTGATTTGTTCTTCAAATCTGAGGAAAGAGACAGAAGTTCTGGGCACAGCATCTTCCACCCTCTACCAGGGCCATAATGGAAAATAATACTTGTAATGCAAAATTTCCTTGGCTGAGGTAGTATTATTGAGAATTATCTCTGGTAGTATAATTATGGCTATGTTACCTCCATAATTTGTCATTATTTTACTCTCTCTTTGCTGTCTATAAAACATGTGCCAGGTTATGATATTGGGATTTAAGGATGTGCCAGAAGTCAGGAGGAAGCTGTGTTTAGGGAAATCATATCATTGGCTAACTATAACATTCTTTTGTGTTTCTCAATGGCAATACAGTGTTCTGATCATTTTATTGGGAAAATGAGACAGTAACTCATTCTCAACCAATGTTTATCCTTTTTTTTTCTGAAAAGATAGTGTTTAATACCAATGAGTTCAAAATCTGAGTTTTGCCTTTAAACACAGTTCTTTTCACTGATGAATTCAACAATCATTTTTAGAAAATTCCAGAAATCACTCTAAATTTGTTTAAATTGTACAAGCGACTGTAGACTGACTCAATGGACCCAGTAAATTAATCTCAAAATAATTAAACTGAAGTCTTTTCAATTTTAAATGTAATTTTAGATTTAAATATAATTTTAGATCTAAAATATAATTTTAGATCTAAATCTAGATTTAGATTTTAGATTTAGATTTATAATTTTAGATTTAGATTTAGTTGCAAAACACAAAGGGTTCCTGTATACACTTCAGCCAGTTTCCCCTAATGCTAACACCTTCTATAACCAAGATACATTTGTCAAAACAAAGAAATTAACATTGGTATATTACTGTTCTCTGAACTACAAAATTTTTCAAACTTCACCAATTGCCCACTAATGTCTTTTTACTGCTTCAGGATCTTATCTGGGATACCACACTTAATCTAATGAGCTCTTCTTGAAGGGGTATTCAGGAGTGGAGGGAAGTGTGTGAAACAAAATCATTTTACATTCTGTTGAAAATGGACAAAATGTATGAGAAGTTTTCAGTATATGACAAATTGCATTGAGCCCAGTAGCCCCCTGCTCTGTGGCTGCTGCCTGGGTGTCAGCATCTGCCCCACTTTGACTCTCTTAGGTGATGGTGTCCAAATTTGTGGCCGTGACCTACTGCAGCATAGGACTGATTCAGGCGCATGCCTAAAGCATGGTGTCTGCTCTCATAGCGCTGGGCCTCACCACCCATTGTACTAAGTGTAAGTTTCTGGAGAGCAAAGGAGCCCTCCCATTGCTCTGCAGTCCCTCGGAGATGTGGTAAAACTCAGTGGTTAGCAGCAGGTCTGTGTTCTCAGACGCCTGGCTTTAAACCCTACCTCTACTTTGTGACTTTCAGCAGGGGGTTTATCTTACCTAAGTTTCCATTTTCTCATTCTTTTTTTTTCCCCCTATTTTTTTCATTCTTATTTTGCACAGAGGAAATGAAAGTTGTAGTGAGGTTTAAATTTTACAATCTTTAGAGATCATATGGATGAGTACAGAGTAAGCACTTAGTAAGTGTTACCTGTTATAATCACTGTGTTCCAGAAATAGTGGGTGGATCAATCTCCCAGCTGGGTGGTTAAGAAGCAAAAAAGGCTCAATGCGAGAAGCGAAAGTCATTTAAGGAAATCAAGTTTTTATTTATTGGCGAGAAGAGAATTAGAGTTCTAAGGAAGACTATATTTTTTAACATCTTTATTGGAGTATAATTGCTTTACAGTGGTGTGTTAGTTTCTGCTTTATAACAAAGTGAATCAGTTATACATATACATATACATATGTTCTCATATCTCTTCCCTCTTGTGTCTCCCTCCCTCCCACCCTCCCTATCCCACCCCTCTAGGTGGTCACAAAGCACCCAGCTTAAGGAAGACTATTGCATTAATGAAAGAAATATGAAACCTGGGAATAGAATTCCAGAAAACAAAGAAACTGCAATTTTTCACCACTGAAAATCGTGGGGCAAAGGTCATGCTAATCCTCTCTGTACGGGTCCAGTTTTAATCTATTTGTAGCTGAAGTAAGCACAGTTCTCATCACGATTTTAAGTTTAGCTCACATTTAAGCAATGAAAAACGAGAAACATATTCTACTTTGTAGAGGCTAATTTCATGCTAATCATCACAAGTACTGTAATTAGGTTTCTAAAGAAAAAAGGCTTATTATATAATAACTTTTATAATAACCTGGAGTTTATATAGTGTTCTGTGTTTTTCAGAGACTGTTCATAGTCATTTTTTTCACGTGATCCTGGAATGAAGGGAGGGTATAGGAATTATCCACATTTTGCTGAGAGGGAAGCTCACGGGGAAGAGAGCCTATCGGGAAAGGCCTCATAGAAGAAGTGAAGCTTGAGAGATGTGAAGGGAGTTCCACAGGTAGATGAGGGGGTTCCCTACAGAGGTGCAGCAGAAGGTAGGGCATGGTGGCAGAGGAGAGGGGAGTATATTGAGGCACCAGATACCTCAATACGGGTAAGGGGAGCAGTGTGGAGGCAGGGCTTTATATGCCAGGCTAGGAGTTTGGACTTTATTCTCTGTCAGTGAGTTGCTCTGAGGCAAAGGAGAGAAACATGGTCAGATTTCAGTTTAGGAAAATCACTACAGCAGAAGTATAGAAGATAAACTCGAAAGATCTTTAGCAGATAGGTTCAAGAGAGCTGATATTTTCCAACCCTATTGGTCATGAGATCTCAGGTCCCAGATGTGGTGACTATGAGGAAGAGCAGACAGCAGGTTCGCACCAACAGCGCTATACTGCCTGCAGCAAGAGCGCGAGATTTAGATGCCCGGACCACTGGTTCCTGCCCTGGCTTTGTCAGATCTACAGATTTTGCTGGAGCATTACCATTTGATTTCCTTTGGCTTACTTCTGTTTGATGGGAGTATTTGTAAGGCACCAACTCTGCATATGTTGATAATATCAAAGGAGTACTTCTTTTTTTTTTTTCTTAACATTTTTATTGGAGTATAATTGCTTTACAATGGTGTGTTAGTTTCTGCTTTATAACAAAGTGAATCAGTTATACCTATACATATATTCCCATATCTCTTCCCTCTTGCGTCTCCCTCCCTCCCACCCTCCCTATCCCACCCCTCTAGATGGTCACAAAGCACTGAGCTGATCTCCCTGTGCTATGCAACTATTTTACATTTGGTAGTGTATATCTGTCCATATATACACTACCACTCTCTCGCTTTGTCCCAGCTTACCCTTCCCCCTCCCTGCATCCTCAGGTCCATTCTCTAGTAGGTCTGTGTCTTTATTCCCATCTTGCCCCTAGGTTCTTCATGATCTTTTTTTTTTTAGATTCCATATATATGTGTTAGCATATGGTATTTGTTTTTTTCTTTCTGACTTACTTCACTCTGTATGACAGACTCTAGGTCTATCCACCTCACTACAAATAACTCAATTTCGTTTCTTTTTATGGCTGAGTAATATTCCATTGTATATATGTGCCACATCTTCTTTATCCATTCATCTGTTGATGGACACTTAGGTTGCTTCCATGTCCTGGCTATTGTAAATAGAGCTGCAATGAACATTGTGGTACATGACTCTTTTTGAATTCTGGTTTTCTCAGGGTATATGCCCAGTAGTGGGATTGCTGGGTCGTTTGGTAGTTCTATTTTTAGTCTTTTAAGGAACCTCCATACTGTTCTCCGTAGTGGCTGTATCAACTTACATTCCCACCAACAGTGTATGAGGGTTCCCTTTTCCAAAGGAGTACTTCTGGCAATAATTAGGACTTGGGAATGAAGCCAAACGTGAAGATATCACAGGCTGGTCTCAGAATCATATCCAGGGATGGAGGGGTAGAGGCAGCCTAGGCTACGTAGCATGGTGGATATGGAGATTTTAGAGTCCAATTCTGAGCCGTTTTTAGCATAATTAGTTATTTTTCCATATTTTATTGTCTCCCTGGAAAGCAGAGAGCCCCCTAAGTTTTACACAGAGATTTTAAGTTTAGTATTGTATTTTACTCCCTTGAAATCAGGTGGGAAACAAAACCCAGAATGTCCACTAGTTCTGTATGGATGGTTTGTTTATTCTGTTTGAAGTGCAGAGAGCTGACTTCCTGCCAGGGAAAGAGCAGGGCTTGATAGATGTGGAACAGTAAAGTGAGCAGATGGAATGCTTTGCTTTTAGCAAGCTGGACGGGCTCGCCTCAGGATCTGAACTTCCTGTACCTAACATAGGAAACCCAAAGAAATGCACGGGAACCCTTCCCTCGTGATTCTTGCCCTGTCGATTTTGTGTCAGGACCACCATGATCTTCTGAGTGACACTGTAGCATTTATTAAGACAGAACAGATCACCAAAATGACCACTTTCAGTGTTGACCAGTCACATGCCCAGGAAGTCTGTCATCTTATCAACAACAAAAACCAATCTTCTAATATGATACAAAAGGGTAAAGAAAGGCCCAAGCAGGGACTGGCCAGGAAACATCTGACGCTGATAGAATGATGGCAATGGAAGTTCGTTTATAATTTCTCTAGGAGGCAGAAAGAAGTGTTTTATACAGTAGCTTGTTTTCTAGAAAGTCAACTGTAAATGTAATTTTTGTAAATGGAATTTTACTTTAAATACACTTCAAGAGTTGGCCATTTAAAGTATTCTTTTGGAGAACCTCCTTGTGATCATTCTTTATGCTTCATAGGTTTGTATTTTTTATGCTCTCCACCCATCCCAATTTTTTTAAAGCAACAATCACTTGTAGTTTTCTTACAAGGTAAATAAATTGGTCTTTCCTTTCTGAAACAATTTCTTTGATTATTGTTGTTATTTTTCTTGAGGGAAAAGCAAAGTTTGTTGTTAAGTTCTTCTGATTTCTTATTTGTCTTCATTTTTATTTCATTTCCTAGAATGACTAAATGTTGAGAAGCCTAGGACTTTATTGACTTTGACTTTGTTATCAAGGCATAACCCTAAGAGAATGAGGAAAGCGCCAGCCACCACCCGCCCCCCAAAACTGGAGAATTATTGCATTAAATAATCTATTACAGCATAGCACTTTAATGGAAAATTATCTGATTATTTTTTTCTCCTGGCAGTGAGAAAAATGAGAGTTTTAATGGGAGTGTAGGAAAGAAGGACTAATCTTAGAATCTGGGGCACCATCCCAGGAGGACAGTCTTAAATAAAGAAAAGGATCCAGGCTGCCAAGGAATTGCAAAAGAGATTCTGAATGCCTGGGAAGTATGGTGGAGAAGCGGCTCAGTGTTGAAGAAAAGGAAAATGGGAAAGCAGAAATAAAGCAAACTTGGATTCCTGCATAATTTAGTTTAGGGAAGACTGAATTTTTTTAGCATATTTAATTTCAATGGCTGCCAATCATTTGAGAAGGAGACCTGAAGAGATACCCATTCCTTCCAATATTTATTGATCACCGATACGGACCAGGCACTTTGCTCATTTTCAGTCATAGAAAGTGGAACAAGATAGTCTTGTCCTCAAAGAGTTTACTTTCTAAAAGGAAAGATAGGCTGAAAGAAAAAAGTGGTAAACAAAAATATTTTTTCAAGTTGTGATATGTGCAATGAAGAACACAAAACATATACTTTTTATATTTCTTGTTTTCTGTTCTTCAATTTTACTGCCCTGCAAAATTTGTGGTAAAACAGAAATAAGTTGGCAATGACTGCCATCTTCGTAATTTACATAATCAACTACTGTTGGCTTAGATCCTCTGTAAGTTAGGGCCTATGTAAGAAATTCCATGTAGGATTTCCAGGGATAATATGATGACACTCGCAGAATCTTTTGATATTCTGTAGACTCAACATTTTAAGCACTGAGGGGCTCCTCAGAGCCAATTCTAATAATTAAATCGGTGAGGATGACTGCTGCCTGTGAGGTTTATATTAAGACCAACTTTCAGGGACTTCCCTGGTGGGCCAGTGGTTAAGGCTCTGTGCTTCCAATGCAAGGGACGTGGGTTTGATCCCTGGCTGGGGAACTAAGATTCCACATACCATGCAGTGCGGCCAAAAAATAAAAATAAATTAAAAAAAAAAACTTAAAAGAAATAAAAGACCTACTTTCTGTTTGCTAGCCCCACCACCAACAATGCCCATCCTTTGGCCAATTTCCAGAAATTTCAGGGTTGAGAATTCTAATAGACTGTCCTGAAGGAGAGGAAAACAGAGAGGTGTTTAGTCATATGCTGGTGACAAGAAAGAGAGAGAGGAATAAGGAATATACCCAGAGCCCCACAAAAAAGAAAGTGACTGAAAATGTTCCATGTAGGAGAGTGAACTCACAACAGTTCCAGAGGAGTAACCAAGGTAAAGAGAAGAGGCAGAGTGGAGAAGAGAATTCCTCCTAAACTGAAGGGTAGAGTGTGGGGAGCCACTTGTGGTCCCCGCTCGCCCAGCTGTTAGAGGGGACTGAAATATATACTATGGTAGGCTGCAGGCACAGTCCTAAACATCCTTTTATGCATGTGATTACTAAAGCTATTAGAAATAGGAAGATGACTTATGTTATTTTTATATTGGAAGGATAATTGTGCTGTAGTTGATAGAATGCTGAGGGACAGCATCCTTTTGGGAGAACACATCCTCCACCCTCATTCCAAAGTATTCCTGGTCAGGTGGTTTGACCCCCAAGGATGGCTATGTGATCCAGGCTCAGTCAGTCAGAGTATTTTATCTCCCTAGTCACCGTGATTGGCTCATGAAAGAGTATGTGATATAAGTTGTACCAGTCAGAAGTCTTTCTGGGTATTTCACCAGCTATCCAGAAAAATACCCTTCTCTAGGATCACAGGCTCTAAGAACTCTAGAGGTGTGGGACAGCCAGTAGTTCATCTTTCGGCCACATGGAGTCAACGTGAGGATGAAGCCCAGCAGAGGCAAACAATGGATAGGGAGTGGGGGAAGAGAGGTCCTAACTGATACTATTGATATATCCATTCTAAGAGATTCTTGTGTGGGTGAAGCTGAGTAGAAGGCCAGGTTTCTAGCAGTCTCTGAGGATGGGACAATCAGGGCTGTGGCTCATTATAGAACCAGTTGTCCTTGTCAGGAAGAGCTAAGCTCTCCCAGGAAATCTACAGCGGAAGGGGACTGACGATAGCAAGTAACCAGGATGGGACTGTTTGAAGCTACTTGTCTTTGCGCAACTTCAAGATTAGTGTATACCTGCCTACTCTCATTGAAGCTTTCCTGTGTCCCCCACTGCCTTATGTCAACCAGAATTACTCTATTCACCTGGGAAAGTTTGTGAAGAAGAAATAGGAAGACCAAGATAGCATCCAAGTCCAATATAATTAGTCTACTTATCTTTCTCACACATCAGACTTTAAGATGTTTGAAGGCAGGTCCTGTACCTCCCACTAGTGGATTTTCACGCCTAGCACAGCCCCGGAACTCAAGCATTTCAATGAAGCATTGAGTGAGTGAATCTGATATAGCACCTAGAGTTAGACGCCCTGAAGTATTCAGCCTGAGAAGTTCATTGCTTTGGATTAAAGCACTGCCTCTCCAAGCATCCTCTTTAAAAATGCAAATACCAGAAGAGACATGAGGTATTTCCCTGTCAGCCAGCAATTCTCATTTTTTGGCAGCTATCAGAGCAAGGGGAACTATAAAAATTGGATTTTAGAGAACACTCTTAGTGTGATTAGAAAGGGCACAAATTTGTGTAGCTAATTTGGAAAACACTTTGGCATTATCTCCTAAAGTTGAACATTCATATACATATGACCCAACAATTAATTCACTCTGAGGGATGGACCCAGGGGAAACCCAAGCAGATATACAGCAAGAAACATGTGAAAGAATGTTCATAGTTGCACTGATCACGATGCAAAAACCTGGAAACAACTCAAATGCCCATCAACAGGAGAGTGGATGGATAAATTGTGATATATTCACACAACTGAATATTTTATGGCAATAAAAACAAATGAACTACACTAATTCTCAGCAATGTGGATAAATGCCAGCAACGAAACAAAACATTAAGTGAGGAAAGTAAATGCTCAAAATGTATACAATATGATATAATTTTTATAAAGTTGAGAACAACTAATATGAGTATACTTTATAGAAAAATATGTAGATGCAATAAAACTATATATTTGAAATAGCAAAGGAATTCTGGATCATGGTTGTATTTGTGTGGGGAAAGATGGGGAACGGGATGGGAAACCACATGGTTAGATGACGGTTATGTCAAGGTTCTAGCATTTGTTTTGAACGGTAGGCTTGCAGCTACTTATCACATTATTAAGAACCATGAAATAAATACACCAGTAAGTGAAAACAAAACCAGAAAGCCTGGGTTCCCTAGGAAACAGCCTAGTGCTGGTGCTTTACTTAGAAAGTTCAGTCTCAGAGTAATGATGGTAAGGGAAAAGGGAAGGGAGGCAGGGAAGGGTGGGAAGTGATGCCAGGAACGTTTTCGCGAGCAGCTCTGAAGACACAGGGCCAGTGAGTCCACATGTGTGTCTGTTTAGCCACACGGGAAGTCTTCAGGGAGGATGTTCAGAGAGTCTGTGCCTTGGAGCAGTCCTTGGGAGGGAGGAGAGACAGGAAAATTGTCAGTCTGGGTCTCTCCAAAGGGAAGGTAACTTGCCCTGGGCACCACTTCTGGGTTGCTTCTCTGGCCCCTTTTGGTGGCAGTTAGGGAAACCAGATTTCACAGCCTGCATTTTAGCTAAGTCCAGAAGTGGTGGGAGAAGAAGCCAAAATCTCAGGGCATGTGGCTTCTTGGCCCAGCTGCCCAACAGTAGCACGGGGCAGGTCCTGACCCTCCCAGGCAAGACTCTGGTTGACCCCAGGTGGAGTAAGTTCCTGTGCTGTGGAGGCAACTGAGCCAGAGCTGGTGGCCGAGTATCCAAGCCAGGATGGCACGGACAGAGTCTGAAAGTGCACAAGACGTGTCCCATATGAGCAGGGGCTTGAGAATCAGACCCAGGTTTGAATCCTGTGTGAATTTGGATAAATTCCTTAACTTCCTTTGAACCTCATATGGAATATGGGAATAGTGACAACTGCTTCCAAGGGTTGTTGTGAGAACTCAAAAGAGATCATGTTTATGATGCAAACAGCAGAATCTTTGGCACCTAAGAAGTCCTAAAAAAGTGGTATTCCCCTTGATCCTGCCCCACGGCATCAAGCAGAATTGAGACAGTATGGGGTGCAGGGGCAGACCCGGCTTCCTTCCCCTTCACGTCTCCTCATCCCACCTCACCCTTTCCTGACTCTGGGCAGCCTGAGGGCACTGGGCACTTGTGTGTTAGGATGAGGGAGAAAAGACAATTTTTACCCCCTTTCCAATACCCGTAGTCCTGAGGCTGTACCTCTCCCCTGCATTCTCAGTTTGAAAAGCTATTATGTTTACAGAGATGGGTGCTTCAAGCAGGCAAATAATCTGCCACCACCTCAGAACAATATTCTTCAAATATTTGTCCAATATTTACTTGGTTGCGGGCAGAACTGGCCATCTTTCACCAGTGTAGCCAGAGTGGGACATGAGAATCTGAGGTCACCAATGGCAGATTTCCAATTCACTTCAAGGATGTGTTTGCCATTTATGACTTGCTACACTGGCCACCTGTCCACCTGGTCATTCCTTTACATGTCTAGAACCCCTCAAAGGGTGACTAGGTCAGCCGGACCCCTTGGTAGCTGATGGACATCACTTGAATTCAGGATCCCCTTTGTTTCTGGTCATTTAAGAATATCCATTTCCTGAGTTGCTTGCCTTATACAATGAAGTGCAATGCCTTTCATAATACCTCCAAAGGTTCTTGTGTTTGAATACTTGCCACCGACTAAAATAAACACACACTGCTCTTTTGCTGGTAAAATATAGTATTGCAGAAGTGGAGGTTTTAATTTTATAGGTTCGAGCAACTTAAAATTTTCCTTTCTTATTCTTAATTTCTTACCTAATTTGTGGGGAAAACGAAGTTACTTGGGGGCTGAAAGAAGCTTTCAAAAGGGGATCTCCTTATCATTAATGCATATTTTACACATGCTCCAACTCTGAGACACTCCTCCTGAGAGGCTTTCTGAGGACAGAGAACATTCCTAATCTCTAGGTTGCCTCTCTTCCATTGGAATTAAACCTGTGGCCTCCATAAACATGTAAAAAATTCTGGAGGAGTGTTGAATGCTCTTCACAAATTTCCTTCAGCCTCCCCCTCCTGGCTCACATCCTATGTCTACAGATGCATTTGGCTGCAATTTTTCTCTAGTGGGCAGGGGGCAAGGGGTAGGAAGTCATTTGAAGACCTCATACCATCGACACCAGTATTACCGGAGAAATTATTTTCTGCCTGTTCCTGTGATGCCTCTTGGGCCCTCAGGAGCCTGGAATTCTACTACCAGAACTTCTTTCCTTTGGCTGAATTTTGATTGTTACTAAAAACCAAGTGCACTGGAGGACAGCTTTGATAGCAGCCATCAGGGCCTGTTACAGGCAGCAAGATACATTTGGACCTTGATTTCCCCCTCTCTTGCTGGCATAGCTGTTCCCTGCCTTTAACTTTCAAATTAGAAATGTTTGTTTATGGTAACCATGGAAAATAGTGTAGGTTAGCAAAGTCAGCAGAGGTGGGGGAACCCGTAAAAAATAAAACACCAGAAAAGTGTCACCCAAAACGCAACATAAAAAAAAAAAATTGAACATTGAAAAAACCTGAGAGGGACTTCCGTGGTGGTCCAGTGGTTAAGACTCTGTGCTTCCACTGCAGGGGGCTCGGGTTTAATCCCTGGTCGGGGAACTAAGATCCCACATGCCACCTGGCACAGCCAAAAAACAAAACAAAACAAAAAACCTAAGAGCCAGGAAAAAAGGCTCCTCAAAAGAAGAAACATACACTATGATATTTTCTGCCCTCACTTTTTTTGTTTTTGCCCCATGATATTGGGCCATCTTTTACGAAGGTCATTGCTTATGAAAACCAATAACTTTAATGTTAGGATATCTCCTGAGGCAACATGAGATAATATGGTAAGTAAACAGTAAGCAGTTGCTGAATCAAAGGAAGGGCTCATTCAGGAATGAAATTGGCCCAGCGCAGGAGCCCCTTTTAAACATTTTGTTTTGTTTTGTTTTAATTAATTAATTAATTTTATTTTTGGCTGCTTTGGGTCTTCATTGTTGTGTGCGGGCTTTCTCTATTTGCAGTGAGCAGGGGCCACTCTTCGTTGTGGTGTGCCGGCTTCTCATTGAGTGGCTTCTCTTGTTGCAGAGCATGGGATCTAGGTGCGTGGGCTTCAGTAGTTGTGGCACGTGGGCTCAGTAGTTGTGGCTCGCGGGCTCTAGAGCACAGCTCAATAGTCATGGTTCATGGGCTTAGTTGCTCTGCGGCATGTGGGATCTTCCTGGACCAGGGCTTGAACCCGTGTCCCCTGCAATGGCTGGTGGATTCTAAACCACTGTGCCACCAGGGACGTAGGGAGCCCCTTTTAATCAGACTCTTCACTCTCTGTGGGGCTAACCCTTTGGCCTGGACTTTTTTTAGGCATGTGAGTCAAGCCTCATTTTCTTCCATTTCTAATCTTAGAGAATCCATTTATTCCTTTTGTCAGTTGTCAGGACTAGACGCAGAATATGTTAAGAATTTGGTGTGGATAATAATTACTAATATTATATGGCTCCTTGTAGTTTGCAAAGCATATCTACATGCATTATTGCATTTAGTCCTTTCAATCACCCTGTGAAGTAGGCATTATTATTACTATTATTATCACAATTTTGCAACTGGGGAAACTGAAGGTTAAAGAGGTGATATGACTTGTCTAAAATCATAGAGAAAGGGAACAGGTCTAAACTCAGATTTTCTCACCCCAAGTCCTGTTGTTTGTGTTGATTCTGCACCCCTCACTCTTACATTATTACTAAGAACAGTGGCATGGTGGCTGGCATTTGGGGTAGTCATAGGATGACAGGTACATGTCATTTAATCCTCATACCAATCCTATGATACGGACTTTAAACTTATTTTACAGTTGAGAAAACTGAAGCTCAGAGAGGTTAGGTATGTTATGTCAGGCACATAACTAGTAAGTGATGGAGACAGGCTTCAAACCCAGGCCTGTTTGATTCCCCAGCTCTTAATCACTCTACTCTATGACCTTGCTGTGTCCTTTGGTTTCTCTTTCAAGGTTTCCAGCTCTTTCCAAATGTTTGATTCAACAGAGCAGAAGCAAACAGTGTGCTCTCAAGGGCAAAGAACTGAATTACAGGCTGTGGGAGGATACAGAATGAACCATGGGTCCTCCAGGACTTGTTCTGGTGGGAAACATAACTGACCAGTAGAGCAGAGCTACAACATGAATGCATTAGTCAGGAGGGGCATGGAGCCCAGTGCGGGGACAGGAAAAATGGGGCTGAACAGTGCACACTGAGGCATTAAGTCCCCCACTAAGGGACTTACTATGGATCCTCTACGCTAAATCGTTTGCATTTTGTAGGCAGATGGGTTGCTTAACACCAAATACCCTTTACTGACGACCTATGGCTCAGCGGGTACAATGTCACCAGCGGGTGTGAAGGCAGCAGCCTGTTCTGAACACGGCACCACAGACTGAGGAGTGTAGGATCCTCTGGTTGGTTACAAACGCTCCAATACTGAGTAAACCCAAAAATAAACTTCTTGGAGGTAAAGGCCTTCATACCCTCAAATGCAACTTAGGAGTTTGCTTTAATTAAAAACCATGAAAAGTTCTCAGTCACCTTTTCAAGATATTTAGCTCATTCCCTTCCTAAGCGATGCTGGCAGATGGGTGGGGGAAGTTGGTGAGAGAAGGTCTGGGAATGAAGGTTTGCCCAACCCCATGAAGATCTGGAGGAAGTGGGAGCACCCACGTGTCTTTCATTTTCCTCCATTCTCCTGGGAAGCAGTAGAGCTCCTTTTCTCCCCGTCATGGCTCGCGGTTCTCAACCTTGGCTGTACTTTGGGATCACCTGGAGGGCTTTTAAAATCTACGTGTGGCTGGGACCCACCACCCAAGGATCTCTAGTATTGTAATCCCAGGTACTTGTAATTCTTACAAGCTCCCCAGGTGATTGTGAAGCACAGAGGGTATTAGTGCTCTAGAATTTCACAATCGGAAACAAAGAACTGCCGCAAGCATCCAATTAAACTTTCCACCATTTTGGTGAGTTTGAAAGGGAAAGAGGCATTGCAGACTAATTTTAAAGACAGGGAAGAGAGGCACAAAGAAGAGAAACAATTTGCCAAGGCCAGAGGGCTGGTGAGGGCAGGGCTGGGGTAGGAGACAGCCTCCTTTTCTCTCAGTTCTCCCACATCCTTTTTTCTGGAAGTATATTATAGTATCAACTGTACCGATGGCTTTGTTTGCACACACCCAGGAGTGAGATTTCTTCTTTTTTTCCGGACGGCCTTTCCGATTAGACTCATGATCCTGTTTTCATGTGTTTCCTGGTATGGAAATCCAAATCTTTCTTTTGTAATTCTTACCACTTTGCCAGCCCGAGCAGTGGGTTATCTGTTTAGAAGGGGTCAGGGACCACCAGTTTGGTGTGTTCTGTACAGAGCATAACATGTGAACGTGCAGTGAAAACCCATCAGTGAGGGTGGAATTCACACCTAACTCAGTCTCAGCTTTCAAGCCACTGGATCTACAACAGTTAATTCACTTAGAACACAAAGCTAAATCCCCGAGGAGGCCTGGCCTGGAGAGGCCACCTGAATTGCTGTGTGCTTAAAGGTGCACTCCTGTTTCTTGATTTAACTGGGTTAATACGTCTGTTTATTTTTGCCATTTGACTTCAGGGCAGGACTGGCTTCTGTGTGCTGGCAGTTCCCAGTGAGTGCAGGCTCTGAGTGACTAGGGCAGGTGTGCAGGAACCCTCAGTGACTATTATTTCATTTGGTTCCTCCCCCAGCCTCACAGTTTATGTACGAGTTGTTATGTGGCCAAGTCCTTTTTTTAACGGCCAGCGTGTTCTGTTCAACTGGAATCATGTCCTTCAGACACTGCAATACGCAGGCTGGCTCCCAATTTTGCCAGGAGTGCTAAACTCAACTGTGACAATTCTCAGCCATAGTCACCGAGCCGCCCTCAGTGAAGCAAACAGCATGCTTACTTGCTGAAAGATAGAGTTGCAGTAGTATTTAATAGCTGTCTATTGCTACCTGAGGAGAAAGCTATGTCTGGCCACTTCGATCAGCTTCTCTCATCTTGTCTCCTGTCTAATCCCAGAATAAATCCTGTGGGCCTTAGAGGAGGGCATTAAAAAGGCTTCTGGGGAAGAAGATTAAACTTGAAACAAGTGGCACGAGCAATGTAATGCTCATTGTGTTGTATCTTCTCCGGCGTGAGCAGGAGGGAGGGTGGCTTCAATGGAAGGCATCCAGTTGAGGAGTTGCTCTGATGTAGTGTCCCAGCTGAGCCATTTACTATCCAATTTTGGACAAGTCCACTGGTCGGTTCTCAGGTTTTTCCTTGGGGTAGTCACAGAGACGTGTCTTTCAAGAACTGCACAGAGCTGAGATCTTTTCCTCTGACTTCTTCTGGAGGACTAGCATCTGGCTTACCCAAGATGACCCAGGGAAGGGGCAGAGCTAGCATTCTCTGGAGGGAGAATGTTAGTATCACTTAAGACTCTGGTGGCAAGCAAAAGAAATCAACTCTTTAATAAGAGTTCACCTACTTAAGAAGAAATGGACTTGTTAGAAAATAAGTTCGGAGGGATTCCCTGGTGGCGCACTGGTTGAGAGTCTGTCTGCCGATGCGGGGGACACGGGTTCGTGCCCTGGTCTGGGAAGATCCCACATACCGCGGAGCGGCTGGGCCCGTGAGGCATGGCCGCTGAGCCTGCGTGTCCGGAGCCTGTGCTCCGCAACGGGAGAGGCCACAACAACGAGAGGCCCGCGTACCGCAAAAAAAAAAAATAATAAAAAATAAAGAAAATAGGTTCCATGAGCGCAGGGGCTAGCTTGTTCACTTCTGTTTCCGCAGTAGGACAGTATCTTGAATACATAGTAGTCATTGACTATTGACTATAATACGTAAATGTTTGTGGAACTAAAAGAAGATATAGTGTGGATCAAAGAATTGTTAGGAAGACTGAGAGCCAGCTTCAGAAAAGGATAAAAATGAGAATATCTCTGGAGGGGTTTAGGTAGCAGGAACTCAGTCCCTGACAGTTCCCATCAGGACACCACTGCTGGAATGAATGCTCTCCAACTATTCTTATGTTTTTTTTTTTTTTTTTTTGCGATACGCGGGCCTCTCACTGTTGTGGCCTCTCCCGTTGTGGAGCACAGGCTCCGGACGTGCAGGCTCAGCGGCCATGGCTCACGGGCCCAGCCGCTCTGCGGCATGTGGGATCTTCCCAGACCGGGACACGAACCCGCGTCCCCTGCATCGGCAGGCAGACTCTCAACCACTGCGCCACCAGGGAAGCCCTATTCTTATGTTTTTGAGTGTCTGTATTTATGCATCGAAATCCAGAGAGAGAGTGTATTAGACAGAGTTTTCCAGAGGAAAACAGAATCAATAGGATCGATCGATCTATCGATCTATCTATCTAGAGGCAGAGAGAGATTGGTTTGCAATAAGGAATTGACTCACACGATTATGGAGGCTGGCAACCCCAATGTGCAGCTGGGCTGGCAGACTGGAGTTGGAGACCCAGGGACAGCAGGTGTTTCAGTTCAAGGGCTGTCAGGCAGGAAGCGTGATGTTGGAGAGGAAGCCCAGAGGTAGTATGCTGGAGAGTTCTCTCTTACTCGGGGAGGTCGGTCCTTTTGTTCTGTTCTGTTCTATTCAGGAGGAGGCCCGCCCACATATGGAGACCAATCTGTTTTACTCCAACTGATTGAAATGTTAATCTCACCCCAAAAGACCCTCGCAGAAACAACCAGAATCATGTTTGGCCAAATATCAGGGCACCCCACGGCCCAGTCAAGTTGACACATAACATTACTCCCTACAGGGAGGACACAACTGGCCTAGCTGGAGTCACGTGACCACCCCTCTGGCCAGCACAAGGCAGGGTGTTTTGTTTGGTGATTCTGGAGACCTTGCACAACAGGCAGATTTTATTTCCCGAAGGGGAAGTGGGACCTATTACCAGGAGAAAGGGGAATGGTTACTGGGGAGTCAGCTGGCTCTTCTCTCAGGAGAGTCTCACTTTGGCACTTGCTTCGGTGGGACTGACATCAAAACACAGTCCTCTGTTTTTTTTTTGTTTTTTTTTTGCGGTACGCGGGCCTCTCACTGTTGTGGCCTCTCCCGTTGCGGAGCACAGGCTCCGGACGCGCAGGCTCAGCGGCCATGGCTCACGGGCCCAGCCGCTCCGCGGCATGTGAGATCCTCCCGGACCGGGGCACGAACCCGTGTCCCCCGCATCGGCAGGCGGACTCTCAACCACTGCGCCACCAGGGAAGCCCCCTAGTCCTCTGTTTTGACAGCCTCTTCTGGCCCTTCTCTGTGGGAAAGGAGAGCAGTCAGGATGAGGAAAGAAATAATTTCTGTGCCTTTGCCCCTTCACCTCCAGTCACGAGTAGAGGAGACTGTTAGTGGGTAGACAATCAGCTCTGGGCCCTTACCCTTAAAGGCTTGTGCTCACGATTCAGCACTCAAACACTGGCTCATTCTGAAAAGTTCCCACCACACTGTAAAGGCTGCTCCCAAGATAACTCTGCCTCAGAAGAGTTTTAATCGATTGTATTCTGTGTATTTCCCTTCTTCTCTATTCTTTACCTACCAGAGGTGTCATATAGTTGTGGCTGCTGCTAACCCATGCAGTGTGGAATTAAAAAGGCACCCTTTCCTCAAGATACTTTACATTCATTGGTCAGAAATTGTCATAATGTACTGATCTAGTTAGAACAAGATGCTGCTATATACCAGAAAATTGACATAATAAAGTCTACCATATTTACTATGTGAACGATACCACCTTACTTATGGCCCCTTGTGCAGTGTACAGTCTGTTCACCTGTCCATGGCAGGTCTGACTACCAAGAAAGAGGGAGACCACCAGAGGCCAAGGAAGCACAACTTGTTCAACGCTCTTGTGAATGGTGTATATGTGTGTGTGTGTGTGCGCACGTGCGTATGTGCGTGTGCGTGCGTGCAGGGGCAGGGGTGATGGCGTGTTCCCTTTCTTTGGGTTCTGACCAATAGCTGAGCCACTGATCAGATTTAAGACTGTGAGTCTAAGACTCCTCTAGTATGACAAGTCCACCATACTCCCCAAAGAAACTGCCTTCGAGGAATTAGGAACCACAGCTCTCTCCTCTTGGGTAAATTCCAGGGAGACATGCATAGCTCAGACTGGACCAGCAGGGAGAGGCAATGGGCAGGTCTTGCCAATCGAGGGAACATCTGCTGTGACATTCTCTTCAGAGATTTGTAAGCCTGACTTCTAATTATACAGGACTGACTCACTGTAAATTCCATGGATCCATGGTGAAGTAGACAATATCAATAGTCTAATATGAAAACAGATTAGATAAAAATAAATAGAAATTCTAATTTTTTTCACATAACTCAATGAATCATGTGGTACACATCCTGGGGGGGAGCACAGCTCACTTTGTGGACCACTGATTTAGAAACTTACTCCCCTTACAGCACCTGCGCAGACACTAACTGATTACAACCCTCCCCCTGAGCTTGGAGGCATCTTGATACTCCGTTACAACACAGTGGTCAGTGGTTGCTAGAAGGGGGGCAAGTTGGCAAACTATGGCTGGAAGGCCTTATCCTGCCTACTGCCTGTTTTTTTGTTTGTTTTGTTTTTTTGGTCGCGCCCTGCAGCATGTGGGATTGGATCTTAGTTCCCCAACCAGGGATTGAACCTGTGCTCCATGTAGTGGAATCATGGTGTCCTAACCACTGGACCTCCAGGGAAGTCCCTACTGCTTGTTTTTATGAATAAAGTTTTATTGGGACACAGCCACACTCACTTGATTATGTATTGTCTGTGGCCACTTTCCTACTCCAGTGGCAGAGCTAAGTAACTGCCACAGAGACCATACAGTCCAAAAGCCTAAAATACTTATCATCTGACCCTTTACAGAAATGCAGGAAAGCTGATCCCTGCTCTAGGAAGCCAGTATTGATCACTGTGTGTTGGTAATGAAAGGTACACTGGTGTGCCATCCCTGCTCTGGAGTTAGGCTAGAGTTTAGAGAATAGCTCATAGTGCTAAAGAGGCCAAGTTTGGCCTTGCTGTCTTCTGTAGGTACTTAATCTTTGCTAGCTCTCTTAGAAATAGAATCCATTGGTCACAAGGACACAGAGAAGTGAGTGTGGTTGAAACTGGTCACCTAAAGTCCATGTCCTACACAGTACGGTCAGCAGTGTCCACTTCACCCTCTGCTACTTGCCTCCAGGTGGATGTACGTGCCCCTCAACACAGGTAGCACCAACAGCCCGCAGGCCTCCGCCGCTAGAGGGCTGCAAAGACGCTGCACATCAACTAGGGGCCGCGGGAATCTGTGCCGAAATGTTTAAATTTCTCAACAGGAATTTTTTTAAATTCAAGATTTGAGGTAGCAATTGGGAAAGGAACTGAAATGGTTTGTTTCCACTAGTTCGGACAGTTTCCAACTCTGACAACACTACCCTACCCCTTCCTCTTTGGCTTCAGCCACTGCAAGTAGGAAAGAGAAGAGAATCAGTAACAGCTGGTACAGGAGGTGAAGAGAAAAGGAAGGCAAAATAACAGATAATTATGTTCTGAAATATTAAAAGTGTTTATATATACTAACGTGGTTGAATTTGAACCTAAGTAAAGTCCACCCCTGTCGCGTTTGGGCAGTTCTCACAAACTGTAAGGTACCAGCCTAAGTCCTTACACAGAGGCTAAGAAATCTCCCGGGAGAGAAACGTCATCCGGGAAGAGCGCAGCAAACGAGCTGACCTTAACCTGCTGAGCGCAGAGTGTGGGCCACTAGGAGCTGAGCGCGGGAGGCCTCCTCCCCTCCCTCGCGCTCGGCCTCGCCCATTTCCCCGAGGCCTCGCCGCCCCCACGCGCCGCGTCTGCTTTCAACTTTGAGGGGAGGGCCCGAGAGCTGGAATAAGAACGGCAAAATCTGCTCCTTGAAAGCTGTCCGACCCTGGGTAATAAGAATACTGTTTTGGGCTTCCTTGGTGGCGCAGTGGTTGCGAGTACGCCTGCCGATGCAGGACACGCGGGCTCGTGCCCCGGTCCGGGAAGATCCCACATGCCGCGGAGCGGCTGGGCCCGTGAGCCATAGCCGCTGAGCCTGCGCGTCCGGAGCCTGTGCTCCGCAAAGGGAGAGGCCACAACAGTGAGAGGCCCGCGTACCGCAAAAAACAAACAAACAAAAAAAAAGGAGTACTGTTTTGGCCACGCCTAATGGACTGGAATGCAAAGAAAAGGGCGGGAGCTCCGTGTTCCTTGGGTGGCCACCTGTGGCTGCAGACATCACGTTTGAGGACCTCGGAGATTCCCCTGGCAGCCGCTCTTCTGTGGCCCCAGGAGGCAGCGGCAAGGCCATTCGCACAGTTTAGCAGGAGCAAAGGGCTTGGCAGAGGGTGTTCCTGGAGAGAGCCAGGGCAGGAAGAGAGCAGTGGACACTCCATTTCCTGACGGGATCTGCTGTGCGCTCACAAGGGGACACTGGTTAAGGTACGACCCCGCTCCAGCTAAATAGGCTTGGGCCATACCTGATTTTGTTATGTTTCGTTTTTGTTTATGACTGCAACCCCTCTTTTGGGAGCTGCCACTTTCCTCCATGAGGCTCCAGTGGGGCTGTTAATCAGGTGGCTTTGGCTAACCAGCCACAGAGGTGGTCAGTGTTGGGAGACAGGGTCCTCCCTGGGCTTCTTGTGCTCACACGCTGGGCTGTGCCTGCCCGGAATGCAAAGTCCTGACCGGTGTATTATCTCAGCCATTTCTCAGCCTGTTTATGTGGTTGGTAACCTTGTGAGACAAGATAGTTTCTCCTCCTGGACAAAAAGCAGGCTTGCTTGCTATAAAACCAGTGGGTTCCCCAAGCTCAGTGTTCCTCGGCTGTGGTGCACACAGCTGCGTGCGTGGTGTCCCTCTGGGTTATGTCATCTGGCTGCTCCCATGAGGCTGGGGGAGGCCCAATGCAGTGATGCTGATGTTTACGCTGCATGCTATGATGTAATTAGGTCTCCTATCTCTGATCTGTCCCTTGTCTTCTGGCAGCATGAAAGAAACAGCAACAGGCTAACTTATCAGCTTGAAAATAGGGTAAAATGTAATCACAGAGAGGGTGGACGTTTGGTTTCCAGAAATGGACCCAAACAGGACTTCTCTCAAGTCCTTTTTAGGGATTGATGTGGATTTAAGAGAGAAAATATTGTGTGCTTCCCCGAGTTACTGCCTGTTACTCAGATTCCTTCCCATTAGAGCTTTGGTGGGCTATAAGTTACACGTATGAAGAATGGGGATTCAAATGCTAACCTTCTGTGTGCTCTCCCTGCCCCAAACTAGCCCCATCTCCACCTGTATGCAATGAACACCACTCCCCTCCTGATTTTTTTCCTGTTAGCAAAGGAACTTGCCCCCCTGAGGTCCGAGAGCAAGCTGACCAGAGTGTAAAAGTGGATGCCACAGCAGAGGTGACATTTTGTACCCTGCATAGCCTAGAGTACATGTCCACAGGCACTGAAACTGCCATGCCATTGAACTTGTGTCTGAACAGCTCGGCACCTGCCTCTGCGGGGACACCTGCCACACTCCCTTTCTCCTCACACACCCAACTTCGGAGTGAACCCTGAGCCTATCTGATGCATTGCCTAGGTTTTGCCAGGAAATGGACCTCTAACTATTTAATTTCCAGCAATCACTGTGGATTTGGGATGGTGGTCATTTTAACTTCAGAATTTAGGTCCTAGGCTTCATATAATTCAGATTTTAGTACTATATGAAAAACTCCTGAGGTTCATTTGAGATGTCTTGACCACCTTGATGAGTATGATAGCGACAGCTATAAAAGTAGGTTTTGTTGGTGGGGTGTCCATCAATAAACCGTTCATCCAGGGGTGGGGTGAGTCCTGCTTCACCTGCTCAGAAGGACGCCTCTCTTGTACTTTGCACAAAGGCGCCACATGTCCTAATGCTGGCCCTGGTTTGGGGCCACAAAGAAAAGGCTGAGAGAATAGCAGTGGTATCCTGTCCCCCACCCCACCCCACCCCACCCAATCATTGAACCCACACCAGCAACGACTTACCTGAAGATTCATTGTTAGATGAAAGAAAGTGAAAACCTCACCTGGTTCCACTGGTTTCCATTACCCACAGCTGAATAAAATTCCTTAATGATGAATGAAAACATTAAGGAAGATCTCCAAGGGAACAGAAACAGGAGAGAAGCTTTCCTTCTAGGAGCATGGATGATACATCTGGCCTGGGTTTGAGGTCCCGATCTGTTATCCTGTTCTGTGCCCCTGAGCCTGTCACTCTACCCCCGGTGCCCAATGTGCAGGCGGGACCACCTTCTTCTGAGCACCAGCCCCCCTCAGTGGGGTGATGTCCTCTCTGTTTTGCCTTGGGCTCCAGGCCTTGTGTATAACAAATACGGGAGATTTTCATCTTCCCTCACAAAGCTTATAGGCTGGAGGAATGAGAATTACCTCTCTCGTAGGATGGGCACAATTCCAAAAGAAATAATTGAGCTTACTTCCTAGACACCAAAACTCAAAGTCTGGTGACAGCTATCCTATTCCTCTGTAGCAAGGCCAGTGGAAAAGCTTTCCCTGAAGGAGTCCAGAAACCTGTGGTTTCATTTCAAAAGCCATCTTCTGCCAGGCAAATATGGTGCAAAGGACTTTTGCACAATGACACTGAGAGATTTTAGGCCAGATTTTAATTTTTTCTGCAGACGGTTTTTGCAATTTACTTTAAATCTCTTCATTGTGAGCTATAGCACTCATAGATAAAGTATATTAAACATAATATACGATTTAATTTTTTATGTAAAGTAAATGTAACAAGTCAAGCAATAAAACACTGCTAGCCCCCTGGACCTCTCTTGCTTATCCCTTCTCCATTGTAGTTCCCCCTTTCAAAGATAATCACTGTCCCTACTCTTACAGTCATTCACTTCTTTGCTTTTCTTTAAAATTTGACTAGGTAAATAGACATCCATGGACACTGTTGTTTGATTTTTATATCAAATGATTTAAGTGTATAGAAGTGGATCCATATAGTGTGTGTTCTTTGTATCTGACTGCTTTTACCAACGTAGTGTTTGTGAGGTTCCTGCACGTCGTTGCACACGGCTGTAGTTAATTCATTGTCACTATTATTGGATTGAGTAATCAACAGGTGTTTACAAATCCACCTAGTTGTAGACATCTGCTTGTTACCAATTTGGGGATTTTATGAATACATCAGCTCTGAGCATTCTCATCGATGTCTCCCTGTACTCAAGTACACACATTTAAGTAGGGTAGATACCTTGGAGGAGAATTGCCAGGTCGTTGGATATGTCCAGGCAAGTTGTCTTGAAGAAGCGTCACATTCTGCGTTTGTCTGATGTTGCCTCTTGATGTCTCACTTGTTCTTCCCTGGTATTTTCTATACATTGGAAGTTAGGTGTAAAGGCTTGATAAAGCTAGTCTCATTGTGGTTTTAATTCACATGTGTTGGATTTCTAACAAGACTGAACACCTTTCCATATATTTGTTGGCCGTTTGGATTTCTTCCCTTGTGATGTGTCTATTCAAGTCTCTTGCCTACTTTTCTGCTCTGTTGTTTCTCTTTTTCTTACTGATTTGTAGGAGTTCCTTATTCTAGATATGCGTTGTGTCAACTGAAAAAAAATGCACAACCTAAAAGTTGAGAATTATCTTTTATTTGGTGGATAAACCGAGGACTTAAGTCCAGGAGACAGTCCCTCAGATAGCTCTGAGGGACTGTTCCAAAGAGGTAAGGGAGGAACCAGGATACACAGGAGGTTTTGCAACAAAAACCAGGTGGTCAGAACATCAAAAATTATTCTAACTAAAGAAAAAACAGACATCTCAAGTTAATGAATGTAGCACTTTTCTGTGTATGGGAAGATGCAAGAGTCTGGGCTCACTGAAATCATTCCTTTGATATGCTCCTTAACTTTCTAGGACTGGTGTCCTGTTTTCTTCCATCCTGTATCCCCTGAGGGTGCACAGTCCAGGCAGTAGTGGCTGATGGCTTGATGGCCTTACTGATACGGCAGGTGACATTCTTTGTCAACAGTTGAAAATATCTTTTCCCATTTCGTTGTTTGCCATTTTACTTTTGTTAAGAATATCTTTTGACGAGCTTAAGTTTTTAACTTTAATGTCCAATTTATCAATATATCTATGACCTGTTTAAGGAACTTAACCTGGGGTCAAAAAGATATTCTTCTAGATTTTCTCCTCAGTTGCCTTTAATCATTGGACCTAAAGTCCTCTGGGAAGTGTTTTTTGTGTATGGTTTGAGGTACAGGGAAGATTTCATTTCCTCCCCACAACACCATGTTTATTAAAAAGATGGTCCATTCCCAGGTACTCCATAGAGCTACCTTCGTCATGACCCAAGGGTCCCTATGTGTGTGGGTTGGGAGATCTCAATTCTGTCCATTGTTCTATTTTTCTACCCTTGCACCAACACATTTTCTTAGTTACTCTAGCTTTATACTAAGTTTTGACATCCAAATGTTCAAGTTCTCCCTCTATATTACTTCGAGAATGCCTTGGCTAAGATTTTGACATTTTGCACAAGAACTGTCTCCAATTTGGAACTTCTCTTTTGGAATAAGGATCATGGGGTTATTATTCTTTCCTGGGCTATGTTCTCAGAAGTGATTTACCTAAATCCCCAGTTGGTCCTTTCCAGGAACTTTGCCATCCGTGTCCTAAATAAGTATCTGATTTGAGTCCATGCAAGTCCGATGTTTGGAATCCCCATATTTGTTACATTCTACTTCTCGGAACAGGCTGAAGTGTAGCAACTGAATCTGAAATAGCTGGTGAACTTTTTAGGACAAAGCACCTGATCTTTGGAAATGGATGGCTGACTGAGAGGTCATCCTCCCCTGGGGACTGCACCTTGGAGAGAGAATGAGCTCTGGAGTCAGGTTTTTGGGTTCACTTCTCGGGTATACCAACTGCTAGTCTTGTGACCTTGGGCAAGTTAGTCAACATCCCCATCCTCAATTTCCTGATCAGTAAAATGGGATAATAATAGTATCTACATCATGGGTGTTTGTGAGGATTAAATGAGATAATACATGAAAAGTTCCTAGCATAGAATAGGTGCTTGGTAAATGTTAGCCATTGTTCTTTTTGAGAAGAATTCCTCTTCCCTCCCAGGTCTTTGAGACTCACATAGGAGAATGGAGGACCGACATTCCTCTTGTGTTTCTAGATGCAGAGGGCTTTTCTTTGCACAGTCATTGGCAAGGTGGCCTAACATTACTATCTGTCATTCAGCAGTATGAAGGGAAAAAACAGTTGGTTTATGTCCTTGGCTGAAAACTACCCAGCACACTCAACTCCTTCAATTCTTTGAACTTAATGTTTCCAAGGTCATAGAAATTACAAGTGGAGAGAGTCAGGGTGATGCCCCAGGGTCCTGTTCAACAGCAGTTTCAGATCAGCCCTTCCTTACTTATTGGTGCAGTGGGGTATTGACTGCCCCGGGGAGCTCTCCTACATCAGGGGTGTGTGCACTGCTTCAAGGAGAGTCAGGGTTGTTAGGGCTGCTATATATGTCAGGGAGAAACATAGAGTGTACGTTTAGTTTATTATTAGGGAACCAACATGAAAGAGCCCTGTGGAGCAGAGCAATGAGATTATACCTCTGTCTGGAGAGCAATGAGAGAGAGAGACAGAGACAGGGAGGGGGCGTGCCCTGGAGCACACTGGAGAGGGCTAAGGGCCTGGAGGAGGGCAGAGATGTGATCCTAGGGGAGTCGAGGGGCTGGGGTCAGGAACTGCACTGCGTAGTTGGTGTCGGCCAGAACAGCCTACATGCCGAGGGGCAAGCCAGCCAGCCTGCCCCTCCCCCAAGCCATACCAGTTGGTAACAGTGCAGAGAAGTGGCTTTGGCTGTCCTGGCCTCAGGGCCATCCCCTGAAGGTCTCCACTACCTCCGAAGCCCTTCTAGAAACAGAGAGGGAGGTGGCGGTATGGGAGGGACAGTTCTAGGTCCAGTATCTGGGTGGAGCTGGACGGAGGAGTGTGCACTTGTTGCAATAAAATGGAAAGATATTTGCCATGCCCTGAACAGGGGTTGCAGCTACACAATTATACCTATAGCATGATCCTATCTAACGATACATGCATGTATTGATATGTGCATCTGTCTGTCTCAAAGGATCCGAGAGGTTATTTCCATGGCATAAAAGTTACTGTTTCTGGGCTTCCCTGGTGGCACAGTGGTTGAGAGTCCGCCTGCCGATGCAGGGGACATGGGTTCATGCCCCGGTCCGGGAAGATCCCACATGCCGCGGAGCAGCTGGGCCCGTGAGCCATGGCCGCTGAGGCTGCGCGTCCGGAGCCTGTGCTCCGCAGCGGGAGAGGCCACAACAGTGAGAGGCCCGCGTACCGCAAAAATAAATAAATAAAAGTTACTGTTTCTGGGTGGAATTATTGGTGCTTTTTTATATCCTTCTGTTTTCTGCATTTGTAGTATGTATCTGCAGATTTCTGTAGTTAAATGGGTTTTTATATTATTTTTGTAATTAGAATAAAAAGGGAAGGAACATTATTAGGACGTTTCCTTTAACTTGTCTGGGATGAGGGTGGATTTGTGGATTCCCATTAGAATCAGCATTTGGAATCAAGCCTCACTCGTATTATACACGTAATAAGTATCATTCACTTATACACCTGTAACATACCTCCACATGTTGGCCACTGACCAGCGGCTAAAATGTGGGGCTCCTTCCAGTTTTAGGGTGAGAGCCAAAAGATCCCCCTGACCTCCCCCCGACCCCGACTCCTTAAAGGTTCTGGCTAAGGTTGTTTGCATGGCAATATGGGAAAAAAATAAAACCGGAATATTATGTCTATCTGGATTGGGGAAAGACTAAGGGGGCGTCTTTTGTCTAATTATCCTCAATATCTGGCAGTGATGTTCGTTATAACATCAGTCAGCATTGCCTTCTGCAGTTGATAGTGGAGGCTAATGTCAGTGACCCAAGAAAATCAGGCGTCTGTTCTCTCAAGTAGCATAAGGAGGGAGGAGTCCAGGGCTGGTGTGGTGGCTCCAGAGATCCTCAGTGCCCAAGCTCCTATTGTCTCTGCCTCACCACTGGGCTCACAAGACCACAGCTGGACCTTCAGCCATTGTGTCCTTGTTTAGGCTGGGACTGGACGAGGGAAGAGGAAGACATGCCTTCCAAGAGGCCTCACCCCAAGGCTTGCACTTGTATCTGGTGACATCCAATCCACACCAGAGACTCAGACTTGTTAATTTAGTTAATTTATTTATAGATAAACAAATATTTATTTTATTTAAATATTTATATAGGTAGACAAACAACCTGGCACATAGCCCTGAGGTCTGTTACTAAAGAAGGAGAGAGACTAGGCCCTAGGCAGGCAACTAGCAGTCTCAGATATTCTAAAAGCTTATTTATCTATTTTTTTGGCCACTCCCGTGCGCAGTGTGTGGGTTC
This sequence comes from Phocoena sinus, assembly GCF_008692025.1. Classification (NCBI taxonomy): domain Eukaryota; kingdom Metazoa; phylum Chordata; class Mammalia; order Artiodactyla; family Phocoenidae; genus Phocoena; species Phocoena sinus. The sequence goes on from NC_045771.1 coordinate 89,578,498, forward strand.
TTCCCTGACTAGGAATCTAACCTCTGTCCCCTGCTGTGGAAGCACGGAGTTTTAACCACTGGACTGCCAGGGAAGTCCCTAAAAACTCTGTTTTTTTTTTGCAGCAAAGTCCATAATTTATAGTGTTCCAGAGATCTTAGGATCAAGGTGGACTTTGGAAAAACTGGGGAAAACCAAAGGTGTCACAAAGAGTCCCCTGGGAAGAGCCTGCTCAGCAAGATGGTTCTTTTGCTGCAGTTGGTCAGCCCCATGTTCCCCCTCAGGGCAGAGTGTAGCTGATCCGCCCCTGCGCTGGCATCTGTCAGTGCTCGATGGTCTCAGTACAGATGATCAAGGAGAGCTAGCACAGGAGCAGGAGATTCTTATTTGTCATTCCCCTGCTCCCTCTATTCACATATGGTTGGGCCCCCTGGCATTCTTTTGACAGTCACTAAAATTGCAGACATGCTTGGCATTGCAGTTTCTAGAGGGAACACTGTACCCTTTTTGGGGGTGGGGAGAGCCTTGAGCAGTGAGACCCAGGGACCCCCAATGGCCAGAGATGGGCTTCGTGTAGAAAGAAGAACTGTCATGGAATCTCTCTTTTAAACATGTACTCCTTAAAGTATGGGGAAAAAATTGTGCGAATATACATTATCTGGGCCTGAAAATAATGATGGTCCCTTTCAAAACCTGGGTGGGACAGACCTTAACTGCAGAGAACCTGCTGACCAGAATCAGGTAAGGCAGGGGGCAGTCCACGGAAGAAAACATAAGGCTGCTTCACGAACTGGCCCTGTTCTTAGAGAGCATAGGGAAGCTGCCCCTAGGAGGAATTCCCAGGGAGAGGCAGGATTTAGAAGGAAGATGGTTTTCTAGGCCAGTTTTGAATCAGGAGGAAGGTTGCTTCAGGATGTTACGTAAGAGGAAACGGAGCCCTCTACTCCACTCCCCCCGCAACCCATCCTCATCCCCTGCAGTCTAAACTTTGAATAAGTACAGATCACATCAGGGCTGTGATCGCTTTGAGATCTAAGAGGCTCGTGGAGCATTCTAGCTTTGCTTATTCTCTAACTCTGGAAAACTTCTGCCTTGAAATGGGAAACTCAGGACTTACCCGGTGGTCCAGTGGTTAAGACTCTATGCTTCCAACGCAGGGGGCATGGGTTCGATTCCTAGTCGGGGAAGTTCTGCGTGCCCCACGGCCCAAAAAAAAAAAAAAACTAACTAAAATGCCCTCCTCCCTTCATCGATCTCCCAAATGCATACTGGAGCCCTCCAACAGGTTACTGCCCTTCGCTCGGCCCTCTTCTGCCCTCTGCTGGAATGTTACTGCCAGCACCACTAGAGTTTACTCTCAAAGCTTTCTAGAGCTTTTGGTCAATTCTTGATACTTCTTTTTGGTCTATAACAGAGAAACTGACATACAAGTTACAGACCTCTGTAACTTATAACTGAATACTAAGTAAAATCAATGCTATATTTACACAGAATGAGTAACATCACTGTTAACAAGCAACTGATGAAGACGGTTGCTTTTTAACTGAACTTAACTATCAATCAAGAAAAAAGAGGGGCTTCCCTGGTGGCACAGTGGTTGAGTCTGCCTGCCGATGCAGGGGACACGGGTTCGTGCCCCGGTCCGGGAAGATCCCACATGCTGCGGAGCGGCTGGGCCCGTGAGCCATGGACGTTGAGCCTGCGCGTCCAGAGCCTGTGCTCCGCAACGGGAGAGGCCACAACAGTGAGAGGTTTGCGTACCGCAAAAAAAAAAAAAGAAAAAAGAGACAGTAAATTTCTTGTACTTAAAAGAAATGCTTACTGATGGCTATACTATACAAGATATTGTGCTCATCCTTAAAGGGACACATAGAATGAATTATACAGTTTCTGTTTGCAGTGAGTTTATAATCACATAATTCAGGAGGAAGGGAAGTAATTATAAAACCAGACGGCTCAAGGTAAGTCCCATGAGACAGTACGAGACCGTGATGGGGCTCAGATGACGGAGTGCTCAGGTTCAGTTAGAGATCAGAGAGTTCTCAGACAAGCAGCAAATGCAGGTAGGCTGTGAGGAGGTGTGAGTGTTCCAGTGACAATGAACAATAGGAACAGGTCTCAACAGAGGGGAGAATGGGCTATCTTGGATGAGCTGTGAATTGGAGAGTGGTCAAGTGTGTCTAGAGAGTAGAGCACATGTGGGGTGGTGGGGAAAAGCTGGGGAAGGCAGGTAGGAATGTAGTTCTTTTTTCTTTCTTTATTCCATATTCTGGTATTGTTTGAAGTTCATGGTTAATAAACTGAATTTACTTATTGTCACTCTATACACACACACACACTCACACACTTACATAACACATGCATATATATATATATATATATATATATACACATACACACACAACTATAAGAGACCTATATATATATATCTGTGCCCATATGTTAGTAAAAGAGTGGAATGAGATTGTCTTAGCTTTCTTAGAGACTAGTGCTGAGATCTATCAAATAGTTCATGTGGGATTGGATCAGTAAAGGCTATGCAATGAGATAATATTTTGAGATAGGAATCATTTCCCCCCACTTTTATATTTTTATTGTGAAATGAAACCAGATACAGAAAACTACAGAAGTATAGCTTAATGAATTATTACAAAGTGAATATCCACCTTGTATGAACAAACATCCAAACACAACTGCTTCCTCCCCCTGAAAGTAACCATTATTCTTCTATAGCATTTATCCATACTTCCTCAGGTTTGTCTTTCTAGTTTGTCAACCAGGTATGTAATTCTAGACACTGTAGTTTAGTAGTGTCTCCCCTTTGAAAGTTTATTTGATATATCAAGTCACTTTTAATCTACAGGTTCCCCCTCCATCCTTTTCTTTTCCTTAAAATTTATCGGTATGGGCTTCCCTGGTGGCGCAGTGGTTGAGACTCCGCCTGCCGATGCAGGGGACGTGGGTTCGTGCCCCGGTCCGGGAAGATCCCACATGCCGCGGAGCGGCTGGGCCCGTGAGCCATGGCCGCTGAGCCTGTGCGTCCGGAGCCTGTGCTCCGCAACGGGAGAGGCTACAACAGTGAAAGGCCCGCGTACCGCAAAAAAAAAAAAATATATATATCGGTGTTAGAGCCTGGGCCGCTTGACCTGTAGTTCGCGGGTTTTTTTTGTTTCTTTTTTTGTTTGTTTTTCTTTTGGCCACACCCCGAGACATGCGGGATCTAAGTTCCCTGACCAGGGATCAAACCAGTGCCCCCTGCAGTGGAAGCATGGTGTCTTAACCACTGGACCGCCAGTGAAGTCCCTTGACCTGTAGCTTTGACCCTGTGATGGCGTGTGCATGGCATGTCTTGTATTCCTCTGACCTCCGTGCTCCCTGCAGATTGACAGCTGGATCCAGAGGCTGGATCCCACTTGGGTTTGAACTGTTTGGCAAGATGCCAGGTGGTGAAGCTTCTTTTATCTCCTAACCTTTGACTGTGATGTTAGTAACCATTGATTCTCAATATCTAGATCCACTAATTTGTTGGGTGTTACGGAATGGTGGTATTCTGAAACTATCATTTCTTTTTCATTTCATTTATCAGTTAGATTACATCTATAAGGAGATGCTTTCCCATGGCAGTGGTTCTTTAGAGAAGGGTACTGCTAACATGTAATCCTTGGATATTCACACCCTCCTAAGTCCGACCCCTTAGCAGTCATCTCTTGCAGGACTTCATAGAGCCCAAACTGGCCCTAGAAACACTGGCTCAGTCCTTGTGTGGCACTGGCCACTTGTGGACCCAGCATCAAAGGATCCCTACCCCCTTGGTGACCCACTCTTTGTGGGGTGGGATAGCTGTCTCTGTTCATATGGTGGATTAGATACTCTAAATGATCTTCCAGTTGGAAAACACCAAAATGCTAGGGAAATATTTTTAAAATATGTTGTTGAGATTCCCTAAAATCTGCAAGGGTCAAAAAAATGAAAAGAAAGCAAGAATCTTGTGAGGTAATTGAGTGACAAAGCTGGCTTCTGCACAGAGAGTTTCTTTTTTAAAAAAATTTTTTATGTTATAATATAGTTGATTTACAATGTTGTGTTAGTTTCAGGTGTACAGCAAAGTGATTCAGTTATACATATACATATATCCATTCTTTTTCAGATTCTTTTCCCATATAGATTATTAAGTAGAGTTCCCTAAGTCCTTGTTGATTATCTTTTTTTTTGGCCCCAGCCCTGAGACACGTGTGATATTAGTTCCCTGATCAGGGATAGAACCCGTGCCCCCTGCAGTGGAAGCACAGAGTCCTAACCACTGGGCCACCAGGAATTCCCTACGTTATATGTAGTAGTGTGTATATATTAATCCCAAACTCCTAATTTATCACTCCCCCCACCTTTCCCCTTTAGTAACCATAAGTTTGTTTTTGAAGTCTGAGTCTTTCTGTTTAAATAAGTTCATTTGTATTCTTTTTTTAGATTCCACATGTAAATGATATCATATGATATTTGTCTTTTTCTGTCTGACTGACTTCACTTACTATGACCATCTCTAGGTCCATCCATGTTGCTGCAGATGGCATTATTTCATTCTTTTTTATGGCTGAGTAATATTCCCTTGTATATATGTACCACATCTTCTTTATCCATTTCTCTGTCCATGGATATTTTGGTTGCTTCCATGTTCTGGCTATTGTAAATAATGCTGCTATGAACATTAGGGTGCATGTATCTTTTTGAATTATGGTTTTCTCTGGATATATGCCCAGGAGTGGGATTGCTGGATCATATGGAAGTTCTATTTTTAGTTTTTTAAGGAACCCCCGTACTGTTCTCCATAATGGTTGTATCAAATTACATTCCCACCAACGGTGTAGGAGGGTTCCTTTTTCTCCATACCTTCTCCAGCATTTATTATTCATAGACTTTTTGATGATAGCCATTCTGCCATGTGTGAGGTAATAACCTCATTGTAGTTTTGATTTGAGTTTCACTAATAATTAGCGATGTTGAGCATCTTTTCATGTGTTTGTTGGCCGTCTGTATGTCTTCTTTGGAGAAGCATCTACTTAGATCTGCCTATTTTTTGATTGGGTTGTTTGGTTTTTTGATACTGAGCCGCATGAGCTATTTGTATATTTTGGAGATTAATCCCTTGTTGGTTGCTTTGTTTGCAAATATTTTCTCCCATTCTGTGTGTTGTCTTTTCATTTTGTTTATTGTTTCCTTTGCTTGCACAGAGAATTTCTGCTAAAGGGTGGAGATCTTGACTTTCCTCTTTGATAACTGTGGGTGGCTCAGGGATAGGGCATAAGGCTAGGGCATGCCCAAGGGGGAAGTTTGTTAGGAGACCCTTTTGCTTAAGGCTGGGAATCCAACAGGTTACAATCTAAGGGTAAGTGTGAACAAGAAATAAACCTGATGTGCTACAGACGATGGCAAGGAGACTTGCCTGTTTCAACATTGCCACGAGGAAGGAATAAAAAGTCTCCCGTGAGAATCTCTAATGACAAGCTGGTTTTCATAGAGTTATGATCCAAATTTATGTAACCTGTGTGGTTAAAAAAAAAAAAGTGGAACATATAAATTAAGAATGGTTCATGGTTGATTGTGTCTTTAGGAAAATGGTAGAATTAAACATAAACCCTTTCTGGAGGAATACAACCTCAACAGCTCCAGAGATTTTCTATAGTGAATTTCTTCATTTCTAAGTAAGTGAGCAGTTCAAGGTCAAAAATTATTTTTTTAAAGAAGGGGCTGGTGGATATGAGGCACATGACTGAGGTCTAGTTGGAAAAATAGATGTCAGAAACAGACCTGAAAGACTTTGGATATTGTAATTTATCAGATGCAAACTATAAAATAGTTATGTCTAATGTGTTTAAATAAAATAAGCCTGCAAATATGATTGGAAAAGAGACTGTAAGTAAATTTGAAAAAGGAACAAATAGAATTTTAGCACAAAAAAGATAATCATTAAAAATTAAAATTTCAGGGATGGTTTAAATATCAGATTTTAGAGGAAACTGAAGAGAGAAATGATAAACTGGAAAAGAAATTCAAAGAAATTATCCGTAATGCAGATCAGAGGCACACAGACAAAAAATGAGACAGGTAACAAGACTTGGAGGAGAGAGAGGATCTAACAGATGATCAGCCAGAGTTCTAGAAGGAGACAGTGTCAGTGAGGTGACATTCAAGGAGACAATGGTTGAGAATTCTCCACATCGACACTGTCTCCTTCTAGAGAGACAGGATTGGTTGCTTCTAGATGAAAGCAACCAATCCTCATATTCAGGAAGGCCAGGAAATCCCAAGTAATATAGATAAATCTTCCAAGATACATCATAAGCAAACCATAGAATGCCAGTTTAAAGAGATCTGAAAAATAGTCATATTAAAAAGGAACAGCAATTAGAGAAGCCTAATTCTTAACAGAAAAAAATGGAAACCAGAAAATAGTAGCACAATAGCTTTAATTTGCTAATAGAAAATAACTTTCAAACTAGAATTCTGTACTCAAAATATATCTCAAGTATTAGGACAAAATATTTTCAGAGAAACAAAATTTGAGAGTTTACCAACAGACCTTCATCAGAATCAAATTAAAGGAAAAAGTTCAGGGGCTTCCCTGGTGGTGCAGTGGTTAAGAATCCGCCTGCCAACGCAGGGGACACAGTTTTGATCCCTGGTCTGGGAAGATCCCACATGCCGCGGAGCCACTAAGCCCATGCGCCACAACTTCTGAGCCTGTGTTCTAGAGCCTGTGCTCTAGAGCCTGTGAGCCTCAACTACTGAGCCCGCGTGCTGCAACTACTGAAGCCCACGCAACTAGAGCCTGTGCTCTGCAACAAGAGAAGCCACCACAGTGAGAAGCCTGCACACAGCAACGAAGAGCAGCCCCCACTCGCTGCAACTGGAGAAAGCCCGTGTGCAGCAATGAAGACCCAACACAACCAAAAATAAATAAATAAATTTATATCTAAAAAATAAAAGGATAAAGTTCAGGAAGAGAGGAAGGCTTCCAGAGATGCAAAAAAGAATGATGAACAAAAATAACTGTATGGGTATATATAAACTAATATTGACGCCTTAAGATAATGATAGTAATAAGTGTATATTTGTGGAGGCAAATAAAACCAAAATACTGAACAAAAGTAGCATGTAAGTTCTAAGTGTGTGATTGGAATTAAAACGTTCTGTTCTTCTTGTGTGATTTGGGAGGTTAAGGATATTGATTAACGTTAGTCTTTGTAAAAATACACATCTTAAAACATCTAGGGGTAGTCATCAAAAGAAGATAGGGAGAGTGAAAGAGAAGTAAATGGACTACAATATAGTTAAAAGATACAGAATGTCAGACTGGATTAAAAATAAAATCTTACTGTTAAATGAGACATAAGGACACAAAAAGGTGCAAAGTCACAGGAGAGTAAAGCTGGTCACTGCGTAATGATTAAAGATCTACTTCACTGGGAAGTTATCTAACCTTATATGTATCTGATCACACAGCATCTCAGTACTTAAAGCAAAATGACAAATCTACCAGGAGAAAGTGACAGATCCATTATTACAACGCAAGATTTTAACACATCACTTTCAGTAAGGTTTGGATGAAGTAGTAAGATATCTGAGATTTGAATAGCACGATTAGCAAGCATTATATAAATAACATGTGAACAATTGGAGAATACTCATATTTTTAAAAGAGCATATAGAATTTGATAAAATTACCCATATACTAGGTCACAAATCCAGCTTTTACAAATTTCAGAGGTTCAGTATCATATAGAACACCTTCTCTGACAAGAATACAATTGTGAGATGTAAATAGAAAACACTAAAAAATCATCTGTATCATTCAGCATTCAGTGATTCAAAAATCTCTATTTTAGGCAGAAAAGGAATTAATACTGAGAATTAGCTGATTACGAAATTGTTGAAAGGGATGGAGAAGTGAACTATAGGTGGGACTTCCAGAGACGATTTCCAGAACAGAAGCCCTGAGTGGACCTGCCTTCACCTCTGCCACAGGCAGTAGGGTGGGAAGCAGAGGTTATGCAGGTGGGGACCTGTGGCAGTCTGTTGTGGCATTGGGACTTTTGAGGTGAAGACAGACCACCAAGCTGCAATCCAGGGATCAGGAAGCAGTCACTGCTGCTGTCACAACTGTCTCCCCACACCCTGAAGCCAGGGGCTGGATGTGAGAACCCTGAGTTCAGTGCTACCACCATCAAGATGAACTCTCAACACTCAAAAAGATCGAGACCAGACAGACACTGGAATGCTGCTGAAGAAAAACCAAACATTCTGTGAATTTGTCAGTAGGATGATGATGCTTACTACTTGTTTTAAAACCACCCCCAGCTTTATTAAGATATAATTGACATATAACTATATAAGTTTAAGGTGTACAATATGTTGATACAATACATTTATATATTGCAAATGATTACTATTGTAGCTTTAGCTCACATCTCTATCACATAATTACCGTTTCTTTTTATAGTGAGATCATTTAAGATCTACTGTCTTAGCAACTTCCAAGTACGTAATATAGGATTATTAACTATAATCACCATGCCGCATATCATATCCTCAGAACTTATTCATCTTATAACTGGAAGTTTGTACTTTGACCAACATCTCCCCATTTTTCCCACCCCGCCCCTGCCCCCTCCCAGCCTCTGGGAACCACTATTCTACTTTCTGTTTCTAGGAGCTCAGCTTTTTTAGGTTCCACATATAAGTGAGATCATCTAGTATTTGTCTTTGACTTATTTCACTTAGCGTGATGCCATCGAGGTCCATCCATGTTGTCACAAAAGTAGGATTTCCTGCTTTTTTATGGCCGAATAATATTCCACTGTGTCTGTATACACCATGTGTATACACCACATCTTCTTTATCCATTCAGCTGTTAATGGACACCTAGGTTATTTCCATATCTTGACTGTTGTGAATAATGCTGCAATGAACATGAGAGTGCAGATATCTCTCTTTTTTAAAAATAAATTTATTTATCTTATTATTTTTGGCTGCATTGGGTCTTTGTTGCTGTGCACGGGCTTTCCCTAGTTGCAGCGAGCGGGGGCTACTCTTCATTGTGGTGTGTGGGCTTCTCATTGTGGTGGCTTCTCTTGATGTGGAGCATGGGTTCTAGGTGCACAGGCTTCAGTAGTTGTGGCTCACAGGCTCTAGAGAACATGCTCAGTAGTTGTGGCGCATGGGCTTAGTTGCCCTGCAGCATGTGGCATCTTCCTGGACCAGAGCTCGAATCAATGTCCTGTGCATTGGCAGGTGGATTCTTAACCACTGCGTCACCAGGGAAGCCCCAGATACCTCTTTAAGAACCTGTTTTCATTCCCTTTGGATAATGCACCCAGGAGTGCAATTGCTGGATCATATGGTAGTTCTACTTTTGATTTTTTTGAGGAACCTCCACACTGTTTTCCATAGTGGCCGCACCAATTTATATACCCACCAGCAGTGCAGAAGGGTTCCCTTTTCTTCACATCCTCACCGACACTTATTTCTTGTCTTTTTGATGATAGCCATTCTAACACTGTGAGGTGATACCTGATTGTGGTTTTGATTTACACTTCCCTGATGATTACTGATGTTTGGCACCTTTTTATGTACCTGTTGGCCATTTGGATATCATCTTTGGAAAAGTGTCTATTCAGATCCTTTGCCCAGTTTTTAATCAGATTTTTTTAGCTATTGAATTGTAGATGTTCCTTATATATTTTTGACATTAATCCTTTATCAGATATATGATTTGCAAATATTTTCTCCCATTCAGTGTTGTCTTTTTGCTTTTTGGATGGTTTCCTTTGCCGTGAAGAAGCTTTTTAGTTTGATATAGCCCCATTAATTTAGTTTTGCTTTTGTTGCCTTTGCTTTTGGTGTCCAACCAAAAAAAATCATTACTAAGACTGATGTCAAGGAGCATTTTCCCTATGCTTTCTTCAAGGAGTTTTGTAGTTTCAGGTCTTATGTTCAAGTCTTTAATCTGTTTTGAGTTGATTTTTGTGTATGGTGTAAGATAGTGGTCCAGTTTCATTCTTTTGCAGGTAGCTGTCCAGTTTTCCCAGCATAAGTTATTGAAGAGGCTACCCTTTCCCCATTGTGTATTCTTGGCTCCTTTTTGGTGAATTAAGTGACCATAAATATGTGGGTTTATTTCTGGTCTCTTCTGTTCCATTTATCTATGTGTATGTTTTTATGCCATGACCATCCTGTTTTGATTACTAGAGCTTTGTAATATAGTTTGAAGTCAGAAAGTATGATGCCTCCAGCCTTGTCTTCTTTCTCAAGATGTCTTTGGCTTTCCAGGGGTCTTTTGTGGTTCCATACAAATTTTAGGATTCTTTGTTCTATTTCTGTGAAAAATGCCATTGGAATTTTGGTAGAGGTTGCACTGAATCTGTAGATTGCTTTGCATAGTATAGACACTTTAATGATATTAATTTTTCCAATTTGTGATCATGGACTATCTTTCTATTTATTTGTGTCTAATGTTTCTTCTATGTCTTATAGTTTTTAGTGTATAGATCTTTCACTGCCTTGGTTAAATTTATTCTTGAGTAGTTTATTTATTTTTTGCTATTGTAAATAGTATTGCTTTCTTAATTTCTCTATCTGTAGATCATTGTTAGTGTATAGAAATGCAACTGACTTTGAGGAATTATTTTTGTATCCTAAGCTTCCTGAATTTGTTTATTAGTTCTAACGGTTTTTAGGTGGAGTCCATAGATTTTTTCTATATAAAATATCATGTCATCTTCAAATAGAGACAATTGTACTCTTTCCTTTCCAATTTAGATGCCTTTTAATTCTCTTTCTTGCCTAATTTCTCTGTTTAGGATTTCCAGTACTATGTTGAGTAAACGTGACAAGACTAGGCATCTTGTCTTGGTCCTCATCTTAGAGGAAAAACTTTCGGCTTTTTACCATTGAGTGTGATGTTAGCTATGGCCTCGTAATATATGGCCTTTATTATGTTGAGTTACATTCCTTCTACTCAGTTTGTTGAGAGTTGTTGTTGTTTTTACCATGAAAGGATGTTGAATTTTTCAATTGCTTCTTCTACAAGGATATGAAGAAGGATATGATTTTTATCCTTCATTTTGTTAATGTGATGTATCACATTGATTTTGTGGATGCTGAAATATTTTTGCATCCCTGGAACGAATCCCACTCGATTTTGGTGTAAATCCTTTTAATGTACAGTTGACCCTTGAATAGATGGGGATTAATCCACATATAACCTAGTTGGCCCTCTGTATCTGTAGTTCCTCCACATTCATGAATACAACCAACCATGGATTGGATAGTACTGTATTATTTAATATTGTAAGATATTCCCATTTAAGTGGACCCATGTGGTTCAAACCTGTGTTGTTCAAGGGTCAACCATACTACTGAATTTGGTTTGCTAATATTTTGTTGAGGATTTTCGCATCTCTGATCATCAGTGATATTGTCCTGTAATTTAATTTTCTCGTGGTGTCCTTGTCTGGTTTTGTTCTTTTCAGAGTAATGCTGGCCTTATAAAATGAGTTTGAAAGTGTTCTCTCCTCTTCTGTTTTTTGGAAGAGTTTGAGAAGGATTACTGTTGGTATCTTCTTTAAATGTTTGGTAGAATTCACCAGTGGAGCCATCTGTTCCTGGACTTTCTTTGTTGAGGGTTTTTGATTACTGATTCAATCTCCTTACCAGTAATTGGTCTGCTCAGGTTTTCTATTCGTGAGTCATTGTTGGTAGTTTTATGTTTCTAGGAATTTATCCATTTTTTCTAGGTTGTCCAATATTTTGTTGTATAATCATTTGTAGTAGTGGCTTCTGATCCTTTGTATTGCTTGTGTGGTATCAGTTATAATGATTTATTATTTTAATTTTCTCTTTAATTTTTAATTTAGAGTCCTTTCTTTTTCTTGTTTAGTCTAGCTAAAAGTTTTGTCTATTTTGTTTATATTACAGAAAAACAAGCTTAACATTTCATTGATTTTTTCTATTGTCTTTTTAGTCTCTATTTCATTTACTTCTGCTCTGATCTTTGCTATTTCCTTTCTTCTTCTAACTTTGGGCTTAGTTTGTTCTTCTTTTTCTAGTTCCTTTCTAGTAATGTTGTTTATTTGAAATATTCCTTGTTTCTTTCTATTTTTTTTTTTTTTTTTGGTTATTTTTGGCTGTGTTGGGTCTTCGTTGCTGTGTGTGGGCTTTCTCCAGTTGTGAGCAGGGGCACATTGCAGTGTGTGGGCTCCTCATTGCGGTGGCTTCTCGTGTTGCAGAGCACGGGCTCTAGGTGCACGGGCTTCAGTAATTGTGGTGCGTGGGCTCAGTAGTTGCGGCACACGGGCTCTAGGGCTCTCGGGCTTCAGTAGTTTTGGTGTGTGGGCTCAGTAGTTGTGACTCGTGGGCTCTAGAGTGCAAGCTCAGTAGTTGTGGTGCATGGGCTTAGTTGCTCCGCGGCGTGTGGGATCTTCCCAGACCAGGGATCGAACCCGTGTCCTCTGCACTGGCAGGCATTCTTAACCACTGCGCCACCAGGGAAATCCCAATTTCTTGTTTCTTGTTTCTTAATGTAGGTGTTTATCACTGTAAACGTCCCTCTTAGAACTCCTTTTGCTGCATCCCATAAGTTTTGGTATGTTGTTTTCCATTTTCATTTATCTCACAATATTTTTCAAATTTATCTTTTGATTTCTTCTTTGACCTATTGGCTGTTCCGGAATATGTTGTTTAATCTCCATATATTTGTGAACTTTCCAGTTTTCTTTTTTTAATTGATTTCTAGTTTTATATCTTTGTAGTCAGAAAAGATGCTTGATATGATTTCAGTATCTTAAATTTATTAGGACTTCTTTGTGGCCTAATATATTACCTATCCTGGAGAATGTTCCATGTGCACTTGAAAAGAATATGTATTCTGCTGCTGTTGGATGGAATGTTCTGTAAATGTCTGTCAGGCACATCTGGTTAAACATGTTGTCTAAGTCCAATATTTCCTTATTGATTTTCTGTCTGGATAATCTATTGTCAAAAGTGGGGTATTGAAGTTCCCTATTATTAGTGTATTGCTGTCTATTTCTCCCTTCAGATTTGTTAATATTTGCTTTATACATTCTGTGCTTCTATACTGGGTGCATAAATATTTACAAATGCTATATCTACCCTTGATGAATTGATCCCTTTTATCATTCTGTAATGACCGTCTTGTCTCTTGTTACAGTTTTTGTTTTAAAGTCTATCTTGTCTGATATAAGTATTGCAATACCAGGTTTCTTTTGGTTTCCATTGGCAGGGAATATCTTTTTCCATCCCTTCACTCTTGGTGTATGTGTGTTCTTAAAGGTGAAATGAGTCTTTTCTAGGGAGCATATAATTGGGTCTTTTTTTTTTTTTCCATCCATTCAGCTATTCTGTGTCTTTTGGTTACAGAATTTAGTCCATTTACATTTGAAATAATTATTGATAGTTATGGACTTATTATTGCCATTTAGTTAATTGAGTTGTTGTTTTGCAATTCCTCTGTTCCTCTCATCTTTTCTGATTTTATGATTTTCTGTAGTGATATGCTTAGATTACTTTCTTTGTATCTCTTATATGTCTACTGTAGGTGTTTGCTTTGTAGTTACCATGATGTTTACATAAAACATTTTACATTTATAATGGTCTGTCTTAATCTGCTAAGAACTTAACTTTGAAAACATACAAAAGCTCTACATTTTCACTCTCCATCTCCCCCACATTTTATGTTTTTGATGTCACAGTTTACATCTTTTTATTGTACTTCGTGTATCCATTAACAAATTAGTGTAATTGTAGTCATTTTTAATATTTTTCTCTTCATACTAGAGTTATAAGTATTTACTCACCACCATTACATTAGAATATTCTGGAGTTAACTATACATTTGTCTTTACCAGTGATTCTTATACTTTCACACTTTCATATACTTTTCCTGTTACCAATTAGCATCCTTTGGTTTTAGTCTGAGGTATTCGCTTTAACATTTTTTTTGTAAGGGTAGTCTAGTGGTGATGAACTTCTTCAGCTTTTGCTTGTCTATAAAACTGTCTCTCCTTCAGTTCTGAAGGACAACTTTGCTGCGTAGAATATTCTTGGTTGGCAGTTTTTTTCTTTCAGCACTTTGAATATATCATCTCACTCCCTTCTGGCCTACAAAGTTTATGATGAAAAATCTGCTGATGGTCTTATGGTGGTTTCCTTGTATGTTACAATTTGTTTTTCTCTTGCTGTTTTTAAGATTCTCCTCTTTAAGGACCTACTGTATAGCACAGGGAACTCTGCTCAATATTATGTAACAATCTAAATGGGAAAAGAATTTGAAAAAGAACAGATACATGTATATGTAGAACTAAATCACTCTGCTTGTACACCTGAAGCTAACACAACATTGTTCATCAACTGTACTCCAATATAAAATAAAAAGTTTAAAAAAGTTTCTCTTCTTTAAATTTTTACAATTTAATTAATGTGTCTCAGGATGGGTCTCCTTAGATTAATCTTATTGGTACTCTTTGGACTTCCTCAGTCTGGATGTTTGTTTCTTTCCTTAAGCCCTCTTCACTCTTTTTCATTTTTTCTTTTTGCTCCTCTTTTTTTTGACATTTATTTTATTTTAAAAATTAATTAATTAATTAATTTGGCTGCATCAGGTCTTAGTTGTGGCACGTGGGATCTTTGTTGCGGCATGCGGGATTTTTCACTGTGGCGCGCAGGCTCTTCATTGTGGCGCATGGGCTTCTCTAGTTGTGGTGCGCTGGCTTCTCTCTAGTTGTAGCGCGCTGGCTTCTCTCTAGTTGTGGCACATGGGCTCCAGAGCACACAGGCTTAGTAGTTGCGGCATGTGGGCTCTTTGGTTGTGGCACGAGGGCTCAGTCGCCCTGTGGCACATGGGATCTTAGTTCCCTGACCAGGGATCGAACCTGTGTCCCCTGCCTTGGAAGGCAGATTCTTAACCACTGGACCACCAGGGAAATCCCACTTTTTGCTTCTCTTATTGGATGAATTCCACTGCCTTATCTATGAGTTTGCTGATCTTTCTTTCTATTTAGTCTAGTTTGTTGTAGAACCCCTCTATTGAAATTTTCAGTTCAGTTATTTCATTCATTAGCCCTGTGATCTCTGTTTGGTACTTTAAAAATATTTTCTCTTTGTTGAAATTCTCACTTTGTTCATGCATTGTTCTGACCTCAGTGAGCACCTTTATGACTGTTACTTGGAACTCTTTATCAGGTAAAATATTCATTTCCTTAAGATCTGCTTCAGGACTTTTATCTTTTACTTTTGTTTGGAACATATTCCTCTGTTTTTTCTTTTTCCTGGACTCTTTCTGTTGGTTTTTGTGTATTAGATAAAATAGCTACCTCTCCCATCCCAGTCTTTTATTATTATTATTTTTTTTTTTTTTTGCTGCACACTCCATGGTTTGTAGGACCTTAGTTCCCCGACCAGGGATGGAACCTGTGTCCCCTGAAGTGCAAGTGTGGAGTCTTAACCACCGCACTGCCAGGGAATTCCCTCTCCCACTTTTGATAGAGTAGTCTTATGTAGGATAGGAACCTTCTCAAGCAGCCTTGCCTATGCCCTTGGTTGTGTCTCAAACCTTTGTGATTGTCCAAGTTGACATCTTTATTCTAGTAGTTGAAGGTGTGTCAAGACCCATCAGTGTTCCAAAGGGAAGACTGCAGTCAGCACCTACATGCAGGCCAGTTGGAAGCTGGACCTTCAGGCAACAGCTTGGGAAACAAGTAGTTAGGCCCCTTCCAGGGAGAAACTGTGAAATAGGCATTTTTGCCTGTTCCTTCTGCCCTGAGCCTGGAGGTACAGCTGTGGGAAGGTGCTTCTGAGCCCATTAAAAACCTCTTGCTTGGTACAGTTCTCTGGGATCCTGAATCAACCCCTGTGCTTTTAGAGCCAGGTGATCTGGGGGGCTGTTCCTCAGGCGGCAGCAGCAAAAACCAGGGCACCACACATGTATACTGGCTCCTTCCAGGGAGCTACTGGTGACGTGGAGTGGGCTAGAGGGAAAGGGCAGGGGAAGTTTCATGTACATCCCTGGTCTCTGTAGAGAATCACAGATGTGTGCCAAGTTAAAAGCCTGACCCTCAGGCAGCAGCTTTTGAAGTATCCAAATTAGACCCCTTTCAGGGAAAGACTGGGAGACAGGCATTTCTGCCAGCTCTCTCTGCCCTGGGCCCTGGGAGAAGAGCCATGGTGAGTGCTTGCACCTGTTAATAGCTTTGCTGGCTGTGGCCTTGTGGGTCTAATGGATGTAAGCCCTGTTGGCTTTCATAGCTAGGTGTTTTGGGGACCTGTCCCTTAGGTGGAGTCTTAAAAGTTGGGACTTTAAGTATGGGTTCCAAACTCTTCACTCCTCAAGGAGAAGCTGGGAGTTGGGGGTTTCCTCCAGTTGTATGGCACTGTGCTGAAGCCTTTCCTACCCATTTTGATGTGGCTATTTTCTCGTTTGCCCAGTGTGTAAGAGCTGCTTAGGTAGTTTTCAGATTTCTTTCAGAGGGAGTTGCTCCATGTTTCGGGGTCAGGGAGGGGGCCTCAGAACGCTTCTTTGTCACTCACCATCTTTCAAGATTGCCCTGATGATATTTACTTATTTTCCTTCTTTCAATACATGGGTAGGTGCATCCAGTGGAAGAACTTAATTCACATTCAGGGAGTCTGACTGAATATGAAGTCTGGGAGTCTGACATATGAAGCTTTATCTGGCCAGGCTCTGAAGGATTGGAAGGCAACTAGAAAGAGGTTTGGCATGGGTG
Organism: Phocoena sinus; assembly: GCF_008692025.1. NCBI lineage: Eukaryota > Metazoa > Chordata > Mammalia > Artiodactyla > Phocoenidae > Phocoena > Phocoena sinus. The sequence goes on from NC_045771.1 coordinate 89,595,270, forward strand.
ATAAATGCCAGTTTAGCAAACCCACTACAACTCATTGGTCAAAGAAAAAATTCATAATGTAAATTTAAAATTATTTAGAATTGAAGACTGAAACACTATGTATTCAAACTTGTGAGGTACAGTTAAAATTACACTCAGAAATTGATAGCTTAAATGTTTATATCAAAAATAAAGGATCAACATTAATGAGCTAAGATTCCAGCTTCAAAAAGTTAAGAATAAACCTAGCATATCATACCCAATGAAAAACAGCGGTTTAGAAATAAGAGCATAATTCAGTAATTATACATAGCAAATAAAGATATAATAGAGAAGATAAAAACCAAGAGTTGGTTCACAGCAATAAAATAGACTTCAGGCAAAATTATCTCATACAAAAAAGAAAAGATATAAGTAAACAATAATAGGAATGAAAAAGGAAATAAAACTACAAATATGCAGAGACTGTGATAATAAAAGGATATTATGAACAACTTTTTTGTCATGACGTTTGAAGACTTAGTCTAAATGATTACATTCTTAGAAAAATATAACACTTAAATTGACTCAAGAATAAATAGAAGAATGCATAGTCTTATGATCCTTAAATAAACTGAATCAGTAGGTAACATCATCTCTTAAAGAGAACACCAAGTTCAGAAGGTTTTATAGGTGACTTCCATCAAACTTTCAAACACTAGGTCATTCTGATTATAAGCAAACCCTTTCAGGGAACTTATTTCAACAGGAGCTGGATTTTTAATATGACTATTCCTATTTTTAAATGTTGGCAACTATTGAAACATTTTTGTCAGTGCAGGCAAAACAAAATATGTCTGTAGGCTGGTTTGAGCCCACAGTCTGCCAGTTTGCAACCCTTGATCTAAACTTTACAGAGCTGGTCCAAGTCATAGTGCAATTAACTCGAACAATTTAGGTCTAACATTAAGAAAACTTACTGATGGAATTAGGAGACACTGACAGAATTTCTATAGGTGGTTGTAGAAATAGTCTCTGAAGACTAAAAATCACAGATAACTGTAGTGTTCCTAATAAGACTGACATGCAGCCCTGCTTGAAGGCAGAAAGATGGACAGGATGACCTTTCTGGGTTGTCTCATGGATTTTCTAGCCTTTCTAACAAATCCAGTTTTCTTAACACTTTCCTTCTGTGTTACCATCTGACCCAATAATAAACACAGTGATTTGATGCTTCATGTAGACATTATGGCTTCAGAAAAAGAGCATTACAATATTTAGGTCTAATTTAGGGCCCATAATCTTCTACATTGTTCAATTATTTGCACTTATTTTATTAGGAGAGGTAATATAATGTAGTGATTAATAGCACAGACTTTAGGGCCAGACTATATTAGTTCAGATACTGGCTTTACCACTTCATACCTATGTGACCTCTCTGTATCTTAGTTTCCTCACCAGTAAAACAGGAATAAGACAGACAGAATCTCTATTCTCTTTTTAAAATATATTTTATTGAAGTATAATGGATTTACAATGTTTTGTTAACTTCTACTGTACAGCAAAGTGATTCAGTTATACACATATGTACATTCTTTTTCATATTCTTTTCCATTATGGTTTATCACAGGATATTGAATATAGTTCCCTGTGCTATACAGTAGGACCTTGTTGTTTATCCATTCTATGTATAATACTGGGTTGGCCAATAAGTTCGTTTGTTATGTTTTCCATAGCATCTTACGGAAAAACCCAAATGAACTTTTTGACTAGTCTAGTAGTTTGCATCTTCTAATCCCAGACTCCCAATCCCTCCCTCCCCACACCCCTCCCCCTTAGCAACCACAAGTCTGTTCTCCATGTCTGTGAGTCTGTTTCGTAGATCAGTTCATTTGTGTCATATTTTAGATTTCACGTATAAGTGATATCGTATGGTATTTGTCTTTCTGCCTCACTTCACTTAGTATGATAATCTCTAGGTCCATCCATGTTACTGCAAATGGCATTATTTCATTCTTTTTTATGGCTGAGTAATATTCCATTGTATATATGTACCACATCTTCTTTATCCATTCATCTGTTAATGGACATTTAGAGGATCCCTGTCTTAGAGCATTCACATTCTAGTTGTGGGAGACAATTTTTTTAAAAAGACATAATATATGTCAGCAGACTCTATTTCCATATCCTTGAATCTGGACTTGGTCATGTAATTTTGCTCGGCTAATGGAATGAGGCAGAAGTGATGGAACTCCACTTCCAAGCCTGGGCCTCAAGAGTCTGTCTGTTTCCACTTGCCTTCTTATACTTCTGTTACTTCCATGAAAGGGACATGCCCTGACTGGCTTGCTAATCACAGAGGGAGGATGAAAAGTTACGGGCATCTCAGCTAAATTCAGCCTAGATCATTTAACCCCTAACTGGCTATAGATGTGTGAGTAAACCCAGCTGAGACCAGCAGAACTTCCCAGGCAAGCCTGGCCTAGATTAGCCAACTCCCCAGCTGACTGGCAGATAAATGGGAATTAACAAAGGGTTTTTCATCTACTGAGTTTTCATCTACTGAGTTTTGGGTGTTCTGTTACACAGCAGTAGCTGACAGATAAAAATATTTATCAAGTTCTACTCCAGGTCCTTTTTTGTCCAAGACTCAATTTAAATAATATGTATTTAATTTAAATTTTAATGGAAATTTGATATAGTGTAATAAAAATATTAATAAAGTCTCAGTTTGTGTGAAGAATTTGAAATAGAGGAATATCTACATCTCCTCCACCACCCACCAATGAAATTTTGTCAAGTATTGTGTAACTTCAAGGTTGGCTGTTGGAGTGCATTGTAAACTGTGCCAGCTTGACAACAGAAGTGCTTGATATTCCTTGTGTGGATCAACCTTAAATTTTGTCTTCCATAATGTGAGGTCTGTATTGAATCCTTCATATAAAATGCAATTACCTTGGGCTGTCATTATCTCCATTTAACAGGTGAGGAAACTAAGGTGTAGAGAGAGGGGTTGAGATCACACAGTAAGTGACTACTGACTTCCAGGGTGATGGGCAATGCAGGAAGTTAGAAGAATCCTAATTGCCTAAAATCTTTTTTCTTTACCACAAGACGTAGTTGAGGAATGTACAGTCATTTAAAAATTTTTAACATCTTTATTGGAGAATAATTGCTTTACAGTGGTTGGGCAATGTACAGTCCTTACAGGAGGTTGAAGTCAGTTCTTCACTCAGGCTCAGAGGGGCAGCCCAGGTTTATGGGACATGTGCCTTCTGCTTTCTGTACTCAGTGTCTTGAATTTCTAGTGATTTATTACCTTGGCATTGCATATTCTCCGTGGCCCTTAATGTTTTCAACCCTACACTTAACATTTCTAGTAACACTATTGTTCTCTGACCCTGCGTCCATGCCTTTTAAGTGTTTCCTACCTTATCAATTCTCTTTGCTACTTTGCATTAAACTTTTTAAATTCCCCAGCTCTGTCTTCTTCAGTTCTTGGGAATAATGTTCTTACCTCTGCCCTTTGGCTCATACAAACCCGGCCTAAAAAGGAAATGGGTCATTCCTACCCTGTCACTACTTTCTTGGCTTTGCAATAAATTTCTGTCCCTTTGTTTCCCTCTAGTGGGCTCCTGAATTATTGCAGTTATACGATGTGCTTAACCCTCTATGCTGGAAGGAGTTGTTGAGACCAGCAGTTTTAAAGGATGTGGTTCATGATTGCATTTCATCTCTGACTGGATTCAACCTCCGTCATGATACTAAATTAGGTGCTTAAAGAATGTACGGTCAAAAAAATAAATAATTAAAAGTAAAAATAGGGGACTTCCCTCATGGTCCAGTGATAAAGAATACGCCTTCCAATGCAGGGGACACACGTTCGATCCCTGGTCGGGGAACTAAGATCCCACATGCCACTCGGCCAAAAAAAAAAATAAATAAATATATGAAAAAAGTATAAAAAAATTAAAAATTAAAAGTACTTTTTAGGCAATTGAAAAAAAAGCATTGGCAGTATTGGTAATCAATCTTAGATTACTTAACCTCTCTGAAAAACAATTATGTATAAAATAAAGATAATTTCCTACCTTATATTTCTTGTAAGAATTAAATGAGGTGATGCACTTGAAATATATACATTGTACATAATAAGCACTCAATAAATGTCATTTCAAAGTGATAGAAAAAGAATGTATGGTCATTTAAGTGAAAGATTTGAAGCAAATTAATGAAAATTACTTTAGAGAACCAAAGGAAAGGTCTACTCTAATGTTCTGACCTCCAGTTTATACAGTATCTCTTCTAACAGATACTTTTCCTCTCAGTGTTGATGAGAAGTCAACAAATAAGTCAGTCAACAGACATTTACTGCACACTCAAGTGTGCAGTAAGTACCGCACACTCTTCTAGATACTAGGATCCAGCTGGAAGAAAATGTCCTCCACTGTATTTCAAAAACAATTCTGCTATTATCATTATCAAAAACAAAATAAACACACAAGAAAACAACTTGCATGACTTACGTGGGGAGGAAAAGTTCGTGTTGTCCTTTCTAATCTCAAGTGAATCTACGCTGCTTTTATAGTGCTGGCTTGGTTAATTGTAATGAGATCAGATACGTCATAGATAATGAGATAAATAAGACGAGATTTATGGTAAACCCAGTTGTCTGTAACAAATGTACAATGAGTAAATTCAATTTTCTACAGCAACAAGTAAAACAAGTGTCACAGTAGTCTCTAGGTTAAGGGTTATGTATCAGTAAATCATCGCAGCTACAATAGAATTTCACAAGAACGCTTGTGGCAAACAACCCAATTTTATGATTTGGCTTCAAAGGGCCTTCATTCCAGCTTGACTAAGATTCACATTTTTTGGTATCTTCAAGACTAACTCTGGGCTTGTATTCTCAAAGTGTTTGAGATAATAATAGTATTTTCATCTTCTTGAAGTTCCTTAACCCTTTTTGAAACATGTAGCCTCTGATTTCAACTATAATCTTACATTGAATCAAGTCTCCTAAGTTTATAATTTTCTGTTTTTACACAGACATAACGCTGATGGCCAAGGTTGCTAAGCTAAAGGAGCTTACATCCTTGCAGGGGAGAGAGCTGATGAGCATGTAGCTAAATCCGTCAGTCCAGGGGGGCAGTGCCTCCATCAAATCAGCTTTTCTCTCCCTAGATCCTTTGGCTTCCAAGGAGAATATTCAAAGTACCACTCTATTTAACACCTGCTGTGGTACAGGCAACAGCTGTTATTTCTTACAGGCATCTACTGACCCTGGCTGGCTTTCTTAGCACAAGTTCGTGTGCCCGACGCACAGTGAGGCCAAACAAATCAAAACGTTGGAGTTTGGAGCAGAGAAACATTTATTGCAGGACAACGCAGGAGGTGGGTGGCTCATGCCCTAAAAAGCCCCGAGCTCCCCGAAGGGTTTCGGCAAAGCATTATTTAAAAAAATAAATTTATTTATTTTGTTTATTTATTTTTGGCTGCGTTGGGTCTTTGTTGCTGCGTGCGGACATTCTCTAGTTGCGGCGAGCGGGGGCTGCTCTTCATTGCGGTGCGCAGGCTTCTCATTGCGGTGGCTTCTCTTGTTGTGGAGCATGGGCTCTAGGCGCGTGGGCTTCAGTAGTTGTGGCTCACGGGCTTAGTTGCTCTGTGGCATGTGGGTTCTTCTTGGACCAGGGCTCAAACCTGTGTCCCTTGCATTGGCAGACGAATTCTCAACCACTGCACCACTAGGGAAGCCCTATAGCATTTTTTTTTTTTTTGCGGTACGCGGGTCTCTCACTGCTGTGGTCCCTCCCGCTGTGGAGCACAGGCTCCGGACGCCAGCGGCCATGGCTCACGAGCCCAGCCGCTCCTGCGGCATGTGGGATCTTCCCGCACCGGGGCACGAACCCGGGTCCCCTGCATCAGCAGGCGGACTCTCAACCACTGCGCCACCAGGGAAGCCCCCTATAGCATTTTTAAAAGTCAAGTGGGGGGGGGGCGGGTCACAGGGTATGTGATCAGCTCATGCACAATTCTGTGATTGGGTGATGGTGAGGGAACAGGGTGGTATCACAGGGGTTAACATTATCAGTCTTTAGGCTCCAGGAGGCCTGGGGCTATGTGCTCATTGTCATAGATAGTTAACATCTTCTATTTGGTGGGGGTTTTTCACGTCTGTGATGGGTACTTTAGAGAGGAACCAAGCAGAGGATATGGGGGAAGGCCTGTCCTGGGAAGGCCCCATAGGGTCCTGCTCGGTTACAGCTTCACCTGGCCCTGGGTCCTGGAGGGACTGGAAATCTGATGACCAGTGCTCCTGGGGAGGCCACTTCCTCAGGCCGTGCCCAAGGGCGTGTAGCCTCCACCTACAAGCTCAGCGTCTAGCATCCTTTCTAGACGGTCAGCACCTTGCAGTGAGCTTCCCTTTGTCCATCTGGGAGTGAGGAGTGGTCCCAGGACATGCTGGACACTCACTCTTCATTTCCTTCTCTCAAGACCCCTCCCTTGAAGGCTAACACCATGGGGCAGATCCAGGTTTTGTGGGGTCTGAAGCTTACATAATTGTGTGTGTGTGTGTGTGTGTGTGCGCGTGTGTGCGCGCGCGCGCACAAAATCTTTAAGGAAAGTAATGCAGTTAGGCATAAAAATTAGATATGAATATTTAGAATGAGAAAGAAGTCATAGCAAATTTTTTAAAACTTACGCTAACAAATACCAGAAAGGCACAAAACCCCAGCAAAATACGCTTATTACCTACCCAATATACCCTATATTTTTTTCTGTATTTGTGACTGCGTAGCCTTTGAGCACATCTCCACGTGTAAAAGGTTTTACAGTATCGTTTTGTAAGAGAGGACAGAAGGGTGGTGCTAGGGATTGAATGTGTGTTCGTTCCCCCTCCCCACCCTACACAGTTCAGATGCTGAAGCCTGACCATCATTGCCTTGGTATTTGGAGGTGGGACCTTTGGAGATGATTAGGTCATGAAGGCAGAGCCATCAACATCGAGACAAAACCCTCCACCAACAAAAGGATTATGACTTGCTAAAGGCTCAGATGGTAGTTATAAGGTTTCAACAATAAAGTCGTTTTTAATTAAGTTACATACATTGTTTTTTTAGACATAACGCTATTGCACACTTAATGGACTACAGTATAGTGTAAACAACTTTTATATGCACTAGGAAACCAAAACATTCATGTGACTTGCTTTATTTGATACTCGTTTTATTGCGGTGGTCTGGAACAGAACCTGCAGTCTCTGAGGTCTGCGTGTCCTAGGGTCCCTCCCAGGGCCTGTTGGGGGTCCATGCAGGTGAGGGACCAGAAGCTCAAGATTCATTTATTTGATTCACAGTAAATACTCCCCCGCTCTTTCCTATTTTTTTTTTTAAATTTATTTTATTTTTGGCTGCGTTGGGTCTTTGTTGCTGCGCGTGGGCTTTCTCTAGTTGCGGAGAGCGGGGACTACTCTTCGTTGTGGTGCGTGGGCTTCTCATTGTGGTGTCTTGTTCTGGAGCTTGGGCTCTAGGTGGGTGGGCTTCAGTAGTTGTGACTCGAGGGCTCTAGAGCGCAGGCTCAGTAGTTGTGGCACACGGGCTTAGTTGCTCCGCTGCATGTGGGATCTTCCCGGAACAGGGCTTGAACCCGTGTTTCCTGCATTGGCAGGCAGATTCTTAACCACTGCACCACCAGGGAAGCCCTTCCCTTCCCTATTAATAGGAACACTTTCTCAGGCTAGAAAGCTTCTTCATCATCTCTTTAATATGGGAAATATTTCTCCCTTCCCATCTCATTTACATCTTCTTACATCTGCTTCTCAACCCTAGCAATGAGCTTCCCACCATCTCTCTACTGCCACCACCTCTGCTAAGGCCATCAGCAAACTTGGAATCCCAACAACTCTTTCAGTCTGTTTCACTGGGCCTCCCTACGGCATTGTTGCATTTTCCCTCCTAGAAACAGCTCCTTTGGCTTCTGTGACATAACCCCTGCCCCTCACCATACTCTGATTTCCTCTTCCAACCCTCTGGTGTTTCTGTCTCCCTAAATGTTGGCCTTCCTCCAGGTTCCAGCCTGAGAAATGGAATATTTCCTGCCATATCAGTAAACAAAGGAGGTCACAGTCATCAGTGGTGCAGCCCTCCAACCGTGAGCCCTGAGGGAACTCAGGAAAGAAAGAATACCTGCCATCTAGCAGCCATTACACTGCAGCCACTCCCCATGGTGAGCCCTGAGGAAACTCAGGATATGAAAATACAGGATACTGGCCCCAGATAGCCGAGGTGCCTATCAAAGGAATGATTTCAGTGAGCCAGACTCTTGCATCTTCCCCCACACACAAAAGCGCTACATTCCCTTAACTTGGGATTTCTGGTTTCCTTTAATTTACAATAATCCTTTGATGTTCCCAACTACCTGCCCTTTGCTGCAAAACGTCTATGTAACCTGGCTCCCCTCCAATGCCTCCTCAGAGCAGTTCGCTCAGGGTTACTTGAGATGCTGCCTTCCGGGCTTGAAGTCCTAAAAATGCCCACCAAATAAAACATAACTCTCAACTTTTAGTTTGTGGATAATTTTTTAAGTCCACAAGCCTTTCCCAGCTTCTCAGTCTACACACAACCTGGAGTGACGGCATCCACTCCATGGCAGTGGCTGATACCCCTGTGCTCTGGCTCCCAACTCAAGATCTTCAGCCTAGACCTTTGTAACCACCCATTAGACTGTGGACTGGAGGCAGGGACCATATATTATTCATGTTTGCATCCCCCGTACCTAGCAGGTGCCTAATACGTGTCTGAATGAATGAATAAATTAGTGAATGCTTGCTAGTGAGACCAGGTTACGTATTATTAAGTTGGAATGCTCAACCATGTATGAAGTACTTTATACAGAGTAGAAAATACAGCGGTTCCTGCTAGAGTGGCTTTTAGTCACCCCATTTAACTATTCATCAGAGACGGGACGTCTCACATGTGAGAAAAACGAAAACAAAACAAATAAAAAGCACAACAGACAACTCCATTTCACATGGAGATCAGAATAAACACTGCAGATTTTCATTAGAAACTCTTTGAACCCACCCTCTGGCATCTTCTGTTCTGGGTGGTTCTGAAAAACAATTTGCTTTAGCGGTTTGGTGAATAAAGGCCAAGAAATGTAGAATCGCTTTAAACATTTTTTCTATTCTTTCAGTTACAGTTGATGGCAGCTTCAAATTTTCTTAGACTGACATATATAAAATTGGATGGTATTTCTTTGTTGTGCAACTAATAAACTCTTTCATCTGTTTTGAATATATTTTCCCCTTGAAGTCTGAATACGTGCCTAGGCTCTGTCTAAACACAAATTGTTTGAACAAAGATCTAATTTAAGAAATCATTGTCCCTGGATGGCACTAAAATCTCATTTGTTTGAATTTCTTCACTTTTCTTTTCCCAAACAATTGTTTAGTACAAAAAAAAATCGGGAATTTAATTGAATGAATGCAGTATCATTTAAGTAATAACATTCTCTTAGGCTGTATAATAGATCAACTAGACTTCTACTCTGCTGCTAATATTTTCAGCTCAGTCAGTATTCTGCTTCCAGTTTTGTTACTGGCTAAGCAAGAAGTCAGGTGGTATCCAGTCACACCCCGCACTTTTTAAAGTGAAACTGGGAAATCTGAAATTCCTGGAGGAAGTTGGTAGCAGCATGAGTTGCCTTTCTTGGAGGTTAGGAGAAACATCAGAAGTGAAGAGAGAGGGTGTCGGGTGGAGAAATAGTGATGCCCAGAGAGAGGGCAGAGTTCTACAGGCTGCAGGAATGAGCAAGGAGCCTGGGAGTCCCTGCCAGAGGAGCGAGTTCCTTTAACATTGGAGCACAGTTCTCGGGGTGTGGTCCCCAACCAGCAGCAGGGGCGCCTGGGAGCTCGTTAGAAATGCAGATTCTAGGCCCTTACCCCAGGCCATCAGAAACTCTGGGGTCAGGGCCCAGCCATCTGGGTTTTAACAAGCCCCCCATGATTCGGAAACACACTCAGGTTTGACACCTGCTTTAGAGGGAGGTGGAACACCGCTGTGCTCGTGAAAATGTTCTATTAAGAACATCATTACTGACATTTTTCTTTAATGTATTTTAGGCAATACTGCACAGGCGATATATTTTCTAAAGCAAACCAATTTATCTGGCTTGTTTTTCTCATGGTTCGTATGGGGAGACAAGTGACATCGTCTACCATGATTGGGTGCTAAATAGGATACATTTTAAGGATGGGTGTAGAGGGAACATTCTCAAGTCTCAGTATGGTTCATTAGCCAGAGAAACATGATAGGCTGTCTTCTTGCTAAAATGATACAAGTCATTATCAAATTTTCACATCACTTGTATATAGATAGTATTTTCATTCAATTGGCATTGCAAACAAAAAAAAATCAAATTTTGGGTAGTATATAATTTTATTTTATCGTTTGCCATTAACTGAGCTAAACTTATTTTTATTTTAACTTTCCTTTTATTTTTTTCAAGCTTTTCCTTCTGTGTTCGTGCTTGGGGTGTTAATAGCATGTCAAACTAATTGCACTTCTCATGGTCTAATTCTATTCACTGTCATTTTTGGCAGTAAAATTCTGAGCTTGGCATGCTCTCACACTGACACTGGCTTACTAAATTAGCTGAGCGCAGAATCTCAGAATGCTAGAATAAATCCAGGCAGAAAAAAAATCCAAAAATATCATCAAGGTTCATATAGGACATTTAAGAATTCTGGTCGGCTTACGTGTCCACTGCAGGGAAAGCTTGTTGTGTTGATCTCACCCTTGCCACTCTGGTTTTATTGATGATGTTTGCTTTCAGTGTGTATGTTAATGTATTAGTGAAGGGCTCAGTGGGCTGCACACGACATGACAGAAAGCCAACTCAAACTGATTTCAGCAAAGGGAGGCTATATTGCCTCTCATAACTGAAAAGACCAGGAAGGAGCTGGCTTCAGGCATGGCTGGCTCCAGGGGCTCAAATGGTGTTGTGTCAGGCAGTCTCTGAAGTGGTTCCCAGTGGTTCTTGCCTCCTGGTATCCTTGCCCTGTGTAATCCCCTTCTCTTGAGTGTGAGGTTGGACCTGGAGACTTGCTTCTAACAAATAGAATACGCCAAGAGTGACGGGATGCCATTTCCCAGATTGGGGCACAAAAGGGCTGACTTCTGTCTTGTTTGCTGTTGGTCACTCGTGCTTTCCCAGAGTGCTCCCACCGGGGCAATCAAGCTGCTGTGTTATGAGTAGCACCGTGGGGAGGCCCAGGTGGCAAGAAGTGGATGTTTCCAGCCCTCGGCTAGCAAGAACCTGAGGCCTGCCAACGGCTGTGTGAATGAGCTTGGAAGTAGGTCCTCTGAGACCGGTGGACGGCCATGTAAGTGGAGCCCTTCCCCCAGGGGGGCCTTGAGAAGACTGTAGTCCTGGTCAATATCTTGACTGCAGCCTTGTGAGATCCTGAGTCAGAACCACCCAGCTAAGCACCCCTGCATTCCTGACCCCCAGCTACTGTGAGATGATACATGTGTGTCGGGGTAATTGTTACATAGCAATAGATAACAAGTACAGATGTCACTCACCCTAGGATTCTCTCTCCAACCCCAAGCAATGCTTTCCTCTGGGAGTGAGGCCTTTGTTACCAAGCAGACCTTCCTCATGAGGTGGCAGAATGGCAGCTGGTAGCTCCAGGCTCATAACCCAGCTCCCTCAAAGGGTAAGTGACTTTCTCCGTTGCAACGGATAAAGGAAAATCCCTGGGATTCAGTCTCATGAAACTGACTTAAGTCACTTCTTGCTGGAGCATTTAGCATTCACGTTTCTTACGCTGCTCCCTCTGGTGTTTTGGAAATAACTGAATAGTAGTTGTACCTGGAGGGTTCAGCTCCCCGTTTTTAGCCTCTCTGAGTTCTAACTTAGGCCAAAGTGACCCTAGAGTTCTGTCGGCTTGTTCTTGGCCATAGGTGAACCTTGGCTAAAGTCTAGGTGGTGGGACAGAGTGGGCCCGGATGACTGAGATGAGGCAGTGGTCAGTGTCTCCCCAAGATGTCAGGTTATTTATTGACTGTGATCTATGAATAGTCATGATATGACTGTTAAGGTGGGCATAGTTTTCATCTTCTGTCTTCATGACCGGCTGTTGATTAGTTGATAGCAGCCTCCTGGGCCCATTGATTGGTTCTACTCCAGAAATCATACCACATAGGCATGTGCCACGTGTTGAGAGTGTCTGTTCTAGGAGTTCTCTTCCCAGTGTCCTCACTGCTGGGCCACTCTCCAGCTTGGCCTGTCTCTGGCCACCCTCCAGCTGGGAGTGGTAGGATGTCACAGGCAAGGGCCAGGGCTTTACATTTAGAGACCTGGGCTTGAGTCCTGGCTTGACTTTTTACAAGCTGTGCAGACTTGACCTCTCTGAGCTGTAGTTTCTAAAATGGGGATTTTAGTACCTGCCTCCTAATATAACTATTAAGTGGCACAAAACTTACTCTATTGTGAGTGTGTGTGCATGTGTGTGTGTGTGTGTGTGTGTGTGTGTAGTCAGTCCCTGGAACATAGTAAATGCCTCATAAATCATCCACAGAAATATTGTTTCAGTGTTCTTCAAATGCAGAAACCAAATCTGAACTTGGCACTTCATATAATAATCTAATTAATCAGCTCACCCTCTTCTGAACTCTTCTATTAGTATAGCTTAGTCTGCAATACAGACTTTGAGGTGGGGGGGTTGCCACATCATGCCATTGACTCAAATTGATCTTATAATGAACAAAAACCCTCCCACTTCTGTGTTACATGAACTGCTGATAAACCACATCCTTACTATTCTGAACTCAGCCATTGAACACTGATGCCTCTAACATTCTGCTTTGTCATTTGTGGACGCATCCATGTTATCTGTCCAGTGTTTTTAAATCTTTTTCTTTGTCACTGTGTTGATGAGTTTGTCCACTGGGTGAGCAGGCCATCCATCCTGTCCCCCAAGATGTTGAGAGAGCCCATTCTACATCCCCTTTGGCTGGTTAATCAACCTGAACTCTTGGTTTCTTTAGCTGGCTGTGGGTGCTCCTAATTTTTCTAATTGTCAACCCACGTGGCTTCATATAGTCCACCTGGGGGCCATAAAAGCCTTTTTCAAGTACTTTCTTAAAATTCATAGTCTGTGTGTGATCTATACATTATTATAGCTTTATCAAAAAAGAAAATGAAAGGCTTTGTTACTTCCATATCATCAGCTGTATCTCTGTCAGGCAGAAGCCCCAAGAGGCAGGTTCCTTTATAACTTGTAAATTACACCACTGCTAACGTGTAAGAGTTCCGGCTATTCCATATTTTTGCCAACACTTGATATTACCAGAAGTAACTTCGTCAATTTTCTGAGGGTTAAGTGGTATCTTACGGTTTTTATAATTAGAAACCCCCAGTTACTACTGAGATTGAGCATGCTTCCATGTTTATTGACAGTTTGGGTTATGGTTTTCTTTGCCAGTTTGTACTATTTGATCATTTTTCTGAACTTTGATTTTTTTAAATTTAATAATATATCTCAGACCTTTCTATACACGTGCATGTGTAGAGTGTGTCAACAAAAAATCAAGCTAAGAAGTCACGCTAAGAAGAAAGAAAAGAGAATTTTATTTGAGCCAAACTGAGGATTACAACCCAGGAAGCAGATTCTCAGAAGCTCTGAGAACTGCTCTATTGATCAGGAGTTAGAGATGCAGTTTTATACATTTTTGAGACAAAGAATTTATGTGTCATATTGACAGGTTAGCACTGTGCACACAGGTCCTCAAAGATTTTTTTTTTTTAGTCAGTTATGTATGTGTAGATCAAAGCTTTAGTCAATGCGACTCCTTGTATGAGATGAAAAAGAAATATTAATCTTAGAATTACAATGCTGGCATCTGAAGAAAGGGACCAATTTTTCTCAAAGGTTGACTTCATCCTCCTGCTTTGAGGAGGTCTGGTTAATGTATAATGTAGATGTATTATACATTGCACGTTGGGAAAGGCCTACCACAAAGGGCATATGTCATTTATTCTTTTCTTTCTCTCTTGGTTTTATTGTCCTACCATAGAAAAATTTATGATTTTTCCTCATCATCTTCCCCCTTTTGATCATAAATCTTTTCACAGAAAGCATTAGGTGATCAACTATTTGGTCCCTCGATGCTGGGGTGGTTGCTTACCTGCCCCAGATCATGTCCCTCAGTGCTGGGCCTTGATAGCCCAATTCTTTCTTTCCGTTTTGGAGGTTATGTTAGTAGAATGCTTGGCAAGGACTTAGAGTCAATTCTACGTGTCCAGTTGTATCTTATATGTGCATTGTGCATGTCTAGTACCTGGTACAGAATTATAGATGTGATCAGCAGTTTCAATTCATTTAAGCATTATATATATTATAGTAAGTTAATCAAATGCAGTAAACAAGCATATAAATATATTGATGGAGAAAAATTTTATAGATTATACATTTGATCAATCATCTCAGTTTGTTGTACAGTCATTGTACGTGTGCTTTTGGCAGTAGACTTAAAGCAAGCAGTGATAAATGTCATGAGTAATTGATAGCCAGGAAATGGATGACAACACATATTATACACATATTATGAAAATAACAATTGTCTGTAAAGCAGAGAGGAAAGAGTTGCCTAGTCCTGAGGGGAGCCAACTAAACAGGTCATTTAAAAGGGCAGTCTTTTTACATCTTGTAACCATTTTACTTTTTGGAAAATTTTTTCCAGGCATGTCTAAACCTCTCCAGAGGTTTTGACAGAAGTGTAACAAGTAGTGTGAGCAGTGGTACAAAGTAGTGTGGCCAGTAGAAAAATCTAAGGCAATTCTGTCATCTAATACTACTTGGGCTAAGGAATTTAGGGATTTCTGCTGTGCTGCAGTGCTTTTTTGTGGTTTCTTCAGCCATTTGACCAATGGTGGCTGATAGATTTCTAAGCATATCCCTGTTTACATATACTCCTACGCTAGGAACCAAGATTCCCCAAAGACTTTGCCACCGGGTATTTTGGTATCTTGCTAGCATGGATCTCTTGACCCTTTAATGGGGAGAAAACGGAGGTCCATCTGTCTCTTGGTATATAGACAGTGGGGTAACATAATGTACCAATAGCATAAACCTTCTACTTGCCAGCTATTTAGACATTTATGTGCCCATCCTTGGGAAAGTGGGTTAGTTCCAACACCACATACGAAGACAAAACCTCGGGTAGCACAAGTGATTCCTCCCAGAGTGCTTTCATTCGTAGCTTCCTTAATGGGAAGTTTTGTTAACATAGTATTAAACCATGGGTATTTCTTTTGCAGGCTTTCCAAAAGCTATCTGTATGATATTTGAGGGGTTGCTGGCATAAGTGACTTAATTTTTAAAATTTAATACATCTGTTAATCAAGTAAGGGACAGAGCGAGGGGGTTCGAGGGTAAGTTGTGTCTGGTCTCTAAGAATCGAGGGTAGTGTCAGACAAGGGGTGGATATACTAATATGTTGGAAATTTGAACCTGAAAGGTTAGGCCAGAGGGAGGTTGATCTGAGTAAGTGGTAACATTAGGAACATCTGAAAAGTCAGTGACAGGAATTACAGGGGGTTTAAATTGGCCTCGTATTGACCAAGGAATTTGGTGACATATCCAACAATCAGTTAAAATGCCCCCAGCAGCTGTACTTTGTGATAGTTTTACTAAAGAGTTTTCTTTCCATCCTAAATATTGGCACAAAATCATAACTAGAAATAGAGCAATAACTTTCAATTTTGATAGACAGACATTTTGATAGATAGTTTGAACTAGTAAGATAAGTCTTACAGGCCTGGCCTCAACTCTTGGGTTAGCTGTCTAGCACTGCTGCCATCTTCTTCTCAACGTGGCTTGGTGGGGCCTTTCTTAGTTAGTGGAAGCCGGGTGTCAGAAATAGAAGTTGCAGTCCATTCATGAGGGGAGGCCTTTTTGAGGTGAGAAATGTGAATCCAAGAGCTTACTCCTTTAAGTTTTGCAACACAGGGATTTGTTAATAATACCTGATATAGTCCTTTCCAACGTGGTTGTAAACAGCCCTTTATTTTGTCTTTCCCAATGGACAAAATCTCCAGGTTGTAACTCGTGGTCCTTAAGGTCTTTTTCTCCTGGGAGCTCACTGTGGAAGGAATCAGTTACTAATTTTTCATTGTCTTTAAGCGCTTTGATGAGTCCCTGACAGTAATGTAGGATATCACCTTTAAGAATTGTTGGTTCGTACATTCCTTCATCTAGGTGCATAGGTCACCCAGTAATTATTTCAAAAGGAGACAATTAATGTTTACTGAAGGAGGTAGACCTAAGGTTGAGCAGTACCAAGGGCAGAGATTTTGGCCATGGAAGATTAAAAGCCTGTGAAAATTTAGCCAGTTGTGTTTTTTTTTTATTTTGTTTTGCGGTGCGCGGGCCTCTCACCGTTGTGGCCTCTCCTGTTGCAGAGCACAGGCTCCGGACGCGCAGGCTCAGCGGCCATGGCTCAGGGACCCAGCCGCTCCGTGGCATGTGGGATCTTCCCAGACCGGGGCACGAACCCGTGTCCCCTGCATCGGCAGGCGGACTCGCAACCACTGCGCCACCAGGGAGGCCCTGCGGTTTTTAAAAAATTAATTAATTATTTATGTTTGGCTGCATTGGGTCTTCGCTGTTGTGCGTGGGCTTTCTCTAGTTGCGGCGAAAGGGGGCTACTCTTCGTTGCAGTGCGCGGGCTTCTCATGCAGTGGCTTCTCTTGTTGCGGAGCATGGGCTCTAGGTGCCTGGGCTTCAGTAGTTGCAGCACACGGGCTCAGTAGTTGTGGCTCACGGGCTCTAGAGCACAGGCTCAGTAGTTGTGGCACATGGGCTTAGCCCCGTGGCATGTGGGGTCTTCCCAGACCAGGGCTCGAACCCGTGTCCCCTACATTGGCAGGCGGATTCTTAACCACTGCGCCACCAGGGAAGTCCCCCAGCTGTGTTTTAATTGTGCTATTGGTCCTTCCTATAATCCTGAGGGTTGAGGGGAATAGGAACAGTGAAAATGCTGCATTACTGGCCGAATCTTTCAAGTGGATTTAATGACCTGTCCAGTAAAATAGGTACCCTGGTCACTATGCAACTCAAAGGAATTCCTCAAACTGTAATTATTCTTTCCAGTAGTAATTTGCCTACTGTTAAGGTCATTGATCTTCTGCAAGGAAATGCTTCCACCCAGTGTGAAAACAGGCATAGCATTCCCAGGATGTATTTGTAGCCTTGAGAGGAAGGCACCTGGATAAAGTCCAGTTGCCACACTTCAAAGGGTCCCTTCGGGAGGGGAAAGTGGCCTTGAGAGCCATGAAGGGGTTTACCAGGATTATATTTGGGGTAGATAAAACATCGGTGATAAATCTTATGAGCTATAGTGGGAGAGGATTTCCAGATACATTGTTTTCCCCATAGTACCATTTTTTCCAGGGGCTCTAGGAATGTACCTGTTGCAGTTACGGTAATTGAGTACTTAAGGTACCGTAAGCCTCGTATTTGGTCTGAACCATATTTGTGAGATGGGATCCAAAAAATCCCCCTTTTTTCTTCCAGGCCTGCTCTTCGTTTTCTGAAGCTGATTCTTGTGCCTACAAAGGAAATTTCTTGACAGTTTCATCAGCGTTTATGGTTGAGCAGAGGATATTCTCAATATTGGGAGGGAAGAAGACTTAAGGCAGCTCATTTAGCTTCAGCATTCCCTTTGGCTTCTGTTTAATCAGATTTGGAATGTCCGTGTATTTTAATGATGTCCAGCTGTTTGGACAATTGAATGGAGTCTAATAGTTTTGAGATTAGCTGTCCATTCTTTATTGGCTGGCCAGAAGAGATAGGAAATCTTCTCTGTTTCCATAGCATTCCAAAAACATGAGCCACTCAGAAGGCATAGTGGCTATCAGTATAAATATTGGCTCTTTGATCCTTGGCTAATTGACGAGCCCTAATCCAGGCAATCACTTCAGCTTGTTGGGCTGATTTGGTGTCTGGTAAATAAGAACTTTCAATTACTTCTACTATAGATGTTACTGCATATAGAACAGATAATGTCCCTGTTCATCCTTTAAAGAGGATCCATCTGTAAACCAAATTAAATCAGGATTATCAATGGGAACTTCTTGTAAATCAGTCCTAGGAGTGAGAAGATAGCATGATGCAGTCATGCTTTTTGTCATCTTGAGGTGCTGGAAGCAGAGTTTCGGGGTTAAGACTCTTAACATCCAGCCAAAGTAATATTGGGTGAAAAAGAGTAACAGTACTTCGTAAGAGGCCAGGTGACTCATAGAAGAGTGTTGAGTATGATGAGAATTTGAGAGATTCAACTGAGTGAGGAGCATAAATAGTCAGAGGGGACTTCATTCCCAGTTCTTCAGTAGCTTTGCATAAGAGAGTGTCACTGAAACAAACCGCATACAAGGTGGGAACCCTCTTGCCACCGAATCTAGCTGCTGACCGTAATATCCAGTGGGTCAGTGCTGGTCACCATGCCTCTGAGTTAATATACCCAGGCTGTTTCCTCTATCTTCATTTACAAAGAGGAAAATTGGTAATTTATAGTTAGGATGGCCTAATGCTGAAGCCTAGGATAATGCAGTTCTAAAGCATTTATAACCTTTCTCCTTCTGTCGTCTATTCAGTTGGGTCTGGCTGGTCAGACTTAAGTAATGCATAGAGAGGTTGGGCAGTGCAGGAAAAACTAGGTACTCAATTCCCGCAATATCTGGTTAGACCTCTTCGTTGTTTTTTTGTTTTGGGGAGTGAGAAAGCTAGGATTCCCTTAATTCTTTCAGAATCAACCAATAATCCTTCCTTAGATATTAAATGACCAGATTATCTCACAGCTGGTAAGCAGAACTATAGTTTGGTTTTGGACACCTTATGCCCTTTAGAAGCTAATTGTTGCAGTAGATGGATAGTGTCTCTTTGGCAGTGCTGTTCAGTTCTAGGACACAAAAGTAAACCATCTATGTATTGAATTAAAGCAAAGCCGTTAGGAAAGTGTACATCAGCGAAATCAGCTTTAAGTATTTGAGAAAAATAAGTAGGGCTTTCAGTATAGCCTTGTGGCATAACCACCCAGGTGTACTGACGATCAACCCATGTAAAGGTGAAGAGGTACTGGCTTTCTTTTTCTACTGGAATACTAAAGAAAGCACTACATAGGTCTGTTACTGAGAAATAACAGGTGTCTGCTGGAATGGCTGAGAGCAGAGTGTGGGGATTAGAAGGAACCCACAGGGTGGCGAAGAATCCCAATATGATTTATAGCTCCCAGGTCCTGAACAAACCTGCAGTCTTTTCATTTGTCTTTCTTACCAGTAAAATGGGAGTATTACAGGAACTGGTACAAGGAATTATAAATCCTTTCTTAAGGAATTCCTGAATATTAGGTCTTACTCCATTTAATGTCTCTGGTCTGAGTGGATGTTGTCGGATACTGGATAGAGGCTGGGAATTATCAGTAGTTACTTTAACAGGAGGAGCCATTTTAAGTTTCCCAGTATCTGAGGAAGAAGATGATCACAGTTTCTCAGGCACTTGTAATAGTAAATCATTATTTTACTCTTGATTTGTTTGAATTTTTGTTTTCATAACCATTTTTTTTCAGCATTTATGTTCCAATCTGCAGCTATATCTTCTAAATCTAAAATCATTTCACCTTTAGGTGAAAAGGCAGTATGGACGTTATATGCCTCTAAAAGTTCTCGTCCTATCAGATGAGTTAGAGCACATTTTATGGAAAAGGAATACATGTCTTCCTGTGATAGTTCCTAGCTGAAAAGTTACTGGCTCTGATTTAAAAAAACTGCATAGTATATTTGCCTTTCTATCTCACTTCACTTAGTATGATCATCTCTAGGTCCATCCATGTTGCTGCAAATGACATTATTTCATTCTTTTCTGTGGCTGAGTAATATTTCATTGTATATATGTGCCACATCTTCTTTATCCATTTCTCTGTCAGTGGACATTTATGACATTTGGAGAAAGACAAGTATCATATGATATCACTTATATGTGGAATCTAAAAACATGATACAAATGAACTTATTTACAGAACAGAAATAGACTCACAGACATAGAAAACAAACTTACGGTACCCAAGGGGAAACGAGGGGGGAGGGATAAATTAGGAATTTGGGATTAACAGATATACACTACTATATATTTAATAGATAAACAACAAGGACCTACTGTATAGCACAGGGAACTATATTCAATATCTTGTAATAACCTATAATGGAAAAGAATCTGAAAAAGAATATATATATGTATATGTATAACCAAATCACTTTGCTGTACACTTTTAACATTGTAAATTAACTATACGTCAATAAAAATAAATGTTCTTTAAATCATCTGTAGAAAAAAACTGCATAAGAAAATTTGAAACACCTGCCATTTGAATTGATTGTTTATTCTGAGGCACAGGGCAGTGAAGAAGGGTAAGGTTAAGAACAGACAATGTAGCCCCCTTGTCTACAGGGTCTTAGTAGTTTCCCCTCCAATTATCTCAATTTCCCCTAAGGTATTTGTGAGGAGGAGGGAAAATGCCATCTTGTAATCCTTGGAGCAACCCATCCGTTTGTAATTTTACCTTGTTCTAAGTCTCGCTTGAATTTGTGGCAATCTCTTTTAAAATGTCCAGATTTTTTTGGCTTCCTTGGTGGCACAGTGGTTGAGAATCTGCCTGCTAATGCAAGGGACACGGTTTCGAGCCCTGGTCCACGAAGATCCCACATGCCGCGGAGCAACTAAGCCCGTGCGCCACAACTACTGAGCCTGCGCTCTAGAGCCCACGAGCCACAACTACTGAGCCTGCGTGCCACAACTACTGAGCCCACGTGCCTAGAGCCCAAGCTCCACAACAAGAGAAGCCACCGCAATGAGAAGCCTGCGCACCGCAACGAAGAGTAGCCCCCGCAACTAGAGAAAGCCTGCGCAAATCAACAAAGACCCAACGCAGCCAAAAATAAATAAATAAATATATATTTTTTAAAAAGTCCAGATTTTTTGCAATAAAAACAGGTGCGGTCATTTCGCGACTGGCTGGAATTTGGGCCGGTTAGTTTTGGAGGGCCGCCAAACTGCTAGAGCTGCGCATTCATAATTTTGGCAGCTTTTTCCTCCTCTCCTTTCCGTAAGGTTTTAGAAAGTAATGGCTTCCGAATTTTTTTTCTAACTTAGCCACTGTTTCTAATCATTTTTGGTTTGTTCTTGCAGTGAAGCCATTTTATTATTTCCTCGTTTTGAGGCTGCCAGGTACCAATTAAAATATGCCTCTCGGGCTTCCCTGGTGGCGCAGTGGTTGCGAGTCCATCTGCTGATGTAGGGAACACGGGTTCGTGCCCCGGTCTGGGAGGATCTCCCATGCCGCGGAGCGGCTGGGCCGTAAGCTATGGCCGCTGAGCCTGCGCGTCCGGAGCCTGTGCTCCGCAACGGGAGAGGCCACAACGGTGAGAGGCCCGCGTACAGCTAAAAAAAAAAAAAAAGGAAAAAAATATGCCTCCCATCCTGGTTGTTTGATTTTATAGCTGGCTTTTTCTAATTGAGCACGCAAATAAATTTAGGTAAATCAAAAGTGCCCCATTTTGGCTATCTCCAGGACAAATTATCTTTGGTCAAATTTTCCTATTTGGTTAAATACTTGCAACTGTCAGTCCCATGGGTATTATACGTAAACCCAGCTGGTGTTCCCATAGGTGGCCGTCTGTCCGGGAGCTGTTTGGCCTTTGAGGCACAATTTCCCATTATTAATTTGGTAGCCTGATTCAGATAAGAGATCTGATCTGAACAATTTTCTAAGGGCCATGTGATGGATCGGATGTGTGCTGCTTCTGAGTCTAGCTCCCCAAGGAGTTACCCTTGGGTCGATTTGACTCTCTTAGTGTCTCTATTTCTCCTGCCCACCGATTGAAACTGCCGTGGGGGCTTGGGGCTCCAGTGATCAGCCATTGTTATGCCCTGCTGGCAAGGAGAACTTACTTAAAGGCAGTAGAGGGATTCTCTGTGGAACCATTTTCTCAGGCACTTCTGCTAGGTTCTCAGTCACCTGAGAATGCCTTGTGGCCGGAAGGAACAGATGTCCCTTTTTCTTTGGAGTAGAGTAGGCTCAGTCTCTTATTTCATTAGCAGACAGTTCGTTCAGACCATATATTGGCTTGTTTTCAGTTTGAGCCAAAATGAACAGAGATTAGCCACCTGTTTCCCTAGGCTTCCTGCCTAGATAAGGTCCCTTCCTAGGAACATGCACTGGTGCCTTTTAAGATTCTGTCTTGAGCAAAAAAACAAAAACAAACCAACCTGCCCCCGCCCCCCAGAAAAAACCAGCTTGAATAAAATTCAGGATGTCATTTAAAGCAATGATGTCTGGATATCAGGAGAACTCACCAAAGCACCTGAAGAGTACTGAGAAGCTGGTGGGGCTCAAAGGGCCCGTGCTGGTATGGAGCTCGGGTTCCGGGTAGACTCCGGATGTCCTCTGGTGGGTGTCTCTACTATCCTGCCGATTATGCCAGTAAAATGTAGACAAAAAATCAAATAACAGTCAAGCTGAGAAGAAAGAAAAGAGAATTTTATTCGAGTCAAATGGAGGATTATAACCCAGGTAATAGATTCTCAGAAGCTCTGAGAACTGGTCCATTGATCAGGAGTTAGAGATGCAGTTGCATACATTTTTGAGACGAAGAATTTAGTGATATTCACAGGTTAGCATTGTGCACATAGTTTATCAAAGTTATGTTTTTTAGTCAGTTATGCATGTACAGAACAAGCCCTCGGTCAATGCGACCCCTTGTGTGAGATGAAAAAGAAATATCAATCTTAGAATCACAGTGCTGGCGTCTGAAGAAAGGGACAGATTTTTCTCAGAGGTTGACTTCATCCTTCTGCTTTGAGGAGGTCTGGTTAATATATAATTTAGACGCACAGTGCACCTTGGGAAAGGCCCACCACAAAGGGCATGTGTCATTTATTTTTTCTTTCTGTCTTAGTTTGATTGTCCTGCCATAGAAAAATTTGACTATTCCTGATCAAGTGTTTGTGTTTTGTTTATTGACAGTTGCAGAATGTCCAATTTTATGCATCTAGAATGGTTTATTTCACCACGTTCTTCTGATATTTAGGTTATTTCCCATTTTTTGTGTCGTAGTGTAAACGCTGCTCTCCTTGCTGTAATTTGGTTAGTATATTCAGACAAATACTATTCTAGGAGAGAAATTGTAAAAAAAAAAAAAAAAAAAAGTGTGTGCATTTTATATTTCAATGAATATTGTTAAACAAAAATGTTGCACCAGTTTATACTCTTTCCCCAACAGGCCTCTTCTTTTATTGTGGTCAGGAAAGCGGTCTCTGTGCTCTTCAGCTGACTGGGCCATTTGTACAACAAGCCCATAGCATCATCATCACTTCTACCTCTCCCTTTATCCTTACCTGAGTGCTTTCCAGGTGAGATCATCCTTTCATGCCCAGCTTTCCACGTGGCTCGGGGGAGATGATATTTTTATTTAGCAAATACTTATTCTCCCTTCATCCCTACCCTCTCCCCACACACCTTCATGGGAAGAGTATATTTTCTTAACCCACTGATGTTGAGTTGGCCATGTGACTTGTTTTGGACAATGGAATGTGAATGAATGAGACTCACAGAGTCTCATTTCTTGTTTCTTTTGTTTTTTTCTTGTTTCCTTTGTTTTTCAAATTGAGATATAATTGACATATAACACTGTATAAATTTAAGGTGTACAACATGTTGATTTGATACATTTATATATTGCAATATGATTATTAAGTAGCTTTAGGTAGCATCTCAATCGCCTGATATAATTTTCATTTCTTTATTGTGGTGAGAACAATTAATATCTAGTCTCTTAGGAACCTTGAGGTTTATAATAAAATATTGTTGACTGTAGTCATTGTGCAGTGCATTAGATCTCCAGAAGTTATTTATCTACTGGTTGCAAGTTTGTACCCTTAAACATCTCCTTGACTCCTGGTTACCACCTGTTTTGTGCTGGTCTCAGCCTATCAGTAACCAACGTTGTAGCTGGCCTGGTCCGCTGTGGTTCTTGTGATTTCAAGATGCCCTTCAGCAATAACCATAAGGAAACAACAACAACAAAAAAGGTTTAGGGGTGGGATAGGGAGGGTGGGAGGGAGGCACAAGAGGGAGGAGATATGGGGATATATGTATATGTATAGCTGATTCACTTTGTTATACAGCAGCAACTAACACACCATTATAAAGCAATTATACTCCAATAAAGATGTTAAAAAAACAAGAAAAAGGTTTATTACTTACAGGACCTGGAATTTGCACAGCAAACCTGGGGCCATACAGTGGGGTCACGGTAGTGAAAGAGAGCACCCTCACAGGACTGGGGTTCTGCTTTTATTGGAGTTGAGGGTGGGGACCAAGGGTTTCTCTGGCTCAGGCTTTATTGGTGAATTCATAACATAAGAATGGGAATTTAGCACGGGAAGAGAAAACAAGAAGTGAGGTGGCCTGGCTCTTTATCTAGTCATATGCCTAGTTATGTATTTATTAGAGATAGCCATCTTTGAAGTGGATGTGTTGGCAATCAGCGTTTGTCAGGCACTTGCATTACAAAAAAGAAAATATAGCACTGTCATAGTATACCACCATTTTACTCTCTGTTTCTATGAGTTTAGCTTTTTTAGGTTTCACATATAAGTGAGATCATGTATTTGTCTTTGTCTGTTGAATTATTTCATTTAGCATGATGACTTCAAGCTCTATCCATGTTGTTGCAAACAGCAGGTTTTCTTTTGTTCTCATGGCTAAATATTCCATCACACAGACACACACACGCACGCACGCATGCATGCACACACACCCCCTGTCTTCTTTGTCTGTTTAGCTGTTGATGGACACTTAGATTGTTTCTATATCGTGGTTATTGTGAATAATGCTGCAGTGAACGTGGGTGTGAAGCTCTCTCTTCAACATCTTGTTTTCATTTCCTTTGGATGTATACCTAGAGTGGGATTTCTGGTTCATATGGCAGCTTTATTTTTTTAAATTTATTTTACTGAAATATAGTTGATATACAATGTTGTGTTAATTTCCACTGGAGAGCAAAGTGATTCAGTTATATATAAATATATATATACACACACACACATTCTTTTTCATATTCTTTTCTGTTATGGTTTATCACAGGATATTGAATATAGTTCCCTGTGCTGTACAGTAGGACCTTGTTTATCCATTCTCCATATAATAGTTTGTATCTGCTAATCCCAAACTCCCAGTCCATCCCGCCCCCACAGCCCCAGGCTCTTGGCAACCACAATCTGTACTCTATGAATCTGTTTCTTTTTCGTGGAAAGTTAATTTGTGCCATATTTTTTAAATTGTTATTTATTTATTTATTTCAGGAAAAGTACTTTTTTTAACATCTTTATTGGAATACAACTCCTTTATAATGTTGTGTTACTTTCTGCTTTAAAACAAAGTGAATCAGCTGTACATATACATATATCCCCATATCCCCTCCCTCTTGCATCTCCCTCCCAACCTCCTTATCCCACCCCTCTAGGTGGTCACAAAGCACCGAGCTGATCTCCCTGTGCTATGCTTCCCACTAGCTATCTATTTTACATTTGGTAGTGTATATATGACCATGCCACTCTCTCACTTCATCCCAGCTTATCCTTCCCTCTCCCCGTGTCCTCAAGTCCATTCTCTACATCTGCGTCTTTATTCCTGTCCTGCCCCTAGATTCTTCAGAACCTTTTTTTTTTTTTTTTTTCGGAGATTCCATATATATGTATAGCATAGCATAGCATGCTATAGCATATATAGCATATGGTATTTGTTTTTCTCTTTCTGACTTACTTCACTCTGTATGAGAGACTCTAGGTCCATCCACCTCACTACAAATAACTCAATTTTGTTTCTTTTTATGGCTGAGTAATATTCCACTGTATATATGTGCCACATCTTCCTTATCCATTCATCTGTCAATGGACACTTAGGTTGCTTCCATGTCCTGGCTATTGTAAATAGTGCTGCAATGAACATTGTGGTACATGATTCTTTTTGAACTATGTTTTTTTCAGGGTATATGCCCAGTAGTGGGGTTGCTGGATCATATGGTAGTTCTATTTTTAGTTTTTTAAAGAACCTCCATACTGTTCTCTGTAGTGGCTGTATCACTTTACGTTCCCCCCTAGCTGTGCAAGAGGGTTCCCTTTTCTGCACACCCTCTCCAGCATTTATTGTTTGTAGAATTTTTGATGATGGCCATTTGACCAGTGTGAGGTGATACCTCATTGTAGGTTTGATTTGCATTTCTCTAATGATTAGTGATGTTGAGCATCCTTTCATGTATTCGTTGGCAATCTGTATATCTTCTTTGGAGAAATGTCTGTTTAGGTCTGCCCACTTTTGGATTGGGTTCTTTGTTTTTTTGATATTGAGCTGCTTCTAAATTTTGGAGATTAATCCTTTGTCAGTTGCTTCATTTGCAAATATTTTCTCCCATTCTGAGGGTTGTCTTTTCATCTTGTTTATGCTTTCCTTTGCTGTGCAAAAGCTTTTAAGTTTCATTAGGTCCCATTTGTTTATTTTTGTTTTTATTTCCATTTCTCTCGGAGGTGGGTCAAAAAGGATCTTGCTGTGATTTATGTCATAGAGTGTTCTGCCTATGTTTTCCTCTAAGAGTTTGATAGTGTTGGCCTTACATTTAGGTCTTTAATCCATTTTGAGTTTAATTTTGTGTATGGTGTTAGGGAGTGTTCTAATTTCATTCTTTTACATGTAGCTGTCCAGTTTTCCCAGCACCACTTACTGAAGAGGCTGTCTTTTCTCCATTGTATATTCCTGCCTCCTTTATCAAAGATAAGGTGACCATATGTGCGTGGGTTTATCTCTGGGCTTTCTATCCTGTTCCATTGATCTATACTTCTGTTTTTGTGCCAGTACCATACTGTCTTGATTACTGTAGCTTTGTAGTATAGTCTGAAGTCCGGGAGCCTGATTCCTCCTGCTCCGTTTTTCTTTCTCAAGATTCCCTTGGCTATTTGGGGTCTTTTGTGTTTCCATACAAATTGTGAACTTTTTTGTTCTAGTTCTGTGAAAAATGCCATTGGTAGTTTGATAGGGATTCCATTGAATCTGTAGATTGCTTTGGGTAGTATAGTCATTTTCACAATGTTGATTCTTCCAATCCAAGAACATGATATATCTGTCTGTTTTTATTGTCTTTAATTTCTTTCATCAGTGTCTTATAGTTTTCTGCATACAGGTCTTTTGTCTCCTTAGGTTTATTCCTAGGTATTTTATTCTTTCTGTTGCAGTGGTAAATGGGAGTGTTTCCTTAATTTCTCTTTCAGATTTTTCATCATTCGTGTACAGGAATGCAAGAGATTTCTGTGCATTAATTTTGTATCCTGCTACTTTACCAGATTCATTGATCAGCTCCAGTAGTTTTCTGGTAGCATCTTTAGTGTTTTCTATGTATAGTATCATGTCATCTGCAAACAGTGACACTTTTACTTCTTCTTTTATGATTTGGATTCCTTTAATTTCTTTTCCTTCTCTGATTGCTGTGGTTAAAACTTCCAAAACTATGTTATTAAATAATAGTGGTGAGAGTGGGCAACCTTGTCTTTTTCCTGATCTTAGTGGAAATGGTTTCAGTTTTTCACCATTGAGAACGATGTTGGCTCTGGGTTTGTCATATGTGGACTTTCTCTTTTTTTTGCAGTACGTGGGCCTCTCACTGTTGTGGCCTCTCCTGTTTTGGAGCACAGGCTCCAGACGCGCAGGCTCAGCAGCCATGGCTCACGGGCCCAGCCGCTCCGCGGCATGTGGGATCTTCCCAGACCAGGGCACGAACCCGTGTCCCCTGCATCGGCAGGCGGACTCTCAACCACTGTGCCACCAGGGAAGCCCCATATGTGGAGTTTATTATGTTGAGTAAGTTCCCTCTATGCCTACTTTCTGGAGGATTTTTATCATAAATGGGTGTTGAATTTTGTCAGAAGCTTTTTCTGCATCTATTGAGATAATCATATGGTTTTTATCCTTCTGTTTGTTAATATGGTGTATCACATTGATTGATTTGCGTATATTGAAGAATCCTTGCATTCCTGGAATAAACCCCACTTGATCATGGTGTATGATCCTTTTAATGTGCTGTTGGATTCTGCTTGCTAGTATTTTGTTGAGGATTTTTGCATCTATGTTCATCAGTGATATTGGCCTGTAGTTTTCTTTCTTTGGGACATCTTTGTCTGGTTTTGGTATCAAGGTGATGGTGGCCTCGTAGAATGAGTTTGGGAGTGTTCCTCCCTCTGCTATATTTTGGAAGAGTTTGAGAAGGATAGGTGTTATCTCTTCTCTAAATGTTTGGTAGAATTTGCCTGTGAAGCCATCTGGTCCTGGGCTTTTGTTTGTTGAAAGATTTTTAATCAGTTTCAGTTTCAGTGCTTGTGATTGGTCTGTTTATATTTTCTATTTCTTCCTGGTTCAGTCTCGGAAGGTTGCACTTCTCTAAGACTTCGTCCATTTCTTTCAGGTTGTCTATTTTATTGGCATATAGTTGCTTGTTGTAATCTCTCAGATCATTTGTATTTCTGCAGTGTCAGCTGTTACTTCTCCTTTTTCATTTGCAATTCTGTTGATTTGAGTCTTTTCCCTTTTTTTCTTGATGATCTGGCTAATGGTTTATTAATTTTGTTTATCTTCTCAAAGAACCAGCTTTAAGTTTGGTCTTTGCTATTGTTTCCTTCTTTTTCATTTATGTCTGATCTGATTTTTTATGATTTCTTTCCTTATACTAATTTTGGGCGTTTTTTGTTCTTCTTTTCTCTAATTGCTTTAGGTGTAAGGTTAGGTTGTTTATTTGAGGTGTTTCTTGTTTCTTGAGGTAGGATTGTATTGCTGTAAACTTCCCTCTTAGAACTGCTTTTGCTGCATCTCATAGGTTTTGGGTCATCGTGTTTTCATTGTCATTTGTTTCTAGGTATTTTTTGATTTCCTCTTTAATTTCTTCAGTGATCTCTTGGTTATTTAGTAGTGTATTGTTTAGCCTCCATGTGTTTGTATTTTTTACAGTTTTTTTCCCTGTAATTCCTATCTAGTCTCATAGCATTGTGGTAAGAAAAGATACTTGATACAATTTCAGTTTTCTTAAAATACCAAGCCTTGACACTTGACCCAAGATATGATCTATCCTGGGGAATGTTCCATGAGCACTTGGGAAGAAAGCGTATTCTGCTGTTTTTGGATGGAATGTCCTATAAATATCAATTAAGTCCATCTTGTTTAATGTGTCATTTAAAGCTTGTGTTTCCTTATTTATTTTCATTTTGGATGATCTGTCCATTGGTGAAAGTGGGGTGTTTAAGTCCCCTACTATGATTGTGTTACTGTCGATTTCCCCTTTTATGGCTGTTTGCATCTGCCTTATGTATTGAGGTGCTCCTATGTTGGTTGCATTAATATTTACAATAGTTATATCTTCTTCTTGGATTGATCCCTTGATCATTATGTAGTGTCCTTCTTTGTGTCTTGTAATAGTCTTTATTTTAAAGTCTATTTTGTCTGACATGAGAATTGCTACTCCAGCTTTCTTTTGCTTTCCATTTGCATGGAATATCTTTTTCCATCCCCTCACTTTCAGTCTGTATGTGTCCCTAGGTCTGAAGTGGGTCTTTTGTAGACAGCATATATATATGGGTCTTGTTTTTGTTTCCATTCAGCCAGGCTGTGTCTTTTGGTTGGAGCATTTAATCCATTTACATTTAAGGTAATTATGTATATGTTTGTTTTTGTTACCATTTTCTTCATTGTTTTGGGTTTATTTTAGGTCTTTTCCTTCTCTTGTGTTTACTGCCTAGAGAAGTTCCTTTTTAGCATTTGTTGTAAAGCTGATTTGACAGTGCTCAATTCTCTTAGCTTTTGCTTGTCTGTAAAGGTTTTAATTTCTCCGTCAAATCTGAATGAGATCCTTGCTGGGTAGAGTAATCTTGGTTGTAGGTTTTTCCCTTTCGTCACTTTAAATATGTCCTGCCACTCCTTTCTAGCTTGCAGAGTTTCTGCTGAAAGATCAGCTGTTAACCTTATGGGGATTCCCTTGTGTGTTATTTGCTGTATTTCCCTTGCTGCTTTTAATATTTTTTCTTTGTATTTAATTTTTGATAGTTTGATTAACATGTGTCTTGGTGTGTTTCTCCTTGGATTTATCCTGTATGGGACTCTCTGTGCTTCCTGGACTTGATGACTATGATATCTTTACCATATCAGGGATGTTTTCAACTATAATCTCTTCAGATATTTTCTCAGTCCCTTTCTTTTTCTCTTCTTCTGAGACCCCTATAATTCGAATGTTGCTGTGTTTAATATTGTCCCAGAGGTCTCTGAGACTGTCCTCAATTATTTTCATTCTTTTTTCTTTATTCTGGTCTGTAGTAGTTATTTCCACTATTTTATCTTCCAGGTCACTTATCCGTTCTCCTGCCTCAGTTATTCTGCTATTGATTCCTTCTCGAGAATTTTTAATTTCATTTATTGTGTTGTTCATCATTGTTTGTTTGCTCTTTAGTTCTTCTAGGTCCTTGTTAAACGTTTCTTGTATTTTCTCCATTCTATTTCCAAGATTTTGCATCATCTTTACTATCATTACTCTGAATTCTTTTTCAGGTAGACTGCCTGTTTCCTTTTCATTTGTTTAGTCTGGTGGGTTTTTACTTTGCTCCTTCATTTGCTGTGTATTTCTCTATCTTCTCATTTTGCTTAACTTACTGCATTTGGGGTCTCCTTTTCGCAGGCTGCAGGTTCATAGTTCCCGTTGTTTTTGGTGTCTGTCCCCAGTGGCTAAGGTTGGTTCAGTTGGTTGTGTAGGTTTCCTGGTGGAGGGGACTGGTGCCTGTGTTCTGGTGGATGAGGCTGGATCTTGTCTTTCTGGTGGGCAGGACCACGTCTGGTGGTGTGTTTTGGGGTGTCTGTGACCTTATTATAAGTTTAGGCAGCCTCTCTGCTAATGGGTGGGGTTGTGTTCCTATCTTGCTAGTTGTTTGGCATAGGGTGTCCAGTACTGTAGCTTGCTGGTTGTTGAGTGGAGCTGGGTCTTAGCATTGAGACGGAGATCTCTGGGAGAGCTTTTGCTGATTGATATTACGTGGGGCCTAGAGGTCTCTGGTGGACCAGTGTCCTGAACTCGTGTCTCCCACCTCAGAGTCTAAGGCCTGACGCCCGGCCGGAGCACCAAGACCCTGTCAGCCACATGGTGTCTCTGTGCCTTTAAGCAAGCGACTTAACCTCTCTGGGCCTCAGTGTCTGTTTCCTCATCTACAGACTGGTGTTTGGCAGAGATCCTTTGCAGCTGTACTTCGAGAGATATACAGTGGTCAACCTCCCCGGAACTGGCTCCAGCTTTAGGAAAAGTACTTTTTTAAAAAAAAAATTTATAAGAGTATAGTTGATTTGCAATGTTGTGTTTGTTTCTGCTATACAGCAAAGTGAATCAGTTATACATATATCCACTCTTTTTAAGATTCTTTCCCATATAAGTAATTAGAGAATATTGAGTAGAGTTCCCTGTGCCATACATTCGGTCATTATTATCTATTGGATAATTAGTACTGTGTGTATGTAAATCCAAGTTTCCCAATTTATCCCTCTTTCCCTCTTCACCCAAGTAACGATAAGATTGTTTTCCACATCTGTGACTATATATCTGGGGTGCACTTGTCTTTTCTAATTATAGTTTTCTCCAGATATCTGCCCTTGAGTGGCAGTTCAGGATCATATGGTACCGCTGTTTTTAGGTTTTTAAGGAACCTCCATCCTGTTCTCCACAGTGGCTGTTACCAATGTACATTCCAAGCACCAGCATTGGTGTACCCTTTTATCCACGCTCTCTCTAGCATTTACTGCTTCTAGACATTTTGATGAGGGCCAATCTGACTGGTGTGAGGTGATACCTCTTTGTAGTTTTGATTTGCATTTCACTAATAATTAGCAATCTTGAGGATCTTTTCACATGCTTTAAAGAAAAAAAACTGTGTAATTTACCACTTGAAAGTGTTTTCCTGAAAGCCTGCCCTGTTTTGTGTTTGTAGTCAATTACCTACCGTAGGTCATTTCTGAGGGCAGGCATCATTTACAGCCCCGCAGGCCTTGTGAGTATTAAATGCCAATAAGCACCAGTTTTAATGTTGTTATGAGAAACGGCCACAAGGCGGCAGGATTTCTTCATGCCCACCTCTGATTACTGGGGCACCAGAGCCTTAGTGAATGCAAGTCATGTTCCTGGGTTGTAAATGACATTGGAATGTGCCAGAACAAACACCCAAGGGCTTGTGTCTCATTACTTTGTCCCCCTTTCCCTTCACCCTCTCTCCCCCTCCCCCAAAGCCCAACCCCTGTGAAACTGCTATGCTGAGGGCGCTGTCATCCGTAGGTGGGACAAATCTGAGGAAGGAGGCTGGAGGTGGGAATCCCACCACCAGGAGACGTGGAGACCAGGTGACTTTAAAAAGCTCTTCCAGACCAAAGGGTCCACCATCATTTGGGTGCACTTGGCTTGGTTTAGCTTTCTGGAGACTGGTTTCAGCCAGAGGGGACAGACACGACAGGTCTAGTGGGGACTCATTAGCTGGCACATCCTCTCCAGCTCCCTCAGCCCCAGGACAGTCCAGCCTTGGGACCCAAGCCTGCTCAGTCTCCAGGGATGTGAGAGCAGCCCACATCACCGAGGCCTCAGGGGAATGTTGTTAGCATTTCGTTATATTTTTAAAATTAATGTTCATTCTGCATTGGAGCATAGTTGTTTTACAATGCTGTGTTGGTTTTAGGTGTACAGCGCCTTGATTCAGGTATACATAGATGTATAGCTACTCTTTTTTGGATTGTTGGCCCCTATAGGTTATTACAGGGTATTGAGTAGAGTTGCCTGTGCTGTACAGTAGGTCCTTGTGGATGATAGATTTTATTTATATTAATGGGTATATGTTAATCCCAAACTCCTAATTATGCTTCCTTCCCCCCTGATGTTTCTCCTTGGGTAACCCTAAGTTGGCTTTCTTATTCTGTGAGCCTCTTTCTGGTTTGTAAACGAGTTCCTTTGTATCAGTTTTGAGGTTTCAATTATAATGATACCCTATGGTTTTTGTGTTTCTCTCTCCGACTTATGTCACTTTAGTATGATCATCTCTAGGTCCATTTATGTTGCTGGAAGTGGTATCATTTCATACTTTTTTATGGCTGAGTAATACTCCCTTGTGTATATATATGTACCCCATCCTCTTTACCCATTTTTCTGTCAATGGACTCTACGGTTGCTTTCATGCCTTGGCTATTGTAACTGGTGCTGCAGTGCACGCTTGGGTGCATGGTCTTTTGAATTCTGGTTTTCTCCACATTTACTCTTAGGGGTGGACTACTGGTTCATGTGGTAGCTCTATTTTAACTTTTAAAGGCACTTCCGTAATGTTCTCTATAATAGCTATTACCATTTACATCCCACCAGCACCATAAAAGGGTTTTCTTTTTTTCCATGCCCCCTCCACCATTCATTGTAGATTTTTGATGATGCCTTTTCAGGCCGGTGCGTTGTAGTTTTGATTTGCATGTCTCTGATAATTGCTATGTTGAGTATGTTTTCATGGGCTGTTTTTTTTTTTAATAAACAGTTTGAGTAGAATTTACCTGTTTTTTTTTTAATAAACAGTTTGAGTAGAATTTACCTGTTGAAATTGTCTTCTTGAAAGTCTGCTCAGTTTTCATTATTTTCAAACAGTTACCGTTGGACATTTTTTGAGGGCATTTGTAGCCCAGTAGTCCTTGTGAATACTGAGTGCCCATAAGAAATCTTTTTAAGGTTGCTGTTGCGGGAAATGGCCACAAGGCGGCAGGATTTCCTTGGGCCCAACTCTGGTTACCCTGGCAACCGGAGCCTTAGGGGAAATCCTGTTTGGGACTTGTAAATTAGTGTGGAATGTGCGAGAACAAACACGCAAATATTGTGTCTCATTGCAACATTTAAAATTAGATTAATATTTACTTTTTATTGGAGTAACATTGATATACAAAAGTTCTGTGTGTTGTAGGTATACAGAAACTTTTTCAGTTATACATATGCGTATATCTGTGCATCTTCAGCTTCTTTTCGTATATAGGTTATTACAGAGTGTTGATAGACCTCCCTTGGTATACATAGGTCCTTGTTGATTGTCTGTTTTATATGTAATTGTTTGTATTTCTTCACCGTAACCTCCTAATTTATTTCTGTCCCCTCTGGTAACCATATGTTTTTTTTTTCAATCTCTGAGTCTGTTTATGTTTTCTCAGTTCACTGACGTGTATTTTTAGATTCCACCTCTAAGTGGTATCATATGATATTTGTCTTTTAATCTGAGTTACTTCACTGAGTATGATTTCTCTATGTTATCTATGTTCCTGCAAATGGCATTATTTCATTCTTCTACATGGTGGGGTCATATTCCATCGTGTACATGTATCACTTATTTCCTATCTGTTCATGTGTCAATGCCATTTTGTTTGCCCCCATGTCTTGGCTATTGTAACTGGTGGTGCAGTGCACACTTGGGTGCATATGTCTTTTCGAATTCCAGTTTTCTCCGCTTATACTCTTTAGGGGTAGCAATGCCAGATCATATGGTAGCTCTATTTTTAGCTTTTAAAGGCGCTTCCTTAATGTCCTGTATTGTGGCTCTTACCATTTACATCCCACCCTCACCATAAAAGGGTTTCCTTTTCTCCATGCCCTCTACACCATTTATTCATTGTCGATTTTTGATGATGGCCTTTCAGACCGGTGCAAGGTGATCCCTTGTTGTAGTTTGGATTTGCATGTCTCTGCTAATTGCTATGTTGAGCATGTTTTCATGGGCTGTTTTTTTTGTTTTTTTGTAAACAGTGTGTGGAGAATTTACCTCTTCAAATTGCCTTCTTGAAAGTCTGCCCTGTTTTCAGTTATTTTCCAACACTTACCCATGGACGTTTTTTGAGGGCAGGTATCATTTAGAGCCCCGAAGTCCTGAAGCGATCCTTTTAAGGTGGCATTGCGGGAAACAGCAGCAAGGCAGCGGGATTTCCTTGGGTGCAATCCTGCTTACCCTGGCAGCCGGTGCCATAGGGGAATTCCTGTTTGGGGCTGTTAAATTAGAGAGGAATGTGCCAGATCAGACACCCTTATCTTGCATCCCATTACCACTTCTTTTTTTTAGATTTTTATTTTTCATTGGAGTAACATCGAGGTAAATGCTTTGTATGTTGTAGGTATAGAGAAACCTTTTCCTTTATACATATACATGTATCTGTGCATCTTCGGCTTCTTTTCCCAGATAGTTTATTAGAGAGTGTTGATAGACCTCCCTGGTATACATAGGTCCTTGTTATCTATTTTATATGAAATAGTTTGTATTTGTTAATCTCAACCTCCTAATTTATCCCTTGACCCCTTCTATCCCTTTTGGTAACCATATGTTTGTTTTCTAAGTCCCTGAGTCTGTTTATGTGTTCTCAATTTGTTCAATGGTATTTTTAGATTCCACCTACATGTGATACCATAAGATATTGGTCTTTGTGATTCTGATTTACTTTATTTAGTATGATTATCTCTAGGTTTATCTATGTTCCTGCAAATGGCATTATTTCATTCTTTTACCTGGCTAAATCATATTCCATTGTGTACATGTATTACATCTTCTTTATCCATTCATCTGGCTATGGACATTTTGTTTGCCTCCATGTCTTTGTAATCAAATTTACTCCGATAGAAAATACAAATTAAATCAAAAAAACAAACGAGAAGCAATGAGACATAAGCTTTTGTGGGTTTGTCCTGGCACATTCCACTCTAATTGACAACCTAGGAAAACGACTTCCAGGAAGGCTCTCTTGCCCTAGTAAACAGAGTTGGGAATGTAGAAATCCTGCCTCCTTGTGGCTGTTTCCTGCAACAGCAGCTTTAAAACCAGTGCTAATGGTCACTTAATATTCACAAAGATTGCAGTGCTGTAAATGACAGCTGCGCTCAAAAAATATCCTACGGTCAGGAATCGACAAAAAAGTTCAAAACAGGACAAACATTCAAGAAAACAATTTCAAGAGGTAAATTTTACTCAGTCTTTACAGAAAAAAAATGGGACTCGGAAAATTGCTCAAAATCACAAATCCAAATAACAGAGAGGCATCACCACACACCAGTCAGAATGGCCATTAGCAAAAAAGTCTACAAACAATACATGCTGAAGGTGTGGAGAAATGCGTACCCTCTATGCTGTTTGTGGTATGTAAACTGGTAACAGCCACTAAGGAGAACAGAAGGGAGGTGCCGTTAAAAGGTAAAAATTGAGCTACCATATGATCTGGCTGACCCACTACTGGGCCTCTCAGCCGAGAAGACCAGAATCGAGAAGACACAGGCACCCAAATGTCCACCGCAGCAAGATAACTAAGACATGGAAGCAACCAAAATGTCCATCGACACATGAATGGACAAGAGGAGGTGGTACATGTACACAATGGAATATTAGCCACAAGAAAGGATGAAACAGTGCCCTTTGCAGCACCATAGATGAGCCTAGAGATAATCATAGTACATGAAATAAGTCAGAAAGAGAAAGACAGATATCCTATGACAACATTTATAGGTGTTATCTAAGAATTCATACCAGTGGACAAATTACCACAGAGAAAGACACTCACAGACATAAAAGACAAACTTACGGTTAACCAAAAGGAAAGGTGGGAGAAGTTGATAAATTAGGATACTGGGCTTAACATACATACACTAAAACGTATAAAATATATAATCACGAAAGACCACCATGTACCAAGGAAGGTCTACTCAACACTCTGTAATAACCTACATGGGAACAAGTTCAGAGGATGAATAGATAATGTATATGTATAAATGAACCGGATTCTGTACACCTAGAACAAACACAAGATTGTAATCAAATTTACTCTGATAGAAAATACAAATTAAATTAAAAAAACAAACGAGAAGTAATGAGACATCAGCTATTGGGTTTGTCCTGGCCCATTCCACTCTAATGGACAACCTAGCAACAGGACTTCGAGGAAGGCTCTGTTGCCCTAGTAACCAGAGTTGTGAATGTAGAAATCCTGCCGCCTTGAGGGTGTTTCCCGCAATAGCGCTTTAAACCCAGTGCAAATGGTCACTTAACATTCACAAGGACTGCAGGGCTGTAAATGACAACAGCCCTCAAAAAATATCCTATGGTTTGGAATCGACAAAAATTTCAAAACAGGGCAAATTTTCAAGAAGACAGTTTCAAGATGGAAATCTTACACTTTTAAGAAAAAAACGACATGGCAAAATGCTCAGTATCATGATTTATTAGAGACATGTGAATCCTTAACTACACAAAAGCAGGGAGAATGAATGAGACACAAACCCTTGGGTGTTTGTCCCGGCTCATTCCACTCTAATTTCCAATCAGGAAAAGGACTTTCCCTAAGGCTCAGGTTGCCCCAATTACCAGAGTGGGGCATGAAGAAACCCGGTTGGTTTGTGGCGGATTCCTGAAACAACAACTGGGAAACTGGTGCTTGAGGGCACTGCATATTCACATGGCCCTCGAGGCTGTAAATGACACCTGTGTCTTGGGGTTAGTTATGGAAAGCAAGTTCAAAATGTGCCAGAATTTCAGGAACCAGATATCAAGATGTAAATTTCCCTCACAGTGATTTTATTATTTTTGAAAAAAATCCCACCAGCAGCTGCTCAACATCGGAAATTGTGGGCTAATGCAAAAAGGACCACAAAGAGGTATCACCTCTCACTAGTCAGAATGACCATCACCACAAAATCTCAAAAGAAGAAATGCAGGAAAGAGCGTGAAGAAAGGGGAGCCGTGTTACACTCTTGCTGGGCATAAAATTTGCTAACAGGCACTTTGGAGAACAGTATGAAGGTTCCTTAATGACTGAAAAATAGAGCTAACTTAGGATCCAGTAATTCCACTCCTGGCTGTAAATCCGGGGAAAACCAGAAATCGACAAGACACATGCACCTCAACGTTCACTGTAGCACTGTATACAAGAGCCTAGACTTGGAAGCAACGAAAGTGTCCATCGAAGGATGAATGGATGAAAAAGATGTTGTACATAAATACAATGGAATATTTCTCAACCAAGAAATGAATGAAATAATGTCATTTGCAGCAAATTGGATAGACCTTGATACACTCATACTAACTGACATAATTCAGACAGAGAAAGGGAAATTTCATATGGTATCACTTATAGGTGGAATCTAGAAGCGGATGCAGGGCTTCCCTGGTGGCACAGTGGTTGAGAATCCTTCTTCCAATGCAGGGAACACGGGTTCGATCACTGGTCTGGGAAGATCCCACATGCCGTGGAGCAACTAAGCCCGTGCGCCACAACTACTGAGTCTGTGCTCTAGAGCCCGTGAGCCACAACTACTGAGCCTGCGTGCCACAACTACTGAAGCCCGTGTGCCTAGAGCCCGTGCTCCACAACGAGAGAAGCCACTGCAATAAGAAGCCCGCGTACCGCAACGAAGAGTAGCCCTTGCTCGCCGCAACTAGAGAAAGCCCATGCGCAGCAACGAAGACCCAACACAGCCAGAAATAAATAAGTAAAAAATAAAATAAAAGTGGATGCAAATGAACTAACTTACAAAACAGAAACAGAGGCACTGACTTAGAAAACAAACTTATGGCTGCCGAGGGGAAAGCTGTGGTGTGAGGCATAAATTAGGAGGTTTAAATTAGCATACATATTCTTATAGGGAAACTAGATAGTCAATAATGACCTACTGTATAGCACAGTGAATTCAACTCAACAGATTCTAATAACCGAAAAAGGATATATAAGAATACGTAAGAATCTGAAAAAAAAAATATAGACGTCTTTGTATAAATGGTTCCAGTGTCTGTACTCAAAAGAGGAACACAACATTGTGAGTCAGCTATACTGCATTATACAATTAAAATTACAGAGAGAGAGAGAGAGAGAGAGAGAGAGAGAGAGAGAGAGAGAGAGAGAGAGAGAGAGAGAGAGAGGGAGGGAGAGAGGAAGAGGGAGAGGGAGAGAGGGAGAGAGAGAAATGGTTTCTACATTGCTTCAGATGCAGTGACCCAAACTGGCGTCACATCCCTGGAGCCAGAGCTCATTTGGGTTCCAAGGCTGCACTGTCATGGGGCTCAGAGAGCTGGGGAGGTACTGCCAGCAAATGAGGTGCACTTGGAAGTATACTGCCTCTTCCCACTACCTGGATCCAAAATCTAGGTAGTGGTATAAACCCCGCTACTGCTAAAACATGGCGCAGACACCCCAAGGATGGTGGACCCCCTGGGCTGGAAGAGATTTTTCAGGTCACCTGGTCTCCACATCTGCTGCTGCTGCGGTTCAAACCTCTCCCCTTTCTTGTAGAGTCGCCCCAACGAAGAAGGCAGCACCCTCAACAGCCGGTTTGCACGGCTTGAAATTTTTCCGGGGGATGAAGGGGAAGGTGCGGAAGGGATGCGACACAAGCCCTAGGGTGTTTGGACAGGCACATTTCCAATCAGGAAGAGGAGTTTCCGGAAGGCTAACATGGCCCCATTAAAGAGGATGGGGCTTGAAGCAATCCTGCCGCCTTGTGGCCGGTTCCCGAAACAACAAGTTGAAAACCGGTGCTCAGGGGCACTGCAATTCACAAGGCCTGCAGGGTTGTAAATGACACGTGTCCTCGAAATATGTCTGGGGATAGTAATCAAAAAGACTTGAAAACAAGACAGAATTGCAGGAACCGGAATTCAAGAGGTTGCATACACTCGCCATAGAAGCACATGAAAAGCTGCTCAACATCGCCAACGATTCGGTTGGCCAGAAAGGGCCTACACGTTTTTCATTAACATATTAACATAGTAAGGAAAAACCCGTAGGCCCTTTTCGGCCAACCAGATATGCGGGAAATGCAGGTCAACACTACAAAGAGGTATCACTTCGCACCAGACAGAATGGCCATCATCACAAAGTCTGAAAACAACAAATGCTGCAGAGGCCGTGGAGAAGAGGGAGCCCTGCTGTGCTGATGGTGGGAATGTAAATGGCTAACAGCCACTCTGGGAAAGTGTATCGTGTTTCCTAAGAAATATAAAAAATAGAGCTACAGAGCATACGGCACTTGCACTCCTGGGCGTATTATCTTGGGAAAACTGTGAATTGACAGGACACAGGCACCCCGACATTTAGTGCAGCTGTGTTTGCAAGAGCCGTGACTGGAAGCAACCTGATTGTCCTTGGAAGGAAAAAATGGATAAAGAGGATGTGGTACTTAGGTACAATGGATTATTACTCAGCCATGAAATGAATGAAATAAGGCCAGTTGCAGCAACTCAGATGGATCTAGATATGATCATACTAAGTGACATAAGTCAGACAGAGAAAGAGACTTGTCAGATGATTTCACTTATAGGTGGAATCTAAAAATGGATACAAATGAACTAACTTACAAAACAGAAAAATAGACACAGATTTAGCAAACACACTTATGGCTACTAAAGGGGAAAGGTGGGGTGGGGAGAGGCATAAACCAGGAGGTTGAAATTAGAATACATACCCTTCCGTAGACAAAATAGGT
This sequence comes from Phocoena sinus, assembly GCF_008692025.1. Lineage (NCBI taxonomy): Eukaryota > Metazoa > Chordata > Mammalia > Artiodactyla > Phocoenidae > Phocoena > Phocoena sinus. The sequence continues at coordinate 89,635,875 of NC_045771.1, forward strand.
AATCGAGAAGGACCTACCGTATAGCACGTAGAACTCGACTCAACACACTATAATCACTGGAAAAGAATATATATAGACTGGTAAGAACCTGAAAAAGAATACATAGATGTCTCTCTGTACGTGAATCAAGTGGATGTATACCAGAATGAAACATAACGTTGTAAATCTGCCATACTCCACAATGAAAAGAAAGATAAATTACAAAAAGAGACAGAGAGAAATTCTTCGTAAATTCTTTCAGGGGTGGTGACCCAACCTGGTGTCACATCATGTAGATCCAGAGCAGGCTTGGGTCCTAAGGCTGCACACTCGTGGTGCTGAGGGGCCTGGTGAGGATGTGCCAGCGAATGCAGCCCCATTGGAGATGTGCTGCCTGATCCCCACTGCAGGTGCAGAAATCTCCAGGGGCAGGGGACCTAACCTATGACTAAACATGCCTGGGACACCCAGCAGATGGTGGACTGTCTGGACGGGAAGAGTCTGGAAAAGTTCCCTCATGTCCACATCTCATGCTGGTGCCCCCCCCACCACCACCTCCAGCCTGTTTCCTTACAGACTCGCACCTGGGGAAGGCAGCACCCTCAAGAGCTCGTTTTGCACAGCTTGGAATTTGTCCAGGGGATGAAGGGGAAGGGGGGGGTACAAATGAGACACAAGCCCTAGGTGTTTGGACAGGCACAGGCCACTCTAATTTCCAATCTGGAAGAAGATTTTCCCGAAGGCTCAGGTTGCCCCGGTAACGGGAATGGGACTCAAAGCAATCCTGCCTCTTTGTAGCCTGTTCCCAAAAGAACAAGTTGAAAACTGGTGCTCAGGGGCACTGCAGTTCACAAACCCTGCAGGGTTGTAAATGACACCTATTGTTGAAAAATGTCTTGGGGTAAGTAATCGAAAAGGCTTTGAAAACAAGGCAGAATTGCACAAACCGGATTTTAAGAGGTAGATTACGCTCGCCCTTAATGCACAGGAAAAGCTGCTCAACATCAGACAGCAATAGTTTTATATTTTTATCCGTTCCGCTTGCACAGAAAAGTCTCATGGGGTGATGTAAAGTAGTCCATTTGGATGTTGTGCATGGTGTAGGCATGGATTAAAGCCTAGGAACCTCAAGCTTCAGTCCCCTGAAACTTTTAAATTAGGATGCAAGCAATCCTGTCCAGCATTTGAACACAGCAAGACACTGTCTTTATTTTATTTGTCAGGTAATTAATGTGTCTTCTGCCGCAAGGAGAGAAACAACTGGCATCTTCTATCATTGTGTTGTACAAAAATCTTTGAACAGAGTGTGCAAGCAGAGGCTGATACAAGATGTGAACAAAAATGAGAGACCCTTGTGGAATTTTCTCGTAACCTACTGCAATCTTCCATTTAAAATGTGGGAATAATCAATCTTCTAAGGAAAAAGGCCCAAGGAAGGTTTTTGCTTTTGTGGGTTAATGGGATTGCTAAAGATGTCAGGAGGCAAGAAGAATTGGTGAGAATGACCACGAGACGTCAGAGAAAAGTCAGATCCGTGGACGAAATGATGTTTACCTCTGTGAGTCAATGAGAGGTAGTAGCAACTGAAAAGAAAGCTGAATACAGCATTTTCTGAGTAAATGTAACCTTTCAGCTGTCATAGAAAAAATGAATTTTCACTATGATACAACATATTTATTTTGTTTGGAAACTTAAATTTAAAGCTTAATAATTAGATTTACTGAAGAAATGAAAATATCTTTGTGGTTTAAATAAATAATGTGTTCTGCTACAGATAAGGAGACTAAATAAATAGGAATAAGACTAAATAAATAAAGAGGAAAATAACAAATTAGATGTTATTAACATTAACTGACAATCATCTAAAGACAGAGGAGAGACAGAAAGAGAGAACTCATATCAAGTATATATAAAAAACTCCTAAATAAGAAGTCCTTCAATAAAAAGATAAGGCCATAGCAAAAATGGGGAAAATATACCAAAAGATATTTCAAAAAAGAGAATACAGAATGTTAAGTAAACATATCAAAAGATGCTTGGCTTCTAGTAATCAATGAAATGCAACAAAACCAATACCTGGAATTATCACTAACCAACCAGAAAGCTCAAATGAAAGTAACAGGTATTATCAAGTTTGACAAGAATGTGTCTAATCCTTGAATCTCATTCACTGCTGCTGAGGATGAAAAACCATACAAATGTTTTGAACATATTTACAAGTATCTAAAAAGAGACACACATGAAAACCATGACTCGAAAATTTTACTACTGCATATATACTGAACAGTAATTTATACACATACCACCGAAGCACAAGTTCTAGAATTTATATACCAGTGCTATTTTCAATAGACACGACTGAAAATCACTCATATTGTAATATACATTGCAATAAATTAATTAATAGTTAAATGTTTACACTATGGAATCATATGCGACAGTGGCAGTGCATGCTCACAATAACAGGCAACCATATCGGTGTATTCACAAACAACATAAGGAATAAAAAAGCCCACTCCGGAAGTGGTTATACTGTGTCATAACATTTATATAAAATACAAAATACAGGGCTTCCCTGGTGGCGCAGTGGTTGAGAGTCCGCCTGCCGATTCAGGGGACACGGGTTCGTGCCCCAGTGCGGGAAGATCCCACATGCCGCGGAGCGGCTGGGCCCGTGAGCCATGGCCGCTGAGCCTGCGCGTCCGGAGCCTGTGCTCCGCAACGGGAGAGGCCACAGCAGTGAGAGGCCTGCATATCGCAAAAAAAATAAATAAATAAATAAAATGAAATAAAATACAAAATACAGGTGAAGTGATCTTTTTGTTAGATACCAGAACAATAGTAAACCTTAAGGGGAGTCACTAGAATGGGAAACGGGGCCTCTGAGTGTCTAGCAATTTTCTGTGTCTTTATCTAGAAGTTATGTAGAGAGTGTATTCAGATTCTGAATTTTCTGAAATTTGTTATTTTCTTATAAACCGCGCATGTTTTTAGTTGTTTTTTATACATAACAAAAAGTAAAAAATGTAGACCAGGGAAGGTAATTATATTAGCATTTTAATATCCATGTTTTTCAAGGTGGAAGTGAAAGGTATTCAATACTTGACATTGAGATCACTTTTTAAAAGTAAGCTGAAAATTTGAGAGTAATAAATAAGGTATACTTCTTCATATATAGTCCTCAAAGAGGAGGGGTAGAAAGGAGTATTTTTTAAAATTAATACAGAATAGTTAAGATAGAAATTATGAAAACAGACTAGGTTTAAAAAAGAGCACACTGGACTTCCCTGATGGCACAGTGGATAAGAATCTGCCTGCCATTGCAGGGGACATGGGTTCAATCCCTGGTCTGGGAAGATCCCACATGCCACGGAGCAGCTAAGCCTGTGTGCCACAACTACTGAGCCTGCATGCCGCAACTACTGAAGCTCGTGCACCTAGAGCCCTTGCGCCACAACAACAGAAGCCACTGCAAGGAGAAGCCCGTGCACCACAACGAAGAGTAGCCCCTGCTTGCCACAACTAGAGAAAGCCCATGCACAGCAAAGAAGACCCAATGCAACCAAAAATAAATTAAATCTTTAAAAAATAAATTAAAAAGCACATAACATGGTAAATCTAAGTATTTTCAGTACTATAGTATATGTAAATGGATTAATATCTCCTATTAAAGTATAATTTTTTTATATTATGTACAACTAAATTTTTTTCACAATATACAGGTAAAATAAAAGAATTAAATTAGAAAGGAAAATACATTCCATGTATTTAAAAACAATAAAACAATTAGCATCTGATATGCATCTTAAAGTAGTCTTTAAGCTTAGAACAGTTTGTCATTATTGTAATTAGTACTATTATCCCAATTTCTTCTTTTTTTACAAATTTATTTATTTTTGGCTGCGTTGGGTCTTCGTTGCTGCACGCAGGCTTTCTCTAGTTGCGGCGAGTGGGGGCTACTCCTCGTTGCAGTGTGCGGGCTTCTCGTTGCAGTGGCTTCTCTTGTTGTGGAGCATGGGCTCTAGGTGCATGGGTTTCAGTAGTTGTGGCTCGCGGGCTCTAGAACGCAGGCTCAGTAGTTGAGACTCACAGGCTTAGTTGCTCCGTGGCATGTGAGCTCTTCCTGGACCAAGGCCCGAACCCGTATCCCCTGCATTGGCAGGCAGATTCTTAACCTCTGCACCACCAGGGAAGCCCTATCTCAATTTCTTAAACAATACCTTTTTCTATTTGAAAAAATATTTTAATATTTTTTCCTTTGCTTTTTTGTGGTCTGATACGTGGTAAATATTTAGGTGCTAACATAATCTAAAAATATATGTGTGTTTACAGCTGAAAAAAACTGAATCAAGAAGAAATAGATAACTTGAACAGACTGATCACTAGAAGTGAAATAGAATCTGTAATTTAAAAAACTCCCTGCAAACAAAAGTCCAGGATCAGGTGGTTTCACAGGCAAATTCTACCAGACATACAAAAAAGAACTTATACTGATTATTCTCAAACTCTTCCAAAAGATTGAAGAGTAAGGCGTACTTCCAAAGACATTCTATGAATCCACCATCACCCTGATATCAAAACCAGATGGGGGGCTTCCCTGGTGGCACAGTGGTTAAGAATCCGCCTGCCAATGCAGGGGACACGGGTTCAATCCATTATCTGAGAAGATACCACATGCCGTGGAGCAACTAAGCCCGCACACCACAACTACTGAGCCTGCAGTCTAGAGCCCACGAGCCACAACTACTGAAGCCCGTGCGCCTAGAGGCCATGCTCTGCGACAAGAGAAGCCACCGCATTTAAGCCCACGCACTGCAACGAAGAGTAGGCACTGCTTGCCGCAATTAGAGAAAGCCCATGCACGGCAACGAAGACCCAACACAGCCAAAAGGCACATGAAAAGATGCACATCATTGCTAATTATTAGAGAAATGCAAATCCAAATTACAATGCGGTACCACTTCACACTGGTCAGAATGGCCATCATTAAAAAAGTATACAATTAAAAAAAAAAAAAGTATACAATTAATAAATGCTGGAGAGGGTGTGGAGAAAAGGGAACCCTCTTGCACTGTTGGTGGGAATGTAAATTGATACAGCCACTATGGAAAACAGTATGGAGGTGCCTTAAAAACTGAAAATAGAAGTATACCATACAACCCAGCAATCCCACTACTGGGCATATACCCTGAGAAAACCATAATTCAAAAAGAGTCATGTACCACAATATTCATTGCAGCTCTATTTACAATAGCCAGGACATGGAAGCAACCTAAGTGTCCATCAAAAGATGAATGGATAAAGAAGATGTGGCACATATATACAATGGGATATTACTCAGCCATAAAAAGAAACGAAATTGAATTATTTGTAGTGAGGTGGATGGACCTAGAGTCTGTCATACAGAGTGAAGTAAGTCAGAAAGAGAAAAACAAATACCATCTGCTAATGCATATATATGGAATCTAGAAAAATGGTACTGACGAGCCTAATGACAGGGCAGGAATAAAGATGCAGATGTAGAGAACGGACTTGAGGACACAGCAGGGAAGGGGAGGCTGGGACGTAGTGAGAGAGTAGCATTGACATACATATACTACCAAATGTAAAATAGCTAGTGGGAAGCTGCTGCATAGCACAGGGAGATCAGCTCGGTGCTTTGTGACGACCTAGAGGGCTGGGATTGGGAGGGTGGGAGGGAGGTTCAAGAGGGAGGGGATAAGTAGAATATATGTATACATATAGCTGATTCACTTTGTTGTACAGCAAAAACTAACAATGTTATAAAGCAATTATACTCCTATAAAGGTGTATAAAAAAACATTGTAAGCCTGCGCGTCCGGAGCCAGTGCTGCGCAGCGGGAGAAAAAAAAAAAAAAAAAAAAAAAAAAAAAAAAAAACATTGTAAATCAGCTATACTTGAAAATATTTTTTAAATGCAAAAAAAATTTTAAATGTAAGTTTTGTGTGTGTGTGTGTGTACCACAGGTTCAATATATAAATTATGTCTAATTGATTACATTGTTTTTCAAAATAAAGAATTTTTTATATTTTACATCAGCTTCATAATATAAATGCAGAAAAACTATATTTTTTTTTCTTAAAGTTCAGAAATAGCCATTTTGCTCATTCGGTATACTGTACACCACTAACTTTATTAAAAATGGATTTGCCACCTCTTCCCTCTATTCTATTAAACTCTCTCAAGTTTAATAGAATGTTCTGCCATGAACTGACTTCTCACCTTAGAGACATGAGATTTGCATCCTGAAATCTCTTTCTTGCAAAAATGCCCAGTTAGCATCCAAGCATTACAGAAAAGAAATGCTTTTTTACAGATCTCAAATTCCATGCAGCTTTACTCAAGACCTCTTGTATTTTTAAATTGTCAACACTCACCTGAGGTCTTTAAAAATCAACAAAAACATAATTTTGTGTTTTCTTTCATTTATTCTGGTTCTAAGTGGCCATTTCTAAATGAAAGTATTTAAGTATGTTAACGTCACCTTATAACATCCTATTTCAAATGACTACCGTCTCTCCAAAGATGAAATATGAGGAACTCGTAATTATGCTCTCCAAAGATTTACTCTCTGAATCTGTATTACCTTTCTGCTAAACTCCACACTGTTCATTTTTCTCTGAGAATATTCTTTTACTTGTATGGTCACCTCACAATGCTGTTTCATTTCATGTAGCTTTTTCCTACAATTTTATGCCTAGTTTATTTCTGGGAAAATGCATTATTTCAGATTGATAATTATAGACACAAAGACTTGGCTATAATTCCCTGAATGTTTCAAGAACTCCTTTTTTTTTAATACCTAGATTCTGAAGCTCTCCACAAAGCATTACTAAAACTTCATTTACATAAATATCTATATATTAATCACACAATAATGCATTTATAATTGTATTATGATTTATTGCTAATTTTGGAGCATAAACGTAGCTGTCTTATTTACCACCCTCTTGTAAATCACTTTAATATTTGCACTTAGGACTTGAAAGAGAATGGATAAATAAAAAACTGAAGAATATGCAAATTCAATTTATATATTTTTCATAAAATTAGGTGATTATCTAACCTTTATCCAAAAAAAAAAACAAGAGCCCAGATGCTCTGCAGTCATGATACTCCAGAATGTAGGGTCTTACAGCAGGAAAACATGCAGTAATCCATGCAGCAGAGTTTACCTGTGACCAGCTGGGGTTAGTGACCTATGCATTCCTTACATGCTACATATCAGGAATGGAAAAATGGAATTTGTCAGTTGTGGAAATAAGTATAATGAAGTTTTGTAGCAGGTCATGCTCATATATTCAACAAAGGTACAATCAAAATTATACTCAATTCTAGTAAATCTAAGTCTGTATCTGTTACTTTGTCTTTAACTATGAAATGTCAGAACTGACTTAAAAAAAAACAACAAACAAGTGTTTTTTAAATTATGGTCGTGGTCAGTAAGACATAGCCCAGCACTGCTAATGTGACTTAGTGATTCTCTCATCAGGAAACACAGTTTCTACTTCCTCTTTTATTCTCCACATCCTGTAGTAAGTAAAGTTTCAGTGAAAGATACATCTACATGGCAAAAAGAAAAGAAAAGAAAACTTACATGTACTGATAAGATCATTTCTGATGGGTTTTACCACCTGTGTTTCTGGGGATGGACGCAAGCTAGAGTTCCCTACTCTGACGTTTTCACTGATGTCATTCCCCTTGATCCTCAATTTGAAAGTGGATAAAAATGTTTTCTATGTTTTCTTCTTTAAGAAATTAAATAAAGAATGCTGTCTAGGGCTTCCCTGGTGGCGCAGTGGTTGAGAGTCCACCTGCCGATACAGGGGACACAGGTTCGTGCCCCGGTCTGGGAGGATCCCATATGCCACGGAGCGGCTGGACCCGTGGGCCATGGCCGCTGAGCCTGCGCTTCCGGAGCCTGTGCTCCGCAATGGGAGAGGCCACAACAGTGAGAGGCCCACGTACGGCAAAAAAAAAAAAAAAAAAGGATGCTGTCTAGACATGATCCTCTAATGATTTTCAATCAGTGGTCATCAACAGAAGAAAAGCACAGACTCTCATACCCACAGGATGACATTCAGTCAGATAAGAAAATTCTCCCTGAAATCAGAGTTTCATCTTTAACATGTAGTCAAAGGCTTCCACAGGTTCTGCATCACTATGCAGTCAGCCCTACCATATGGGATTGGCTCTGAGAATCTCACATCAGATGACTGACCCACATGTCATAGCACACTGATCTGGTACCAGGTCCTGCCTCTCGTAATGATCTCCTGCAGGGACGTTGGCACATTCTAGGATGTTTCCTGGAGCCATTTACCCTATACAGGTACACTTCCAAGTAGAAACAGAAGCTTTGATTCTCACTGGGACCCCTGCTCTGTCCAACCAACCTCTCTAGAAATATGATGTTCTAATCTCTCCTGCTTAGAACATTTCAAGGTCTCTCCCTGTGCTAATTTAGTAAAGGTGAAAGAGGCAAACTATGCAGGGAGCAATATATAGGATTCCTTTACCTAATGTATTTATCTGATATACCCAAATACTGAGAAATATAGATTCATTTCATAACGGTCAAGAAAAGAAGAGGAGGAACCTCCATGCCAACAGTATATATAAAATGGAATCAATATTGTATAAGCTCCAGCTTAAGCTTAGCTATGAGGTACTAACTCTTCTCATAAAGAAGCAATAACTCTCCATCATTTGAAGCACACTGAGGACTCAGACAGCTGGACACGGAGGGTGTAGGCTTCTCACTCAAATTCTGTACCTGCATCACAGAGCAATGAAATATTCCCAAAGAATTATTGAGGATGAGGTGGGGAGGCGAAACAAAAAACATGAATCCATAGTCTGCCCTACCATCTGTTTGCTAGATATTACCACCGTCTTGGTCCAATATGACCTTCCCACTTTTCTCTGGGCCTCCCTACTTTCCACCTCCATCCTCTCATTATATCTTACCTACACTTGGGAAAAACTCTAGTTTTTCCACTTTATCAACAAATAATCCAAATACCAGCTGCGTATATAACTCCTTAGAAATCTCAGGTCTGACTCAGTAATCCATGACCTTAGAAATCTAAAGTTTTCCTAATTCCCTTTATTATTTGTTTCTAATTTCCATGTACTTACACTCTCAGGACCTCCACTGTTCTCAAGTTCATCTTCCCTGCAAAACCTGTCAACCTGGACATAGACTTAAGTACCCCCCTCTAATTATCTCCTAGGGAATCTAGTTTTTAAAGCCTCAGCAAGCCTTATGGACTTCATTAAAGACTCTTTAAGATAACCCATGGGAGATAGCAGTACACCCACAGATATCTATTTAATACACCCCCAGAGTAATATTTTTTTTTATAAAGTCTCTTCTGGCCAATGACTCTCAGCTCTTCTTCTTCAGCATGTGCAGTGTCTCACCCTTCTGATTACTCTCTGCTCTATCCCAGGGCCACTCCCTTTCCTGATATTACATTCTTTCCCAATTTTGTATGTTGGTAAAATCAAATAACAAAATATAACATGTTAATTATTATAAAGTACTGTTCAGTGATATTAAATACATTCACATTACTGGGCAGCCAATATCACCATTTATCTTTCTAACTCTTTTCTATCTTTTAAAACTGTAACTCTATGTCCTTTAAACATAACTTTCCTTTTTGTTCCGTAACCACCTGAAAAGCATCATTACCCTCTCAATTTCGATAATTTTGACTACACTAAGTACCCCATATAAGTAGTATTGTTATGACTCGCTAAAAGTCACAAAAGTGGCATTTTTGGTAGCTAAATGTCCTCAAGATTCATCCATGTTGTAGCATATTCCTAGATGTTTTCCTTCTTAAGACTGATTAACATTCTATTATATGGGTATACCACATTTTGCTTATCCAGGAAGTAGTGGATGAACACTTAGGTTGCTTTCATATTTTAGCTGTGATTATTACTGCTATAAACATTGGAGTACAAATATTTCTTTAAAACCCTGATGTCAATTCCTTTGGGTATACCTCATAGTAAAATTACTGGATCATATAGTAATTCTATTTTTCAATACCTGAAAAATTGCCATACTGTTTTGCAAAGCAGCTGTATCATTCTGCATTCCCACTGACATAGCACAATGCTTCCAATATCTTCACATCCCCACCAATACTTGTTTTCTGCTTGTGTGTGTGTGTGTGTGTGTTTGTGCGTGTGTATATGCACACATATATATAAACGTGCATTTAGTGATATGGAACATTTTTTCAAGCGCTTAGTCATTTGCACATCTTTTTTGAAGAACCATCTATTCAAGTCTTTTATCCATTTTTGAATCAGGGTGCTTGCTTTTTGTTGAGTTGTAGGAGTTCTCTGTATATTCTGAACAGAAATCTGTCAGATAGATGGTTTTCAAATATTTTCTCCCATCTTGTGGGTTGCCCTTTTATTCTGTTTACATTTCTTTGATACACATTTTAAAAAAAATGTACTGAAAATTGTTTATTTTTTTGTTAGCTGTGCTTTGTTGTTCCTTCGTTTCACATTGAGGAGGACACTGCCAAATCCACTGTCATGAAGCTCTTGTCCTGTGTTGTTTTCTAAGACTTTTTATTTTATTAGGTCTTATGTTTAGTTTCTTATATTTCATTAATACATGCTCACTAATTTTTGTTTATGATGTTAGGTAAGGGTCCATCTTCCTTCTTTTGCATGTTGACAACAAGACTTCTCAGCACCATTTGTGGAATAGACTATCCTTTCTACTTTGAAAGGTCTTAGCAACTTGTCAAAAATCATTTGGCCATATATCAGGGTTTATTTCTGGGTGTTCTATGCTATTGGTCTTGAATAGGGGAGAAAATAATATAATCTATCCAGGTTGATGAAGAACATAAAGAAAGACCAGGACTGAGAATTAGAAGGGCAATATAAAAGAGCAGGGAAGGGCTTCCCTGGTGGCGCAGTGGTTGAGAGTCCACCGGCCAATGCAGGGGACGCGGGTTCGTGCCCTGGTCCGGGAGGATCTCACATGCCGCGGAGCGCCTGGGCCCGTGAGCCGTGGCCACTGGGCCTGCACGTCCGGAGCCTGTGCTCCGCAACGGGAGAGGCCACAGCAGTGAGAGGCCCACGTACTGCAAAAAAAAAAAGAGCAGGGAGTAAAAGGCAGTGTGAGAGAAGATTTTGTATGTGCAAGTTCATGGAAATATGATCATGCTAAAACCACTAAAAGCCTGACTTTGAACAATAGAGTAAATGTTTTAGCCAGAAACATAACACCCATCTCTGGGAAATATAGTATGGGCATAAAGATAAACCACACACAAACATATTAAAAAGGGAAAGGTTTTCATGGTGTGAGAATATTGTGGGATTTGAAGTACAATTCACTTCTGTTGTACCATTCTCTCTAAAATTTACCACAGTGTATACACAAGCAATTCCAATTCTGGTAATGTGCTTGACAGGTTTATATATGAACTTCAGCAGACCAGGAAATGTACATTCATAGTAGGACTGTTCCCTAAAGCAAAAAAACAAACAACAAAAACCCCTGGAAAGACTATATAAATCACTCTGTCAACACACATACAGATGCAATGATGGTTAACAATCCAAAAACAGAGGGTGAGCATGGGTACAAGAGGCTAATCCCCAGGCCGGGGTGGGGAGCAGAGTTTGAGGGTAACACAGGTAGAAACGCCTTTTGTCCTATCCTTGATTTTTGGGGTATGGACATTCACAGGTCACTACCCTTACTTCAAAATGAGTGAACGTACTCTCCAATTTTTTAAAACAGGTGAAGTAAACATGAGTGATGATAAATTTCAAACTGTCACAAATCAAATAGGATACTAAGAAAAATTAAATAATATGATTTAAGAATGAAGTGGAGAGATTGTCCAAGATGGTGGCATAGAAAGACCCAGAGCTTGACGCCTCTCATGGGCACATCAAAGTCACAACTGTTTACAGAACAGCAATTGATGAAAAAGGCCGGGACCTACAGTAAAAGATCTTTTACGGCTAAAGACATAAAGAAGGCACCACAAAAAATAAATAAAGATAAAAAAGAAGGGCTTCCCTGGTGGCACAGTGGTTGGGGGTCCGCCTGCCGATGCAGGGGATGTGGGTTCGTGCCCCGGTCCGGGAAGATCCCACATGCCACGGAGCGGCTGGTCCCGTGAGCCGTGGCCGCTGAGCCTGCGCGTCCGGAGCCTGTGCTCCGCAAGGGGAGAAGCCACAACAGTGAGAGGCCCGCGTACCGCAAAAATAAATAAATAAATAAAAAAGAAGGCACCGCAAGAAGACAGGAAGGAAGGCCAGTAGCCAGCATAGCCCCAGGACCAGGGCTGGGGCACTAGCCCTGATGTCACCTGGACTGCAGCTCTACCCACAAGTGAATCAGCGCTAGGTTCGGTGTCCCCCAGCATTGTGCAGCCAGCTGCCTTATGATTTAGCCTCACCAAGCAGCACAGACAGCCTCCACACAAGGCAGAGCCTGGCAAACAACCAGTCTGGGGGCAGCCAAGCCTACCAGACCTCCCACAGTAGTCTGTCCACCGCAACAGAAGAGCCCTAGCAGCCCACATAGGGGGTGCACCTAGAGCATATAGTTCTAGTGACCAGGGGAGAGTGGGCTGCTGCGACACATAGGACCTCTCCTACAAAAGGCCACTTCTCCCATGTGCCGCAGAGCGACTAAGCCCGTGCGCCACAGCTACTGAGCCTGTGCTCTGGAGCCCTCGAGCCACAACTACTGAAGCCAGCACGCCCTAGAGCCCGTGCTCCACAACAAGAGAAGCCACCGCAATGAGGAGCCTGTGCGCCGCAACGAAGAGTAGCCCCTGCTCGCTGCAACTAGAGAAAGCCCACGTGCAGCAATGAAGACCCAAGACCCAACACAGCCAAAAAAATTAAAAATATAAATTAATTAATTTTAAAAAATAGTCCATGAATGCAACAAGATGCACAACTTCACTAATAACCCAGGGCTTAAAACCATAAGAAAAAAACCGTGCATAAACCTACCAGACTGGCAGACACGAAGACACAGTATCAAATAGCAGCAGGACGTGGAGCAACGGAAAGCCTGGTGCGCAGCGAGGGTGCAGCCACTTCTGAAACAGTCAGGCCTCAGAGAGCGACGTCCGTGCACACAGACCCACAGTGCTCCTCCCAGCTGAACACAGACCCCCCAGCCCTGCACCAGGACACACGCACATGGACTCCACAGCCACAGGAGCCAAACCTGAAACCAACCTGAAGGCCATCACAGGCGGAGGCAGAAATGAACCAGGCACGCTCCTAGGAAGGAATAGTCCACAGCAGTGGAGTACGTTTTTGTTTAAAGCTAGTAGAATTATAAAAATTATTTTAAAATAAAACCTATATTCACAAGAGGAAAGAATCTCATGGACACAATGCTGAGCCATCAAGAGCAACAAAGCAGCTTGCACAGTACACCCACTTACAGACTTTGGAACTAGACAAAGCTGGGCTGCGTTATTTAGGGATGCGTGCTGGGCGTAAACTATGAGGACAAGATTGCTGGCACAGAATCAGGAGGACAGCTACGGTGGGGAGGACGCTGTGACGAGGGAAGGGCACTCCTGGGTGTCCACTCATCATGTTCTGTTTCTTGATCTTTAAGATTATTCTTTACATGTATATAACTTAATCCTTAATATGTACTTACAGCTTATCTTATCATTTTTGTTTATTAAAAAAGGGGTATCCCGAACAAAGTAGAAGGAGACCTCCTTCTCCCAGGGAAGCAAAGGAATAGTTTCTATCAGTGAAATCTCAAGCCTGACAACAACTCCCGTGAGAGGGGCACCGGGGCCATGACACTCAGAAGGAGGCTCTGGGATCTCAGTCACTGCCTCTGAGGAGCCCACGGCACCTGGTCAAAGTTCTCAGTCATTCTGTGCATGACCCTTTTGCCTTGGTTGCTCTGGCACAGCTCGGCCGGCATCATGGCTGGGAGAGAAAGAATAAACGTGCAGAAGAGGGAGCCGGCTTTCTAGCTGACCCACCTCCTTCTATGGAGACAATGCCACAGTCCCTAAGAGAGGGACAGCAAGGGCACGGAATCCAGGCTCTCTGCCTGAGGCCTGGCCACACTAGCGCCCCACGCTTCTGATGCCACAGGGAGAATTTCGCAAGGTGCCCTCAGACCACCTGGTTGGACACATGGGGCTTTCAGACACGCAGGTCCTGTCCGACCCCGCACCTCTGGGGTCACATTCTGGAGGTGGGCCTGGAAGCCTCCAGGTTTTCACTTTTGGTAACAGCTTTATTGAGATTTAATTTCCATACCACACAATTCACCCATTTTAAGTATAAAGCTCAGTGGTGTTTTGCATATTCACAGGGTTGTAGAGCCACCAGCACAATCCATTTGACAACATTTCCATCATCTCCCCAAAACCCGACTCTTTAGAGGTCACCCCTCATTTCCCACAGGCCCAGCATCACCAGTCCACTTTCTGTCTCTGTGGGCTTGCCTGTTCCGGGTGTCTCATGTAAGCGGAATCCACTAATTGTCTTTTTGTGTCTGGCCTCTCTCACTGCGCATCATGTTTTCGAGGTCCATCCACATTGTAACCTGTGTCAGTGCTTCACTGCTTTTCATGGCTGAGTAACACGTACTCTCTCTGCTTTTAACTCTATAATTAATTGTGTCTCCCTGCCTGCACCGCACAGGGCTGATGAGAATTTGATTTCACCTTCCATCATTCTTGGGGTGTAAGCTGAATTTTTTTTTTCTTACATCTTTATTGGAGTATAATTGCTTTACAATGGTGTGTTAGTTTCTGCTTTATAACAAAGTGAATCAGTTATACATATACATATGTTCCCATATCTCCTCCCTCTTGCATCTGCCTCCTTCCCACCCTCCCTATCCCACCCCTTTAGGTGGTCACAAAGCACCGAGCTGATTGCCCTGTGCTATGTGGCTGCTTCCCACTAGCTATCTATTTTACGTTTGGTAGTGTATATATGTTCATGCCTCTCTCTCGCTTTGTCACAGCTTACCCTTACCCCTCCCCATATCCTCAAGTCCATTCTGTAGTAGGTCTGTGTCTTTATTCCCGTCTTACTCCTAGGTTCTTCATGACATTTTTTTTTCTTTGACTCCATATATATGTGTTAGCATATGGTATTTGTCTTTCTCTTTCTGACTTACTTCGCTCTGTATGACAGACTCTAGGTCCATCCACCTCACTACAAATAACTCAATTTCGTTTCTTTTTATGGCTGAGTAATATTCCATTGTATATATGTGCCACATCTTCTTTAGCCATTCATCCGATGATGGGCACTTAGGTTGTTTCCATCTCCGGGCTATTGTAAATAGAGCTGCAGTGAACATTGTGGTATATGACTCTTTTTGAATTATGGTTTTCTCAGGGCATATGCCCAGTAGTGGGGTTGCTGGGTCGTATGGTAGTTCTATTTGTAGTTTTTGAAGGACCCTCCATACTGTTCTCCATAGTGGCTGTACCAATTCACATTCCCACCAGCAGTACAAGAGGGTTGCGTTTTCTCCACACCCTCTCCAGCATTTATTGTTTCCAGATTTTTTGATGATGGCCATTCTGACCGGTATGAGATGATATCTCATTGTAGTTTTGATTTGCATTTCTCTAATGATTAATGATGTTGAGCATTCTTTCATGTGTTTATTGGCAGTCTGTATGTCTCCTTTGGACACCAAGGAGTCCTGTGCAGAGGCTGAAAGCCCAGCCCCACACGGTGCCCAGTCGCCCTGTGTGACCAGAGCCCGGGAGGAAGGGTGAGATGGGCCTGCCTGTTTACAGGACCAGCATCCTACGGTCTCATGTGAAACCAACCTGCTGGTCAGAGTCCTGTGAGAGCTGCTCCCCAGGGTGCCAGGCCGGCAAGACAGAATGGTCATGGGCCACGGTGCTGCCTTCAGTTCAGGCACTCATGGTAACTGTCTAGTTGGAAAGTACTGAGGCTCCTTCCTGCCTCTTCCAGCTTCTGGGGCTCCAGGCATCCCTGGGCGGGTGGCTGCATCCCTCCCATCTCAGCCTTCATCTTCATGTGGCTTCCCCTCTGTGCCTGTGTCTCTGCTCATCTTATAAGGACGTAGTTACACAGCACTGGGGCCACCCTAAGGCCCTTGTCTTACCTACTTACACGACCAGGCCCTACTTCCAGATGAGGTCATGTCCTGAGGCCTGGGGACAGGACATGGATGTCTCTTCCCATGGCGGGTACACAATCCCCCTTGGCTCTGAGATAACAGGTAATGTTGCCCAGAAAACAAGCCAGCCCCTTACCTAAGCCAGCCCCACGAAGAGGTCTGAGCCTGCCTGGTCTCTTGGAAACTGACCTGGGCAGGAGAGTGTAGCTCAGGACCCGAGTGTGAAGGACACCAGGAAGCAGCCGTGTGAGGCTCCCCTTCGCAGCTGCAGCGCTGGACCAGCCAATGAGGTCCAGCAGGGCAACTCTGTCCTCCTTACAGGACTCGACCCACGTGGTCTGGGGGCGACAGGCAGCAGTGAGCGGGTGTGTGATCAAATGTATGTGACAGGCCTGCAGTGAGCAGGTGAACACGTGTGTGTGTGACATCAGACACATGCGATGGGTCAGCAGTGAGCATACATGTGTGAGAAATCAGGTGCATGTGACGGGCCAGCGGTGCACACACACGTGATCAGGTGCACGTGGCATCTGAGCAGGCAGGGCGCCACAGGGCTGCATTGCTGCCATGGGCTCGAGCCGTCGACCCTGCCTGGTGTGGAGCATCCCTCCCCCTCCCCCCATGTCTCTCCCTCACCACGTGCCCCAGTAGCTCCCATGTCTCCAACTACACCCCCTCAGTGGCTGTACCTGCACAGGGTACTTCCCCTGGGCAAGTACTTCTTTTTTTTTCCACATCTTTATTGGAGTATAATTGCTTTACAATGGTGTGTTAGTTTCTGCTTTATACAAAGTGAATCAGCTATACATATACATATATCCTCATATCTCCTCCCTCTTGCGTCTCCCTCCCACCCTCCCTATCCCACCCCTTTAGGTGGTCACAAAGCACCGAGCTGATCTCCCTGTGCTATGCGGCTGCTTCCCACTAGCTATCTATTTTACATCTGGTAGTGTATATATGTCCATGCCTCTCTCTCACTTTGTCACAGCTTACCCTTCCCTTGGGCAAGGACTTCTTGAAGAGGGTCACCTCCTTGGTGACGGTGACCTTCCTCTTCTGCTGCTTCAGCAGGGGTGGCCCCTGCCAGGGGCTGCTCTGCCCAAGGCATCCGGGCCGCAGAGGGCTGGTCCCTGCACCTGAGACCAAAGAGAAGGACTTGAGGGGCTGCGCTTTCTCCCACCGGGAGCCCCATATCCAGGGGGGCCAGCAGGGGCATGTCAGACACACAGGGCCAGACATTCTGGTTCATCTTCCCCCAACACGGTGGGTGAAAGGAGAGCCACATGGGACCTCAGACCATGTAGGACAAGGTGCGTGCTGAGGACCATCTCAGCACTGTTGATTGGCCCATTCAGTTTGCCCTCCCATGAAGTGCTCTCCATGACTGGCCCAGTTTTCTGCTGGGCTGTGTATTATTGGGACATATGTATGGCTATTGATTATTGGGTTATTTTACCTATGTGTATGTGTATACATCAACATCTATATCTGTATATAGACAAATGCATAATGTCATGTATCCACAATTACAGTATCATACAGAGTATTTCTCTGCCCTAAATATCCCCTGTGCTCTGCCTGTTTGATGCCCCCAGCCCCTGGCAACACCACCCTCTTACTGTCTCTGTAATCTGCCCTCCCCAACATGTCACTGGGTTGGAATCACACAGGATGTAGCATCTCAGACCAACTTCCTGTTCTTTTTTTATTTGAAATTGTCTTTTCATTCCCCATCACTAAGAGAATGTTATTCCAATGGAATGGACTTTGATGCCTAAAAGGCTCATTGATTACCCAGCATATCTATGCTTATTAATAGATAATTAAATTTTTGTTGTATTTACTATGACCATAGAGTTCTAAGGGTTACATTTTTTCTGAATTATTATTACAGTTATAAGTAGTTCTAACTCATTAAAACAGTGTATATATGATTACACATTTGTATAATTATTAAACAAAGATACTTATTTGAAACATCTTTTAATAGAATGAATGTAACTTTTCCCTTTTATTTTTTATATGTATTCGAGGATGACCATGACTAATTGCTAGGAAGAGAAAAGATTCAATAACTGGATCTATTCTGACTTTGTAATTTTTAGATATTAGCACTGAGACACCTTGTTCAGATAAGACTGGGAGTTTTGTTTTAAAAATGTCACTTATTCTTTCAATTCCTTCCCAATTACATACCCAAATATTATACAGAAGGTTTGGTAACCTATCAGCTGACAATGTGATTAGCTTTTCTCTCAATCTTGGTGAAAGCAACCCGTGGGACACTTTCAAGAGGATTTACGAGAATCTCTTTTCAGTGTCTGGGAAGCAGGACAATGGTTTCACCAGGCTCAGCAACTGACCAACTGTCGATTTGATCAGCTACTCTTTCACCGAGAAAGTCTTGCTTACCCTGATGGCCCAGGAAAGTTGCAACGCTGTCCCTCCTATGATGCCTTTGTGCGTGCGATGTTTTATAAAGAGCCCTTACTCTTTATGAAAGAGTATATTTTATAAAGGGCTCTTACGGCAGGACGTGCTTTAAGTGCATTTTCTTCAAATCTGCATATTTACCTTATTCTGCTTGTGGAAGATCATTGGCGTGCCCATCCTCCCTGCTCGGCCCACCAGCCTGGTTGGATTCTCTGATAGTCAAGACTCATTTCAGTGTTCACTGCAAGGGAAATGTGTGTTTCTGTTGAGAGGAGGCTCACCAAACTGGTGAGAGGCAAGCCGCAGCTTGCATCCCTGAAAGCAGCCTGGCCGAGATAGAATAAGATGGAGCGGGGGTGAACACGGTTCCTATTTAAGTCACAAAAATAAGAGAGATCAAGATGCCGCTTCTCATTAAGCCACTGAACATGGAATGATGCATTATTACCTAAAACTCTGGGGTATTTTAACAGCTTTATCAGGGTGTAATCGACATACGACAAATGCACACGTTCAAAGTGTACAATTTGATAGGTTTTGAAACGTGTACCCCATCAAGATAATGATTATACTGTCGAAGAAAAATTAATCAATGGTCACTCTAAGAAAGTAATGGAAAATTTTATTTTTGTCAACCTGGGGATTATAACCCGGGACACAGTTTTTCAGGAAGCTCTGAGGACTGTTCTAAAGAGGTGAGGGGGGAGGCCAGGATATAGGTGAATTTGACAAAGGGGTGCGTGCAAACAAGCACACAGCTTGGTAGGAGGTTACGCTATTCAGGCGGGACAGAGAACCTGAATGGTTTTAGTGCTTTTCTAAGTGTGGGAAGAGGCAAGAATCCAGGTTCATAAAAATTTTCTCCTGGAAATATCGAACTCTCCGAGGGCCAGTTCTGCCAGTTTCCCCAGAGCATGAAGTGCCTCATCCTGGCCTTCACCCTGAAATCCTTCCAGGGTGTCCTGTAAGTCAGCGACTGTGGTGGTTGATGACTTATCTCTTGTAGAACTGGATGGTGGGCAACATTCTTTATGTCACAGTCCCCTCCCTTTTGGTCTTAATTTTGACCAAGGTTTAGGAGGCAGTTCATGACCAATTTATCCCATGGTGCTAGGAATGCTCGTCCCCAGGTCAGGCGAGGATTTCCTGGATAGACCACTCAGTGTGCTGTTACTGGAATAGGCCCTGTTAACAGTAGCCCAAAGCCTCTGGGTCGCCTGTCCTACTAGTCTGTTATGGTCCAGGAAATGGTTCCCTCTTGTGGCTTCTTCCCATACCTAGAGTTACACTATTACAACCACTGACCTTATAGAACTATGTATTTGACAATTGTTTTAGGTCACCTGGTCATCATTATTTTTAGCGGAGGCTCAGTCGCACATTTGGTAACGCAAGAAACAAAAATCTTGTAACATAGGCAGAATACAAGTAATATAGCTAGTGACATTATCAAGGTCATAAGTAAGTATTTAAGAACTTTTAGGTGCAGCCCACTATCTCCGCAGGTCATTATCTTTATCTTTAAGGGAAATGATAGAGTGGCCTTGTCCATGAAGTCCACAAAGACGTCTTCACGTACAAGGTGAGTGGTGGGTCATCGTGACCCCTTGCAGCATAAGGAAAGGAATGTTATCTTCTAAGGAGTTACATGGCTGTTGCCAGAAGGAGAAGAATTGATCTCTGTGGCTGAGGAGACATTGGGGAGGTCAGGTGAACACAACGTACATGCACACTGGTGGGGAGGGAGGAGGCCGAAGGGCAGAGGAAAAGCGTACGTTTTAAATTTGTCTTGCCTTGCCTTAAAATATGAATTTCTATTTCATCAATACACTCGTCCCTAGAACTTTCCTCCCGCTCTCTCCAATCCAGGCAAACTTGGATCTGCTTTCTGTCACTACAGACTACTTTGCGTTTTCTGGAAGTGTACATGCGTGTGCTGTGTGTGTAAGGGGGCGGGCATCAAACTTCGGTTTTCAGCTTCAGAATAAATAACTAAGAAGACATAAAGATTAAAAAAGGCCTTCAGTGACTTCATCACGGTCAAACTTCAAGGCAGTAGAAAAGGATTTACTGGGGGTGGGGCAGGGCAGATCAGGTCAGCAGGTAGAATCCACTGTATTCATAGAACAGTGTACAGATAGATACTCTGTTAATATAGAGTTATAAACATTTTCTGCGGTTTGATGAGGACCAGCCACACACGGAGTAAACAAAAGAAGCTCTGGCCGCTCCAGGAAAGCATACCCACTGGGAAGAGGTCACCGAGCGCTTGCTCCAGGGGCACAATCCCAGCCCCGGACGGCGTGACAACCCATCCTGTCCTACTTTCCCGGGGGTCTTTCCTTTCACGTAGAGAAAAGCTGAAAAGAACTGCTTGTATTTAAAAAGTGACACATTTTTATGTGCACACCCTCTCTCCAGCGCTGTGGACACCGTGTGCTCGTGGGCTCCCACTTGGGGGCAGTGGTTCTCATGTGGCTGGAGGATGGACGAGGCGCGAGTGCCGAACTGTCCTGGCTCCACCCACAGCTGATTTCCTGCTGCCCTGTGAGGCCACCTGCCCCATCTCCTGTCTTCACCCTTAACACAAATGTCCCTGGGCCGGGAAAGGCAGGCAGTCTTGTGTTACAGGCATGTGCCTGCTGTGGGCTGAATTGTGCCCTCAAAATTCACATGTTGAGTCCTGACCCAGGTGGTTCATGCTGAACCCCGGCTCCCCTTCTGGGCACTTACATTTTGGAGGGCGAGGGCAGACAACACCACGTGACCAGCCCCCAGCCAGGTGCCAAGCCTCTAATGAACTTCCCTGGGGGAAGGGGACGGAGGTAACTGTCATGGTTCTGCCTTTCGTCGCTGGGGGAAGAGACACCCTAGAGACCCTCGAGGGAAGGAGGGGGCATGAAGGGTCATGAGGTGACCGGAGCAGGGGCCCTCCCACCCGTGCAGCCCTACTGTGCGCCGCGACCCATCTCAGCTCTGAGCGCACAAACGTATGCTGAGTCCTGTGAGCCTCCCAGGAAGTCCCTGGAAGCTGAAGGCGGCCCTGCAGACCCCACCCCTTTCCTCCACGTCTAGTAAGACCCACTTCTCCTTGCCATTCCAGAAGCGCTTATGGAGCTGATCTGGGAGTGGTTCTGGGGTTTAATAGGCTGAGCCCTTGTTGCTATGCCCCTGCTTTCCCACAAGAGCCTTCAGAACGAGCTGTTTGTTGCCTGAATGGCCCCCCACCCACCAATATTCTCAGGAAAAAGTCAGAGAGGACGCTCATTCACATGCCCCTCCCAGGGCATGGGACTCACGTGGGCAGGCCCCTCCCAGGGCATGGGACTCACGTGGGCAGGCCCCTCCCAGGATATGGAGCTCACCTGGGCAGGCACCCAGCAGCCCACGGGGCTCTCGTGGGCAGGCCCCTCCCAGGGCATGGGACTCACGTGGGCAGGCCCCTCCCCGGATATGGAGCTCACCTGGGCAGGCACCCAGCAGCCCACGGGGCTCTCGTGGGCAGGCCCCTCCCAGGGCATGGGACTCACGTGGGCAGGCCCCTCCCCGGATATGGAGCTCACCTGGGGATGCACCCAGCAGCCCGCGGGGCTCTCGTGGGCAGGCCCCTCCCAGGGCATGGGACCCAACTGGGCAGGCCCCTCCCAGGATACGGAGCTCACATGGGCAGGCACCCCGACAGGGCTGGGCACACAGGAACCGTGCACATAGCCCACGTTGCAGAGCACCCGCTGCCCACCTGTTGGTCAGAGCTGACCCTGAGTGCCTCAGAGCAGGACCTGAACTAACACACAGCAGCTCCTGGATAGGTCTGTGACCCTGGGCTTCACTCATGCGGCCTCCCTCCACTGGGTCTTCCAGAGGCTTCCGCTACACCTGGGGCACTGACCTCCTGGCTCCACCCACCAGCCCTCCTCTCCCTGACTCCTGGGTTCTTCTCATTAGGAGAGGGTCTTCTTGAAATTGTCTCCCACTCTTGGACCAGATAAAATGATGAGAAAACAAGCCAGAGCTGTGGCCCCTTGTCTATCCTGACTCTCAGAAGCCCACACCTGTTCCTTGGACCTGGCCGGTGCAGCAAGGGCCACTTTCTGCATCTCTGAGCCCCTGATGGGTGAGGATTGGCCGACCTGGGCAGCCCGACCCGGCCGGCCAGCCGTCCCCAGGTGTGCCTGGGTTGAGCTCTGTATAGACATCCCCTCGAGGCAGTAAGAGCACCTGCAGCTGCGCCTGAGGCTATAGTCTCTGCCCCGTCAGCCACCGCGGTGCGGGGCTGGTGGGAGGAGGCGAGGGGCCGCGGCCTGTGCGTGGCCCGGCCTGAGTGCGGCTCTGCTGGACCTTCTACGGGAGCTGCCGGGCTGCTCTCTGCTAAGGAAGAGGATGTGTCGCTCGTACCTGCCATTGGAAGTTCTCCCCAGGCAGAGGTGAGGAAGCAAGAAGAAAGGCAGTGGGGGCCCGGAGAGGAGGGGTGGCTCAGGTAGGGAAATGGAGAGCTTCCAGAAGGGCTCCCGGGGCCAGGACCATCCTGCCGGGCCTGCGGGAGCCAACTCAGCAAGCGCGCTGTCCCTGCGTGGCTCGAGCCCTCTCCTCCAGCCGGTAAGGTCCTTGCGCATGTTTAGGTCTGCTTCCCTGGGAAGGGTGGATAGAGCTCAGGAGCAGCTGGCCTGGGGGTCAGGGAGGCTCCTTGCGGGGGGGCCGGGGGGGTGCTGGCAGGAGTGCGGGAGCTGGGGGGCTGCTGGCTGCCTGGGAGAAAGTCCCCACCTCTGATCAACTTCAGAATTGTTCATGCGTGTAGCAAGTGTCCTGACGGTTTTCACCTGTGTAACTGGCGGGGGGGGGGGGGGGGTTTGTTTAAATTATTTTTATTTATTTTGGCTGCGTTGGGTCTTCGTTGCGGTGAACGGGCTTCTCATTGCGGTGGCTTCTCTTGTTGCGGAGAACAGGCTCTAGGCGCACAGGCTTCAGTAGTTGTGGCTGGCGGGCTCTAAGCGCAGGCTCAGTAGTTGTGGCTCATGGGCGTAGTTGCTGCACGGCATGTGGGATCTTCCCGGACCAGTGCTCGAACCCGTGTCCCCTGCATTGGAAGGTGGATTCTTAACCACTGCGCCACCAGGGAAGCCCACTGGCGGATTCTTAATTAGCAGTGTGAATGGTGATATCAGAGGTCCTGAATCAGGACTGAAATACGTACCCCCACATGCACAGGTGTGAGGACCTGGGGAGGCCGTGTGCAGCCGGCACCCTTAGGGATGGGCTTCCGACTGACCCCTCAACATTCTGGTGTCCAGTCTCTGCTTTATGATTTCTGGGGCCCAGTGCTGACTCTAAGGGTTCTGCGCTCCAGCCTCTATCTGTCTTTAGTGAGACCCACACTTCCAGGATCCTACAGAGCAGGGTCTGTGTGACTGTTCTGTGGCTTCTCGAACAAATGACCACAAGCTGGGTGGTTTAAAACAACAGGAGTTCATCCTCCCCCAGTCCTGGAGGCCAGACATCTGAGATCAAGGTGTCGCAGGACTGAAGTCCCTCCAGAGGCTCCAGGATAGGGTTCTTCCTGCCTTTTCCAGCTTCTGGGGGCTCCAGGCGTCCCCAGGCTTGTGGCTGCATCCCTCCCGTCTCTGCCTCCGTCTGCATGTGGCTTCTCCTCTGTGTCTGTGTCGCTCCTTTTTTGTCTCTTACCAGAACACTGTCATTGGATTTAGGGCCACTCTAACCCAAGAGAACCTCATCTCGAGATCCTTAACTACATCTGCATATTTTCCCAAATATGGTCCTGTTCGCACGTTCTGGGGGGACATATCTTTTGAGGCAACCCTTCAACCCATTACCTGTGTATGAAATAACCCTCTCATTTTAGGAGATTACCAAGGTCCCGTATAGACTGGCTTAGAAGGCAGCCATGTGGGTGGGGGTCTGGGGAGAATGAGGACCCAGGAAGCCCCTGGAAAGGATCAAGGCCTGGTGAGCCCTTCCACCGTGGGGCTGTGAAAACAGCCACTCCACTTGTCCGTGGAAAGGGGCCCAGCGCCAAGTCCAAAAGTGGTGACCTTGCAAAGCTGGCTCTTGTGGGATTTCATCATCAATAGCACCCAGTAACCAATAACTACGGGCTTGGAGGAGTCGCTTTCTGGTGTGTGATGACGGCACTCTCACTTTAGGTTCATCAAGCCTAGAATAGGAATGTTTGAAGGAGAAGAGTTTGGGAGATTGTGGAGGAATCTTCTTTGGGAGATTGTGAACCAATCTTCCTTGGTTGTCAAGGAAACCAAGCAGGTTTGCCAAGGTTGTCAAGGAAACTGCTTTGAAGCACCATCACCTGAGTGGTGGTCTCAGCGTGAGCTCGGGTTTGAGACAAGTGTGATGAGATTAAGCCTCACTTTCTCTGACAGCTGGGGAGGGGTTTGTAAAGTACCTTGGCTTTTAGGGCAAAGGTTCCTTGCTGCAACAAAGTGTTTCCCAAAATGGGCTGAGGCTCAAGGTGTCCCTTCATGCGACAGTCCAGGGCAGGTGGGTGTCAGGGCCCAGGCTCTGTCCCCCTTGTTTCTCCTCCATGCTTCTGGGTGGAGAGCTCCACCCAGCAGGGTGGGGTGACCACGTGGGCACCAAGCCCTCTGTCCTAGGATGCAGACCGGCCAAGGCCCTCACCACCTCCACTACTTCCCCTTGGTAACAGGAGACACTGCGCCCCAGCTGCAAGGGGTGGGAAGGCTGGGAGGTGAAGGGGAGCCGTGAGCGGGAAAAAGGAAAATGGGTTCTGGTGGGCAGCGGGGCGGCTCTGCTGTGGGCTGCCCAGACACCAGCACGCAGTCCTGGGTCCTGTGAAATGTGACATCACAGCAGCACGAGCTCTTCGATGCTTTGTGGTTCTGGAAATCCTACAGGAGGTGGTTCACAGCAGGTGAAGCTAATTCTCGCTGTGCAGGTGGTGAAGCCAAAGGTCTGCAGTTCAGACTGAAGGTGCTCATGTACATACAGGACAAAACCATGTCCTGTGAATGTAGTTCAGGGTCGTTTAACTCAACTACAGGTAAATAGTTCACTACAGTGAATGCAGTTGTGTTATGCCTACAATCTTCCCTCTTGTGCCTCTCCTCAGGGACCCGTTCCTCAGTTCCTGAGGCTCCTGTAAGTCATGTACAGGGGAATGGAGAGTGGGCTCTGTCCGGTCTGAGCCCTGAGTTACCCTGTGTGTGACTCTGCTCGGGGCTGCCGTAAAAAATACCACAGACAGGGCAGCTTAAACAACAGGCCAATCTCCTAGTCCTGGATGCTCTGTGAGATCAAGGTGTGTGCAGGCTGGTTTCTCCTGAGGCTTCTCTCCTTGGCGTGTAGACAGCCATCTTCTCCCATGTCCTCACATGGTCTCCCCATGTGCCTAAAAGAGTCCTAATCTCTTCTTGTAGGACATCAGTCCTATTGGATTAGGATCCACATTGTGACCTCATTTTACCTTGATCACCTCTTTAGAAACTCCATCTCCAAAACAGCCACATCCTGGGGTCCTGGGGGTTAGGGATTCAGCATGTGAATTTTGGGGGACATGACTGAGCCCACACCATCCTGCTTAGGAACCAACACGTGCCTTGGTCCCTCCTTCCCTCAGGTCACACGGGGATCATGTGGTGGCCCAGGGAGAGGCCACTCCTGCAGTGTTTGTGTCCCAGCTGGGGAACACTGCTCTCTTTGATCACACAGCAGCAGTGCCAGCCCCTCCTTGAGGTGAGCAGTTCTGGGGTGCTGTGCTGTGTCGCCTGGCCTGCTGAGATGCTCAGTGTCAGGGAACCCAGGAGTCAACAGCCTAGTAGGGATGCCAGGGACTCTCAGGGCCTTGACAGATGTCTCTCTCACCAGACACCCCAGAAAATGAGGGAAAACCTTTTCGGGATCACAGGACAGAGAGAGTCACAGTCTCATTTATGCTTCAGAGAGACCACATTGGGGTGGGATGTGAGATGCACCGTGGGGCGGGGAGCTTTGTCAGGGCCTGATGGAGGAACCAGGCCCAAGATTTGGGCTTGGGCCAGGGCTGTGGGTGTAGAGGGGAATTAGCCTGGGGATGGGCCATAGACTCTGGAGGACGAGCTGACAGTCACTGGGGCACAAGGAGAGTGGGAGTCTGGGAGGCCCCAGTGTTACCGAGCCAAACTTGGTTCCATGCGCCCATGCGTGGTAAAGCCAGTCTACTGACACCAGGCTGTAGTGAAGGAAAGTGAAGTGTTAATTGTAAAAGCGCCAATACAGGGAGAATGGGTGGCTTGTGCTCTAAAAACCCTGAAGTCCCTGAAGGGTTTCAGCCAAGCAATTTTAAAAGTCAGGTGAGGGAAGGGGGTCGCAGGGTATGTGATCGTCTGGTGCAGAGTTCTCTGGCTGATGGTGAGGTTACAGGGCCGTTAACATTATAAATTCTTAGGCACCAATAGCTCTGGGGCTACGTGTTCATGATCATCAAGTAGTTAATTTCTTCCATATGGTGGTGGTTTTAGTATCTGTAAAACAACTCAGGAAGTGTGCATCAGATGCTGTTATGTGGGTACTTCAGAGAGGAGTTACAACAGAGGATATGGTGGAGGGGTCTGTCCCGGAAAGGCCCCAGAGGGTCCTGCTCTGTTACAGTAGGTGTCTGGGCTCAGCAGCCAGGGGAGGTGCGTGCCTCCTGGGTGTGGGGAGCTGCAGGATCATGGTCCTGTGAGGGGCCTGTTAGCCCCCAGGGTGGGATGGGGATGCAGAGGCTGGACAAATGCATCTGGCATAGGAGAAGGGTTCAGGCTGGAAATGTCACGGAAATCATTTCAGGGAGGAAGAGGAAAGGCCAGGCGGAGGCAGGTGGGTCACAGCAGACTATGTGCACGTGACTGTGGTCCTGATTGAAGCAACTCAGAGCCAGAAAGGAGTGGCCATCAGGGGCTCAGCTTCATTCTCTTGTTCATTTATAAAGCTGCTGTGACAGTTTGAAACACTGCCAGGAGACTTTTGGGCCCAGCGTTGCCATGGCTTCATCAAAGGGGACCGGGTACAGAACAGAACCACTGCAGGCCCCGCTCATGTCCCCACTGGGAATGAATCCCATCAGGGATCCGGGGGTCACAGACTCAGCGAACCTCTGCCCTCAGGACTGGTCTTCCTCCTTGCTCTCACCTGCTGGTCGGAGGCCCAGGCACCCACATCCTCGCTCCATACACCCACCGCCCCCAGGGACTGAGTAGTCTTCCACTGCATATCTGTACAGCATCTTCATTTTTCTGTCAGGGGACAATTTGGTGGTTTCTCTGTCTTGGCCGTTGTAAATAGTGCTGCCCTGAAAATAGGGGTGCACATGTCCTTTCCAATTATGATTTTCTCTGGATCTAAGCCCAGGAGTGGGATTGCAGATCCAATCGGAACTCTATGTTTTGGTTTTTAAGGAACATCCATACTGTTCTCCACAGTGGCTGCATACTTTGCATTTCGACCAACAGTGTAGGAGGATTCCCTTTTCCCTATTCCCTGTCCAGCATTTATTCTTTGTAAATTTTTGTTGGCGATGGCCATTCTGACCAATGTGAGGTGATTCCTCGTTATAGTTTTGATTTGCATTTCTTTAATAATTAGAGATATTGGGTATCTCTCCGTGTGCTTATTTTTTATACAGTGTGAGTAAAATTTACCTCTTGCAGTTGGCTTCTTGGAAGTCGGCCCTGATTTGAATTTTTTTCTGATGATTTACCCAGGGCATTTCTTGAGGGCAGGTATCATTTAGAGCCCTGCTGGCCACGTGAAGATTAAGTGACCAGGGCTTCCCTGGTGGCGCAGTAGTTAAGAATCTGCCTGCCAACGCAAGGGACACAGGTTCAAGCCCTGGCCCGGGAAGATCCCACATGCCACAGAGCAACTAAGCCCGTGTGCCACAAATACTAGGCCTGAGCTCCGGAGCCCTCAAGCCACAACTACTGAGCCCTCGCCCCACAACTACTGAAGCCTGCGCTCCTAGAGCCCGTGCTCCACAAGAGAAGCCACGAAAATGAGAAGCCGGTGCACCGCAACGAAGAGTAGCCCTCGCTCACCGCAACCAGAGAAAGCCCGTGTGCAGCAACGAAGACCCCACACAGCAAAAAAAAAAAAAAAAAAAAAAATTAATTAATTAAAAAAAAACCGAGGTTAAGTGACCATCAGCACCGGATTGAAGTTGTTGTTATAGGACTGGCCACAAGGTAGCAGCATTTCTTCCTGCCCAACTCGTTACTCTGGCAACCAGAGCCTGAGGGTAAGTCCTCTTCCTTGGTTGTCAGAGTGGATTATGCCTGAAGAAACACCCAAGCCTTGTGTCTCATTACTTCTTCCCTCTAATTATTTACCTGAAGGACAGATCCCAACTCCTGCCACACCACTCTGCTGTGGGTACTGTCATCTGTAGGCGGGGCGATCCTACGGAAGGAGGCTGGAGGTGGGAACCCCACCACCAGGAGACAGGGAACCCAGGGAGCTTTTCAAAGCTCTTCCAGCCTGGAGTCTCCACCATCCTTTGGGTGCACCAGGCTTGCTTTCCCTGTAGGAAGGCCCGCCTGGATCTAGAGATTGTGGGCTCGTGGGGAGGGGAACAGGAACTCGAGGCCCATGGGGGAGGGCTCATTGGCTAGCACATCCTCTCCAGCTCCCTCAACCCCAGGAGAGTCCAGCCTTGGGACCCAAGCCTGCTCAGGCTCCAGAGATGTGACACCAGCACAGCTCACCAAGGAATAAGGGGAATAGTCAGCCTTTCTTTTTTCTTTCTGTATTTTTGTAAATGTGTAGTTTGAATTGGAGTATAGAGGGGAATAGTCAGCCTTTCTTTTAACTTTCTATATATTTTTTTAATGTGTAGTTTGATTTACAACATTGTGTGGCTTTTATTTTTGTTTTTTAGGTGTACACCAACTTGATTCACTTGTATAAAGACGTATGTATGTTCTTTTTCGGGTTCTTTTCCATGATCAGTTATTACAGAGTGTTGAGCAGTTGTCCTTGTGGTATACTGTGGGCTTTTGTTGATTATTTGAGAAATAGAACTGTGTATATGTTAATCCAAAACTACTAATTTCTCCCAGCCCCCCACCTTTCCCTTTTGGTAACCTTACGTTTCTTGTTTCTGTCTGTGAGGCTGGTGCAGGTGTCTCTTGAAATTTTGGTTTTCTCCGTATCTCCGCCCAGGAGTGGGATTGCTGGGTCACATGGGACTTCTATGTTTATTGTTGTAAGGAACCTCCATACTCTTCTCCCTAGTAGATGTACCGATGTACATTCCCACCAACAGTGTAGGAGGGTTCCCTTCTCTCCACACCCTCTCCAGCATTTATTGTTGTACATTTTTTCATGATGGCCGTTGTAACCTGCGTGATGTGATACCTCATTGGACTTTTGATTTGCATTTCTCTAATAATTCGGGACGCTGAGCATGTTTTCATGTGCTTTCTGGCCATCTATATGCCTTGTTTGGAGAAGTGTCCAGTCTGATCTTTGGCCCATACGTTTATTGGGTCGTTTGTTTTGTTGGATATTGAGCTGTATGAGCTGTTGGTACGATTTGGAGGTAGAGTTCCTTGGGGGTATCTTCGTTTGCAAATCTTTGTTCCCATTCTGAGGGTTGTCTTTTTCTTTCCCTTATGGTTTCCTTCGCTGTGCAAATGCTTTCATGTGGAATTTGGTTCCATTGGTTTATTTTTGTTTTATTTTTCCTTATTCTAAAAGGTGTATCATAAAAGAACTTGCTGTGATTCATGTCAAAGCATGTTCTGCCTATATTTTCCTCAAGACTTTCTTTTTTTTAAAGGTTTTAAAAATATTTATTTATTTTTGGCTGCGTTGGGTCTTTGTTGCTGTGCCCAGGCTTTCTCTAGTTTTGTTGAACTTGGGCTACTCTTCGTTGCGGTGCGTGGGCTTCTCATCGTGGTGGCTTCTCTTGTTGTAGAGCACGGGCTCTAGGCACCAGGGCTTCAGGAGTGTTGGCTCGCGGGCTCTGGATTGCAGGCTCAGTAGTTGTGGCGTACGGGGTTAGTTGCTTCGTGGCATGTGGGATCTTTCTGGACCAGGGTTCGAACCTGTGTCCCCTGCATTGGCAGGGGATTCTTAACCACTGTGCCACCAGGGAAGCCCTCCTCAACACTTTCATAGTATCCACCCTCTCCTTTAGATCTTTAGTCTATTTGGAGTTTTTATTTTTTATGGTGTTAGGGAGTATTGTAATTTCATTCTCCTTTTAATTGTTTAAGGAACCTCTACAGGGTCATGCGTAGTGGTAGTTACCAATTTACATTCCCAGCCCCAGTGTAGGAGTGTTCCCTTTTGTCCAGACGTTCTCCAGCATTTATAGACTCTAGACTTTTTGACAGTGGCCATTCTGACCACTGTGACGTGATTTGTCATTGTAGTTTTGATTTGCATTTCTGTAATATTTAGCGATGTTGAAAGATTTTCACGTGATTTTTTTTTAAAACAGTGTGAGTAACAGTTACGACTTGAAATTGACTTCTTGAACATCTGCCCTGTTTTGAATTCTTTTTGGATGACCTTCCTGAGGTCGTTTCTTGAGGGCCTGTGTATTTTACTGACAGCACGCCAGGCCTTGTGGATATTAGGCGCCCCTCAGCCCAGGTTTTAAAGTTCTTGTTTGGGAGACGGCCACAAGGGGGCATCATTTCTTTAGGCCCAACTGTTCTTTGTTTCTATAATTTCATTTTTATTTTATATTGGAGTGGAGCTGATTTCCGATGACGTGTTTGTTTTAGGTGTACAGGACCTTGATTCAGTTACACATAGACCTATGTGTATTCTTTTTTAGGTTCCTTTCCCATAGAGGTTACCGTGTGCTCAGTAGAGTTCCCTGTGCTATTTGGTAGGTCCTTTTTGATTATCTCTTTGATATATATTAGAGTGTATATGTTAATCGCAACCTCCTAATTTATCCCTCCCCTTACCTTTCCTTTTTGATAATTTTAAGTTGCTTTTCTAAATCTGTGAGTCTGTTTCTATTTTTAAATTAGTTCATTCATATGAATTTATAGTTTCCACCTGTATGTGACATCTTAGGATATGTGTCATTCTCTTTTTGACTTACTTAACTTACTGTGATTATCTCTAGGTCCATAGGTTACTCCAAATGGCATTATTTCATTCTTTTACATGGCTGAGTCAGATTCCATTGTGTTCATGTATCACTTCTTTTTTCCATTCATCTGTCGATGGCCATTTTGTTTGCTTCCATGTCTTGGCTCTTGTAAATAATGCTGCAGTGCACGCTTAGGTGCACGTGTCTTTTCGAATTCTGGTTTTTAATGCCTATACTCTTTTTTTTTAGGGATCCTTCTGTTCTTTATTTTCACAGAGTGAAAATATCAAAAGTTACATGTGAATGAGCTTACAGTCAATAAAATAAAATACATGTCTACTAGAAAACACAAACAGTGTTGCCTTGGCTCTCCATTGACATGGGCTGGAATTTGCTGATAGATGTATCCCTACGCAGGAGAAGTTGTGGCACGTAGTTATTGCTCTTATGCGTCCCCACAGTTTCAGTGTCCGTGACTCTACGCCTACCCACTGCTCTGAGGTCATGGTCATGGTTTCCAGATACCCTTGATAATAAAATAAACTGTATGTTTTGGAAGCACGTTTCAGGCAACAGTAATGGAGTTGGCCATGACCACCATGTTTGTTCGCAAGAGATCTCGCACTATTTGTCATTTATTTTTGATCTAAAAAAGAGTGAAACTTTTGATATGTCCACCAGAAATAGCACATTCAAATAACGGGGAAGAAAATGTCCGTGAACGTCTTTTTTCTACTTAATCATCTTACACATTTAGTGTATCTAACTGGAAATTTTGTAAACATACTTTAATGTCATATCAGGTTGAAACATAATTGTCTTACAAAGATTGTGGATGAAAACGTCATAATCGGACTTGCAAGGTGCGACGCCAGCCCCCATCCCAGACTTTCTGCCTGCTTCTTCCGTCAGAGGAGTGATATCTGTCCCGCAAAATAAAAATTGCCTTGGCTTAACGGCAATTACACTTTCACTTTTCCCAACCAGCTATTCGTTTTAAAACTAAGTAGCTAATACGGCTGTCGGTGCAAACTTATTCATAAGAGATGTGAACAGAAGGGCAGGTAGGTTTCATTCCTACTCAGTCCATCACGAAGCAGACGGACTAGCTACAGGGAGATGGGTTCGGCAGCCTGTGGCCCAGGGTCCCCTCTTCCCGGAGTCCACACCTCACATGCTCTGACCCAGTCCACATGCACTGAAGGAAACACAGCTCTGCCCAGCGGGCACCCTGTGTACCGAGAGGCAGCCTTCTGCCCACAGCCGTGACCCCTGCCCGTGCAGCCTTGCTACAGCGCCTGCGCACTCAGGAGTGAGCACGGGGGAGGGGAGGGCACAACTGCAATGTGATGGCATCTTGCGATCCTTCCCTCTGCCGCTCACTGTGGTGCATCTTGACCATTGGCACTGTTGGCATTGACGGGAGGTGGGAAGAAACGTGAAGTACAGCTTGCTCTTAGCAAAGCAAGGGATCACTCTAGATATGGCTATGGAGTAAGGTTTGCAAACAGCAAGGTTGTTTAAAAAAATCAATACCACAAACTACATTATTTATTTGGTCTTCTCCACATATACTTTTAGGGGTGGGACTGTCGGATCATGTGGCAGTGCTATTTTTATCTTTTAAAGGCATTTCCATAATGTTCTCTATAGTGGTTGTTACAGTTTACATCCTACCAGCACCATAAAAGGGTTCCCTTTTCTCCATGCCCTCTCCACCATTCATTCATCGTAGATTTTTGATGCTGGCCTTTCATACCGTTGCAAGTTAATCCCTCGCTGTGGTTTTGATTTGCATGTCTCTGATTATTGCTATGTTGAGCCCGTTTTCATGGGCTTTTTTTTTTTTAAAATACTGTGAGTAGAATTTACCTGTTTAAATTGTCTTCTCGAAACTCTGTCCTGTATTCAATTATTTTCCAACATTTAACCCCTGTACATTTTTTGAGGGCAGGTATATTAAGTGCCCATAAGCAATCGCTTTAAGGTTGGTTTGCGGGAAATGGCCACAAGGGGGCAGTATTACCTCTGGCCCAACTCTGGTTACCTTGGCAACCAGAGCTTTAGGGGAAATCCTGTTTGGGGCATGTAAATTAGAGTGGGATGTGCCAGAACAAACACGCAAATCTTGTGTCTCATTACCACTTTTTTTTTATTTTTTTATTTTTTTTAACATCTTTATTGGGGTATAATTGCTTTACAATGGTGTGTTAGTTTCTGCTTTATAACAAAGTGAATCAGTTATACATATACATATGTTCCCATATGTCTTCCCTCTTGCGTCTCCCTCCCTCCCACTCTCCCTATCCCACCCCTCCGGGCTGTCACAAAGCACCGAGCTAATATCCCTGTGCCATGCGGCTGCTTCCCACTAGCTATCTACCTTACTACGTTTGTTAGTGTGTATATGTCCATGACTCTCTCTCGCCCTGTCAAAGCTCACCCTTCCCCCTCCCCATATCCTCAAGTCCGTTCTCCAGTAGGTCTGCGTCTTTATTCCTGTCTTACCCCTAGGTTCTTCATGACATTTTTTTTCCCCCTTAAATTCCATATATATGTGTTAGCATACGGTATTTGTCTTTTTCTTTCTGACTTACTTCACTCTGTATGACAGACTCTAGGTCTATCCATCTCATTACAAATAGCTCAATTTCGTTTCTTTTTAAGGCTGAGTAATATTCCATTGTATATATGTGCCACATCTTCTTTATCCATTCATCCGATGATGGGCTCTTAGGTTGTTTCCATCTCCGGGCTATTGTAGATAGAGCTGCAATGAACATTTTGGTACATGACTCATTTTGAATTTTGGTTTTCTTGGGGTATATGCCAAGTAGTGGGATTGCTGGGTCATATGGTAATTCTATTTGTAGTTTTTTAAGGAACCTCCATACTGTTCTCCACAGTGGCTGAACCAATTCACATTCCCACCAGCAGTGCAAGAGTGTTCCCTTTTCTCCACACCCTCTCCAGCATTTATTGTTTATAGATTTTTTGATGATGGCCATTCTGACTGGTGTGAGATGATATCTCATTGTAGTTTTGATTTGCATTTCTCTAATGATTAATGATGTTGAGCATTCTTTCATGTGTTTGTTGGCATTCTGTATATCTTCTTTGGAGAAATGTCTATTTAGGTCTTCTGCCCATTTTTGGATTGGGTTGTTTGTTTTTTTGTTATTGAGCTGCATGAGCTGCTTGTAAATTTTGGAGATTAATCCTTTGTCAGTTGCTTCATTTGCAAATATTTTCTCCCATTCTGAGGGTTGTCTTTTGGTCTTGTTTATGGTTTCCTTTGCTGTGCAAAAGCTTTGAAGTTTCATTAGGTCCCATTTGTTTATTTTTGTTTTTATTTCCATTACTCTAGGAGGTGGGTCAGAAAGGATCTTGCTGTGATTTATGTCATAGAGTGTTCTGCCTATGTTTTCTTCTAAGAGTTTGATAGTTTCTGGCCTTACATTTAGGTCTTTAATCCATTTTGAGCTTATTTTTGTGTATGGTGTTAGGGAGTGATCTAATCTCATACTTTTACATGTACCTGTCCAGTTTTCCCAGCACCATTTATTGAAGAGGCTGTCATTCCTCCACTGTACTTTCCTGCCACCTTTATCAAAGATAAGGTGTCCATATGTGCATGGGTTTATCTCTGGGCTTTCTATCCTGTTCCATTGATCTATCTTTCTGTTTTTGTGCCAGTACCATACTGTCTTGATTACTGTAGCTTTGTAGTATAGTCTGAAGTCAGGGAGCCTGATTCCTCCAGCTCCTTTTTTCGTTCTCAAGATTGCTTTGGCTATTCGGGGTCTTTTGTGTTTCCATACAAACTGCGAAATTTTTTGTTCTAGTTCTGTGAAAAATGCCAGTGGTAGTTTGATAGGGATTGCATTGAATCTGTAGATTGCTTTGGGTAGTAGAGTCATTTTCACAATGTTGAGTCTTCCCATCCAAGAACATGGTATATCTCTCCATCTATTTGTATCATCTTTAGTTTCTTTCATCAGTGTCTTATAATTTTCTGCATACAGGTCTTTTGTCTCCTTAGGTAGGTTTATTCCTAGGTATTTTATTCTTTTTGTTGCAGTGGTAAATGGGAGTGTTTTCTTGATTTCACTTTCAGATTTTTCATCATTAGTATATAGGAATGCCAGAGATTTCTGTGCATTAATTTTGTATCCTGCTACTTTACCAAATTCATTGATTAGCTCTAGGAGTTTTCTGGTAGCATCTTTAGGATTCTCTATGTATAGTATCATGTCATCTGCAAACAGTGACAGCTTTACTTCTTCTTTTCCGATTTGGATTCCTTTTCTTCTCTGATTGCTGTGGCTAA
Organism: Phocoena sinus; assembly: GCF_008692025.1. Lineage (NCBI taxonomy): Eukaryota > Metazoa > Chordata > Mammalia > Artiodactyla > Phocoenidae > Phocoena > Phocoena sinus. The sequence continues at coordinate 89,671,867 of NC_045771.1, forward strand.
AAATTCCAAAACTATGTTGAATAAGAGTGGTGAGAGTGGGCAACCTGGTCTTATTCCTGATCTTAGTGGAAATGCTTTCAGATTTTCACCATTGAGGATGATGTTTGCTGTGGGCTTGTCATATATTGCCTTTATTATGTTGAGGAAAGTTCCCTCTATGCCTACTTTCTGCAGGGTTTTTTATCATAAATGGGTGTTGAATTTTGGCGAAAGCTTTCTCTGCATCTATTGAGATGATCATATGGTTTTTCTCCTTCAATTTGTTAATATGGTTTATCACATTGATAGATTTGTGTATATTGAAGAATCCTTGCATTCCTGGAATAAACCCCACTTGATCATGGTGTATGATCCTTTTAATGTGCTTTTGGATTCTGTTTGCTAGTATTTTGTTGAGGATTTTTGCATCTATGTTCATCAGTGATACTGGCCTGTAGTTTTCTTTCTTTGTGACATCCTTGTCTGGTTTTGGTATCAAGGTGATGGTGGCCTCGTAGAAGGAATTTGGGAGTGTTCCTCCCTCTGCTATATTTTGGAAGAGTTTGCGAAGGATAGGTGTTAGCTCTTCTCTAAACCTTTGATAGAATTCACCTGTGAAGCCATCTGGTCCTGGGCTTTTGTTTGTTGGAAGATTTTAAATCACAGTTTCAGTTTCAGTGCTTGTGATTGGTCTGTTCATATTTTCTATTTCTTCCTGATTCAGTCTTGGCAGGTTGTGCATTTCTAAGAATTTGTCCATTTCTTCCAGATTGTCCATTTTATTGGCATAGAGTTGCTTGTAGTAATCTCTCATGATTTTTTTTATTTCTGCAGTGTCAGTTGTTACTTCTCCTTTTTCATTTCTAATTCTATTGGTTTGAGTCTTCTCCCTTTTTTTCTTGATGAGTCTGGCTAGTGGTTTATCTATTTTGTTTATCTTCTCAAAGAACCAGCTTTTAGTTTTATTGATCTTTGCTATCGTTTCCTTCATTTCTTTTTCATTTATTTCTGATCTGATTTTTATGATTTCTTTCCTTCTGCTAGCTTTGGGTTTTTTTTGTTCTTCTTTCTCTAATTGCTTGAGGTGCAAGGTTAGGTTGTTTATTCGAGATGTTTCCTGCTTCTTCAGGTGGGCTTGTATTGCTATAAACTTCCCCCTTAGAACTGCTTTTGCTGCATCCCATAGGTTTTGGGTCGTTGTGTCTCCATTGTCATTTGTTTCTAGGTATTTTTTTATTTCCTCTTTGATTTCTTCAGTGATCACTTCATTATTAAGTAGTGTATTGTTTAGCCTCCATGTGTTTGTATATTTTACAGATCTTTTCCTGTAATTGATATCTAGTCTCATGGCGTTGTGGTCAGAAAAGATACTTGATACAATTTCAATTTTCTTAAATTTACCAAGGCTTGATTTGTGACCCAAGATATGATCTATCCTGGAGAATGTTCCATGAGCACTTGAGAAAAATGTGTATTCTGTTGTTTTTGGATGGAGTGTCCTATAAATATCAATTAAGTCCATCTTGTTTAATGTATCATGTAAAGCTTGTGTTTCCTTATTTATTTTCATTTTGGATGATCTGTCCATGGGTGAAAGTGGGGTGTTAAAGTCCCCTACTATGAATGTGTTACTGTCGATCTCCCCTTTTATGGCTGTTAGTATTTGCCTTATGTATTGAGGTGCTCCTATGTTGGGTGCATAAATATTTACAATTGTTATATCTTCTTCTTGGATCGATCCCTTGATCATTTTGTAGTGTCCTTCTTTGTCTCTTTTAATAGTCCTTATTTTAAAGTCTATTTTGTCTGATATGAGAATTGCTACTCCAGCTTTCTTTTGATTTCCATTTGCATGAAATACCTTTTTCCATCCCCTTACTTTCAGTCTGTGTCTCTAGGTCTGAAGTGGGTCTCTTGTAGATAGCAAATATATGCGTCTTGTTTCTGTATCCATTCAGCCAATCTGTGTCTTTTGGTGGGAGCATTTAGTCCATTTATATTTAAGGCAATTGTCGATATGTATGTTCCTATTCCCATTTTCTAAATTGTTTTGGGTTCGTTATTATAGGTCTTTTCCTTCTCATATGTTTCTTGTCTAGAGAAGTTCCTTTAGCATTTGTTGTAAAGCTGGTTTGGTGGTGCTGAACTCTCTCAGCTTTTGCTTGTCTGTAAAGGTTTTAATTTCTCCATCAAATCTGAATGAGATCCTTGCTGGGTAGAGTAGTCTTGGTTGCAGGTTTTTCTCCTTCATCACTTTCAGTATGTCCTGCCACTCCCTTCTGGCTTGTAGGGCTGCTGCTGAGAGATCAGCTGTTAACCTTATGGGGATTCCCTTGTGTGTTATTTGTTGTTTTTCCCTTGCTGCTTTTAATATGCTTTCTTTGTATTTAATTTTTGACAGTTTGATTAATATGTGTCTTGGCGTATTTCTCCTTGTATTTATCCTGTATGGGACCCTCTGTGCTTCCTGGACTTGATTAACTATTTCCTTTCCCATATTAGGGAAGTTTTCAACTATAATCTCTTCAAATATTTTCTCAGTCCCTTTCTTTCTTTCTTCTTCTTCTGGAACCCCTATAATTCGAATGTTGGTGCGTTTCATGTTGTCCCAGAGGTCTCTGAGACTGTCCTCAGTTCTTTTCATTCTTTTTTCTTTATTCTGCTCTGCAGTATTTATTTCCACTATTTTATCTTCCAGGTCACTTATCCGTTCTTCTGCCTCAGTTATTCTGCTATTAATCCCATCTAGAGTACTTTTAATTTCATTTATTGCGTTGCTCATCGTTGCTTGTTTCATCTTTAGTTCTTCTAGGTCCTTGTTAACTGATTCTTGCATTTTGTCCATTCTATTTCCAAGATTTCGGATCACCCTTACTATCATTATTCTGAATTCTTTTTCAGGTAGACTGCCTATTTCCTCTTCATTTGTTAGGTCTGGTGCATTTTTATCTTGCTCCTTCATCTGCTGTGTGTTTTTCTGTCTTCTCATTTTGCTTATCTTACTGTGTTTGGGGTCTCCTTTTTGCAGGCTGCAGGTTCGTAGTTCCCGTTGTTTTTGATGTCTGTCTCCAGTGGCTAAGGTTGTTTCAGTGGGTTGTGTAGGCTTCCTGGTGGAGGGGACTAGTGCCTGTGTTGTGGTGGATGAGGCTGGATCTTGTCTCTCTAGTGGGCAGGTTCACGTTTGGTGGTCTGTTTTGGGGTGTCTGTGGCCTTATTATGATTTTAGGCAGCCTCTCTGCTAACGGGTGGGGTTGTGTTCCTGTTTTGCTAGTTGTTTGGCATAGGTTGTCCAGCACTGTGGCTTGCTGGTCGTTGAGTGAAGCTGGGTGCTGGTGTTGAGATGGAGATCTCTGGGAGATTTCCGCCGTTTAATATTATGTGGAGCTGGGAGGTCTCTTGTTGACCAGTGTCCTGAAGTTGGCTCTCCTACCTCAGAGGCAGAGCCCTGACTCCTGGCTGGAGCACCAAGAGTCTTTCATCCACACGGCTCAGAATAAAAGGGAGAAAATGTAGAGAGAATTAGTAGAAGTGTGAGGAAAGAAAGAAGGAAAGGAGGAAAGGAAGGACGGAAGAAAGAAGCAAAGAAGGAAAGAAAGGAGGGAGGGAGGGAGGAAGGAAGGAGGGAGAGAAAGAAGGAAAAAAGACAGAAAGAAAGAAGATATAGTAAAAATAAAACAAAGTGTAATATAGTTATTGAATTAAAAAATATTTAGAAAAAAAAAGTGACGGATAGAACCTTAGGACAAATGTTGGAAGCAAAGCTATACAGAGAAAATCTTACACAGAAGCATACACATACACCCTCACAAAAAGAGGTAAAGGGGGAAAAATCATAAATCTTGCTCTCAGAGACCACCTCCTCAATTTGGGGTGATTCGTTGTCTAAAGGAGGGAAGGAAGGAAGGAAAGAAAGAAAGAACGAAGGTAAAGTATAATAAAGTTATTACAATTAAAGTTAATTATTAAGAAAAAAATTAAAAAAAAAAAAAACCATGGACGGATAGAGCCCTAGGACAAATGGTGGAAGCAAGAGTATACAGACAAGATCTCACACAGAAGCATACACGTACACATTCACAAAAAGAGGAAAAGGAAAAAAATCATAGATCTCGCTCCTAAAGTCCACCTCTTCAATTTGGGATCATTCCTTGTGGATTCAGGTATTCCACAGATGCAGGGTATATCAAGTTGATTGTGGAGCTTTAAACCACTGCTTCTGAGGCTGCTGGGAGAGATTTCCCTTTCTCTTCTTTGTTCTCACAGCTCACAGGAGCTCAGCGTTGGATTTGGCCCTGCCTCTGCGTGTAGGTCGCTGGAGGGCGTCTGTTTTTTGCTCAGACAGGACGGGGTTAAAGGAGCCGCTGATTCGGGGGCTCCGGCTCACTCAGGCCGAGGGGGGGGGGTAGGGGGGAAGGGACGGGCACTGCGTGCGGGGCGGGCCTGCGGCGGCAGAGGCGGCGTAACGTTGCTCCAGCCTGAGGCCCGCCGTGCGTTCTCCCGGGGAAGTTGTCCCTGGATCCCGGGAACCTGGCAGTGGCGGGCTGCACAGGCTCCGCGGAAGAGGGGTGTGGAGAGTGACCTGTGCTCGCACACAGGCCCCTCGGTGGCGGCAGCAGCAGCCTTAGCGTCTCCCGCCCGTCTCTGGGGTCCGCGCTTTTAGCCGCGGCTCGCGCCCGTCTCTGGGGTTCCTTTAAGCAGCGCTCTTAAACCCCTCTCCTCGCGCACCAGGAAACAAAGAGGGAAGAAAAAGTCTCTTGCCCCTTCGGCAGGTGCAGACTTTTCCCGGACTCCCTCCTGGCTAGCCGTGGTGCACTAACCCCTTCAGGCTATGTTCAAGCCGCCAACCCCAGTCCTCTCCCTGCGCTCCGTCCGAAACCGAAACCGGAGCCTCAGCTCGCAGCCCCGCCCGCCGCGGCGGGTGAGCAGACAAGCCTCTCGGGCTGGTGAGTGCTGGTCGGCACCGATCCTCTGTGCGGGAATCTCCCCGCTTTGCCCTCCGCACCCGTCGCTGTGCACTCCTCCGCGGTTCCGAAGCTCCCCCCTCCGCCTCCCGCAGTCTCCGCCCACGAAGGGGCTTCCTAGTGTGTGGAAACTTTTCCTCCTTCACAGCTCCCTCCCACTGGTGCAGGTGCCGTCCTTATTCTTTTGTCTCTGTTTTTTCTTTTTTTCTTTTGCCCTACCCAGGTATGTGGGGAGTTTCTTGCCTTTTGGGAGGTCTGAGGTCTTCTGCCAGCCTTCAGTAGGTGTTCTGTAGGAGTTGTTCCACGTGTAGATGTATTTCTGGTGTATCCGTGGGGAGGAAGGCGATCTCCGCGTCTTACTCTTCTGCCATCTTCAAGGTCCCCTCATTACCACTTTTTAAAAATTAGATTAATTTTCATTTTTTATTGGAGTAATATTGATATACAATGTTCTGTATGTTGTAGGTATACAGAATCTTTCAGTTATACATATGCATATATCTCTGCATCCTTGGCTTCTTTTCGCATATAGGTTATTACAGAGTGTTGATAGACATACCTTGATATACATAGGTCCTTGTTGATTATCTATTTTATATGTAATAGTTTGTATTTGTTAATCCCAACCTCCTAATTCATCCCTTGACCCCTTCTGTTTCCTTCGGTAACCATGTATTTGTTTTTTAAGTCTCTGAGTCTGTTTATGTTTTCTCAGTTCAGTAATCTGAACTGAACTGAACTCAGTTCAGTAATCTTTCTCAGATTGCACCTATAAGTGATATCATATGATATTTGTCTTTCTCATTCTGACTTACTTTACTTAGTATGATTTCTCTAGGTTTATCTATGTTCCTGCAAATGACATTATTTCATTCTTTTACATGACTGAGTCATATTCCATTGCATACATCTATCACTTCTTCTCTATCCATTCATCTGTCCACGGATATTTTGTTTGCCCTCATGTCTTGGCTATTGTAACTGGTGCTGCAGTGCACGCTTGGGTGCATGGTCTTTTGAATTCTGGTTTTCTCCACATTTACTCTTAGAGGTGGACTACTGGTTCATGTGGTAGCTCTATTTTAACTTTTAAGGGCACTTCCATAATGTTCTCTATAATAGCTGTTACCATTTACATCCCACCAGCACCATAAAAGGGTTTCCTTTTCTCCATGCCCTCTCCACCATTTATTCATTGTAGATTTTTTTTGTGTGTGGTACGCGGGCCTCTCACTGCTGTGGCCTCTCCCGTTGCGGAGCACAGGCTCCGGATGCGCAGGCCTAGCTGCTCCGCGGCATGTGGGATCTTCCCAGACTGGGGCACGAACCCGCGTCCCCTGCATCGGCAGGCGGACTCCCAACCAGTGCGCCACCAGGGAAGCCCTACTGTAGATTTTTGATGATGGCTTTTCAGACTGGTGCAAGTTGATCCCTCGTTGTAGTTTTGATTTGCATGTCTCTGATAATTGCTATGTTGAGTATGTTTTCATGGGCTGTTTTTTTTTTTTATAAACAGTTTGAGTAGCATTTACCTGTTCAAATTGTCTTCTTGAAAGTCTGCCCAGTTTTCAATTATTTTCAAACACTTACCGTTGGAGTTTTTTTGAGGACAAGTATCATTTGGAGCCCAGCCGTCCTTGTGAATCTTAAGGGCCCATAAGAAATCTTTTTGAGGTTGCTGTTTCAGGAAACGGCCACAAGGCGGCAGGATTTCCTCAGGCCCAACTCTGGTTACCCTGGCAACCGGAGCCTTAGGGGGAATCCTGTTTGGGGCTTGTAGATTTGAGTGGAATGTGCCAGAACACCCAAGGGCTTGTGTCTCATTACTTTGTCCCTGTTTCCCTTCACCCTCTCCCGCCTCCCCACAAATCCGAACCCTTACGAAACTGCTATGCTGAGGGCGCTATCAGCCGTAGGTGGGGCCACCCTAAGGAAGGAGGCTGGCGGTGGGAATCCCACCACCAGGAGACGTGGAGACCAGGTGACTTTAAACAGCTCTTCCGGACCAAAGGGTCCACCATCGTTTGGGTGCACTTGGCTTGGTTTAGCTTTCTGGAGACTGGTTTCAGCCAGACGGGACAGACACGACAGGTCCAGTGGGGACTCATTAGCTGGCACATCCTCTCCAGCTCCCTCAGCCCCAGGACAGTCCAGCCTTGGGACCCAAGGCTGCTCAGGCTCCAGGGATGTGAGAGCAGCCCGGGTCATCGTGGCCTCAAGGGAATATCATAGGCATTTCATTGTATTTTTAAAAATATTTATTTGCCTGCGTATGCTGTTAGCTGCGGCACGTGGGATCTTGCATTGCGTTGCGTGGGCTTCTCTCTCGTTGTGATGTGTGGGTTTTTCTCTCTCTAGTTAGGGGCTTGTGGGCTTAGTTGCCCCGCGGCACGTGGGATCTTAGTTCCCTGACCAGGGATCGAGCCCGCGTACCCTGCATTGGTAAGCAGATTCTTTACCACTGGACCACCAGGGAAGTCCCCTCCTTGTAGTTTTTAAAGTAATGTTCATTTTATATTAGAGCATAATTGATTTACAATGCTGTGTTGGTTTTAGGTGTACAGCACCTTGATTCAGGTATACATAGATGTATAGCTACTCTTTTTTGGATTCTTTGCCCCTATAGGTTATTACAGGGTGTTGAGTAGAGTTGCCTGTGCTATACAGTAGGTCCTTGTGGATGATTTATTTATATTAGTGGGTATATGTTAATCCCAAACTCCTGATTATCGCTCCCCCACCCCATGTTTCTCCTTTGGTAACCCTAAGTTGGCTTTCTAATTCTGTGAGCCTGTTTCTGCTTTGTAGATGAGTTCCTTTGTATCAGTTTTTAGATTCCACCCTTAAGTGATACCCTATGGTATTTGTGTTTCTATCTCTGACTTCCGTCACTTAGTATGATCATCTGTAGGTCCATCTATGTTGCTGCAAGTAGTATCATTTAATTCTTTTTTATGGCTGAGTAATAATCCCTTGTGCATATGTACCCCCATATTCTTTATTCATTTTCCTGTCAATGGACTTTATGGTGGCTTCCATGTCTTGGCTATTGCAAATAGCACTGCCATGAACACTGGGAAAAATATAAAAAATTATAGTTTTCTCTAGATATACGCCCAGGAGTGGGATTGCCCGATTAAGGGCTACCTCTGTTTTTTAGGTTATTCAGGAACCTCCATCCTGTTCCCCCAGTGGCTGGTACTAATTTATATTCCCACATGCAGTTTAGGAGGGGTCCCTTTTCTCCACACCCTCTGCAGCATTTACCTTTGGTAGACTTTTTGATGATGGTCTTTCTGACTGTTGGGAGGCGATAGCTCATTGTAAATTTGATTTGTATTTCTCTAATAATGAACAATGTTGAGGAAGTTTTCATGTGTTTGTTTTTCTTTTTAAACTGTGAGTAAAATTTACCTCTTGAGAGAGTTTTCCTGAAAACTTGCCCCGTTTTGAATTTGTAGTTGATTACCTACCGTAGGTCATTTCTGAGGGCAGGTGTCATTTACAGCCCCGTAGGCCTTGAGAGTATTAAATGCCAATAAGCACCGCTTTTAAAGTTGTTGTTACGAGAACACAGAGCGGCAGGATTTCTTCATGCCCACCTGTGGTTACTGCGGCACCAGAGCCTTAGTGAAAGTCATGTTCCTGAGTTGTAAATGAGAGTGGAGTGTGCCACAAGAAACACCCAAGGGCTTGTGTCTCATTACTTTGTCCCCCTTTCCCTTCACCCTCTCCCACCTCTCCCCAAATCCCAACCCATGCGAAACTGCTATGCTGAGGGTGCTGGCGTCCATAGCTGGGGCGAATCTGAGGAAGGAGGCTGGAGGTGGGAACCCCAGCATCAGGAGACGTGGGGACCAGGTGACTTTTCAGTGCTCTTCCAGACCAAAGGGTCCACCGTCGCTTGGGTGCACTAGGCTTGGTTTAGCTGTGGAGGGCTTGCCTGAGCCTGGAGATTGCGGTTTCATCCAGAGAGTTTCAGACACTGTGGGTCCAATGTGGGCTCATTTCCTGGCACATACTTCCCAGCTCCCTCAGCCCTCAGACAGTGTAGTCTTGGGACCAGTGGCTGCTCAGGCTCCAGGGATGTGACACCAGCCAGTGTCATTGAGGTCTGCACGGACTATAGTAGTCATTTCATTTTGTTTTATTTTTTAATTCAGTGTTTGATTTATATTGCAGTGTAGTTGGTTTACATTGTTTTGTTTGGTTTTGGTGTACAGCAACTTGATTCAGGCACATACAGATATATATCTAGTCTTTTTCGGAGTCTTTCCATATACGTTATCGTTGAGTGGTGAGTGGATTTCCCTTGGCTATATGGTAGGTCCTTGTTAATGACCTATGTTATATATATTAGTGTGTATATGTTAATTCCAACCTTTTATTTATCTCTCCCCTCCCAGGTTTCCCCTTTGGTAACCTAAGATTGTTTTCTAAGTCTGTTAGCCTTTTCTATTTTGTAAATGAGTTCATTTGTATCAGTTTTTAGATTCTGCCTATAAGTGATGTGATACTCATCTTTCTCTCTGTGACTGACTTCACGTAGTATGATCATCTCTAGGTCCTTCTTTGTTGTGGTAAATGGCATTATTTCATTCTTTTTTTATAGCTGAGTAGTATTCTGTTGTATATATGGACCTCATCGTCTTTATCCATTTTCTGTCGATGGACATTTAGGTTGCTTCCATGTCTCCACCATTGTAAATAACGCTGCAATGAAGTTTGGGATACATGTGTCTTTTTGAGTTATTTTTTGTCAAAATGTCCACCCAGGAGTGGGATGCCGGATCATATGGTAGCTCTGTTTTTAGCTATTCAAGGAACTTCCATATTGTTCTCCTTAGTGGCTGTTACCAATTTACATTCCCCCTAACACCATAGGAGTGTTTTCTTTTCTCTAAGCCCTCTCCAGTATTTACTGTTTCTAGAGGTTTTGATGACAGCCATTCTCACTGGAGAGAGGTAATACCTTGTTGTAGTTTTGATGTGCATTTCTCTAATAATTAGTGATGTTGAGCATCTTTTCATGTGCCTTTTGGTCATGTGTATTTTTCTTTGCAGAAATGTCTATTTAGGTCTTCTACTTATTTTCTATTAGGTTTGTTTGTTGCCGTTTAGAGTAAGTTCTGATATATATATATATATATATATATATATAGACTTATTAATGCCACCTTATTAATTGCTTTTGTAGTCCTATTGTTCTCTTTTCATTTTTTTCCCCATCTTTGTAAACTGGTGATTTTCTGTGATGGTATGCTCTTTTCCCCCTTTCCTTATCTTTCATGAATCTACTTTAGGTGTTTGTGTTTACCATGCATCTTACATAAAACGTCTTTGAAATAAAATAGTTCATTTTACGGTGATAGCAACTTAACTTCTATGGCGTATAAAAATTCCCCCCTTTTGGGCTTCCCTGGTGGCGCAGTGGTTGAGAGTCCGCCTGCCGATGCAGGGGACACGGGTTCGTGCCCCGGTCCGGGAGGATCCCACATGTTGCGGAGCTGCTGGGCCCGTGAGCTGTGGCCGCTGAGCCCGCGCGTCCGGAGCCTGTGCCCCGCAACGGGAGAGGCCACAACAGTGGGAGGCCTGCGTACTGCACACACACAAAAAAATTCCCCTCTTTTATATTTTTGATGACATGATTTACCTCTTATTACATTGTATATTTTTTATCAAATTATAGCAGCTGTAGTTATTTTTACTACTCTTTTCCTTTAGCCTTTATAGTATAGTTAATTCATTAACACACCATCCTATTACAGAATTAGGGTTTGTAAACATGACTGTATATCTGTCTTTACCAGTGTGTTGTATACTTTCACATGTTTTCATGTCATTATTTGGCCTCTTTTCATTTCAGCTTAAAGAACTCCTTTCTGTATTTTGCAAAAGGCACATCTTGTGCTGATGAACTACTTCAGCTTTTCTTTGCCTGGGAAAGTTTATTTCTCCTTCATATCTGAAGGATAACTTTGCTGGATGGAATATTCCTGGTTGGCAGTTGTTTTTCTTTTGAGACATCCCATATGTCATTTTCCTGTAGAGTTTCTGCTGACAAATCTGCTAGTAGCCTAATGGGGGTTCTTTTGTAGGTTACAATCTTCTTTCCTCTTTAGGATTCTCCTTATCTTTCATTTTTGACAGTTTCATTATAATGTGTGTTGGAGGTCTTTTTGCATTGAGATAATAGTGTGATCTCTTAGTTTCATGAACATGGATGTCCAAGTCTCTCCCCAGGTTTGGGAAGTTCTCAGCTCTTATTTTTTTAAATAAACTTTCTGCTTGCTATTCCCTCTTTTTCTCCTCCTGGAACCTCAGTGGCTCTGGTATTTCTATGTTTGGTGGAGTCCCATAAGTCAGGTAGGCTTTCTTGGCTATTTTTTGTTCTTTTTTCCTTTGTTTTCCTCTGATCACATGATTTCAGAGTTCCTACCCTCGGGCTCACTTATTTTGTTTTCTGTTTTGTCTATTGTGCTGTAAATGCTCTCTGTTGCATTTTTCATTTCATTTATTGAATTCATTAGCTCCCGAATTGTTTTTTATGATTTATACCTCTTTGTTAAATTTCTCATTTTGTTCATGTATAGTTTACCTGATTTCACTGCAGATGTCTTTCTGTTTACTTTTAGCTCATTGAGTTTCCTCAAAAAAGCTATTTTGAATTCTTTGTCAGTTAGACTGCAGAATTTCATGCCTTTCGGTTCACTTATTGGATGATTACTGGAGTCTCTGGTGATGGTATTCTCCCTTGATTCTTCATGTTACTTGTAGTTTTGTGTTGCTGCTTTTGCCTTTGAAACAACAGACACCTCCTTAAATCTTTACTTGCCTTCAGGTGAGATAAACAGTTTGTTGGTCCTCTTGTAGCTGAGGTTTTCTCCTACCTTATGTGGGTATATCTGCTCCATACTTCTTGCTCCCTCTTGTGGCAGAATTCTTAAGCTTCTCTGGGGTTTGGTTTATTATACAGCGTTACTGCAACAATAGCTGACTAATATAAACTCTTAATGATTATATTGTAAGAAATTCTGTATACATGAAAATGTATAGATACAATTTTACATAAGTGCATAACATAATTATGATCATGTTACACATTTTTAAAATTTATTTTTCTTTTCCTCATTAGGTTGGCTACCCCTCTGCCCCCATCCCACTGATGCCCCATTTTCCTTCCCAAGTAATCCATGTTAACAACTTAATATGTACCTATCTGTATTTTCTCCATATTTATGTACTCATATGCAATGATATGACCACATATATGTACCAGTGACGTTCAAAATATGTAGCAACCAGTATGCACAGTATCAACCAGTGAGAATAAACACTAGCTGAAACATCCAGTGGCTGTATCAGTTTATGCTGGCTAAGTGCCACCCCTGTACACAAACACACACACACACGATAAGAATTTCTATCACTGTTTATGTTCTATAAAAATGGAACCATATTATAAACATTTTGCCTTATTATTTTTTATACAATCCCTTAAATTCCAACTGTGATACGGTTTTATTCATTCTGCTTAATTGCTGTATAAGACATATTAAGTGGGCTGAGTGTATTAACATTTATTCAGCAGTACCCTATTAGTGGACTTCCCCTTTGTTTCCAGTGTTTTCGTTACCATGAGCAATGCTGCCATGAACATTCTTGAACATACATCATTGTGTACTGGTGATTTTATCTCTAGGGCATCCAGTCCCAGGAATGGAACAGGTGGACTGAATGATGAGAGGTAAATTTTGTTAGATGGTATCTGAGAACTTTTCAAGGTTCTTGGACAATTTACACGTTTATCATGAAGATTTAAAGAAATCATTTCTCCTACATCTTCATAGGTATCAGTAAGTGGCTTTTTTTTTTGCGGTACGCAGGCCTCTCACTGTTGTGGCCTCTCCCGTTGTGGAGCACAGGCTCCGGACGCGCAGGCTCAGCGGCCATGGCTCACGGGCCCAGCCGCTCTGTGGCATGTGGGATCCTCCCGGACCAGGGCACGAACCCATGTCCCCTGCACCGGCAGGCAGACTCTCAACCACTGCGCCACCAGGGAAGCCCAGGAAGTGGCTTTTTGATTTTTGCCAACCTCATGGGTACAAAGTAACAATCTGCATTTCCCAAACCAATCGTGAACTCACACACCTTTTCCTGACTTGGTTCTCTGGATTTTCTCTTTATATCTCTGCTCATTTCTCATTTGTGTTGTTTGTATCCTTGCCAGTATGTAAGAGCATTTGCATGTTGCAGATGTTAACCCTATGCCTAGATTAAACAATTTTTTCTTAATCTAGGATTTTTTCATTGATTGGGTTTAAGTTATCTCTTGCCTTACAAAATGTTGTCACAGTCATGAAAATGTGCTTTCCTTTATCTCCCTCCTTTCTCATTTCTCTCTTTCTCTTCCTTTCTTCCCCATCTTTCTCTCTCTCTGTGTATGTGTGTGTGTGTGTGTGTGTGTTTGCACGCACACCTGTTTTCCTTCCACTCGTTCTGCCTCTCTGTGTCTTCGTGCCTCTTGTTCTCTCTCTACCCCCTCCCACTGGCTGCTCACCGCTCCCTTTTCCTGCTCCATAGGAATACTAATTTTCTGTGCAGAGAGCAGTGTATTTTCTTGCTTGTGTTACTTACAAAGCCAGGACAGAAGCGAGAGGTGGCTGAGGGCAGCACAATATGGGGTTAAAACAATGCATTTCCAAAATTGGCTGAATTTGAGATCCCTTGAGTTTTTTCTTTTTATATGGATTCTTCAGTTCCCCGTCTGAGATTCTGATTCCATAGGTCTGGAGAGAGGTGTAATGTACAAATGGATGTCTAGTTTAATATCTCCCCAGGGGATCCCAGTACAGAATCAGGGCTGGAAATCTGCTAAAGCACTAGATCAGGGAGGCTAAACAAATGCTCCCCAGTGTGGCCAGCTTGCTTGGGAGATTGGACAAGCTAGGCTGTTGTAGACTCAGTTAATGACCTTCAGCAAGCCACCAGCTCAGCATAAGACAGCATGAGGGGCTCACGTGGAGTAGAAACAAGGGTGAAGTAGGTCTATAGGCCTGATACTCCTCCAATGGCGGAAGAGAGAAAGGTGTGAGGCACAACTCAAGTGCAGCTGCAGTGCGGCAGATGGGCACAGGGGGGCAGTGTGGCTCCATGTGGCTCAGAAGCCAACTCAAACTGAGGCCTGACCCAGGCTCTGGGAGAGCTCTGGCAGGGTGAAGGGCTGTTCCCTTTCCAGTCAGTCCCTGTCCTGCAGAACCTGGCTCTCAGATGATTAAAATTCATGCAACATTTATTGAGTGTGAATGATCTCATGTCAAACACTGTCCTGTATTGTTTTATTTAACCTTCATAGCAATCCAAGGTAGGCATATTATTTCTTGTTTACCAAAGAGGAAGCTGCAGCTTAGGGAAGTTAATTAATTTCCTAGAAGGTGGGAGAGCCAGGAGTTAGACTCAAGCCTGTCTGACTGCAAGCCAGATATTCTTTTCATTCAACAACTGCTTTATACAGGTAACATCTGATTCTGAACGTATTAATCAATGTGAATTTACCAAATAATTCATGCATGCTGATTATTTCTTTTCTTCTTTCTTAAACAAAGGGATCAGTAAGATTAACTGTGTTAGCTAAAAAATCTTAAAGCCCACAGTCTGCCTTTTAACAGGAGAAGCAAAGAATGAATGGCTGATGGTGGAATGTCCCCTTGGGGTTTCCTCCTCTACATAGCTGGGCCCGGGTGTCACAGTGAATGTCTGCAGACCTAAGGCAGGATTTTATTTGGCTGACGTGGTGTTATTTAAAAAAACCTAAATTTCAGGGCTTCCCTGGTGGCGCAGTGGTTGGGAGTCCTCCTGCCGATGCAGGGGACGCGGGTTTGTGCCCGGTCCGGAGGATCCCACATGCCGCGGAGCAGCTGGGCCCGTGAGCCATGGCCGCTGAGCCTGCGCGTCCGGAGCCTGTGCTCCGCAATGGGGAGAGGCACAGCAGTGAGAAGCCCGCGTACTGGAAAAAAAAAAAAAAAAATCTAAACTTCAGTTCATCACAGTCCCTACCATTCCTTTTTCTTTCCATCTTTATGCTTTGCTCATCCGTGCTACCTGCTGGGTATCTGCTGATGGCAGTACCAGATCCTTTGGGCCTCGAACTTCACCCCACTCCATCTCCCTTCCCTGGCTCTGCTTGCCTCTAGGTGTTGTCATTAGCATCACTCTGGCTGTTGTCTGTAGCTGGAGGCTCTCCCACCTGCGATGGCTGCATCCGCGGGTCCACGCTGCTGCTTCTAGCACGCAGACCAGCCCTAGGTTGGCCAGGGCTCAGTTTAACTGCAGCTGTTTCGTCAGATGCTTGGGTATTTTCAGCCATAGAGGCATAGGGGGGCTGAGCTGGAAGCTGCTGAGGGCTCCTGGCCAGGGCTCAGACCCAATGTTTTAGATTGAAATTAGCCTCCAGGTTGTTCCAAGTGCTTGGTCCCTGTCCCCAACCCCCCACCCCTGTTTTTTCTTAACTGGAGTTCGGGAGAAGGGAGAAAGCCAAGAAGTGGTAGAGAATAAGACCAGCACAAGGTAGACCCTGGGGGCCCTCTGTATTTGCTCGATCATTTCTCTCTTCTCCGTAATCAGTTGCCCTCATGGCATGTGGGTTCGGAAGATCAGGAGGTGGAGACCATGCTCTCCAGTCACGTCCAGCAAGCATGATCCACGTGGCCGGGGCCACCGCTGATTGGCAGCTGAGAGCAGGATATGGTCTCTCTTGCACAGTGAGGGCTGCCTGCTGGTCTGTTCTCTCCTGACCGGCTCGCCACGGAGTCACCGTCCAGGGAGACACCACCCTTGCTCTGAGCTCCAGCACTTGTGTCATCAGGTGTCCTTTCTTTACCTGGGTCTTCATGGACAGGGCTGTGTTCTCAAAAGCCTTGGCCCAAGGCTCTCTGAAAGTTCCCAGCTGGCCAGTACCGTGGGGTTGGTGGGCCCTCTGGCCAAGAGAGCAGGTGCGTATACGTGCATGATGGCAGGTTCTCAGTGGTAATTACAAATAGAACAGGAAAATGGGCCCAGAGATGGAGCGGTGGCACTGAAGGGGTGGAGAGGAGAGGAGATACAAGAGAGGGGGAAGGATATAGCCCCCAGGGTCCCTGGGGGCCCTGGGTGGAGGAGGGGCCTGCCGAGCATGGGAACTGTCCCTGGCTATTCTCAACTGCTGCCCTTGGCTGTGAGTGAGATGTTTTCAAACTTCCTACGAATCGAAGTGAAATAGAGAGGGTCTTCCCTCTTTCGCTAACTCCACCATGTCCACGGCAGGAGAAACTCTCCTGACTATTTCTCGTGTCCGGTGTACCTACTGGATGGCACCACCAGCCCACAGCTCTCACACTGGAAGGGGCCTTGGTATCCTCTGTTTGGTTCTGCTCATGTTACAGAGGGCAAGCTGCTACTCTGAGGTGGTTAGTTTTATGTCTGGGCTCCTGACCTCTCCTCCCATGCTGTTGTCAGCACCTTTCTCGTTGTCATGCCAATATTGACAGGAGCTAGCAATCAGGACTCTGCACCAGGTACATTTTAAACACTGACTCATTTAGACCTGACACCAGACCTACCTATGAGGTAGGCACTGCTATCATCCCCATTTTACAGATAAGGACGCGGAGACCCAGAGAAGTTAAGTGACTTGCCCAAAGTCACACAGGATTTGGAGCTGGGTGTTCTGGCTCTAGAGCTGTGATCCATGGCGTATACTGCCTCTCAAGGTGCTTCACTGGGACTGCCTGTTTCTTGTCCAGCTCTTATACCAGATTGTGAACAACTTGAAAGGGATTGATTATGTTTTAACCCCCTTTGGGTCCCAAGATTAACCTAGAGCCCAATATAGTAGAAGCTCAAACAAATGTTGATTTAATGAGTGAGTGACGAAACAGAAGCATGGACTTCCCTGGTGGCACAGTGGTTATGAATCTGCCTGACAATGCGGGGGACATGGGTTTGAGCCCTGGTCCGGGAAGATCCCACATGCTGCGGAGCAACTAAGCCTGTGCACCACAACTACTGATCCTGCGCTCTAGAGCCCACAAGCCACAATTACTGAGCCCGCGAGCCGCAACTGCTGAGCCCACGTGCCTAGAGCCCGTGCTCCACAACAAGAGAAGCCACTGCAATGAGAAGCCTGCACACCGCAACAAAGAGTAACCCCCGCTTGCCGCAACTAGAGAAAGCCCGTGCACAGCAACGGAGACCCAACACAGCCAAAATAAATAAATAAATAAATAAATTTATAAAAAAAAAAAAAAAGCAAACCCAAAGCATTAGTTAAACTGTTGTTCCTTGCCCTGCATTTCTGAGACCTAATGTCTCTGAGGGGGTGTGAGTACAGGGTAGAACTTGCTGGCCTCTGGGGGGTAGCAGGCTGGGAGATCCCAGCAACCCTCACCTGGGTAGGAATCTTCCCGCCTCCTCCCCTGTTCGCTCCCAGCCCCGCCGCCTCACCTGCCTGCCTGTGTGCTTGTGCACACCTGTGCACCTTCTTCTGGAGCCTGCCTGCAGGTTGATGAGTACGCCAGGCATCCATCTGACTTCCCTGGTGACGGTGGCAGCTTCACCCTTGTGACCAGCCAGAAGCCAGGAAGGCAGTGAAGGCTTCCCTCTTACGTGCCTCACCACTGCCTCGGAGGATTTTCTGTGTGTGTTCGCCGTGTTCTTGACACCCAGGGCCACTCAGGAGGTCTCCCAGCGTCTAGTTTTCTGATGCTAATGCAGGCAGAGGTGCCTAACACTCCCTGCAGCCAGGGAATGAGGGGCTAGGTCTTAAAGGGGGACCCTGGGGGAGGCACCATGGCATGCACTACCAGACACTTTTACCCCAAAGATGGCAAGAGAAATGGATAGAGGCTCAAGTTGAGAGCGGGAAAGCAGGTGAACAAAGAATGGTCCTCAAACTGTGGTCTTCCAGTCACCAGCAGCAGCAGCAACTGGGAACTTGGGAGAAATGCACATTCTGGGGTGGGATACGGAGGGTGGGAGGGAGACGCGAGAGGGAGGAGGTGTGGGGATGTATGTATATGTATAGCTGATTCACTTTGTTATACAGCAGAAACTAACACACCATTGTAAAGCAATTATACTCCAATAAAGATGTTAAAAAAAAAAAAAAAGAAATGCACATTCTCAGCCCCATCCCAGGACTCGTGAGTCAGCCATTCTGGGGGAAGGGGCCCAGGAGTCTGTTTTAACAAGCCTCGGTGATTCTGTTGCAACCACTGTTCCCTCCAAACTGTCCCATTGGCAGGACTGATGAAAGCCCTCAGTGAGCAGTTACTGAGTTCTCGTCCTTTGTGGAGGGCCAATCAAGGCACAAAATAGATTGGACGCAATCCTTGTCTCCCTCTTCCCCCACCCTAATGGAAACTCTGGACCAAGTAATGAAAAACAAAGTACAGGGCCAGTCATTACTTTGGCCAAAAATCCCATTTCCACAGAAAGGAGAATCAGGAGATATGTTTCTTATCCAAGATTTGTCACATGTGTTGACCACCAGGAATCAACAAATGAATAATACATTAAACTAGTATCCTGCAGTCTTTAAACAAATGAAAAAATGCTGGTAACTGATTGGTTAAATTGCAAATCATGACTTGCCCCACAGAGACTCTCAATATGTATAATTACTTAGAAGCCACAATTTAGAAACCTTGGGAATAAAAGATTGAAGACCAGTGCAATGTGTCATTTAACCAAGCCCTCAAAGCAAGTAGTGTTATTCCAAGAATCTCCAACTCGGACAACATGCTTATGAAAAATTTGTTAATTTAGACTGTTAGATTGTTAATTTAAAAATCAACACTGGCCCCTCTCTTGAATCATTTATGTAAAATCATGTTAGTAAGTATCCTAAGTTTTAACTCGTACTTATTCAAGAGAAATAGTTAATTTACTAACATTTTAATTCTTCCAAGTCAGGGAAGTTTGCACCCAGTAGATTACAACTGCTTTTTTAAAAAAAATTTATTTATTTTACTTATTTATTTTTGGCTGCTTTTGGTCTTCGTTGCTGTGCGCAGGCTTTCTCTAATTGCGGCAGGTGGGGGCTACTCTTCGTTGCAGTGCGCGGGCTTCTCATTGCAGCGACTTCTCTTGTTGCAGAGCACAGGCTCTAGGCACGTGGGCTTCAGTAGTTGTGGCACATGGGCTCAGTAGTTGTGGCTCACGGGCTCTAGAGTGCAGTCTCAGTAGTTGTGTTGCATGGACTTAGTTGCTCCGTGGCATGTGGGATCTTTCCAGACCAGGGCTCGAACCCGTGTTCCCTGCATTGGCAGGTGGATTCTTAACCTCTGTTCCACCAGGGAAGCCCCTACAACTGCTTTTTGTATGTAGTACAGAGCTTGATTTGTTTTTAAGCCAATCTGACCATCTCTGTCTTTTAATGGCTAATTCCATTTATTTACTTTTAATGACAATTGAAAATGCTCACTTTATTCTGCCAACTTACATTATTTTACTTTGCTGGTTTCTCTTTATCCCTTATCTTACTTCCACTAGTTTGATCAAGTTAGCATTTATTTAGTTATTTTATTTTCTTCATTTTCTTTGGAAAAAATTTTAGTGTTCCACTTTATCTTATGTAAGCAGAAGATTAACAGTTAGAAATGTACTTGTAACATAAAATGGCCAGTTAGTAAGCATGGGGCCACGTCTGGACTAAAAAAGCATTTTGATGCAGCCTCCAGAGAAGCTTTTGTCAAAGAATAACAAACATATGAAGTAACCAAATAGTCCATCCTGAGATCAATTTGTTGAGAGGTCTCTAGACCCAGGTTGTCTCAAAGGAGTTGACAGCATCCTGCTTTGGACATACATAAATAACATGCTGGCAAAAGCATTACTGATGAGCTGGCACAATTTGACAAGAATATCAGACCAAAGTGAAGAAAGGCCAAAGGAGAAAATTAAGATTTGCCTGTTTTTTAAAACATGGTAATTTTAAAAAACAATTTATATATATTTTTTTCTTTTTTTTAAAAAAAAAGAATCTGCATGGCCTTTTAATTTAATTAATTAATTAATTAATTTATTTTTGGCTGTGCTGGGTCTTCGTTTCCATGCGAGGGCTTTCTCTAGTTGCGGTGAGCGGGGGCCACTCTTCATCGCGGTGCGTGGGCCTCTCACTGTCGTGGCCTCTCTTGCTGCGGAGCACAGGCTCCAGATGTGCAGGCTCAGCAGTTGTGGCACACGGGCCCAGTTGCTCCGTGGCATGTGGGATCTTCCCAGACCAGGGCTCGAACCCGTGTCTCCTGCATTGGCAGGCAGACTCTCAACCACTGTGCCACCAGGGAAGCCCAAGAATTTATATTTTGACTCTTTTTAAATGCTGGGCAGTTTGACCTGTAATGAATAGTTGCATATTTGTGATTATATGTCTACAATATATATTAACAAATTTTTTTCACACACACACACTGTATTTTAATTTTACAAGAGATAGATTGACACCAAGCATTGTAAATGGATGAGCACGACAAAAGCAACAATGATTGCAATTACCAAACACGAAACACACTCACACTATGTCATAATATTGACATTCAGTCCAGTAATCCTCCACTGTAACAGCTCCTTTACTTTGCAGTGAAAATTGATTTGTATGTTTTTGCCTCTGAGTCCTTGTGGGATTTTTTTTTAAAAATTCAAACAAAGTCACAAAAATTATAATCATCCTCATCAGTTCACTCAGTCCCGTGTAATTAATTTCTTTTTCATCTTGATCTTTTGTTAGCACTTTTATGAATTCATCAGTTTTCCATTAGAGTTCTGAAAATGCTTATTCATTCAGTTCAGCAGTATAGTCAGTTACCAGAAACCTGTACTTGTCAGAGTCTTTTCCATGAAGTCCTTGAAGACGAAACCCTTTTATAGGAACATATTTGCAAAAGCATCAGAGTACACCCAGAACTGTCTGTAAATGACAAAAGACTTAAAAATGACCACGGTTAAAGATTTGATGACAGTTCATAATAATGCAATTGACAAGGAAATTTAGTTATTTCTGAGATACACATTTTAAAGTAATAACTAGAATTATGACTTATAATACCAGAACGTACAAGATTTTTAGAAATTTCATGTAATGTCTGAAACATTTATATTAGCATATTTCCATACAAATAACCCAAAGAAAGTTTAGTATTAGTTGTTTTTTTCTTTGTTTCTTTGTTTTTTTATACTGCAGGTTCTTATTAGTCATCAATTTTATACACATCACTGTATACATGTCAATCCCAATCGCCCAGTTCAGCACACCACCATCCCCACTCCACTGTGGTTTTCCCTCCTTGGTGTCCATACGCTTGTTCTCTACAGCTGTGTCTCAACTTCTGCCCTGCAAACCGGTTATCTGTACCATTTTTCTAGGTTCCACATACATGCGTTAATATACGATATTTGTTTTTCTCTTTCTGACTTACTTCACTCTGTATGACAGTCTCTAGATCCATCCACGTCTCAACAAATGACTCAATTTTGTTCCTTTTTATGGCTGAGTAATATTCCATTGTATATATGTACCACGTCTTCTTTATCCATTCGTCTGTCGATGGGCATTTAGGTTGCTTCCATGACCTGGCTATTGTAAATAGTGCTGCAGTGAACATTGGGGTGCATGTGTCTTTTTGAATTATGGTTTTCTCTGGGTATATGCCCAGTAGTGGGATTGCTGGATCATACGGTAACTCTATTTTTAGTTTTTTAAGGAACCTCCATACCGTTCTCCATAGTGGCTGTATCAATTTACATTCCCACCAACAGTGCAAGAGGGTTCCCTTTTCTCCACACCCTCTCCAGCGTTTGTTGTTTGTAGATTTTCTGAGGATGCCCGTTCTAACTGGTGTGAGGTGATACCTCATTGTAGTTTTGATTTGCATTTCTCTAATAATTAGTGATGCTGAGCACCTTTTCATGGGCTTCTTGGCCATCTGTATGTCTTCTTTGGAGAAATGTCTATTTAGGTCTTCTGCCCATTTTTTGATTGGGTTGTTTGTTTCTTTAATATTGAGCTGCATGAGCTGTTTATATATTTTGGAGATTAATCCTTTGTCTGTTGATTCGTTTGCAAATATTTTCTGCCATTCTCACGGTTGTCTTTTCGTCTTGTTTATGGTTTCCTTTGCTGTGCAAAAGCTTTGAAGTTTCATTCGGTCCCATTTGTTTATTTTTGGTTTTATTTCGATTACTCTAGGAGGTGGATCAAAAAAGATATTGTTGTGATTTATGTCAAAGAGTGTTCTTCCTATGTTTTCCTCTAAGAGTTTTATAGTGTCTGGTCTTACATTTAGGTCTTTAATCCATTTTGAGTTTATTTTTGTGTATGGTGTTAGGGAGTGTTCTAATTTCATTCTTTTACATGTAGCTGTCCAGTTTTCCCAGCACCACTTATTGAAGAGACTGTCTTTTCTCCATTGTATATCTTTGCCTCCTTTGTCATAGATTAATTGACCATAGGTGCGTGGGTTTATCTCTAGGCTTTCTATTTTGTTCCATTGATCTATGTTTCTGTTTTTGTGCCAATACCATATTGTCTTGATTACTGTAGGTTTGTATGTAGTATAGTCTGAAGTCAGGAAGTATGATTCCTCCAGCTCCGTTTTCTTCCCTCAAGGCTGCTTTGGCTAATTGGGGTCTTTTGTGTCTCCATACAAATTTTAAGATGATTTGTTCTAGTTCCGTAAAAAATGCCACTGGTAATTTGATAGGGATTGCATTGAATCTGTAGATTGCTTTGGGTAGTATAGTCATTTTCACAATATTGATTCTTCCAATCCTAGAACATGGTATATCTCTCCGTCTGTTGGTATCATCTTTAATTTCTTTCATCAGTGTCTTATAATTTTCTGCATACAGGTCTTTTGTCTCCCTAGGTAGGTTTATTCCTAGGTATTTTATTCTTTTTGTTGCAATGGTAAATGGGAGTGTTTCCATAATTCTCTTTCAGATTTTTCATCATTAGTGTATAGGAATGCAAGAGATTTCCGTGCATTAATTTTGTATCCTGCAACTTTACCAAATTCATTGATTAGCTCTAGTAGTTTTCTGGTGGCATTTTTAGGATTCTCCATGTATAGTATCATGTCATCTGCAAACAGTGACAGTTTTACTTCTTCTTTTCCAATTTGTATTCCTTTTATTTCTTTTTCTTCTCTGATTGCCATGGCTAGGACTTCCAAAACTATCTTGAATAATAGTGGTGAGAGTGGACATCCTTGTCTTGTTCCTGATCTTAGAGGAAATGTTTTCAGTTTTTCACCATTGAGAATGATGTTTGCTGTGGGTTTGTCGTATATGGCCTATATTATGTTGAGGTAGGTTCCCTCTATGCCCACTTTCTGGAGAGTTATTTTATGATAAATGGGTGTTGAATTTTGTCAGAAGCTTTTTATGCATCTGTTGAGATGATCATATGGTTTTTATTCTTCAATTTGTTAATATGGTGTATCACATTGATTGGTTTGCGTATATTGAAGAATCCTTGTATCCCTGGGATAAATCCACTTGATCATGGTGTATGATCCTTTTAATGTGTTGTTGGATTCTGTTTGCTAGTATTTTGTTGAGGATTTTTACATCTATGTTCATCAGTGATACTGGTCTGTAATTTTCTTTATTTGTAATATCTTTGTCTGGTTTTGGTATCAGGGTGATACTCATAGAATGAGTTTGGGAGTGTTACCTCTGCAATTTTTGGGAAGAGTTTGAGAAGGATGGGTGGTAGCTCCTCTCTAAATGTTTGATAGAATTCACCTGTGAAGCCATCTGGTCCTGGACTTTTGTTTGTTGGAAGGTTTTAAATCACAGTTTCAATTTCATTACTTGTGATTGGTTTGTTCATATTTTCTATTTCTTCCTGGTTCAGTCTTGGAAGCTTATACCTTTCTAAGAATTTTTCCATTTCTTCCAGGTTGTCCATTTTATTGGCATAGATTTGCTTGTAGTAGTCTCTTAGGATGCTTTGTATTTCTGCGGTATCTGTTGTAACTTCTCCTTTTTCATTTCTAATTTTATTGATTTGAGTCCTTTCCCTCTTTTTCTGGATGAGTCCGGCTAATGGTTTATCAATTTTGTTTATCTTCTCAAAGAACCAGTTTTTAGTTTTATTGATCTTTGCTATCATTTTCTTTATTTCTATCTCATTTATTTCTGCTCTGATCTTTATGATTTCTTTCCTTCTGCTAACTTTGGGTTTTGTTTGTTCTTCTTTCTCTAGTTCTTTTAGGTGTAAGGTTAGATTGTTTACTTGAGATTTTTCTTGTTTCTTGAGGAAGGCTTGTATAGCTATAAACTTCCCCCTTAGAACTGCTTTTGCTGCATCCCATAGGTTTTGGGTCATCGTGTTTTCATTGTCATTTGTGTCTAGGTATTTTTTGATTTCCTCTTTGATTTCTTCAGTGATCTCTTGGTTATTTAGTTACGTATTGTTTTGCCTCCATGTGTTTGTGTTTTTTACGTTTTTTCCCTGTAATTGATTTCTAATCTCATAGCGTTGTGGTCAGAAAAGATGCTTGATATGATTTCAGTTTTCTTAAATTTACTGAGGCTTGATTTGTGACCCGACATGTGATCTGTCCTGGAGAATGTTCCATGTGCACTTGAGAAGAAAGTGTAATCTGCCGTGTTTGGATGGAATGTCCTATAAATATCAATGAAATCTATCTGGTCTATTGTGTCATTTAAAGCTTCTGTTTCCTTATTTTTCTTTTTTTTTTTTTTTGCGGTACGCGGGCTTCTCACTGTTGTGGCCTCTCCCGTTGTGGAGCAACAGGCTCCGGATGCGCAGGCTCAGCGGCCATGGCTCACGGGCCCAGCCACTCCGCGGCATGTGGGATCCTCCCGGACCGGGGCACGAACCCGTGTTCCCTGCATCGGCAGGCGGACTCTCAACCACTGCGCCACCAGGGAAGCCCTGTTAAACATTTCTTGCACCTTCTTGATCTTTGCCTCCATTCTTTTTCTGAGGTCCTGGATCATCTTCAGTATCATTATTCTGAATTCTTTTTCTGGAATGTTGCCTATCTCCACTTCATTTAGTTGTTTTTCTGGGGTTTTATCTTGTTCCTTCATCTGGTATATAGCCCTGTATCTTTCATCTTGTCTGTCTTTCTGTGAATGTGGTTTTTGTTTCACAGACTGCAGGATTGTAGTTCTTCTTGCTTCTGCTGTCTGCCCCCTGGTGGATGAGGCTATCTCAAGTTAGCATTTATTTTTGTTATTTGTTAAGTTTTACCAGTTATGTTGAGGTATAATTGACATATAATAAGGGCCACTTTTTAAAGTATACAATTTGATATGTTTTGACATACATATATGTATGTTCATGAAACGATCACCAGAATCAAGATAAGGAACATAACCATCACCCCTACAAGTTTCCTTGTTCCTCTCTTCCCTCACCCACTTTATTTATTTATTTATTTATTAACACCTTTATTAGAGTATAATTGCTTTCCAATGTTGTGTTAGTTTCTGCTGTATAACAAAGTGAATCAGATACATGTATACATATACCCCTTTATCCGCTCTGTCTTGCATCTCCCTCCCACCCTCTGTATCCCACCCTCTGGGTGGTCACAAAGTACCGAGCTGATCTCCCTGTGCTATGTAGCTGCTTCCAACTAACTATCTATTTTACATTCGGTAGTGTATATATGTCAGTGGTACTCTCTCACTTCATCCCTGTGTACCCTTCCTCCTCCCCATGTCCTCAAGTCCATTCTCTATGTCTGTGTCTTTGTTCCTGTCCTGCCCCTAGGTTCACCAGAACCATTTTTTTAAAAATTCCATATATATGTGTTAGCATACGATATTTGTTTTTATCTTTCTGATTTACTTCACTCTGACAGACTCTAGGTCCGTCCACCTCACAATAAATAACTCAATTTCGTTTCTTTTTATGACTGAGTAATATTCCATTGTATATATGTGCCACATTTTTTTATCCATTCATCTGTCAATGGACACTTAGGTTGCTTCCATGTCCTGGCTATTGTAAATAGAGCTGCAATGAACATTGTGGTACATGACTCTTTTTGAATTGTGGTTTTCTCAGGTTATATTCCCAGTAGTGTGACTGCTGGGTCGTATGGTAGTTCTATTTTTAGTTTTCTAAGGAATCTCCATATTGTTCTCCGTAGTGGCTTTATCAGTTTACATTCCCACCAACAGTGCAAGAGGGTTCCTTTTTCTCCACACCCTCTCCAGCATTTATTGTTTGTAAATTATTTGATGATGGCCATTCTGACCAGTGTGTGGTGATACTTCATTGTAGGTTTGATTTGCATTTCTCTAATGATTAGTGATGTTGAGCATCCTTTCATGTGTTTGTTGGCAATCTGTATATCTTCTTTGAAGAAATGTCTGTTTAGGTCTTCTGCCCATTTTTGGATTGGGTTGTTTGTTTTTTTGATATTGAGCTGCATAAGCTGCTTGTAAATTTTGGAGATTAATCCTTTGTCAGTTGCTTTGTTTGCAAATATTTTCTCCCATTCTGAAGGTTGTCTTTTCATCTTGTTTACAGTTTCCTTTGCTGTGCAAAAGCTTTTAAGTTTCATTAGGTCCCATTAGTTTATTTTTGTTTTTATTTCCATTTCTCTAGGAGGTGGGTCAAAAAGGATCTTGCTGTGATTTATGTCGTAGAGTGTTCTGCCTATGTTTTCCTCTAAGAGTTTGGTAGTGTCTGGCCTTACATTTAGGTCTTTAATCCATTTTGAGTTTATTTTTGTGTTTGGTGTTAGGGAGTGTTCTAATTTCATTCTTTTACATGTAGCTGTCCAGTTTTCCCAGCACCACTTATTGAAGAGGCTGTCTTTTCTCCATTGTATAGTATATTCTTGCCTCCTTTATCAAAAATAAGGTGACCATATGTGTGTGGGTTTATCTAAGGTAATTATTGATATGTATGTTCTTATTACCATTTTCTTCATTGTTTTGGGTTTGTTATTGTAGGTCTTTTCCTCCTCTTGTGTTTCCTGCCTAGAGAAGTTCCTTTAGCATTTGATGTAAAGCTGGTTTGGTGGTGTTGAATTCTCTTAGCTTTTGCTTGTCTGTAAAGGTTTTAATTTCTCCATCGAATCTGAATGAGGTCCTTGCTGGGTAGAGTAATCTTGGTTGTAGGTTTTTCCGTTTCATCACTTTAAATATGTCCTGCCATTCCCTCTGGCTTGCAGTGTTTCTGCTGAAAGATCAGCTGTTCACCTTATGGGGATTCCCTTGTATGTTATTTGTTGTTTTTCCCTTGCTGCTTTCAATATTTTTTCTTTGTGTTTAATTTTTGATAGTTTGATTAATAGGTGTCTTGTGTTTCTCCTTGGATTTATCCTGTATGGTATTCTCTGCACTTCCTGGACTTGATTAACTATTTCCTTTCCCGTATTAGGGATGTTTTCGACTATAATCTCTTCAAATATTTTCTCAGTCTCTTTCTTTTTCTCTTCTTCTTCTGGGACCCCTATAATTCGAATGTTGGTGTGTTTAATGTTGTCCCAGAGGTCTCTGAGACTGTCCTCAGTTCTTTTCGTACTTTTTTCTTTATGCTGCTCTGCAGTATTTATTTCCACTATTTTATCTTCCAGGTCACTTATCCATTCTTCTGCCTCAGTTATTCTGCTATTGATTCTTTCTAGAGGATTTTAATTTCATTTATTGTGTTGTTCATCACAGTTTGTTTGCTCTTTAGTTCTTCTAGTTCCTTGTTAAACTTTTTTTATATTTTCTCCATTCTATTTCCAAGATTTTGGATCCTCTTTACTATCATTACTCTGAATTCTTTTTCAGGTAGGCTGCCTATTTCCTCTTCATTTGTTTGGTCTGGTGAGTTTTTACTAAACTAAGATAAACAAGTGCTAAAAACTAAGCTAAGATGAAAATCAGAAGCAAATCAGTCTCAGACAGGAAACCTCAAGCTACAGTTGCTCCTGAAGTCCACCACCTCAATTTTGGGATGATTCGTTGTCTATTCAGGTATTCCACAGATGCAGGGTACATCAGGTTGATTGTGGGGATTTAATCCACTCCTCCTGAGACTGCACACAGAAATTTCCCTTTCTCTTCTTTGTTCGCACAGCTCCTGGGGTTCAGCTTTGGTTTTGGTGCCACCTCTGCGTGTAGGTCACCCTCAGGCATCTGTTCCCTCACAGACAGGATGGGGTTAAAGCAGCGGCTCACTCGGGCCGTGGGGAGGGAGGGCTATGGTAGTTATAATTGGAATGCTGGGTGAGCCTGTGGCGGCAGAGGCCAGCGTGATGTTGCAACAGCCTGACGTGCACCATGTGTTCTCCTGGGGAACTTGTCCCTGGATCATGGGACCCTGGCAGTGGCGTGGTGCACAGGCTCCCAGGAGGGGAGGTGTGGATAGTGACCTGTACATGCACACAGGCTTCTTGGTGGCTGCAGCAACAGTGCTAGCATTTCATGCCCGTCTCTGGTGTCCGTGCTGATAGCTGCAGCTTGTGCCTGTCTCTGGAGCTCGTTTAGGTGGTGCTCTGCCTTCTGTGGGCAGACAGGGAAGGAATCCCCTCTCCTCGTGCACCCCGAAACAATGGTCTCTTGCCTCTTAACAGGCCCAGACTTTTCCCCAGACTCCCTCCTGGCTAGCCATGGCGCACTAGCCCCCTGCAGGCTGTGTTCACACAGCCAACCTCAGTCTTCTCTCTGGGATCTGACATCCGAAGCCCGAGCCTCAGCTCCCAGCCCCCGCCTGTCCCAGTGGGTAAGCAGACAAGCCTCTCAGGCTGGTGAGTGCTGGTTGGCACCGATCCTCTGTGTGGGAATCTCTCCACTTTGCCCTCCGCACCCCTGTGGCTGCGCTCTCCTCCGTAGCTCTGAAGCTTCCCCCCGCCCACCACCCGTCTTCGCCAGTGAAGGGGATCCCTAGTGTGTGGGAACTTTTCTTCCTTCACAGCTCCCTCCCAGAGGTGCAGGTCCCATCCCTATTCTTTTGTCTCTGTTTTTTCTTTTGCCCTACCCAGGTATGTGAGGGGTTTCTTGCCTTTTGGGAAGTCTGAGGTCTTCTGCCAGTGTTCAGTAGGTGTTCTGTAGGAGTTGTTCCACACATAGATGTATCTGTGGGGAGGAAGGTGATCTCCACGTCTTACTCCTCTGCCATCTTGAAGGTCCCCCCCCACCCACTTTAATCTCCAGGCAACCACTGCTCAACTTTCTGTCACTATAGATTAGTTTGGACTTTAAAGAATTTTATAGAAATGGAATCATACAGCTTGTAAGTGTTTTTGTTTGACTTCTTTAACCAGCATTATTGTTTTGAGAGTCGTCAACCTTGTTGAGTGTATCAGTAATCCATTCCTTTTCATTGCTGTGTAGTATTCCATTGTATGGATATCCCACAGTTGGTTTATCCATTTCCCTCTTCATGAACATTTGAGTTTTTCCTAGTTTTGGGCTATTACACATCAAGCTGCTATGAACTCTCATGTGCAGGTGTTTGTGGGGATGAATGCCCTCATTTCTAGGCTAAATACCTAGGAGTAGAATATGGTCTGAGTATGTTTAACGTTTTTAAAGACTTTTGTACTGTTTCCTAAAATAGTTGCTCCATTTTACTTTCCCACTATCAGTGTATGAGTGTTCTAGTTCTTTCACACCTCAACAACCTTGCTATGTTTAGTTTTTAAATTTTTAGACTTTTGAACAGGTGTGTAATGTTATCTCTTTGTTACATTTCCCTGATGCCTAATGATGTTAAGCAACTTATAAAATTTGTGTTTATTTGCCATCTTTGTATCTTCTTTGCTAAAGTGTTTGTTCAAATTCATTGCCCATTTTTATGTTGGTTGTTTTCTTGCTACTGAGTTTTGAGAGTTCATTATATATTCTGAAAATAAGTCCTTTATTGGATATATGATTTTAAAGTATTTCCTCCCAATCTATGGCTTGTCTTTTCATTCTTAAGAGTGTCTTTCATAGAGCAGATGTTTATTTTTATTTCTAGTGATGTATGGTTTAGCAATTTTTTCCATTTATTGGAATTGTGTACTTAGTATTATAGCTAAGAAATCTTTGTCTAACCCAAGATTTTCTCCTAGGTTTCCTTCTACAAGTTCTATAGTTTTAGGTTTACATTTAGGTATATGATCAGTTTTGATCAGTTTTAATTCTTGAATGTGGTGTGATGTGTGGATTAAAGTCCATTTTGGGGGTGGGCATGTATATAGTTGTTTCAGCATCATTTATGGAGAAAATGGTCCTTTCTCTTCTGAATTGCTTTTGCACCTTTGTTGAAAATCATTTGTCCCTAGTGTGGATCTACTTTTGGGCTCTATGCTGTGCCATTGATCTGTTTGTCTATCTTTACACTAATACCACACTGTCTTGATATCTGCAGCTTTATAATAACATTGAAGTCAGGTGGTGCTACTCCTTCAACTTTCTTTTCCAAAGTTGTTTGTCTATTCTATGTCCTTTGCATTTCTCTATGAATACAGTCTTTCCCCATTGTGTGTGATAGGTTTTTCATAGAAGCCCTTTCTCTAATTAAGAAAAGTCCTTTCTATTTTGAGTTTGCTGAGAGTTTTTATCAGAAAGATGTTGGATCTTGTCAAACATTTTTTGTTTTATCTATTGAGATGATCATGTGGGTTTTCATTTTAGTTTGTTAATATGGTGAATTATATTTATAAAACATTGGTAGATTGTTTTTTTAAATCAATTTTTATTTGAGTGTGGTTGCTTTACAATGTTGTTTTAGCCTCCACTGCACAACAAAATGAATCAGCCATACACATAAAGATATCCCCTCCCTTTTGGACTTCCTCCAATTTAGGTTACCATAATGCATTAGGTAGAGTTCCCTGTGCTATACAGTATGCTCCCATCAGTTGTCTATTTTATGCGTAGTATCAATAATCTATAAGTGTCAATCCCAGTCTCCCAATCCTTCTCACCCCACCCCTTTCCCGCTTGGTATCCATACCTTTGTTCTCTATGTCTGTGTCTCTATTTCTGCTTTGCAAATAAGATCATCTATACTATTTTTCTAGATTCCACATATATGCGTGATTATATGATATTTGCTTTTCTCTTTCTGACTTACTTCACTCTGTATGACACAGTCTAAGTCCATCCACGTCTCTACAAATGACCCAATTTTGTTCCTTTCTATGGCTGAGTAATATTCCACTGTATATATGTACCACATCTTCTTTATCCATTCTTCTGTTGATGGATATGTAGGTTGCTTCCATGTCCTGGGTATTGTAAATGGTGCTGCTATGAACATTGAGGTACATATGTGTTTTTGAATTATGGTTATCTCTGGGTATATTCCCAGTAGTGGGATTGTTGGGTCATATGGTAGTTCTATTTTTAGTTTTTTTAGGAACCTCCATACTGTTTTCCATAGTGGCTGTAGCAGTTTACATGCCCACCAACAGTGCACGAGGGTTCCCTTTTCACCACACCGTCTCCAGCATTTATTGTTATTGATGATGGCCATTCTGACCAGTGTGAGGTGATACCTCACTGTAGTTTTGATTTGCATTTCTTTAATAATTAGTGATGTTGAGCATCTTTTCATGTGTTTATTGGCCAACTGTATGTCTTCTTTGGAGAAATGTCTATCTAGGTGTTCTGCCCATGTTTTGATTGGGTTGTTTTAAAACATTGGTGGATTCTTGAATGTTAAATTAACCTTGCATTCTTGGGATTCAACCTCCATTGGTCATGATGTATTATCCATTTTCAACAGTTGTCTTTTAAAGAGTTAAATAAGAAGAAAAAATATTGGACCAACATGGTTATCATTTCCAGTGTTCTGCAGTCTTTTGTATGGATCCACATTTTCACTTGGCGTCATTTCCATTCCTTTCCCTCCTCATTCTTACCTTTCCGAAGGACTTTACCATTTATTTTGTAGTGTGGAACTGCCAATGAGAAGTTCTTATCACTTTTATATGCCTCAGTGTGTTTATTTCACTTACATTTTTATTTATTTTATTAAAAAATTTTTTATTCATTTTTTTTGGCTGCATTGGGTCTTCGTTGCTGCATGCTGTCTTTCTCTAGTTGCAGTGAGTGGGAGCTACTCTTTCTTGCGGTGTGCCAGCTTCTCATTGTGGTGGCTTCTCTTGTTGCGGAGCATGGGCTCTAGGCATGCAGCCTTCAGTAGCTGTAGCACGCAGGCTCAGTAGTTGTAGCTCACAGGCTCTAGAGCGCAGGCTCAGTAGTTGTGGCACACGGACTTAGTTGCTCCACGGCATGTGGGATCTTCCCAGACCAGGGCTTGAACCCATGTCCCCTGCATTGGCAGGCAGATTCTAAGCTACTGTGCTACCAGGGAAGCCTGCACTTACGTTTTTGAAAGATACTTGCACAGGGTATAGATGTTTTTTTTCTTTCAATACTTTAAAGATGTTGCTTCATTTTTGGCTAACTTATATAGTTTCTAACATCTTGCTTATTTTTGTTTCTCTGAATGTAAAATGTGTTTTTTCTCTGTTTTGTTTTAAGATTTTCCCTTTAACACTGGTTTTCAGAAATTTGATATATTATGTGCTTTGGTATAGTTGTATTTATATTTCTTGTGCTTGTGCAAGGAGTTTGTCGAACTTCTTGGATCTGTTTATAATTTTTGTCAAATTTTATAAAATTGCAGCCATGATTTATTCACATAGTTTTGTTTCTCCCTCTCTTTTCTCTCATTTGGAGACTCTAATTATATGTGTATTAGGCCGCTTGATGTTTTCCCACAGTTCAGTGATGCTCTGTTTATATTTTAGTCTTCTCCCTGTGTTTTATTTTGGGTAACTTCCACTGCTATGTCTTTAAATTCATTAATCTTTTTCTTATAATGTTTAATATGCTTTTAATCTCATTTTTTTGTACCACATATATTGTAAGTTTCATCACTAGAAGTTGGATCTTTTAAAAATATCTCCAATGTCACTATTTAACATGTTCAATATATTCTCCAGCCTTCTGGACATAAGGAATATAGTTATAACTACTATTTTATAGTAGGTATATACTATATTCCTGAAGTTGTGGCCTGTATTTTGAAATTATAACACATCTCTGTGAGGTAAAGAATCTGATTGGCTCAAAAAAGCTTAAGCCTTTATCTCCTATGTAATATAGCTTTAAAAACCTCTAAAGACCTTTTGTGCTAATTGGGCTGTAGGGCAGTGGTATTCAAATTGAGAACTGTTACTTTAAAAGTTATATAAATGGTCATTTTTCTTTGTCAGACAAAAAATCCTCAGACTCCATGTTTGTATCTTCGCCCTTTATGCCCAAGGCAAGTATATCAATAAACGTGTTAAATTCCTTGCCTTCCAGAATGTTGCTAGAGATGTATTATTGGCAAGAACAAAAATGGATCTGAAGCATCAAGTTCTAGGGTATGAGTCTACACACAGAACAAACAAAATAGAGCAAATGGATTTGGGTGATGGAACCTGGAGACATTTGTTAGGATTCTGGCACTGGAGGAACATGTACTTCTTGAAGGTACATATCAGAGTGTCAGAGGGGCTGGAAGCCACAAGATTAACACAACATATTGTGGTTCATCAATTTTACATGTTGATAAAAATTTATAACACGGTTTAAAAGTAAACAGATATATTATGATATAAAATGAAAAATTTGCAGGATTTTAAGGTAAAAATCAGACTTAGAAAAAGTATTGAGCCTTGGGTTACCTTAGGCCATGCCCTCAGAATTCAGAAGGCAGAGAAAAAGTATTGAGCCTTGGGTTACCTTAGGCCATGCCCTCGGAATTCAGAAGGCAGAGGAGGTCTTGATCGTTCTCCTGCATGGATAGGGCTATTTCAGTGGAAGAATTGAAGAGCCTTGCTCTAAAACTTCAGTACCCCTACAAGGGGGAGAGAAGGGCCCCTTATGGGAGGACTGCCACTGTGCAGGGGGCATGGAAAGAGATGTTGATGGGCTGAACCCATGCAGATACCCTGAAGAGCTACCAAAATGGGGAGAAGATCACCTCACTCACCCATCCATCCCTCCTTCCCTCCATCCACGTATTGAACCATCTATCCCTCCTTCCCTTTCCATCCACCCACCCATCCACCCACCCATCCACCCACCCATCCACCCACCCATCCACCCACCCACCCATCCACTCATCCACCCACCCACCCACTCATCCACCCACCCACCCACTCATCCACCCACCCACCCACCCATCCACCCACCCACCCACCCACCCACCCATCCATCCATCCATCCATCCATCCATCCATCCATCCATCCATCCATCCACCCACCCACCCACCCACCCACCCATCCATCCATCCATCCATCCATCCATCCACCCACCCACCCATCCATCCACCCATCCATCCATCCATCCATCCATCCATCCATCCATCCATCCATGCATCCATCCATGCATCCATCCATGCATCCATCCATGCATCCATGCATCCGAGTAATCAACCAACTATCAGTCCATCATCCATCTTATAAGCCTTTATTAAGTGCCTCCTGTGTATCTAAGATACTAATACTTGATGAAAACTAAAATGGATAAGAAATGGACTCTGATCTCAAGGAATTTAATGTCTAGTGCAGGAGTTCTCAAAGTTCTTCCTGCTGCAACATATATAATTACAAAATATTTGCTAAATTTATGAGCAGTGCCAGATATTGTTCAAAGTGGTTGACATGAAATAACTCATTTAATATTTACAACAACTCTTTGATATAGGTACTATTATTATTTCTCTTACACAGCTGAGGAGCAGGTGGACTGTGTTCTCTGGGCTGAGAGTCATTGTCTAGAGGGACAGGCATGTTTATAAATAATTATAATGCTATAAGTGTAATTGGAACATAAGAATAGTGAGACTAATTGTTTCTAAGGAAGCGGGGATCCCTGATTCCATATGGAAGACCAACTGAGCATGGAAACCCCAACATGGAAATTCCTTTTCTTTCCTGCTAATTATCACAGAATCACAGAATCTTGGGCCTGCTGCACGTATACCTTGTTTTACTGTGCTTTGCTTTACTGCACTTCACGGATATTGTGTTGTTCACATATTGAAGATTTTCTCCGCGTTGAGCAAGTTGGTCAACACCGTTTTTCCAATAGCATCCGCTCACTTTGTCTCTCTCTGTCATATTTTGGTAATTTTCGTAATATTTCAAACGTTTTCATTATTATAGTTGTTACGGTGATCTGTGATCAGTGATCTTTGATGTTATCATTGCAAAAAGATTATGACTCGCTGAAGGTTCAGATAATAGCATTTTTTTTTAGCAGTAAAGCGTTTTAAAATTAAGATACGTACATTTTTTAGACATAATGCTACTGTACATTGAATAGACTACAGTATAGTAGAAACATAACTTTTTTTTTTTTTTTTTTTTGCGGTACGCAGGCCTCTCACTGTTGTGGCCTCTCCCGTTGCGGAGCACAGGCTCTGGACGCGCAGGCTCAGTGGCCATGGCTCACGGGCCCAGCCGCTCCGCAGCATGTGGGATCCTCCCGGATCGGGGCACGAACCCGTGTCCTCTGCATCGGCAGGCGGACTCTCAACCACTGCGCCACCAGGGAAGCCCTAACTTTATAACTTTTATATGCACTGGGAAACCAAAAAATTCATGTGACTCACTTTATTGCAGTATTTGCCTTATTGAGGTGGTCTGGAACTGAACCCACAATATCTCTGAGGTCCGCCTGTGTGTGACTTTTCATAGCATTTGGCCTGTTTTCAACAGCTTCAGTGGCAAAGCACTCCTGGCCTCACAAGGCCTCCCATTTTGTCTTTGGCCAGGCCTGAATAGTGGGAAATTCTATGTTTTATCAAAATCTACCTCCTGATAATTTCTGAAAACCAGCCCTAGTTCTGTTTCTTAGGGCATTTTTTCTTAAGTTTCTGTGAATGGGATGTTAATAGACATCATATGGGAAATAGAAGAGAGTTGTGTACACAATAGATATGGTAAATAAATTCTAACACAGGTTTCTATATTAGAGGATTTTCTCAGAATCTTGTTTTCTTTTGTTTGTGGCTGTGCTACATGGCCTGTGGGATCTTAGTTCCAGACCAGGGATCGAACCTGGGCCTGCTGCTTTGCAAGCGGGGAGTCTTAATCACTGGCCCACAAGGGAAGCCCCAGAATCTTTTGTATGCTAATGTGCTTTGTGAATCT
The DNA here is from genome assembly GCF_008692025.1 of Phocoena sinus. Lineage (NCBI taxonomy): Eukaryota > Metazoa > Chordata > Mammalia > Artiodactyla > Phocoenidae > Phocoena > Phocoena sinus. The sequence continues at coordinate 89,707,971 of NC_045771.1, forward strand.
AGGAGGGAGATTGCCTTTGTGGCATTTTCCAAATTTATTCACCCTCCCAACTCTTTTTTTTTTTTTTAACATCTTTATTGGAGTATAATTACTTTACAATGGTGTGTTAGTTTCTGCTTTATAACAAAGTGAATCAGTTATACATACACATATGTTCCCATATCTCTTCCCTCTTGCGTCTCCCTCCCTCCCAGGCTCCCTATCCCACCCTTCTAGGTGGTCACAAAGCACCGAGCTGATCTCCCTGTGCTATGCGGCTGCTTCCCACCAGCTATCTATTTTACGTTTGGTAGTGTATATATGTCCATGCCACTCTGTCACTTCATCCCAGTTTACCCTTCCTCCTCCCCATCTCCTCAAGTCTGTGCTCTAGTAGGTCTGTGTCTTTATTCCCATCTCACCCCTAGGTACTTCATGACCTTTTTTTTTTTTTTTCCTTAGATTCTATATATATGTGTTAGCATACAACTCTTTTCTTGATAGGCCCGTATTTACATCCCATTGGAAATAGCTGGGGAAGTAAGGCTCTGATGTCTCTCAGTTAGAATTAGCGTGATCCTCCTTTCCCAGGCCAGCTTTTCAAGTGCTTGGGCTTGTGCTCCAAATATAGTATTTTCCAAACTAAACATCTCTGCAACTTTCAGCTTCCTTCATGGTTAGGTTTGCAGACCTTTCTGCCTCTGGTCACCCGTCTCCAGTTTGCCAATGTCCCCCCTAAAGTGTGCGGTTCACGGCTGAGTATGACAGTCCTGTGCTAGTCTTTGGGTTGGTTCCATTGGACACAATCAGAACCCTCAGAACACTGTCATTCTGGTTTTGTTTTCCACCTGACTGGTGGGGGGGTGAGGATTAAGTGACTCTCAGCACAGAAATGATGGATGGCAGGGCAAGAGAAGCTTGTGGAATTTGGAGCTGTTCAAGGAAAAACTAGAATGATTTTTATTTTTGAAGGTTTGAAATGTCTTAAATAAGCACAGGTTTGAAAGCCTATTATGTGCAAGGCACTATGGAGGGTAGAAGAGATGTAAGCCATTAGTCTTGCACGCAAAAAGCTGATTGTTGAACTAGGGAGATGGTTAACGGAAAAGGCCAAAAATACAAGATAGCATCAATTATGCAGATTAAGTAGGGTGGTAAGGATTTGAGGAAGATTCACTGTTGGCTGCTGTTTTTGTATTTTCTCCACAATATCCCATATATCCAGTGAGGGTGAGTAAACATTGCTGATGGGCTGACAGAGACATGCCTTGCTTTGAAGAGTCTATAGCTTGGTGGTGAAGTGAAGGTTTGATCAGTGACTATTTTTTTCCCGGTGATATTCTATAGTATTAGAAGTGTGTTTTCTGGAAGAAAATAATGTTTACTCCAAGTCAACAGTGATGTCCTGAACTGGAGAGAATTTCTAAAAAAGTACTATGTGTAAGTGCCAAAACAGAGAAGTTTTTTTAGAGTACAAAGTATTACTCAGAATCAGCTAAGGAACACAAATATTTTCTTCTCAAGGCAACTCCCGCCCCCAAGGCAGAGCGGTGTGGTGGCTAAGAGCACAGCCTTTGGAGCCAGACCGCCTGGTTTCCACTCCTGTCTTCCACTTCTCAAGAGAATGACCCCGGCTACGCACTTAATTTCTCAATGCCTTGTTTTCTCCTTTCCCTTCCCTTCCCTTCCGTCCCCTTCCCTCTCCTTCCCTCCCCTCCCCTCCCCTCCCCTCCCCTCCCCTCCCCTCCCCTCCCCTTCCCTTCCCTATGGGTCTTATCTCACAGTATTGCTGTGAGTGTTAATGAGGTTCTATGTGGAAAACAGAATATTCAGGATATCCCTTTTTATTTACTTATTGCTATAAAATACATCACCCCAACACTTAGCTTAAACACCAGAGTCATCATGTACTTTCTTTCATAGTTTCTGTGGATGTGGAATTCGGGAGCAGCTTAGGTGGGTGATTCAGGCTTGAAATTTCTTGTTCAGGTGCAGCAGATGTCTTCTGGGGCTGAGGTCATCTGAAGGCCGAATTGGAGCTTGAGGATCCACTTTAACTCACGTGGCTGGCAGTTGGTGCTGGCTGTTGGTGGGAGGTCTCCACGTACCTTCAGGTGGGCCTCTCTGCAGGGTCACTTGAGTGTCCTTATGACATGGCTGGAAGCTTCCCCTAGAGTAAGAGCTCTAGGAGACCAGTGTGGAACTGCAGTGTCTTTTTTAAAAAAAATATTTTATTTATTTGTTTGTTTAGGCTGCACTGGGTCTTCCTTGCAGCATGCAGACTCTTAGTTGCGGCATGCATGTGGGATCTAGTTCCCTGACCGGGGATCAAACCCGGGGCCCCTGCATTGGAAACGTGGAGGCTTACCCACTGGACCACCAGGGAAGTCCCTGCAATGCCTTTTATGACCTTTATGACCTAACTTTGGAAGTCACACACTGTCACTTTTTTTCTACTCTTATTCAATGGGGAGGGGACTACACAATGGCATGATTACTAGGTGACCATCGGTGGGGACCATCCTGGAGTCTGGCTGCCACACCCTTCGAGGAAGTACTGTGTTCTACTGGTGACTGATATTAGGTATAGGATACTTAAATACAGAAATTTTTAAAAAAATTAATTATTTTTGGCTGCTTTGTTGCTGTGCGCAAGCTTTCTCTAGTTGCGGCGAGCTGGGGGTTACTGTTTCCTTGCAGTGCGCAGACTTCTCATTGCAGTGGCTTCTCTTGTTGTGGAGTACAGGCTCTAGGCGTGCAGGTTTCAGTAGTTGTGGCACGCGGGCTCAGTAGTTGTGGTACACGGGCTTAGTTGCTCCGCGGCATGTGGGATCTTCCCGGACCAGGGCTTGAACCCGTGTCTCCTGCCTTGGCAGGTGGATTCTTAAGCACTGCACCACCAGGGAAGCCCTTAAATACAGAAAATTTTAACATCATATAGTCCATATAGATACTCAGCATTGTTTTCTCAAATGAGAGTTTTGTTAACATGACTCCATTGCTATAACTCACGTTATCAGGGGTTTTGGTTTGCACTCCCCTCAAAGTAGAGCCTGAGACAAGGACTTGGGTACCAGAAATTTATTTGGGAGGTGATTTCAGGAAGCCGGAGGGAGGGAGTGGGGATGTGAGGCAGGGAAGAAGGGAAAGCCGATATAAGGGTGTGTTATGGAGGCTGCTTGCTATGGTGAGTGTGGACTTGATGCCTCTGGGACCCACTGAGTAGCGTGCAGAATTCCTCCCAGCATTATCCTCCTGAAGGGAGCATACACCAGCTTCCAGCTCCCACTGACTGAGGGTTTCCCCTGGGAGGTGAACTTCCCTGCATGTCAGATCTGTACCTGCAGTCAGGCTAAGAGGCCCCTACAGTGTTAGGGAAGGCTCTGAGATAAAATGGAAACCTCAGCTCTTGCTGGAGGTGGGATGCTGTCAGCACAAGGTGAGTGTGAGCTCACAGGTGGGCTGAGGGATGTGAGTGGACCCCAGAGGCGTTTGCTACATCAGGTTAGGAGAACCTGGGAATTAAGTGGATGTGTTAGTTCAGCTCCCCCAAGTAGCAGATGTCAAGAGAAGATTAGATGTGCAAGGAATTTAATGGGAAATATGCCTTGAGGAAGATGGGGGGATCTGGAAGAGACTGGGAGAGCTATCAGACAGTAATGCAAGTCTGAGCTCTGGGGAGGAGAAGGGAAGGAAGAAAGGCTGGGTAGAAAGAGTCCTAGATTGTGGGGCAGGATTAAGAACGGTTCAAGCCAAAATCTCCCATCAAAAACATCCTGGGCTTCAAGGATGCCTGTCCTGATGTCTAGCCCGTGTGCAGCATGGCCTCGGGTTCACCTTAGCTTGGCCATCAGGCAATTATGCTCCATCAGTCAGGTCTCAGGCATATTCTCCTGGCAGCCACCATTAGTTTTGTGCATGGACAGCACAGGTAGTTGCAACAAGTCTTGTACTTGGGGGAACCAGAGGTCACTCACACTGAGATACTAAGATCTATCCTTCCTCCTTTGTCTGCCATAGTGTCTGAAACTCCTCCATAAGAAAGGGATCCCCTTGTTTAATTTTTGCCCTCTCTTCCAGCTCAACTCTGAGAGGAGTTACATACTGAGTCACTAACACTTTAGTATGAACAAATTATCCTAGTTATTTTATTTTATGACAGACAGAAAGAATCTGGGACAACATGAAAGCATGCAGGATTTGGGTGAATAGCACTTAAGGGAAGGGACACAAATGTGAGGGATAGGGGACCTCACTGGGTCCATTTTCCAATTCCTGCTGAGAATGGAAAAAACCAACATTCAGACTCTCCATAGTGAAATAACAAGAGAAACGTGCTTTCAGCAAGTGTCAGCACTCTTTGTCCAGCACCACTGTCCCCTACCGCCTTAATATTTTGAAGGAGGGTATATTTTTCTGGGTCGTTGGAGATAATTAAGTGAATGTTGTTAAGGTGGTTGGAATATTTGAGTTGGGAAGGAGGGAAGAGACTCTGAGATTTTTCAGAAGTTGGTCCATGAGTCAACTCTATCAGAATACCTAGAGCTCAGTAATGTACATTTCTTGCTTTCCCTCCCCACCCATGTCCCCCAACCCCAAACTAATTGAATTAGATTCTCTGGGGATGGGGCCCAAGAATCAGTATTTTATAAGCATTTCTGGTGATTTTTGTGAACACTAAAATTTGAGAACCACAGGTTCAAGGGGACTGTAGCTTCTAACACATAATCACAGCTGACCCATATCTTCTCACCTGAATTCCAGACACCAGCTACCTCTGACTTCCAACTGTGTCATTGACATTCTTTCTGAGATATGTACTGGGCTTCTCAGACTCAACATGTCCATAGCCAAATGCCCAGTTGCCTACCTGGCCCTCCTAGGAGGCTTCTCCACCAGCCTTAATAGCACCACAGTTAATGGCAACTCCATCCTTTCAGTTTGCTCAGACCAGATGCTTCCTGCCTTCTCCCTTTCTCTCGCTTTTTATATCCATCCAACTAGCTCAGCTTCAAAATACAGTTGACCGTTGGACAGCACAGGGGTTAGGGGTGCAGGCCCTCTGCGTGGTCAAATATCTGCATTATAACTTTGTAGTCAGCTCTCTGTGTCCATGGTTCTGCATCCTGGGATCCAACCAACCATGGATCCTGTAGCACTGTAGTGTTTACCATTGAAAAAACTCTGCATATAACGGACCCAAGCAGTTCAAACATGTGTTGTTCAAAGGTCAACTGTGTAGCCGGAATCGTTATACTTCTTTTCACCTCTGCTGCTACAGCCCTGTTCTGGTTGCCATAATCACTCCTCTGGCTTTATATAATAGCCTCCTAAGGCTCTTTCTGCTTCTGTCTTTACGAGTTGTCCCTTCCTCTCACCTCTAGGCTATTCTCAGCAGTCAAAGTGACCCTGTACTCAAATCCACACCATGGATTCCCCATCTTTCAAGTAGGAACCAAAGTCTTTATAGTGGCCTACCCTGGACCTTTTCTTCTACAACTCTCCTCATTTGCCCCGCTCCAGCCACGCTTGACTCTCTGCTCTGCTGGAATGCATTAAGCATGACCCTGCCCCAGGACTTCTGCACTGGCTGTTCTTCCTGCCTGGACCACTCTTCCCTCAGATATCTGAAGAGCTCCCTCCCTCACCTTCTTTCCTTAAAAGTTACCTTCTCAGGGAGGCCTACCATGACCACTCTATTTAAAGTTGCAAACTTTCACATTCTGGATCCCCTTTACCTATCCCCCCCCCCACTTTTATTGAGATATAGTTGGCATATACCACTGTATAAGTTTAAGATGTACAGCATAATGGTTTGACTTACATATATTGTGAAATGATTACCACAGGAAGTTTAATTAGTATCCATCATCTGATACAGCAAAATGAGAAAATATGAAAAGAGAAAGCAAAAAAAGAAAAAACCATTTTTTTCTTATGATGAGAACTCTTAGGATGTACTCTCCGTGCCTTTCCTCTCTGTTATACAGCAGTGTTAACTGCAGTCATCACGCTACACATCACACCCCTAGTACTTATTTATCTTGTAGACGGGAAGTTTGTGCCTTTTGACAGCCTTCCTCCTACTCCCCCTTCCTCCACACCCCAGACTTGGGTAACCACAAATTTGTTCTCTTTTTCTATGAGTCTGAGTTTTTATTTTTTTGTATGTTTTAGATTCCACATATATGTGAGATCATATGGTATCTGTCTTTCTCTGCCTGACATTTCATTTAGCATAATGCCCTCAAGGTCCATCCATGTTGTAGCAAATGACAGGATTTCCTCATTTTTAATGGCTGAATAATATTCCATTGTGTACATGTATACATATATATACATTCACACAATGGAATATTATTGGATATATATATGGATATATATATATATGGATATATAATGTATTCTTTATCCATTTGTCTCTTGATAGATGTTTCCATGCCTTGGTTTTTGTAAATATTGCTGCTATGAACATGGGGGTGCAGATATTTTTTTGGGTTAGTGTTTTTGTTTCCTTTGGAAATAGTCCCAGAATTGGGATTGCTGGATCATATGGCAGTTCTATTTTTAATTTTTTTGAGGAACCTCCACACTGTTTTCCATAATGGCTGCACCAGTTTACATTCCCGCCAACAGTGCGCAAGTGTTTCCTTTCTCCACATTCTCACCTGCATTTATCTCTTGTCTTTTTTTTTGCGGTACGTGGGCCTCTCACTGTTGTGGCCTCTCCCGTTGCGGAGCACAGGCTCCGGACGCGCAGGCTCAGCGGCCATGGCTCACGAACCTGTGTCCCCTGCATCGGCAGGTGGACTCTCAACCACTGTGCCACCAGGGAAGCCCTCTTGTGTTTTTGATGGTAGCCATTCTAACAGCTACCAAATGGCAGCACCAGAATTTGAACTAAAGCTGTGTTAGTTCAGAGGCCTTGTGGTTAGCCAGTACATTGTTGCTTCACAGTGTAGACATACCTAATGATTCTTAACCGCTGTCCTATGCCTCTTTACAAATCAGTTTACAAGCTTAAAGCTGTGGCTCACACACCATTTGTTTTTAAAAAGGTTTATTTTGATTTTACTACTATTACATCACTGTTTATTTAGCTAAGGGTTTCTGTTGGCAATTATGGGAGCATGTACCCCTTATCCTTGTGCATTTCTGAGATTTGAGAATCTGCTGATCTGTTGGCACCGCCAGTTCTTAAGGCTGGTGGAAGAATCCTTTCTGTAACTTCAAAGACTGTTTCCTCTCTCCTTCCATTGGACTTCTGTGACTCTTTAGCGGTCCCTCTGAAGGCAGTCAGCAGGGCTGCCTTTTTTTTTTTTTTTTAATTAATTTATTTTTGGCTGCATTGGGTCTTCGTTACTGTGTGTAGGCTTTTTCTAGTTGCGGCGAGCAGGGGCTACTCTTCATTGCGGTGCGCGGGCTTCTCATTGCGGTGGCTTCTCTCGTTGCGGAGCGCGGGCTCAGTAGCTGTGGTGCATGGGCTTACATGCTCCGTGGCATGTGAGATCTTCCCAGACCAGAACTCGAACCCGTGTCCCCTGCAACGGCAGGCGGATTCTTAACCACTGTGCCACCAGGGAAGTCCGGGCTGCCTTATTGTATTCTACTTAATTCAAGACCGCTGATTTCTTGAGTATTTCTGCCCTCGGCTCTGAGGGCACAGAGGATTAAAAACACGGTCCTTGCCTCCTTGGCTCATGGTAGAGCCAGGGAGAATGATGGAAAATGACACAGCAGCAGAGACAGCGTCTCCTGGGCTGGCAGGCAGGAGCTGAGCCCTGCTGCGGCAGAGGCTGGCGGGACAAGTCTGCCCAGCGTAGAGAAAACTCCCTGGGGAAGGTGAAGTGCAGGGTGCAGGTGGGAAAGGAAAAGCAGCAGCAATTCTAGCAGTAAAGAAGAGAGCTCGGGGCTTCCCTGGTGGCGCAGTGGTTGAGAGTCCGCCTGCCAATGCAGGGGACATGGGTTCGAGCCCTGGTCTGGGAAGATCCCACATGCCACGGAGCAACTAGGCCCGTGAGCCACAATTACTGAGCCTGCGCGTCTGGAGCCTGTGCTCTGCAACAAGAGAGGCCGTGATAGTGAGAGGGCCGTGATAGTGAGAGGCCCGCGCACCGCAATGAAGAGTGGCCCCCGCTTGCCGCAACTAAAGAAAGCCCTTGCACAGAAACAAAGACCCAACACAGCCAAAAATAAATAGATAAGTAAATAAATAAAATTTAAAAAAAAAAAAAAAAAAAAAAAAAAAGAAGAGAGCTCGAGATAGGGCTGGGTACAGTCACATGTGGTTTATTTGGGGGACGCTAGAGAACTCAGTGTGGGCGGGGTGCGCTGCAGTGATTGGATTCCAACTGTGAAGAGCCAGGGATGACTCTGTAACCCTTATGGAAGGAAGGTTTTGAAGGAGGGGATCCACGACCTGCTTCAGATAACAGTCTGCAGGTGGGGTGGCAGGGGTGGGTGGGTGGGGATAAGGGCCCATTAATCCGTCTAATCCGCTTTTCTGGAAGGAAACCTCTGCAACAGAGCAGAGCATTTCTCACTTATCCTTGTGTGCTGGATAGTGCCCTAAGCCTGTCAGTGCTCTGCTTAGAGCAGACAATCAGTAAATACACAGTGAAAAAAATGTTTACATACACACCCCCCAATTTATATTTCTCTCTCTTTTTTTTTCTTCTAAGTAGGGCAATTAAGAATAGATTCAGACAGCAGGAGGAAGTTCTCTGATCTCACACTGACTGCAGGGGACTATAGGCTTCAGTTTCTTTGCGCATTGATGGCGCTCATCGTGAGATGAAAGCATTTCCTCCTCTTCCTTTTTCATGGGTTTTATCAAAATTTTGACTGCTCCGAGCATCTTCCTCATCAGCACAAATGCATTTGGTACGGAACTAATAGTAGAATATTTTAGGGGTGGATTAACACGGAGAGCCTAATGGCTAGCTATCTGGGTTACCAGTGCTACTGCCTGCATACAGGTAAAGGGGAAAAGGTAAAACAAATTCATTTTCTTGCATCCTGGATTTCTTTTAATTTTCTCAGACATAATTCATAAATTCAAATAGACCAAAAAAGTATATGCTTTAAAGAAAAATGGGAAAGCAAGAAAAATCCCTACCAACTACAGTTTTGAAGAATGGAAATATTATGGATTTTTTTTCTTGACTTAATTAATATTCATTTTTAGTAGAAATGTGAACACGTGCCTACCACATTTTGTTGATGCTTGTGGATTTATTTTTAGAGAGAGGGAGAAACAGAGAGGAAGTTAGACTCAGAGACTGTCAGACATTTAGCTCCTTGTCTACATTAGAGGGTTTATTGAGATTTAGAATAAAAATTAGCAAGAAGCAGATATTATCCACAAAACGCCAAAGCTTAATCTGTGGCCAAAAGACTTGGCCTGGCACTTAGAGGTAAAGTTTAGCCCCTTTCTCCATACGAAGAAAGCACATCTATTTCCTATTCTTTGGGCACCATTTCCCCAAAGCACACACACTCATTAACTGATGGTTGTGATGGAATTCTGTCCTATTTAGCTTCAACCACGAGATTCTTAACCATTTAAAAGTTATTCAGAAATAAAAACCCGCTCTAGTCAATGGAGAGACCACTTTATAGGTCTGTATTATGCTCTATTTATATTTATTCTATTAAGTCCTCATTGATCCTGGGAAAATGATGAAGTCTTACATTTTTGCGTTGTTTTATTGCTTACAAAGCATGTTTCATTCATTACCCTATGGAAATCTTAATACTCTAAAAGGAAGGCATTTTTATTTGATTACACAGTTAGGAAACCAGAGATTCTGCTATTTCTTGAGATCACTTGGCTAGCATTTCACAGTGTCATGTCTAATACCTTTATAGTCTGACTCCTGTATCAAGGTTTGCTCGAGAAAAAAAAAAAGAAAGAAGGAAAGAAAAGAGAAAAAGGACTATAACACTACAGTAAACCTGCGAATCTTAATAGGGAAATCAGTTGTGTTCTAATTTCTAAGTACTTGATTCAAGCAGAAATTGAAATAAAAAGTATAAAATTTAAAATGAGCCACTCACATTTATTGATGACTTACTTACCATGTGCTAGGCATTGAAAAGTACATGCATCATCTCATTTAATTCTCCTGACAACCCTAAGAAGTGGAGAAATACAGTCGCTTCTGATTTTCTAGATGAAGAAAGAGTTGAGAGAAAAACAATTAAAAATAATGTTTACTGAGGGTTTCCTCTGCGTAGTCATAGTGCTATATGTTTTACATACAATTTCTCAGTTGTTCCTTAAATCTGTGAAGGAGAAACCCATTTTATAGATGGTACAACCAAGGCACAGGGAAGTGAAGTGTCTTGTCCAGGTTCACATAGCTAGTTAAGTGGCAGAGCTGGGATCTGAACCCAAATAGTATTCCGCCCAGAATCTGGGCACTTCCCACCTAGCTAGTGCTGCAGGCCAATCTCTTCTCATTCTGTTTTGGTCAAAGGTTGGGAAGATGTGTGTCATTCAGGGTACTCAGGGCTCCCATGTCACGGGAGCAGCATCATACCTTCTCGGACAGGCTGGTAATGAGCCACCTTTTCCTACAAGAAAAGGAAGAACTTAATAGGAACTTTTACAAGGACTTTGGTGTGGGGAGAGTCTGTCTGGAAATACCACATTATTGGGGCCTAAGCAGTAAATATGCTTCAAAGATTTTCACCGTAAGGCAGGGGTTTGGACCAGTTAGAAGTGTGTTTACTCCCGTGAGTCTGAAGAGAGAACAAGGTTAGGTTAAGTAGCTATCAATAACAGTTGACGGTAAGCAAAAAAAAACAACTCTGGGACCGTGGTTGTCACAGTCTCTTAAATAGATTATCAGGCTAATTCTTACTACTTGTTTATTTTATATTATTTGTTATTGGTTTCAGGTGCACAGAATTGGATTAATATAATCCTGCTTTATAACACACTGCACTGGTGCTTGCGATTTGTTTATACTGATCATTGTTTTAAATAATTCTATTTTAAAGCATAGTTTAGTGCTTCTAGGTACTCTGGACCCAGAGCTACAGCTCTGGTGCATGGTTTATCTGTGGAATCTTTTCCCACATTCTGGACATAAAACCTAGAAGGAAGTAGCTTTGGAGAATCAGCCCTGAAACCCAGAGGGTGGGGGCAGTGACCCTGCCATTGGTAAGAAGCTTGTCTCCTTTCCACCAGGGGTTAAGGTCTCAGGGCAGGGTCAGCCAGGGGCTTGGTAAAGACAGAGTATTCATGACATCCTCTGCACATTCCAAGGAGATGAAACAAACAAGTGGTCATTTTCCAGGAAAATTGAGGCCGTGCTTCCAGTGCCCTGAGAATCCTCATACTCAGCATTCATCTGCCAATTAAAAAAGCTGCTCATACACTCAACCCTTTTCCTTGGGAGGGCCAGCTGGGGTGAGGCCAGCACAGCTGCTTCTGAAGGGCAGTTGGGGAAAATGCATCTTGCCCGTGGCCTGGTTAGAAGTCTAACCAGGCACTTACGGGGAGAAGTTGAGGTTGCCTTGCAGAGAAATTGCTTCCCATCCAGGAAGACTTTCATACTTGTCTCTTTCTTCCTCATCACAACTTCTTCTTTCTGTGTCTGTGGAAAATATATTTGTTCCAACTTCCCCGCCCCCAAAGTGGATTTTAATTGTGATACCAAAGTGGGACATTTTGCGTTTCTAATGGTTGAGCTTATTGGAAAGACTATTCCTCTCTCCAGGGCATTGGGGTTAGTTTTTTTTTTTTTGGTTATTTGTTTCTAGTTTGGCAGCACATTGCAATGGCCAAGAGCATGAACTCTGCAGTCATGTTTACCGGTTTCAAGTTCCAACTCTACCTTTTTTTTTTTTTTGCGGTACGTGGGCCTCTCACTCTTGTGGCCTCTCCCGTTGCGGAGCACAGGCTCTGGATGCGCAGGCTCAGCGGCCATGGCTCACGGGCCCAGCCGCTCCGCGGCATGTGGGATCTTCCCGGACCGGGCCACGAACCCGTGTCCCCTGCATCGGCAGGTGGACTCTCAACCACTGCGCCACCAGGGAAGCCCCCAACTCCAACATTTAGTAGCACATTTCTTTTAAACCTTTGGCAACATATTTAAGTTTGCTAAATTTTAGTCTTTTTCTGAGGTATTGGGAACTACCTCATAAAGTTGTCATGCAGATAAATTAAAGCATCCTTTGTAATTCACTTAGCACAGCTCTCAGCACATAGTAGGTCCTCAGTAAATGTTAGCTGTAGATGCTATTATGAAACGTAGGTCTTAATATACTTGTACTTTTATTTCTCCTGGCTGGATGCCCCCAAGTAGGATTTTTGGGTTCAAGAGTGTGTGCATTACACATTTTATTTTATTTATTTTTTAAATTTATTTAATTTATTTTATTTTTGGCTGCGTTGGGTCTTCTTTGCTACACACGGGCTTTCTCTAGTTGCAACGAGCAGGGGCTACTCTTTGTTGCGGTGCGCGGGCTTCTCATCGCGGTGGCTTCTCTTGTTGTGGAGCACGGGCTGTAGGTGCGCGGGCTTCAGTAGTTGTGGCTCACGGGCTCTAGAGCTCAGGCTCAGTAGTTGTGGCACACGGGCTTAGTTGTTCCACGGCATTACACATTTTAAATCATGGTGTCTGATTACTATCTAAAAAGTTTGCAGCAATTTATAGTCCTATTAATTAGTGAACAGAGTAACCTTCTTCTCCAAACCTTACCAACATTGGGAGATAAGGAATCATCTCAATTTTGGCTAATTTGATGGGTGGAAACGGTTTCTTATTATTTTAATTTGCATTTTCCTGATCTTTAAAGAGACAGTGCATCTATACATAGATTTATTGGCCATTTTCGGACTCTCTTCTACATCTGAACAGTCTGTGTTTGTTCACAGCTTTTGTCTATGGGATTTTACAAATACTGCTATTTTGAATAAACAAATATTACTAATTTATAAGAACTCTCCATGAATTAAGGATATTATCTATGTTGAAAATATGTCTCTCATCCTATTATTTGTCTTCCTTTTCTCTTGTGATCTTTTGTTATACTGCCATTTACATTTTTTTATATAGAGTGATGTAACCATTTTTCTTTTATGTCTCCTGGGTCTTCTCTTATTTATCAAAGATGTTTGAGTGCCGTGTATATCCTAGAATCATACTCTCGTTCTCATTTCACTACAGCAATGGCTCTCAATTTTCTGTGGGCATCAGAATCACTTATGAAGCACTTTAAAACTGTGTTTTCTTGGGCTTGATCATAGGATTTCCAGGAGTGGAGCTTGGATGCATGCTTATGAAAAAGGAGAGTCTCATTTTGAAAAATGAGTCCTTCTTAAAAGTAGGTTCTTTGTTTCCCCCATCCCCACCCCAAAAGCAGGTTCTTAAATTGGCAAAATGCTGATATAGTTGTTGAAGTTGGATGCTGTTATTGGGGCCTAGTAGGTGGCCCCAAGATGTGCCTCAATGGCATACTGATAATTTTGAATGAAAGTTATTTAAGAAATGGCCAATGCAAGAGGGACACTGTGACCCTCTGCTGTCTCCTCCAAAGCAGGAGATCAATCTCTCACGTGAAAGGTGTACTCCTTACACCTGCAGGTAGAAGGACACCCTTATTTCCAGAGGTAGGGAATTTGGGCCCAGAAGCCTGTAAAAGTAAATCTTGTTACTTCTTTAATTTACTACCCCAAGCCCAAACTCTGTTTAGATTTTTCACTAATTGAGCACCTCAAACCCAAGTTTCTTTGTTGTGTCAATTCCTCACAAATTTGTTGCTTCTTTGTCTAAAAAGTATAAAAACTGCCTACTTTGGCTACTTCTTAGGTTCCATTTCTATGAGACCTCTGTGCACATAATTAGAATTAGTTTCTTTTCTCTTAATCTGTCTTGTGCCAATTTTATTAGTCCAGCCACAAGAACTCAAGAGGGGTAGAGGGGGAATTTCCTCCTCCCAACACTATAGATGGAATGTTTGTATCCACCTGAAATTCATATGCTGAAATGTTAACCCCCAGTGTGATGGTTTTAGGAGATTGGGCCTTTGGAAGATAATTAGGTTATGAGGGTGGATCCCTCCTAAATGGGATTAGTGCCCTTATAAAAGAGACCACACAGAGCTCCCTAGCCCCTTCCCTTCCCCTATGTGAGGTTACAGCAAGAAGAGGACTGTCTGTGAACCAGGAAGAGGGCTTTCACCAGAACTCAACCATTCTTATTTTTTAAAAAAATTAATTAATTTTTGGCTGCCTTGGATATTTGTTGCTGTGTGTGGGCTCTCTCTAGTTGTGGCAAGCGGGGGCTACTCTTCATTGCGGTGCGTGGGCTTCTCATTGTGGTGGCTTCTATTGTTGCGAAGCACGGGCTCTAGGCATGTGGGCTTCAGTAGCTGTGGCACACGGGCTCAGTAGTTGTGGCTCCTGGGCTCTAGAGCGCAGGCTCAGCAGTTGTGACACACGGGCTTAGTTGCTTCACGGCATGTGAGATCTTCCCAGACCAGGGCTTGAACCCGTGTCTCCTGCCTTGGCAGGTGGATTCTTAACCACTGTGCCACCAGGGAAGTCCCAGAACTCAACAGTTCTTGCACCCTGATCTTGACCTCCAGCTACCATAACTGTGAGAAATACCTTTCTTTTGTTTGTACGCCACCCAGTCTATGCTCTTCTGTTACAGCAGCCCAAATGAACTAAGACACTGGGTGGTAGGCACTTGAGAATTCATTATCTGTTCTCCTTACTTTTGAATATGTTTGAAAATTTCCATGAGCAGAGTAACCTTAAAAGAAAAAGTTCTGATAGCGTGTGAAGCTTATCAAAGCCGCTGTCCTAATCAGAGTTGGCTAAGCAGCAGAGATGTCAAATCGAAGGTCAGCTAGGAAGGGACATGGCCTCCTCGTGGTGCTGTTGAGCAATAGTGCAGACGCCCATGTGGGCGCTGAGCCAGAGCACGAGCAGCCTGCCAGGCCTGTGCCGGGTCCTCGGACCCTGAACAGTAGGGCCTCCTTTCTTTCCGATTGCTTCACAGCTTCTCTCTCAGTTCTGCAGGACCCCGTGAAGAGGCAGGAGCAGATATTTCCGTTCCTTGGAGAGGCAAGTAAAAAATGGAAGTCAGTCTTCAAGTCTCTCTTTGGGAAGGTAGCAGCAGATGGTGGGAGTGGTAGTGTTCTCACTTGCCATCAGACTGGCCTCTCTCTCCCTCCATTAAAAACCCTTTGTCAGTCATCTTACACGCACTCCAAACCTTCCATTTTCATCTCTCTCTCTCTTTTATCCCCAGCATGACGTTCTTTTCCTAGTCATGGTAACTTCTTGGTCTTGACTGTGATTTGCTTACTTACGCAAATCTGCAATGAAGTGTTAGGAACAGTATTAAAATAGAGGCCCTACCGCAGTGACACTTACCTGGAGCCCCGTACAGTACCTATTATTAACAGGATGCACAGTTGAAGGAGGGGATAAACACAAAACACACATAAATCAACCTGGGATGCTTCACCCAGACTTTCCCAATCCCTAGCCCTCACCTCGTGCAAAATACTACTCAAAACACAGCTCAGGGGAAGCCCAGGACAAACTGGCTGTCCATTTGTCAATGTGTAAGGCTAAAGATAACCAGGTAATTAAAGAGAACCATCAGTGCAAAGGAGGAGTTGAACCGTGAAGAAGCAGAACAACCTTCCACTAGGGGAAAATGAGATAATGCTGGGGAGGAAGAGAACTTTTGAGGTGGTCTCAGTAGAGATGGGAGAGATTCAAGAGGACATTATATCCATAAACTGAAAGCAGTTGCCATTGAAAGGGATAGTCAGAAAACTAGAGTTCTTGAAATTGAAATCTTGACAATATGATTATCAAAATTAATTTCAGGGACTTCCCTGGCAGTCCAGTGGTTAGGACTCCATGTTTCCACTGCAGGCGGTGTGGGTTTGATCCCTGGTCAGGGAGCTAAGACCCCACATGCTATGTGATGTGGCCAAAAAAAAAAAAAATTTTTTTTTTTCAAAATTCCACAAAAGTCTGAAAAATAAAATAGATGCAGCCAAGGACTGAATTCGAAATCTGGAAGATAAAGTTGAACAAAGAAATCTTCTGAAACTTAGAGACATGATGTCAAAAGAGATAAAAGAAGGTTGGGAAAAGATCGAAGCAGTTTGCCCTCCAATTCCTCTAATAGGAGTCTCAGAAGATGGAAAGAGAACACGGAGAGAGGATGTGACTTTTCTCAAAAGAGAGAAATGACTTGGTCTTCAGATTGAAAGGGCCCATCTCGATACATATTGGTGACACTTCTGCCCTACAGGGATAAAAAAAGAGTATCCTTAAAGTTTTCAGAAAGAAAACATAAAATCGCCTGACTAAAGCCACAATGGATCAGAAGACTCCAATCAGCAACACTGGACGTTAAAAGAAAAGGGAGCACCAAGTTCCAGGTTCTGAGGGAAATGATTTGAACATATAAATATACCCCAGCTAGGCGAAGCCTAAAAATACCTTCAGACACAGGCAAGGACTCTGAAAGATTGTCTTCTCTATCCTTTTTCTAGAACAGCTACTCAGCGCTGTACTAGAGCCAAGCAGAAAAGGAATCCAAGAAAGAGAAAAACATGGGCTCCAAGAAACCAGTCTAGGAGGACAGTGACATGACATCCCAAGACAATGACAGTTGTGTCGCACACCTAGACAGCAGTGAGTCCAAATTAGAACAGAAAGTCAGAGGGCTCCATGGAAACAGTTTTCAGAAAGAAAGTGGGTAATATAACACAAATCTTGTGATTAGGATCTAGAAGTCTCACCACAGCCTTCGATCAATGAGATGGTGGCAGAAGTCTTTTTTTTCTCCCCCCCCACCAACAAGAAAAAGAATGGCCACTAGATATTCTGAGAAATAAAAGGAAACACTCTACAAGAAAGTCATGGTCTGAATATGAAGCAAGTCAGATTTTGAGCAGCTAGTGTATATGAGAAATAGTGATACACCCTCTGAATTAAATAGCAATACAATCTGTCGATACAATCTGTTTGAACTTGTAATGGGTACTCGGTATACACATTTGCCTGTGTTGAGTGTGCTTTTTTATTCCTGAAAGTGGTTTGCCATTTTTATAGCATATTTTCTTTACATATCAGCTTTTCCCTAATAATTCTTTTGAAGAATCACCCAGAGAATAAACTTAGGTGTAAATTTTGTTCTCATTGTTTCTCTTTCCCTCTCAAAAAAAAAAAAAAAAAAGAAATATGATTTTGTGGTTTTTAACATAGTATTGGTGACTTTGTTTTTTTGTTCTTATGTCAAAGCTTATATTTATTGTCTATTTTATATTTTTTATTTTTTAAGTTAATGTTTATTGGAGTATAGTGGATTTACAATGTTGTGTTAGCTTCTGCGGTACAGCAAAGTGAATCAGTTATACATATACATGTATCTACTCTTTTTTAGATTCTGTTCCCATATAGGTCATTACAGAGTATTGAGTAGAGTTCCCTGTGCTATATAGTAAGTTCTTATTAGCTTTCTATTTTATATATAGTAGTGTGTATATGTCAGTCCCAATCTCCCAATTTATCCTCCACCCACCATTCCCCATTGGTAGCCTTAACTTTGTTTTCTACATTTCTGACTCTATTTCTATTTTGTAAATAGGTTCATTTGTACCGTTTTTTAGATTCCATATATAAGCGATATCATATGATATTTGTCTTTCTTTGTCTGACTTATTTCACTAAGTATGACAATCTCTAGGTCCATCCATGTCGCTGCAAATGGCATTATTTCATTCATTTTTTTATGGCTGAGTGATATTCCATTGTATATGCATATCACATCTTCTTTATCCATTCCTCTGTCCATAGATATTTAGGTTGCTTCCATGTCCTGGCTATTGTAAATAGTGCTGCAATGAACATTGGGGTGCACGTATCTTACCTTATCTTTTATTTATTTATCTATTTATTTATGGCTGCGTTGGGTCTTCGTTGCTGCGTGCAGCCTTTCTCTAGTTGTGATGAGCAGGGGCTACTCTTCGTTGCAGTGTATGGGCTTCTCATTGTGGTGGCTTCTCTTGTTGCGGAGCATGGGCTAGGCGTGCAGGCTCAGTAGTTGTGGCTCGCGGGCTCTAGAGTGCAGGCTTAGTAGTTGTGGCACACAGGTTTACTTGCTCTGTGGCATGTGGGATCTTCCTGCACCAGGGATTGAACCCGTGTGCCCTGCATTAGCAGGTGGATTCTTAACCACTGCACCACCAGGGAAGTCCCTGGGGCACATGTATCTTTTTGAATTACGGTTCTCTCTGGATATATGCCCAGGAGTGGGATTGCTGGATCATATGGTAGCTCTATTTTTAATTTTTTAAGGGACCTCCATCCCATTCTCCACAGTGGCTGTTACCAGTTTACATTCCCACTAACAGTGTAGGAGGGTTCTCTTTTCACAACACCCTCTCCAGCATCAGTGGTTTGTAGATTTTTTTTTTTTTTTTGCAGTACACGGGCCTCTCACCGTTGTGGCCTCTCCCGTGGTGGAGCACAGGCTCCGGCCGTGCAGGCTCAGCGGCCATGGCTCACGGGCCCAGCCGCTCCGCGGCATGTGGGATCTTCCTGAACCGGGGCATGAACCCGTGTCCCCTGCATCGGCAGGCAGACTCTCAACCACTGTGCTACCAGGGAAGCCCTGTAGATTTTTTGATGATGGCCATTCTGACTGGTGTGAGGTGATACCTCATAGTAGTTTCGATTTGCAGTTCTCTAATAATTAGTGATGTCGAGCATCTTTTCATGTGCCTCTTGGCCATCTGTATGTCTTCTTTGGAGCAATGTCTGTTTCGATTTTCTGCCGATTTTTTGATTTTTTTTTTTTTGATATTGAGTACATGAGCTGTTTGTATATTTTGGAGATTAATCCCTTGTCGGTAGCTTCGTTTGCAGATATTTTCTCCCATTCTGTGGGTTGTCTTGTTATTTTGTTTATGGCTTCCTTTGCTGTGCAAAAGCTTTTAAGTTTAATTAGGTCCCATTTGTTTATTTTTGTTATTTTCATTAGGAGGTGCATCAAAAAAGATGTTGCTGTGATTTATGTCAGAGATTGTTCTGCCTATGTTTTCCTGTTAGAGTTTTATAGTATCAGGTCTTACATTTAGGTCTTTAATCCATTTTGAGTTTATTTTTGTGTATAGTGTTAGAGAATGTTCTAATTTCATTCTTTTACATGTAGCTGTTCAGTTTTCCCAGGACTACTTATTGAAGAGACTGTCTTTTCTTCATTGTATATTCTTGCCTCCTTTGTCATAGGTTAGGTGAACACAGATGTGTGGGTTTATCTGTGGACTTTCTATCCTGTTCCACTGATCTATATTTCTGTTTTTGTGCCAGTACCATACTGTTTTGATGACTGTAGCTTTGTCATATAGTCTGAAGTCAGGGAGCCTGAGGACTTTGGATTTTGATTGGACAGTCATTTAAGCTCAGCATCTGGAAACTTAAACTTATGGACATGAAGAAGCATAAGCTTAAAAAAATACCCATTAACCTTAATGTCAGTCTCATATTTTCGTAATCTTTTTGAAGTGTTCCTTAGTAACTAATAGGTCTTGTTTTGAAGAAATATATATATATATATGTATAAAATTCAGCCACTCCTCTAGTTTCAGTTCACTTTTTTTCTGCTAACTCCAAGCAAAACGAAATGAGAGAAGTTTTTAGAAATTTTATTTTTTTATTGAAGTATATTTGACATACAACATTCTATTAGTTTCAGGTATACAACATAATGATTCAACATTAAAGAAATATTTACAGCAGTTATCTTTGGGTTGTGGGATTGGCATGGTGTGTGTGTGTGTGTGTGTGTGTGTGTGTGTATAGTTTCCTTCTTGATGCCCCACTTTCCACCAATCATTGCCTTCACACTTGCAGACTCATTTTTTTTTTAAAGGACCTCACCTACTTACTGATAGCAGGTGTAGGTTTTCTTGTTGAATGCTCCTGCCTACAAGATTTTAGTTTCTCAAGGACCAGGCCTAGGCCTCTATCCTGTTCCTCTTCCTCTGGCCTGTCTCACCCAGCCTCAGGGTGCCTCCACCAGGTCCTGGAGGGTGTCCTGGGCAGATGAGAGCCTCTTGGCCCTGTGCCCCTTGATCCCTGCACTCTCATGGGCACCCCACATGGGGTGAGGGAGAAGGGGAGGCAGCTGGTCCAGGTTCGGGTAAGCATGGTGATGGGAACCCACATCGCAAGAGCCTTGAGTTCTCTGTACCAATCATTAGACTTTCAAAGTTGCATAAAGTATAAATCAGAGGCCCAAATGCTTACTAATGTCGAATCAGCACAATAAAGTAATCAATAAACAAAATAGTCTGCGAGGAACAGACTAACCTCAGAGCCTCTTCCCATGAATAAGTATTTGTGGGGACAAAGCATTTTTGGAGAAGTGAATCAGCTCATTTATTTGTAGAGATTTGGGGAATTGTCATAAGGGCCTGAAAGGGTAATGAACATAGGAAACTCTCAATGTTGGTATCATCATGAAAAAGTCTTTCATGGAAAGGAGAGAGACTAGCACAAAATGTGTTTCCTCCCCTTAAACCATAGATTCTTCTCCTTGCCATGCTTTCCTGCAGACGAGGAAGGCCTCTAGCAGAGAGAGTGAGAATAGAAAGGGAAAGGAGAAAATGGAGAGAGGACATGGGAGGTGGTAGTGAGGATGAAACCCCGAGAGGCAGTGAGTACTTCAAACTGGACCATGAGTCATAGAGTGACACGTAGGTCTGTGGGTCAGTTTCCTTTCTTTGCTCCCAGATCTTGGCATTATCTTGACTTTCATCTCTATGTTCTGCTTGTAGCATCTATATTCCAAAGGGCGAGGCCATTTTTAACATCTTCATAGCTCGTACATGCTTCCTGTTGGAAGGCAAACTCGTTAGAATACATCTACATCCCAAATTAAATATAATTTTTTGGTAAACATTTTTGACAGGATATTACGTTGAACCATAGGAAATTACCATTTTTACAGACCCCCAGAGCAGTCACACATTAGCAATTTCATATTCAATCTAATAATTTTGTCTTTGAAAGTATTTGGCTGTAAGTTCTGCCTTTAATTTACCATTATTTGGAATTCCCTGGTGGTTCAGTGGTTAGCACTTGGTGCTTTCACTGCAGTGGTCCTGGTTGGGGAACTAGGATCCTGCAAGCCAAAATAAATCAATAAATCATAATTTACCATTAGCTAAGGTTTCTCTGCAACTACTACATAGAGGCTGGGAATTTACGTAAACTGAGAACTTGTAAGCTACAGATTATTATTCGAGGTAATGACACTTTAGATGCTCATAATATGAAAGGGGATAATTAATGGAGTTGACTTAAGTGGCATCTGTAAACTGTCCTTTAAACATTTATTAGCTACAACCTCCTCGTTGTTTTTATTTCGGGGCTGTGGCCTGTTGGCTTCTGGTGGCAGGCTCTGATGAGTGATTAGTGTGTGGGAGGTTTATTAGAGGAGATGCTGGGCTAGCACCCATGGGGGAGGGGAAGGAGCCACACTGGACAGAGGCTGGGCTGTAGGGTTGTCACAACCCGCCTCAGCAGCCGCATAGAGAGCTTGGAGCAAGGATGGTCTTCATGCTGTCCGGTTTGGGGCGCCGGTCGCTGGATGCAGGCTGCCATCTGCCCTGGGAGGGGACTGTCCAGAGAGAGCCAGCAGCTGAGGGCTTTAGCCAACGATGTTCCTAGCAGCTGGGGAAACAACCCTGTTGTCCTGACGTGGGGATCTAGTTAGCAAAACACAGCATCCACGACAGTGTCATTTTTTTAAAGGTCTTCTCGTAGCACCCTAGCACTGGGCCTGTGGGGCAGAGGGATCAATGGCCTGTGTGAGAAGCTGATGGGGCTTGAGGCTTTTAAGTAGACTTTTGCCTTTTAGGGAGAGAAAGGCTTTCAAATAGACTTAAGAGGAAAAGGGAGGGTATTGGGTGAGACTTGCCAGCAGATGTCAAGGTGGAGGGAGCTCTGGGTAGGGTCCCGAGTCCTGCCTGTTGGATCCTCACTGGTCTTACCTGTGAATCAAGGGGGGCACAGACCTGATGAACCCCATCTCTTCCTCCAGCCCTAGCACTGGGCAGTGCTCTGAGTCTCACCTCAGTGATCCCAAAGTAGAGCAAATCAGAGTCACTAACTGATTCAGATTTGAATTAGGCAGTTTGCGAATCTTTTCCTCGTTCCTTGTTCACTCCTGGGGATTGGTGAGGCAGGGTCCAAGCCAGGCCATTTTACAGACAATCACATTGCTTTCTCCTTCGTCTGGCTCGGGACTCTGAACAGGCACATGTATGAATAGGACAGTCCGTTTCATTACTGAGCAGAAGGCAGCAGGTCACAGAAAGAAAAAGAAGAAAGAAAAATTGGAGAGGAGCCAAGAATTAGAAAACCAGCGGCTGAGTCGAACGCCCACTGTGCTCACTTGGGCAGCACATGGAATAATACAGAGACAAGTAGTGTGGCCCGTGTGCAAGGATGACACAGCAACGCGGGAAACATCCTGTATTTTTTCAGGGGTGATGAAAACGTTCTGGAGATGGATAGCAGTGAATGGTTGTACAATAATGAGAATGCCCTTAATGCCAGAGAACTGCGCACTTAAAATGGTTAAATGGTAAGTTTTAGGTTATGAATATTTTGCCACAATTTATAAAATAAAACAGACATGGCTGTAAGGGATGGAGGGTTGGATAAAGATGTCATAAAGTAAAAGTCATGCAATTACACTGATGAAATCAATTACAGCCAAAAAAATAGCAAATGTCAAAACCCACATGCAGGCAGCAATGTGCACACCCTGGTATAAATACAAAGTAGTGGAAAGAGCCAACCTGGATATCAGCTGGGTTCAAAGCCTAACTCTGCCACTTCCTAGCTGTGTGACCTTGGACAAGACACCTAACTTCTCTGAGCCTGTTTCTTATTTATAAAATCAAAATGATGATATTGGGGCATCCCTGGTGGTGCAGTGGTTAAGAATCTGCTTGCCAACGCAGGGGACACGGGTTCGAGCCCTGGTCCAGGAAGATTCTACATGCTGTAGAGCAGCTAAGTCTGTGTACCACAACTACTGAGCCTGTGCTCTAGAGCCCACAAGCCACAACTACTGAAGCCCACGTGCCGCAACTACTGAAACCTGTGTGCCTAGATCCTGTGCTCCGCAACAAGAGAAGCCACGGCAATGAGAAGCCCTCGCACTGCAACGAAGAGTAGCCCCCGCTCGCCGCAACTAGAGAAAGCCCGCGCACAACAACGAAGACCCAACGCAGCCAAAAAATAAATAAAAAACAAAATCTATTAAAAAAAAAAATTCAGGATGCCTGGGCTTTAGTCATGGTTCTGCCACTGTGAAAACATGGGCAAGTCACTCACCCTTCCTGGATTTTGATTTTCTTGTTGTGAAGCAAAAGTTGTACTCAATGACCTCTATGATTAGTTCCTGCTCTAGCTTTTTTTTTTTTTTTTTTTTTTGCTATACGCGGGCCTCTCACTGCTGTGGCCTCTCCCGTTGTGGAGCACAGGCTCCAGACACGCAGGCTCAGCGGCCATGGCCCACGGGCCCAGCCGCTGCCACGGCATGTGGGATCCTCCCGGACCGGGGCACGAACCCATGTCCCCTGCATCGGCAGGCGGACTCTCAACCACTGCGCCACCAGGGAAGCCCTCTAACTTGCTTTTGAGCTTCACAATTTCAGAGCACTCCAGACCTTTACTGGAAAGTGTGTGTCCAGGAAAGGTGAAACTCAGAAGAGCCAGTTCTGTTAGTTTGCTAGGGAGACTATAACAAAAGTACCAGGAACTGGGTGGCTTGAACAATGGAAATTTATAGTTTCATAGTTCTGGAGGCTAGAAGTCCAAGATCAAGGTGTCTGCAGGGTTGGCTCCTGTGAGAGCTTTGAAGGAGAACCTGTCTCACACTCCTCTCCTAGCTGCTCGTGGCTTACCAGCAGTCCTTGGCGTTCTGTCTTCTCTGCCTTCATTTTCTTTCTTTCTTTCTCTTTTGCGGTACGCGGGCCTCTCACTGTTGTGGCCTCTCCCGTTGCGGAGCACAGGCTCCGGACGCGCAGGCTCAGCGGCCATGGCTCACGGGCCCAGCCGCTCCGCGGCATATGGGATCCTCCCGGACCGGGGCACGAACCCGTGTCCCCCGCATCGGCAGGCGAACTCTCAACCACTGCGCCACCAGGGAAGCCCACTGCCTTCATTTTCATGTGGCATTCTCCCTGTGTGTCTCTGTCTCTATGCCCACATTTCCCTTTTTATAAAGACACTGGTCATATTGGATTAGGCCCACCCTAATGACCTCATTTTTACTTGATTACCCTTGTAAAGACCTTATTTCCAAGTAAGGTCTCACGCTGAGGTACTAGGAGTTAGGATTTCAACATATCTTTTTTGGAGGACACAATTCTGCCAGCCCATAACAGCAATCACAATATGTGGTTAAATATTTCTGTATGGAAGGAATGAAGAAGTGGACTAAAAATAGGGTTTTGAATTTTTTCAATTAGGTGATACCATTTTTTTATTTCTCTGGAATACCTGAAGTTGAGTTTGTCAGGTATTATCGGGTTTGAGATGCAGTGTCCTTTCAAATGCTTCCCTCTGAGGAAATTTTACGCGTTCCTTTTTTTTCTTCTCCTCCCTACTTGCTTGTTCCCCTCATTCTTTTGTGTCTCCAGCTCTCGTTGCATTAATTCTTACTCCATTCTCCTTCATCGCCCTACCTGGATCTCAGAAAATAAGGGAATATCTGTTCTTCATTCACCATGCAGAGTAAAAATGCAGCCATCATTCTCACTGAATCATGACGTCTGCTTTCAAAGCCTCTCTTCTTCCTCCCCGCTTTTCCAGGGACTCAGAAACTTTGGGCCTGGAAGGGACCTGAGATGTTTTCTGAGCCCAGAGGTGGCTTGGGTCTCCTTGAACGGCCTATATTTTTAGGCTGGGCATGACCATCTCTCCACTTTTCAAGTATATTAGATATCTCTTTCTTATGTCAATTTAAAATCCGTTTCCCCATTCTGTCGCCAGTGAGCTCTCTAGAGTGTGACAGAATGAAGCCATTGCATCTCCCATGGGAAGACCTTGGAAGCAACACCAGCTACGCAGGTTCAGACTCCTCGTAACATTTGAGAAGTAGTTTTCTCTGGTTCTGCTAGTTATTTAACCAGTCAACTTCAGGGTCTGTGACTAATTAGTTGAGGTAACTCGGGTAGGTGATATAACCTCTTTGAACATCAGGGTCCACATCCTTGAAGTGAGTTACAGCTAAAAGACTTGAATTTAAAGGGCCTGCTTTCTTCCTGTCTAGCTTCACTTTTCTGAATCTCAGAAGACCATAGTACTGGGGGCTTCCCTGGTGGCGCAGCGGTTAAGAATCCACCTGCCAATGCAGGGGACACAGGTTTGAGCCCTGGTCCGGGAAGATCCCACATGCCATGGAGCAACAAAGCCTGCGAGCCACAACTACTGAGCCTGCACTCTAGAGCCCACGAGCCACAACTGCTGAGCCCGTGTGCCATAACTGCTGAAGCCCAAGCGCCTAGAGCCCGTGCTCTGCAAGAGAAGAGTAACCCCCGCTTGGGGCAACTAGAGAAAGCCCGCACACAGAAATGAAGACCCAGTGCAGCCAAAAATAAATAAATAAAATAAATAAATTTATTTTTAAAAAAAGATCATAGTACTTACCTTCCCTCATGGGACTGCTGTGAAATCAAAGGTGATAGTATTTGTCAATTTTTGTTGTTGTCGTTGCTAGTAACTACTGCTGCTGCTGCTACTATAAAGGGCCTGGCAGGAGTTCCTCTTTCTAGGCTGGGTTAACAGCAGAAGTAAATGAAAACCTTTTGCTGCAAGTCACCCTGAGCTTATAGGAAGTGGTTGGGGACAGGATGTGTAGGAAAGCCAGGAGGGTTATTCAAAGAATTATTTCCAAAAAAAAAAAAAAGAATGATTTCCAACCTGTGACCCAAGTTATGATTGTTAGCCAACTTCTAGAGCTGTCTGGGAAATGGCCAAATTCAGTTCTTAGAAGATCAAACCTGGGAGAAGTGCATTCACTGTTTTGGAACAATTTAAGCAAAACACAGGATGACTGGCATCCTTTTGATCCCCTCCCTCATCTGTATCAAGAGCTAGCTCCCTTTGATTTCAGAGACTTTAAGAAAAAAGGTACAGAAATGAGTTCTTTTGTTAAAAAAAAATCCCAAAAGAAAATAATAGGGGTTTGTATCTTCCTGGCTGGCCCTCTTTCTCACACATCTTTCTTCTGGCGTGAAGTAGGACAACAGAACTCTGTGTGGACAGACTACAGTGCACTTACCAATAGAACTGAATGGGCCCTCCCTCGTGGATGTGGCTCAGAGACTCCCACTTGGTAGCACTGATGGCCAGTTGGGTCCTTCCCGTGGAACCACTGAGCGTTATTTCATCCTTGGGTTTGCAGGGTGACTTTGCAGCCATCCTGGGCTTCTTGTCGCTCTAGTGTCTAAGAGAGCATCTGGTGGTCTTTTCAGCCACTCTAATGAAGAGAGAAGAGAGGTTGCTTTCAAGAGCCCAAGGGCTTCGCATCTGTCATGCTTACACACGCATGACTTTAGTATCTGGAGAATCACATCAGGAGCTAGTTAAAGCCATTCCTAAATTATTTATCTGGGTCAGATTTTGGTTCACTCTCTTATTCAAGATAAGGAGACTGTTGCTCTGATAGTATCATAAAACCTCTTAACGAATCTTCCATGTTTGCTCGGTGCCTCTCTGATACCCTAGTGATTGCTAATTTTTGTCTGGGACCTGACCTTGGTATAAAAATCTACAAAGTTTACCCAAGTCTTTATTACCTCTACGTGTAATCAGCTGAAAACTTGTTACGTAGCATTGGTGAAACCACCTGGTAGTGGTATGAATGTATATTTAGAGATGACAGAACTAAGGAATTTGAAACTTTATCATTAAAAAAAAAACCCTAAAGTAAGCAAAATATAAAATATACATAATTTTTAAAAGATTAAGGTGCCCGTATGAGATCAGTCATTCTCAAACTTTTCTATTTATCAGGGTTACTGCAGTAGGTCCTTGGCCTAACCTTTCAAAATCTGTTTTTTAAAAACTCCACTGATGATTCTGATAGGCTCCATTCCACAAAATAGTCTTTTATATTTTTAAATTCAAACTGTGTCAGCATTGGCCCTTGTGCTGTTAGTTGTTCTCACTAACCCAATTAATTCCCTTCATTTTAGTTATAAACCATAAGTTGAACTTATTTATTGCATACTTTTTTTTTTTGCTGTACGCGGGCCTCTCACTGTTGTGGCCTCTCCCGTTGCGGAGCACAGGCTCCGGACGCGCAGGCTCAGCGGCCATGGCTCACTGGCCCAGCCGCTTCGCGGCATGTGCGATCTTCCCGGACCAGGGCATGAACGCGCGTCCCCTGCATCGGCAGGTGGGCTCAACCACTGCGCCACCAGGGAAGCCCTATTACATACTTAAAAAAAAAAAATTATTTATTTTTGGCTGCGTTGGGTCTTTGTTGCTGCGCGTGGGCTTTCTCTAGTTTCAGCGAGCAGGGGCTACTCCTCATTGTGGTGGGAAGACTTCTTATTGTGGTGGCTTCTCTTGTTGCAGAGCATGGGCTCTAGATGCATGGGCTTCAGTAGTTGTGGCATGTGGGCTCAGTAGCTGTGGCTCGTGGGCTCTAGGGCTCAGGCTCAGTAGCTGTGGCACACGGGCTTAGTTGCTCTGTGGCATGTGGGATCTTCCTGGACCAGGGATCGAACCTGTGTCCACTGCATTGGCAGGCGGAGCCTTAACCACTGCACCACTAGGGAAGTCCCTATTGCATACTTTTAAAACATATAGACTAATTTACAGAATCTTAGCTAAGGAATTCTATTGCTCACAAAGTAATTTCTCTTTCATCCCTTGTTAAGCTTTTTTGTCTTTAATCCTCTTCCAGATAAAAACAAAACAAAAAAACCCCAAGAAAAACAAGAGGAGTGAATAAATTTGAGAAAAATCCTTTAAGTGGCCATGTACATGTGTCTTCATGCATGTAACTGTGTTAGCCTGGGGCTTTTGGGGTTGCAATATCAGAGTCTACCTCAAATGAGCTCAAGCAGAAAAGTGAATTTATCGGCTCATGGAACTGGAAAGTCCAGGGATGCAGCTGTGTCAGCTTGATTCAGAGGATTCGAATCACCCCAACTTCCTTCATAATCTGAGCCTTCTTTTCTCTCCTTGGACATAGGCTTTCTCCATGCGGCTAAAAGCAGTGTCCACAAGTGGCCTGAGATTCACAAACCCCTAGCCAAGTACCCTAATAGAAAGACCTCTCTTCTAATGTCTGCTTATTAATTCTATGGAAGACTCCATTTATTACCCCTGCTTGGGTCCCATCTCACTGCTGTGTTGGTGCACTGTGATTGACAGCACCACCTAGACTATATGGAATGTGGAGGAACCCTCCAGAGAAAAAGTTGCTCTGGAGTAGAGGTTAGCAAATTGGTTTCTCAAGGGCCATAGAGTAAGTATAGTAGGCTTTATGGGCTACATAAATCACTGCTGCACCTTCTTTTTCTTCTCCTACTAAGCTTTCTTTCACACTGAGGAAAAAGTACTGGGAGTAGGATCAAAATTGAGCAGAAAAAGGAAAATAGGGACAAAGGAAAGAGGGAATGCAGAAAAAATGGGTGAGGGTAAGAAATAATTTAGAAAGTATTAAGGAGCATAATTTAGAAAGTATTAAGGCCATATTCCTTATTCCAAAAGAACAAAATGAGCTCTGGAGCTGTGAGGCTAGAAAAATGATTATTGGCAACCACCCTTTGTGAGAGTAAAAGGAAAATTCATTTCACGTAAATAGGAGCAACTGGAAAAGACTGTGGTCAATGTCCATACAAAGTTCTTATAAGAAAAAAATATAAGGAGCAGAATAACGTTCCTTCAGATGATGAAAGCACACAAGAAGGACATGGTCACGAAAGAGATGAAAACTAAGCTAAATTTTAAAAAAGCTAAAATGAAATAAGAAAATGATAGAAGCGTGGAAGAACAACATAAATCAAAGGTACAGAAACTCATACATGAAGTATTTGGAAAAATAGGAATATATGAAAATAAAGGTGACAAAACTACCTCAGACAAGTATAGGTAACTTAAAATCATTTCAGAAATAAAGATTAAACTATACTGAATACAAGAGCAAATAAACACATATAATTCATTTTATTTATTTTTATATATTTTTGCTTTCTTGAAATATAGTTGATTTAAAATATTATATTAGTTGCAGGGTACAACACAGTGATTCAGTATTTTTATAGACTATAGTCCATTTAAAGTTATTATAAAGTATTGGCTATATTCCCTGTGCTGTACAATATATCCTTGTAGCTTATTTATTGTATACATAGTAGTTTGTACCTCTTAATCTCTTACCCCATCTTGCCTCTCCCCCCTTTCCTCTCCCTGCTGGTAACCACTAGTTTGTTCTGTATTAGTCCATTTCTGTTTTGTTACATTCGTTTGTTTTATTTTTTTAGATTCCACACATAAGAAATGACATACAGTATTTGTCTTTCTCTTTCTGACTTATTTCACCTAGCATTTATACACTCCAGGTCCATCCATGTTGTAAATGGCAAAATTTCATTCGTTTTTATGTCTGAGTAATATTCCATTGTGTGTGTGGGGGGGGGGGGATGGGGATATCACATCTTCTTTAGCTATTCATCTGTTGATGTATACTTAGGTTGCTTCCATATCTTGGCAATTGTAAATAATGCTGTGAACAGTGGGGTGCATATACTTTTTCAAATTAATGTTTTTGTTTTCTTTGGATATATACCCAGGAGTGGAATTGCTGGATCATATGGTAGTTCTATTTTTAGTTTTTAAAGGAACCTCCATATTGTTTTCCATAGTGGCTGTACCAATTTACATTTCCACCAACAGTGCACCAGTGTTCCCTTTTCTCCACATCCTAACCAACACTTATTATTTCTAATCTTTTTGATAATAGCCATTCTCACAGGTGTGAGGTGATATCTCATTGTGGTTTTGATTTGCATTTCCCTGATTAGTGATGTTGAGCACCTTTTCATGCACCTGTTGAGCCTCTGTATGTCTTTGGGAAAATGTCTATTCAGATCATCTGCCATTTTAAAAATCAGATTGTTTGGGGTTTGTTTGTTTGTTTACTACTGAGTTATATGAGTTCTTTATATAGTTGGGGTATTAACCCTTATAGGATATGTGATTTGAAAATATTTTCTCCTATTCTTTAGATTGTCTTTTTATTTTGTTGATGGTTTCCTTTGCTGTGCAGCAACTTTTTAGTTTGATGTAGTCCCACTTGTTTATATTTGCTTTTGTAGACTTTTTGCTTTTTGTTGCCTTTGCTTTTGGTGTCAAATCCAAAAAATTATTTCTAAGACCATCGTCAGGGAGCTTATGTTTTCTTCCAGGAGCTTTGTGGTTTCAGGCTTTATGTTCAAGTCTTTAATCCATTTTAGTTGATTTTGTGTATGGTTGAAGATAGTAGCCTAGTTTCATTCTTTTGCACATGGCTGTCCAATGTTCTCAATACCACTTATTGAAGAGAATATCCTTTCCTCAATGAGTGTTCTTGGCTCCTTTGTAATAAATTAATTGACCATATATGCATGGGTTTATATTCGTGCTCTCTATTCTGTTCCACTGATCTATGTGTCTCTTTTTATGCCAATACCATCCTGTTTTGATTACTATAGCTTTACAATATAGTTTTTAAAAATAAATCTCACTTTATTTTTTAATAAATTTATTTATTTTATTTATTTACTTTTGGCTGTGTTGGGTCTTCGTTGCTGTGCACTGGCTTTCTCTAGTTGTGCTGAGCAGGGGCTACTCTTTGTCGCGGTGCGCGAGCTTCTCATCGCGGTGGCTTCTCTTGTTGCGGAGCATGGGCTCTAGGTGCGCAGGCTTCAGCATTTGTGGCTCACAGGCTCTAGAGCACAGGCTCAGTAGTTGTGGTGCACAGGCTTAGTTGCTCCGTAGCATGTGGGATCTTCCCGGACCAGGACTTGAACCCATGTCGACTGCATTGGCAGGCGGATTCTTAACCACTGCGCCACCAGGGAAGCCCCTCTAATATAGTTTTAAGGCAAGCAGTGTGATGCCTCTAGCTTTGTTATTCTTTCTCAATGTTGCTTTGGCTACTCAGAGTCTTTCAAGGTTCCATCTGAATTTTAGGGTTATTTGTTCTATTTCTATGAAAAAATGCCATTGGAATTTTGATAGGAATTGCATTGAATCTATAGATCACTGGGTAGTATGACTATTTTAATAATACAAATTCTTCCAGTCCATGAGCACAGATGTTCTTTCCATTTATTTGTGTCTTCCTCAATTTCTTTCATCAATGTCTTACAGTTTTCAGAGTATAGATTTTTCACCTCCTTGGCTAAATTTATTGCTAGGTATTTTATTCTTTGTGATGCAATTGTAAATGGATTGTTTTCTTATTTTCCCTTTCTGATAGTTCATTATTAGTGTAAAGAAACATACTGATTTTTGTATATTGACTTTTGTATCTTGCAACTCTAATGAATTTATTATTTTTAACAGTTTTTTTATGGAGTCTTTAGGGTTTTCTATATAAAATATCATGTCATCTGCAAATAGTGACAGTTTTACTGCTTCCTTTCTGATTTGGTTGCCTTTTATTTCTTGCCTAATTGCTCTGGCTAGGATTTCCAGTACCATGCTGAGTAAAAGTGGTGCGTGGGCATCCTTATTTTGTTCCTGATCACAGCAGAAGAGCTTTTAAGTTTTTTCCCATTGTGTATAATACTAGCTATGGATTTGTCATATATGGCCTTTATTATGTTGAGATATGTTCCTTCTATACCAACTTTGATGAGAGTTTTTATCATGAAAGGATGTTGTTGAATGCTTTTTCTGCATCTATTGAGATGATCATATGATTTTCATCTTTCATTTTGTTAATGCAGTGTATCACATTGATTAATTTGCAGATGTTGAACCATCCTTGCATCCCTGGAATAAATCCCACTTGATCATGGTGTATGATCTTTTTAATGTATTGTTGAGTTTCGTTTGCTAATATTTTGTTGAGGATTTTTACATCTGTGTTCATCAGGGATATTGGCCTATACTTTTCTTTTCTTGTAGTATCCTTGTCTGGTTTTGGTATCAAGGTAATACTGGTCTCATAAAATGAGTTTGGAATTGTTCCCTCCCCCTCTATTTTTTGGTAGAGTTTGAGAAGGTTTGGTATTAATTTGTCTTTAAATGTTTGCAGAATTCACCAGTAAAGCCATCTGGTCCTGGACTTCTTTTGTTGGGAGGTTTTTGATCACCAAATCAATCTTCTTGCTAGTAATTAGTTGGTTCAGAATTTCTATTTCTTCCTGATTCAGTTTTGGTAGGTTGTATGTTTTTAGGAATTCATCCATTTCTTCTAAGTTATCCAATTTGTTGGCATATAATTGTTTGTAGTAGTCTCTTATGATCCTTTGTATTCCTGTGGTTATCAGTTGTAATGTCTCCTCTTTCGTTTCTGATATTTATATGAGTCCTCTCTCTTTTCTTGGTGAGTTTGGCTACAGGTGTGTCTATTTTGTTTATCTTTTCCAAAAACCAACTCCTAGTTTCATCACTCTTTTCGATTGTCTCTCTTTCTCTTTTTGTTTATTTGAAATCTTTCTCATTTCTTAATGTAGGCATTTATCACTATGAACTTCCTTCTTAGAACTGCTTTTGCTGCATCCTATAAGTTTTGATATGTTGTATTTCAATTTCATTTGTCTCACAATATTTTTTGGTTTCTCTTTTGATTTCTTCTTTGTTCAGTAGCATGTTGTTTAATCTCCACATATTTGTGAATTTTCTACTTTTGTTCTTGTAATTGATTTCTAGTTTCATACCATTGTGGTCAGAAAAGATGCTTGACACTATTTCAGTATTCTTAAATTTATCAAGACTTATTTTGTGGCCTAGCATGGGATTTATCCTGAAGAATGTTCCATATGTGCTTCCAATAGACTGTTTTTTTTTTCCTCCCCTGTGCTATGTGGCTTGCGAGATCTTAGTTCCCTGACCAGAATTTGAACCCAGGCCCCCTGCAGTGGATGCGCAGAGTCCTAACCACTGGACCACCAAGGAATTCCCTCCAACAGACTTTTAAGAATTATAAGACGATTGAGGAAATTTGCACACTGACTAGATAGATATTTGATGATATTAAACATTGTTATTTTCAGGTGTAATGAAATATATTACAAACAATGAAATTTGGGTTTCATTTAGAATGGGGTGAAAATGAATTCCTTCTCAATTCTGATATTCTATCATAGGAAGCAGCTCATTGATTATGCTAAAAATTTGTTTGGAATAGATGCTACTATTCTCATTAAGAAATGTGCTTATAGATATATGGGTTATTTAAGTGTCAAAAACTTTTGAAAAGGAGCTAGCTCTGAACACAGACATATAAATCTTCAGATATGTGATAAGCTGTGGAAACAAAAAAGAAGTCATCGACTATGCTATAGAATGCTATCTTTCTCACATTACTCTGAAAAACAGAGATAGGCTGAGAAACTAGTTCTTTTTAGTCTTCTTAAATCAAAACAGAAATACTAGTTCAAATTATTTGGAAAGACCTGATTTGTTCTTTCGGGCTAGAGCTTCTTTAAGCAAATGTGTAAATTCATACAAATAGAAGAACTGAAAGACAGTTTTTCTGCAAAGTACTAATTATCACTCCTAATGTGGGTCTCTTAGAGTGAAAGTGTTAAGTATAATCTCTTTGAATATTCTATATATTCCATATATCTCTGTATATCTATATTCTCTCTGCATATTCTTAAACCAGTCGATTTAGAAAAGTTTTCAAGAATGAGATTGGATCAGGATATGTGCTGAATTGGCACCTGGGCAGTTAGATTGCTTTGAGTATTCCAGTCTGAGGAAGGACATATTCCGATCAAAGGGATCTGTCCTGTGTCTAATAGGCTCAGCCCGCTTTACCGGGGTGTGAGTGCAGGATCTCCAAGTGCATAGTCTACACAGGTTGCTCCCAGTTTCCCACGGTACCACATACACTGGAAAACCTTTGAGAGCTTAAGGAAGAGGTCAGGGTGGAGAGCCCACCTCTGGCTCTGTTCATGGTTTTGCTCTTAGGGGTTGGTTGGTTGCGGATTTGTTAGGGTGCCCTCACCTCCCTCTTTATGTTCTTTGCCCTCTTTTCACCCACAGCCCGAGCTGGCTGAGGTAGCTGTCTGGATTGCTGGTGGACCTTCTGGATCGCCTGCTCTTTCTTTCCCCACTTGGAAAGCTCTGCACATGATTTCTTATTTTTCACCCCTTGTCCCAAATCTGCAGGCAGTCAGCTGCCTGAGAAGTTGTTTTGATGAGGTTGATACAGCCCTTCCCAGCTCCTCAGTGAACAGCCTAGGTCAGAGTCAGAAGGAAGTAAAAACAGATGGAAATGCCCTAGCTAGTCATTCTCAAGTAGCTGGGTCAGATGAGGCACCCGAAGAAAAGTAATAGAGACTGACATACAGCCCTGAGACCTGCAGGCGCTGCTTGATGGAAAGCCGGTGTGTGATTCTGGCAGCTGAAGAGCGATAGACACGCACGCATTCACACACACCCATACTGCACACACTTGACCAAGCACTGCAGAACCTCGTGGAAAAATAACGTGCCAGTTGTACGTCTAGAGTTTGGCGGAGAGTGGCTCTTGGAGGGGCCTTCCTGGAGGAATGACAGCAGGCCAGATCTGGAGTGAGATGCTGCACGTGGACAGGCACAGGGGTGAGGGAAAGAAGGAAGGACTCTTCGTCGTGGCTGATGTAGTGCAGTCAGTAGGGTGAGCATGGTGGCTTGTGGAGTCGCACAGCCCTGGCTGGAAGTCTCACTCTGTTCCTTACTAGCTGGTTACTTTCTCTTTGTTTTCGTCAGTTGTTTCACCTCCAAAGTGGGGATGATGACTACCACAGAGAGCTGCTGAGGGGGTTAAGGAAGGCCATTCACGCAAAGTACCTAGCGTAACATAGAGTACCTAGCATAACATAGAGTTAGCGAGCGGAAGTTTTCCTTTCTTTCTTCACCTAGGAAATGGCACAGTGAGAAAGTCTGTTTACTCACCACATTCCTGAAGCTCATCTGGTTATAGTTGGAGCCCCTAAGTTTGGCTTAGGAGCCCACATGATGTGGGGCTTCCTGGAGAGCTATGATCTTGTGCATACAAGACCAGGGTGGGTGATGCTGTACTGGGTCCATTTAGGCCAGTGGTTTTCAACTGCAGGTCATGACCATTAGTGGTTCAAGATCCCAATTCTGTGGGCTAGAACCAGCATTAAAGAAACCCAGTAGAGTAGGATATAACCAAACAGCACATTTGGCTGTATCAGAGGGCACTGCACCAAGTAAGGGTTTCAGTAACATACGTATATGTGCGTGACGGAGTTGCAGTATGAAATGTGTTTCTTACTGAAGGTTGTTGTCAAAAAGAAAAAAACAAACAGGCAAAAATTACGGTGTGGAGGATCAGAGATTTTATTTAGGGAGTTCTGACTACCCTGGGATTTCAGGCCTTCTGACCAGTGAATTCCTGCGGAGATCTTTGTACCACTTGTAGTAATCTGGGGGTCTGTTGGGGAACGATCTCATTTGACCGTTTTTTGCATAAAGCAGCTGGAAATTCTAGTCTGGAATTCCCCACAAGATGCAGATGAATGAGGGCTCCTTGAATGGTTGACCCATTCCCACTGACCTTTTTGCCTTAAAAAGCATGAGTATTTGGCTCCAGGTAACGAGGACCTGGGGGCATGGAGTAGGAGAGGCAGGTGGAGGGGTGAGATGTGGCTGGACCGTGAGGGATGGAGGGAGGAAGAAGTGAGTGCTGTAGGATTATGAAGCGCCATTCGCTCAGCAGGTACCTGGTGAATGTCTTCCGGGGGTCAGGCCCCAATTTAGCCCTGGGACATGCATGCACGGCTAAAAGGTCAGGCATTGTGCCTGCCAGCACAGAGCATAGCATCTAGTGGGGAAACAGATAAGGGCCTGCCAAAGTAGTTATTTATTTATTCCAATGAGTTATATTTTTTGCCTATTAAGAGTTAATGTGTCCCTGGATATAACATGGCACTGAAATAGCTTTTTAACTGTTTGCGGCACACATATTACTTTGTTCTCTGTTCCTAGTTTCAAAACTAGCTGACAGGGAATGAGGTATTTCTCCCTCTCTGTGCGTATACATACACACACACACACACACGTACACATACGTACACATACGTACACAATGCTAAATTAAGTTGCTTGTGAGTTTTGGGATCCTGTGTTTTTCAATGGGCTAGTGACTCCCAATGGCAGAAAGCTCTCCTCACCTACCTCCAGCAGTTGGAAAAACTCATTTCCAGAGGAGTGCTGGGCACCTCGCTGTCCTGGCTGATGAGGCCAGCATTTGTAATTCTGTTGATCAGAAATACTTTTTGTCATTTCTTGGTAACAACAGCAATTACTTGCCCCTTGTGGAGAACACAGATAGCAGAGTATAGACCTACATCTCTTTTGTACATGGAAATTCTTGTTAGAAACCTCTTTAGAGGTTAATTTTTTCCAGGTTATCCTATGTGAAGAGGAGAGGAAAGAACGTTAAAAAAAAATTGAAGCATAGTTGATTTACAATGTTGTGTTAGTTTCAGGTGCACAGCAAAGTGATTCTGTTTTATATATGTCATCTACTCTTTTTCAGATTCTTTTCCATTATAGTTTATTACAAGGTACTGAATATAGTTCCCTGTGCTCTATGGCAGGATCTTGTTTACCTATTTTATATATAGTAGTTGGTGTCTGCTAATCCCAAGCTCCTAATTCATCCCTCCCCCACCCCCTTTCCCCTTTGGTAACAAGTTTGTTTTCTATGTCTCTATTTCTCTTTTGTAAATAAGTTCATTTGTACCATGTTTTAGATTCCACATATAAGTGATATCATATATTTGTCTTTCTCTGACTTACTTCATTTAGTATGATCATCTCTAGGTCCATCCATGTTGCTGCCAATGGCATTTTCAGTGTTTTATTCTGGCTGAGTAATAGCCCATTGTGTCTGTGTGTGTATATGGGTGTGCGTGCATTACATTTTTGTCCATTCATCTGTTGACAGACATTTAGGTTGCTTCCATGTCTTGGCTATTTTAAATAGTACTGTTATGAACATTGGGGTGCATGTATCTTTTCAAATTAGAGTTCTCTGTGAATATATGCCCAGGAGTGGGATTTTTGGATCATATGGTAGCTGTAGTTTTAGTTTTTTAAGGAACCTCCATACTGTTCTCCACAGTGGCTGCACCAATTTACATTCCCACCAACACTGTAGGAGGGTTCCCTTTTCTCTACACCCCCTCCAGCACTTATTATTTGCAGACTTTCTGATGACCACTGTATTGACAGATGATTTGTAGACCATTCTGGCTGATGTGAGGTGATACCTCATTGTGGATTTGATTTGCATTCCTGCGATAATTAGTGATGTTGAGCATCTTTTCATGTGCCTACTGGCCACCTGTATGTCTTCTTTGGAGAAATGTCAATTACGGTCTTCTGCCCATTTTTAAATTGGTTTGTTTGTTTTCTGCTATTGAGCTGTATGAGCTGTTTGTATATTTTGGAAATTAAGCCCTTTTCAGTCGCATCATTTGCAAATATTTTCTCCCATTCTGTAGGTTGTCTTGTTTCGTTTATGGTCTCCATTGCTGTGCAAAGGCTTCTAAGTTTGATTAGGTCCCATTTGTTTATTTTTGCTTTTATTTCACTTGCGAAAGGACATGTTTTGCTGTTACTAGATGGAGATGGTTTGAAGTCATTGTCCTCTTTCCTCCCTGTAGGAAAAATGCTGTGACCTTTGCTTCCTCAGGCAGGCTAGGGTGGTGTCAAGTTGTATAAACCTCACTGAACCATTCTTGGCCATCTTTCACAGTGCCTTGTTCTCTAAGCAGAAAGGACACTGCTGGTGTTTGTAAAGCGCTTATAGTTCTGCATCAATATTTGTGTAGTGGTTTATATAGAGCAGTGAGTCTCAACCAGAGATGATGGGTGTTTATGAATTCTCTGGTGGTTTATCCAAACTACACAGACCTGCTGTACAGCACAGGGAGCTCAGTTTGGTGCTCTCTGGCGACCTAGATGGATGCGATGGGGGTGGGGTGGGAGGGAGGTCCAAAAGGGAGGGGATATAGGTATACTTATAGCTGATTCACTTCATGTACAGCAGAAACGAACACAACATTGTAAACCAATTATACTCCTAAAAAAAAAATTAGAAACAAACAAAAACAAAACAAGAAACAAACTACACAGACACTTGTAACTGTCATATCCAGGAACGTATCAGATGTTCAGGAGTAAGTGTATGTTTCAGAAAAGCCCCACAGGTAATTCTTACCCTACCCTCTCCTACTGCACCTACTGATGCAAAGGGGAATGCATGTAAACACTGCTCAAAGATACAGACAGTAGAGTTGAAAAATATAAACATTGGAAGCTAAAGGGTTCAGGACAAAAATAAACAGGAGGCACTATTTCTCAGATGCATCTTTTCCTGCAGTAGAGCGTCCACTGACATCCCTAAATGTGGCTTCCCGGGCATCAGCATAATCTGAGGGGAGACAGCTCTTTGCCAGAGGTACATATTATCCCCAAAGCTTGGTAAATACAGCTCTGAGCCAGAGCAGGGAGGCTCTCTTCCTTGTGCCACGCTTGGTTGGCACGGCTTGGGAGCCCAGTGATGTAATGTGTAGTTTCAGCCCGCCTTGTTCAGAAATCCCAAGCAAACAAGTTCTCTGATTTAAAGGTAAATAACAGCAATTATTTTCAGTAAACTGTTTAATTAAAAAAATATTTTCATCCTTTTGGCATCTTATACTTTAGACATGTCTCTTGTAAGCAGCAAATAGTTGGATTAAAAAACCCCATTAACTGTGTGTTTGTGTAGGATATGTTTATGTACTATTGACATATGTTATATATATTGAATGTATGTAGCATGCATCCTATTATTATTCTTTTGCTGTTTTTGTCCCTCTTGTTTTTGTTACCTTTTCTCTCACTTTTGGCCACCTTTTGAAAAATTTTGATCTTTTCCTGTTAGTTTGAAAGTAACATACTTTGTTCCTATTCCTACTAATTCAATATACATACTTAACCAAAGTCTAAAATTGATCAGTAAGTTTAACCACCTTCTGACGATTCAAGTGCCGTAGAACACTCAATTCCATTTACCTTGCTCCTGAGTTATGCTATGCCTATAGATTTTAAATATTTAATTTAAATCCATAAGACACCATCGTTGTTTCATACAGTCAATTTTGTTTAGTCGCCCCATATATATTTACTACTTCTATTGCTCTTCATCCATCTCCTAGAATTTTCTTTAGTGAAGGTATGCTAGGGACAACCTTTGAGTTTGGTGATCTGAAAATGTATCTTCATTCTTGAAAATTGTATTTCATGGGAGTAGGGTTCTACGTTGGTAATTATTTCCTCTTAGGTCATCGCATTGTCTCCTGGCTTCCACTGCAGCCTGTGGCATCTTAGCTCCCTGGCCAGGGATCGAACCTGGGCCCTCAGCAACGAGAGCACAGAGTCCTGACCACTGGACTGCCAGGGAATTCCCACAATCTCTTTTTCTCTGGCTGCCCTTAAGACACTCTGTGTACTATTGTTGATTTGCACTTTCACTATAACATGTCTGGGTGTGGCTTTTTAAAATGTATCTCGCTTGGGATTCACTGAGCTTCTTTATCTTTCACTTGTTGCTTTTCATCAGTTCAGGTAAACCCTGAACCCTCAGATCCTGAAATATAGCTTCTACCCCATTTTCTTTCTTCTTCTTCTAGAGCTCTGATTAGACATACGTTAGGCCCTTCCCCTCTCCCACGTTGCTCACCTTCTCCTTGATTTCGTCCATTTGTTTTGTGTTGCGTTCGGAATAATTCCTTCTGACCTGTCTTCCCTTTGGTTCCCTCTACAGCTATCTAATCTGATAATCTCAGTTTCTGTATTTTTTATTTATACAAATTCCATTAATCCCTTTTTCAAATCTGTTATTAAAAAGTTTCCTATTCCGTGTAGCGTCAAGCTATTTCATTAACAAAAATATTATGCATATTTTATAATGTCTCATAATTTCCGTATCTGAAACTTTTGGATTTTTTTGGTCACTCTCATTCATGGTGTCCTGTTTCCTTGTGTGATTACTTTTTGAGTTGCTCATTTTCCTTAGAATATTATTTTGGGAGTCCTCTGAGGCTTAGGATGAAACAGTATCCTTTCAGAGGATCTGCATTCTGGCCAGTGTTTAGGGAATTCCCCCAGTCCAGTTTAATCTAAATTTACAGCTTGAGGCTTTTGTAACATGTACAGGGTGTGAATTTGGGTTGCAACTAGGTGCAAGGGCTAGCTTGCAGTGACAGTTTGTCAGAGGTTTTTCTTAACTCGGTCTGCCCAGAGCTAAAGCAACTTTTCTTACAGTGCCCTAGTGGTGTTGGGGTAAAGGTTTACTCCTGGTTCACCGTCATCCAGAAGTAGCCCTTTGCAGGACCTGCTTTATAAAGGGTCTTTGATTTCTGTTCACATGTCCCGTCAGGCCCTGGAAACTGAAGCTCATACTCCTCAGGTTTGGTAGATGCCCCGGGACAAAGCTACCTTCCGTACTTGCTTCTCTATTCCACATCCCATTTTCACGTGGATTTTGACCTAGTCATTTCTTGCTGATGTTTTGTTAGTTCAATACAAAAAAAAAAAAAAGTTACCCATTAGTTTTTGTTGGCTTTTAGTGGAAGTCAGTCAGAATTACCTAGTCTGTTTACATTTCTGGAAACAGAATCGTCTAGTTATAAAAATACAGAGAAAGCTTTTGTCAAAAGTTTGGTGTTGCTTGGTTTACAGAGAAGATTCTGTTTCTCCATCTGTAAAAGAGACATTTAAAATAGCCACCAATTTTGGAATCTGCATCAATGAAGTCTGCAGAACCCCTTGCGAGTTGAATTGAAATCCCATTTACTTACTTTGCCTTGTTACAAAAACAATTTAAGGTGATTAAAACCTTAAAATTTCTAAGAGCACCAGTAGACGTTCAAATAAAGAGGGAAGGGCATTTGGTAGAGAGCACCCTTAATCTCTGCTCTGCAATTACAGGCATACATCATTATTTTACTGTGCTTGTTTTTTTTACAAATTGAAGGTTTGTGGCAACCCTGCATGGTCAGATGATGGTTAGAATTTGGCAATAAAATATTTTTAAATTAAGGTACGTACATTGTCTTTTTAGACATACTACTGCACACTTAACTGACTGCAGTATAGTCTGAACATAACTTTTATAGGCACTGGGAAAGCCAAAAGCGAGCCAGACTCGCTTTGTTGTGACGTCTGCTTTTTTTGAGGTGGTCTAGAAGTGAACCCGCAACATCTCCGACGTCTGCCCGTAACTAGGAGTTCTCATGGTGGAGTCTGTGTAGCAACCCCCTTAAGTTATATGCAAAATGTTTTATTTGCAAATAAGAGTTTTTCTCTGAAGAAGGCCCACAGCTGTAAGCACAGTCTCAGAGGTCTAAGGTCCAAGGAAAGTTATGAACTACTTAAGTACATACAAGGAATTCTTAGGCAAATAATTTATCCTCTTTGTATGTTAGTTTTCAAACCTATATTTTGATGAAACAAACACTTCATGAATTTACTCTAAGGGTTTTCCAAAAAGACAGTAATATGTGAACATGCTTTGAAAAAGTTATCCGTGTTTAAAAACACAACTTAGTAAAACGTTCTACTCGTTTTTTGTTTGTTTGTTTTTCAACACTTATTAAAGTGTTCAGGGTACTACAAAGGGTACTAAAACACTGTGGAAAAGTGTTCATCTTAATGACATTTATTCAACAAACATTTAAATGTACTGAATGCAGGAGATATAGATGAATAAAATACCATTCTATATTGCCTCATGCAGGACCCAGAACCATGGATTGTAAGCGCTGTTTTAGAAATACACTCAGTACCTATGGAGGCCAGAGGAAGGGCATGTGGGGTGGGGATGGCAGATGAGTGAGTTGTTGCATGATTCTTGGGGGTGTTACCACCTAACACCTAAAATGAGTTGGTCAAATGCGGCATAAGCAAGGAGAGGAGTGGGGAAATGGTGTGACGTGTGTGCACGTGTGGGAGTGTGTGTAGGCAGAACAAGTAGGTGATGCTGGCACAGAAAACAGAGGGCAAGACATGAGGCTGCGTGTGTGGCAGAGGCCAGATCAGGGAGGGTTTTGTGGGTTAGGTTGGATTCTGGGCATTATCGTGGGCTAAAGACAACACCAAATGCTTTAAGCAGGGGACTGAAATGATTCGATTTTGTTGGAACACGTTTTTGGTAGTACACAGCAGCAGGGGGAGGCGGCTAAGGATGTCAAATCTAGTTAGATATGTTTTGTATTGTTTCAGGAAGAGATTTGTGCGCCTAAAGTGGGAGTGGGAGAGAAGACGTTATTTAGTAGGTAAGTCAATAGGAATGTGTAATTGAGGACATGTGTAGGGTAATGGAGAGGGAACTCTCGCTCGGGCGGTTGGCTGAACCCCCAAATGAGGTAGAGAATCAGGAGGAATATAAGTTTGGCCTTGCCGTATGTGAGCAGGTATCTGGGTGGAAACGCATCACAGGTAGAAAAGTCTGGGCTAGAGAGAGAAATGCGTGGAGGCTTGAAGAAACAGGTGATTGCTGAGAGCATGAGTGGCTGAGATCAGCCGAGATAAATAAGGAGATAAGTAGGACTCGCCAAAATGGAAAAGGTGAGTGTGTGAAGAAGAGCCCCAGAGAGAGAAGGCACCCGAACTGTTCCAGCACAAGATGAAGCAGTTTCAAGGACTGAATTACTAACAGTGGCAAATGCAGGGGAGAGCCTCCGGTGAGATAAGAACTAAACATATTCGTTTGACAATCAAGAGGCGTCTGTTTTGTTTAATGAGGGATGAGAACCAGATGGGAGATGAACAGCAAGTGAGGCAGTGAATGGAGAGGAAGTGTACACAGAGTTTGGATATGAAAGGGAGAAGGGCGACTGAACTGGTGCTATCAAGGGAGTGACTTTTTTTTTTTTAAGGACTGGAGAAACAGGAACACGTTTGTTGGCTGAGGAGGAAGGACTAGACAGGGAGAGGATGAAGACTAAGAGTTGTTTTTTTCCCAGGCTCAGAGTTCAGGCTACTTAGGAAGAGCTAAAAAGAACTAAATTCGTAGTCAATCCATCAGGAGGCCTCCTGAGCCCAACAGCTGATCCATCCATCTTAATAAAAACTGCAGAACGTCTTCCCTAGTTTACCTCAAAGAAGTAACAGCTCAGTAGGCAATTATAATAATTAGATAAGAAAATAAAGTAAGTCAGGATAACTATATTTTTAATAGTATTTTGCTGGCAACCAAAGAAAGATGCTTCTTTGGGATGAACGTAAATCAATGTAAACCAAAACTGTATTTTTCTGCAAAGATTATGCTATAAACTGGTAGAAAAGTCAATTGACAGCTTATTCTACTCGCCAAGAGAACAGTACG
Source organism: Phocoena sinus (assembly GCF_008692025.1). Lineage (NCBI taxonomy): Eukaryota > Metazoa > Chordata > Mammalia > Artiodactyla > Phocoenidae > Phocoena > Phocoena sinus. Next base: position 89,751,587 of record NC_045771.1, read on the forward strand.
AGCCCTGAAAAGTGGTAAAAAGATCCCTTGTGAATATACCAACTAAGTCACCAAGAGCCCTGTATATACCAATAAGGTGAGGGGTCAGTCAGCCCACGTGAGAGCACGCAGGCAAAATTCTTGATTACCAAGGACCCATTTTCACGTTAGTTAAAAAAAATTTTGGTGAAGTTGGTAATTTGAGTGAGTCTAAAATTCCATTCAAGAATATATTTCTCTTTGCTGGAATAACAAATAAATAAGTTTTAATGGAATGAAGAACTGTGAACCAATTAAGATAGAGTTGTCTCTGGGGGGAATAAATAATAATTAGAGAAACTTTTGAATAAAATAAACTAATTTGAGGTGGGAATAACCTGAATAAGCGGTGACCGATTTTAACTGGCGCAGAATGCTTTGGCTGGTTTCTTTAAAAAAGAAAATGTGACTCTTAAAACATTAAAAACAAAAATTCAAAAATATATTTAAAGGCTGGAACACTGGGGCCTATGTCAGTTGAAAGGGGATGCTGCAGCAAGCTGGCAAAACCGAGAAACTTTAAACCGAGATCATTCCTTCCTTCCGTCTATTCATTAACTCAACAAATAGTGCTTAAGCACCTGGTAAAGGACATCAAGCCTTTGGCAATACACAGAGCACTTTTTCATCAGTTTGTTACTCGTCCACGCATGTTTGGACCCTTCCAGGAGGCAGAGCTCCTCCTCTTGCAGGCTTGCCTGCGTCAGCGGTCTCCACTGCCTGATCCCTTTGAGGCTCACACCCCTCCTTGTTGCTGCCCCCTGCTCCCTTCCCTTCATTCACTGAACACACTGCCACCTGACTTAGTTTTCCTCTCCACTACGACTCTGGATGATCTTAATGTCCACCCGTCCAACCCACTTGTCTTTTTAGGCTTTGTGATCTTGTTTTGTCTCCAGTGATCTTCTTTAACTTCATGTAGCCACTGCAAGGTCACGCCTTGGATCGTACTACACCGCGAACTTGCTCTTCTCATATCACTAATCCAAGCATCCTGGTCTCAGGCTAGCATTTTCTCTCCTTCCCAAGCTGCTTGCTCAACAACTCCCAGTAGATCAGAGCTGTCGTCAGACTGCCCATTGGGCTGTCTACTGTCTTCCCAACACTGTGTGTTGCCTTCACGTCCTTACCTATTCAGTTTAAGTACCGTAGGACCCTTTTTCAACAACTCAATTTTAATAATTATTCAGCTATTGTCCTTTGTTCTAGTCAAGACTTATCTGGCAAAACTCCAAGTTATCTCTATTTTCTGCGCGTCTGTACCTAGGCATCAGGGTGTTACTAGGGAGGGCAACAGAAATAAAACCACAAGAGGCAAATTTTCAGTGTAGTTCTCGATCACCAACTAGTTGGGGAACTACAGAATGGTGTGAAGGACCCAACACCTCTGGGCACTTTACTCTCCACAATAACTGTTTTAAAACTTGGATTTTCAACCATCTGCCCTGGTCTCAAATTTCAGAGAAAACCAAAGCCTGCATACGCACTAGCCTCTCCTTTCTTCTAGGTTAAAAGCACTCTGTCCATCGGAAGCCAATCCTTTGGACCCCATCCTCCTCCACCTTCTTTGGAACCCAGTACCATGCTGATTCCTTAGACTCTCTGGTCTTCCACTTCTCCCTTTTTCCTGGGTCCTTCTCAGAGATAAAGCAGTACCTAAAAAGGGAAAGGGAGACACACTGTTGCCTCATTCTCTCCTCCTTCACACTTCCAACATTTGGGAGCTGTGCAAGGGTAGCTTCTTTCTGACATCTACCTCCTCTACTACCTGGAAGGGCATGTCTCTAAGCTGCCAGTTATTTCCAGGAGGTCAAATCCAATAGATGCTTTCAAATTCCTCACTCTACTTGATTTCTCAGCAGTATTCAACACCTGTGCAAAAAAAAAAAAGCCCTTCCCTGGGCTTCCATGACTTTCCTCCTCCTGGTTTTCCTTTCATTTCTTTAGCTACTGCTTGTCAGTCTCCTTTGCCTGCTTACCTGCCACTTAAAACTTTTGAGAGTGCCTGTGGTGTTGCCCTGGGCCCTCTCTTCTTTATAGCAGAGATCAGCACATTTTTTTTTTTCTTTAAAGGGCCATATAATAAATTATTCTAGGCTTTGCAGGCCATAAGGTCTGTCACAACCACTCAACTCTGCCACTGTGACGTGAAAGCAGCCATGAACAATAGTTTAACTAATCGACATGGCTCTGTTCCAATAAAACTTTATTTACAAAAACAGATGGTGGGTTGGATTTGGCCTATAGCCTGTGGTTTGCCATGCCATACTCTATACTCTGCCTAGAGAAGCATCCTCTCTTGAGTCTCCAATGACCATCTATACATCACATTCATATCCAAATCAGTATCTCCAGCTACCTAAAATCCACATTTAAATGTCTCAAAGGCATCTCAAATCTTACCTGAGGAATTGTGCTCTTTGCCCCCAAATCTGATCTTCCTCCAGTGTCCTTAGTAAAAGGCACTGCCATAGAGTGCACAAGGCAGAAAGTAAGGCATCCTAGATGTTTCTCCCTCTTTCATTCTCTAATTCTTTGAACTGGAAGAATACCTAAAAAAGGTAACTCTGTAAATGCCATTATTTGAAGCACACAGTCAAATTTAACATTTCACTAATAGAGCTAAACTTTATTTCCATGTTTATTACATGTTTATCTTTGATGTTGAATACATATTAGATTGATTTAACATACAACTTGGGAGAAAAGCTGACATTCTCCATTAGATGGGTTAAAAAGGAATGTAAAACTACAAAATACTTGTTTAAGTTTGTATTCTAAATTATGGCAAACAGAACAATAATTACCTTGCCATTTTTCTCTTTCTAGTTTTCCAAGATGGATTTCATTATAAAATGTTTTTCATAACAATTTATTTCAAGAAAGGAAATAAGGGATAATCATTAAAACCATTTTACTTTAAGTATAGAGTACAAATAAAGAGTCTTAACGCAGAACTCCTATCTCCTATTTAAAATACAAATAATACTTCAGGATATTATGAACTGAGGGGGACTGACTATTGTAAACTGCAAATCTAATGACTTGAGCAAACCCACACATGCCATTTGCTTTTGTCTGCAAGAGTCAGGCTAATTTAAGGGTGACACAACAGAGTTCTATTTGATATCGATGTCACCCAGTTTCTACTCAGAATGGGGATGGCCAAATACTAAGTGCTTACGTGATGGAGATTCAGGATTAATCAATTCCAAGTGGCTAAGAGCTAACAGAGTTAATCGTTCCATCCCCCAATCTATGGCCATGTACAAATGTACAGATTTTAGCATTCACTGAAAGTTTTAAAATAAAACTCCTCTAGATACTCTGAAACGGCTGAAATTCACAGTGTATAAAGACTGTTATCTGCAGTATAATTGCAGTGTTTCAGCAAAATCAAAATTATGGGTGGTTATCAGAGTTGTTATTGGTAATAGTTTCTTTTTCTTCTCTATAAGCCCCTTAGCATGTTTTGTGAAGCAAGGTGTGTTCTTAATACTCCTACTCTTTACTTAGATTTTAAAAATAATAAATCAGCTTAAAATTATTTTCTACCAGGGATTACAGGATGAAAACTCTTACTAGAAGTGTGAATGATGCCTACTGTTCTCATTAGACAGGTGTTTAGAATCAGCTGCAAAATCCCATATTCTTCTTAATAATAATGCTTATAAAAGATGTTTAATAAAGATAACTCGCTTCTAATTAGATTACTCTAGTGATAAAATATTTTCTCATGTAACTGTTTAGGCCAAATGATTTATGGCTTTTCCATTTTTAAGATGTCATGTTGTTAAAGCTCTTCTAAATACTCTTCTAATATCAGATTCTTAAATGAGAAAAGACAAAAGAGCGAAAAACTCTGTCTCAAGGCACACTCCTTTTCTTACAACAGGGTTGACACACTTTTCTGTAAAGGGCCAGACAATAAACATTTCAGGCTTTGTGGGTCACAGGGTCACTACTGCAATGACTCAAGTTCTGCTGTTCTTGTGAGAAAGCAGCCATAGACAATATGTATTTACAGAAAGAGTAGTCCGAATTTGGCCTGCAGGCCACAGCTGGCCAATCTCTGCCGTAGAACAGAAAGGACATCTAAAAAATCCTGGTCTCTAGTCCAATGTGATGACTGACTCAGAATCTAGCAGTTTAATCACTCTAGAACACGTTGATGTTGAACACCGAATTTAGCCAACTTTCCACTTCTGGTTCAGATTATTCAAACTCATGTCATCATGCTTTTCATTTGGGATAATTTATCTTCATTTAAGAACTTGCCTGAGCATTATTTATTGAGGGATTCAGTTTAAAATTAATAAATGATGTCCATAAAATTGAATATCCAATTTAATTTTTGAAAAAAATGAAAAATATAACAGAATCAAAACATTAAAAATAAGTACACTTACTACCCATTCCAGTAATTCATTTAAGTCATATCAACTATAGAATAGGAAAAATAAATTCAGAAGTGTAATTACTTTAAAATACACTGCTTCCATTTCTGTCAATATTTTACATTTACGTATATATTCTAGAGTGTAAGCAGAAATTCTCTCTAAAAATCTCCTTAAAATCTTGAGGTGCATATTAGAGCCACAGGCAATATCTGACATATAAAATTGCAGTACAGGCCTTTCAAATTTGGCATTTCACTGGTACAATACAATGACCAACGTGTATAATCACTGTACAGTGCCTAGACATTCCAGTAAGAACCATTATTTTCTTTAATGTAGAATGATTAATACATATTCTACAAGGGGCAGTGAGGTTTAGTAATTCTATTGGGTATGTCCTGACATAATTTTCAAATTGTACAGTAAAACAAACAGCTTTGTTAAGGCCATGTTTTATTTGCTGATTAATGGACAAAAGGCAATGTAATTTATTTTCAAGTATTTTCTTGAAAGTCTGTGCTCATAAAAATCATGAAAAGTTGGAAAGACTGTTAAATCACTGAAACTTTAAATATATCTTACACAATCTTGTTTGTACAAAAATACAAGTTAAATATAAACATAAAGCAATCATGATAATTTTATGCAAATCTGTTTTATGTGATCTTCAGTTATATATAAAAGTTTCTTGGTTCTGTTTGTGAAAAGATCAATACCAGATTGAATTACTATCTATTGGCAAAGGGCCCTAAAAAGCTTACTTTAGCAATTATCTTTTACATGGTTAAGAGCATTTCCTAATTTGAGATCACCTAAACACTGGAAAAAAGAAAAAATGAAAAGGGCAGTATGTCCATAAACCAACAAATAATGTGGCTGTAATGTATCATAAAACACAAAGAACCCCCACACATCTGTACAATAAACATTATGTATTACATACTCACACACACAGGTGTATACGTGTGTGCATGCACGTAAACACACACACACGCACACGCAGGCACGCACACACATACCCAGTCATAAAACAAAGCTTAATGAGGTGTTGCTTCCAGTTCGATATTCAGCTGTGCATTTTTTCTTACTTCATCAAATGAATAGCTTTTTGTCACCTTCCCATTCTTGAAGACAGTATGGAGAAGATCCTGCACAAATATAACAATATTAAAGTTTAATGATATTAGACTATCAAACAAAATTCTTAAGTGATGCTTTGATGAATGAGGTTAGTCAAATACACAGAGATGTTGATAGTGTTCAAATTATGAAATGATTTTATTCACAAAGAATGCTGGGAGAGCAGGCATGATCTAAAATGGGATGTAGAGATATTTAACTTTTATGGAAAGGAATGATCTGAGTAGTACATTCTTAAAACAGTTTTCCTTAAAGGAAAAATGAAAAAACACCTAGTTGACCCATCTCTTTTTTTTTCAGGTGGAAGATGCTTACTGCTTTGGTTGCCCAGAAGAACTATGGCTGTCACGGATAAGCATGACTGACAGATCAGCAAGGATAGCCTGCCAGACCTTCCCTCGTTCCTAGCCAAGACTCAACACCGATTAAACTTCTCAATTTGGAATTTACTAAACTTTCTAATCACGAGTTTTGGCCTTAAAGAAGCAAGCAAGCAAACAAAGCCAACACTGAAAACAAGCAACCAAACCCAGAAGAGAAACATAAATTGATTTCTTGACTAATGCACAGCCACTGATTTTAAAAACTCTGTGTATATTCCGGAAGTCACTGATACGTGTAATCCATTTGATCCACACAAGGATAAAACAAAGACAAGTTAAGAGAATTAGGACTGAATTCCCTTTCGAGTCTGGTAAAGCCATCCCTGTCTCACTAAGGAATTATCTGCCTCTAGTTTCTCCTGAAAAATCCACAGAAGTAATCTACTATGCCGAAGTTTTCCATCTCATCGGAAGGTGAGGAGCATACAATGTTATCTAACATTTTTGTCATTATGTTGTTTCCTTTTTATCCTGTTTTATTTTTTATTTAAAATTTTTTTATTGAGGTATAGTTGATTTACAATATTAGTTTCAGGTGTACAACATGATTTATTATTTTTAGATTATAATCCACTTAAAGTTATTATAAAATATTCGCTATATTCCCTGTGATGTACAGCATGTGTAGTTTTTTTTTTTTCTTTTTTTTTTTGCGGTACGTGGGCCTCTCACTGTTGTGGCCTCCCATCGCAGAACACAGGCTCTGGATGCGTAGGCTCAGCGGCCATGGCTCACGGGCCCAGCCGCTCCGCGGCATGTGGGATCCTCCCGGACCACGGCACGAACCCGTGTCCCCTGCCTCCGCAGGTGGACTCTCAACCACTGCGCCACCAGGGAAGCCCATGTAGCTTATTTATTTTAAACACAGTAGTTTGTACCTCTTACTCCCCTACCCTGCCCCTCCTCGCTTCCCTCTCCCCACTGGTAAACACTAATTTGTTGTCTGTATCTGTAAGACTGTTTCTGTTTTGTTATATTCATTTATTTTTTAGATTCCACACACAAGTAATAACATACAGTATTTGTCTTTCTCTGTCTGACTTATTTCACATAGCATAATACCCTCCAGGTCCATCCATGTTGTTGCATATGGCAAAATTTCCTTTTTTTTTAATGGCTGAGTAATATTCCATTGTATATATGTGCTACATTTTCTTTATCCATTCATCTGTTGATGGACACTTAGGTTGCTTCTGTATCTTGGCTATTGTAAAGAATGCTGCTGTGAACATTGGGGTGTATATAGGTTTCAAATTAATGTTTTCATTTTCTTTGAATATATACCCATGAGTGGCATTGCTGGGTCGTATGGCAACTCTATTTTTAGTTTTTTGAGGAATCTCCATACTGTCCTCCCTAGTGGCTGTATCAATTTACACTCCCACCAACAAGGTAAGAGGGTTCTCTTTTCTCCACACCCTCTCCGGCATTTGTTATTTGTAGACTTTTTGATGATGGCCATTTATTCTGACAGGTGTGAGGTGAAACCTCATTGTGGTTTTGATGTGCATTTCTCTAATAATTAGCAATGCTGAGCATCTTTTCATGTGCCTGTTAGCCATCTGGATGTCTTCTGTGGAAAAATGTCTGTTCAGTCCTTCTGCCCATTTTTAGATCGGACTGGTTTTTTTGATATTACGTTACATTAGCTTTTTGGATATTTTGGATATTAACCCCTTGCTGGTCATATCATTTGTAAATATTTTTCCCATCAACGTAGGCTGTCTTTTTGTTTCATTGACGGTTTCCTTTGCTGTGCCAAAACTTTTAATTAGGCCCCATTTGTTTATTTTTGCTTTTATTTCTTTTGCCTTGGGAGACTAAGAAAATACTACTATGATTTGTGTCAGAGTGCTTCGCCTATGTTCTCTTCTAGGAGTTTCACGGTATCATGTCTTACATTTAGGCTCATTACTGCTTTTGACACATTTTATATCTTTTTTGTTCTGTGTATCCCTGAACTACTTATAGGTGATTTTACTGTTTGTCTTTTAAACTTCCTTAGTATATGCTTGATGTGCTACCTTTACTATATAACTGCCTTTACTGATGAGGTATTTCCTTTTGTAATTATCATGTTTACTCCTATTAACATTTCTTATAAAGCTGGCTTGGTGATGCTGAACGTTTAGCTTTTGGTTGTCTGTAAAACTTTTGATATCTTCAAATCTGAATGAAAACCTTGCCAGGTAGAGAGTATTCTGGGTTGTAGGTTTCACCCTGTCATCACTTTAAATATATTGTACCATCCCTCTGGCCAGCAGACTTGCTGCTGAAAAGTCAGATTATACAGCCTTATTAGAGTTCCCTTGTAAGTTGTTGCTTTTCCCTTGCTGCTTTTAACAATCTAATTACAGTGTTTCTTGGTGTGGTCCTCTTTGGATTTGATCCTTTTGGGGCTCTCTGTGCTTCCCCTTCCCAGGTTAGGGAAGTTTTCAGCTACCGTGTCTTCAAATATGTTCTCTGCCCCTTTCTCTCTTCCTTCTGAGACTACTACAATGCAAATGTTAGTTGCTTGATGTCGTACTAGAGGTGTCTTAAACTGTTCTCATTTTTTTTTTCATTCTTTATTCTCTTTAGCTTAAGTGATTTCCATTACTTTGTCTTCCAGTTCACTGATCCATTCCTCTGTATCATTTCATCCGTTGATTCCTTCTAGTGTATTTTTAATTTCAGTTATTGTATTCTTAATCTCTGGTTCTTTATATTTTCTGACGTTTTGTTACAAACTTCTAAACTCTCACTCTGGTTAGCCAGTCTTTTCATGAGTGCTTTGATCATTTTTAAGATCATTATCTTGAACTCTTGTACGTGGTAGGCTGGTTATGTTTTCTGACCTTTGAGAAGCTGCCTTTTGTAGAACTCCTCTGTGTCCCAGCAGTGAATCCCTTCTGGTCACCAGAGCTATATGCTGCTGTAGGGCTCCTCCTATGTGGGTTGCTTGGGTCCTTCTGTTGTGGAAGACTGACTACAGCTTCCACAGTCTTGCTGGTTGCCAGGCCTTGTGTGTAGACTGCTCGCGGCTGGTTGGTGGGGCTGAGTTATAAGGCTGCTAGCTGTGGAACCCGGGGGGGGGGGGGGGGGGGGGGGCGGGTCCCGGGGCTAGTGTCAGCCCACTGCTGAGCAGAGCCAAGTCCTGAGGGCTGGTGTCAGACTGCTGGTAGGTAGGGCCAGTTGCTAACAGCTGGCTGTGGGGTCCAGGGTGTCCTGAAGCTTGTGTTGGCTTGCTAGTGAGTGGGGCTGAATCCAAGAGCAGCTAGCTGAGGGGCCCAGGGTGTCTCCAAGGTCAGCTACTGGGTCTGACTCAGGCTCCTTTCAGACTACTGCTTCTGCCCTGCGTCTCAAAGCATGTGTAAGTTTGTGTGTGCCCTTTAAGAGTAGAGTCTCTATTTCCCACAGCCCCCTGGGTGTCCCGAAATAAGCCCTGCTGGCTTATCTTCCTGGTGCAGGACCTGCCCCAGGCTGGAGAGGCTGAGGTGGAGCTCAGACCCCTCACTTCTTTGGAAGAACCTCTGAAATTATATTCTTCTCCTGTTGATGGGTTGCCCACTTGCAGGTGTGGGTCTTGACTATACTGTGACTCTGCCCCTCTCACCTGCCTCGTCATAGTTCCTTCCTTATAGCTTTAGTTGCAGATCTTTTCTGGTAGATTCTGGTCTTCCTCGTCAGTATTTGCTCTGTAAATAGCTGTAATTTTGGTGTGCCCGTGAGAGGAGGTGAGCTCAGGGTCTTCCCACTCCACCATCTTGAAACAATCTTATCTGTCCTTGTGTTGCTTCAAATCACACTGCTCTTGCTGTGACATTTTCTTTATAAATTTAACTTTAATCTATTGAGGAAAGGTGGTTCCTATTAAATCAAAAGGTCTAGATGATCATAAATTGATTAGTGACTCAAATGTTCTCGAGTATCATTCACATACTCTTAAAGTCTTGGCAGTACAAGAGTTAAGTGAAGGCTATGCAAAGAACTGCGTAACAGGCTATATAAAGGAATCTAATTCTAAAAGTTTTAGGGACTTATACATATTTTTCATTAAACAGAAAAATCATATTGTATTAATTCTGGCTCAAAATCTTAAAAGAATATAATAAAAGTAACATAAGCAAAATATGTGATGTGGTATAAAGGATCAAAAGTTAAAAACATCTAAAGTAATAAGTTAGTGTATTTATGTTTAGTGTAAACCCTCCTCTGAGAATATGAATATTCATGAGTAATTTTCCTCTAAAAAAGAGTATTTTCTTTTTCAATCTGGTGGCTTAAACTATTGAGTTCAGGAATATAAGTGTACTTTTGTATGTTAACGAGCATAGAGACTACTTTAGCATACTATACATGTTTCTAGTTTGGTTGACTAAAATCAGAAAGCTTGGTTAAGTCTAGGTTTCACCATTTATTAGTTATATAATCTGAATCAAGTCTCACTGTTTTCACATCTTACACTACTAAGATAACGTAACTTGCCTTAGAGCTGCTGGGAGAATCAAATGAGACTAAAGAAAACCATCTGAACTAGATTCTATTGTTTTGAAAAAGGGAATTGTCTTTAACAACATTTTAGAATTTGGATAGCCCTTCTTTTATCTAATAAAATTAACAAAGTTTTACTATAACATAAATAGCTATGAGCAGTCTAAGAAGAACATCCTTTAAGTATTCTTAACTATTCCCATTCAGAAACGATTCACTGCTAATTGGCAATGAGAGTAAGATCAAATATATGCAAACTCACTGAAGCTCATCAATCACTCCCTGCTGATCACTATGTAGAAAACCGTAATTTTTTTGGGAATGTTACAAAATATTTCACCCAACGTATGTAAAAGTCTCATATTTACTATCTAGCCATTTCTTGTTTTTCATCGTATTTTGGAAGGCTAGGTCAGCAACTGTAAACACTTTAAATAAAACATAAAAGCTTCCTTTCTTAATTTGAAGAGTCAACCTACTACTGTTTAAAAACCAAACCAAACCAAAAAAAAAAAAACCCAAATCAGCATAGATACATACATGACCATATTCTTCAAGGTCTCCTTTTCCTTCCTCAAGTGTAACAAAATTCCCTGCTGGTGTCCTATGCAAAGATAATCGGCCCTTTTTGGACCTTTTGTTGGGATCAGCAACCGGGTCCTTGAAGACATTAATCTGGAATCCAAATTAAGAAAGTTGGAGAAATACGAGACTAATCATCAGAAATGTTCACTCAACCCCCATTAAAAAAAAAAAAAGTGTGTACCTAATTTATATAAATTTTAAGGCACTTTGTACGTATAATTAATTAAACTAATCCACACCTGGCTTTTAGAGAGAAGACTCTAGCCTGTTTTGGAGGACAGAGTCCTCTGTGATGAAGAAGGTATGAACAAAGTCCAAATCTTGGATATCCTTTCTTACCAGTGTAGAATACTAATACTCCATCTGTAGTAAGTCTTTGAGGTTAACAATGTGACCCTTAAGGTATCTCCTTTTGTATTATGCCTTGCCCTTAAACTGATCTAAGTACAGCACATGTGTGTTACTGAAAAATCAATCTATGTCAACTCAATTATATAATCTGTGGCAAGGGAACGAGGAGTTTACTACGATAAAGCCTTTCCTATTTCATAACCATTTCCCTTTTGTTACTTTTTGTTCTATTACCTTGTTACTCTCAGAAGCAAAGAAGACCTAGAGAACCTAGAGACCTAGAGCACAATGTTTCAGGATCAGAAAGGAAGAAGCAGCTGGAGATGGCTATAAGAAGAGAAGCAGAAGAGGCAATCCCAGAACTCGCCAAAGAAAGCTGGTGGTGAACTAAGGTAGGGAACCAACCCCTGTGTTCTTAGGATCCCCTACACACACCCTTTAATACACAGACTCTCAAGAGCTTATGAAGAGCTAGGGAGACTGTTGTTCAGCTGCTTGCAGCTTGGGTTCCCTTGTTTTAAGGCTACCAGAACATGATTCTAGTAACACAACTCACACGTCATAGTTCACCTTCCTAAAACATTCTTTGACAGTGTTTACATACGTGATGGCTAGGTTAGCTGACATTCTCGTTCAAATATGGTCAACTTTTTGATTCAAAGGTATATACTGAAGTAGTGGAAATGAATTGACCTGCATCATCTCTCTTAAATAATCTCTCATTTTCCCAAATCTCCATTTTTTTCTGAAGTCAAGTTATCAGCCCCTGTCTCTTTTCCTTCTTTGTTTCTGCCTCAAGGTCAGGGGTACCTGACAATACAGTAACAGTTCAAGACCATATTATCCTTGGACTATTGTGTTCAATAAGTACATTCAACATACATACATAAATATTAACAACACAAGAGTAAAAGTTCAATGACATACCCCAAGGCCATTGGTTACAACATAACTACATTTAAAGGAACAATTCAGGAGATCTCTTGTTAACTTCTGCAGCAAAGCTCCACCAGAACCAAAGGAAACATTTTCTATGCTCCATTTTTTTTGCTTCATGCCTTCCACAATCTAGATTAAAAATAAGATATAAATAAATAAATTTAAGCCAAGTAATTTGGAAGAGGAAGGAGCTAATTATCCATGAGCCATATTGATGAATACACCATCCAAAGCTGTTTTATAACACAGTAAATAATGAGATAAGAATAAGGTCTACACAAAGTTACATTCCACTCTTTTCTTTTAAAAGACCCACCAACCACAAAAAAGGGCAGCCCAAGGGATAAGTGTAGAAGGAGGGGATTTCATTTAAAGTTCCTGAATTTGTGTTGTAGTCACAGTGATTGTGGTTTAGGTTGGGGGAATGGAGGAAATGAGAGGGAGAAAAATAATAGCTATAAATACCTAAGGTTACTTGAGTAAACTCTCATCTACCTCTTGCAGTTACTGCCCAGATGTCAGTAGCGCAAGCAATGGGGCCTGGATGTTTGCCCCAAATTACTAGATTCTAGAAATGACACTCCTCATCACTAATAAATCTCAATACATGTTATCACATGTCATATGTAATGGGGCATTTAAAAGTCAACGGATATTGGTGGTAAAACAGTATAAAACACCCTCTCCTGCGTAACAGTTGAGACACTGGCAGTCCTCTTACTCTGGCTGGTACTCCAGTGCCGTAAGCAAAATTATGAACTGACTGGGTGTTAAGATTTATCATTGGATCATTTTTGGGAGAATGATCATCTAAAAGCCAGAAAGAGAGACCTATATGAACAGAGAGTTCCAGCAACTAGAATAGTTCTTTCAAGGGACACATAATTTAAAAGTTACATTAATTTATTAATCTACATTATTATCAATATCATTTGTATTTCTTTTTCCTAAGCAGGACTTATTTACCTAGCATCTGTCTTCTTATTTAACATATTCCATCACTTCTATGGTAGACGGTGGCAAATAAAATTTAATAACCATTTTTAATTTCATAAGAATAGTCAAAAGGAAGTAACTGGAAAGTCCCGTTTCATTTTATTTAAACAGAACTTTCAGAAGTGATCAGAAAATCGTAAGCAAGTTTAATAGTTTTAAGTGAATCATTAATATAAATTTGCCATATTCCTCCCAATACCAAAAGTCTCAAACTGACCTTTTATCTATCCTTATTTTCAACCTTGCAAGACACAAATAGATAAACTCCAAGGACCTTCATCTTTTAACAAGCCCACACTTAAAAAAAAAATCTCAGCCATCTAATTCTCCTGGTATATGTCAGGAATCAAGATGGAAACATATACAATTGATTTTAAAGTGATTCCTTAGGTTGTACATAAACCCAGTCTCATGTCTTTTATTACTATACCTGAACCCAAAAGTACTCAAGGGCCCTGAATTCAGATTTATTTTTTCACTGAACTAACTGTAAACTAAGTATAACTAAAATAATAATAAAAACCTTATAAGACAACACAAAATTAAGGCATGTTCTAAAAAGTGCATTTCGATACTGAAGAAATACAAGGAGCAGAACAAAAAAATGGGGGAGAAGAAATGGAAACAGATGGAGGGTAAGGAGATTTGGGTAAAATATACAGAGAAAATAGTTTCAGAACTGTCACCTGTTTTAGGTAAGCCTCAGAAGCACAAGAAGGAGTAAATCACAAAGAACAGTATCACCTAATGTCATATCTCTGTATTTTAGGACCAATAAGATATTCTTCCCATATAGCTTTGCCAAAAGTTGTGAAATTTAGACAATTTAAAGTTTAAGTGAATTTTTCTGTTAATGTTACAGGAAATTATGGAATTAGAGTAAAAATTACTGTTTAAAAATATTTGCACATACAAATCAGAGGGAAATCTGACTAGACATAGCAAAAATGCTATATGAATTTCCTTTTCTTGCTTCTAAAGACTTACTTTGACCCACCTTCAGTATGAAGAAAGCAGGTAGCAGGTACTACCCCCTTTAGGTAATGAGCGCATCCGCATTAATACCAACTATTCATTCTCTGACCATTCTGTTTAAGGTTTCACCAATGCCAGAGAATATCTGTCTCAATATTTAACTTCTTGATCATGGAGTTTAAAAAAAAAAAAGTTCAAGTTCTGAACTGATTCTCAACTTTAAAAATGCATACACATTTTCAAAGTTTATTTAGAAAACAAAAAGAAAACAAAAAGAAAAAAAGGAAAGCCAAAGAGCTTCAGTTCTTAAAGGGAAGTTCAAATACCTGATGGAACAACCGAACTTAAAGAGCTGCCCCTAAGAACAAGTAAGGGTAGGTATAAGCAACGGGAAGCGCACTGGGCTAATGCGTATTCTGATATACGGTACCCTGCCCACATTTCTTCATCCGAAAGGGGGATAAGTATGTGTGAGGATACCCGCTACAATGGAGGTATGCGTACTAGTTCTTAACTGATACCAAGGTCAGAAACCTTCAATTCAGCTGAGCGACAGGACAACTGCAATTAAACATGCCAGCTGAGATTTCTATGCTCAGGTCCTCTTCCTTGCTGCAGATTTTTCTTCTGTTTCTTCCTTCCTTTTCACATCAAAGCCTTAGAAGAGCTGGGGAAGTTTCCACTTTTCTTAGGCAAGGCAGTTTGGGAGAGTTGGTAGAAGAAACCTCATTTCTGTTATTGCAAGACATCTATTCCAGACATCATTTTCAAACTCTAAATGCATATCGCCACAGAAGTACTGATAGTGATATGCAATAGTTCTTACTTTTATTTATTTAATTTTTATTTGTTTTTGGCCACCCTGTGCGGCATGTGCAATGTCCCCGACCAGGGGTGGAACCCTTGGCCCCTGCAGTGGAAGCATGGAGTCGTAAGCACTGGACTGCCGGGGAGGTCCCAATAGTTCTTACTTCTAAATGAATCTTTGGAAAACAAACTATTTATAATTTGGGTACTGACCCTTAATCTAACCACACTGAACTCTTTCAAGCAGAAAATTCCATGTGAAACTATATACATTAGAATTTCAGTGCTTTATAGTAGCTGACAGTCTACAGCGTGGTATCGCTGATAGTCTTTAATACCCAAAATACTCCATAAAAACTGAGTTCCTTAGAAGCTTATCCGAGAAACAAAAGAGGAAAAAGTTTTAAGATAGCATAAAACGTACGCTATTTGGCTAATAGTGGTAACAATGTTAAATTTAGAAGAGGTGACAAACCATTCAATAATTTTTGAAAAAGCACAGATGAATATCATTCAAGTTTCACACTGTTAGAGTAACATGAAGCTCCATTCTATTAAAACGGAGACCTATTTGTACAGTGTCAAGACTTTTTGTTGTATATACAAAAAATATTCCTTGACTGGCATTTTCTTGTTTCCTAGTGACACTTCTTTGGGCTCATCATCCAGGGCGGCCAATGAGGACTGGCAGTATGGTTTGGCCGGTACTTCTGTATTTTAAGTTAATATATTTTAAATATACTTCTATATTTTAAATTTTAAGCAATTAACAGAAAAGACATAAACCATCTTAAACGCTTATTAAAAGAATCACAGCTGTACTTAAATTATTAATGTGTTCTTTATCAAACTAATAAAAAGGAGTTTAATTATAAGGACTGCTTTATTGAAACTGTTAATATAAAATCCGTACCTCTTGTAAGGTATTAATATCCACTCCATCCCCTTGAATAACTCTAAGATAAGGTGGCAGCAACTTGTAGCCCTTTGAGTTCTCAGTAACAGGGAACTTCTTACCTAAAATATCCAAAACCTGTATGGAAAAATACACAGCCAAACACAAAATAACTAATACTGAAAAAAAAGTGCTAAAGCTTTCCAAAGTTTAAAAAAAAACCAAGATTGTTAGCAAAGCAAGGTCGAGAACATAAAAATTAAATTAAATTTTACAATACTATGTATAAGCCTTCTAAAATTTTGTCTCAATTCCTTTTGATTATGTTAGAAACAGGCATGCAATTTTTTTTTTTTTTTTTTTTTTTTTTTTTTTTTTTTGAGTATATCTGTTTCTGGACTTTATTCTGTCCCATTGGTCTATTTGTCTACCTGTGTGCCAGTGTTATACTTTCTTTTTTTTTTTTTTTAAACATCTTTATTGGGGTATAATTGCTTTACAATGGTGTGTTAGTTTCTGCTTTATAACAAAGTGAATCAGCTATACATATACATATGTTCCCATATGTCTTCCCTCTGGCGTCTCCCTCCCTCCCACTCTCCCCATCCCACCCTTCCAGGCTGTCACAAAGCACCGAGCTAATATCCCTGTGCCTTGCGGCTGCTTCCCCCCAGCTATCTACCTTACTACGTTTGTTAGTGTGTATATGTCCATAGGCATGCGATTTTCTACCAAGTCAACTTATACTGTAAAGTGGCTCAGAACACAAGTAGTTTTCCCTCCCTCACATTTTTCAAATTAGATTCAGGAAAAAAAAAACCCTTTAACATTAGGAGCTTACAGTGGTAAATATAATATTTTTCAAAGGTATATAAAACATCATTTTAAAAACATGATTATACTTTTGATTTGGATTTTTTTCTGCTTGTGCCCAATAATTTAATTTGTCTGACACGAATCCATCTGAATTACAAAGTTCAAAGAAATCATGATACGCAGATAAAGCTGGAAATGAAGCAGATAAAACCCATAGTTTCTCTGAGGTGCTTCTCACTTAACAATGACACCCATTTTTAAAACCAAATTGCTTAATATGCCAAGTTGTCCCACTTATTCATTAACTACTGCAAGTTTGGGAGCAGCTGAAATACCTCAACACTGACTGAAAATTTCTCAGAACGCTTGGTCAGAGATTCCAAAGATCTACCCAACAATCACTCCCTTTTCCTAAATAAACTGTTCTAACAATGAAAACATTCCATACTGATAACTCTGTTGATTCCTGAAACGAGGTTTGGATATTTTTATTAGGTAACAGGAAAAACATGCAACCTGTTCAGTTTGCTAAAACCAAATCTGTTCATATTTCAGGGCTAAGATCCGACCTTCAGATGGCCTATTAACAGGATAGGAAAAGACGTCCTTGATTCTACACCCCACTTTCTTAAGGGGTAATTCATCACCTAATCATCAGCTGGCAAACAGTGTGGTAAAGAGGGAAGGTGATAGCCACGAAGACCTACGTTGGAACTTGGCTTATTTTACATGTCATGTGACCTTGAGCAAGTTTATTTTAACCTCTCTAAGCTGGTCTCTTTGTCTATAAAAAAGAGATTGTAATATTGATCATAGGATTTTCAGAGATTAAATAATGACATAGCTAAAGCAAAGCACACATAGCACTATATTTTTCTAGTAGTAAGCATCAATAACCTGCTCTTATTAGTGCTTTTCAAAGAAGGTAAACCAAGTCCTAAACACTAAAAAAAAATGCAACAAGGCTATATTGAGAATCAACAGTATCTGTAAAGAATCTCTACTTGAAAACTATTTCCAAATTATTTTTATTCCACATTACATTGCACATATTTCTTTTGCACTAAAACCTTCAAAGGTACAGCAATGATAAAGGAAAAAGAAAGAACCCACAAACTTGGTAACCAAATCACAGGACTGGTTAAAATGTTAACACCATTAATTAATTTTGAAGGTAAAAAGAAAAGAAAGTATCTATTCAACAGTACTTAACTGTTTCTTTGACAGTATATAAATAATCCATAACTCTGGATATCCTTTCTCTGTTATTAATGCGTGACCTTGGGCAAATCTATTACTCTCTGGGTTGCAACTCTAAAATAAGGGGACTAGTCCAGAGAGTTCTGAAATGGTGTGTGTATAAATGAAATTAAAAGTAGTGTCGATGCAGCTGGTCTATAGGCACTTTAATAGTCAACTTACGTATTAAAATTTACCTTTAATACAGTGTCAAGAGGATTTCCAGAATCAGGTCTGATTATTAGTGGTGCCTCTGTACTTCTTGATACTATTAAATGTCTTAGATCTTCACCCCAGATTTTCTCACACGCATTATAAATGTCATAGCTATCGCTGACCACAGATACAGGCACTGATGAAAATTGTGTTACTATATGTTCAAAAGCATCTTTTTCATGGTCCTTCCCCCAAGCTGTTATGGTACTAGAAAACAAAATGAAAATACAGATTTACTTAGGCAGACACATTATATGTTCCTGAATCATACCTCATGTTTACTATACTACACCTTCAACACTGCAGAGAAGGTGAGTGATTTAGTTTAATAACTGCACATCAAAAGGTTAACTGAGTATCTGAGCCAAACCACTCCTTGGCCAATTTTTAAGACTATAAGTAATCTCATTCCTCTCCAATAGTTATTTAAACTCTTAAGTCATGTTCAACCAACTATAAACTACATTATTTTCTTTTTTAGTATTCCTGAACCTACCTCCTGAACCTACCCATTTAAAATGAGTGAGCTAAAAAGTACCTGCTGCAGACACTTTCTACGTTACACTGAGATGTTAGAAGGAATGAACACATACTCCCATTATTCTGCTAGGCCATGCAAGCATTTGGCTCCCTTCTGTGCATTTTCAAAACCATATACCAATAATAGAAGGGACACATTTTATCTTTCTTACATTTCAAAATCTTACACTTAAAAGCAATTACTTAGGCAATTATTTATACTATACCATGCATAGATACAGTAAACTAACTCTTTACCTGTTATATCTTCAGTTGGCCAGTAACAGGTAGTCATTTATTTCACTTACAGATTATCCACTAGTACTTAATATATGCTCCGGGAATAAGAATTATAATATTTAGTTTCAGCAAAACATAATTAAGATGGGAAATAAAGCGTGTGAGTTTCTATTAGGCAATTATTATTATAGTGATTTTTACACTGTCCTCAATAATGGTGGTTCTTTTTGGACAGATTAATGACATGTAACCTAAGTACTTGCTGGTTAACCAATATATAACATAAAAAATTTTTTTTAATTCTTAAAGAAAACTTCATAATGAATTTTAGAATTGTTACCATTTTCTCATGCCAAGTAATTTTTCTTTCTCCCTAATTTGCTAGTCTTTGCCTCTACCCCATTTTCCGAAGTAAAATGATGGAAAGTGAAACAACCCATTCATTTAACCCCATGCAGATATAAGATTATCTCAACACTGTTTGAAAAGTCATACTAATTTATTTTTGAAATTGTTGTTTTATTCTTATTTTTTTCTAAAGGACTGAAGTAAACAACTTTTCTTATGCTGGGGATGGCAGAGCATGCACATTTCAGGGGTGTAAAGACTTAGCTACCCAGAACTACTCTCATCTGAAATGGAGAGATAGCGTATTTATATAAAACTCATTTTACAGTGAACAAAGTAGCTATGATGCCAACTCTCCACTTAATGCAAGTATCTGCAGGCTAAAGGGAAAATTAAGACATGGATAAAGAGAAGCCCCTTCTTCATATCAAGAATTGCTATGGTCCCCTTTATAAGGGAGAGAATTAAGCTCAAAGAGTACCAACACTGGAGAGCTTTGCAATGTAAGAACAAACTCTTAAGAGTTAAGAGGTCACTGTTTATGCACTTATTTTTTACTAGCATTGTATCAATACAGTCAACTAACTCTGCTATTTGTGTGTATCACGTCTAGCAAACTTAATGGTTCATTTTTAGCCTTTATCTTACTTGCTTTCTCTTTGGCATGTGAACTTTCCTGAAGCTTTCTTTCCCAATGACTTCAATGACATATCCCATGCTTTGATTTTTTTTCCCCATACTTCTGTGGGTCCTCTTCAGTTTCCCCTAGATGCTCTCCTTTCTCAATGTGACCTGGGGCACTGGTCTCTCTCTACACCTCCCTATGTGAAAAACACTCAAAGCTTTTAAAAAATACCTTTGTAGTGAGAGTTTCCAAAATCTGTACCTTAGCCCAGGTTTTTTTTTTTTTTCTGGAATACAGATCCATTTTGTTAGGGAGGAAAATGAGTTTCTTCATCTCATCGTCCCACAGACATTCCCCACAGCACCCTCCACATAATCTAATCATAATAACATCTAGTATAATATTTGGTATATGGAGATCATAAATATTTGTTCAATGAATTCTACTTAATTTGATGCCTTTCCAAAGTTTGAGGAAGAGTTATATAATTGAATATTTTCAAGTCCAGATTCATATATTCTTTAAGAAAATATTTATAACAATGGCAATGTTCTAAATTTTAGTGTTTTCTTATTTTAAAGTTATCTTGGATGTTAATTCATTTTCCCTCAATGACCTTCTGATGTAGGAGATGTAAAATTTTAGCTCCTCCTGGATGGAGGAACTGAAGAACAGAGAGATAAATGACTTGCCCAAGGCCACCCAGTATGTCAGCTGTAAGGTCACTCAGATTTCCCAACTTTAAGTCTACAGTTCTTTCCACTATACTTTGCTGTTGTTTAAACGACTTGTCTATTTAAGAACATCTGACACATTAAAGAGTCAAATTTGCAGATGTAGTAAATATTACAAGACTATAAAAATACAATAGATTTTCAACCTGTTTTAACATAAAGCCCTAAAGAAGATATCACCTTTATTCTCAGATGTATAGTATCATACTCATGATGTTATTACTTTGAAACAAAAGCATCAATGAAGAGTCTAATATATGGGTACTACAAGAAGTTTTATCTAAGACCAAAAATAAAAATACTGCAACCCTAAAATCCTGGTCTGTTAATGTCACTCTTATTTTCCCAGTTTCACCAGTCATGAAACTTACATGTGAAAGTATTCATGTGCCTACTAATAAAGCAATGCTAATATATGTTAGCTGAATGTACCCTCTACTGAGCCCCAATTCAAATCATCACGTTCCAGCAATTTCATCTCCCTAGCCAATGCTCATGTTTATCGCCTTCTTTCCATTTATTTAGCCACTTGGATCTGAACCTCATCATCTGTCAAAATTATTGCAACAGCTTCCTATAAATCCTCCTAACTTTTCATTTCTATTTTTCAATTCATAAGATAGCCCGCTATTACTCTTTCGACAGTATTTCTCTGATGACATCACTTCTTTGCTCAAAAACTTCAATGCCCACTCCCATTTGAAAATGGAATTAGAATAATCTAGCATGATGAGCAAATAGTTAACATTTCAATATCAAAATAAATTTGAGGGTGTTTACTAACCTGTCTTTCCACTCTACCCTACATTCCCTACAAAATACATTTCAGCTCTTATTCCCTAAACACATCCATATTTGCCTCTTTCATTCTTGCTCTTTCAGGACAATGCTTAACACATGGTAGGCATGTAATAAATACTTAGAGAATGAATAATCTCCTAATGTCTGCCATTAAATTTTACCAATCATTCAAGAAGTCAAGATTTGCATACCATCTCTATAAAACCTTTCTTAATCCAACCCTATCAGTGGAACATGACCCTACTTCTCCTTCCTTTGCACTGCTAGAGCACTTTAATTGTACCTCTTTAAAAGCACTTAACAGAGCAGAACGCTGCTAGTGTACTATTTTTAATCCAAAAGATAGGATTAATTCTTTATATCTTTCTATCCCTTGTAGCACCCAGGAGACTGCCTGAGATCAAAGCTCAGCTTTATTCACTGCTGGTTTTAACACCCTGCAATATTCAAGTATGAGTAGAATTTAATAAACTGCCCCGAATTACATTAAATAATTTTTGTTATAAGAACCAGAAATAAGGTTTGGCGTACATTTTAAAAACTCCACTAACTTGCAATAAAATTAACTCTAGGATCAGAGCAGCTATAGCCTAGATCATAATTGTCTTCTAGTTTAACTTGAGATGCTTTAGTAAAATCAGATAAGGAAGCGTAAGAAGACTCTAACACTCTTCCTTTCAACAAAAGGGCTAACTTGCAGGCTTCCGTGGTGGTTGAGAGTCCGCCTGCTGATGCAGGGGACACAGGTTCGTGCCCCGGTCCGGGAAGATCCCACATGCCGCGGAGCGGCTGGGCCCGTGAGCCATGGCCGCTGAGCCTGTGCGTCCGGAGCCTGTGCTCTGCAACGGGAGAGGCCACAGCAGTGAGAGGCCCGCGTACCGCAAAAAAAAAAAAAAAGGGGCTAACTTGCTCATCTATAATTGAGGGTACTGGGTTCAGAAGATAACTTCCAGAACAAAGATAAGTGAAGTCATGTAGAAAGCAGGGAAAGGGAAAACAGTGACCAGGTTTCACAGTGAGGGCTTCTAGACTTAATGAATACAACCTATCTGCACACGGCAATAGAGAAGCTAAAAAAATCCTTAAAACCTACAGAGCAATATATATGAGTTGGAAACAAGCTCCTAAATTGTTTCTATTAGGACAGTTACAAGTTTTCTACCTCCCCGAGACCAGTCTTTATACAGAGTATGAATACTGAATTAGTATTGCTTAAATTCATGAAGATTTACTGTACTACCTGGCTCTGTAGTTAAACAAAACATCACTGAGTTACCAGAATGAAAAAATTTAGTTATAGAAAACCAAGGTTAGATAATAGGAGGATGAAAACAGAATTTTACCTGTGTTCTGCCGCTGGAACAGAATAGCCTGGAACAGGATCTTTCGTTCCATAGTATTTTTTAATTAAAGCAATTCCTGCTACTGTATCTGTTCCTTTGAAGTTAACCAAATGAGCAGATGCTCCTATGCCAGCAGTCTGCAAAATAAACCATAAACCAAAATCCAAAAAAAGAAAAGACCCATACTTGAGGTATAGAGCATAGCCCCCAAAGCAATTATTGTCTTCAGTTATTCTTAAAGAGATATTTAACTATTATCAGAGATAATAGTTTCTTATGACAAAGATCCAGTTTTTCCTAAATATTTAAGGATTCAACTGTTACCTCCTCAAAGAGACCTATTTAATAGCGATCCACCCCCACTTCCCATCACCTCCTTTTCCCTTACTCTGCCTTGGCTTCCCTGTAGCATTATCTGACATCTGCTAATATTTATTTTATCTGTTTATCCATCTGTCCATCCATCCATCCAATACGTAAAGGACAAGGATGTTTACTGAAGGCTGTATTTCAGGTATTTCTAAAATAGGCTAACACATCTTAGGTATTTAATGTATATCTCTGACTGAATCTCTGGAATTTCAAAATGTGGCCTACTTAGAAGCAAGATCAACCCCAGTAACTTCCCAAAAACTTTACAGTGGTAACCATAACCTAACCGACCATCCACATTTTATTAATTGAAGTTCACTTCCGTCTCTTACCTCTTGGGAAGAGACTCCTCTGTAGCCAAAATCATGTAACTTGTACTCCAGACCATCTAAGTTACCAGACGTTTCTAACAAATATTTGGCCAATATTTTCTTCTGCTCTCTAGAATTTGTGGCCACTGTGATTGGATACCAGGACTGAACAAGAATAGTCTGTAGTAATAAAATCAACCACAAACATTAATACATAAAAAATTGGGTTCTTTCTGAGGAAAATCCTAGCTTTCTCTGGAGGTATGTCCTGGACTTCCATACTACTAGAAATACCAATTGGACATTTCAACTGTATGGCAGGACGCCTACCACATGCATTTCAGATACAGTGCCGAGCTCAGCTCTCAAATCCGCAACACAGAGGATAAGCAAACTCGGTCCTCAACAGTAAAGAATGTCAAATTACCTATTTTCCATCCAAAGCTCCAAAGAAGCAAATAATATTTAGAAAGACTATCTGTGATGAAGGACCAATGTATTTTTTTATTTTCAATCTATTGTGGACCAATAGTTTTATAAAATATACTCACACTTGCATGTTGAGGCAATTGCCATCAAAGTTTCTAAACGCTTATCCTTGATTTCTGTATTTAATGTGGACCTGCATCTGTTCATGCACCAGCACTGGTCCTTGGACTACATCTTAAATAGTCTACATCTAAATAAGTTATTTATTTACTCCTCTAGGTAGTACTGGATCTAATTTTTCCTTGGATCTAACAGGACTACTGGTAGGTTATGTACTTGAGGTATTTTTGTGTAGCACTAGACAATTCTATTCATTGAGCTATGCTTTATGTCCTTGACTTTTATCAAAAGTCATTATAAGAGAGTCACATGAAACATTTCTGCATATGCTATAAACTTGTGAGGTCGCTGTCTACTTTGTAACTCAGTTCCTATTACACAGGTTCCCAAGTGAGGAAATGAAAGAATTGCTGGGTTCCTACTTTCTGCTAAGAACTGTCCCTTGCTTTCCCTTTTTTCCTTGGCTGCCAGGAAACTCCAAAGAAAGTATGATGCTTAATCACAGCAACTATACAAATTATTATAGCTTAGGAATTCACTCCTCCATTCTAGGATCATAATTTTCTATCTTTTATTTTGTAAACCAGATAGTCTGCTATTACAAGCAGCTTCAAATTTGTTTTAGAAAGAGCTGCTAAGATGACAACAACATCTGTGCTCACTCAAAAAGCTATTTACTTCCTTAATTAAGTTTTACAAAACAATCTTTTGCTGAATACCAGCTAAGTGACGAATAAATAAAATAAGTAAAAACAAACAAACAGATTATTTAACCTTGGACTTCCCAACTCAGTCGCCTAAGAAAAACTGCAGCATTGGATTCCTATGATTGATTAACTATGGCTCCAAATTCTTTGCAGCTCCTCCCATCAAGAGATGGAATCTATCTCTTCATCCCTTGATTCCGAGCTGTCCTTTTGATTTGCCTTTGACCAACAGAATGTAGCAGAGGCCATATTTATGACTTCCAAGCTTCTGTTTCAAGAGGTTTTATAGCTTCTACTCTCATTTTCTTAGAACCTCAAGACTGCTGTGTTATAAGGAAGCCTAAGTCATGAAAAGAGGTCCAGCAGTCCCAGTTACCTGAGCTGAGGCCCAGACATGGGAGTGAGGCCATTTCAGACTGTTTTATCCGAGCTGAACCCTCAGCTGAACGCAGACTCATGAGTCCAAGCAAGACCAGCAGAGAACCATCCAGTCAACCACAGAATCATGAGAAATAGCAGTTGTTTTATTTTGGGGTAGTTTGTTACATAACAGTAGAAAACTGACGCAACTCCTAACTTGAACTCTATGACAAATCACCTCTGTCTAAGCATTCCGCTCCTGAAATTATTCTTTCGTAATTGCAGTGATTCCACTGCCAGTGCCCATGATTATCCTGCTTCTAATCTTTAGCTTCTCTGACTTACTCTTTATACTGCACTGGTTATCCTTCCAAAGTTAAGAGTTTTATTCAGGTTTTGCCATTCCTTAAAATCCTTTAATGGCTATCTATTGTCCACAGAGGAAGATGGCCAATTCGTGTTGAAATTTGAGGGCTTTTACAAACTTGCCTTGTTTACCATCTAAAGACTTATCCCTTATGGTATTTTCCACTTTTATGCTATAGTCTCCCTTGGGCTACTTGCCATTCTAAGAATACCTCACCTTTTCCTGTCCCTTATTAAAAGCTTATTTTCCACTTCATGATATCTTAGACAGAATTCCCTATTTTTGCTACCAATGCAGCATTCCTACTTATATTAGTGGTCAGTTGAGAATAAATTGCTCCTCCTCCAAAGGCCCTTAAGTAAGACATAACTTACTCTAATTTCTGTGCCCAGCATTTTTTGGGTATATAACTGTAATCAATACTCATTTGCTGAAGTTAATTCAATCAACTCTCACATTTTTAATTTAACTTAGACTGATATTATCTAGGAGTATGAGAAAGATAGAAAACATAATGTGAAAAACTCTAGTTGAGTTATAAAGGTAGAAGATTGACCTTACCCCTCGAAAAATGCCAGGGAAGGAGAGAAATAACTATGAGACACAGTGATCCTTCACATCACCATTTCCTTTTCATAGTCCAACAAAATCAGCTTAAATTATACTCTTAATAAAATCACTCCCCTTTAAAAAAGATCACTGTAGGTGTAAGCAAGGGAAAAAAAGGCAAGTTAGTTTGGGTTAATTCAAGGTCTAACAAAGTGGCCTTGTTGGAAACTTCTGCAAAACAGCAATTTGCCCACACAAATCAAGATAAAATTTTTAGCTGAAAACTAAGACTAAAGTAAATGAACCTGCAAGTTTTATTTAAGAAGTGTTCATTATAACGTTACTGTCCAGGATAAGGAATCTTAAAGAACAAGAAATGGTGTGGTATAGTCGAAAGGGAACTGGACCTACACTGTTATCTAGCCCGTTCACCTCTCAGGGCTCAATTTCCTCATCTGTGAAATGAGGGCATTTGATCAATGTAATACTTTTAAAGTCTTCTTTCTAACAGCAAAAAGGTATTGTTTTGTTTTTTTGGTTGGAAGAAATGGTTAAGTTTAGCCCAATATGTTCATTCTTCAGCCCCTCACAAGTCTGAGACACCTCTGAAGAACACTTAGGCTCTCTTAAACATGTTTTGAAATCTGATTTGAGGGCTAAGGTTTCTTCTAGCACTGATACTGAAATTGATAAAGCAATTCAATAATTTTAGTGGATTTTAAAATTCAGTGTACAGTGAATCAAAGAATGTTATTAATAACTTTGCACCGGGAATTCCCTGGCGGTCCAATGATTAGGACTCAGCGCTTTCACTGCCCGGGTTCAATCCCTGGTCAAGGAACTAAGATGCAACAAGCTGCGCAGTGTGGCCAAAAAAACCCACAAAAAAACACCACACACACACACACACACACACACACACTTTACACATACTGGCAAAGGGAACTGGAAGGAATACTACTTAGTACTGTTATTTAAAATGTTTTAAATCAAGGATTTCCTGAAGAAAATCTCAAGTTTTTAAATAACAAGTTTGTTGGATTTGGTAACAGATTCCATTTATGAGGTGGTAAACTTGGGCTGGAGATGGATAAGAGGAAGTTGAACCTCCTCTAACCCCACACAGAAACCCATGAAAGAGGCAAAGTGACTCTGAGAAAGCGGCTTCTGGAGACTCGGTATTTAGATTACACACAATTTTTTATAAAACATAGGATCTATCACAAAGGAATTGTTTCAGAACATACATTTTTGTGCCTTAGATAAAAATACCTACCAAGGAATGAAATTATTTAAATAATATACATTAGAATAGGAGGTAAACTCAATAAGCAAATGAAAACAGGGAATTTTTTTTCTTCAAAATCTAACAGTCTCATATTGGATTTTATGTTTAATAATTTTTAAACTAAAAATATTTTTATATTTGCTAACAAACTGCTGCTAAGATGGCCGTATATAAACTTTTTTACTTTACGGTTTTTTTATAGTGAAATACACCAAAATAACGATTATTAAAACAGGTAGTTAAAAAAAAACTTTTTTTAAGGCTAGTGTTTTTCACTTTCTTAAGAGGATAAAGTAAAACATACATGAAAAGCAAGGCAGACTTGGAACTAGTTCTCTGCTGAACATCTGCTTTATGAAACTCCAATTCAACACAGGGGAAGAGTACTTATTGACTAAATCCTCAATCAGAAAACTAAAAAGAAAAAAAAGTGAAGCAAGGTGATTCACAAATGATGATTTTCAAAATAAGATTTATCTGTTTGGGACCTTTTGGCACTGAGCATAAAGGATACACTAGATGATGCGGTTCAGAGCTCTTCTACTCTTTATAATGCCTTCTCCTCAAAATAAAACATCTGCCAGTAAAATAGCATGAGAACTGTTAATAATATGTTTCCTTTTACTCTGAGTTCATGAGTTAATTCAAAGTTTTAAGACATAGCAGTAAACTATTTTAAATCTTTACTTTAGTTAATTGTTCACTGTTTCAGAGCCTGTTAGGCTATTATAAATTGATGGCCCACCCAGAGTCTAAAAAGAAAGTTTTAAATTTCCTGTCGACTTAGCAAAAATGTATTTCAAAAATATTCCTGACCTCTTACTTTTTCTAAACTTTTTCCAGTCTTTATAAATGAACCTCAAATGTATTATTTTATAATAGAACAAATTAGTTTAACCAATACATTAGTAAGACAAAAAGTACCAAGCACTAAGTAAACACCTCTCAGATAGTGGGGTGACATTATTCTACGGTTACTTCCTAGGATATTTCTTCTTATAGATAAAAACCTAAGCTATTGATAATCTAATTAGATTATTAATATCAAAGCGATGAGGGTGTGAAAACATGATTGCTTAAGTTCAGATACCAGGAAAGCAAACAAAGCCCTGTAATATAAACTCACAGCCTACAATGTACTCTCCTTTTGAGATTAGAAATTAAAACCATCAGTGAATCTTGAATATATTTAAATGAGAAATACCAGGTGGTAGAGTCTAGGCCCTAAACTGATTAGGTAAGAATAAAGAAAACAGTTACTAAGAAGCTGAACAAAATTCTTTTAATCTAACTGGAACAGAACAGCCATAAAATGTCTTAAGTTACTAAAAATACACCTGTGCTGTTTTTGTAATCTTTCCCTATGATGGTATATGTTTAGGATTGCAACAAATAAGATGGAGGCCAACTGAGCTTTAACAGTAATAATTTTTTACAATTTGATTTTAAGATCTCAGAAGACTAGATTTTACTGGAAGGAAACTTAAAGATTATTTAGTCCAACTGTCATTTTATAGGTGAGGAAATTGAGGCCTGGAAAGGTTTAGTAAATTTTAGGAGGTTACATAACTTTATTGGTAGCATTTTTTAAACTAGAATCCCAGTTGAATGGTTTTTACATCTACAATTAATGTTAAGTAAAAGTGAAAAGCAAAACAAAACAAAACAATTCACCTCAATCCAATTTGTAAGCCAGTAACACTCTGGATCTGTGTTTTCCACTGTGAAGAGAACATTTCCTCTGGGAATGACAGAGCCCTCAGGAACAGCTTTTACTTCTATTGGAAGATGCCCATCATATTTCTGGTAAGAGACAATAATGAAATTATTAATTCAACAGGTGGTATGCCATTACCTGTTTAAATAAGGTTCTTTATATTCTACAGAAGCTAAACTTACTGTCATAGAAATTGCAATTGCAGATCTTATTATATTGCTAGTAATCTGGTCAGAATATCCTTATCCTCCTGAAATAAAATTAGCTAAAATGATTAACAGTTTAGTACTAGCATTAATTTTTAAATTTTACGCTATAAAAGTACTTCTGCTAAGAAAATTTGTCATTTGAAGAGAATTTCAAACTGATTTCGAAACAAAAAAGTTGTTTTCCTATTCTTTCCAAAAAAAAAAGAGTTTATTCTAACATATTCTAAGAGGACTATCTTTCTTCTAAGTAGGTCATTTTCATAAAAGAAAGGCTAAAGACTGAAAGATAAAATAATGGACTGCTATTAGAGAGCACAACAAAATGAACAAAGAAAAAAGAAAAAGAGAGCACTCCTTGCCAGTAGAAGAATCTTAAATAGGTTTTCTCTATACTGGTAGTAGACCTGATACCATTTTGGTAGTAGACAGACCAATCATAAGTATACTTTCTAGAGCTTTGGCAGTCAATATCCAAGTGCAACAATTCTCTCCCAAATTAGGCTGAGGATATAGTGGCTACATGGTATGTTACTAGATATTTAATTATGCCTCCCCCTTTTTCAAGTTAAAAGCTGTGGCTAACTTTTGGCTAGTAAGGTTTATTTATGTGATTTGGGACAAGGTAACTAGATTAAAAAAAAATCATGTTAGAGCAGAAAGAATAATGCCTTAAAATCCTAGCTTGGATGCAAAAGCAGGTAGGAAACTGTGGGCAAGTCATTTAGAATCGCAAGGTCTCAGACTCCATGCTTGTAAAAGGGGTTACACAAGATTATCTCTAGGGAATCTATGAATCCCTAAGAGTCTCTGAATATAAAATAAAAAGGCTTACCACCCTGACCACTGAGAATTCTATTACTAAGCACAGCACTTAACTTACCTATAACTATAATCCTCACAACAAACCAAATGGGTTAAGTGTCAACCAAATGAGTTAGCCAACATAATCAAAATATGTTAGCCAACATATTTTACTGACCTTACCCAAGATATGGGAAAACTAGCAGCGTGCTTACTCAACTTCTTCAAAGACCAGTAATTACCAAACAGTAAAATTCAATATTATGATACAGGCAGGAAAGTTAAAGTATTTCTAATTACTTTGTGTTTGATAGTTTACAATGAAAAAGACATTCATTTTAAAGATAATGAACACTTAACATAGCAAGATGCCAATAGATCCCATTCCCAACCTATCTCTGTAACAGAGAAAACCACCAGGGGACATTCAACACTTATGACTCAATTCCCATGTCTTTGGATGCCCAAAAGTTTAAGCAAGGAATCCAAACATGTTAGGTAGGAATATTACAGTACAATAAAGAATGAAAATTAACTTCATAGATTTGCACCAAACCATTCTTCTAACTATTCAGTAAGGGAAATGTCCTAGAAGTATTGCATAGTGACAGACTCACAGCATCTATTTTCTTAGATCATGTACAGTCCAGAAAATAGGCTTAAATTTTCAAGTTGCCAAATAATCATGCTCTTTCTTAATTATAATGTATTTTCAAAGAAAGGATTAAATTACCTTTCTGAAAAATGTTATTTAAATTATAATACATATTACAACAAATTACTTAGATATGCTATAGATTTTAGATACTAATGATGTGTTACCAGGAAAAAAAAAATTAAACATTAACTTTTCACAAGAATGTCTAAATAGCCATTATATTTATAGGGTCACAGACAGAAAAGAGTTATAATTACAGTTGACCCTAGTACAATGCTTGTGTTAGAGGCACCCACCCTCCTCTGCACAGTCAAAAATCCATGTATAACTTATGGTCAGCCCTCTGTAACCGTGGTTCCTCTGCATCTGTGATTTTGCCTCTGCGGAATCAACCAACTGCAGATTGTGTAGTACTGCAGTATCTACTACTGAAAAAACTCCACATGTACATGGACCCATGCAATTCAAACCTGTGTTGTCCAAGGTTTGAATACCTGTGTTGTGTACAGTCTAATCTTCTATTCAAATTCCATGGCAAGAAATTCTGAACTAAAAGCAAAACCAAAATACATAGGTCGAAACATGAAACCATTTTTTACCTCAAGAATGTAGTTCCATCCCTTTTCATTAAAGACATCGTCTTGGAAATGCTCTTTGTACACCTCTTTGGCTTCCTGGATCTTCTCTTTGGTCACTACTTTACCTAAAAAAAATAAACATCTCCTGTTTACATTTCTAAAGGCATGCTGTGAGTTGCTGAGTTGTTAGGATTAATGTCTCTAGCTACTTCGCCCATTCTGTGGATTAAAAAAACAAGAACTGAGGTTAAATGATTCACCCAGAGTCAACTGCAGAGTCAGAAAAGGAATTTGCACTTCTAACCACTCGCTCTAAGCATAAATGTTAATTTCTTATTTGAAAAGCAAATTTGCAATAGAAGAGATTATTACATGTATAGTATTTTAAAAAAATCACAGTAATAAATTAACTTGGGAGATTTAAAAAAAAAATCTCTATTAATTTATACAGTCTTCAGATTTGAGAGTAAGCTTTTGATAGTTGGCTTTCCAGGTGAATCTGCTCACTTTATTCATAAAGGGTGTCTTTGGGGCTGATAATCCAATAATTTTTACAATGCCTAAGTTTTTGCCCCCCAAATATACTTTTAGCTAACTTTATCTGTAAAATGAAGATAATAGTACAGTACCTACTTTTAGAGTGGTTGTGAGGACGAAATGAGTTAAGACATCTGAATTAAAGCACTTAGAATAATGCCGGCCTATAACACAATATATTTTAGCTGTAATTAATAACATTTTATAAAGTTTTTAAGCTGTAGAAAATTGAAGTGTGACGTTAGTCTTTGGTAACTTTCTCTAAATAAGATCGCTAGTAAACTCATTTAAAATATCTTGGGTAATCTTGTTGCAATGAAGTGCTTTGGATATCCAAGTAGGTTTTCAATAGTATAACATATCTGAACTATCTGATCTTAAAATTGCCAAGGTTATAGAAAAACGTCATTATCTGCATAAAACTCAAGTTATTCTGTATTCAATTCTGAGATTACTTTTATGTGAAAAGGTTAGAAATGAAATTTTCCAAAATGTATAAAAAACTTGGGCATTGTTTCCTCCCCCCCAAATACCATTACAAAATAAGACTAGAAATGGACTTTCAAATAAGAAAGCACAGAAATTATTTCAGGGATTTTTTTCTTCTTTAAAATGCATTTGAGGGACTTCTCTAGTGGTCCAGTGGTTAAGACTCTGCCTTCCAATGCAGGACGCAAGGGTTTGATCCCTGGTCTGGGAACTAAGATCCTACATGCCGTGGGGTGTGGCCAAAAACTTAAAAAAAAAATGCATTTGAGACTAAATCCACCGTTACAGGTAGTTTTGAAAAATAGGCCTTTAAGGTAAAACTGACTAGCAAAACATATTCTAATTATAATTGCTACCACAATTCAAAATGAGTTCCCAGGTCAGTAACAAATCCTTTATTTTGAATTAATGACTAAAGTCTATTAACAAACCAGATTAGCCTCAGAAAATTATTCACTTTTCTAAATTTATTCCCAATCTTACTAGTTTCAGAAAATCTTTGTCATATTTAGAACATCAAGCACATACGTCAAATTATAAAATTTAATGCTTTCAAATTAACAGATTTCTAAAAATTCCAAAACAACCCCTAAAATAGTTAGGGTAATTAAATAAATATCAAACTAGGATTTCCCTGGTGGCGCAGTGGTTAAGAACCCGCCTGCCAAGGCAGGGGACACGGGTTCAAGCCCTGGACCAGGAAGATCCCACATGCCGCGGAGCAACGAAGCCCGCGCGCCACAACTACTGAGCCCGTGCTCTAGAGCCCGTGAGCCACAACTACTGAAGCCCGTGTGCCTAGAGCCCGTGCTCCACAACAAGAGAAGTCACCGCAATGAGAAGCCCGTGCACCGCAACAAAGAGTAGCCCCCACTCGCCACGACTAGAGAAAGCCCGCGTGCAGCAATGAAGACCTGATGCAGCCAAAAATAAATTAAAAAAAAAAAAATCAAAATTAGACTATTCAAAAAGGTACTTAAAATAATACAACAATATAAGAGGAAAACTATGATGAGGTATATAAAAGCAGTGTTTTAAACATATTAGGAAAAACAATACCTTTTAAGTACTTATTAAGAATGTACTGCAACCCATAAAATACTGTTTCCTCATATTTCACCTTCCTTATTTTGGAGTTTTCTGTCTTCTTTTCACGGCATTCAAAGTAGGAATAAACTTTGCTTGTATTGGGTGGGTACTGTTTATAGTGAGTAACCTATATGAAAGAGAAAATACCTGAATTAGAAAATACCAGAAGAATAGAATGTAAATTATGATAAAAAGAGCTTGAAATTATTTAAAACCAGAGAAACTATACTTATTTGCTATTGATCAGCTTCTTCTCCTGGCTATAAGGAATAAAAAGTAAGTATCATGCTTATTAAGATACTTTTAATAGTTCAGTATCTTAAATTCAAAACCGCAGGAGAGTATTAAATTTTATAAACAAACGGACTGAACTGAAGGAAGTACAAGGCCTCTAAACTGGACACCTGGAAAAAAAATACCAAGAAAGATCTCATTTACTCTTGGGGAACAGCCTTCATTCGGGAAAGAAAAGCAGCTGCCTGGGGGACAAACACATGATATAAAAGAATGAACTGAAAGCAGAATTTGGTACTGTTACTATTTAAGTGTGGAACTCTTGACAAGTCAATAGTCAACGACTTCTCACGACTCTGCTTCATCTGTATAGTGAGGTACTGAAAATGACCCCTTCTAGTCTTCATAATGACACTGTGAAAACCTGGATGAAAGCAATAGCAGCAGCAGTGGAAAAAATATCCTGTTTTGTAATCTTTCTTTTTCTCAAATTACCTCTGAATTGCGAAATAAATGCCTATCCAATGCAACATCAAATCCCTATGAATTTAAAGATACGAAGAGGCATTATCACAACTTTCTTTTCCATGAATCTGGGTAAGAGCCACTGTTGAAAATTTTTCTATTTTTGTTTTAAGAGAAAAAAAAAGTGTTCATTATAATTTGAATTTTATTATATTTTAATACGGTTACAACATTTTACCAATAAAGAATAACTGGAAGAATAGTGTGTATTTTCCCATTTGAAAGAAGAGGAATAATAATGCCTTAAAGCTTAAGGATAGGGTGGTGAGTCAGGGTAATGGTGGAATAAATCTTTGCAGACCAAGTTTCATGGATGACCACTGTGAACATAAACCATTTTTTCTGTTTAGCTCTGATCTCAAGTTTAGGAAAACTAATGTGTTCCTTGTTTGGCTGCACAATCTCAATCCTAGTAAAACTTGGTCTTAACCTAAAGAAACTTTGTGGCTTTGCACAAAAATTCTAAAACGAATACAGAGAGAGAGGAAAAAAAGTCACAAGTTTTTAAAATATGTTTCCTTTCTAACAGAAGCAAGTTGCAACTCTATAAAAATAGCACCCTGATGCAGCTCATAGGTAATCTTGGAGGTGAATCTTTATGTTAACATGTGGTTTGATTGCCTAAGTCAGGTAAGAGAGCTGGAACTTTCTGTTTTGATCAGGTACACATATCTATATACTACAAGGTATACGGAGGCCTCATCAAAACCTACAAGTATATGTCAGTTTTTTAAAAGTCAGAACCCAGGGACTGATACCAGTGTAAGTTTAAGATTTAAGAAGTAGCTAAGTGAAATAGCTAATACAGAATCCAGAGCACTTAAGTCCACTAGCCGATTCACTAAAATGCAAAAACATGTATACATATGAACGATACCATAGTAATAAATGACTACTACTTTAACTACTTCAGAAACTGATTAGAAAAAGATATCACCACTTGAAAATGTACCCAAGATGTATATAAAAACGAAAATGTCCAGTTTACAATCTAAATAACTCCAATTCCCTTAGTGGGAATAAGCAGTGAGGTGGAAGAAAAGTCAACCACGATGAAGTAAAATTTGAATAAAGTCAGATTCATAGCTGTGTCTCAACAGTTACGTCTGACCTTCTTTACAGTTCAGATACTTAATGGTGCATCTTTATAAATTTACTTTTCCTGTATCAGATTTAAAAATATGAGAAGGCAAATGAATTATTTTCATCTTCTGAGTAGACCAAGCAGCCAAAAGCTGAATGGAAACTGTCCCTAAGCCATTTAACTCCATCTTGGTCTAAAAGTATATTGAAAATTTTCCATCATACAAATACAGTTCCTGTTCAGGACAATAATTAAATATGTTTATAATTTTAAAGCTTCAGTTGTATTCTTTAATTATGGTACTTAAAACCCTTGCATAAATATTCAGAATGCCTCTCTGAAAACAAACGTTATTAAAAAGACAAAACTGTCTAGGCTTAATTAGAAATGAAGTATGACTTCTAAAATCTTCTTTGGAGAAACTTAAGAAAACTGTTTCAGAATCTAGCTAAAGAATCTAAGTCGGGTAAGGCAAACTCTCCGTCAATTAACTATGAAACATAATTTACTATCAACCACCTACTCACACCCAGTATGTTTAAAGAGGAATAAAATAGTATTATTCAAATCTATTTATATTGGCATATACACATTGTTTTAATG
Organism: Phocoena sinus; assembly: GCF_008692025.1. Taxonomy (NCBI): domain Eukaryota; kingdom Metazoa; phylum Chordata; class Mammalia; order Artiodactyla; family Phocoenidae; genus Phocoena; species Phocoena sinus. The sequence continues at coordinate 89,787,457 of NC_045771.1, forward strand.
GGAAAAAAATTTAAACAGAGCTTCTCAGTAAATATTTTCTAAGAATATAGCCAATAGATAATTTTAGTTTTGCTAGGTTTACTGTCCTCTTCATTTTACTTTCTGCTAAACTTATCACCCTGAGTCCCCTGGAACTTTCACCAGAAAATGAGATGATATAGCAGAAGTGCAAATCAATAAATTGTTATTTTATAAATAGCTCCTGCATTCACAAATATATAGTCTGTACCAACTGTGTATCAGGCCCTGCTTCAGATGCTGAGGATGGGGAAGTAAAACAGACCGACTAGTCCTTCCTCCCATAGGGCTAGTGAGGGCTGAGAGATCATAAACAAAATAATTTGAGCTAGATGGATGCTATGAAAAATTAAAAGAAAATGATGGACTAGAAGGGGCCTGGGAGACTAAAGAGGAGGCCAAGAAGACTTCTCTGAGATAGTAACATGTGAACAAGATTTAATGACGAGGAAATAGGAAATATCTTGACTTCAGGGACGGAATAGAATGAAGACCACTGTGGTTGGTGCTTAGAGAATGGGGAGGAGGCACATGGTAAGGTCAGAGAGAGAGAGATGCACAGACAACAAGATCACGTAAGGCTCACAGGCTACCAAGGAGCCTGAATTTTACCTGAAGTGCCGTGGGAAGCCATTAGCATGCTTTAAGCTGGAGTGAATATGATCTGATTCACATCTGACAAGGATCAGCTTGGCAGAGATGGAGAATGGATTATGGGGTGACCAGAGTGGACACAGAGCATTAGGAGGCTACTGCCAAAGACTAGGTTAGGTGAGAGACTGGCTCAGTATCTTTGGAGAAGTAGGCTGATAGATTAGGTTTGGAAATAAAGAGGGGAAGGAATTAAGGATGTCTCCTAGATTTTTGGCTTGAGCAACTGAGTGAATAATGGTGCCATTTACTGAGATGGGGAAAGCCATGGAAGGACTGGGTAGGGAAATCAAGAGCTTAGTTTTAAATATGTTAAGTAAACACTAACAAAAAGTTTCATAATATTCAAAATTAAAGTGACCTGCCAAAAGGGAGCCCTTAAATCATGTTGTTTTCAGCATTGCTTTGACGTACATCACTAGAGAAAATAGTTGTACAATAAATTTAAAATTACTTATAAGATGAAGAGAAAAAAACCCAAACATTACCCCCCAAAATGTTTCCTCAAGTGGCATAGCCTTCCTGCAACTAACAGAGCACTGCCAGTACTTAAATATATGTGTGGTAAAGAACAGAGGCACACAGGAAAATGTAGCTCTTCTAATAAAACTTAGTTTCGCAGTTAGTTATGTGGTTGATTTACTTCATGAAAAAATAAGCTTCTAAAAACTGCAATCCCAGATATCCCTGTATAACAGTTCAAGAGAGGTATGAGAAATATTTAAGTTGCATAGAATCTTTCTGTGACAGCGAAGTATAATTTTCTCCTGAGCTTCTCTAGATTTCCCATATGGGTGACGTGATATATTTCCAAGAGCTTTCCTCCCACAATGGGATCAGACGACCAAAGGCAACTACTACTAACCACCTTTTACAGTTAATCACTAAGAAATAATCACAAGCCAACATTTTAACAGCACCATGTGTACGGAAGAGCACGTGGAATCACAGACTCAAAGTCACAAACTAAGCTATGTTACCTATGTAATATCTAAGGGCACTCATAAGAGGCACTTACATTGGCTAAGACTCTCTGCCTCTTCAAAGGTGATGTGCCAGAAACAGCAAAAATCGTAACTGATTCTTTCTTCTTTTCAATATTATTCAAGATTTGTCAAGCCCTGGACTTCTGCTGCCCCAGAAAATAATTCATTGCTATTTGGCTTTTGAGGTAATAACTTCAAAATACAACTTAAGGATTTTTGGATTACATTATTTTGGTGAAGGTGATAAATTGTAAAACCAGCCATTGTCATTATGCTGCCTCTTCCCTTAAATCGGGCAGAGTTCCTGGCAACTTGTACCTTTTTTTGCCGCACCTTTAAGAGAGATTTCATAAACTGACAAAAAGGATACCAGTTTCTGGTATTTTTGTTTTGCAAGATACTCTACAATCATTACTGACCTAATCCAACCTTCCTAGGAGGTATGTTCATGATTTACATGCAGGAGTTTATTTCTGTTGCCTGGGTTTTTCCTATAATTTATAATATAAAACTTACTGGAAAAACTCTATCCTAAGAATGAACAGGTACTCTCTGACATACAAACTGCAGCAGGACCACGTGTCTCACAAGGCTTAGGCTGCTGCTGTGACCATACTTAAGTGCCTGTTCAGAAGCTGTGAAAGAGAAGCAACTATGAAAAATAGGAACAGCTCAGAGGAAGACATTGCGTAGCTAAAAGTCCAAGGCAGGACTAACTTGCCCATAAGATTCTCATCTATCCCCAAATCTTTTCCTCCAAAAAGCCCCAAATTAAGATTTGTTATTCCACTACTAATGAGGAAACAAGCTCTTTTTTAAAAAAAGCTAACTTGGGTGCTTAATCATCATACATGAATTATACAGCCTCTTATAACTTTTCTAAAATCAACTTTCACCCATCTTAGATTGTAAGGGACATCTTTCGTATTTTATAATATGTAGTAGGTCTCCAATATTTATTAAATTAATGCATGAAAATGTGCTGAGTTCTAGATAACCATTTTTAAATGACCTTTTGAGAAGCAACCCACACTGGACAGCACATTTCATAACTAACATGTGATGTGGTTTAAACTGTAAATTGCTTAGGGATTACTTTCTTGTGCTATACATTATTTTTTCCAACTAGGGCTCAATTGACAACATCATCCATTTTAATCTGCTAACAGGTAAAATGTTCGGAAATGTTAAAATGATTCTCTGCTGTAGTTTGTTACAAACATTATCTACATAGAAGGGGAAGGAAGAATAGAACAGAAATGAATCTTTTAATGATCCGGTTATTCAGAAACTGATCAATGGCTGTCCCAGAAATAACTGAAAAAAACGACCTGTCTCTTTCACAAAAAAACGTTCCAAATGCTTTTTAAGCACTGCAATGGCTAAGGCCAGCCCAAACGCACCTTTCTCTAGCGGGCTTAGCACAATGTAAATATAACACAGTAGATAATTTTACTTTAAACCATTTTGAAAACATAAATGGTTAACACTTAAGATTAAGTGTCCTTTTCATTTGTAACAAGAACCCAGGATAAAAATAGAAGAAACAACCACATTCACCTATTTCCTTAGTTCATCAATATGTATAATAAAGTATGAGATTACAGAAATGAGTATGTACCTTAAATGCCTCTCCTTTGGCCCAAATTGTCCTGATCCCTCTGGAAAGGATACAAGTGAAAACAAAATTCCCACATGTTGTCATGCGCTTGGACACTATCCCATCTACTTGCAAAACACCTTTCTCTAGTGCCTAGACAGCCAATTATCCTTGCTTCAGTTCTAGAAAAAATAAATCAGCAATATCCTGCTCTCTTCCACCAATACATCTAAAGCTGTTAGCTCCCTACTTTAACTGGCCAACAGTATGCAAGTACTGATAAGGATATGCATGTAACATTCTCACGTAATTTCCTAATAAAAGTGTAATTTCACTACTTCTAGACTCAAGATTACCATTTCTGTCTCCTCGTCATCCAAGAAGATTAAAAGCCGAAAATGCTAAAGAGGCTATAAGGACCACTAAAAGTGTAAGGAAAATGAAACTTAAAGGACTAAACTGTGAGTGTGCAATACACTACGTATTTTACTGTACTGCTGTAAACCACTGGTATAAAACATAGCATCCTGACTGAATCCTCTTGAGGGTTTTTTGTGGGGAAAGGGAGGGAAATGAAATATCTTACGAAGGTGATAATCTTCTTAAAAGGTTTTATATTCGAAATGGGATAAAATACACCAGTCTGACCTGAAAATGTACAGGAATAAACTTTATTAAATAGATGCAAATTCTGATAGTGTTGTTAAGTATGCCTCGCTAGCAGATTAGAAAACTTTAAGGTAACTACTCTTACCTTTCATCCCAGGAAATTGATGTTAAAGCAATTTACATTCCTTATATATAATGGCTAGAGGAACTACAAACGAAAGAAGCTTGCACACTGTTTTGTAATGTTTAAACCATTTTGAAAATATAAATGGTTAACACTTAAGTGTCCTTTTCATTTATAACAAGAACCCGGGATAAAAACAGAAGAAACAACCACATTTACCTATTTCCTTAGTTCATCATTATGTATAATAAAGTATGAGATTACAGAAATGAATATCTATTTATTTAAATTTATTTATTGTATTTATTTATTTTTGGCTGTGTTGGGCCTTCGTTGCGGTGCGCGGGCTTCTTATTGCGGTGGCTTCTCTTGCTGCAGAGCATGGGCTCCAGGCGCACGGGCTTCAGCCGCTATGGCTCGTGGGCTCTAGAGTGCAGACCCAGTAGTTGTGGCCCATGGGATTAGTTGCTCCGCTGCACGTGGGATCTTCCTGGACCAGGGCTCAAAACCCATGTCCCCTGCATTGGCAGGCGGATTCTTAACCACTGTGCCACCAGGGAAGCCCTGAATATATACTTTAAACGTCTGTTTTGTTTTTTTTAAAAGTTGGACCAATCAACCTCCGTTTACATTTCCCATTTTCAATAAAATAAGTTACTACATTAAAAAATCTGAAAATTATTTTAAAGATTTAGTTAAGGATAAAGTTCTAGAAAACTATGCATGAGACCATTCTAAAATCACTATTAAAAATACTCAAAACACTATAATTGAACTAAGAGACCACAAGAGGAGCACAAGTAAAAATACCCTTGATAGCGCTATGATATCCTTGCAATTGTGTAGATTTCCACTTTAAAATTCCATTTAAAAGACCACTTGTTAAAGAAACTTGGTTCTACTTTAAATAATAACCCACCTAAATTATCATAAGTAGAATCTTAAACCAGCTGGGAAGGAAAGTTCAACAGAGAACTTAAGTAAAATGGGATTCTCCAAAATGCTTTATTGGAATATTTAAGAAAAAACAAAAAGCAACAAAAACCACAACAAAACCCAAAATCTGAAAACATTATGCTTTAATCACTACATTCCAAACTACCATGCTGCTCAAGTAAAAACGAAAATTTATTCTGCGAAAGTGGAGCTTCCGGTCTGACATGTCATCTTCTAGGTGTCCTGGCTAACAAAGCTTGTTAGCAAAGTATAATCCAGTTTATTTCATATAATTTGGAAACTAGGGGAAAGGATATTTGCCGGATTTCTCTTTAATCACTCTTCCCTTTACTAATGTGTGTGAGTTTCAAATAAAATTAACGGGTCAGCTATACATGCAAGCGTCCAATAGCCATAGTAAGAGAATGTTGTGTCGCTTCTCTCTCAACAAGTTCTCCAAGGTTAACTACAGTTCCTTTAACACCTCGTGTTTCACTTTCCTTTTCACAGAAACCTCACAGTGGTCCTAACGGAATATGGGCAGATCGGCCTTTCCAAGAAGAGGTACGGAGCGTGAGTGATCACCAGGAGCAAGGGAGTATGAAACGGAGCCCAGTGGAATGGGACGGGGGATCCAGCCGGGCCACAGGCACAGGAACGTGGCTGGCTGCTCTGGCACCCCTACTAGAACTTCGCCCACCCGTTCCTCGGGAAGGGGCGTACCTGCCGGCTAAGGCGTGAGCGCGCTCGACTCAGCTCCGCGGGGGAAACCCCACTTCTCAAACCCGGCTCAGTCTTTCCACCGTGGAACCCCAGGGGCCGTTACCTAACTGACCCGCTCCTCGGGCGAACCCTCGCTCAGCCCGGCCCGGGGCAAAAAGGCCGTGCTCCTGCGGAAGGCGTGAGCTCGGTCGGTGACGCCCCAGCCACCCCGGCCGCCGGCCCGCTGAGCCGAGCTGAGCCGCCCCGAGCCCCGGGCAGCAGGCGCGCGGCACCAGCTCGGGCCCGCCTCAGCCCCTCGCCGCGCCCACCCCAACCACGAACCCCCAGGCCCCGCCTCCTGCCGTCTATCCCTCCATCCCTCCTCCATCCGCCTCCTCCCCACTGCGGCGCCAGCCTCACCTGCCCCTAGTCGCCGCCGCCGCCGCCGCCGCCGCCGCCGCCACCGCTACCGCGCCTTCCCTCGGGGCCGCCTCGCGCCACGACCCCAGCCCGGCCGACCCTGCCCCGCAGCCTCGCGCTGGTCCCCGACGCGCCCTCTCTTCCTCCGTCACCTGCCCCCGCCCCGAGCTTCTACCTTGTACGAGTCGGTGGCCAGGAGGATGTTGAACTCGGCTTCTGCCGCAGCATTCATCTCGGGCCGGAGTGTAGGGGCCGCGCGCCGCGGGCTGCCCGGTGCGGCTGCGAGGAAGGAGAAAAATGGGCTTCACCGCGCTCCGTTGCTTAAGTCACCGCTCTGTCGGAGAGGGAGGGTGAGAGGAGGGGAAAACGGAGCCGGGAGGAGGGACCAGAGGAGGGCAGGCCTGGGAGCCGTGACGCGGCAGGGGAGGCGGCGCGCGCGCTCGCAGTCTAGGGACTCCGGCGGCCTCTTCACCCCGACTCCCCGCCCCCGCCCCATCGCCCTGGCGGGGACGCGAGGGGCGGGGCGCGGCCGCGCGTGCGCAGCGCGCAGGGGGCGGGGCGGGTAGGACGTGAGGCACGCTCCCTCCTCGGAGACGCCCATCCCGGGAAGCCTGAGGCTGCGAGGCCGCCCCGGCCCTTGACCCGGGCGCCGGCTTGGCTTTCGTTTCCCTGCCCGGCGCAGTGGGGCGGGGCCGGGAGGGGGCGTTCCCAGCCTCGCCACCTCTGCGATTAGCCGGTTCGCCCGCCCCGCTGGCACCTTCCTATCCTACCCAGTCCTGGCCCGTTTTCTGAGTCCTCTTGAAGTCACGCCACCCGGCTAGGGGCCAAGGAGCCTCCCTCTGCCCGTCTCTCCGTCCCCCTCGCGCACGTACTCACCTTTGTCTCTGGCTCGGATTAAGGATCGAGCCTTTTGCCTCCATCCCTCGTGTCCCTCCTGGTCCTCCTAACCCTCGCTTTAAAATCTGAAGAGCGGCGGTGAGGAATAGGTCTGGGGGTCCCCTTTAATCTGAAGCATCGACTCCGCTTTCCTCCGGCTCTATGGCTGAGCTCTTGATCCTTTGAGGATGTTTAGACTAGACTTTCCCCGAGAAAATAGACTGCGCCCAAAGTCGGGGGTTGAATTCAATCCTCACAGATAATCAAAGGACAAGACCTAGTTGAATCTAATATTGCCGAGAAGTAAACGGCAACGAGCCAAGTCTTTGACAGGGTGTGAGACTGACTTTTGTCATCGTTGTAATCGCTCAATCTTGGGAAACGGGTTGGCAACCTGGAAATAAAAAAGCGAGTGAAACGACGTCGGATGACTTCAGCCAAATGCGGACCATCTATTTGCGCAGTTCTCATACGTGGTTGCCTTTTTGCGTAAAACTAAGATTCCCTTTGTCCCCATGATCAATAGCTGCTTTTTTTTTTTTTTTTTTTTTAAGATGTAGGTTTTACAAGATACAAGTAGCTGGGAAAAAGCGATTTAATGAAAACCAGTACGGGAACTTTACAGATTGTCATTCAAATTAGTGAAAGTCTCATTTTATGGGGGTGGGGGGGTCGGGGTGGAGGCTGTGAATTGAGAGTTTCATTGCCCGAAAACGGACACCGCTTCAATTAAAAGCAACTTCAGTCCAGACAATGTCACAGAGTCAGTACAGATTCCTGACAAATGCCTCCATCTACAGGTAGATGCAGTACAAGCAAAGATCACAGAAGTAGTGAGATATCCCTAGGCACTCACCAAGGTAGTGAGATATCCCTAGACACTCACCAAGGTAGTGAAAAATGCTAATGCATTTAGAATTATTTTCAACAACAAGGTTTAAGACAAAAGAGGCTTTTTTGGTTGACCTTACGTGTGTTTACTAGGGGAAATTACTTTTAAAACTATTTAAATAATTAAAATATAAAAAATTTTATTAGGGGAGATTCTGTTATATTAGTTTAAGCAGTGCCATTCAAAGAAAAATAATCCTTTTTGCTCCTCTTAATTTGGAGCTTTTTTTCCTTCATTCATTTAAAATTTCTATAACCTACTTTACTTAAATGATAAATGCTTTTCGCTTAGCTTCCTGGAATCCATGTATGTATATAACTGACTATTGTTCTATGCACCTTATGCAGGAAAAAAAAAAGAATTCTGATTACAAAGAGGGCTTTGTTTATGGTAGCATTTTTTTAAAAAAGCAAAATAAAATTTGAACTGCATTCTTTGAGCTGAAGTTACAATTTTAAAGTGAAAAGCCTTAATATCAGTGCAAGTAAAAATGTTAATATTACACTGGCATTGCTTGTTAAACGCAGAAACTCATAAAGCCTGCACCCATATTAGCAACTTAAACCCTCACAGCAGTCTCCAGAGAGGAAAATGAAGTCATGTTACCAATAGAAAATGACCATTTGTCTAAGGTAGAATTAGACACACTCTATATGTAACTACACGGTTAAGCAGGAACAATTTTGAGTTAGTCAGGATTTACAACTATGAAATTATCACCAAATACAAAGTCAAGGTTTCATTTTGAAATGGCCTCCCCTGAAGGACAATTTAACAGCTAGCATTTAGTATGTTTATCTAGTAGCATATAAAAGATCTGAGAAACTGTTTCTCATAGGTCCCCGCAACATGACAAATAATGACGAAAACAAAGACTCAAATGGGCCCCCTCACTTTGTTCAAAGTCCTGGATTAATCTGCCACTCCTACCAAACAACCCGTCAAGCTTGGTGAATTGGGCATCCAGCTCTTTGTCTATCTTCCTCAGAGAGCTACGAAAGGCCTGTGACTCATACATTTGATCAAAGTGGGTTTTCCTGCACCATCCTGTTTCCACACACCCTTCCAGACAGCCTTTGGTACACTTTTGTATTTCAAAGTTGCCTCGGATATTCTAATCAAACCTTAGTTCACCTCAGTAATAACGCTGGAGAAGTAGGTGTGGGACTCACCCACCCGGAACACCTGACAATGGTCCTATCCATTACCCTACATAACTTTCTCTAGCCTAACCAAGGAGCAAAAGCTGTCACGAAGACAAATGTAAAAGAGGAATTTTAAAATTAAACTTAAAGCTTTTTCTTATTCAAACTTCCATGGCCCTTTGGGGACACCCCAGAGTTCTAATTTTGTAAGGAAAAGGTCTCATCTACAGAAAGACATGGGTCTTTGTGAATCTGATTATCAGCGCTGCCCACCCCTGACTCAGTTTGCTGGGTCCTCTATAATCACATAGAGACGCACAGAAAACTGCTGAGTCTTAGTCTAAAAGTATAGAAATGATAGAGTAAATGTGACCCACATACAGGAAGAATTAGCACACATACATGGATTGTTCATAGACCTTCCATTACAAAATGTTCTGGTACACTTTCTATAGTCTTGTGGTCTGACTGTGCTACACTCTTCTAACCAACTATTTTCCTGGGCAAAGTAAGGAAAATGTGTACGTGTTATGATGCTATGAGTGGGGATTTGGATGTCATAATTACTTATAAATTTTGCTGATGGCCACTTTTAGACTCAATGGCCACAATCAATGACTGAGAGAATGAGACTGTTAGGACTGTAAAAGACTGTCAAGATATTTTCATGCAGCGTTTTCCTGAGAGTTTTTATCACTGATGGTAGTATGTGGTACATATCAGTGGTACACAGATATGCGTTTTTATTTCAATTATTATGTATTTACTTTATTTTATTTTTTTGCGGCCTCTCACTGCTGTGGCCTCTCCCGTTGTGGAGCACAGGCTCCGGACGCTCAGGCTCAGCGGCCATGGCTCACGGGCCTAGCTGCTCCGTGGCATGTGGGATCTTCCCAGACCAGGGTACGAACCTGTGTCCCCTGCATTGGCAGGCGGACTCTCAACCACTGCGCCACCAGGGAAGCACTATGTATTTATTTTTAATGAGTTTTAGAAAAATATAACTAGCACACAAAACTCAATTTTCTTCTTGGGAATCATTACTTAGGATGAAGCCAAAGTTGATGGGCACTTGGACTGGTGAACTTTGTTATTTTCCTTGCCTTTCCTAACCTGTCAGCTGCTTTCATATCTTCAACAGAAGACTGGTTTCCTTGAAGAAGCTAAACAGGAAAGGCTACATACTGTATGATCTCATGTATATAAAATTCTAGAAAGGCAAAACTAGTGTGAAAGAAAGTGACTGTCAGAGGCTGAGGCTAAGGGAAGCTGACTGAATGCAAAGGGGCATGAGGAAACTTTTGGGGGTAAAGGAAATTATATGTGTGATAGTGATTACACAACTGTTCACATATGTCAGAATTAATTGAAGTCTATGCTTAAAATTGGTGAATTGTGTATATATTATATCTCAAGAAAACTAAAGACTGGTTTTCTTGAAATCATTTAAAATATTTTCCCCCTCTTTTCCCATTCTGTTTTCTTATGTTTCCATTTCCATGTTCCCATATTACTTTACACGATTTGGAAATGAGCACCATTTTGCTCTCCTTAGAGAAAGGATAGTTGTTAGAACAAAAAAATCTTACAATTTGTATGGAAACACAAAAGACCCCAAATAGCCAAAGCAATCTTCAGAAAGAAAAACAGAGCTGGAGGAATCAGGCTCCCTGACTTCAGACTATACTACTGATACAAAGCTATAGTAATCAAAACAGTATGGTACTGGCACAAAAACAGAAATATAGATCAATGGAAGAAGAAAGAAAGTCCAGAGATAAACCCATGCACCTGTGGTCAACAAATCTATGATGAAGGAGGCAAGAATATACAATGGAGAAAAGACAGTCTCTTCAATAAGTGGTGCTGGGAAAACTGGACAGCTACATGTAAAAGAATGAAATTAGAAAATTCTCTAACACCATACACAAAAATAAACTCAAAATGGATTAAAGACCTAAATGTAAGACCTGATACTATAAGACTCTTACACGAAAACATAGGCAGAACAGTCTCTGACATAAATCGCAGCCAGATCTTTTTTGATCCACCTCCTAGAGTAATGAAAATAAAAAAGTAAACAAATGGCACCTAATTAAACTTGAAAACTTTTGCACAGCAAAGGAAACCATAAACAAAATGAAAAGACAACCCACAGAATGGGAGAAAATATTTTCAAATGAAGCGATACACAAGGGATTAATCTCCAAAATATTCAAATAGCTCATGCAGCTCAATATTAAAAAAAGCCAAACAACCCAATCAAAAAATGGGTGAAGGATCTAAATAGAAAGTTCTCCAAAGAAGACATACAGATGACCAAAAAGCACATGGAAAGATGCTCGATATCACTAATTACTAGAGAAATGCAAATCAAAACTACAATGAGGTATCATGTTACACCTGTCAGAATGGCCATCATCAAAAAAAAAATCAACAGTAAATGCTGGAGAGGGTGTGGAGAAAAGGGAACCCTCCTACACTGTTGGTGGGAACGTAAATTGGTACAATCACTATGGAGAACAGTAAGGAGGTTCCTCAAAAAACTAAATGTAGGACTACCATATGATCCAGCAGTCCCACTCCTGGGCATATTTTGAAAAGATACAGACACCCCAATGTTCATTGCAGCACTACTTACAATACCCAAGACATGGAAGCAACCTAAATGTCCATGGACAGGGGAGTGGATAAAGAAGATGTGTTTCATGTATACAATGGAACACTACTCAGCTGTAAAAAATAATGAAATAATGCCATTTGCAGCAGCATGCATGGACCTAGAGATTGTCATATTGAGTGAAGTCAGACAGAGAAAGACAAACAGCATATGATATTGCTTATATGTGGAACCAAAAAAAATGGTACAAATGAACTTATTTAGAAAACAGAAATAGAGTCACAGATGTAGAAAACAAACTTATGATGACCAGGGGGCAAAGGAGGGATAAATTGGGACATTGGGATTGATGTATACACACTACTATATATAAAATAGATAACTAATAAGGACCTGCTGTATAGCACAGGGAACTCTACTCAATACTCTGTAATGACCTATATGGGAAGAGAATCTAAGAAAGAGTGGATATATGTATATGTATAACTGATTCACCTTGCTGTACATCTGAAACTAACAGAACATTGTAAATCAACTATACTCAAAGAAAAATTTAAAAAAAACAAGAAAGGATAGTTGTGTTGCAGTTGCTGAACATTTATAGAAGCCCAATGTCAAAAGGAGTTTCTTGCTATTGAGTAGGAAGCAGGAAAAGGAATACAATTAAGTTCAATAGGAATACAAAAACACCTAGTATATACATAGTAACGTACAAAGAAGCACGAAGACTTCAAAAAGAAATGTCACACTTGTCCTCTGTTCCTTTCCAAAGCAGCTATGAAGTGACTGGGATCTGGAGTTGGGGGAAAATAAAACAATACAGGTAGCTGATTCATAATTCCCAGTATATTCAGCATTGGACTGTAAAATCAAGGTAAAACTGCATATAGATATGACCCTTAAATACAGGAACAACTTGTAAGGAACAATCAAGGCCTGGATAAAGATCAACCACCTTCCACCCAATGTCCACACCCTGGACTTTTTCTCTACCAAGAACTGCTCCACCTGTGAAACTTTAAATTGCAGCCTTGCTTTCTCTGGTCAGTATATCCTGCTTTTCTCATTCACTCTCCTCCTGGAACTTTGTTGCTCAGCATTTGGCCATAAGACTTCACTCTCCTCCTTATCTAGACCTAGCCCTGTTCCTTCTAGTGTCAGCATCATCTGTGGCCCCCTTATTTCCTAGCTGGCCCTCGCCCTCAGATCCTTACCTTTTTTGCCCTTGGAGCATCCCGGCTGCTGAGCACCAGTAGGAAACATCACACAGCCATGAATCTGTCATCCACAGCAGGACAATGTGGTGCTGCCTGGCAGTCCTTTTATTCCCCCCATTCAGCAGTCTTTCCCATGTTGCTCAGCGGTGTTTTGAAATGTTTACCTCCCTCCTCAAACTCTTTACCCTCAAACAACTGTCTCCCTCTTAGCAGACGATAGAGTCCCCTATGTAAGAAAAACCAAGGTCATCAATAGGAACTCCCTAAACTACCATAGCTATGAGAGCAGTGGTCTGTCTTTTTTAGAAGTCTATTCTCGGAGCCACGTGTAGTGCAAGGCACACAGCAGGGGCTTAGTAAATATTTACTGGCTGAATGGAGCTATTTCTATCACCAGCAAAAGCAGGATGGACCTTGTGGTAGATTATATCATCTGCCCATGTTCAAAGTCCCTCTCTTTTGCATTGTTCACCCGTATTCAAAGTCCCTCTTCCACATCGTCATGCTATCAAACTCAGGCATGACCACAGGAATTGCTTTAGCCATGAAATGTGGACTGAGCTGATATGCAACACTTCCCTGCAGGAGCTTTAACTCAGGCATGGTTGCCATTCTCTCTTTTCTTTCTGCCACCAAGACTGCAGGGTTCCAGATGGGGGCTGAGCCATGAGCCTAAATTCTGAAATGTGGGTGACACCGAACCAAATCAGAGCCAACGGGCGCTGGACGTGTAATGTGAGTGAGAAATCAACCTTTCTCGTTGTCAACCGTGATGATTTTGGAGGTTGTCACCACAGCATAACTAGGATTATCCTGACAGATATAAACCTCTACACACGTTTTCTTCTTTCTCCAGGCTCAGGGAAAGAGATGCCCTTCTCTCTGGCCTGGCCCAGGCTAATCTCCCTCACCTATGCTCTGGATCCACCTCCTGCCCCTCCCCCCGCCACCTCCTTAGGTACAAGGCTTTTTAAGTGTTCTGTTCTGCTGAGCCACACCTATGATACATTAGACGCTCGTATAAGAAGTCACTGTTCTAGACTTCCTTTTGTTTCTCCAAGTCACACCAACCTTGTGGGACAATCAAGAACTTGGGAAACAAACAAAATGGTTTAGTATTTACAGTCTTCTCTTCCCCTTCCAAATTATTACAGCTCCTCCCTTCCCAAGGTTTCACAGACACTCATTTCAATGCATTGACCACTCTTGGATTGGGGGTCATTCTCTCCGCTCTTTGTTCTGACGCATGGTAGCCTCTTCTAGCCTGCTTGTCATCCTTCTGCAGCCACATGCCCTGCAGTTGTGCTCATGCAGTGGCTTTGGACTTCTGTAAATGGTAGTGCTGGGTAAGGCTCTTGGCCCACTAGTAATTACAGCTCGTAATACACCTTTAAAAAGAATTCTGGCTTTCATTGTCCTCTCATCTCAGATACTTGGGACAACTTTCCAAGGGCTTACATAGAGGGTGTTGGGATGGTACCACCCTGTTTCAGTAAACAGACCTCTCCTCACTTTTCTCAGATAGGATACTTTCGGTGCCAGGAGTGACACTATTGCTATTAAAGGTGGCTTAAGGAATAGGGGCTTAATTTCATCTACAACAGGAAGTCTTGGGGTAGGTTTTTCAAGGGTGGGTTCAGTAACTCAAAAATATCGAGATTCCTGGCTCTTTCTTTTTCCTCCTCTGTTATCCTCAATGTTATTAAAGAAGTGTCTTTGTCACACAAGTCACAAGATGGTTGCCACAGCTCCAGGTATGACTTCACACAAAAACATGCAGAAGTGAGAAAAGAAAGTGCGGTTTTGTTTCATGTGCACGTCTCTCGTTTTATTAGATGGAAAAATCTTTCCCAGAAGCCCCCAACAGACTTCCCTTGGGCCCTACTGCCCAGAGTTGGATGTATGCCCACGCCCTAGATGCAAGGGAGAATGCAAAGGTGAGAATGTTGGCATATTCAGTTTCTGGAATAGGAGGGAAGCTCCACCATCAAGGAAGAAGGGGGTTAGAAATGGAACTATCAATACCATATGATCCAGCAATCACACTCCTGGGCATATATCCAGAGAAAACCATAATTTGAAAAGACACACGCACCCCAATGTTCATAGCAGCACTATTTACAATAGCCAAGACATGGAAACAACCTAAATGTCCATCAACAGAGGAGCAGATAAAGAAGATGCGTTACATATAGACAATGGAATATTACTCAGCTATAAAAAAGAACAAAATAATGCCATTTCCAGCAACATGGATGGACTTACAGATTATCATACTAAGTGAAGTAAGTCAGACAGAGAAAGACAAATATGACATCTTTCATATGTGGAATCTAATTTTAAAAATGATACAAATGAACTTATTTACAAAACAGAAACAGACTTATAGATATTGAAAACAAACTTACGGTTACCAAAGGGGAAACATAGAGTGGGGGAGGGATAAATCAGGAGCTTGGGATTAACATACACATACTACTATATATAAGACAGAAAACTAATAAGGACCTGCTGTATAGTGCAGGGAACTCTACTCAATACTCTGTATATGGGAAAAGAACCTCAAAAAGAGTGGATATATGTATTATATGTATAACTGAATCACTCTGCTGTACAACTGAAACTAACACACATTGTAAGTCAACTATACTCCTATAAAATTAAAAAAAAGAAATGACTGTTGTGTGGGTAAGGACAATAATCTCCTTATCACTACCTGCTAGAAGTCCAGGTGCCTCAGGGATCTCCTGTCACAGAGTGAACTCATTCTCTCTCTACATGAAGGAATCTGTACCTAGACTTTGCCTCTTCTGTCTCCTTCCTTATTAGAGGGTAATAATCTCACCATTCCAGGTAGTTCCATCATTCCTAAAGTTCTCGTCATAATTTCTTCCAACAGCCCAAGGCAGTCTTAACGTCAGTGGAACGCTAGTGGCCTGCCTGGTACTCAGAAGGAACCCAAGCAGGATATGTAGGTTAAAGTCCTGTTTCTGCCACCCATCCTCCCATCCTTCCCCCACCCTCCCCAGTTTTGCTACTTTAAAGCCAGCAAAGCCACATTTATTCCCTATGCAGGCTCAGAAAAATGTGTGTTGGCTAGCAAAAAATGTTTATACTTTTTTCCAGAGTGATCATGAGTATTTCTAAGGAGTAATCACTAAACAATGACCTACTCTCATATATATTTATTCAACTACTCTCATTACTTTATAATCTTACATTACATGCTCACTGTTTCATTATACTGAATCTAATACAGCATTGGCTCTTATATTGTCAATAATAGTTTTCAGTTACCATCTGGATGCTTTAAATGTATTAATGCCTAGACTTTAAAAAATTAAGAAGAGTTTCTGTTCAATAAATTGTTATCACTATCATTTCAAAGCATTTATTAAGCATTTCATTCCATGTGGTACTATTCTAGCTGGTATATAAACAAAAGAAGGCAATACCTTTTGCCTAGAGGTTGAATAGTAAACATAGGAATTGTAATTGATTTAGTTAATATAAATATTCATAATTTTCACTGATAAAGAGGGAGACCAAGCTCAGCCTGGGCTCAAAGGGATGGCTGCATCTTAGAAAGGCCTTTATTCCATTTCCTGAGTACTTACTATACTCAAGATCTTTGTGGGCTTACAGAGAATGATATGATAGAAACTCTGCCTTCTAGGGGCAAACAATCTTATGGGGAAACCCAAGAACTAGTTTTCCCTCCTTCTGAAGGTCCTTTCACATCGCTTCAGAAACCGTACTTTAGCCTTGCTCTGCTGACATCCCACCCTGAACCACTGCTTACCTGCTGTTCTTAGGGCCCAGGATACACAGGCTGCAGCCCCCTGTGGGCTGATAGTACCCTGTCTACAGGGTCCTCCATGGAAGGCAGAGAAACACTGGACAGACGTTACCTCTTTAAATCCATGTCCCTTGTCGAGCACATCATTCCACATAAAATCTGTATTAGGATGCAGTTACACTTAGTTGGCTGTAAGAGAAACAAACAAACAAACACAATGGCCTAAATAATATTTAAGTTTACTTCTTTCTCTGAGAATAAGCAGTGCAGAGATGATAGAATGGTTCAGGAATCCACGCTCTGTCTTGTTTTGTCATCCTCAACGTGAGGCTTTGATCCCATGGTCTGAATTGGCTATTTCAACTCTGCTCATCAACTTTGCATTGGATGGCTGCTGTATGCAGAACAGACTGTAAGGGGTAAGAGAGTAAGTGAGGAACCCAACTAAATGACCACTGTAGTCCACATGAGAAATGGAAGTGGCTTGGACTGAGATCGCAGGAATGGAAAGAGAAAGAAATGGACAGATCTGAGATACCTGCAAGTAGAGTTAACAGGCCTTGTTGAGACGTAAGATGTGTGTGCAAGAGAGGAGGAGATTGTTGAGGGCTGTGTGAAGAGTGGAATTGATGATGATTCTTAGGCTTTGGCTTTAACTGCTGGGTGGTTCCATTAAATGAGTTGTGGGCAACTTCAGAAAAAATTTTAGGGGAATCAAATTAATAAGAGTTAAACTTAGGCAGTTAAAGCTTGAGATTTCTATTAGACAATTATGAGATGACCTGTTTGCCTACGGAATTTTTTTGTTTGTTTTTTTGCGGTACGCGGGCCTCTCACTGCTGCGGCCTCTCCCGCTGCGGAGCACAGGCTCCGGACGCGCAGGCTCAGCGGCCATGGCTCACGGGCCCAGCCGCTCCGTGGCATGTGGGATCTTCCCAGACCGGGGCACAAACCCGTGTCCCCTGCATCGGCAGGCGGACTCCCAACCACTGCGCCACCAGGGAAGGCCCGCCTACTGACTTTTGACTACTATCCGGATTTCTCCTTCCTGTGCCCTGATGCCTACATGGATACCTGGTCCCCAAATGCTTCCATAATTAGAAAGAGTTATGTTGCTCTCGGTTCTTCAGTTTTGTTTCTGGGGTTTCCTGGCCATTTGTTTCAGACCAGTCTTTGTAGATCTCAGTTTCCCCAGCTTCATTCTGCCTGGTGCTGGTTTCCTGTCCCCAGAGTGAGTTCTGATCCTGTGTTTCTATAGTCACAGGGTAACTTGAGACCAAGTCTACACAAATCAAGCTGTTGGGAATAGACAAATCGTTTTCTGAAAAGAAACAATTTCTTTCCAATTCTTGCAAAATTTCATCGTCTATAATTTTCTTCTTTTGGTGTTGTTCATTTATTGGCATATGCAAAGAAATAAAATGCATTTTTAGAAAATGTCCAAACACTAAATAAATATTAGTAAGTTGGATATTTACTACTGATATTTTCTTATTTTGAGAATAAATATCTATTGCAGATGAAGAGAGAGGCAAAAGAGAAGCTACTATGTTCTTTATGTAAAAAAAATAGCTTAAGGATATCTCCATGGTACTAGAGCTGGTCCAAAAGTAGTTCCATTAGGTTGCTGAAAGCTGATCAACCTATAGGGGACTGTGAAACACTAACTAAACCGACAAACAATAGACTGGTCTCCTCGAGGGAAAATTTAATACATTGCCATGTGAAATAAACCTGACTTAACAATGGGATCCTGTTATCTGTACAGCAGTTTCCCTCTAAAACCAGTTTACGTGTTAATAATTTGCTTGACAGATACAGAAGAGGACACAGAGTGTTAGATGCTCTCAAAAGATATCTCCACTAAGTCATCTAAGTCTGGGAAATTAGCTTTCTTTATTCTGGGGATACTTTTATCCAGATTAGAGCTCTTGGTCTTCTAGAATCAAAGCAGCCTCCTCTTGGAGAGTATTGGAAAACAGTGACAAATTCCACAGGTACCATTTCAACGTGACAGGCAAGCTACAGTGCAGTTGGAGAGAAGGAACAGTTTCATTTTACATTAGTGGCATTTGAGCCATGTCTTCTTGACACAGGGATTGGTCATTTCCAACTCTACCAACAACACATCTGTAAGTTGTCTCTTCAGCTATTGGTATTATGATTACATTCTGTTTTCACTTTCAGGTGATGACTTTTTCCTTATTCTACACCCACATTCTGGATATTCTAGTGTAGTCCTTCATGTGCCAACAACATTCAACTTTTAAGAATGACTTTAGGGACTTCCCTGGTGGCACAGTGGTTAAGAATCCGCCTGCCAATGCAGGGGACACGAGTTCGAGCCCTGGTCGGGGAAGATCCCACATGCACGGATCAACTAAGCCCATGAGCCACAACTACTGAGCCTGCGATCTAGAGTCCATGAGCCACAACTATGGAGCCCACATGCCACAACTAGTGAAGCCCACGTGTCTAGAGCCCGTGCACCGCAACAAAGAGCAACCCCCTCTCGCTGCAACTAGAAGAAGCCCGCGGGCAAGCAACGAAGATGCAACGTAGCCAAAAATTAATTAAAAAAAAAAAAAAAGAATGACTTTAAAGCTGTGTGCCACAATCATTACGTTTACTAGGAATTCACAAGGCTCTTCTCAATGAAATTATTCAAACTAATTAATGATGTGTGTGAATCTACTGAAATGTGATGACTTACATAAATTGGGAGGGAATAAATACCCCATGGGTGCCTTGAATTCCAATTAGTAAATGGATATGTGTTCAAAATCAATGAAGATATAAATGTATACATTTCACACTTATTTATCCTATTTGTTTTTACCCACTTAGAAGAAGTTTATATTATTTTTGATCTTGCAACAAAGGCTGTGCTGCTGGAAATATAAAAGTGGAGAGCTGGAAAATTATGCCATACATTTGATCATATAAAGTTTGTACGTGACTTAAACTTTTTAAAATTAAACAAGTATTGAACACATAAGTTATCTAGAATATTTATAGAATTCAGAAGTAACTAGGGTAAAAAGTATAAGCTGATTTTTATGTTCTAGATTGCTATTGATATAAATCTGTTTTTTAAACATGAATGAGCATTGACTTTTCTAAAATACTATTTTCTCCTTTAATTTTTCAGTGCCATAAATTACACAGAGTGATTACCCAATAGTGGACTGACCTTGTTTACCTAGAATAAACCTTACCTTGCTCATGTTGTATTATTCTTTAATATATTTCCATATTCAATTTGTTACTCTTATACGTGGGACTTTCACAGGTATGTTCAGGAATGATATTAGCCTAGAGTTTTCTTTTCTTTTTTAATACTATATCCTTGTCTGCTTTTTTTTCTTTCTTTTTTTTTTTTTTTTGTGGTATGCGGGCCTCTCACTGTTGTGGCATCTCCCGTTGTGGGGAACAGGCGCCAGATGCGCAGGCTCCCCAGCCATGGCTTAAGGGCCCAGCCGCTCCGCGGCATGTGGGATCTTCCCGGTCCGGGGCATGAACCTGTGTCCCCTGCCTCAGCAGGCGGACTCTCAACCACTGTGCCACGAGGGAAGCCCCCCTTGTCTGCTTTTAATATTAGAGTTATACTAATCTCCAAGAATGAGTTCAGAAGCTTTGCATATTTTCCAGTGTTCTAGAAAATTCATACAACATAATAATTTCTTGTTAGAATTCTTCTGTGAAAGGACTTGGCCTGGTGCATTTTCATTCTTTTTTAATAACTTTCCTATTATTGAGAAATTCAAACATATACAAAAATAGAGAGGATGACATAATGCAACTTGATGCTCCCATCACCCAGCTTCAACAATTGTCAACTGACAGTCAGTTGTTAAATCTAGTACAGGCGTACCTCAGGGATACTGTAGGTTCCATTCCAGACCACTGCAATAAAGCAAAAACTGCAATAAAGCAAGTCACATGAATATTTCGGTTTTCTAATACATATAAAAGTTATGTTTACACTACACAGAAGTTTCTCAAGTACGCATTATATCTAAAAAAACAATGTATGTACTTTAATTAAAAAAAACTTAATTGCTAAAAAATGCTAATTATCACTTGACAACACAGGGTTGTCATGAACATTTGATTTGTAAAAGGTTTTGTGAAGTGCAATAAAGCACAGGGCAAAAAAATGAGGTATGCTTGAATTTTAAATGTTATTTCAAAGCAAATTCTAGATGCTACATGATTTCATGTGTAAATATTCCAATATGGATCACTAAGAGATTAAAAACTCTTTATGAAAACATACCACAGTACATTTATCAAACAAAATATATCAATTCCTTGAATATATTGCCTGAATATTCCAAGGAATATTATTCTTTGAATAACAATAATTCCTTGGCTATTTGAATATATTCCTTAATATAATCAAATCAGTATTCAAATTTCCAGTTGTCTCCTAAATGACATTTTACAATTTGTCTGTTTGAATCACAAATAAGGTCCACATCTATACTAAAAATCTACAGTCATCAAAACAGCATAGTACTGGCACAAAAACAGAAATATAGATCAGTGGAGCAGGATAGAAAGCCCAGAGATAAACCCATGCACCTGTGGTCAATTAATCTACGACAAAGGAGGCAAGACTATACAATGGAGGAAAGACAGTCTCTTCAATAAATGGTGCTGGGAAAACTGGACAGTGACATGTAAAAGAACGAAATTAGAATATTCTCTAACACCATACACAAAAATAAACCCAAAATGGATTAAAGACCTAACTGTAAGACCTGATACTATAAAACTCTTAGAGGAAAACATAGGAAGAACACTCTTTGACATAAATCACAGCAATATCTTTTTCGATCTGTCTCCTAAAGTAATGGAAATAACAAAAAAAAGCAAATGGGACCTAATTAAACTCAAAAGCTTTTGCACAGCAAAGGAAAGTCAAAACAAAATGAGAAGACAACCCACAGAATGGGAGAAAATATATGCAAATGAGGTGACTGACAAGGGATTAATCTCCAAAATTACAAACAGCTCATGCAGCTCAATATCAAAAAAACAAACAACCCAATCAAAAAGTGGGCAGAAGACCTAAATAGACATTTCTCAAAAAAAGACATAAGATGGCCAAAAGGCACATGAAAAGATGCTCAACATTGCTAATTATTAGAGAAGTGCAAATCAAAACTACAATGAGATATCTATCACCTGACACCAGTCAGAATGGCCATCAAGAAAAAGTCTACAAACAATAAATGTGGGAGAGGGTGTGGGGAAAAGGGAACCCTCCTACACTGTTAGTGGGAATGTAAATTGGTACAGCCACTATGGCGAACAGTATGAATGTTCCTTAAAAAACTAAAAATAGAGCTACCTTATGATCCAGCAATCCCACTCCTGGGCACATATCCAGAGAAAACCATTGTTCGAAAGGATACATGTACCCCTATGTTCACTGCAGCGCTGTTCACAATAGTCAAGACATGGAAGCAACCTAAATGTCCACTGACAGGGCTTCCCTGGTGGCGCAGTGGTTGAGAGTCTGCCTGCCGATGCAGGGGACACGGGTTCGTGCCCCGGTCCGGGAAGATCCCACATGCCGTGGAGCAGCTAGGCCCGCGAGCCATGGCCGCTGGGCCTGCACGTCCGGAGCCTGTGCTCCGCAACGGGAGAGGCCACAACGCCCACGTACCGAAAAAAAAAAAAAAAAAATCAGAAAGTAAATGTCCACTGACAGATGAATGAGTAAAGAAGATGTGGTACATATATAAAGTGGAATATTACTCAGCCATTAAAAGGAATGAAATAATTTGCAGCAACATTGATGGACCTGGAGATTATCATACTAAGTGAAGTCAGTCAGTCAGAGAAAGATACATATCATATGATATCACATACGTGAGGAACCTAAAAAAATGGTACAAGTGAACATATCTACAAAACAGAAGCAGACTCACAGACTTAGAAAACAAATTTATGGTTACCAAAGGGGAAAGGAGGTGGGGAGGGATAAATTGGGAGTTTGGGATTGACATATACACACTGCTATATTTAAAATAGATAACCAACAAGGACCTACTCTATAGCACAAGGAACTCTGCTCAATATTCTGTAATAACCTAAATGTGAAAATAATTTGAAAAATAATACATGTATATGTATAACTGAATCACTTTGCTATATACCTGAAACTAACACAACATTGTTAATTAACTATACTCCAATATAAAATTTAAAAAAACAAACATTAAAAAAACATATAAGGTCCATGTATTGGAATTGTCGATATATATATTTTTTAATTTATTTAATTTATTTTTATTTGTGGCTGTGTTGTGTCTTCAGTGTTGCACGCGGGCTTTCTCTAGTTGCGGTGAGCAGGGGCTACTGTTTGCTGAGGCGTGCGGGCTTCTCTCTGTGGTGGCTTCTCTTGTTGTGGAGCGTGGGCTCTAGGCACGCAGGCTCAGTAGTTGTGGCACGGGGGTTTAGTTGCTCCGCGGCATGTGGGATCTTCCCAGACCAGGGCTCAAACCTGTGTCCCCTGCATTGGCAGGTGGATTCTTAACCACTGCACTACCACGGAAACGCTGTCCGATATATTTTTAAAGTCTGTTTTAATCTTGCTTTTCTTTTATAGTTTTTATTCTATCAACTTACTTGTTGAGGAAATTAGGTTGCCATATAGTTTCCTGTAGTCTGAATTAGTTTTATCCAATAGAAATAAAATGAGAGCCACATGTGTAACTTTAAATTTTCCAGTATCCACAATAAGAAATGTAAAAAGGGACAGGTAAAATATATTTAAATAATATATTTTATTTAATCTAGTATGTCCAAAATATTATCATTTCAACATGTAATCAATATAAAAATTATTGAGATATTTTACATTCTTTTTTTGGGACACAAATCCAGTGTTGTATTTTACATTTATGTCACTTCTTAATTTGGACTCAATTGCTCGAAGTGTCACATGTGACTCATAGCAACAGTACTGGACACCACAGGTCTGGCTTTTGCTGAATGCATCCCTGTGATGTAGGTTCCCGTCTTCCTCTAGACTCTGTATTTCCTGTCAGTTGGTAGCTCCTTTAAATCTAGAGGCTTGATCCTTAAATGTTTTATTTAGTCTCTTGGCAAGACTACGTCATAGGTGGTATGTTCTTCCATCAGGAGGCATGTATGTCTTGTGTTCACTCCTTTTGTGATGTTGACAGCCATGGAAGCTTAATGTTTACATCTATTAATTCATTTGGGGGTCATTCACTCTATTAACTCATTCGATCACTGTTTTTCAGCTCTTAGCAGAAATATGTCTATAGAGGGAAACTGCCCATCATAAACTATTTGGGTATCTGGATATATAGTTCATACAAGAAAAACAAAATAAATGCTTGATTCTGCCTTTTTTATTAGCTAGTTTTCAAAAGAATGAGTTGATTTTCTAGTATTCTCCAACTTAGACCAATACGTTTTATTATTATTATCTCTTCTAGCTATCCCATTGCTGTGTATTAAAAAAAAAATCACTCGAGCTTTAAAAAAATGTACTTCCTCTCAGTTTCTGTGGGTCAGGAATTCAGGAAGGACTTACCTGGTGCTCTCGGCTTAGGGTCTCAGATGGAGGCTGGAGCTGGATCAGTGGAGGGCTGGCACAACTGAGGATGGCTGGGCTTTCTCCCTTTTCTGTATCTCAGGGCCTTTTCATGTGGTCCCTCTACATGCACTAGGTTGGAAAACTCTCAATGTGTCAACCTTAAGGCAACCAGATTGCCTACATGGTGGCTGAACGCTTCCAGAGAGAGTATTTTGGTGAGTGAGATGAAAAGCTGCATTGCCTTTTAAGACCTAGCCTTGGCAGTCACACACCATCACTTCCACAGTCCTCTCCCTCATGGGAGTGGTGATTAGCCTTCTGGTCATGACTTATTTATGTATTGCATAATGATATTACCACAAGTGAGCAGCTGAAAACAACACGTGTCTACTAGCTCACAGTTTTTGTGGGTTAGAAGTCTGGACATGGCTTAGCCAGGTCCTCAGCTTCGCGGTCTCACGATACTGTAATCAAGGAACTGGTCAGGGTTTCAGTCTCACAGGAGTCTTGAGTGAGGAAAGATCCACTTTCAAGCACATGTGGCTGTTGGCAGCTGTCCATTTTCCTGGACTGACTGTTGAACCAAGGATTTCAGTTTCTTTCTTCTTTTTTTTTTTTTTCCCAGTTAGGACAATTTTTAAAATCAAAATTATTTATTCACACAGAGAAATTCTTTACACAAATGTTTTTGCCTGTGAGTTATTCAATGAGCATCTTTTTTCCACGTAGATTCCGCAGAATCAGTTGTTAAGTAAACAACTGGTGAAATTAGGTCAAACAACAGAAATTTAACAAGTTATTTTACAATTATAGGGTATACTTGTCATACAAATCATACAATTCTTTTGGGGAAAACAATTTGTTTTGAGAACCGAATTAGCTCCTTAAGCTGCAACTAGAGAAAGCCCGTGCAAAGTAACAAAGATCAAACACAGCCAAAAATAAAGATAAAATAAATTCAAAAGAAGATGGGTTGCAATTTTATGGAATGAAATCAGGCACATGTAATCAGGCCCATCTTAGTTACCTTTGCCATGTTCTATTAGCTGGAAGCAAGCCCAGTTCCCACCCATATTCAAGAGATGGGGATCACACAGGGCATTTTGGCTTTCTTTCAATTCCCAATATATGCCACGATCTGTCCTGTCGCAGGGCATTTGCATAAATTATTCCTCTTCCCCAGATGCCTTTTTTTTTTTTTTTTTTTTTTTTTTTTCTTTGCGGTACGCGGGCCTCTCACTGCCGTGGCCTCTCCCGTTGCAGAGCACAGGCTCCGGACGCGCGGGCTCAGCGGCCATGGCTCACGGGCCCAGCCGCTCCGCGGCATGTGGGATCTTCCCGGACCGGGGCACGAACCCGTGTCCCCTGCATCAGCAGGCGGACTCCCAACCACTGCGCCACCAGGGGAGCCCCAGATGCCTTTTTTTTCTTCCCAAGTTTACCTAGTTAATTCCTACTCCTCCTGCAGATTTCAACTCTATCCTAGTGGCTCTGTTTCTTGGGAGGGATTGTGGAGATTTAAAACTGTGCTACCACTGTCATCTTTCCCCAGAGCGTGTCTTTTTGCATAAAATTTTTAGATACCTTCTAACTTTGTTTTTTTCATCTATATCGTTTCTCTCTCTGTCTCCCTTTAAAAGTTTTGTTGTGTATATTTTCCAGTGAGATCATTCACTTCATAGAGATATTGGTCTTCAATAACCTCCAGAAGTTAAAACAAACCTCCTTCATCTCTACAGCTGTCTCCCTTCCTTATGTGGTTTATTTGGTGTTTCTCTCTTGTCATCATCACACTTGCCAAAGATCTATTTCATTGCTCTTTCAAGGAAATAACTTGTGATCTTACTGAACAAGTTGTACTGTCTATTTAATGAGTTTTATATTAGTTCTTTATTAATTGCTTTTATTTTCTTTGAGTTATTCTGTTTTTCTTGTGTCTTAATTTATTTTTAATTGTTCTTGATTTTTAATATATTATTTAAGCTGACACATTATCCCCTGAGTATTACTTTGGGTATATTACTTAAGTTTTAGATAATTTTTTTCCTCATTTTTAGTTTATTTAGAAGCAGTTTCTAATATTAGTTTTAATTTCCTCTTTAAGAGTTTTTCAGAAACATTGTAAGCGTTTTTGTCATCTTTTTAATTTCTAACTTTTTTCATTGATATCAGAGAATCAAGATTATGATTTCTGCTTTCAAGAATTTCTTGGAATTGGAGATATTTCTCTTTAACTGGGTTTATGTTCAATTTTTGTAGCTATTTCATTGGTGTTTGAAAACAATGTGCATGCTCTCTTTTTTTTGGAGGGGAGTTAAAATATATTTTTGATCAAGTTTGTTAATTATATTATTCAAATTCTTTTCATTCTTTCTTAAGTTCTGTTTACTTGATCTATCAATTTCTGATATATATGAGTTTCCCACTGTGTTTGGGCATTTGTCAAATTCTGTTTGTATTAATATTTTTATTTTATACTTTCCAAGTTATGTCAGGTAAAAGTTTTGACTGTTCTGTTTTTGTAGCTTGTTCTTTTCATCAATATAAAATATTCCTCTTTTTCCAAATTCAAAATTTTTCATCTTGAAATTTACTGCATGTGAAATTAACATCACCATACTTGCTTCCTTCTTACTAGCATTTACCCTGGATATCTTTTTTGGAAAACTTTATTTCAATTGTTTGGTTCATTTTGTTTTAGATATGGCTCTTATGAAAAGCATATGACTGGATTTTTTAAAAAATAGTTTTTTTCTGTTTGTTGATAAAGGAAGTTCATTCATTCATATTATTGGATCCTGTCCTGACATTTTTTTTTTTTTTATGTTTCCCATTCTCTATTCTTTCTTGTGGATTTTTCTCTTCCCTCTGAAGATCAAGAGAAAATCCTAAAAGTTCCCAGAGGAAAAAAGAGAGGTTACTGACAAAAAAATATGAGGCAGAATATCAATGAATTTTCCATCATCAATACAAGATACTGAAAGACAACAGACAGTGTCTCTAGTTCTGAGGGGAAATTATTTTTACACCAAAACTCTATAGTCAGCCAAATATGACCACGTTCAAATGTGAGAGAAAACAAAAAAGACCTTTTGGAACATGTCACGAATTCTGCAGGACTTGGGAAATGCCACTGCTGCCCACTGCTCAGTATGGAGTAGGGAAAACCACCCTGCAAGGGAGGGTCTCCTCTGGTCCAGCTCTGTTTACTGTGGTCTTTTTTATTCTTGCCCAACTGTGTTCCTTGTATTTGTGGCTCCTGAGCTTGGGGCAGGGGTCAGCAAACTATGGCCCTCAGGCCAAACTCACCCTGTCACCTGTTATCAATAAAGTTTTATAGCAACACAGCCATGTTCACTTATTCACATATCCATGGCTGCTTTCACCCTGCAATGGCAGAGTTGAGAAATTGTTACAGAGATTGCGTGACTCACAAAACCTAAAATCAGGGCTGGGACTAAGGTGTGGAAAGAGAGGTGCTTTGGGTGCAATATTAAGGAGGTGTTCCTTTTTTTTTGCAGTACGCGGGCCTCTCACTGTTGTGGCCTCTCCCGTTGTGGAGCACAGGCTCTGGACGCGCAGGCTCAGTGGCTATGGCTCACGGGCCGAGCCGCTCCGCGGCATGTGGGATCCTCCCGGACCGGGGCACGAACCCGTGTCCCCTGCATCGGCAGGCGGACTCTCAACCACTGCGCCACCAGGGAAGCCCTGTAGTATTTTTTTGAATTCAGTTATTGTGTTTCTTTAGCTCTGTGACTTCTGTTTGATATTTCATTTTCTATCTGTTTGTTAAAGTTCTTACTGTATTCATCCATTCTTCTCATGAGTTCAGCAAGCTTCTTTAGGATCATTACTTGAACTCTTTATCAGGCAAATTATTTATCTTCATTTCATTAAGGTCTATTTTCTGAGGTTTTATCTTGTTCTTTCATTTGGAACATTTTCCTCTGTTTCTTCGTTTTGCATGACCTTCTGTGTTGGTTTCTATGCATCAGGGGGAGTAGCCACCTCTCCCAGTCTTGAAGAGTTGGCCTTGTGTAGGAGATGAACCTTATCATTCAATCCTGCCCTAGTTCTTGGTTGTCTTTCAAACTTTTGTGATTGTCTAAGCAGCCTATTTTATTTTCAATAACTCTCAGTAGTTGAGGGTGGGCCAAGACCAGTCGGTGTCCCAAAGGGGATGATCTCAGTCAGTACCTAGATTCAGGTTATTGGAAGCCACTCAGGCAGCTTTTATAGAATGCACATATATGTAGTCTTATGGGACTGCCGGCACAATCTCCACGGGTTATCAGAGCCAGGTGATCTGGAGGTGTCCCCTGGGCAGCAGTCATGAAGATTGGGGCTCTAGACAAGTGTATAAGCTCCTTCTGGGAGATACTGGTGAGCTGTAGTTAGACAGAGGGAGAGCACAAAGTCGATGGACCCCAGCCTATGTTCCCTGAGGGCAACTCTGTAGCTCCTAGATGTGTGCTAAACCTTAAGCCTGCCCCTAAGTCCAAAGCTCTAGGATGAGCAAAGAAAGCCCCACCCGCAGCCTCTACAGCCAGGTTGTCAAGGAGTGTCCCTGGGTGGCAGACACAAAACTGGGTCACCAGATGTAAAGACCAGGGCACCAGATGTTTGTAGAAGCTCCCCTCTGGGAGATACTAGGGCTGTGGAGTGTGGGAGAGGGAAAGCAGGCAGATGGCTCCCACTGGCTGAAGTGAAGCAGAGGGTGAGTGCAAAGACGGCACCTGAGAAAAAAAGAAAGGAAAAAGAAAAGAAGCAAAGAAAAGAAAAAATAGGAAAAAAAAAAAAAAGGAATAAAAAAAAAAAGAAGATGGTTCCTGCCAGGTTTAGCAAGGCAGAGGGACAGCAGGAAGATGGCGCCCACAAGCTTCCATCCCCAGAGAGTATCGCAGCAGGCCCCTGTTCCTCAGATCAACACTTTAAAATTAGCAGATAAGCTTCTTTCACATAAAGTCTGGGCGCTTTTCACAGGGCTGCTTCTGCACTGGGCCCTGGGGTGGGTGAGTCTGTGTGGGAGTCCATTAGGAGCTGTATCGCAGTTCACCAGAGTCTCAAGGGTCTTGTGGGCATGAGCCCCACTGATCTTCAAAGCCAGATGTTTTGCGGCCTCATATCTCAGGTGCTGGTCTTAAAAGTTAGGGTGCCTGATGTGGGGTTTAAACCCTTCACTTCTCAGGGAGAAGCTGTGTGTTTTGAGTTCCCTTCTGATTGTGGGTCACCATGCCGGGAGGTGGGGTTTACGGTGAGATTGGGTCTCAACCTCTCCTACCCACTTCAGTGTGACTTCCCTCATTTGCCCAATGTGAAGGAGTTGCTCTGCCAGTTCCCCCCACCCCGCCTCCAGAGGAAACTGTTTCACATATAGCTGTAGATTCAGTGTGTCAATGGCAAGAGGTGAGTTCAGTATCTTCTTACATCACCATCTTGAACCAGACTTCCATATGTTCAATTTGGGGTGTTTGAGGGAGAAGTGCCTCTGAGACATGCCAACAAATATTTCAAAGAGCTATCTTGGTCCCGAGCTTAAAGGAAAGGTCCAAGATAGATGCACATTTAAGATATATGGTATTTAAGCTGTGGGTGTGTTTGAAATTGCCTAAGGAGGTAGACTAGAGAGCCTACAACTGAACCTTGAGGAACTTACAGGCAGCGTAAAAGAGGATGAACCAAAAAAGAGGCTGAAGAAGTAGCAGCCACAAATGAAGGAGGAAAACCAGAAGGGCATGGTATCATGGAAGCCAAAGGATAAGAGTGTTTAAAGAAGGGGTTGGTCATCAGTGTGGCTACTGAATGAAGATGAGGACCAAAATATAGACTGAATCTGGTAACAAGAAAATTATTAGTGTTAGTGATCTCTATTAAAATAGTTTCATATTTTGGTAAGAGAAGAATCCAGACGGAAATATGTTGAGAAATTGGTGGGAAGTAAGGAGACGATGTCCGCAAATGTAAATGATCTCCTCGTTGAGTTTAGTGGTGAAGGGGAATCTCCAAAAAGGGTAGTGAATTTAAAATAGTTTATTTTTCCTTTCTTGTCTTCCTTTTGCTTTTCTTTTCTTTTTCTTTTCCTGCTTTTATTTTTTATTTTTAGTGTGAGAAAATGGACAGAAGAGAGAGAAGGATGCAGAAGTTAAAGATTCTGGAGAGAATAGAAATAATAAAAAACATAAGGTCCCTGAAACAGATAGGAGAGTGTGGGATCCAGACCATGGTGGACCTTGGAGGCCTCGAAATGTCTTTGACCTCTCTGTCTCATGTCTTCTAAATGCTTAGGACCGTTATGTCTTTGGTTTTTGTGGATAGTTTTTGGCTCAGTGAATAATAATGAAACAGAGCAGGACCATTTAGGTCATTTGCTCGTGACATCATTATTCTAACATTACGTACACAGCCTTTTTTTTTTTTTTTTTTTTTTTTGCGGTACGCCGGCCTCTCACTGTTGTGGCCTCTCCCGTTGCGGAACACAGGCTCGGGATGTGCAGGCTCAGCGGCCATGGCTCACGGGCTCAGCCGCTCCGCGGCATGTGGGATCCTCCCAGACCGGGGCACGAACCCATGTCCCCCACATCGGCAGGCGGACTCTCAACCACTGCGCCACCAGGGAAGCCCAGCCTTTTCTTTTTAAAATACATTTGTGGCATGTGCTTTTTAGGGGATGAGGCCCTTCATATCAAGGACTCTTTGCCAAGATTGTTTTACATCTCCCCTAGCTCCCTTTGTGGCTTCAGTGTTTTGCCTAAGGCCTGGTTCAAATCACAGATAAGTGGGGAAGACGAGGTACAGGCAGTTCTCACTTTTCATCATTGGTGCTGGTTCCTCTGGCACTCCCCATACTTCATGTCACTCTGCTATCCTGCAGGCAGTGGTTTTTGCATATGTCAAAATGATGAAACCAACAACATGTTAGCTGTTGGAATAATACACATGACAGTCAAGAGTTTATCTTATCTCAAGGTGATTAAAGACTTGGTTTTCAGATTACATTACATCTAAAGATGATCTAACCTGTAGCTGAAGGTTGGTATTCTCTCAGTTAGCAGCCAGCAAGAAATATGAAAGCCCATTCCACATTAACCAGATAACCCATTCTA
Organism: Phocoena sinus; assembly: GCF_008692025.1. Classification (NCBI taxonomy): domain Eukaryota; kingdom Metazoa; phylum Chordata; class Mammalia; order Artiodactyla; family Phocoenidae; genus Phocoena; species Phocoena sinus. The sequence continues at coordinate 89,818,737 of NC_045771.1, forward strand.
GAATTAAGTAGGTAGAAATAAACGCAAAAATAAACAAATGGGACCTAATCAAACTTATAAGCTTTTGCATAGCAAAGGAAATCATAAAAGAAACGAACAGACAACCTTCGGAATGGGAGGAAATATTTGCAAATGATGCGACAGACAAGAGCTTAATCTCCAAAATATACAAACAGCTCATACAACTCAACAACAAAAAAACAACCCAACTGAAAAATGGGCAGAAGACCTTAATAGACACTTCTCCAAAGAAGACATACATCTGGCCAGTAGGCACATGAAAAGATGCTCAACATCACTAATCATTAGAGAAATGCAAATCATAACTACAATGAAGTACCGCCTCATGCCAGTCAGAATGGCCATAATTAAAAAGTCTACAAATAACAAATGCTGGAGAGGGTGTGGAGAAAAGGGAACCCTCCTACACTGTTGGTGGGAATGTAAGTTGGTGCAGCCACTATGGAAAACACTGTGGAGATTCCTCAGCAAACTAAAAATAGAATTACCATAAGATCCAGCAATCCCACTCTTGGGCATATACCGGGACAAAACTCTCATTTATCAAAAAGATACATGCATGCCTATATTCAAAGCGGCACTATTCACAATAGCCAAAACATGGAGATAACCTAAATGTCCATTGATGGATGAATGGATACAGAAGATGTGGTACATATGTACGATGGAATACCACTCAGCCATAAAAAAGAATGAACTAATGCCATTTGCAGCAACATGGATGCAACTAGAGATTATCATACTAAGTAAAATAAGAAAGAGAAAGACAAATACCATATATCACTTATATGTGGAATCTAAAACATGGCACAACTGAACTTATCTACAAAACAGAAACAGACTCACAGACATAGAGAATAAACTTGTGGTTGCCAAGGGGGAGGAGAGTGGGGGAGGAAAGGACTCGGAGTTTGGGATTAGCAGATGCAAACTATTACATATGGGATAGATAAATAGTCCTACTGAATAGCATAGGGAACTATATTCAATATCCTGTGATGAACCATAATGGAAAAGAATATAAAAAAAAGAACGTCTATATGTGTATAACTGGTCACTTTGCTGTACAGCAGAGACTGGTACAACGTTGTAAATCAACTATACTTCGATAAAAAAATAAAATAAATTAGAATTAAGTAAAAAAAACCTAGCACTTAAAAAAACAGATGTCACTCATATCTTCTTTTGCATATCACTAAGTGATATTATTCATCTAATCAAGGGTGAAAATCTAGGAAAAAGTGTGGGATAAAGGAAAAGATAAGCTAACCCAGTAATATAATTACTTACACTTCTTATAATCATTTTTTACAAATAAGTCTCAGAACAACATTTCTTCAGCAGGCCTAGAAATCAATAATCCAAATTAAAAGGGAGAGTCAGTGTTCTTTAAGAAGAATAAAAATGGAATGACTTCCATGTAATAGTTAGCATGAGTAAGAAGCTGGAATCCATTCATAACATGGAGAAGAAGGGAGGTACTGCTTCTCTACAAGAAAAATTAAAAGTAATCAGAAATAAGAGAAAAACAAAAATCTATAAAAGAAAGTCAGAGTTCAATATGCACTTTAAAATGTGTAAAGCTTTTTGAATATTGGTGGAAGGGAAGAAGAATCCATTTGACCTTGACTCCAGAACATTCTGCTTTGAGTGGCATAGGGGCTATTACGACGGTATTATAAGGAAGAAAGGCACTCTTCGTTGTGACTGTGTTTCTTCTCTACAAAAGGTCATGGCTCCTGAAGGACAGCTCATCCCTGGAAATTCTGATAACTACTCCTTCCCTTGTCACTTCTGACTTACAGATTGCCAACCATGGGGAATCACCATCCTTTATTGGTTTCCCTTAACCCTGTCCACATTTTTGTAGAAGGTCCCTTCATTAAACTCTCTTCAATCACCTCTTTTGAGAGTGTCTGCTAGTATCCTGACATCAAGAGAAAGAGAGTGAGGCAATACCTTGAATTCCATTTACGTTCCACCCAGGGATGATTGTAGGCCCATGACGTAAGTGTGAGATGAAAGGAGAGACATGAATCTCCCCTTCTCTCTGCCAGTTTCAGTCCCATGTCCATAAGCCTCTCATACTGTGCTCATCTTGTGCCAAGTATGATTCTAGTGTTTGATTGTTCATTTGTTTGTTTGTTAGGTCCAAACGGCTCCTAAACACAAACGTACCTTGGGCTTAAGCGAATCAACAGAAATCAACTCCCATACCCACTGTTAACTCATGTAGAACGACTGTACGAGTTACTAAAAAGCTCCTGTCCCGCATCTTGGTGAAAAGATCAGGCTAGATCTGTTCCCACTCACCCCTCTGGAGACCTTCTGTGGGCAAGGCACAGCCTCCACCCCCACGTGCAGTGGCCCTTCCTGTCCGTATGTCAATGGAAAGGTTGGTTGTGTTGGACTTACTGAGAAACCTTTCAGTCTGGAGCTCTATACACTGATAAAACAAAATACTAAACTTTGAATAGCCTCCAAACCACAGCATAACCTTCCAAATCAATCTGGCTTCCCATGTTGGGTCATGAGAAGGGACTTGTCAGATGTTTCCATGTGATACCAACACGTCTCAACAAAAGCCCAAATCCAGGCATAAAGCTCATCAACTAATGGTTAAATTTTCTGTTTTTCAGGAAAACACCTCTCCTGATGTTCAGGTCAGCTCAACTGTAAAGAGCATTGCCTCTCCTCCATCCCCCTTCAGGTCCACTTCCATTTTGGCTTCCTTTCCCTCACTTGCCCAGTGCCAAAGCCCTTCCAAGTCTGCTTCACTCAGCTGCCCGGAGGCAACCACACTGTTTCTCCACACCCTGATTCCAAATGCTCGAGTAACCTGATTCAGTTGTGAAACAGACAACACGGGCTTCGAATCTTCCCATTCTGGGTTCTTTTCTCCTTCCTCGGTGCCCGCTTCTTCCATCTCAAGTTTCCAAGATCTTTTTGCTTGGAAGCAAAACCACTCACCCAAAAGGTTTTTTTTTTTTTTCAATTATGTATATTTGATCTGAATCTCCATTCTAATAATGACAAATCTTTGCATTAACATAGGGCTTGCTTTGCAGTACTTTGACATGGTCACGGTGCTACTGTAAGATTACCATTTTTGACCTGGTGTCAGTGTGGCCAGACTCCCCTGCTGGTTATTGATATAGCACGATCACCCTTCTCAACTTAGAGCAGTAAAAAGGCCCGTTTCTATACAGCACTAACCAGGTACTTGCCATTAAGTACACTGATTGATCATTGTGTGGGGTACTTCATATGTGCTGTTCCATTTAATGTTCACAGCCACTTTGGTGTTTTTATTATCCCCACTTTAAAAGAAGAGACTAAGCCCGTTTCTTCTTCCTAATGCTACTAAGTGTCTATTTCCTTCCTTTTCTTTTGAATATAGGCTTTTTGTTTGTTTTTAGAAAAAGGATTGTTCCAAAAAATAATAATAACAATAATGGCTATTTATTGAGCATTTACTATGTACAAGGCACTGTAATGAATGTTCTATAAAAATTGCCTAATTTACTCCTTTGAGGTGGGATTACCTTAGAACAGAGAGATGAGATACTTTGTCCTGAATTACACATCTAGCAAGTGATAGAGTAGGGTTTGGACCTGGAACCATCTCACTCCAGCTCCTCAGTACCACAATATCGCTAGTTTCTAGGTGGACCAATCAATACAGTGATGAATAATTTCACTGAAACATCAATAAAAAATAAAATGATGTTGTAAAAAACAAAACATGTTACGAAAATCACTTCTTGTTGGCTAACTGTGTAACAGAACATCTGTGGAACTGGAAAAGAAAAATTTTAAGTATTGCAAATAGTATCTAATAAGAAAATTGGAAACACAGCACTCATGATTTTATCTGAGTTGAAAGTACACACAAAAATTCAGCAGTGCCTTTGGTCTGGCTGTATTCCTTAACTGATCTATTGCTTCCCTCAGGGAAATATTAACAAAGTCTCCTACATCATCTTCTTAAAAAGTGGCTTACCCGGTAGATTCTTGAAATTCTATGTAAGAGCACTGGAAGCTAATTAATTGGTTGCTTGCCTTATTTCACTCTTATTCTCCCTGCCAGATACAACTCTGATGTTTATAAATCTAACTTTATACAGTCTCCATCAAAGACAGGTTGGCCTCATGTACTTGGAAAATAAGATGTCTTAAATTGAATGGGTCTCTCATGTTGAACATTTTATGCTATTCTTTCGTTTTTTCTTTCTCCAAAGTTTATTTTCTCTTCTTAAAAAAGTTCCTTAAATTTGCTACTTATTCTTTTTTGCTTCTTCTCAAATCCTTGTTCACTTCCTCAAAAATAAAATTAGAGCCATTCTCCAAGGGTTCTTCCCTGGTTCTGTGTCTGTAATTCCATTTTAAATCAGTGGTCTCTTGCGTAAATTCTCATATCCTGACTGACTCCCTAGGACAAGCTCTTCGCTGTCTCTTTTCTCTCTGCTCTACCATTCTTCTTATTTTGCATGTCATCAATTATTTTCTGATATATGTTTCTTTATCTTTTTCAACCTTTTTGCTCTACATTTATGGTCCTTTCATTGCTTCTGCCCTTTTGGTTGGCAGGACTGAGTAGCCCAACTACCATATGACCCAGCAATTCCACTCCTAGGTATATATGTGAAAAAACCCAAGAAACTTATTTAAAAAGATTACCTGCACCCCAATGTTCAGAGCAGCATCAGTTACAATTGCCAAGACATGGAAGCAACCTAAGTGTCCATCAACGGATGAATGGATAAAGAGGTGGTGTATATATATATATATACACACACACATATACATGCAATGGAATACTACTCAGCCATAAAAAAGAATCAAATTTTTCCGTGTGCAGCAACATGGATGGACTTGGAGGGCATTGTACTAAGTGAGATGAGTCAGACAGAGAAAGACAAATACGGTATGATATCACTTATATGTAAAATCTAAAAAATACAACAAACTAGTGAATAAAACATAAAAGAAGCAGACTCACAGATACAGAGGACAAACTAGTGGTTACTAGTGGGAAGAAAAGGGGAGGAGCTATATAGTGGTGGGGGAGTGGGAGGTACAAGCTATTGGGTACATAAGATAGGCTACAGGATGTATTGTACAACATGGGGAATATAGCCAATATTTTGTAATAACTGTAAATGAGTGTAACCTTTAAAAGTTGTATAGGGACTTCCCTGGCAGTCCAATGGTTAAGACTTTGCCTTCCAATGCAGGGATTGTGGGTTCGATCCCTGGTCAGGGAGCTAAGATCCCACACGTCTCGTGGTCAAAAAACCAAAACATAAATAAAGCAATAAGAAGCAACGAAAAAAAGAAACCAAAAAAAAAAAAGAACACCAAAACATAAAACAGAAGCAATACTGTAACAAATTCAATAAAGACTTTAAAAAAATAAAAAAATAAATAAAAAATAAAAATTGTATAAAAATAAAGAAGCTCTTACAAAAAGACTGAGTAGCCCATTTCTGCTTCTCGTTTTCTCCATTCCCCTTTTCCTCTCTCTCTTCTTCCCCCAGGGATGGAGGATTGGCTCCTGTTGGCTTATGAAACTTTTGTTTCTTTCTGCATGACTGTAGAACAGTGGCTATCAGATTGACCTGTGAAATTTCCCCACATAAATATTTCTCACCCTCCTATTTCTTCTACCCTTATCCTGATATTCTGGGAGTGGGGTAGCCCAGGAAACAGTGAGCAGACACACGTGTTTTGACAATGCTTTAAATGTAGTTTTCCTGCAGTGAACTTCTACTCTTCAGCCATGCCACTGATTGAGATCCTCCACTCTAGAAGCTTCCATTTCCTGAGTCAGAAATAGACACATTTGTTTAAGGCGGTATCCTGTCAGTTGATGAATGGGCCATTGGTTTAGTAAGCAGTAAGTGGAGCGCTTCTGGAGGGAAGATGTTAGTGACATGGGAAGGATGAAAATCGTCTTTTTCATCTGTTATAATCACTTGCTTAATGCAAGGGTTAAGGTTGAGCAGATATTTATTTTATTCTAATTAAGAGTAGTTTCAGGGCTTCCCTGGTGGCGCAGTGGTTGAGAGTCCGCCTGCCGATGCAGGGGACACGGGTTCGTGCCCCGGTCCGGGAGGATCCCACATGCCGCGGAGCGGCTGGGCCCGTGAGCCATGGCCGCTGAGCCTGCGCGTCCGGAGCCTGTGCTCCACAACGGGAAAGGCCACAACAGTGAGAAGCCCGCGTACCACACACACAAAAAAAATAAAGAATAGTTTCACATGTTGCAAGGAACTTATTTCTTGATGGAAGACCTTAAAAAAATTGCTGTTTTGCATTCATATCAAACCAAGTCTCTGGTTCATATAGTGTCTGCCCCAAATTCTTCAAGAACTGGAATTCTACTGAGTCCAAAGAAAAATACTGAAACAACTAATCTTCAAGCAATGTCTAGAGGTTATCTTCTGGTTTGGCTGACTTAGACTCAAAGCCTCGGATAGAAGTAAAAAGAGGGACACTGTGCATCTCCAGTGAAACTGAAGGAGTCAATGTCTGTGCCTGATGAGGCATTAAATCAACTGCATCCTCCAGAAGAACAAGACTTGATTTTCTTTTTATTTGATGAAGAGATGCAACAAATAGGAGGATGAAAAAACACATTTACTGATTGGTCTGATAATGATTCAGACTGTGAAATTGATGACTAAGATTCAAACAAGAGTTTGATTATAAATGAGACATCACTTTACCTGAGAAAACATCCTGGATGAGATCAAACAGGCAACCACAAATCTATGGCAAAAATTACATCTGAACTTGCTTAAGTTATCAATGATGGTCTCTATTATAATGAACAGGATTTATGCATGGAAATAGATGGAAACAAACATAAAGACAGTCATAAAGAAATTGACAAGATGATCTAAAGTTCATATGGAAAATCAAGGGACCCAGAATAGCCAAAATAATCTTGGAAAGGAAGAACAAATTTGAAGGATAACACTTCCAATTTGTAAAACTTACCACAAAGCTATAGTAATCAAGACAGTGTGGTATTGGCATAAGGATAGACATTTAGATCAATGGAATACAATTTAGAGCCCAGAAATAAACCATGCGGTAAGCTGATTTTTGAAAAGGGTGCCAAGACCATTCAATGGGAAAGGAATAGTCTTTTCAGCAAATGATGACAGGACATCCAGATGACCATGTGAGAAAGAATGAAACTGAACCATTACCTCATACCATACGCAAAAAATTAACTAAAAATATATGGAACGCTGTGATATTATGTTTTATAGTAAGAAATACATACTAGTCTTCACACTATTTCTGGCATAGAGCTCCTAAAACCCTTGGAATTTCCAAAGTGATGAGAACAGTAAAGGTATCTTTTGTTATGCTACTGAAGTGACTTTTTGACCTAAGGATGGGGCCTGTTTGCTAATCAAGCATGTGATTAGAGGGCTGAAACTTTTAGTCCCACCCCCTGACCTCTGGGAGGGGCGAGAACCTTGACGTTGAATCAATCACCAATTGTCAATGATTTAATCAATCACAACTATGTAATGAAACCTCTGTTAAAACCCAGAAAGTACAGGGTTTGGAGAACTCCCTGGTTGGTGAACACATGGAGGTGCCGGGAGGGTGGTGCGCTTGGAGAGCACATGTGAGCTCCAAGCCTCTTCCCACGTAACCTTGCCTTACACATCTTTTCCATCTGGGTGTTCCTGAGTTACATATTTTTATAATAAACCAGTGATCTACTAAGTTATAATGTTTTTCAGAGTTCTGTGAGCCCCTCTAGCAAATTAATCGAACTTGAGGAGGAGGAGGTTGTGGGAACTTCTGATTTATAGCCAGCCAATCAGAAATATAAGTAATAATCTGGGCTTACAACTGGTATCTGAAGTGGATGAGTGGGGCAGTTTTAGAGAATTGAGCCCTCAACCTGTGGAATATGATGCTATCTCTGGGTAGATAATATCAGAATTGAGGTGAATTCTTGGGCACCCTGCTGGTGTCTGATAATTGTTTGCTGGTGTGTAGGGACCTCCCCCCTGCCACCCACATTGGATTTGGGTCCAGGAACCCATTTTAAACACTTAAATGTAAGAGTCTAGAACTATAAAATTCGTAGAAGAAAACACAGGCATAAGTCTTTGTGAACCTGGATTAGGCAATTGTTTCTTATATGACAACAAAAGCACAAGAAAAAATACAAAAGAAAAAATAGTATATTGGAGTTCATCAAAGATTAAAACTTTTGTATTTTAAAGGACACCACCAAGCAAGTGAAAATCTGACTCACAGAATGAGAGAAAGTATTTGTAAATCATACCTAGAATACATAAAGAACACTTACGAGTCAATAATAAAAAGACAAATACTGTAACCTCATTAAAAAATGGGCAAAGAATAAAAAGATATTTTTCAAAAGAAGATAGACAAATGATCAATAGCACATGAAAAGATACCTGACATCATCTGCCACCAGAAAAATGCAAATAAAAACCACAAGGAGATAGTATCTCACACCCACTAGGATGGCTATAATCAAAATGACAGACAGTAACAAGTGTTGGCGAGGGTGGGGAGAAAATGGAACCCTCATACCCTGCTGATGGGAATGTAAAATGGTACAATGACTTTGGAAAACAGCCTAGCAGATCCTCAAAATGTTACATGTGATTCAGGAATTACAATCTTAGGTATACATCCAAGTGAAATGAAAACATATGTTCACACAAAAACTTGTACATGGATGTTCACAGAAGCATTGCAAAAGTGAAAAGAACCCAAGTGTTCATCAACTGATAAATGGATAACAAAATTTGGTATATCCATATAATGTAATATTATTTGGCAATAAAAAGAAATGAAGTACTGATACACGCTGCAACAAAAAGACATTATGCTAAGTGAATGAAGCCAGTCACAAGGACTACGTAACTGTATGATCCCATTTATATGAAATGTCCAGATGAAGTAAAGCTGTAGAGGCATAGGGCTGGTGAAGTAGAGGAGGGGAATGTAAGTAGCTGCTAATTGGTACCAGCTTTCTTTTTATGGTGATGAAAATATTCTAAAGTTGATTGTGGTGATGGTTGCATAGTTCTGTTTATGTAACAAAACCATTCAATTGTACACTTTAAATGGGTGAACTGTATCACCTATGAATTTTACCTTAATAAAGATGTTATAAAAAAGAAAACATGCTGTTCTGTTGGTATAGAATAAATTCTTTAAAAACAAGTTCTGAAGACATTTTCTTGCACAGAATCTCAAGCCATGCTAGTGACAGCAGGCTGACAGTGAAGTATTGTTTGATGTTACACTAGAAAGCTGGAGGAAGCTTAAGGAAAAAGGTAAACAGTATAATTGAAAACTACCTCTCTGATGTCACAGAACGTTCCTATTCTCAACAGAAAGATTTTATTTCTCAATTTTCTTACTCTTTGTGAAGTACAAGAAATCAGAAGAAAAGAAAGGAGAGTGGAAATGCTATTTCGTCATTGTTTGAGGCAAAGAACGTTCTGCATCAGGCAGACCTGTGTGCAAATCCTGACTCAGCTCATCGTGGAGCAACAAATGCCAAAGTTATTCATCTAATTGTAGCGCTACAGCTGAGGAACACTGTTGAAATCTGTTTTCTCATACATAGTCCGGGGATAATTGGGTATTTGTTTTTTACTAGCTAGGGTCAGTGAACACTAGCTAGTAAAAAACAAATACCCAATTATTCCCGGACTATGTATCCAGAGATTTCTTTGGGGGAAATAGCCTCCTCAACTCCTGTACTTCTGGCGTATATGAATGAATTCCTGGTTTTCCATATATGTGCCTCAAGCCTGGCTGATCAGCACATTCCATGGTTTAGGGATGGGGACAAATCAAATTTAGTCACTGGGATTAAGCTTATGACCTTTGTTTGAACTACTGAAGTGGAGTTCTCTTTGGTGCTGCTAAACTGAATCTGACAGTGTAAATATCTGGAGCTGCTCAACACTTATTGCACATTCACAGCCTGAAAGCATGGGTAGGATGGACACAGTAGAGAGATGCAGAGGGTCTGGGCCTTGGGGACATCATATATGGTCCTTGTTAAAAGCATATCAGCAACAGCCCTGGACCTCTCAGTTATATAAGTTGATACATATGGTTTTAAGCTTAAACAAGTATAAACTGACTTTTCAACTGTACCGAAATGAATCCTAAAAGTAGAATGATGTCTTGGCTAGTTTCTATGGCTGTGTAACAAATGACCCCCAAACAGGATGGTTTAAAACAAGAAAATTTCATGGTTCAAAAGAAGAAAACATTTATTTTGCCACAGTCTGGGCAAGGATTGAAGGTGGTAGCTTATTTCTTCTCTACTGGGTATTCAGCTGTGGTGGTTTGAACATTGAAGGCTGGAATTATTTAAAAGCTTGTTCACTTACATGTCTGGTGCTTGGTCTGGGAAGGCTCAAACAGTTGGGACTGGAGAAATTGGGGGTCCTTTCTCTCTAATTCTCTTTCCCTCCCCCCTCCCTCCTCTCTTCCCCTGTCTCTCTCCTTCTGTCCCTGCTTCCCTCCCTCCCTCCCTCTCTCCATGTAATCTCTGCATGGCAGCTTCAGGATAGCTGATGTCAGCAGAATACCCCCAAGGGAGAAAGAGCTGGGGAGAAACTCTAATGTTTTTTACGGCCTAGCCTCGTACATCATGCAGAGTCATGTCCACCATAGTCCAAGGCCCACCCAGATTCAAGAGGAGCAAACACAGACAGAGGAGTGGCAAATCATACTGTAAGAAGAACACGTGGTCGGGATACACTGGTGTGGCCGTCTTTGAAAATACCATTGGCTACACTTTGTGGGGTATTTGTAAGGATTAAATGGGGAGTTTTTCAAAAGACTATATTACAAAGATACAATACAGAACGGAAGACCAGAATGAGCTGAGGGACCCTAAGGAGACCAGTGTGAACTGGAAATAATTCTGTGGCCAAGCCAGGAAGATGCTAGAGAGAAGAGATGGAAGAGGAAGATGGATGGAGAAAGTAATTACCCAAGTTTTACCATGTTGAGCTTTAAGGGCAATATACACAGAAATTCGGTAAAGGAAATGTGAAAATAACATTTATGTCATAAATCCGTTGTTCTTTTTACATATGCTAGTATTTCTGATGAAAATTGTTTATTTACTTATTTTTGCACTCATGTTTGAGTAATAAGAGAGGGTGGGAAATGGTGCCAGCTTCTTCTCTTGGTTCAAAATGCCCATGACTGAAGTTTTACTCCATTAATCCCATGACTGGAGCCAACTGCCAACACTTCAGAGTTCCAAAAATGTATCTTCAATGCTTTTATTGAGAAATCATATAAGTATTTTGGAAGTGTAAGCCGTAAAATTAAAGTTACAAAGTGTGAGCCAATGTTGTATAAAATATGAATGAGATTATTGCTGAAGAATGAGAATAGAAGGTTAGGAGAATAGAAGGATAAAATGGATAAAGCCTGCAACTAAATTGATCGACTAAGTCATAGTAATAAAAAAAAATCCCCTTTAGATATGAAGTCTAAAATATTCCAAAGGAACTAGCTTTCCAACTTGATAAAAGTTATTTTGCCTCCTCTGAATGTCAGTTTCTTCATGGACAATACGAGCGAGTTGGGCTATAGGGTCCTGACTCTTGTGGGGAGGTTGTCAGACTTCTTTGATAATCAAACAAGAGTTCTGGACGCTCTTCCCAGAGAAGATGCACAGATACGCACATTTTCCACATGATATCAGGGCTATGGCCTCTAAGTCCAGGTTTAAAATTCCTGGACCCCTGGCTTTCTCTGTCTTCTTCCTCTAAGTTCTGTGGTCGAGGAGACTTGATTTTGATACAACTTTCATACCTCCCCACCTGTGGAAGGACTGTTAATCCTCCTTGAGTTCATCATCAATTCTTGGACCCAGGGCCAGCTTTTTTTTTTTTTTTGGCAGTACGTGGGCCTTTCACTGTTGTGGCCTCTCCCGTTGTGGAGCACAGGCTCCGGACGCGCAGGCTCAGCGGCCATGGCTCACGGGCTCAGCCGCTCCGCGGCATGTGGGATCTTCCCGGACCGGGGCACGAACCCGTGTCCCCCACATCGGCAGGCAGACTCTCAACCACTGCGCCACCAGGGAAGCCCAGGGCCAGCTTCTTGAGGTGTTATGTGTGCAATCACACATGGCCCCGTGCTCAGAAGAGCCTTACACTTAGTTTAATGCTCTATTGCCGCCATCTTGACATTCTTAATAACTTTTGGACAAGGAGTCCTATATCTTCATGTTGCACTGGGCCCAACAGATGATGTAATGGTCCTGCCCTGGCCACCCTTTGAGTCTCAACCCTTCCTTTTCATATTCCTGAGAAGTGGTCATCCAGTCTCTGTGTGGACTCATAGAGCAAGGAGGAGCTCCACACTTTTCGAGGCAGCTGTGTCAATCCTAGGTAGACCGGAGGGTTAGACATTTGCTTTTATATTGTGCTGAAATCTACCTCTCTCTAACTGCACTCACGGATCACAGTTTTCTGTGTCTTGTGTGATGTTTCTTCTGACATAAGAATGTTTTACATCTTTTAAGACAGTTACCATTCCCTGCCACCTTAAAAGAAATCTATTAAATTAAGGAAATAAATCTTCCCTTCTTTGATTGATCCACGGAAAAAGAAAGGCTGTAGAAAGCTCACACAAGATGAAAGACCACCTGAAAGGGCCAAATATGAAAGGGAAATAAAGTGATTAGGATTGACACCGGAGGATGAAAAATCAGGAGAAAATTAAAGAGGATCAGTAGGGTTTCTGCTTCTGAAATGGAAACAAGCCGTAGTAGTAGTGTTTTTTGCATCATAAAAAAGTCCCCAAAGAACAAACTATGCTAATGCAATTTGCTCTCATTTTGAAATTGGTGGTGTTAAGGAACAGATCTCTTTTTTGGTAAGGAAATGACTGAGCTTTGGTTATTTCTGAGGCTCTTCCTTTTATCTTATTTTTAATTTTATTTATTTATTTTTTTTGCGGTACGCGGGCCTCTCACTGTTGCGGCCTCTCCCGTTGCGGAGCACAGGCTCCGGACGCGCAGGCTCAGCGGCCATGGCTCACGGGCCCAGCCGCTCCGCGGCGTGTGGGATCTTCCTGGACCAGGGCACGAACCCGCGTCCCCTGCATCGGCAGGCGGACTCTCAACCACTGCGTCACCAGGGAAGCCCGAGGCTCTTCTTTTTAAATAAGTATCTTAAACAGCAAATAACATAAATAAATAGGCTTTAGCACCACCGTGCCAAAACGTGGCTATTTGTTACGTGCCCTGGCAGAGTATGTCCTTCCTCGGGAGAAACTTACATTTTATTCCCCTGTGTTTTGTTCATCTGTGTGCTCCGGCGTATAGTACAGTGCCTGGCACACAGAAGGCTGTCTAAATCTTTGACTCTGTAGTGTATGCTTCTGTGTCTGTGGCACGGATGAGCAAAGATGATTCTCCGTGTTGGGGGGATGGAGAGGCCTGTCTTGATGACCACACAGCTAATGGCTCCCTTCATTGGGCATCAGTGCTAAGCACATGGGAGTCAGGCAGGGTGCAGAAGCTGGGAAGCGTTCAAATGCCATTTTCCTTTTCACATGGTCCTCGTTACAAAGAGAAAGGCAGAACCTACTGTTTTTTCCATATAAAGGCATAGCTTTATCACTACAGACACAAAGGGCATCTAGAAACAACTAAAATTGGAAAACTGGCACCCAAAGGATAGGTGACAGCAACTCTACAAAGCAAAATGGATTGGCCTAAATAACTCCATCCAACAAGCCAATTCACTCGGTTGTCAGGGAGCAAACGTGCAACTCACCTTTTCTGGGGCCCCAACCAGGAGACCAGCTTGCACAAAACCACATATTTGGCAGAAGTCGTGTTCTTTTGTAGCACAGCCGACTGGCAACGCCTGCCCTGAAGTGTTCCAGGTCAAAACCGTTCTGTAGGACTCTCAGATGTCAGCAGTACACTTGTCCAGACCTAGAGAATTCAATCAGCCAGTTGCGAGCTGGTCAACACGTGAGGAAAGCAGTCTTGGGTATTATTAGTCAGCTGTTGCTAAGCTGCTGTATAGCACCAAGCAGCCCCTCAGCGGCTCCGCGGCTTTCAGAAACATAGGTTTCCTTCTTGCTTGCGCTACTTGTCCTTGGTGGGTCAGCTGCTCCTCTGGTTCTTATTTCATCCATTCCAGGCCCCCAGGGGGAAGATATGGGCCCTCTCTGGACATACTGATCTTACTGCAGAAGTAAAAGAACAGTGATTGAACTTTGCAGTGTTCTTGAAAGGCTCTGCTGGATACAGCTGCATCACTTCTGTTCATATTCCATTGCCCTTAACACACAACTGACTATTAACATGCCTCCCGAAAGTGTTTCTGGAAAGATACATTTGGACTATGATTTTAACTTGCACTATCCTCATATTCCAACTCTGCATTTCCAAAATAACCTCTTTTTTTAAAAAATTGAAGTATAGTTGACTTACAATATCAACTATTAGTTTCAGGTGTACAGCAAATGATTCAGTAATATAGGTATATATATCTCTATATATATCTATATCGATATATATATATATATATAAATTCTTTTTCAGATTCTTTTCCCTTATAGAAAAATAACCTCATTTTTATTATAAAACTTTTTATCATAAAATTTACATAAAGTCTGGCCAGAAACTTGTTCCCCATTCATTCATTTTTTTAAAAATATAAACTTATTTATTTATTTTTGGCTGCATTGGGTCTTCGTTGCTGTGTGCAGGCTTTCTCTAGTTGCGGCGAGCGGGAACTACGCTTCATTGCGGTGCGTGGGCTTCTCATTGCGGTGGCTTCTCTTGTTGCGGAGCACAGGCTCTAGCAGCACGGTCTTCAGTAGCTGTGGCTCAAAGGCTCTAGAGCACAGGCTCAGTAGTTGTGGCGCACGGGCTTAGTTGCTCCACGGCACGTGGGATCTTCCCGGACCAGGAGTCAAACCCAGGTCTCCTGCATTGGCAGGCGGATTCTTAACCACTGCGCCACCAGGGAAGCCCTCCCCATTCATTCTTTTTTCCAGCTATCTATTAATGATTTTACCATTTTAACTGTTTTAATGCATTTTATTTTTTATTAGTTATCATATGGGTCAAAATGTAAAAAAATATGAGCATACAATGAGAGGTCTCCCTCTCCCCACTGTAGCCTGGCCATCCAGTTTTCCCACAGGCAACCAGAATTATTTGTTTCTCCTCTATCCTTCCTTAATCTTTTGTGTAAGTATGAACAATGAAATCTCAATTCATTTCCATTTTCCTAAGAATGTGGTAATTACTAACATTGTCTTCTGTGTTTATGGTGGGGGGGAGGGACATAGCCCTATCTTCCCTTTTATGCCTTTCTGCTTTGATCTCCCATATTCTGACTTGTACAATTAGCCCTGAGCAGGCAGTGATCCATTACCATTGCGTTATTTATCCCTATGTCCCAAGGGAGCATAGCGCACAAAGTAACAAACAGTGTTTTCATGAAGAAACAATAAAGCAAATATTACTGTACTGGATCAGGAACTCTCCAAGTTATTTTCCATCCCCCTCTCCCATATTATTAATCTTCAAAGTGACCACGGTGAAAGGTTTTTCTGACAACGTATCAAGAGAGAAAAATTTTAGCTTGTCCCTTACTCGAGTTGGTGGGATATATCTCTTTCTTGTTTCCCTCTCTCCTCTACTATGGGAAAGAATGTTACTCTTTAAAAAGTTCACTACCAAACAATGCTTCAGATCTAAACTTTCTCATGAGGAGCACTTTCTACTTTTCATTTCTCCCCAACTTGTCTTCACCAGGGATGGAAGAAAGTCCTTGAGCGGATATGAAGGCAGATTGGACTTAGAGAAGGATTTTACCACTGGTTTATTGACTAGATTCCATTATTTTGTGTGCCCAGAACTCACCCACTTCCTTTTCTGTGTATTGCCTTCTCCTTCTAGAAGCTATCCCTTCTTCCTGTTTAAACACATGGTTGATTTCGGAGTAGCCATGTTAGTTCAAGTGTAGTTTAGACACTGGCTACAACTGATTGGTCCAGAGGTGGACAGCAGATCCAGCCTGGGTTAATAGCATTTTTCCCAGGGAATTTAGACTTTGGTTTGAGACTCACATCAGTCTCTTTCCAGATTGCTGAACCTACCAGTAACATGTAAAATTCTCTGGGTTATTTTTGCTGTTATAGGGATGGAAGAAATAGATGTAGATGGTCTGAAGAGAGAGAGGAAAGAAAGAAACAGATGAGATGGAGAGCTACTGAAAGCATTCCTGTCCCTGGCTCCAGCTGTTTCTGCCCTTGCTTTGCATCAGACATCTTAACCTTCGTTTGGTATAAGCTATTTCAGGTTGGCTTTCTGTTACTTGCAACCGGAGTCTAACAAATACTGAGGGGGTGTGACAGCACCAACCAGCCCTGCTTTCTACTGGGTAAGGCTTTGAGATCTAGCACCGTTCCCTACATAAAGCATTTTATCCCCTCTGCCAATTAGAAATTTATACCCTTGCAAAAACTTACCTCCTCAGATCATGTTTCTAACTGAAATATTTACCTGAAATAACTTTTCTTTCATAAACGTTGAATTACAGTTGACTGTCATTGACATGTTGCTTATGTGGCAGGAAAACACTTGTTTGGGATTTTTAATTTTTTTTAATCTAAGTATTTCCCCTCTCCTATTCAAGCAAAACCTCAGCAGTATTCTGACAAAAGCTACGTGTCTTGCATATGTAAAAAGTTGAACCCATAAAGGAGGTGATATTAAGTGCTTCTGGGGAAATGTATCAAAGCTAAGTAGGAATACCCCACCTCACCCCGAGGGATCCAGAAGCAGAGGAAACTTTATTTACCACGCAGAGCCCCTGAGAGGTGGCAAGACCCCAGGAAAAATGTGGAAATGGTGTGTCTGGGCAGAAAGGCAGCCATAGACATCTTTGCTGAGATCTGCATGCCCCAGAGAGGCAAGGAAAGCGCAGAAAGATGCCAATGCCCCCCACTCATGTCAGGAAGTAGAACAGAAGACAGCTGGACCTAAAGGGGCCTGTAAGGACAGGAACGGGGCATCTCAGCCCTGACCTGTGAAGGCCATGCCCACGACTGTAACTACAGGTGTCTCTGTGCATGTGTGTGGAGATAGGACTGGCGGGCAAGACGCCACCACCTCCGCCAGCGCACCCAATGCCTTGGCTCCATTGGAGGCCCCTGGAACTTCAGACAAACCTTAGGGAATGGAGGCTCTCAATCGGTAAGAGAAAGTTTCCCCGCATCTACAGAATGTAAGCCAGAAAGAGAAATTAAATCGAACAATATAGAAAATGAAGGTATATTTTGTGCTCATTTGAATTTCTGGACTGCGATTCATACATGGCTACCTGTTATTTCATCACTTTATATTTAGGGCAAACAATGTATTTCCAAACACAACTATATTCAGTTAAAATCTGTAATGAAAATCTAAGAAACTGTTGCTTATTCTGTTCATAATAACTAGTGAGCACTTCTGTTGTGTCAAGCATTGTGCTTGACTTAAAATTCATTATTATATTCAAAATTTATAATAATTTTAAAGGGTAAAAATTCTTATCGTTAGTATTTCATAGACGGGAAAATTGAGTCCTTGAGAGGATAAACTTCTTGCCCATTTAGGAATTATAAAGGATTCCATCCTATTTGGACCAATTGCTTCTGGCAAGAGACTATTTAGATGGGATATTTATGCCAGAATAAGAGTTCTCTAGGGATTCCAAAGTAACTACACAGTATATGAAGCCAAGATCACCATTAAGCAGCTTTTATAAACTGTTCATTAGCATGGAAAGGCTTTCAGTGAGGGCCAACTTGAACCAGAAGCTGTGCCAGGAGCTCGGGTTAACAATGGAATCCTCTCCTTTAAACAGACCTGGTCCTGGTGGAGCTGTTAAAAGGCTTGTCAGGAGACCATCCAGATTTAATTTCTTGAGCACACTAGCCATTAAGTCAGAAAAACACAGCTTTCAGAACTTGAAAGGACCAACACAAATCACTTCAACAGGTCACTGTCTCAGACAAGCAGGGCACCATTGTAATACTTCTGTTGGTGGCACAGTCAAGGCCCCGAGTGATCAAGGGATCACTATCCCCCCTTGACCTTTTATTTTGCCTTTGTCTTGTCTTTTAATATGGTACTCCTGCTGCACTATCACAGTGTTCCTCATTTCCTCCTGAAGCGAATTCTTTCTTTTCTAAAAAACTCTCGCGAGGGTTCAGATTACACGAGAAAACAAAAATCAGAAAATGGAAATTTATACAACTATATACAGGCATTTAGTTTAATCAAAACACAATGCCCCCATATTAGGGTTCTCCAGAGAGACAGGTCCAATAGGAATATGTACATAGAAATATACAAACATACACACACACACATATATATACACACACACACAGGCACACACACACACATATATATACATATATACACATATACATATATATAAATATGGAGACAGAAAGAGAGAAAGAGAGAGAGACTAAGATTGAAATTGAATGGTTGGCTTTAAGGAATTGGCTCACACAATTGTGGGAGCTGGCAAGTCTGAAATCCATAGGGCAAGCTGGCCGTCTGGAAATTCAAGTAGGAGCTGATACAATTTTAAGTATAAGCTATACAGGGAAGGCCACTCGGGCTGGAAACTCAGAGAAGCTTCAACTGGCAGTCTTGAGGCTAAATCCCTTCTTCTGGAAAGCTCAGCCTTTCTTTTACGGCCTCCAGCTGGCTGGAGGATGCTCCCCTGCACTGTTCCAAGGGAGTCTGCTGTGCGCAAGGTCTCCTGCTTTAAATGTTAATCACTTCTAAAAACATAGCTTTAGAGCAACAACCGGACTGGTGTTTGACCAGACCAGCTACAATCACTGACCCAGAAAGTTGAAAAGGAATAAGTTCTGCCAAAGACAGACTGCATGGAATCTTTTTTTTTTTTTTTTTTTTTTTTTTTGTGGTACGCGGGCCTCTCACTGTTGTGGCCTCTCCCGTTGCGGGGCACAGGCTCCGGACGCGCAGGCTCAGCGGCCATGGCTCACGGGCCCAGCCGCTCCGCGGCATGTGGGATCCTCCCGGACCGGGGCACGAACCCGTGTCCCCTGAATCGGCAGGCGGACTCTCAACCACTGCGCCACCAGGGAAGCCCTGCATGGAATTTTTAGTACGTGTTCCACCCAAAAAGTTTCCACGGTCAACACTTATTTGTTTAAACAATTTCAAACATATTTATGTATCGATGAAAGCCTTTATTATATGCTCAATATACTGGGAATTCCTCAAGTAGGGGGCTATAGTTTGTGGTGATCTCTGATTTTTATAATCATACAATCTTTTTGTGTGAAAGTCATCTCCTCTCTACCAGTGTTTCTTACTTTCTTTTTATTGAAGCATAATTGACTTACAATATTAGTTTTAGGTACACGACAAGTAATTTGATATTTTTATACTTTATGAGATGATCACTGAGATAATTCTAGTTACCATGTCACTGTACCAAATTATTAAAATATTATTAACTTTATTCCCTATGCTATACATTATATCCTCACGACTTATTTATAACTGCAAGTCTGTACCTGTTAATCATCTTCACTTATTTTATCCATCTCCCCCTGTACCGTCACGCCTCCTCAACCAGTGATCACCAGTTTGTTCTCTGTATCTATCGGTCTGTTTCTGTTCTGTTTGATTTGTTTTTTTATATCCCATATATTTACAGATTCCACTCCTGGAGAGTTCCAGCAGTTCCTGCCCTGTTGGCAGATGTATTTCATTCTCGTACAGTCTAGGTGCCCTTTAAACTACTATAATTTTGCTTTCACCCTCAGGGTGGGTGGGTCTGTGCGTGGGTTCCTCAGTAATACCCGTCCAAGTTGGGGGTAGGGTTCCCCTAGATACCATGCCTCTGTCTACCCTACCCATCTCTCTGTGGTCCCTCTATTGTCGGTTGTGCAGAAGCTATTCAATCAGCCATAAGTTCTCTTTCAGGAGGAATTGTTCTATATGTAGGTGTAGATTGGGTGTGTCTGTGGGAGGAGGTGAGTCCAGGGTCTTCCTATGCCGCCGTCTTGTACGGGACCCCTAACCGTTGTTTCTTGATGCAGAAACAGTGTTTTTGATCAAAATCAAAAACAATCTCTCTTTTTTGAAGCTGAGGAAACTGAGGCACAGACAGGTGAAGGGCCCTGGCTCACAGAGAGTTGGTGGCAACTCCAGACCCAAGTTTACTGACTTCAGTGTTCTTACCAAAAGGAAAATATAAAAAGCTAGTAGTAAGTGGTAAGGATTGGGGCCCTTCCTCGGGAGGTGTTTAATTGGGGCCGGCAACTGTGATGGATTCTGTACCTCTCTAGCATTTCTATGTAGCTGAAGGTAGACCTGCTGAACACGTATCAAATGGAAGATGGGTACATGATGGAACTGGAAGCCCAGCTGGCTTTGTCTTGATGATGACCGTGTGTGTGTGCGCGCGCGCGCGTGCGCACGTGTATACGTGTGTGTAGATTATCAACTGGTGGAACCCTCTTTTTTTTCCCTAGGGCCAGTGACAGCCCAGTTGCCAGCAGTGGGTGATGGGAAAAGCTGTTGAGTGGGTCAGTCTTGGGGTTTGAGGCAATTGCCTACACTTGCTATACTTTGAACCCAAAGATGGAAGAAATTCCCATCTGGTTAAAAAAATGATGAGAAAAATTACAAAGCAATGATGGCATGCCACTCAAAGAGGAGGGTATCAAAGTTAATAATTAACAGAGGAATGTTACCCCCAAAGCTCTTTCCAAGAGCGTTTAAAAATCCTTCTTCTATTGATTCTTTTTCCTTGACTATTGGCTTGGGCAGAGGATTGAAAAGCTATGATTTCAGATTTGATATATTCTCCTCCAGGAATAGACATCCTCCCAATGTGTGAATTTCTTGCTTTTTTTTTTTTTTTTTTTTTTAAGTTGAAGTATAGTTGATTTACAATGTTGTGTTGGTTTCTGGGTTTTTAAAAATTGAAGTATAATTGATTTTTAATTTCTTAGATTCATTTTAATCTTTACATTAAAGCTTCCTGGGAACTCTTTGGGTATCCCATGGCAGATGACATTATATAGCCCTGTTTGTATTTTCTTTTATGACAGAAGCATCACACATAGGTGTATCTATTTTATTATACAGTGTTCCTTAACACTCTAAAAAAACTGGATAGGACTGAGACATACTAAAACCATAAAACTATCCCATAGGGCCAGTAATGCAAACTGATCAATATTTTGTTTGAAAATGGTCTGGACTAGTCCTTCAGAAACTAATCTTGAAAAGTAGGAGATAATCACCATTGCACACCCCCTTTGTCTTTATAATTGTTATGGACTTGCCCCCAAATCCTCTTAGTTCTCCTAAATTTTCCTCTTAGGGTTAAGAGACTCTAATGTTTAATATGCATGGTATAAATCAGTTCTTGGTGGGGTTCTTACCCCTGCACTCTACCTGAGGTCAGCATGGTGTTTGAAAAATGCAGAGCAATAGATGCTATCGGCATTTGTACTTTATTTAAACCTGGTTCTTAGGCTGGGTTTCCTCACAGCAGAGCCTTCAGGAGGGATTCGTGCGCAAGTGATTTACCGAGGGAGTGACCTCTGGTGAAGTCTGTACGGGAGTGAGGGCAGCACCACAGAACTGTCAAACACTGAGCCTGGGCGTGGGCGTTGTATCCCTGTATCTCTCAGTTAATGGCTGCGGATCACCCCGAGGGAGCATGTGACCTCTCAGTCATTTCTGGGTGGCGGGGGTGGGGGGGGTACCACAACAGTTCTCTGAAGAAGGATGCAGCAGGTGGGGAGATTGTGCATTTGCCCAGTAAATGGGATCTAAGCAGGTCACCAAGAACATCTATCATACCTAGGCAGACTTACGGTCCTGAATCCCTGCTTCCGTTCTTATTCTCCCGGCCTTGGCTTAACCACCTAGAATGAACACTAAAGGCATCATAAGCTGAAAGAGCCAGCTCTTGGCAGTCAGCTCCTGCCTGCACCCTCAACCGTATAACCCAAATATCAACTGGATTTCCTAAC
Organism: Phocoena sinus; assembly: GCF_008692025.1. Classification (NCBI taxonomy): domain Eukaryota; kingdom Metazoa; phylum Chordata; class Mammalia; order Artiodactyla; family Phocoenidae; genus Phocoena; species Phocoena sinus. The sequence continues at coordinate 89,840,871 of NC_045771.1, forward strand.
TCTGAATCCCCAAAATTGAAACTGACGTCTTCAACCCTTGAAACCCTTTGCTATTTTCTAGTATTGTCAACTCTTTACTCAATTGACACCTTTTGTGATGTCAGATGTCAGGGGATTTTTGCCTGGATATCATAGAGTTTTTCATTCTGACTCTACAGAAGCACCACACAAAGGTTATACAAAGCTCTCTGCTTATCCAAATGAGACATTAATGAGAATTTGGCTAAGCCTGACCACTCTGAGATCCATGGGCTTTATTCCCTTTTCACTTCCGTGATGCTTTTCATTTGCTGTGAGACAGGAAAACTCTGTTGCATTGGCACAGGCAATACTCCTAACCCTCCCAACTGTCTTAAAAAGTGAGTAGAGGAAATGGAAGGAAGAGTTCCATATTCTTACTGTGGTTCAAAACAGATCCCAACCAAAGATAGTAAATATTTTAGGCTTTGCAGGCCACATACAGTCTCTGTCACATATTCTTCTTTGTTTTTGTTTGTTTACAACTCTTTAAAAATTTAAGAACCAGTCTTAGCTCTGAGGGCCATACAAACACTGGCCTCTAGTGGGATTTGGCTCATGGACTGTAGTTTGCGAACCCCTGCTACATTAAAGACCTTACAAATGCAGCAACGGCTCCAACAAAATTGAAAAAAAACCATTTAAGTACAAGTCACAGCCATTTGAGAAGCAAAGGTGCTGATTAAACAGCTATCAGAGTCTCAAAATCAACATTAAACGTCTTGCTAAAAGCAGCACATTCAGTAAAAAGGACCAGAAAACGAGTTATTTCACAGCAGAACTTATTGCCCCAAACAGGAAGTTACATAGTTGGTGAGACCCTGATAATATGATCAGGTACAATTATTGTAAGAAAAATGCTGGGACAAAACGCAGTACGAGAAATTAAAAAGGTTTCACACTGTCAAACAGTGTGATAAGTTGAAGTACAGTTGTCCCTTGGTATCCATGGGGGATTGGTTCCAGGACCTCCCCATGGATATCAATATCCACAAATGCTCAAGTCCCTTATATAAAATGGTGTAATATTTGCATGCAACCTAGGCACAACCTTCCAAATACTTCAAATCATCTTTAGATTACTTATAATACCTAATATAAAGGAAGTGCTATGTTAATAGTTATAAATACAATGTTAATGCTATGTAAATAGCTGCTGGCATGTGACAAATTGAATTTATGCTCTTTGGAACTGTCTGGAAATTTTTCCAAATGTTTTTGATTTGCGGTTGGTTGAATCCACAGCTGTGGGACCCACAGATGTGGAGGGCTGACTGTACTGATGACATGTTACATGATCTTGAAGAGGTTTCGTGAAACAAACTGAAAGACCACATGGCTTCTTTATCTAGACTGAGTCCGCAAATTTCACCAATAAATGTGATACTGCAACATTGGTAAGATTTGCAAATAAGTGTGAAATTCAAGAACACAAAGAATTGCCCGTAACAATCAAAGGCCAGGATATAGATAATATTTGGCCTTCATATCTATAAACAAAAGGTCTATCTTGGAAGAACAGTATTGATTTCTGAACTGATGGAGCCTTGTCAATGGTTGGTTTTGATCTTTTTTTTTTCATAAATTTATTTATTTATGTATTTTTGGCTGCGTTGGGTCTTCATTGCTGCCTGTGGGCTTTCTCTAGTCGTGGCGAGTGGGGACTCCTCTTTGTTGCGGTGCGTGGGCTTCTCATTGTGGTGGCTTCTCTTGTTGCAGAGCACAGGCTCTAGGCGCGTGGGCTTCAGTAGTTGTGGCACAGGGACCCAGTTGTTCCGCGGCATGTGGGATCTTCCTAGACCAGGGCTCGAACCCGTGTCCCCTGCCCTGGCAGGTGGACTCCTAACCACTGTACCACCAGGGAAGCCCCTCAATGGGTGGTTTTATGAGCGCTCTGGTATCTTGTTAAAATTTCCTCGCATTGTCACAACACACTGCCTTCTTCACAGAGAAGTACTGTTGTCAAACACTCTTAGAGATAAAATGAAAGAAAGTTTTGGATGATGCTACAAAATGGCTTTGATATATAAAGGCTAATTAACTTGAGAATATTTGAAACTGTGGGAAAATCTGGACAAAGACCACATATTCTGCTATACACAGAAATTTAGTGGCTTACCAGAGGAAGAGTTTTCAGTAGAGTTCTTGAGCTGATAGGTGAAATTTAGAAGTGCTTTCAAGATAAATTGGCCAGATTTTACTAAGTGCTTTGAAGATGAACAGTGGCTGCAGAAAGTAGCCTTCTCAGCAGATACTTTTCATCGTGTGAACTAGTTGAACAAGTTTCTGTAAGAAAGTGTTTTGCCTTCAAATGACAAGATGCTTGAATTTAAAAGGTAACTGAGAGGGATTTCGGATTCAGGTAATGATGGAATAAGACCCTCCTGGAAAACTCCCCTGCAGTAAACAACTATAAAACTTGGACATAAAGCAAAAAGCAATGACCTGAAGGCACTGGAGGGCGAAGAGAAGCAGACAGAAATTGACGAGAAATAAATACTTGGAGGAGGGGAGCTGTATGGTAAGCTCCTTGTATCTGTGGCTTTTAGCCTGGGTGCATGGCCAGAAGGTGTCAGGAGAAAACACATGGTCTCTCTGATAGGGTAATCCACAGATGATGGACAGAGTCGGAGATTCCCTGAAGAAAAAGAGATAGAGAGGACTTTCCCAAATTCTACTAGTTTCTCTGACTAATTCCTGAACCACAGACGCATGAAATAGACTCAAGGTATCTTAGCTAAAGATAGATGATCCCAACTGAGTCTGGAGTTGCCGTTCAAGAAACAGAGTTGCATAAGCAAAAGAAAACCACTTATTAGAGAAAAACAACAAAATCAAGAATTTACACAACCATTCACAAAGTCCAGGATAAATCCAAAATTTCCCAACAAAACTAACCAAGAAAATGGAATACATCCTCAAGAGAAAAGAAAATCAACTGAATCAGAACTTGAGAGGAACTAGATATTAGAGTGAGCAGACAAGGACTTTTAAACAGATATTATGATGATTTTCAATGAGATAAAACAAAGTATGAGCTCAATAAATGAAAAAAATGGAAAATTTCAAAAGCAAAAGAAAAACAAAACCCCAAAACCAAATGGGCAATATTTGAATGAAAAAATTCAGTATTTTTTGAAAAATACAATATTTGAAAAAAAAATTTACTGAGCAGTCTTGGCAGCTGGATGGAGATGACAGAATAAGTGAACTCAAAGAACAATAGCAATTTTCCAACATGAAGAATGAAAGAAAAAAGACTGGGAAAAAACAACAGAACATTTTATATAAATATCAAGTATTCCAACATATGTGTAATAAGAATCCCAGAAGAAGAGAGAAAAAAGTTCAATAAAAATGACAAAAAAGTTTCCCCCAGTTTGATAAAAGACAGAAATGTATATATAGAACATGCCCAGAGGAATAAGCATAAATAAGCATAAATGGAATAAGCATAAACAATCCCACACCGAGGCATATCATGGTCAAAGTGGTGAAAACCAAAGATAGGAGAGCAAGTCTTCAAAGCATCAAAAGAAAAACAACACATTCTTTACAAGGGATCAATAATTTAATTAATGGCTAAGTTTTCAACAGAAACCATGGAGAATGGAGGAGAGTGGAACAACATCTCTAAAGTACTGAAAGGAAAAAAATTGTCAGCTCAGATTCTAAAACCAGAGAAAATATCCTTTCAAGAATAAAGATATTTTTAGATGAACTAAGACTAAAAGTATCATCACCAGCAGATTTCCACATGCTAAAGGAAGTTCCTCAGGCTGAGGGTAGTCACAAAAGAATGAATAACATAAAAACTGTAAATTTAAAAGAATAATTTCTCTTTGTTTTCCTATTAATTGGTTTATATGAATCACCTAACTAAAGAAAAAAATAGAATGGTGTCTTGTGTAATTTATAACAAATGGAGATGCATTATGTATAATAGTTATGTATAATAAACCATGGAGGGCATATGGAACTAATGGCTCCATGGTTTCTGTATTTTATTTGAGTGGTACCATATTAATGCAAGTGGGCTATGAGAACTTAAGGATGTATACTGCAATCCTAGAGCAGTTACTAAAATATTATTATAATGCCTGAAAAAAAGTAAAAAGCTAGAAAAAAATATAATGTAATATCAAGACATTGGGTATCAAAAAATAAAAGGCAGTTCCCTCCTCTAAGAGATGGGAAACAAATGAAATAAGCCATACAATTACCCCGGGTAACTGTCAAAGAGTTTTAGGCAATGGTGCAGTGAAAGGGAAGCCGGAAATAACCCAGCTGCTCCCTGAGTTGAGGACTCGGAGCCGGGAGAGTGGAGACATCTGCCTCAGAAGTCAGGAAAGAAACAGTCCTGGACTAAACACTGCTCTGCTTCCACCTAAGAAAGCTTAAAAGCAACCCCTGAAAGGATCAAACTGTTGTCAAGTAACCGAACTGTGTCTAAGAACAAAGATCAAGAATATTTATAGGAATACAGATTAAACAAGTTAAAATGAACATTACCTGGCAGGTGTATTAATTTTCTATTGCTGCACAGCAAATGACTGCAAACTTTCTGGCTTAAGACAACACCCATTTATTACCTCACAGTAATGTAGGTCAGAAGTTTGGGCAGGGCTCAGTTGACTTCTTGGCTCACCATCTTACAAATTAGTAATTTGTTGGCCAGGGCTGTTGGATCATGTAGGGCTCAGGGTCCTCTTTCACGTTCATCTGTCTACTGGCAGAATTCATTTCCTTGCAGCTATAGAATTCATGGAGATCTCAACTTCTTCAAGGCCATCAGAAACACACTTCTCTGACTTCGTCTCTGCCCTCTAGACTCCTTCTAAGGGCACACCTAAATAGGTCAGGCCCACAAAAGACAATTTATCTCTTGGTTAATTCAACTGATTTGGGACTTAAATTTCATCTCTGTCAATATGTAATGTAATCACAAGAGTGATATTCTTTCATCAGGCAAGGGGATTATAAAATGGTGTTGGGCATTGGAGTCATCTTACAATTGTGCCAGCTACACTAGGCATGAGAAAGATATGACCCATAATGATGAGAAAATTCAATGGACTGAAATCAACTTAGAATTGATACAGATGATAGAATTGGTAGAGTGGGATATTTAAACAGCTATTATAGCTATATTCTATCAATTCACAAATCTAGAGGCATGATCGAACACATTAAATAAGACACAAAACAATCCAAATGTAGCTTCAAATGATGAAAATTACAACGACTGAGATTAAAAGTGCACAGGATGGTATTAACAGCAGATCAGACATTGCAGAGAAAAAGACTAGTAAGTTTAAAAACAAATCTTCACAGGGCTTCTGTGTTGGCACAGTGGTTAAGAATCTGCCTGCCGATGCAGCGGACACAGGTTTGAGCCCTGGTCCTGGAAGATCCCACATGCCTCGGAGCAACTGAGCCTGCGAGCCACAACTACTGAAGCCCATGTGCCTAGAGCCCGTGCACCTAGAGCCTGTGCTCTGCAACAAGAGAAGCCACCACAATGAGAAGCCTGCGCACCGCAACGAAGAGTAGCCCCCGCTCACAGCAACTAGAGAAAGCCTGCGCGCAGCAATGCAGCCAAAAATAAAATTATAAATTTATAAAAAAACAAAAAAAATCTTCATAAACAATCCAAAATAAAGCATGCAAAGAAAAGAAGAATAAACAGAGAAATGGGAAAACTTCAGTAGACTTAACATCAGTGTAATTGGAGTCCCCAGATTTAGGAGGGAGAGTAGAAAAGAAAACTTGAGGAAACCATATTTGAGGAAATACTGTTAAATGTTTTCAATTTTTTTTTTTTTGCAGTACGCGGGCCTCTCACCACTGTGGCCCCTCCGCTGTGGAGCACAGGCTCTGGACGCGCAGGCCCAGCGGCCATGGCCCACGGGCCCAGCCGCTCCGCGGCACATGGGATCCTCCCAGACCAGGGCACGAACCCGCGCCCCCTGCATCGGCAGGCAGACTCCCAACCACTGCGCCACCAGGGAAGCCCTTCAAAATTTGATAGATACTATAAATTCATGGATCCAAAAAGCTCCATGATCCTCAAGTATAAGAAACATGATGAAAATTACACCAAGGCATTTTAACCTTATATCATTAAATCCCATGATAAAGAGAAAATCTTAAAGCCATCCAGAGCAAAAGACGTATATATATATATATATATATATATATATATATATATATATATGTAGAGGAGTGAGGTGAAAAATGACAGTAGACACCTTGGAAATAACGCATGGGAGAAGACAACGGAGCAGTACCTTTAAAGTACTGAAAGAAAAACCCTGACAAGCTAGACTTCTGTACTCAGTAAAACGATCTTTCAAAAATTAAAAAGGTAAAATAAAGCCTTTGCTTCAGATATACAAAAGCTGGAAGAATTTATCTCCAGCAGTGTTTCACTAGAAGGTATCTTAAAGGAAGTCCTTCAGGCAGAAAGACAAGAATGCCAAATGGAAATCTGGATCTACACCAAGAAATCATGAACACTGGAAATGGTAACTAGGTGAATGAAGAGAAAAGGCTTTTCATTATTTAAATTTGTTTGGGAGGTTGCTGACTGCTTAAAGCAAAAATAATAAAAATAGATCATAGGGTTTCTAACGTATAGAAGTAAATGTATGACAAGAACAAGAAAGCCAAGAGAGGAGAAATAGAAACTCTTAAAAGGTTCTCATATTGTGAGTGAAGTGGTGCAGTGTCACTAGAAGGTAGACTGTGGAAGGAAGTTGAATATGGATACTGTAAACCCTTAAACAACAACAACAAAAAATTAATACAAGTAATTATAGATAGTAAAACAACAACCGAGATGAATGGATTCATAAAAATACTCAATCTAAAAGAATACAGAAAAATTGGAAAAGGGGATAAAGAACAGATGGGAAAATCGTAAATAAATAGCAAGATGACAGATTTAAACCCAATCATATCAATAACCAAATTAAGTGTAAATGATCTAAACACTCTAATTAAAAGGCTGAGATTGTCAGATTGGATATGAAAGCAAGATCCATCTATATGCTGCCTAGAGGAAACCCATGTTAAGCTTCAAAATATAAAATGGGTTATAAGTATAAGGATGGAATTAGATATACCATACTAACATTAATTCAATTCAAGCTAAAGTGGCTATATTAAAGTGGCTATGATAAAAGGGTTATCAAGAGGATATAACAATTGTAAATACTTATGCACCCTAAAACAGAGCTTCAGAAATGCATAAAGCAAAAACTGATAGAACTGAAAGGAGTAACAGACTAATTTACAATACAGCAAGAGATTTCAAAATCCCCTGAAGAAACTGATAGAACACTAACACCGAACTGACCTAATTGGTCTTTTTATAAACCGTCACCCACAACAACAGATTACACATTCTTTTCAAGTACACACAGAAAAAATTTATCAAGGTAGAACAAGTTCTAGGCCATAAAAAGTCTTCATAAGTTTAAAATATCCAAATTATACTAAATATATACTCTGACCCCACTGGAATTAAATTAGAAATCTATGTGGAATAGCCCCAGATATTAAAAACTAACACACTACTACATAACTCATGGGACAAAGGGGAAATCAAAAGTGAAATTACAAAGTATTTTGAACCGAATAAAGATGAAAATACAACATATCAAAATCTGTGGGTTGCATCTGAACGGAACTTAATGTAAAAGTTATAGGGCTAGACACCCATATTAGAAAAGAAGGAATCAAATCACTGACTTCAGCTTGAACCTTAAGACATTAGAAGAGGATCAGATTAAGCTTCAAGTAAGCAGAAGAAAGGAAATAAAAATGATTAGAGCATTAATCAATGACTTAGCAAACAGAAAAATAATATGATATAATCAATGAAACCAAAAACATATTCTTAGAGAAGGTCAATAAAGTCAATAAACTTCTAGACAGACTGATCAGAAGAAAAAGTGAAGATACAAATCACCAATATTGGGAATGAAAGTGGTAACATAACTACAGATCCTAGTTATCAAAAAGATAAAAAGGGAATATTATCCATTATCTCAATACATTCGACAACTTAAATGAGACAGACAAGTTCTTTGATAGACACACTACCAAAGTTCACTTAAGAAGGAATGAAAAACGTGAATACCTCCATCTATGTCAAAGAAATTGACCTTGCAGTTAAACTATTCCAACAAAGAGAACTGCAGCACCCCATGTCTTCACTGGTTAATTCTACCAAATATTTAATGAAGAAATTATATCAATGGTACTCAAGCTCTTCCAGAAAAGTAAAGAGGAAATAATTCCCAGCTCATTCTGTGCTCTAATGAAACAGTCTTACCCATGTATATTTTTACAGTTTTGTGTATATTTCTGTAGGATAAATTTTAGAAGTGGAGTTGCTCATTCAATTAGAAACAGTGTAAGGGTAAGATCTTTCAGCAAAAGGCAGACAGCCCCTAAGTTCTGTTTGTCAGAGAGGGTCCTGTTCTTTCCAGCAGCCACAGCAAAGAAAGGAACAATTATTCACAGGATTCAATGTACCCTTAAGGAGAGACCTTCAAAGGAAAAGCTGTCTTTGGGAAAATCAGTGGAATAAGCACCAAAGAGAAGCAGAGCTCAATCCGTTCACGTGAGAGTCGACCTGTTACAAAGAGAGAAGACCCGACTCCTTTCCTATCCTTCAGGAACAATAGTTGCACTTTTCTGGAAAGAACCCAGGCTGGGGGAAGGTCTCTGCTATCTACTAGCCTGACAGCACACACCCTATGGAAGAACTTTAGGGTCACACAGCTTTCCCGCATATAGGGGAGGTCTGAGGAGTGTGGAGGGGTGAAAACAAAGACCGAAGATAGTCAAACCACCTTATCAGTATCAAAAATCATAACAGTGAGGTCTGACCATGAACCAGACACTGCGCTACATGCTTTCCATAAATTATAATATTGAACTCTCACCATACTTCCAGAAGGAGGTAACATTATGCCTGTTTTATGGATGACGAACCGGAGGAACAGAAAAGTTAAGTAACTTGCCCATGGTCACACTAGGTCATGCTACGAAATGGGCAGTCTAGGATTTAATCCAGGCCTGGCACGGAAAGCAACTACTAAGTGTGTTCTGAATGAAGTGCCCAGACTTGCAGATTAGGACAGGACAGGGACTTTGACAGTGAGGGGTCTGGAGTAACGCTATAGCAACCTGGTAAGGGCAAGGGGTCAGAGCCTCACCAGCACTCAGAGTAAGAACAGGTGTCCAAGGTGTGCCTGCCCAGCTACTCCAAGTCTGGAAAGGGGCCACATAAACTCTTGTCACCTGTCAGGAGCCAGGAAGTGAGGGTCCAGCGAAGAGACTGGGCTCATTTTTCCATCAATGAAAAGAAAGAGAGGGTCTGCCCTTTTGACTGACCTTCCCTCTTTTGTTTGCCCATCTGGATCTTGGAGGACATATACTCTGAGGGTTCGTGACTAGACCATCACTCTGGGGATTACTAAGCCATCCTCTGTATGTAGCCACAGGAAGACCTCACTGTCTTCTGAAATGTTGCAGCCCTCACTGTTCATTTCTTAAAAGTCATGGCCAAATCATTCTGTGACAGTTTACTAAACGCTTACAATTCTCAACGAGGAGACAACTGTAGCAGGATGGAGCTCTGCTTTGGGGCTACAATAAAAGGCACATCCCTAGTTTTTTTTTTCTGTTCTGGAGACAACTGTGACGGGATCTAAGAGTCACTAGTTTTTAAATATACAGTTCATGATCATAGTAGTCATTGCATCATTACTGCTCTGCTATTTTAAAAGCAAGAAGAATGTTAACATAACCTCTTTTCATTTATTTTAATAGATCTCTATAGGAGTATAATTGCTTCACAGTACTATGTTAGTTTCTGTCGTACAACAAAGTAAATCAGTCATATGTATACATATATCCCCATACCTCCTCCCTCTTGAGCCTCCCTCCCCACCCTCCCTGTCCCACGCCTCTAGGTCATCGCAAAGCACCCAGCTGATCTCCCTGTGCTATGCGGCAGCTTCCCACTAGCTAGCTATTTTACATTCGGTAGTGTATACATGTGTATGCCACTCTCACTTCGCCGCAGCTTCCCCCTCCCCGCCGAGTCCTCAACTCCATTTGTAGATGTATGCCTGCGTCTTTATTCCTGCCCTGCCACTAGGTTCATCAGTACCTTTTTAAAAAATTTGATCATCTATTAATTCACTTCACAGGGATTTATTGAGTGAGGGCCAGGCTCTTTGCTAAGTGTTGCAGGTACAGAAATGAGGGTTGATGCCCTAAATTTCACACAAAAGACCTGGCAAGGCTGTGAATTCAAATGGCAAGGTAATTCGGCAATCCAGAGAATCAAATCATGCTTTTAGTTTGCAGCTCCCTCTGCTCTAGAGTTGCGAGGGATAAGAATTTCTTTTTGCACAGTCACAGAAAGTCCCTAGTTTCAGTTCAAGGCATGAGCTGAACTGAACTCAGTCATTTGTCATTCCCTTTCTTTAAGCTTCTCAGTCCTTAAATGATTCCATCATCCTCAAGTTTCTCATGTCCTTCAAACCATTTTATGATGGCAGCAATCTGGTTTCCCCAAAGCTATGCCTTCAATGGATACTTGACTCCTGGTGACCACAGATATTAATTCAGTTAGCAGCTCCTCTCCCACATGACCTAGGCTGCCAGTTAACCCATCTCTGGTTAGTGATGGGATCTGTAGTTGTCTTCAACAACTAAGACAGAGAACCAGTCTCACATTCTATGTTTGTTGGTTACAACCCACTCCAGGAACCAGGTTCTTTCATCAGGGTTCTTGGTTGCAAAACCCAGAAACAGACTCTGGTTAATTTAAAAGGAAAAATGCCATATTAGTTGAATATTTGGTAGCTCCTACAGATCACGAGAAGACCAGAGAACTGGATTTAGAAAATGGATAGGAATGGAGGCTGGGCAGCTGAGATAAGCAGAATCTGTTTATAATGTTAACACAAGTACTACCACCACCTCTCCTGGAGCCTGGCTGCCACTTCTACCACAGGTATAAATCCTAAACATTCCCTACTTCTTTGTACCATTTAAACTCAGTTTCAGGGAGAAGCAGCTGATGGGCCAAATCCAGGTCTAGCACCCAAGCCCTAGCATCCAGGGGACCGAGAGAACAAGTAAATGGACCCTCACTAAGACTCAAGCAATGGCAGTTTCTTCAACACAGAAAGGGGTTCAGTCAAAAATGACAAATTTCTTCTATAGTTAGTTAGACAGGAAGTAACCTGACCCATATGAATATTAGAAAAGAGCTTGGACGATGGATTGTAATGACGTGTGACTAGATGGGCACTGACAGGAAGTGCCTTTTGAACCCAGAATAACAGGGCTTGATGATTTATTGGTTGTGAAGGGTGAGAGGGAGAGAAGGAGAGCGTGGAATCTGGTCCCACTCTCAGGTTTCTGGCTAGGATGTGATTGTCTATGTTGTTGATCTCAGAAACATATCAAGAACTGGGGCTGGATCCTAGGTCCCTAACTCTAGGATAGGCGGTATGGTGTAATGGTTAAGAGACTCTGAGTACAGTCTTCTTGGGTTCAACTCCTAGCTGACCACTTCCCAGCTGTATGATTTTGGATGCGTGACTTAACCACTCCACACTTTGGCATCCTCATCTTAAAACGGGGGTAGTAATAATATCTGTCTAATGAGTGGTTGCCAGGCTGAATGAGAATACATAAAGCACTTAGAACGGTGCCTGACACTATTCAGTGCTCGGTAGATGTTAGTTTCTATTGTTAGCTATTGTCCATTCACTGCTCACTCCAATTAATTCAATGAGTTTGGGGGGTTCGCTATATCCCTATGAAAAGGTTGATCTGAAAAAAAAAAAGAGTCGTATTTAGCAGTTCGGGTTTACTGGTCATGCTGTCCACCACGGAGGAATGTAAACCAGCCTGGGGGCAGCCACTTACAGCCACTCATAAAGTGAGACAGAGTAGGCACTTTGTGTAAGACAAGGTTCCAGAGCATGTTGATAAGAAACTAAGAAAATGACCTCTGCATATCTGAGACTGTGTCTTCTGCATATTCTAATTTCACTTTCAGAAACCACTAAATTACAAGTCACTTATAACAGGGGAATGACACAGCATTTTGAAACCACTACTCTAGCGTGAGCCAGTCAAACAGGTTTCTTACATAACAAGAGCTCTGGCATCTCACCCAGGCGTGGCTCTTTGCCAGGTCCTCCATCCCCTAGAAAAAGGTACGGAGATATTTGGACAGCCATTTCTGAACCATGCTTAGGACACAGGGCAGTGTGCAGGCCAAGGCAGTGGGAGGCCAGTTCTACTCTGGCTTCGAGGGACTCTGGAATATTCGAGGTTGAATGCAAGTGGAAGGCAAATGCTTAGATATCCCTTGTGTTTCCAACTGCATCAGGGCATGCCTGGGGGAGCTTCAGGTCTAGGCCTTTCTGGAGCCAATGGGACCTTCAGAGCTTGCAAATCTCCAGGAGTTTCCTGAACGGTCTTCAGTTCTATATCAGCTCATAAAGGTTAGAACTACCCGCAAGAGCCTTTCCTGATGCCCAGAACCAAGAGAAGCTGGGTGTAGCACTTCCACCCCCATTGCACAGTAGGTCTGAATTTCCTAAAGGAAGAAAGAACCCAGGGCCAAGAAAGATAAAGATCAGCTTTCAAGCAGGAAAATAAATATCCTTCTCTGTAGACTAATGCAAAAACAAACTAAAAATTTACCAAAACTTTTGGCATTAAACATTCTATTCATTTTCATTCTGAACTGCTAGGATAATCATAGGACACTTGCATTGCATACGAGCTCTGGCTGGAAAGAGCTAGTCAGTTCTATAAAATATACAATCTCTCTACTTCTCTGAGTTCTCTTACTCAGACGTAATTGGCTTTGAGACTGGATGGTTCCTCAATTGTGTGGTATGATCTAAAATTTGGAGTTTTTATGTTACGAAAATTATCAGCATAACACTATTTTTGACAGTGCTCTGAAAAAGGGAGACAGAATTTAAGCCTCCTATCAAGAGAACAAATTCTCCATTTTATGAAGCTTTTTCTTGCAGTTTTAGTGGAAGGAATCTTATTGAATAGGTAAGATATTTCTAAATACCTTAATAATGAGGATTGCTACTACTTCTTATCAGGTACTGGCCTTGGCACTTTGCATACGTTATCTCTAATTCTCATAATAAACCTGAAAGGTAGAGATTATTGCTCCATTACAGAGATGAGGAAACTTGGGTTCTGAGAGTTTATTTTGGCTAGGAAGATGCAGACTTGCTACCTACCGCAAAGCACTAACTCTTTTCATTGTACTGTGACGTCTCTTCCAAAGAAAGGAAATTGTCCTAGAGTGAAGGTGTCTTCTGGTCTAGCTAATTCAGAACAGACCCAAACCTTCACGAGAAACCTAATTCACCATTTTGCCAAATGGTAGGTATTTTAGGTATTTTTGAGGTGGAATCACACTTCCTTTAAGGGTCGAGGTTTTGTGTTTTGTTTCTATTTTTTGTTTTTGTTTTGCTTCAGTGCACTCAATCAGAGGAGGCATGCAAACAAGATTTTTCTGATAAAAGCTGTTCACTTCTCACATTTCACTGACATGCCAAGTTGCCTTCAAGAGTGAAAAAAGCTATAGATCAGATCATTAGAAGGTCAGTCTGCACAAAGCTGTCCATGACCTGCCATCTCATTTGCTGATCAGTGCCCATTGTAACATCTCCTTACAATATTTTGAGGGGTCCCTGTGGGCAGAATCTGCATGCAGGAAGCTAAGGGTTGGGTAGACTCACTCCAAATGCTTATACTTCAGAAGAGTGAAGGGTGGGATTTGCGTCACCATTCAGCCATTCGGCCTCTTGCCTGACTTTTGGATGCAACCTTTTCTGGCTAAAAGACCTGTCTTCGGGAACATCACTCCAGCTCCTAGTTATCGACAATACAAGAAAACAAAAGACAGAGCTGCTTTCACACTAGGCACAAGCATCAAGAAGCAAACAAAAATTGGCCACAAGTAACCAGCATATCAGTTTTGGGAAGAGCAGTGATCTTATATTCAGACAGGCGGTTCAGTGCAGCCTGAGAGGGATGAGAAGATGCTGTCCAAGGTTTTGCCCTTGTCTGGCTCCCTCACTCAGATGCAGCTGTGCCTGAAATCCACCCTTAGGCAGGCTTTCTTGAGCTTAAGCTGTTCTTCTCTAGAAGTCACCTCTTTAAAAGGCAAATGCCTAAGGAGAGGAGAATATGACTTTATTTTACAACCTTTGCATGGCTGTTACCAAACAACTTCTTAGGATAAAAGGAATCAAAGGCAAATCACCACATCTCTTGTTCCTCAGTTTCCTTGTTTTCAAAATGACAAGGGCGTGAATTAAGTTTTAATTTATGTTCCCACTTTATGACTCATTAGGACTCCCAGAATTCAGACAATACGAAGGCACTGTTAACTCAGGGAAAAGGGAGGGAAAGCCTCACAGGCATGAAATCCAGCTAGTGGGTTGTAATCAGCATTCACTTTTTGTAATGGAAGAGAACAGAGAATACAGATTCCATTCCATGTAAAAAGGTAGGTATTGTTTTGTAAATTATATATATATATTATTCATTGAGCTGGAAACCCTCTTGTCTCTTCCTTTCTCTCATCTTCCTTATCTTCTGTCTTATCACTCCCCTTGACCTTTTCATGTCCATCCCCCTGACTAGATTTTGTACTCAACATGAACTCCCACAAGTCTTGGCAGTTACCTTGTCCTAAAAGGAATGAAGGCCTTTGCAGTGTAGTTTTGCTATATACTAACAGCAAGGGTGGGAAGGACTGAAGAATATTTTGTGGGTCAGAGTCAATTATTAAAACTTCTTTGACTCATTAATTAATCACTTGATTACAAGCCTTTGAGTTGGTTGGGACTTACTGAGGACTCACTATTTGTAACACCTGACACAGTGTATTTAGAGATTTTCATAAGTGCAACACATGTGGTTTAACCTCAAGAGAGCCCTATGAAGTTAAGGAAGACAGAAATGTCACAATTTTTTTTTTCAAAGAGGAGGTGGCAGACTGTACTTTCTAAAGATGGCCACAACTGTGTCTTCTAAATGCTCTCATACAGTGTTGTCTTGTCAAACCCCATCAAGACTTGGACTCTATCTCTCAACTTCCTTGAATCTAGATGGGACCAGTGATTACTTTTGACCAACAGAATACAGCATACATGATGCTGTGCCACTTCGGGGCATAGCGCTTAACTGGCCCGACAGCTTCTGCTTCCTGCCTCTTAGAAGCCAGCCAGCATTAAGAAATAGGAGTACATTCAGACCACCATTCTGTGAGAAATCCAAAGCCATGTGGAGAGGCCCTAGAGGAAGAGGTACTGTGTGGAGAGAGAGAGAGACAGAGAAAGAGACACACACACCAAGGTGCCAGACTCATGAGTAGGAAGCCATATTGAAGGTGGATCCTTCAGCCCTATCTGCCCCAGCTGATGCTGTGTGGACCACAGACTAAGCACCTTGCTGAGCCCTTCCTGAATTCCTGACGCACACAACTGTGAGTGAGATAAAATTCTGTTTTAAGCCACTGCATTCGGGGGTGGTTTGTTACGTGGCATAGATAACTGGAACAAAGGGCAAGGACCCGTATACATGTAATGCTTCTAAGCATCTGGTTGCAACCATGGCGAGTGCTTTATGTAAGTGCAGCAAGTTTGGGGTGATAAGAACCCCAGAGTAGATGCTCTGGGCATACTCAGCACCCTTGGAAAAGCTAGCCTTCAAATAAGAGGTAACTTACACCTATTCAAGATTGAAAAGGATCTCACAGTCAGATGCTAGTGATTTCTAGCATCACTAGGAGAAGTCTGGCATGGAGAAAGAAGACCCAGGATCATTACCAAAACTAATAAAATCCCTTCACCATCTTCAGCTCTCAGCTCCCTACACCTAATGAAATCAATTCTTGGAATCCTTTTACTTCCTGGCTATGGAGGAGACAGACATTTTTTTCCCTCCAATGACTCTTTCATTTCCCTCCAAAATTGTATGTACCTTGAACCCTGGGAAAAATCAGACTTCAATCAAATATCACTACAACAAGCACATGAACTATAATGCACTACAAGAAAGATAAAAAGCTACAGCCTTGTGTGCTAAATCCTCAAAGAAACACAATTCAAATAAGCCATGTTTACTTAACGCCCAGTTTATATTTCTTCCAGAAACACATTCTATAGCTTGCACTACAAAAAAAAAAAAAAAATAAGAAGATTGCTGTTCTGTTTTGTCTCGTTTCTGGCATCCTTTGCGTTGGGTTTGCAAGCAGCTTCCAGGCGAAATCTGTGTGTTTCTGAGTTAAGACGGAAGCAGGTAACTCCACAAGGGGGGCCCTATGTCACATTGCTTTGTGACATGTGTGCAGCCACTACTGGACCTGTGCTTCCTTCTGGAAACCTCTAGGTATGCTAGGTGCTATTTGTAGCCTACCCAGGTGCCATTCCCCACCTTACTTCTTTGGTAAGAGACTCTGATTTTTTTTTAATGTATCAATAGTTAGTGATCATCTCCTTCATTGGGAGACCAGGCAGTTCTTTGGCCCAAGGAGGTGACTCTTGATTAAGTGAATGAATCAAAGTTCATCCTTTTTGTCAGTATTTGGTTCAAGAGTGGGTATGTGACACAATTCTGGTGCGTGAGGGCCAGCAGTCGGATGTGGGACTTTGGGAAAAGTTTCCTATCTTTTTGATAGGCCTCCAAGGAAGACGTGTTCTCCATTCCTGTCCCGTTGTTTGTATACTATGTGAAGGTGTGATACCTGCAGCCACCATCTTGTCCACCATGAAGGGAGCCAGTCCAAAGGGAAAGTCAGTGTGCTGACGGGTGTTTTTTCACACAGAGAAAAAAATCTGTGTCGTTCACTGTATTATGAGCTGCTGAGTTAACCTACCTTGGAACTTGGCTAACTGTGCTTCTTGTCACGTGAAAGAATTTTTTCTTTCCTTGTTCAAGTCACTTTTAGTTGAATTTTCTTACTTGCAACTTACAGCAAGTCATTATTCTTAATATTAGTTCAGAATAAGAAATAACAAATGACTAAGTGCGTACTAAAGGGGAAAAACACCTTTGGCATCGGGGAGACAAAACTATTGCATACTTCTGGATGGGTAAGGCTTCAGGCACGTGTGTTGGGCTGTGAACTGCCTTTGGGAAGTCCATGTTGGTTAGTACAGCAAAGGAAGCCTCCCTAGGAGCACCTGAACTGACCTCAGTTTTGAAGAGCTCAAAATAAGGGAGTCAAGGACTAAAAGCCACTGTTGTTTCTCTCCAAGGCTTATTTAGCCCACAAGGAAAATGCAAAGGTTCAGATCTTTATCTGAAAGCCTAGAGCGAGGTTGTCCCAGCACTTGGGAAGAAGATGCATGTGTGTACCTCAGCAGGGATGGAATCCAGTGGGGAAAGTAGGGTCTCCATTATTGCAGCACCCAGTCCTGGTGACCCAGAAAGAATGCACATTGACCATGGTTCATCTATGGGATACTAAAGGAACTTCTCTGCACACAGCTCTGCCTGCCAGAGAGAACTTTCTGGCTTGGGCTGGCGGTCCCCAGAGAGTGGTCCAAAGCTACAGGCCTCTTGGATAAGCACCAACCACCTGGCTTGTGGTGGAAACACACTGCCATCAGCTCCTTTGACAACAAGCAGAATGATGAAAACACTCTTGACACTTGGAACTGCTCACACTTTAATGCATTTGTCGCAGGATAAACGTGCTGCCTGTGTGTTCTGAACCACGTACTGATGTATTCCTTGGGATGAAGTAAACATAAGTTTTCTCATCTGACAGATAATAGTAACTCCTCAGTAAGTAGCAAAGAGAGGCTAAAATGGAAGACTGACCACTTTTCATAGCACCCCTCTACCCACAGAAGGCAATTTGGGTATGACAGGGGCTTTTAGAAAATTATTGATTTCTCTCAGAAGCTCCTGAGAAAGAGGAAAGTAGCCCCCAGCATCCTGGAGATGGCCTAGCACTCACAGCTGGGTCATCGTGTTCCCTCGCTGAATAGAAACAATTTCACAGAACATCAACATGAGACAAGGCCACTCTGTGATCCTGACGGATCAAGACAGAAATAAGCGCACTTCATAATGACGTCTGGACACAGACAGAATTTGAACATTGTTCAAGACACCAAGCACCTCCCTCTCTGGGCCAATAGGAGTGGCTGCTGCTTCCTTACCCATCACAGCTTTAGCCTCGCTCTGGTCTTTCCTCCCTCTAGAGGAGATATATTGAGATACTGTATGAGTTCTCCAGGGCTGCCATAACAAATTACGACGAATGGGGGGGGGCTTAAACAACAGACATTTATTATCGCACAGTTCTAGAGTCCGGAAGTCTGAAGCCAGGGTGTTGGCAGGACGGGTTCCCTCTGGAGGATCCGAGGGAGAATCCATCCCATGCCTATCTCCTGGCTTCTCACGGCTGCTGGTAGTTCTTGGAGCTCTTTGGCTTGTAGACGCATCACTCCAATGTCAGCCTCCATGGTCACATTGCCTTCTCCTCCATGTTTCTCCTCTTTGTCTCTGTGTCCTTTCTCCTTTAAGGAATCTTGTCATTGGATTTAGGGCCCACCTGGTTAATCCAGGATGACCTCATCTCTAGAGCCTTTTGTTTAATTATATCTGCAAAGACCCTTTACCCAAATAAGGTAACATTCACAGATACTGGGTATTAGGAATTGGACTTACCTTTTGGGGGACTGCAATTCAACCCACTACAGATCCCTAACCATAGAATTATTCCAGCTTCCTACAGCATCCAGTCCAGGGCAAAGCCTCACTTTCTTAACTCTCTCCAAAATATCTAACACAAACTTAAGTCCTCCGTGCCTTTTCTAGCACTCTCTTACAGATGTGGTCCACAGTTAACTGTGGCGTCTTCTCCTTCACTGCAGTGAGTAAGTAACCCAACTTGTTCAACTATCGGAGTGTTCCTCGTGGTCTCTGGCTGGAGGGCATTGACACTCCCTGATACTTAACATTTATTAACTCTAATGTGTCAGGCTCCCTGTCAATGCCCAGATGCAAGAATCCGCTGAATCTTTGTAGCAGCTCAATGAGTAGGTCCTAGTCATCCTCATTTTACAGGTGAGAAAACTGAGGCTTAGAATTAGCATCTTATTGTTCAGGGTCCTCCAGAGAAACAGAACCAAAAAGAGAGAGGGAGACAGGAGAGAGAAAAAGAGAAGGCTTATTATTTGTCATAAAGATATTGGCTCACGTGATTATGGAGTCTGAGAAGTCCCAAGATCCGCAGTTGGCAAGCTGGAGACCCAGGAAGCCGACAGTTTAGTTCCACTCTGAGTCTGAATCATAATCACCCAAAATCCATGGTTTATGGGAGAGCCAATGGGATCATTCCAGTCCTAAGGCTGGCAGGCTCAAGACCCTGGAAGAGCCAATGTTTCAGTTCACCCTAAAGGCAGGAAAAAAGCTAATGCCCCAGGCCTAAGGCAGTCAAGTGGAAGAAGCCTCTCTTACTGAGAGGAGAGTCAGACTTTTTGTTCTATTTAGGACTTCAACTGACTGGATGAGGCCCACCCACATAGGGAGAGCAATCTGCTTTTCTCAGTCAACTGCTTTAAATCTCATCCAAAAACACTCTCACAGAATCATCCAGAATAATCTTTGACCAAATATCTGGACACCCTGTGGTCCAGTCAAGTTGACCCAAGAAATGAACCATCACAGCGTCTTTCCCAAGATCTCACAGCTGGTAGTTGGTGGAGCCAGATTTCAAACCCAGGGCTATCTGTCCCTCAAGTCCACACTCTTCCATAATGCTTCCCCATTCGCTTCCTTTTCACAGGTGGGCTTCCTCCAGAAACGATCTACAGTGGATTCTGTTCTAATTCTCACTGATTGTAGAGTCTGAACCACACAGTTTAGAATGGAATTACATGCTGTCTTATGTTTTTGCTGTTGTTTCACAGGTGGTTTTCTCATCTTTCCCATTAGATTTTAAGGAATTTGGTAAGGACTATGTCTTAAGCTTTAATAATAGCTAACGTTATTGAGTACTTATTATGGACCAGGCACTGTACATGTATTTATCCATTTAATACTCAAAACAATGCCATTAGGTAGCTACCTCTATTATCACCATTTTACAGATGAGAAGACTACAGCCCAGATACTGATCCACCTACACAAGTTTACAGGGGCAGGAATTGAAGCCAGGGTTTGAACCCAGGCAATCTGGCCCCAGAGTTGTGCTCTTAACATCCCTGTGCTGTGCTTTTTGTATCCTTTCCCCCCAGTTGGCCCCCATTCCCATTATCTGTCTCAATGGGTGCCACACATAGGCACCCAGGGACTCTCTTTAGGGAGTTGATTTCAGGGTAAAAGAGCTCCCTGAGCAGCTAAACGGCTTTGAGGTTGGCTGACCAAGTGTGTGGGTGGAGTCTTGTCTGCAGGGTGCACCTGGATTGTGGATTGGCCTGGGACTCCCCTGGCCAGACTCCTGGCTCCTCTACTGGCCCTAGCTCAAGAATATGCCTCCCAGGAAGCCTGGGTTAAGAGTGCCCTGTGATATCATATGGTATTTGTCCTCTTTCTGATTTACTTCACTTAGTGTGATAATCTCTAGTTGCTTTCTGTACAGCAGAGATTAGCACAATATTGTAAATCAACTATACTTCAATTTAAAAAAAGAGTGTCCTGTGGCCCTCCCTCGGAAGAGGCGTTGGGCAGTCCTCACCTGCCTGCGTCCTGGTGCCAAGGCTGGGCCTCGAAAATGCAGTGTCACCTTACTAAGCACCACCTGGCTTCTGCTATTATGAGATGCTGCCCCACCAGGAGCTGCACAAACAGCTTCTTTGCAAAGGGGGAGACCTGCAGGTCCATCCCGAGGCTGGCACAGTGCCTGGGTGTAGGTCACTGGGCTTGAACACACCTGGTGCGCTTGACGGCTGCTGGGACAAACACAAACTCAGCACTTGAAGGAGTGGGAGCAGTGGAACCCGCCCCCCAACTCCCAGCCCATCACCGCCGCGTTACCCAAAAAAGCAGGTGGTGTTTCAGCTTCCCGAAAGCTGAATTATTCCTTAAGTATGCCAGGAAGCTCTAAATTCTCTGGATGTTGTCAAAGTCAGAATGGGAGTGTACTTTTCAGCTTGGGAAGGTGCTTCTCTTTGGTGCCGGGATGTCTTGTCACAGCACTTTTATTTTTTGAGTCACCATCACCTTCTTCCTCAAGGACCAGACCACGAGCACTTTAAGAGCAGAATCTTATTTTACTGATATCTGTCTTCCCCACGCCTAGTACAACAACACAGGAGACACTTAGGGGGCTTCTTCCGAATGATAAAATCCGTAGGATTTCCCCCGATCTTTTATCCTATCGCCATCATCAAAACACCTGGCTATAGGAGAAGAACCTCTGACAAGAAGGCAGGACCCTCGCGGTTATGTCCCAGCTCTGGGGTAAATCAGCAACGCAACCTTGGCAATGTAAGTTTACTTCCGGAACCTCAATTCATTTACCTGAATGGACCACGAGGTTGGATTTGAGGAACTCTAATGTCCCCTCTAGTTTAACATCCTAGGGCTCTGCACGTGACATTCTCAGCACAGAGAGGGGGTGACAGGAATCTGGTTCCTGCCATATCTGATTTTGTAGCTGAAGAGTGAGAACGTGGACACAGGTATACAGAGAGGTCCCCCCATCCCCCCAGAGCTCTGGAGGTAATGTCTATAGGCAACGACTGAAAAAGGGGTGGGATTTGGGGTGATAGCTTCCCAGAGCCCTTGGGGGAGGTGGCACTGGGGTCGGGGCCCTGACCCATGGTCATTGCGCCTGCTGCTGGGATGCCCATATTTGAGACTTTGCCTGGGGCTCACCATGCCTTTCCCACCACCGATCTCTGCAATCCAACTACCAGAATCTGATGCAGGCTCCTCACCTTAGGCCATAGGCTTGGGAAAAACAACCTTCTTGCAGAGACCCTCAGGGGAAAGGAACATAACTCTTTGACCTTGAGCCCTAACAAAGAATTTGTTTCGGGATCTTTCAAATCTTGGGGAAAAAAATACACCGGTACTTTCAAAGCTTTCCTTGTTTGACGTATTATAAAATGGGGGGGACAAATATTCCCCTCTGGGAATGGCCAACATTCCTTTGTTCTGGGAAGATGCTACGATGAATATTTGGTTATTAAAAGGAAAAGCAAGTATTCTAGGATGCAGAAACTCAGACCCCCACCTTTCCAAGTGGCTCCGGTGTTATCACAATAACCCAAGAAACTGTCTTCATCACGTGTGGGACTTCAGCTCTCAATTGTTTTCTATCGGACAATGTTTCATCTTTAAAGAAGATTTCGTGTTCAGAGTCTCTGAAAATTGTTCCCCGCTCTTGGAAAATGTGTGGATGTCCTTACTGGCGTGGAGGCTGGAAGCTGGGTGCAGCGGGGGCATTGGAAACCTATCCTCACTCCGGCTGATGGAGGGGTCACCAGCTCAAGGCCCATCTGGCTGGGTTGTTTGAAGCCATCCTCTGTGCAATATTCTAGACCATTTAACTCAGACTTTGGAAAAGGATGATGTTTAATTGATTGTTTTCTGGTTCATTGTTTTGTTAGGGACCCTCAGGCAAGACCAATCCTCCCTGAATGGTGAGGACATTTCAATAATCACGGTGGAAGAGGCGGAAGGGGATAGAAAATAAGGGAAGATTTGGGGAACACAAACTGGGATTATGAGGAAAAGACTTCATGGAAAGAAGAACCAGAGGCCTCTTTTTCCCTCTGTCTCTGATGGAAGGAAATGCAAAGAGTCTAGGACTGAGGGAGCAGGCTGCAGCTGGGCCTGGTGGTGACCAGTAGAGGGTGTGCACGGAGAGCTTTGACCTGTGAACTTACGATTCCTCATTTCCACTTCAAACTCTGAGTTGCAATTCCTGCTTGTTCTTTCTGAATGTTTATTAAAGTCTTATTACTCATTAAAGCTTGGGGTTAGCCATGCTGTTAGGGGTTAAAGGCCCGGATGATGACAACACTAGTTCATGTTATAGGTCCAAGAGAGACTGGCAGCAAAGTGAACGGGGTCTGTGGAGGAACAGTGGATAAAGATACAGATGGAGTGAATGTTAGAGGCACAACTGTGGTTGAAGATGAATGAGGTCGCTGTCATGAGAGAATCCTCTTCGAATACACTAGAGAAGATGGGATCTTCAAGAGGGAGGCCAGGACCTACTCTGTTGATGCTGGCGGGGATACTGAGTCAGCAAACAAGTGGGTTATAAAGTTTCTCCTCTGCCTAGAATACCAAAGGGCAAAGTCTTGCACGGCCCTGTCCTTGGTGGGCAGAGGGGATTCTGATGGTAGGGAGAAGCACAGAGGGCAAGATGGGCCAGCAGTGATGATGAGAATAAATGTGTGGAGAGGAAATAAAGGGTTGTCTTGTTCTGTGTTTTGTTTTTGCCAGCAAGCTGCAGAGCATCGTAGAGCAAGCATCAGAGACAGGCGTCTTGTCCTAACTTTGCCACAAATGGGGTGCACTTACCTTTCTCTAGACTTGGTTCCCCTTGGTGAGTGATCTGTTTGCTTAGAATGCTTCCAGGGTTCCCTCCCTAAGCACATCTGCCACCACCATGCAGCAGGTGACATCCCTCCTCTCTGGTCTTTATTTCCTTTTTAGATCTTTCTAGGGACTCTGCTTGGAACAACTCCTATCACAGCATCCAATGATCAAAATTGGCAAATGCACCTACAGCTCTGTGCAGCTCGGTCTGGTTACCCAAATTTGGATTGGATGGCTTAGGGAAAAAGATGCTTAAAGGCAGGGGTCCCCAACCCCCAGGCTGTGGACCGGTACCGGTCCGCGGCCTGTTAGGAACCAGGCTGCACAGCAGGAGGTGAGCGGCAGTCGAGCGAACAAAGCTTCATCTGCCGCTGCCCATCGCTTGCACTGCCGCCTGAACCGTCCCCCGCATCGCTTGCGTTACTGCCTGAACCATCCCCCCATCGCTTGCATTAGTGCCTGAACCATTCCCCCCCAACGCTTGCATTACCACCTGAACCATCCCCCCATCGCTTGCAGTGCTGCCTGAACCAATCCCACCCCCACCCCCCTGCCCCGGTCCGTGGAAAAGCTATCTTCCATGAAACCGGTCCCTGGTGCCAAAAAGGTTGGGGACCGCTGCTTAGAGGGCTTCATCAGGATGATACATCTCAACAGTTACAGCAGTGGGAATGGTGGACTTTGCCACTTCAGATGCCAGTTCCAATTGCAGAAGAAAGCCATTCGTGTATTAGAACCTCAGTTAGATCCTAGAGACATACCTGTAACTACTGCTTTGTAAGTCCTGGGCCCTGTTCCCCTTGTATGTTCAGTGAGAGTGTGAGCCTGGCACATACGCACACTTAATATACGCGTGTTGGATAAATGAGTTAATGGAATCTACAAACAGTTATGGGAATCATATTTTCCAAGCCAATCACCGAGCCATATTGTCTGCAAAGAGTTTCACGCTGCTTCCAGATGCACGAAGCAGTCTGAGAGATGCCATTTCGATGCTGAAACACTGGAATTCAGAGACCTTTTTGGAGGTTTCTGGGAACTGGGAAGAATTTTACAAACCTGTAGCATCTTTAAAGAAATAGATGGGTTACCACTACACAGAACTTTAATGCTCCCCCTGCCCACAGACAATTTGCCGCCATCCTCAAAACAAGGTCCCAGGTAAAAGGCTGAAGCAAGTGAGAATTATCCTCAGTGTTCTCAACGCCCCTCTTGAGTTCTCCATCCCCAAAGGCCGGTGACTTTCCTCTTCCCCAGGCCGTCCAGGACCCCTCTGCTGGCCACTCTACTTTCTTGATAACGGCCCAGGCTCTGATATCAGGACTTTCCTGATATCCCTCCTTGCTTCTTTCCCTCAACTGATCGGAAAGGTATTCACCCTGTTCTTATTCAGCTTGTGGTTCTCTTTAAGTTTCTGTGGTCTTTGAATGGGAAGGAGGAGAGAGACGTCCCTAGGCCTCATCAAATCAATCTGGAGCCCTACAAATGTCCCCTGGAGACCTTGGGACAGTTCAGTGCTTTACACCACCCGGGAAACTAACCATGTGCTCTGACCTAGCATGGAGCCCAAGCTTACCTTGTCACTCCATTCTTCTTTATTTTATGGCATGTATATATCTTTTCAGAAAAGCCTGGAGAAATCTGCTGGAGCCAAATGTTTATTTCCTGAATCTAGTAATAGAGGGAATCTCCAAGAGTATTCAAATAGGCTCGAGGTTAGAGAGCTGCCTTGGCAAATGTTTGGCCCCCAGTGGACAGGGCCTGAGGTTTTTTCTCACTCTGATAAAAAACTGTGCATTCCACCTTTCCATTCCATAGCTTCATGGATTAGTTGGCATCCTGCAGCGGGGTTTTGGGTAAATGGAAGCAGGTCTGGTAGGGCGAGATCCGGGGGACACAGTGGGGTGTCATGGTCTGGAGGGTGAACATGGAAATTGACTGCCTGGGTTCAAATTCTGGCCGCACTACATAAAAGCCCAGTGCGCTTAGGCAGGTGACTTCACCTCCTTCAACTTGGTTTCCTCGTTGGAAAACACCTGCGTCAGAGATCTATAGTTACTACAACAAAAAATACTTAAAATACTTCCAAGGGAATGATATATCAGTGCCTGCTATTACTGTTGTAGGCAATCCTTGGGTCTGTGTTTCTCCAGAGTACTGACACGCTCTTAGAACACAAAACACCCCTGTGGCTTCCAGTCAATGTCCTAAGGCTTACAGGGAGAAAAGGAAATTGACTGCTATTCATTGGACACCTAAGAAGGAGGCCTAGTTCTCGAAATCATTTGTGCCTCATTAAGAAGTTTGGTCAGAGAAGCGTCTACTAACACCCAAACTGATGCTGTGGGAGGTCAAGGACACTGGTGCACGATGGGCTCTGGTGTCAGCCCCAACCAGACGTTCTCCATTCCCACCAAGAATCCTGTGTGTGAGGGGCTAACATTATGCTTAAAGTCGGGGCCCTTTCCAGGTTCAAGGGCTGTGCTTCCCCTTGCCCTAAAATGAAAGTGAAAAGCCTCCACACCTTTACACTGTGAGTGCCCTGACCTTACACAGGTGAGCCCACGCACGGAAGCTGGCTGGATGCTTGCGCTGAACCAAGTTACTAAGAACTCCCAACTGTGTTAGCAACATGTGCCCTCCAAAAGCCCCTGAAATTCACAGAGAGAAGAGAACTCCTCTAAGCTGGACATCAGACGGGGACGAGCCATCAGAACCTTGAGCCCAAATCATCTCTAGTCTTACATATTTAAAGATTAAGACGCAGTTTCCTTCAAATAATGATTAGCTCTTCACTCACTCACCGCTTCCACCGCAGCGTCTTATGTGGGGAGGCTTATTCCACTCTCTTGGCGAAGGAAAAAGCAGCAACAGGAATGACGGAAAGGAAAAGGCCAAATTCCCTATTAAGCTCATCCCTAATGTAAAAGTCAGGGCCTCATTCAGGTCTGCAACACTGCGGCACGGGATACCAGGTCCACGACATCACAGCCACGCCACACAGAGTCACTCCAGCTGTAGTAGTGGCAGAAGGGGCAGTTGCAGGAAGGATGCTAGGCCTGCAAGGACTGAGCCGGGGTGCAGTGAAGGAGCTGCCACTGACTTAGAAAGCCTGCTTTTCCAGAGAACACTCATGGAATACTACGGCAGATCTCATTCTTCCCATCTGCTCATTCTGCGGCCTCCCACCTCCCAGAGCTCAGATTAAACAGACGGTAATCATACAACTTCACAAATACTCAATGTCCACAGATGCACGGGCAGTGTCGTGTGGCCCGTTCAGCAGATGCCACGCAGTTTTCAGCCATCTAATCCTCATATCAAGCCTGCGGAGTGACTTAGCCGGCAAAACCCTGTCACTTAAAAGGTGACATATACAGACACTACTATATATAAAATAGATAACTACTAAGGACCTACTGAATAGCACAGGAAACTCTACTCAACCCTCTGTAATGGTCTATATGGGAAAAGAATCTGAAGAAGAGTGGATATAGGTGTATGTGTAACTGATTTACTTTGCTGTACACCTGAAACTAACACGACATTGTAATCAACTATACTCCAATAAAAATTAAAACAAAAAAAGTTGACATAGTCTTGTTTTAGGCCAGCCGCCTGTCTTCATGGACGAAGAAGAAAAGCATTCTGTCTCATTTAACACATTTCCACCTGTTTTCTGTTCACCTGTTATGCGTTCAGCACAGGGCAAGGCTGGAGCTCATCACTGTGAATAACTCACATCTGATCTCTGCTGGCTCACTACAGACTCGTGCAGGGGAAGAGAAGCAGTGACAACCCACTGTGATGAGTCCCACGATGAGAGAAGTCCCAGATCTTTGATGCACATAAAGGACAGTGTGACTCAGGTGGGGTGCGTGGGGACAGGCGAATAGAAGGCGAAGGAGGAGGAAGAGGAAGCCAGGCCAGCAGCGGGGGCAGCGGGAACAGAAGATTCACGGAATTTCAAGGATCCAAAGCCCCACGGCATCCTGAGTGATTACCGTGTTACCACCTTTTCCTTGTGGTGGGAAATACGGAATTAGTCAGGAAGAGCACACTTGACAAAAAAGAAAGTGAAGAACACGGTTCCCGCACCCGAAGAGGAAGAGACATTTCCTGGACACTACGAAGAATCACCCCATGCTCTGATCGGAAGATTGAAAGATATTTAAATACCACTCCCCTGCCCATTCTTCTCAATCTTGATGAATAGACCACTATACCTCCCGTGGACCCATGAATTTTGTGAAACATTTTTTAATCAAGTTGTTTATATAGAAAGAGAGCCAACAAAACATATTTATCTGAGTCCCCATGGATCCTAGGGGTAGCTCTGGTGCCAGAGAGCCATAGAGTTTAGCTTGCTCAATATCCCCCTACCAATCCATCAAAATTGACACTACCTTAGTATGACTGAGTCCTCTGTCTCCCGGGAGTTTCCGCCTCAACCTCTATCATCATTTTAACAACCCTGTCGTCACAGCCTGCTCTGGACACCGCCAGGGACAATCCTGCCGTGCCCTACTTCCCTGATTACATCAGTTTGGGCCATCGCCATAATGCCAACTGTCATCATCACAGGACCCGACACATTTCCTAACCTAATGCAATGTCACAGCTGACCCCAACCCCCCAGACCTTTGTCTCCTGGTCTAGGTCTATCATTAGCAAAATCCTCTATATCCTCACCTTCTTGCCCTCATCTAAGAGTCACCTTCGTTGCAACCCTCTCCCAAACCTCCACAAATGTACAGGCTCTACATTCAAAATATATCAAGACTCGCCCCACCTCTCATGACGTTCACTGCTACCGCTCTAATCCGAACCACAATTCTCAGATGGGGGCACAGGGCAAAGGATGCCATTCCTGCTGCCTTCAGATTCTGTAGACCACAAGCAGCTCTGTAGTCACAGCATAAACAGGCAAGATCTGACCATGGGCTCCTATGGGTGGCTCTAGCCCATGGGGCACCAGAGCCCTGAAATTGTGCTCTATCCAACTTGAATGAAGACTACCCCAAATCAGCCTGTCAGTACCACTCTGGTTGTCCAATCTCAAAAGATATACTCTCTGGCCAACTTACCTGGCTACCCATCTGAGACAGACTCAGGTAACGGGACCCCAGATAACCCTTATAGGTTCAAGTCCTGGAGCTACTCCAGGAATCTGGTAGACCTCGAACAGGAGGATATTTAGAGAGTTGGAGAACAACTAAAGGGGAGAAGCATAAAACATTGGCCTGTACCACACTGTTCCCAGTTGGGGTTCAGGGAGCCCAAATGGATGGCACCCATACAGGGGAGACATGTAGTCCAAGGTATACCCTCCCTTTCTCTCCCCCCTTGCCTTTTCTCCCCTGAGCTTGCCCAGCTCTAAGGGTGGTAATGTCTGGTACCACAGCTCAGAACCTAGCAAAATCAAATTTAATTTTGCTTTAGGCTTTCACCTCAAATTTATGAGCAAATCAGACCTTTGTTTAGTCCCTGGATTATAAATATTCTGAATCTTTCCATACTCTTATCAGCACAGAGAAGGCATTTACAGCAAAGTACCTGGCTAAACAAAGTGCTTTTTAAGTCCAGGTGATTTGCTTCTCAGTTTCCTTTTAATTAAAGCTGATTCCCTTTTTAAAGGGAGACTTGTATTTCTGATAGCATATTTTCCTTTCCCAAAGTAAGAGCCTGTTCGCATTATTCTTGTCTCCAGGCTAGAAAGCAGATCTCCAGTACTAAGACCAAGGTCACCTGGAACACACAGAATACATTTGTGTGGTCTTGTAAGCACTGGAAGCTATGGGCAGCAAGGTAGGAGTGAACACAAGCCCCACTTTACCTCTGCCACAGCCTGAATCTGAAGCCCCGGAGAGCTGTCCCTGGCCGTCTTCTCCGTCTGCAGGTGAGCAGCTTGGCTGGGAATCCTGCCCAAGTTTAGAAATTTTGGTCTACTTCATGGCTTTGTATTATTTTCCTCTCCCACCTTTACTTGTCACAAGTGTCCTTCTTACCTGGGCAGAGTCCAAGTGCACACCTTTACGGAAAAGAAGCATACAAAGTTTTGTGGAAAATTAATTTTCTAAATTTAAACATTAAAGAATGCTACAGTGCCTGTAATGTTTTCTCTTTGAGTTAATCCTGATGTCAGCAGTGACTGTTCCTCAAAGAGATATAGGCAGTCCGTGACCTTCACACAACTTTTACATGGTCTCCCCATTCTCCTATGTTGGACTTTCTGAACTCTGCTGATCAGGGCTTTCACACTCCAGCTGACAAACACGTGTTAAGACATTATATGCTGGGTCTGTCTGCCTCCCAGTGTGCTTTCTTTGGCAATCTTTATTGGTGGGTGTGTATCCAATGATTTGACTATCAAGAGCATTTTGCTTTTGTTATCTTATAAAAATGAATGGAAGGTAACAGAATGAAGATGCCAATACCGGTGATAATGCAGTTCAGCGTGCTGAGGCCGGTCAGCTTGACCTTCAGTCAGGTGTTCCATGGACATCAAATGGTTGACTTGAACATACTTGCAGAGGAAGAGAACCAACTGGAGACTACAGAAAACATTCTGAAATATCACCCAAGGCAAGGAGTGTCAATGGAAGAACTGGGGTGCCTATGAAGCATGGGTTCAGAATGAGCAGTGATCCAAACGCAGCTCTGTCGCTGACCTCTTCTCAGAGAAGAAAATGGCTGGTATTCCTCTTTCTCTTGAAAACCGTTTTAAGAAAGCTCACGGACACCATTAAATAGAATCTCTATCAGCTAGCTCTTACCCCAGTTTTACATAAGATTCTTCTCAAGGCTGAGATAACTGGCAGCTGAGGTAAGAAATCATTTCAAAACACGTATTTTTATTATCTATAATGTTTATTGTTCTTAATGGATTAAATAATACGTCCACACAGCATATTAAGCAAAAAATGATGGTTTTCATCACAATTATGGATTTTATAATGCCCTGAGCTCTCAAGAAGTGGAACCTTCTATATGCCTACTGTTGAACTCTCAGACGCCTGACTTTCAAATACATTTTCAGGAATTCATTATATACGAATGGAAGGACTTTACATATGATTTACTGGGACATTATCTATCTCTCTTGCTAAGAACACTGTGGTGCTGTTTTGAAAAAGGATATTCCCTCTTATAATGCAAATGCTGAATCTGTTTTCTGTATGTTTCCATAAATAAATGAGACGGAAATGCCCTTCAGTGTCAAGGTCAGTCACTTGCTCACTGGCTTTGAGGCCAATGACTGCTGCCTGGAGACATTTAAAAGGTAACAAGCACAAGGTGAAATTGAGATTTGTTCTTCATTCTTCTCGTCTCCTGTCCTGTCTTGGCTGCCTTGTGAATAAGCCCTGTTCTTGCCACAAACCTCGGCCTCTCGGAGTTTTGGCCTGCTGTGCGGCTGGGAAAACAAGTCTGGTTCGATGCCAGTGCTGGGCAAGAGTCTTGATGAACACCCCAGCCGTGGATCCAGCCTTCTTTTATATGCTGAAGACACAGTTCATCTGCTGATTAAACTTCTTGGGAAGTTTTCTTAATATTAAGAATTACCTGGGGACCTTCAAGATGGCGGAGGAGTGAGACGTGGAGATCACCTTCCTCCCCACAAATACATCAAAAATACATCTACATGTGGAACAACTCCTACAGAACACCTACTGAATACTGGCAGAAGTCCTCAGACCTCCCAAAAGGGAAGAGATGCCCTCAGGTGACCTACACGCAGAGGCGGGGCCAAATCCAAAGCTGAACCCCAGGAGCTGTGCAAACAAAGAAGAGAAATGGAAATCTCTCCCAGCAGCCTCAGGAGCAGTGGATTAAATCTCCACAATCAACTTAATGTACCCTGCATCTCTGGAACAGCTGAAGAGAAAATGAAGAGTCCCAAAACTGAGGTAGTGGACTTTGGGAGCAACTGTAGACTTGGGGTTTGCTGTCTGCGACTGATTTCTGATTTTTATGTTTATCTTACTAGAGTTTTTAGCACTTGTTAACATGGTGGATTTGTTTATTGCTTTGCTTGCTCTCTTCTTTATTATTATTATTTTAAAATTTTTTTAGTTTAATAATTTTTT
Organism: Phocoena sinus; assembly: GCF_008692025.1. NCBI lineage: Eukaryota > Metazoa > Chordata > Mammalia > Artiodactyla > Phocoenidae > Phocoena > Phocoena sinus. The sequence goes on from NC_045771.1 coordinate 89,872,574, forward strand.
TATTATTATTTTTTCTTTCTTTTTTTCTCCCTCTTATTCTGAGTCATGTGGCTGACAGGGTCTTGGTGCTCCAGCCGGGTGTCAGGCCTGAGTCTCTGAGGTGGGAGAGCCGAGTTCAGGACATTGGACCATCAGAGACCTCCTGGCCCCACGTAATATCAATTGGCGAGAGCTCTCCCAGAGATCTCTGTCTCAATGCTAAGACCTAGCTCTACTCAACAACCAGCAAGCTACAGTGCTGGACACCCTATGCCAAACAACTAGCAAAACAGGAAAACAATCCCACCTATTAGCAGAGAGGCTGCCTAAACTAATAATAAGTTCACAGACACCCCAAAACACCACCAGACACGTTCCTGCTCACCAGAAAGACAAGATCCAGCCCCACTAACAAGAACACAGGCACCAGTCCCCTCCACCAGGAAGCATACAAAACTCACTAAACCAACATCACCCACTGGGGGCAGACACCAAAAACAATTGGAGCTACAAACCTGCAGCCTGCAAAAAGGAGGCCCCAAACACAGTAAGTTAAGCAAAATAAGAAGACAGAGAAATATGCAGCAGATGAAGGAGCAAAGTAAAAACCCATCAGACCAAACAAATGAAGAGGAAATAGGCACTCTACCTGAAAAAGAAGTCAGAGTAATGATAGCAAAGATGATCCAAAATCTTGGAAATAGAATGGAGAAAATACAAGAAATGTTTAAAAAGGGCCTAGAAGAACTAAAGAGCAATCAAACAAGGATGAACAACACAATAAATGAAATTTAAAATTCTCCAGAAGGGATCAATAGCAGAATAACTGAGGCAGAAGAATGGATAAGTGACCTGGAAGATAAAATAGTGGCAATAACTACCGCAGAGCAGAATGAAGAAGAAAGAATGGAGCTTCCCTGGTGGTGCAGTGGTTGAGAGTCCACCTGCCGATACAGGGGACACAGGTTCGTGTGCCGGTCAGGGAAGATCCCACATGCCATGGAGCGGCTAGGCCTGTGAGCCATGGCTGCTGAGCCTGCGCGTCCGGAGCCTGTGCTCCGCAACGGGAGAGGCCACAACAGTGAGAGGCCTGCGCACCGCCAAAAAAAAAAAAAACAAAACAAAACAAAAGAAGAAAGAATGAAAATAATTGAGCACAGTCTCAGAGACCTCTGGGACAATATTAAACATAGCAACGTTTGAATTATAGGGGTCCCAGAAGAAGGAGATTAAAAGGAAGGGTCTGAGAAAATATTTGAAGAGATTATAGTTGAAAACATCCCTAACACGGGAAAGGAAGTAGTCAATCAAGTCCAGGAAGTGCAGAGTCCCATATAGGATAAATCCAAGGAGAAACACGACAACGCACCTATTAATCAAACTATCAAAAATTAAACACAAAGAAAAAATATTGACAGCAGCAAGGGAAAAGCAACAAATAACATACAAGGGAATCTTGATAAAGTTAACTGCCGATCTTTCAGCAGAAACTCTGCAAGCCAGAAGGGAGTGGCAGGACACATTTAAAGTGATGAAATGGAAAAACCTACAACCAAGATTACTCTACCCAGCAAAGATCTCATTCAGATTTGATGGAGAAATTAAAACCTTTACAGACAAGCAAAAGCTAAGAGAATTCAGCACCAGCTTTACAACAAACGCTAAGGGAACTTCTCTAGGCAGGAAACACAAGAGAAGGAAAAGACCTAAAATAACAAACCAAAAACAATTAAGAAAATGGTAATAGGAACATACATATAGATAATTACCTTAAATGTAAATGGATTAAATGCTCCAACCAAAAGACACAGACTGGCTGAATGGATACTAAAACAAGACCTATATATATGCTGTCTACAAGAGACCCACTTCAGACCTAGGGACACACACAGACTGAAAGTGAGGGGATGGAAAAAGATATTCCATGCAAATGGAAATCAAAAGAAAGCTGGAGTAGCAATTCTCATATCAGACAAAATAGACTTTAAAATAAAGATTATTACAAGAGACAAAGAAGGACAGTACATGATGATCAAGGGATTACTCCAAGAAGAACATATAACAATTGTAAATATTTGTGCACGCAACATAGGAGCACCTCAATACATAAGGCAAATGCTAACAGCCATAAAAGGGGAAACCAACAGTAACACAATAATAGCAGGGGGCTTTAACACCCCACATTCACCAACGGGCAGATCACCCAAAATGAATATAAATAAGGAAACAAAAGCTTTAAATGACACATTAGAAAAGATGGACTTAATTGATATTTATAGGACATTCCACACAAAAACAACAGAATACACTTTCTTCTCAAGTGCTCATGGAACAGTCTCCAGGATACATCATATCTTGGGTCACAAATCAAGCCTTGGTAAATTTAAGAAAACTGAAATCATATCATGTATCTTTTCCGACCACAATGCTATGAGACTAGGTATCAATTACAGGATAAAAACCGTAAAAAATACAAACACATGGAGGCTAAACAATACACTGCACAATAACCAAGAGATCACTGAACAAATCAAAGAGGAAATAAAAAGATACCTAGAAATGAATGACAATGAAAACACGATGCCCCAAAACCTATGGGATGCAGCAAAAGCAGTGCTAAAGGGAGGTTTATAGCAATACAATCCTACCTCAAGAAACAAGAAATATCTCAAATAAACAACCTAACCTTACACCTAAAGCAATTAGAGAAAGAAGAAAAAGAACAACAACAAAAACCCCCAAAGTTAGCAGAAGGAAAGAAATAATAAAGACCAGATCAGAAATAAATGAAAAAGAAATGAAGGAAACAATATCAAAGATCAATAAAACTAAAAGCTGGTTCTTTGAGAATTTAAACAAAATTGATAACCATTAGCCAGACTCATCAAGAAGACTCAAATCAACAGAATTAGAAATGAAAAAGGAGAAGTAACAACTGACACTGCAGAAATACAAAAGATCATGAGAGATTATTACAAGCAACTATATGCCAATAAAATGGACAATATAGAATAAATGGACAAATTCTTAGAAAAGCACAACCTTCCAAGACTGAACCAGGAAGAAATAGAAAACATAAACAGCCCAATCACAAGCACTGAAATTGAAACTCTGATTAAAAATCTTCCAACAGACAAAACCCAGGACCAGATGGCTTCACAGGCGAATTCTATCAAACATTTAGAGAAGAGCTAACACCTATCTTTCTCAAACTCTTACAAAATATAGCAGAGGGAGGAACACTCCCAAACTCATTCTACGAGGCCAGCATCACCCTGATACCAAAACCAGACAAAGATGTCACAAAGAAAGAAAACTACAGGCCAATATCACTGATGAACGTAGATGCAAAAATTCTCAACAAAATACTAGCAAACAGAATCCAACAGCACATTAAAAGGATCATACAACATGATCAAGTGGGGTTTATCCCAGGGCTGCAAGGATTCTTCAGTATATGCAAATCAATCAATGTGATCAACCACATTAACAAACTGAATGAGAAAAACCATATGATCATCTCAATAGATGCAGAAAAAGCTTTAGACAAAATTCAACACCCATTTATGATAAAAAACTCTCCAGAAAGTAGGCACAGAGGGAACCTACCTCAACATAATAAAGGCCATATATGACAAACCCACAGCCCACATCATTCTCGATGGTGAAAAACTGAAACCATTTCCTCTAAGATCAGGAACAAGACAAGATTGCCCACGCTCACTGCTATTATTCAACATAGTTTTGGAAGTTTTAGCCACAGCGATCAGAGAAGAAAAAGAAATAAAAGGAATCCAAATTGGAAAAGAAGAAGTAAAACTGTCACTGTTTGCAGATGACATGATACTATATAGAGAGAATCCTAAAGATGCTACCAGAAAACTACTAATCAATGAAATTGCTAAAGTAGCAGGATACAAAATTAACGCACAGAAACCTCTTGTATTCCTATACACTAATGATGAAAAATATGAAAGAGAAATTAAGGAAACACTCCCATTTACCACTGCAACAAAAAGAACAAAATACCTAGGAATAAACCTACCTAAGGAGACAAAAGACCTGTATGCAGAAAACTATAAGACACTGATGAAAAAAATTAAAGATGATACAAACAGATGGAGAGATATACCATGTTCTTGGATTGGAAGACTCAACATTGTGAAAATGACTATATCACCCAAAGCAATCTACAGATTCAGTGCAGTCCCTCTATCAACTACCTATGGCATTTTTCACAGAACTAGCACAAAATAATTTCACAATTTGTATGGAAACACAAAAGACCCTAAAGAGCCAAAGCAATTTTGAGAAAGAAAAATGGAGCTGGAGGAATCAGGCTCCTGGACTTCAGACTATACTACAAAGCTACAGTAATCAAGACAGTATGGTACTGGCACAAAGACAGAAATATAGATCAGTGGAACAGGATAGAAAGCCCAGAGCTAAACCCATGCAATATGGTCACCTTATCTTTGATAAAGGATGCAAGAATATACAATGGAGAAAGACAGCTTCTTCAGTAAGTGGTGCTGGGAAAACTGGACAGCTACATGTAAAACAATGAAATTAGAACACTCCCTAACACCATACACAAAAATAAACTCAAAATGGATTAAAGACCTAAATGTAAGGCCAGACACTATCAAACTCTTAGAGGAAAACATAGGCAGAACACTCTATGACATAAATCACAGCAAGATCCTTTTTGATCCACCTCTGAGAGAAATGGAAATGAAAACAAAAATAAACAAATGGGACCTAATGAAACTTAACACCTTTTGCACAGCAAAGGAAACCATAAACAAGATGAAAAGACAACCCTCAGAATGTGAGAAGATATTTGCAAATGCAGCTACTGACAAAGGATTAATCTCCAAAACATACAAGCAGCTCATGCAGCTCAATATAAAAAAAACCCAATCCAAAAATGGGCAGAAGACATAAATAGACATTTCTGCAAAGAAGATATGTAGATTGCCAACAGATACATTAAAGAATGCTCAACATCACTAATCATTAGAAAAATGCAAATCAAAACTACAATGGGGTATCACCTCACACCAGTCAGAATGGCCATCATCAAAAACGTCTACAAACCATAAATGCTGGAAAGGGTGTGGAGAAAAGGGAACCCTCTTGCATTGTTGGTGGGAATGTAAATTGATACAGCCACTATGGAGAACAGTATGGAGGTTCCTTAAAAAACTAAAAATAGAACTACCATACGACCCAGCAATCCCACTACTGGGCATATACCCTGAGAAAACCATAATTCAAAAAGAGTCATGTACCACAATGTTCATTGCAGTTCTATTTACAATAGCCAGGACAAGGAAGCAACCTAGGTGTCCATCAACAGATGAATGGATAAAGAAAATGTGGCACATATATACAATGGAATATTACTCAGCCATAAAAAGAAACAAAATTGAGTTATTTGTACTGAAGTGGATGGACCTAGAATCTGTCATACAAAGTGAAGTCAGAAAGACAAAAACAAACACCATATGCTAATATATACATATGGAATCTGAAAAAAAAAAAAAATTCTGATGAACCTAGGGGCAGGACAGGAATAAAGACACAGACATAGAGATTGGACTTGAGGACACGGGGAGGGGGAAGGGTAAGCTGGGATGAAGTGAGAGAGTGACATGGACATATATATAGTACCAAATGTAAAATAGATAGCTAGTGGGAAGCAGCCGCATAGCACAGGGAGATCAGCTTGGTCTTTGTGACCACCTAGAAGGGTGGGATAGGGAAGATGGGAGGGAGAGGCAATAGGGAGGATATATGGGGATATATGTATATGTATAGCTGATTCACTTTGTTATACAGCAGAAACTAACACACCATTTTAAAGCAATTATACTCCAAAAAAGAGGTTTAAAAAAAAAAGGCAACAAGCAAATAACACTCCCAGGCCACTGATGGTTACAGGTCTGACCGTGTGCTGGGGATACTGTCACCACGACCCTGGGAAAACTGACTGTTATATGTTGAAGAATCTAAGAATCAAGAGGATGTTGTTTAATCTTCACAGGAAAAATGGAGGCAGAGCCCATGCACATCTCCATGGCTTACCTTTCCCTGGAGTCTCAGGTTTGAACAAAATCGAAACTTAAAAAAAAAAAAAAAGCTCAATTCTAAGTGGATCAAGTATAGATTCCCTTGCCAACAGAGCTGTTTTAACTTTATTCAGATATTTTACAGTGGAGTCTCTCACGGCATCGTGCTCAGAATAGTCCGGAGCTTGTCGTGACCTATTTGTTTTAAACTGTTTTAAAAGTATAGACTTCTAAATATATCTTTTCTTTATATTTCGAAGTTATAATCCCTAGTCTATAACTAAATGTGTAGAGATATCAAAGTAAAACACCTTAGTATAAAGCTATATCTTCATTGGATTTTGGAGAAACTTAAAGCATAACTTTTAAAATCTACATATTTAATAATGACGTCCACTTGATTTTCTGGGTTAGGTTGTGTCTGAAAGTATTTGATGCCTATTGGACCAGATTCCCAGTGGACGATGTAGACAACGCAGTTGAAGCATTACTAAAGATGGTGATAGATGAGGATTTATGTAGAGGGTCAAAAATTTGAGAATGTGAAACGTTCTATGATTTAATGAAAACAATTTTGAAAATATATACAATGCACAGGAAAGAAAAGTCTGGAAGGATATACACTCAATTTTTAACAGCAGTTATGCCTGGTTGATGGGATTATGAGTTTTATTTCATTTTCTGTCTTTCCCCAAATTTCTATACTAAAAATGAATTTGTACGTAGAAACAAACAATACTTTCTAAAAATGGGAAGGAAAAATTTGGGGGTGGGGTGGTAGCACTGTGATGCCCTTTCTATTCTGGTTCTACGTTCTTGAATTGAAATAGGCCTCAGAGAGGCTTAAGGAACAAAGGGTTTTAAATTTTGCATTGTTCCATCAATGACATAATCATCCCACTTTGCATTTCATCTGTGAAGCTTTCATGCTTTCTTTACACCTAATCATAGAGCTTAAAGTCCCTAAATCGCTCAAGTCCCAAACCTTGAATAAAACCTTTCTACACATGAAAGTTTTAAAATTTATTCAAAAGCTCAGAGCCAACACAAAGGTGGAGGTGCTTATGTTCAGGCACAAATAGATATCTGTAGATATTTATTGTAGATAAAATACATACTGAAGCCAAAGATCCTATCTTAAAAGATTAATGAATTGACTAATTAATTGTGAGGAAATAGTTTTACAGCACTTGCGCCTGGTGAGTGAGGAGATGTGGGTTGGTGATCTCAACATCGTTTGTCACTCTTGGTTAATGCAGGCCAGTCGGTTTTTATCCAGGATTTTCCAGTTTGATTTTCTGTAAAGCGAAGTTGCTTTTCTGGTGGAGGGCCATGGAAAAAACGCTTGCCAGTGAGTGCAAACTCCCTGGGCCTGGGACTACCGGGATTCTTTGGAACTACTACAGTAGCCCTCACTAGGCCCTTAAGAATGTAGTAAATTTTAGCTGATTTTTTTTTTTTTTTTTAGTATAAAAATCAATTTTATTTCTATATAACAAGGAACACTGAGAAAATGAATATTTTAAAAGTACCATTTACAGTAGCATTTTCTTGTTTCTATGCTGGCCACCTCCTCCTACCTTGCTCTGCTGACGGTGAAGCAACTCACATATCCTCTCCCTCCTAGGAGAGCTGTCACTCTACAGAGTTCAGTTTTGTTGGTTGTCTTGTGATCTCCATTTTTGATGGATTCAAGAAAATTTATGATTTTGTAACTTGCCCAGTTGTTTTTCTTGTTAGGGTGGGAGCAACGTTCTCTTGAAGCTTTCTAAATCCTACAGCCTAAGAAGAAGCCAACCAAAATCTTCTCCATCCTGTGTCTTACAGTTGGGGGTCTGGAAAAACACTGGCTTTCCAATTCTACCAGATTCTGGATTTCTGAACACTCTCTATTCACATCCATTTTGCCTGCCATTTCTTTCCTGAGCTCACCTCTTTCTTGTAATACTAGCCAATGGCAGCCAATGTACACGATTTCCATTCTGTCTTCTAGTACCTTCCTCCAGAACTGCTGGCGTACTATGCTTACGTGCCACCTCCCCAAGTTATCGCAGGTGAAAACTTCAAATAAAAAATGTTTTGCTACTGGATAACATGGATCAACAGCGATTTAATCCTCAGTATCTGTGTCTTCACTGCTTTCCAATAAAAAAAATGCCTCGGGTTTTTGTTATGCAGTATCCACAAGGGACCCATTTCTGGTCAGGATAAATTATGCTGTGCTAATCTCAGTGGTTTAACACAGGTTTGTCTCTCACATCAGGTTCGATGAAGATTGGGTTTGCCTTCTCTATCTGATAACCACACGATACGGCCTCATAAGTTGCCATGTCACGAGAAAAATGGAAGCAGCACATTGACTCTTAACTACCACCCTGGTCTAAAAGTGACCCATGTCATGTCTGTTCACAGTCCATTGGCCAGAATTACTCATGGTCCCAACCTAAATGCAATGATGCTAGGAAACGGGGGAAAAAATGGACACCTGGTGCACATTACCTCCGTTACCCTGTACTCTGTCATTCCAATATATGATCAAAAATGGAACAAGATTGCCTTTCCTCTTGTTATTATATCTGGAATACAGTTTGTAAATATATGTCAGATAGTAGCACTGTCTTGCAATGCACAAGGCAGGTCAGACCACGCGAGATTGTTCATTAGCTTCTGCCCCTCGCCACCCGCCTCCACCCTGGCCAGTTTCTCATGAGGCTCATGTGGAACTAACAATGATGGACTGTTGAGCTCATACAGCACCTCCATGCCTGTAAATCACCACAAACCACTTTCAGGCCTAGAAGCACTGATGATCAGAGATGACATCAGGCTGGCACGCACCAGGGTTGGTGCACTGCCGTTTATAGCCGATAGCCCCGGCTGAGTATCCGTTCTAATGGGCGAGTACCCATGCCTCATAATTATTCATCATATTGATGATCACCCCTGCTTACTATTCAAATATACAAATTACCTCTAGATTCTGTTAGATCCTGCTGCTATTTAGGGTTTTGTGTTTAGGAAACACCAGTCCAGATCAAACAACCTGAAAACTGATGTGAATATTTATGCTAAGTTTCCTTGAAAAGGCAGCTCACAAGGCTTGCTTAGAGTACATCACCCGAAACTTTCTACACTTCCCCTTTAAGCATCTTTACCTCATTTAGCATTTTTCACTCACAGCAATGGCCAAAATTTCCTTTCTCTGTCCCCACACAGTCCTTTCCATGAGGTGGCTTTTTGAGTTCCTATTCTTTTCCTCGCCACACACACACCTTACATATGGCCCTCCCTGCTGTCCAAGGCCTTTTGGGTAATGTAGCCTGATCCCACTTGCACTGCTTTACCAGTACCTGGCAATCTGGTGAATGTCTTCATTACTCACTATTTTATCTACAACCATACCGATTCTTCTATCAATGATACTTCTGTGACTTTTGTCGCAAGAAAAGAAAAAAATGAGAAGACACTACTCCCAAGATACTAACGTTTTACCCCAAGTAGAAGCTGAATGGTTGGTTCACCATATCACATATCACACCAGGCAGGGTGTTTCAGTCTCAGTCACTGCTGATGAAACCCTCCGTAAGAGGAGAATATGCCAACTGCATCACAAATGTGTGTGAACGACAGATTTTGCCTGCCTGACATTAACGAACCGCAGATGGTAAATAGTTTTTCCCTTTAAAAAGTGGATTTATTTCTCAGTCTGTTAAAATGCAAATGCCCCCAAACAAGAACACAGCTCCCTGCCACTGCAGGCTTGCCAAAGTCTTTGTTCTTAAATAATCTTAAATATAACTGCCCTTTGAGGAGTTAATACACTTGGAATAGTAGCTAGCATTTAATGCTTGGGGAATCAAACTGATTTTGTCCATGATGCTGTCATTATAATTTCTAAGTGAAAAATATTACCAATTCTGACAGGAACTGCCCTTCTCAAATAGGAGGTCTGGAGCTGCAATCCTTTTGTCCCCCTGAAAGATAGATAGATAATAGACAGACAGATAGATAGATAGACAGATAAATAGACAGAGATAGACGGACAGACAGGCAATTATATAATGGATATGGATATAGGGGATAAATGAAAAAGGGGCAGAAACTGATGTCACATAGAGCCATAGTGGGTAGGCAACTGGGGGCCAGTGTACCTGTGTGACAAGAAAGAATGAACAAGGGGAGAAACAGTATTTAAATTGCTCAATTAGAAGTGCTGGGAAGAACAGCTTGGAGAAGGCAGCCTGCCTGTGTGTCTTGATAAAAGGAAGACTTGAATTAAAGTCAGGAAAGGGAGATAAACCAGCCTTTATGTCTGAGAATTTCAAGGGAAAACATTTCAGCCTGATTCCACAGATTGAGCCAGGAAAGAATTCTGTTTTCTTGAGGATCTATTACTGTCAGAGACTGCCTGCCCACAGTCACACAGCTGGAAGGTGTTAGACCCAGAAACTGAACTCGGATCCTTCAGATTCCAGAGTTGCTGCCTTTCATCAGACTAGATGGCCCCATATTAAATCAAGAGGCAAGGACTATAAGGTGGTGAAAGGAAGGAAGGAAGGAAGGGAGGGAGGGAGGGAGGAAGGAGTGAAAGAAGGGAGGGAGGGGAGGAAAGAGAGGGTGAGGAAGAGAGAGAGGACGGAAAGAAAGAAAAAAATGAAGATCAATAAAAAGGGTGGTGGTTGTGCTCCTAAAGTGTAATACAAACAGTAGCAAATCACCAGCGTGAACTCATGACTTTCAGTATAGATTTAAGATAGGTATAGAAGTAGATATAATTAGGTGTTTATAAATATGTATATTTAGAATCAACACATTCCAGTATTGATGAGCACCCCTTGTGCCCAAGTCTTGATTTCTAAATACCATATCCAATAAAAGGAAATAGCACTTTTTGGAAACATGGCTAATTCTGGGTTAGGGAAGGGAAAATGAAAGATGAGTCTAGAATATCTTGTGGTCCAAAATCGTAAGAAAGTACAAGAAAAAAATGAGGACATGTCAGGGGTGCAGAATGCAGCTCAAGTGGGCTTCCACTAGCTAAATTGAGGACAGTCTGATCAAAAAATAATACTGATAGAAGCAAGGAATTATAACCAAGAGCATAAAATAAGAATCCACAGATTCATGCCTATATAAATATATTTTAAAATAAATAAGTAGCAGAGATGAGAAAGCTCTTCTTTACAGCACAGTTCCAACTGAAGAAAAGATAGGGTTTAAAAAATCACCATTTGACCAAATACCACACTAATAATTGTTTTAGGTAAGGGTTATTAATGAATTCTAAAATTAATGGGTGAAAAATGTGATGAGATGCAGGATGTCTACAGTCTCAAATAGTCTCTCCACAACGTACCTATTACATTACAAAGGGAAAAAAATAGCGCTGGAAGACACCATCTTTGCTGAGAGACCACAGTTAACATCGTTAATAGTGGGATAAATTCAAATTTCGTACCTTATGATATGATGCATTGGGGACACAGCATTCCTGTGATATTCTTGCCCCAAATTCACCACCTGAATTTAATCCTCAGGAAACATCAGGAAAAGTCCAAACTGAGGGATACTCTACAAAATAACTGGCCAATCTTCTACAAATGTTTCAAGGTCATGGAAGACAAAGACTGAGGAAGTGTTTTAGATGAAAGGAACTAAAGAAACATGAGAACTAAATGCAATCCATTAACCAACAATGACCTACTGTATAGCGCAGGGAACTCTGCTCGATAGCATATAACCTAAATGGGAAAAGAAATTGAAAAAGAATAAATACGTGTATATGTATAACCGAACACTTCGTTGTACACCTGAAATTAACACAATGTTGTTAATCAACTATACTCCAATATAAAATAAAAAGTTAAAAACAAAAAAAATGCAATCCATGATGGTGGACTGAATTCCAGGCCGGAAAAGGGACATGAGTGGGGACAATTGGCAAAACTTGAATGTGGTCTGTAGATCAGTAGCACTGTATCGATGCTAATTTTCTGATTCAGATAACTGTGTTATGGTTAAGTGAGATACAACATTTGGGGAATCTCAGTGAAGAATATGCGGAAATTCTTTCTACTTATTTTGTATGTCTGGAATAAATTAAAAATTAAAAGTTAAACATTAAAAACAGTTAATGTAAATGAAGAAATTGACATTTCCTCTGTTGTGCCCAACAGTGCCCAGTCCAGAGTTTTCCAGGGTGCAGCTAACAGGTTCCTTGGACACAGGCTGAGGTGGATGGTGTTCACTTTAAAGAATGGAGAAGTGTAGGGATCTTAGGAATCACCTAGGCCTTGCCACTTAAAGTAGAGCCTATGGACCAACAGCAGTGCTATCATCTGGAACTTATTAGAAATGCAGGCTCTCAGGCCTGCACCTACTACTACTACTCAATCGGAGTCTGCATTACAATGGATCTCCAGGTGATTTATGTGTACATTAAATGTGGAAAATTCCTGATTTATCTCAGTCATTCTCAACCTAGGATCACCTTGGGAGATTTTTAAATCCCTGAAGTCTGAGCCCCACCCCCAGAGATTCTGATTTGATTGAAGAAGTGGAGACTCACAGGCTAGGGGATGAGGGTGAAGGATGAACTACCAGAATGTATCTTAAAGGTATCATTTATTCATCCCTTCATTTGACAACTACTTTTGAGCACCTGTTATGGCCAGGGACTCTTCAAAATCTTGAGGATACAACAATGAGCAAGACAAACTCCTTGCTTTCATGAGTTTTACCTTCTAGACGGGGAGATACAAGGTCAATACATAAACAAGGTATATACCATATGTGTAACATGAGACTGAGTTAAGGACTACAAAGAAAAATAAAACCAGGTAATGGAATAGAGAATGACAAAGGTAAGGCTGGGGAAGGCCCCTTTGAGCTGGTCCCATGTGAATGAAGGGAAGGAGGTAAAAACGTCCCAGACAGAGGGCATAGCAACTGAGATGGGAACAAGTCTGGGAGATTGGAAGGATGACAAGAAGGCCAGAGCCTCCTGAAGTGGAGTCATGAGGAAGCAGAGAGTGGCAGAAAATTTCTCAGAGGTATCAGTGCAGGGCTTTGTGGGCTGAGATATGAAATTTGATTTTTATTAAAGCACAGTGCAAAACTACAGAAGGTTTTGAATTGGGAAATAAAATTATCCAATATACATTTAAAGGTTGTTCTGGAAGCTGGGTGAAAAATTGCCTGTAGAGATACCAGAGCAGAGATTGAGATACCAGGTAGAGACTGTGGTTTAGGTAAGAGATGGTGGTGGACATGGTAGAAGTAATTTAGATTTGGCATGTATTTTGAAGGTAGAACTGATAGAAATTGCTGATACATTGGATTTAAGATCCGAGGGAAAGAAGAAAGTCACATATGATTCCTAGGTTTTGACTTGAGCAGTGGCGTGAATAGTGGTATCAGTGACTAAGATGGGACTACCTAACAGTTACTGTGACTGGAGGGGCTCACTTATCTGTGGTGGGAAAACAAAACAAAGCAAACAAACTGCTGCTCTGGAGCCACTCTTAGCTGAATCTTTACTATTCCCATCTAATGAAATTCCCACATCTTTCTGCCCTGATGAAATGCTATCCCCTTCCCCAGGAAAAGTCTGGACCAAGCTGGCCAGACCTGGATGAAGGGAAGGCATCTACAAGTAGGAGAGCTAAGGGGCTACGGGACCCGTTCCTCTTCCTCTTCCCAGATAACTCGGTGCAGTGACTGACTGGCATTTCCTTTACTCCAAGACACCGTGAGCAACAAATGGTGAAGAATGAGCACATGTGAACTGAGACTAATCTGATGATCAAATGACACTTCCAAAAAAACTGAAACAGGTTTCGTGCTATGCATAATTACTGTGCAACATGGTAGAATGGCAAAAATGTCATAAATCTCTTTAGTTAGGATTTCATATAGCCAGGATGTCCAATTACAGAGTCAGTTCTGGCCTGAGGTCTGAGATGCCCAGGAAAAACTCTGAATCTTAGAAGCTCCCTATTATAGGCAAGTGGACAAGAGGAACTCTAAAGTGCATAATACTCTTTTTCTTCCTTATTTTTCTTTTTTGGGCAGGGAGTATTTAAAGGAGGGATAAGTTCAGAGAGGTAGTATGATCTAGAGAGAGAAGAGAGAAGCAGACTAGACTAATAATAAAGGCATTACTGCTGGGAATTCCCTGGTGGTCCAGTGGTTAGGACTCGGTGGCACTTTCACTGCCAAGGGCCTGGGTTCAATCCCTGGTTGGGGAACTAAGATCCCTGCAAGCCACATGGGTGGCACAGCCAAAAACAAAGGGGGGGATTGCCACTTATTAAGCATCTCCTAAGCACCAGGCACTAGATTAGCTGCTTTGCATACATTTTGTCTAATAATTATAACAATTTTTCAAAGAGGATACTATTTTATGTAAAAGGAAACTGAGGTTTACATAAAAACCAGTATTATTTCCTAAAGGCCCGTGGGCCATATACAAAGTACTCATGACCTCTACCAGGCAACTGTGAGCCACTCTGAATGGGCCAAAGAGTCCAGTGGCATTGGAACAATTTTGCAGAGGGAGCATGCCAAATGGGTTTCTCCCACTTGAAGGTGTACACAGACAAATGGTCACATGGTACTTTCATGTTGGGCATCCTGGAAATGCAGAACCTGCTCATCTCATCTCTAAACTCTCCTTTTTCTGGACAGATGAATATAACCTTGGCCTTGCCCCTCTTCCATGGGGTATGTGATCTGCTGAGTCTGCTTGCCCAAAACTTCTTTACCCCTTAAGTCCTTCATTTAAAGGTCTGGCAAGACTATCTACACTGAAAAAACAAAAACACTCATTTGATAAGACACATGAACCTCATAGCAGCATTCTTTTCCAAGCAGTGCTTCTAAGATATGGAAGCAACATAAGTGTCCATCAATGGAAGAATGGATAAAGAAGATGTGGTACATATATACAATGGAATACTACTTAGCCATAAAAAAGAACAAAATAATGCCATCTGCAGCAACATGGATGGACTTGGAGGGCATTATGTTAAGTGAAATAAGTCAGACAGAGAAAGGCAAGCACTGTATGATATCACTTACACATGAAATCTAAAAACTACAACAGACTAGTGAATATAACAAAAAAGAAACAGATTCATAGACATAGAGAGCAGACTAGTGGTGACCAGTGGGGAGAGGCAGAGGGGCAATATAGGGGTAGGGAATTAAGAGGTACAAACTATTAGGTAGAAAATAAGCTACAAGGATATATTGTACAATATATATATTGCTACAATATAGCCAATATATTATAATAACTATAAATGAAATATAACCTTTAAAAACTATGAATCACTATATTTTATACCTGTAACTTGCATATTATTATACATCAACTACACTTCAATAAAATTTTTTAAAAAGACTATCTACATTGAGAAAATCCAGGTGTACTGATCTTTGAGGAGAGAAAGAAGAATACCTAGGTGAAGGCAGGGGTGGCCACACGCTCAAAGTATAGAAGAATTCCCATGATGCTGACCACCAGGTGGCTTCCGTGGATGGGAGGCCATGGCTAAGCCCCAGCAAAGGGCACTGGGAAATCTCTCTGACCAGCCTTCAGGGTTGACATATCAAGAACAAAGCCTAGAGGTGTGAGCACTGAGCTTTAAGTGAGTGTCTGTGTAAAAGGGACATGATGGAGGAGCAGTTTCTACCAGACATGAAGGAGACTACGGTTCTTCCATCATGGAGAAGAGGACCCAAGGAATTAAGATATTCTGGAGGATAAGACTAAGTCAGAAGGAATTTTGCACCCTCATCCCCTGGAAGTAGGTGGTGCTCGATGATAGAAACCCAAATACAAACCTCAGGCTAATTAAGGGAAAGTCCAAGAACATCTGGACTTTGTGCTCCAATTCGGTCCTCCTTATTATGAGTTGAATTGTGTCCTCCAAAAAGATAGGTGGATGTCCTAACCCCTGATTTCTGTGAATGTGATCTTATTTGGAAATAGGGTTTTTGCAGATGTAATCAAGTTAAAATGAGGTCAAACTAGATTAGGGTAGGCCCTAATCCAATGACTAGTGTCCTTATAAGAAGACAAATTTGGAGACAGAGACACACAATGAGAATACCAAGTGATGATGGAGGCAGGTACTGCTGGAAGCCAAAGAATGCCATGGGTTGCTGGCGACCACCAGCAGCTAGGAGAGTGACATGGAGCAGATTCTCCCTTAAAGCCTCCAGAAGGAACCAACCTTGCTGACACCTTGATTTAGGACTTCTATCTTCTAAAACCATGAAAGAATAATGTCTGATGTTTTAAGCCTCACAGTTTGTGGTGATTTGTTATGGAAGCCCTACAAAATTAATTCACTCCTGCTATATCCAACATGGGGTGGATGTGGTAGAAGACCAGTGATGGAGAGAAGTATCTACATAGATTGATGGCCCAGTGAGTAGGAAGGAAGAGACAGAGAGGTTCCTATGTGAGCCTGTGAGGAATACAGCAAGCTATGAGGGCACCTTATGGGTGAAGAGCCTCAGAGGTTAGTAGGGTCTATAAGAGCTGATGTGTTTGCAAATATTTTCTTCCATTCCATAGGTTGCCTTTTCACTCTATCGTTTCCTCTGCTGGGCAGAAGCTTTTTACTTTGATGTAGTCCCACTTGCCTATTTTTGCTTTTGTGCCTATGCTTTTGGTGTCACATCCAAGAAATCATTGCCAAGACCAAGGTCATGAAGTTTTTCCCATGTTCTCTCCTAGGAGTTGTACAGTTGTAGGTTTTACATTTAAGTCTTTAATCCATTTTGAGTTGATTGTTGTGTAGAGTGTGAGATAAGGGCCCCATTATACTCTTTTACATGTGCATATAGGTGCTCCCAATACCATTCTGGATATCTATTCAAAAGAATTGAAATCAGGATGCCGAAGAGATATTTGCACTCCCATATTCACTGAAGCATTATTCTGAGTAGCCAAAACGAACACACAACCTAAATGTCCACCAACAAACGAATGGATAAAAAAATGTGGTATATGCATGTAATGGAATGTAATAAAAAAGAAGGAAATCCTGCCATATGTGACAACATCATGAGCCCTGAGGACATTATGTTGGGTGAAATAAACCAGTCAAACAAGAACAAGTATTGCATGATACCACTTATATGAGGTATATAAAATAGTAAAACACAAAGAAGCAGAGAGTACAATTGTGATTTCCAGGGGCTTAAGTTTAGAGAACTTTTGTACAACATTGTGCCTACAGTTAACATTCTTGTAGACTTAAAATTTTCAAGAGGGTAAGTCTCAAGTGTTTTTATCACACTACAAAATGATCAAAGAAAAAAACTTCTAAAAAAGAGCTCCTCCAGTCAGCAGGAGGAGTTGTGCTCCTCAAGAGCAATCACTATTTATTGCTAAGGCCAAAACAGTAAACCAAAATTTGTACCAGCTGTTGAAACTTCAGCAGAGGGTGCAGGGAAGAGAGAAAGTGACGTCCAAATACCAGGACAGATGAGCTACATCTCAGTGAGGTCTCAGTGGTCCAGAGAAGAACCAAAAGAGAAAAAGAAACCCTTCCCCTCCATCACCTGGAATACGCATAAGCTCCTTCTGTGCCCACATGCCATCTGGGGAGAAGGCAGAAACCCTGAAAGACAGCAATTTCCCAAATGGGATTATATTGACCTGAAATAGACTCTAATACAAAAAACAAACAAACAAAAAAACTGAGTTGCCTTGAATGGGCAAGTTTTAATCATCCCATCACCATTGCCTGCCAGCACTGGGAAGGGGCTCCAGTGCAAGATGAGGCACATTCATTCCTCTAACTCACATGCGTTGACTGGCTACTAGGAGTCTGCAGACTTCTAGATCAGTTAGAGAAAAAAAAGAAAGGTGCATTCTTTTTCACATTTGAATTGTAGTCCATACATTTAGACTCTGCTATACCTACTAAGCCCATCCAGAGTTGCCTCCCTCTCATCCTTGAGGGAGGGATTGGCTCGGGATCGTGGTTGGGGGCTATCAAGTGAGAGAGTAGTCTTTTGGTACATATCTATTGAACACTTGCTCTGTACAAGACACCATGGAAGGGGAATGCAGAGGAAGATGAGACAATACGGGAAAGAGTGAGGCAGGAACATATGTGCAGAAGTACCTTCCAGCCCCTCTCCCCTACCTTTAGTATTAGATGGGCTTAGTAGGTATAGTAGAGTCTAAATGTATGGGCTACAATTCAAATGTGAAAAAGAATGCACCTTCATTTTCTCTAACTGATCTAGAGAAAGGTAGATCTAGAAGGCAAACAGCCTTCATGAATACCTATTATATATAAATCTCAACTAAATGCCAGGAGAAGGGAAGAGGTAGACTAGAAGCCTAGGAGCAACTTTAGAGGGCTTCGAAGAAAAGATACAACCTCATTTAGCCTAAGGGGCTCCTCCATGCCTCCCTCTAAAGTCCTCTGGATCTTTAAGGAACTTTAGGACGAGCTACAAAGGGGAGAAGCAAGGACAAAGTTTACTCTAGAACACAAAAGAATGACAGAAACATTTCTTTTTTGTTTGTTTGTTTGTTTTGTTTTTTGCGGTACGCGGGCCTCTCACTGTTGCGGCCTCTCTCATTGCAGAGCACAGGCTCTGGACGCGCAGGCTCAGCGGCCATGGCTCATGGGCCCAGCCGCTCCGCGGCATGTGGGATCTTCGCGGACCGGGGCACGAACCCGTGTCCCCTGCATCAGCAGGCGGACTCTCAACCACCGCGCCACCAGGGAAGCCCGACAGAAACACTTCTTGCCCAACCCTTCCCTAGAAGCACGTTGACAAGCCTGAAATGTCTTCAAGTTGGCAATCATGCAAGACGGTATGGCTGAAGATAAGTAGGCTATTAAAACTGTCTGCATAGCTAAGAGAAACAAACCACTGGCAAAAAGCAGCTCAAAATAAGTCAAGGTTCACCCAATTCACAATTTAAAAAAAACGCTTTGGACAAGAACCAGAGAAACACCTTAAGGGAGTGTTTAGCACCCTAAAGTTAACCAGATGACATTCCTCTATAAAGCATCATTTTATTCACATTCTTGTCGGAAGACTTTGCCTCTTAAAGGGAAAAGTGCATTTCACTGTAAGGGCCGAACCCAATATTTTGGCTTGCTTAGAAAAACACATTCTTCAGCTTATATGATAAATACAGATTTTGGTAAGTCTATTTTAGGCAGGGCAAATATAAGCATTTTATATATGAAGCAAACGCATGAGATAGGCAACCTTTTTGACTATACTAATGGCTACACTGTGAAAAGAATACGAGATAATATTTCACAACTCCGGGTCATCAACCACATATCTGATGGGATTAAAATAAGTGCAATGAGAATAAGCAATGATAACATTAAATGTGGGAAGAGAAGGGCTTTGGTCATGACTGGCCATTTCTTGAATCCCTGCTTTGGCTAACATATCATATAACCCAAGGAGAACTTTGATCTCCATTTCTACAGAGACCGTAACAAAAGAAAAGGAGATTTATTCCAAAAATCTCACTTCAAATGAAGAACTTTATAATAAGCAAAAATGACCACATTGTTAAGAAGTTTGTAAATGATGAAAAGAAAGTTGCCCCTTTAAATTCTTCCCGACAGTATTTAGATAAAAATAAGCTCCCTTGGAGGCCTGGTCATATTCTAGATAAGTACAGGCTTTCTCAGATTAGCTAGATTTTTTGCTTATGAAAAATTGGCTCTGATCATTAGTAAGAGGGATTAAATTTATTCAAGGTTGCACAGATCCAAAGTTTCAATAACAAAAGAACTGGGCCAATTAGGCTGCCTCGCAATGCAGTAGGTGGTTTTTAAAATGTAGTGAGCTCCTGGTTCCTTGAAATACTCAGACACTCTTAGCGTAAAATGTGTAAGTCACCTTATGGTCTTATGAATCTGCGGCAAAGCTGTGATCATTTCTCAGAAGCAGCATCTTCTCTCCAGAAGACTGTGACCATTAGTGTGAAGTAGGTTGTCAAAGGGACACGGGCATTACTGTCAAGTAACTGACTCTGCATGGAATCTGATCATTTACATGCATCAGATTTTGCCTTTTCTCTCTGGTATGTCAAGAGTTCCTATCACGGTGGTGGGATTGTGACCCCACCCTTTTTCTTCACGGTGGGGCGGGAGAGAAGATGCCCTGCACGATACTTTTTCCTGGCTTTGAACTCTCCAGCTAATGACCAGGTGAGAGGACAACTGTCTTGTTAGTGTCTATGTGAAGTTTTATTCCATGATAAAAGGACTCCGTAAGGTCACTTCTTCCCAGAGAAAATCTACCAGATGAGCCACCAGAGAGAACACAAGATGTGTGTGGGCAATCTGAACTCAGACCCTCTTTCCCTCATCTCAGCTCCCAGGGCTCTGAGAAGAAACAAGAACTTTGTGGAGGGACCAACGGGAGGTCAGTCCTGGGATAAAGAGGAAATAAAGGCATCTCCTGGCTTTTAGAAAAACCAGGGACCACAGAGAAGAGGTTCTATCATCAAAGTCAGGGGTGCTTTAAAGATTTGACCAAAGCAAGCTGCAGAATCATTCTTACAGTATGTCTTTCAGTTTAAAAATAAAATAAAATAATGCTACATATTTTTTGTAGATACATATATTTGTAGTAAGTGCAGAGAAACGTTATCGGTAGTATTTATACTATGTGGATGTTGGATGACTCACAGTGGTAACATTTGGGAAAAGACTGGGATTGGAGAGTTGGTCAAAAGGCGCCTAAGCCTAGCCTGTATTGTCTTAATTTGTATAAGGAAATAATGTTCATGTATTACTTAATTAAAAATCAATTTAAAGAACGTACATGTACACTTGTATGCATATATCATACACCTGTATATGCAAAGATCATCTGTAAAAGAAAATTGAAGAAGTTGGTAAGGCCTTTTGACTCTGGGGAGGAAGGTGGCTGGGAGGTAGATCTGGAAGTGGCTGGGAGGTAGATCTGGAAGCGAGATGTGCTTTTGACTATAAGCCCTTTCATACCTTGTGGCTTTTGCACTATATGCATGTGTTAAATAAAACACATCGATAAATGATGACAAGTCAGTCAGTAATTTAGAAAGGTAAATTTTAAACATTAATAATATGAAATTTGAAATGAGCTAAAATTCTGTTTTAAAGGTTTAGCACATAGTTTAGAACAATTGTTGAAGGGCTGAGCTTTGAAGAAGAGGAGAACTTCGTTAGAGAGGAGGAAGGTCCACTTTCAGGTCTGTGGGACTAGGATAGGTCATGGCCTAATGGTGACCAAAGGTCCTTGAAGCTGTGTGCAAAAAATACTTGGTGTCTACACCAGCCTCCAATTGCCTTAGGTTAAAAATCAGAATGGGGTAGTCTAAGAGTAAACCAGATAGATGTGAACCAAAACAAGAAGAGGAGGAGGAAGGAGAAGAGGAAGAAGAGAAGGGGGAAGGGGAGGAGAATCAGGGAGGAGAATAAGGGGGAGGGGGAGGAGGGTGGAGAGGAAAGTAGGGAGAGGGAGAGGGAGGGAGGGGATATGAATGAATGAATGAATATGACTTTGGGTTTTCTATTAGCGTAAGAACTTCATATAAGAAAATTAAGTCCTGGGGATGTAATGTAATGGTGACTACAGTTAACAATACTTCAGTGCTGTATGGTATGCTTGAAAGTTGCTAAGATAGTAAATCTTAAGTAGATCTTAAGATCTACTACATCATAAGAAAACAAAGTTTGTAACTGCGTGTGGTGATGAATGTTGACTAAACTTACTGTGGTCATCATTTCTCAATATATACATATTGAGAAATATATATGTGTGTGTATATATATATATACACACACATATATGTATATACATACATACATATATCAAATCATGTTATATACCTAAAACTAATACAATGTTATATATCAATTATATCACAAATGAGAATAAAAAAAGAAATCCATGATGGTAAATGCTCTGTTTCTTTACTTCTGTGTTTCTTAATATTAATTTTTTTTTATTACGTATCAATTTTAAGGGATCATTAACAACTAAATTACAATAGCTGGAGGCTCATACACCAAAAGACCCCTGGCTTGATAGTTGCAAGTGTATGTGCTGGGAAAATGTGGCAGATCTGAGATAGTTAGAAAGTGAAATAAATAAAACTCTGATAATAGAGGGGGGATGGTGATAAAAGGTGGCTACAGCTAGAATTGTGCATCAGACTTGAATTCCTAAAGCCTAATCAACATCTATTAAATTGCCTGGGTAGCAGACCATTTTACCCCAAGTCTGGATAGAAGCCAACAAAGGATGACGGCAAAGGCATTTGGTTTTCCAAGTAGTTACCTAAGTGCTATTTCCTTTTAATACCATCTTTCTAAACTTGATAACAAAAGTAAAGGGGTGGGATGGGCACAGTTGACCACAGATTTCACTCACTCAGTGGCCCACAAAGCTTCAGGGAAGGAAGTGATGGTACCAATGTACCATCTACATGTGGCAGCACTTTTCAGTAGAGGTCGGGTCTCTCGGGAACACGGCAGCTTCTCAGGGATCATCATATTGAAAATTATCCACAAGGCTGTGCCATCTTGGGATGACTTGCTAGCTTTGTCCGGTCACTTGGGTTTAATTGTGGCATGAAAACCACGTGACAGCTATAAGTCTGCACTGTCTGACATCCCCAACTGGGCTGGAATATGGGGGTGGGAAGAGGGTTTCTACCTATTGCATATGCCAAAGGGCACACCCTATCCATCTTCTCTGTGCTCTCCTGTTTTGAGAGACGATTTTCATCTAAGTATCGTAGAGAATTTTCCTCTGGCTATTTTCTTAGCTCCAACCTTGTATTTAACATTTAAAACGATCTCCTTATCTGCAATCAACTTAGATGTTTTCCAGAGAACTTATTATGTTGTTTAAATAGAACAATGTAAATCACTTTCTACTTTTGAATCATCCCACATAACATTCATACTCCTATTCAATTCGTGGTCATAGCACTCCGCAGCAGGCTTCAAAGCCTGTAGTCTGAACCATACTACATGGCTTTTCAAGCTGCACGACACCCAAGAGGAACTTTGTAGTATAATTTTTTCAACACTTAATAGCCCAAAGCACCTTTGCATGTTGGAACAGGACACGTTCTCTTCAAAAACCTATTAGAGAAGACCAAAGACAAATACCATTGAACCCTAAACGTTGTTTTTTCAGGACATGGGGAGGGACAAGTTTAAAAGGGCAGAACCACAGTCGGTTTTGTTTCCTTCATTTTATTTTTTTGTTTTGTTTCCTCAGAAGTTAATCTCCTCTTGTTTATACACCCCACTTAGACCTGTGACTCTGCTACAGCTTTCCTTTTTCATCTGGGCATAGAGATGGGAGTGCTTCCAGAAAGATTGCTAATTACAGGCTTAATTCTAGCCCCAGGTCTGCCATGCACAACACCAGCTTTCCCATGCACCTGGGAATAAAAGCCTGCCATCAAAGCAAACATTACTCTCTCATCTCAGTTCCAGAAGAGTCATTCAGGGAACATATATCCTGAGGCTAGAAAAGGAGGCTCTTTCTTTCTTTCTCCCAGGGGGCAGAGATTATTAATTCAAGGTCAAGTTGGAGACATTTGGGTTTAACAGGTTCCTTATATCCAAATAACCCTTTATTTACCAGAGCTATGTAGACAGAAAGGACAAGGAACCAAAAATTCTCCTCACATCTCTGCCAACTCTTTGGAAAAGAAAGTTGGTTAAGTTAATTAGTTTTCCTGTAAAAGCAGAGTAAAGTGATTAGTTTTTGTAGAAGAAATCATGTGGTTGAGAGCATCTCAAGCCTGATATTCAGGAGAAATTATGGCGACCAGATGAAAGTGGAACATCTTTAAAGGCCTGAAAGAAGAGAACAACAAAACAAAACAAAAGCCCTGAAAACCCAGAATTCTACACCCAGTGAAAACAGCCCCCCAAATTGGAAGTGAAGTAAAGAAATTTTCAAATAAAACAAAAATAAGAGAATTTGTTGCAAGCAGACCTGCATTATAAGAAATGCTAAAGAAAGTACTTCAGGCTGGAGAAAAATGATGTTATATAAAATCTCCGATCCTAAGAAAAGAATGAGGAACATCAGAAATAGTAACTATCTGGATAAATGCTAAACTATTTGGTACTTACTTTCTTCTTTCAATTTCCTTATTAACATATAACTGTTTAAAATGAAAGAAGTGTTATAGGGTTTAAAGTAAGTAGATGTAGTACGATAGCTATGGCATAAGGGACTGGGGTGGAATAGGTGGACCTATATGATTGTAAGATTTGTATATTTATCACATGAAGTGATACAATATTAACTATTAGTAGACTGTGAAAACCTAAAAAATTAAATGTGTATGTCATAATTTTTAAACAAGTCATTAGATATATAATGCAGAGAAGTACTGCAAAAAGCCATACAACAATTAAAATGGAATTCAAAAATTATTCTAATAATCCAAAAAAGACTGGAAAGTGAGAACAGAAGAACAGAAAATAGAGATGAGAAGAAAACAAATAATAAAACAGTAGACCCACATTCAAGCATATCAATAATTATATTAAATGATACTGAACTAAACACTCCAACTATAAGGTAGAAATTGTCAGAATGGACAACTCGCATGACCCAACTATTTGCTGTCTATAAGAGATGCATTTTAAATACAAACACCCAGATAGGTTGAAACTAAATGAATGGGAAAAGACAAACCATGCACAGTAAGCATAAAAAGGGACGTGGTTATACTAATATCAAAGTAGAGTTCTATACTATAAGATTACCAGATATGAAGAGGGACATTTCATTATATAAACATGTCAGTTCATTAGGAAGAAAAAAAATCAAATATGTGCATGCTTAATATAAGAGCTTCAAAATACATGAAACAAAAATTGATAAAACTAAAAGGAGGAATAGATACATTTAGTTGGAGACTTTAATACTCCTCTTAACAAATACGTGAACGACACTGCTAATCACCTTGATGTTATTGATGTTTATTGAATAGTACATAAAAACAATGGAAAATATACATTTCTCAAGTTCACATGGTACACTTACCAAAATAGAACATATGCTGGACAATAAAAGAAGCCTTAATACACTCATTTATGAAAAAAGTTCTCTTCTATCTTGGAATAGAAGAAAACTTCCTCGACCTGATTAAGGCTATCTACATAAACCAAATCAAAGAACTTACAGCTAATCATACTCATCACTGAATGTTTCATTGTTTTCTACCTAAAGTCAGTACTGAAGCAAAGATGTCCGTTCTCACCACGTCTATTCAACACTGCATTGGAAATCTTAGCGCAAGAAGAAATATACGTAAGATTAGAAAGAAAAAAATAAAACAGTTTCTATTTGCAGATGACATAATGTATGTTGAAAATTCTAAGTAATCTATTCACAAGCTCCTAGAACTGATATGTAAATTTAGCAAAGTCACAGAATACGAGGTAAATATATAGGAATCAGATATATTTCTATACATCGAAAAATACCTAGTAATAAAATTATCAAAAGATTTGTGAGATAAGGACACTGAAAACTAGAAAACATTACAAAGGGTAATCAAGGGAGACCTAAAAAAAAATGGCAAGATATATCATGTTCATGGATTGGAAGAATTGATGCTGTTAAGATAATTTTCCCCAAACGGATCTATAGATTTCATGCAATCTGAATAAAAACATAAGCAAATTAAAATAAATTGACAAACATGCTAAATATTTATTTGCAAAGGTAAAGGACCTATATTAGCCAGAATAATTTTGAGGAAGAAGAAGAAGAGAAAAGAATGCATACTACTAGGTTTCCAGGGTTACTATAAAGCTATAGTAATCTGGACAGTGTGGTATTGGCATTAAGGTAAACATATAGATCAATGGAACATGACAGAAAGGACAGAAATAGACTCACACTTATATGGCCATTTGACTTTCAACAGAAGTGCCAACATAATTCAACGACAACTGGATATCTGTATGGAGAAAAAATGAACCTCATCCCTTAATTCTTGTTATGCATAAAAATTAACCTAAAGTAGATCACAAACTTAAGTATAAGAGCTAAACCAACTAAGCTTAGAGAAGAAAACATAGGTGAAAATCTTTGTGACATGGATCTAGGCAAAAGTTCTGAAACAAAACACAAAAGGCACAAACCAAGAAAGCAAATTAGGGCTTCCCTGGTGGCGCAGTGGTTGAGAGTCCGCCTGCCGATGTGGGGGACATGGGTTCGGGCCCTTGTCCGGGAAGATCCCACATGCCGCGGAGCGGCTGGGCTCGTGAGCCATGGCCGCTGAGCCTGCGCGTCCGGAGCCTGTGCTCCGCAATGGGAGAGGCCACAACAGTGAGAGGCCCGCGTAACGCAAAAAAAAAAAAAAAAAAAAAAAAAAAAAAGAAAGCAAATTAATAAAACGGACTTTATTAAAATGAAAAGCCTCTGCTTTCCAAAAGACATGGTTAAGAAAATGTAAAAATTAGCTACAGACAAGGAGAAAATTGTTGGTACATCTATCTGACAAGAGCTTGTATCCAGAATACATATACATATGCACACACACATATATAATACCTCTTACAATGAAAAAAAGTGGGTACAACATTTGGAAAGACACTCACAAAAAGATATACGAATGGCCAGTAAGTACAGTAAAAGAGTCTCATCATCACTAGTGATCAGGGAATTGTACATTAAAATCATAATGAGATATAATGAGACAACCTCTAGAATAGCTAAATTCTTTTTTGCGGTACGCGGGCCTCTCACTGTTGTGGCCTCTCCCGTTGCGGAGCACAGGCTCTGGACGCGCAGGCTCAGCGGCCGTGGCTCGCGGGCCCAGCCGCTCCGCGGCATATGGGATCTTCCCGGACCGGGGCACAAACCCGTGTCCCCTGCATCGGCAGGCGGACTCCCAACCACTGCGCCACCAGGGAAGCCCCCATGGTCAGTTTTAAGATACCTACATGTGATGTCAACTGGCTCACAGAATTCCTGAGAGATTAACAGTTGGCTCTCAGGATCCAATCCGAGCCAGCCCCAGCGCACCACCGCGTGGCTAATCTCTGTTCAGTTCTTTCAGCTTTAAGTCATTGATTTTTAGCTTTCTTCCAAGATACCTTCCCTCAGTCGGTGCAGGTTTGTGGTTAGTCAAGGCTTTGGGTAGGGTTTATACTAGATTTTTCAGTTTCTTTGCTGGTCTGTCTGACTTGAGCTCTATTCTCTGATATTAGAAATGTGCAGGATAAAGTGCTAAATCAGAAAAGCAGCAAATTCACAAACTGACCCAGTGCAACCCAGTACAATTCTGTCTTTATTTATTTATTTTTAACTGGAGTCCTTGAGGTTTTCCCTGTGCTTGTGTGGTTTACTAAGGATGTGGATAGAGTTTACACTCAGATTTTGGTCTCACCATTTCTGTGGCTTATCGCTTTCAGGATTTCTCTCCCTTGCACCCTAAATTTCCAGCTGTTCTGTCAACCCTGAACTTCTTTCTGTGTCGCTTCAAGCCAGTAGGAATGTTGTTTTCTGCCACTGCAACTGAGGAAATTCGGTAGTGCCTTCAGACGAAAAAGCAAAAAAACCCCCAACCCTAACAAACCTTATATTTTTATCCGTTGCACTTGTGATCTTTCAAGACTAAACCTCCTCTGGTTTCCATTTGCTTTGGCCACTTTCCAGGGCCTTCAAATAGTGTTTTTTTTAATACTTTGTTCAGATTTTATCATTTTTATCTGCAGGAAGTTTTGCCCAGCAAATTCAATTCACCATTACAGAAGTGAGATCCCTATCAGCTACTTTAAAGGGGTTTGGGGCAGTTTTTGACTTATATTAAAGTACTAACAAAGACTTTAATTAATTAACTTTGATTCCAGTATCAATCCCATAGTCATCAGATGTAGGGAGAGGTCCTATGAGGAGAACTCCATACTTGCCTAATGCTGTCTCTTCATGACAACTTGGTAAACTCCCCACACTCAGAGCTATCGCTGAGAGGAATTATTACAAAGTAGAAAAGTGGTTTGTGTGAATGAATGAAATAAGAATGAGCTCACACTCCTAAGTCCTCTAAGACAGCAGAGGTAGCATTAGGAAAATGATATTCTGAAAGATCTGAATCTAAACATGCAGAAAAATTATCCCTAATAGTATATAAGAGTCATCTGTCAAGGCAGGGGCCCCAAGCAGAGAGAAGGTGGAGGGGTGTCTCATAGGTAAGTAGGAAACCTAGGGTAGGTGGAAGCTCACATAGCTCTGATCATCACTGCCACTTGGGGGCCACATCCAGTAAGTGGATCAACTTGGAATTGGCACACAGAGATGGATCAGGTCACCAAAGTGGCATGAAGACCAAGCATGTTGCTCTCTCATTCAAAGACCCTAGGGTTTTCTAGACCTTCTGCCACATGCAAGAAACTTTTTTTTCTGCCCAGCACCAGGCAGCAAGATGCAAACTTGCCTCCCCACTCCCACCTTCCTTCTTTCAGCCCAAAGAGTGACAGAAGGAGGGAAGAGCAGTGAAACATTAGGCGATCCACAAGCCTGTGTCTTTTTGATTTTCAGTTTTTATCCCGACTAGCCTCTAGGTAAGAGCAAACTGCTAATGAGAAGCGTAGAAAACACAGGTTAGCAGACTGAAATTCCACTCAGACACTCTTAACCAGATGTGCTTCGCGCACAGTAGCTCAGAGGCCTGTACGCAGTTGCAAAGATTACAGGGGGAGGGGTTGCTGAGCTATTCAGTTTTGCCAGGCTCCCCCCTGGCAAATGGGTCTTTCTTGGCTGAATCACAACCTGACCAATACAGAGCATCTGCCGTTCCCCTCAGTATCTTGACCAAATGGCATTTAACATGTACCACATGCACTTGGGCCTCTCCTGAGGACATGTTAGAAGAGGCCAAGTTCACCGTGGCCCTGAAGATATGCAGCTTGAAATCTCTGGAGCATCCTCATGTCTGGGGTGTGAACACCAGCCCATAAATGGAGAAGGGCAAAGGACCCGTACATTCTGGGGCCCAATCTCATTCCCATGCAGTGGTAATTTGGAATAAACCAAATTCCCTAGATGTGACTAATTGGAATTCTCCCGCTGTGGTTTTCTTTTCTAGGAGACTGGGTCTGAATCTCAACTATCACACTGACATCTTGCAATGATTGTGGACTCCAAAAATGCTCTATTTAAATTTTTCAGGCTGCTGGAAACTTCAGCCAGTGGTTGTTTGGAAACTCAAAAACCCAGCAGAAGCAGAAATGTATCTTACTAAAAGCGAAGTAACAAATGATTAAATGCTTCATTTCACACTTTCGGTTAAACATTTATATTAGAGCTATTTTTTGTAATGATATTACTGAGTGTTCTAATATAGCGTATTTTGTTAGTGGACTTATGTGCACACGTTACTTCATCGACATTAATATTCTGTGCCTTACATTTGCTTCAGTCCCTGAAATATTCTAGGATAATTAATTGACCAAAAGAAAAATTGGTCTAACTAGTTGGTTCACACAATAAATACCAAGTGAACCATATGCTTGAATTGCCCATCTTCCAGCTGGTGACGTTTACATCATGGTGTTTACAAAGCTTCAGTTCACTGATTTATCAGCTTCTGGCATTCATTCCACACATAGGCCCTGGGACATTGTTTTGAACAAAGTCCTCGCTCTCAGGGACATATGACCAATGATAGATGGGTAAACAAGCAAATTAAAAAAGAAAAATTCAAGTAATGATAAATGTTTCAGGGAAAATGAAGTCAAGTGATGCAGTCCAGAGTTAGTTCAGGAATAGGTCAGTTCAGGAATTCAGCCACGTGAACACCTGAGGGAGCGGCATTCCAGATGAGTGAACAGGAACGCATGTGGCTGAACCAAGCCTCCAGTGGAGGTCTAGGGGCCTCATTTCATTCATTTGTTCATTCACTCATTCATTCAACCAAAGAAAGCAACCAGGGGCCCCAGCCCCTGTGCTGGAGTCTGACTTAGCTCTGTGAAAAATTTGGCAAGTCACTCTTTTTTTGTTGTTGTTGTTGCAGTACGCGGGCCTCTCACCGTTGTGGCCTCTCTCGTTGCGGAGCACAGGCTCCGGACGCGCAGGCTCAGCGGCCACGGCTCACGGGCCCAGCCGCTCCGCGGCATGTGGGGTCTTCCCGGACCGGGGCACGAACCCGCGTCCCCTGCATCGGCAGGCGGACTCTCAACCACTGCGCCACCAGGGAAGCCCAAGTCACTGTTTTTTTAACTCTCAGTCTTTAGCCACAAAATGCCTGGGGTCGCACCAACTTCTCCATCTGTGACTCTTCTAGCTCCTCAATGGGAAATCTCTATATAATTAGGGCTTGCTTCGTTCAGCTGCTATGCATCTCTCTCCGTGCTTTCCAAGAAGGTCTCTGTTTACACACGTCAACGCCTGGCACTAGGTCGTTTTCAGGGTCACTCATTGGACCCTCAGCCAAACTCTCCATTTAACTTTCTTATTTTTTCCTCATAAATCAATTACTGACAGTTCCATTTACTTTGCCATAGATGATGGTAAAATGCTGGGAATAGAAGGGATTAAAAGCACAGACCCACAGAATTGGGTGAGGAGTTGGTGCTGTCCCCCATGAGACACGCAGCTTCTGTGGCCAAGGCCCTTAACGATGCTGGACAGGGAAGGATCTGGAAGGTACTGAGACTCTCAGAACTCAGCCTAATTCTTTTCCAAGTGTTTCTAGCCACGCAATAGTCTTCAGTTGCTCAGTGTCTGGACTACATTTCTGAAAAGTTTGCAAATAGAGCACCAACCCCTTTCAGATAACTCCTGGGAAGTGTCAAGATTTGTTCTTTAGAAAGCACGGGATGTGAGATTTCTTCCTTTGTCTTGACTGTGTGGCTTTTGCACACATTTTTTTTTTTTTTTTTTTTTTTTTTTTTGCGGTATGCGGGCCTCTCACCGTTGTGGCCTCTCCCGTTGCGGGGCACAGGCTCCGGACGCGCAGGCTCAGCGGCCATGGCTCACGGGCCCAGCTGCTCTGCGGCATGTGGGATCTTCCCGGACTGGGGCACGAACCCGCGTCCCCTGCATCAGCAGGTGGACTCTCAACCACTGCGCCACCAGGGAAGCCCGACTGTGTGGCTTTTGGATGTTGCTTCTCTGGAGAACTTGATAGAAGGAGAGGCATTTATTGGCCAGGGTCACCTTAAACACAAGCAGGCCCTGGCCTTTCAAATCCCTCTGGATTCTGTACACTTCATTCCATCACCACCACGTGAGTCACAGATGGAGAAGTTGGTGTGACCCCATCACTTCTCACCTGGACGACGGCACTAGAGTCAAAACTCAGCTCCCTTCATTCAACTCATTCTCTACTCAGCAGCCAGAGCCTCCTCTCTTCAAAATGCCTGATTTTACCCTGACCATGCTTAGAACCTTATAATGGTGCTCCTTTGCTCTGTGATAAAGATAAAATGGGAAAGCTCCTACCTGCTCTCTCCCTCCCCACCTCTCTGGCCATCCTTCTGGACCTGTTTCCTTGCTGTGCCATCCTGGGCAATTACTCAACGTCTCTGGGCCATAGCTCCTTCATCAGTAAAATGGGGAGAAGGGTCCCCATCAGCAAAGCAGATAATGTGTGCAAAAGCCCAGGACGTGTATGGAAGGCAGGAGGCAAAGAGGACGTCGGAAAATGGGACCATGGTACCGTTTCCTCCAGCCTCCTTCTCTGTGTGCTTCCTCATCTCAGCACAGATCAAGAGATAAGCAACCATTCCTTTGGTGGCCCAGGACCCAGCTCCTGTGCACCAGCTCTGCCCACACGTTCCGACCCCACTAGGCAAATCCCCAGGGCCTCAGGGTTTCCAAAGTGGGGAGAAGGCACAGGGTAGAAAAAGGGCGGAGGAGTGAGTGCCAGGCTGGGGGCTGGTTCTATCAGCCCGCTGCTACCAGCCTTGCTCCCCTGGGCCTCCTTCCTCTAGGTTGTCGTGAGGGCCCCTGAAGCACAGTCCTGGCCTTGAGGCTAAGCGATCACGTTGGTATAGCAGAGCCATTTATATTTCCTGCCATGTCAAATAGCCCTGGAATGTTGATTAACTACCAGGCAGCCGAGGCTTTGTTTCAAGGATGGCAGAGTCTGAGCACTTATCCAGGACAGGCTCTCTGGTCCCGGGTGGGCAAGTTTCCTCTGGCATCCTGCAGCCTCCTAGTTACTCCTTGTTTCTGCTTTTAGCTTATTTCTTCGGTTGGACGCAATCCACCTATCTAGCTTAAAATAGCAATGGCCGGCCAGGGCCCTTGTGAGGCCTGACCTGCCAAAGGACAGCTGGTAGGGACCTTGCGGGAGATGGAAATCACAGCTCCAGTGCTGTGTAAATGCTGACCTGAATGCTTGGGCACCAGCCGCAGAATTTCACCAGGACCCCTCCCAGTCCAGCGCATTGCGTGCCAGCTCCTCTGCTTGCTTTAAAAAAAAACCTCCTGCACTTTCTACAGACACTATGCTAAGCGCTTTGTGCAAAATAACTCAACCTTTACCCCGAATCTGAAGTCGAAACCATGATGACTCTCACCTTACAGATGACGAAAGAACGACTGAAAGATTAAAGCATCTACCCAAGGTCAGTTAACGAGTGAATGTCAGGGTCCGGCTCCAGAGCCCATACTTCGAATTTAGCCACCACGCTACGTGGTCTTCAGAGGCCTTTAGTGTCTACACTTTCTGACCACGTGAACGGAACCAGGTAATAAATTTAAAGCACTCGAAACAGTCCCAGTGGGGCGTGGCATAGAGTAAGCACTCAGTGAATGCCCTTCCCTTCACGTAGAGGCACCCTGGAGGGATGAGAAGAGCAGGCTCTTAGACGGGCCGCCAGCTCTGCCCCTAGATACGGGGTCTCAGCAAGCTGCGTGAAATTGATTTTGCTTCAATTCCTTCACTTGGGACCTAGGACTAATGATGACACTTATGTCCTAGGGTCGTTGTGAGTATTAAAGGAGTTAATATTTGTCAAGCACTTAGGACAGAGCCTAGAACTTACCAGATGTTGCCTTTGCTAAAATACACATAGGTGCACGTGCACCTGTATGCACTAAGGTGGGCGCGGACCTCGCGTCCTTGAAGACCTGGATTTCAATTCCTGGTTCTGTTTTACTGTCTGGGTCACCGTGAATAAACTACCTCTCCTGTCTAAGCCTTAGTTTCCTTACCTGTGAAACAGAACCAAAACTCCTGGCTCCAGAGCTACTTGAGAATGACATGTGCTGAGGTGTACAGGAAAGCACAGAATTAGACACACGTTAGGTGCTTAATGTCATTTTTCTCTTTTCCCGGGCAGGTCTCTATTTTGTCACAAATATGTAAGCCAGTTTCTGCCCTCAGATCTTTCTACTGTCTCGCCTGCAACGCTCTATGGTTTCCCGTTCCCCCCGCCAGCCCTCCGTTCTGTCACCTTGGGAACGCGTTCAGCTCTTTCGGTAACACTCCGAAGGCCTTGGAAATTCTTGGAGTTGTCTAATTACAGCAGTTCTGAATTTCTAATGGGTCAAAGGGGACCGCAGGTCAGTTGGCAATTTCCCAGGCCTTTCCATAGAGAGGAAGACAGCGTGTATGTGTGTGTGAGTGCGTGTGTGTATGCACACGCGTGTGTCTCTTCCACACCAGTGTGGGCCCTGCTCTGCTCTGCCCACTCTGGACATTCGAATTCCAACTGCGGTTGTCAGTGGATGGACCGATGTGGGTCCATCTAGTGCCAGTCGCTCCCTTGGTATTGTCTGTAGGAATGATTTTACTTAAACATTAATAATAAAAACATCTAAAGGTATTAAGTAAAAAGAGCTGCTATTTCTTTGCTACCTGCCCCGAATGCCATTGTGCTATGCACTCCTCGTTCAGGGACCACTTCTTCTTACCCTCTAATCACGTTTCACAATTAGGTTCCTATATCTACCAACCCCATTTAACCCATTTACCCATTAAGCCTTCAGGCTGAGATAGTTTAAGGGAGAAAGGCTCCCAAACCTGGATGAGCGTGAGAATCTTCTGGAATACTTCTAAAGAAACAATCAGGGTGTGTTACCATTCTAGACCTAGAGCCAGGCAGGGGTCTAGGCAGCTAGGATGTAGATTGGAGACCAACGTTCAGAGGCCAGCCCAGCACCTCAGTGTGGCCTTGGGCAGGCCACGGCCCTCTCTGCCTCATGGTCTCCTCACCTGGGCAGTGGAGATCATTGTACCTGCCTTGCCATCTCCCTGCAGCGTTGTGAGGATGCAAGGAGACGGGGAGGTCCAAGCACGGGTCACGAATACGGGGTGTTCCCAGCTCCCCTAGCCATTTGTGTGACCCCCAGCCTGGCACTCAGTCTGCTGCATTTCATGGTTGTTCGTGGCACTGGCGGAGAAGCGGTGAGCAGAATTTTCCTACAGTCTATTCCAACTAAGTTCAACGACTCCAGGTAGCTCTCTAACCATGAAGACCTGTAGAGTCATCCTGTTTGGGTACAGTAACACATTTGGGGAAAACAGGCATCTCTGCCTGAAAACCGAATTTCCCCTTTGTTCAGGTCTTGATTAGGCATGGAGGTTTCATTCTCAGAAATTAGCCCCTAAAAGACAGGGATTTCAAGTCAAGCATGAATATTTGCTAGTTTTCTAGTGCAACACCTATCCTAGTCCCTTCCTTCCAGGCTTTATTTCTTGACTATGGTTCTTTCAACCTTCTTTTTGAACACATGGTCCTTTTACATCCCAGGCTTTCGTGTAAAGCTCCTGCAAATCCTGTTTGGAACTAAATTGGATTTAAGGAATGTGTAACAGTCGTGTCCCCCGAACTCTGCTGCTTGGAGTGAAACAGGATCTTAATTAATAAGGGACACAGAACAGGGCTCTCTGGGTTTACCCCAATGCGCTCTGTGGCTGCTCCAACTCCCCCATCAAGTTGATCCCCCAGAGCCTGGGATTCTTCAGTGATTATGGTACAGATGCTGAGCACGGGGGCCCTGCTGCTACACGTGGCACCTGTCACTTTCCTCCTCACCTGCTTGCGCTCACTGGGCTGACATCCCACAAATCAGCCGGGCATTCCCAGACTTAAATCCTAATGGTAGGAGGGGGCTAGCTAGCTTAAGTTCGGACTCCAGATACAAAGCGATGAACAAATAGTTGATACGTTAACGAACAAAAGGAGAGGAAGGAACAGGGAAGGAAAAGAAAAATGGAAGAAGAGAGTAAAAAGGAAAAAAATAGGTGGCTTTGGAAAGCAGATCTTAATCCAAATTCTAAACTCTCTCTCATTCAACCATGGTGGAGTGGGGAGGGTGGAGGAAGAGGTTAGGGGAGATCCCACCACTTCAGTACAAGCACCGATAGCTAAGCGTAGAAAAACATAAGGAGATCAGAGGGCTAACGCTCCCTAAGGCTGAGTAAGGCATTTGCTCACTCCTGCCTCTCGGGACATTAGAGAATGCCTGGGAATGCAGATTAAGATCTGATCCCTTGTCAATTCATCACCCCGGTAAGAGAGCCCTGATGCTTGGGATTTCACCAAAACATCAAACTACAATGATCTTTTTTAAGCTTAATTTCAGGTATGCTGCTTCAGAGATGTATAACCTCCTAGAATAAGGACTCCGGTCAAGCAGTCAATTTGAGAGGCTCGAGCCTCTTTAACACTGCCTTGTGGCGCAGCAACCCTAAATTAGCACAGCACCTCACATCCGAAGCCTGGAAAGGGCCAGAGGAAGAATAGGAACCAATGGGTGCCTCTTTCTCCGTCTTGATGGTGAGTTCCCGAGTACAGAGAGGACCGGGGAACAAGCCCACAGGTTCCTTAGCTCCTTTGACCTGCTGCTTCACTTTGCAAGATCTAAGGCTTTTGGAGATGCAGCTGGGTCAACTATCAGGTAGCTCTCCAGCACGGCCCACTCTGCGCATGCGGTGCCGTCAGTGCAGGAGCACAAAGTCAACGTGAACGTGAAGAGAGAAAACGAGCCCGCCAAGGGGCGGCTCAGCTGTCTGGATTCGGCCTGGCTGCAGTCTGGGGGACGCGTCGGCTGCAGGCCCCACCTCGCCTCGGCCCCATCTGCCCTTTCCTTGCTCTGGCTTCGTATTAGCCCACCTTGCTGTGGGCCCGTGCATACCTCATCCCTCCTCCCTCAAGAGCAGGGGAAGCTCCACCTGAGAACGGATACAGTGATCCAGTCTTAGGTGGCATTTGATAGCTGTTTGATGAATGAACAAATAATGAATGAATAAATGAATGAATGAGCAAAAAACTGAGTCTAAGTGGATCTGGAGAGGCACATGGGAATATCCAGCATGGCGCCCCTCCCCCACCTGCGCCCCGCAGGCAGGTGCAGCTCTGGCCAGCGACACCTAAGGAGCGAGCGTGGACCACGTTTCAGCCCCACTCACTCTGCTCGGCCAGACACCCTTCTCATCTCTCCACGAACCTCTTTCTGCTCTTCACCAAATGGCACAAACATCTACCCTGCCATGCAAGGCAGGAATCGGGGATTCATTCTGACCATCTCCTCCCCCACCCCATCTTCCATTTCCAAACAAATGGTGACCACCACGCTGGTTCCCCTCTGGAAATCCATCACCGCGGGTCACTGTCCCTACTCTACTGCCACAGGTCATTACCATCTCTCCCCAGACTGGCCACCACAATCACTTCCCAACCCAGCTCCCTGCTGCCATATGTAGCCAACCCCACTCTGTCTCCCACTCTCTCTCGCCGTGGCCAGAGGTGTCCGGAAGAGCACTGATGCGATCACATCATCCTACCGCTTAAAATCCTCCTGTGTCTCGCCTTTCACCTTAGGCAAGTTCAAAGTTGCCTAAGTCTGACGTAGAAGGCTGCTTCTGATCCTTCCCCCACTAGGCCTTGCAACTGCAGCCTCACCTCCCACCACATCCGCGCAAGTTCCCTAAGAACACTGACCCTTTTGCAATCCCTCCAGTGCACCAGGCTCCCTCTCCCCCACAGGGCTTCGCCCCGGCTATTCTCTCTGCGTTACACGCCCTCTTCCCTTTGCACCATCCAACTGCTTCTCCATCCAGCCTTATGGGAATCTCTCTTCTTTTTGGAAAACTGTCTTGGTCCTTCCTCCCTTCCCCTGTGAGCTGAGTTAGGTGTCCTTTGTTCACACGCGTTCTCTACACCCCTTAACACATCTGTGCACCTCTCCTGATCGCATTTCTGACACTTGCTCTCACTGTTCATTTTCTTGTCTGTTGCCCTCACCACCCCTGCAGCCCCATTGCCCAGCACAGTCCAGGCTCTACCTATTGCAGGGTCTGCAAGTGCTAATTGAAATGAAGTAAGCTGCAATGAAATGAAACCTTCCCAGGTTGGTACTGCCTGACTTCAATCCACTTAATCCATGATCATGTGTGAGCACTGACCACGGCAACATGCTAGGCCTGCTTTATCGCTCATGTCTGAATGTCATCTGCCTCGTTCTGCTTTCTCCATGGTTTACAAGCTTTTAAGACAGAGCGAACCCTATCTTCCAGTTCCAAATGATTCCTCAACCAAATTCTATTTGAGTTTTTTGTCAGACACTAGACAAAACCAAAGGAAATTAAGCCCATTCATGGGGTTGCATTTCATAGGCAAATAAAGCTATTTCATACGCAAATAAACCTTGTCCAGCTCTCTTCGCCCAAGGGCACGACCTCAATGCATTTTTCAAATCAGCTACTTGCAAAATCTCTCTCCCGCCATCATTGTCTTCATTCGAATCTAACTGAATGTGGAAGGGACCAAGACTGGGTGAAGTACATGTGTTCATCTCATATAGGTAGGAACCTTGGGCAAAGATCCTGGGGCTCCTCTATTCACACCTGCTTACTCCCTGTACTTACTCACCTGACTCACATTTGGTTTTTGTCTAATTGCACGTCAGGCGGTCTCCTGCAGGTATAAATCAGAGTTCGCTGTAAGGGCAGTGGTGGCCGGTACTTGCATGATGTCTGCCGGTTACAGAGCACTTCCACGTGGAGCATCTCATTTAACTCTCACGTGCCTAAGAGGCAGGCACCATTACTGCCCTGTTTCCTAGGTGAGGGTATCAGATGTCTCAATTTTACACTGCGCAGGGACTGCTGGGCCTCAGGTACAACTGGGCAGCATTTGGCCTTGGGCCTGCACTCCTGCTTCCTGCCCTAGCTGTCTCTGACACCCCAGATGGGGAACCGGCGGCATCTACTGGAAGCTCATATACTGTGAAACGGGAATGGAGAGGCATCTGTCCTCATGTGGCCTCCCCAGTCAGTGGCGGGTAGGCCAACAGATAAGCGCTCGTCTCAGTCACCTGAGACCCATTTCCCAGGGCTCCTCCCAGGGCCCACGGGCCCAGTGCCTAGAGTGGTGACCAACTCAACAGTGCATCCTTGTGTTGTCTCCTCCCTCTTTTCCATTTCACTTTCCATCCGTCACTTCTACTCCTTGGGGTTTCTTCCCAAACAAACTACCTGTACACAAGCCTTTATACCTCCAGCTCTGCTTCTAAGGAACCCGGACTAAAATCACGAAATGAGATGACTCGCCAAGTATCCCAGAGCTCATGTGTAAGACTGTAATGTATAGTCAGCTCTTTGGATTCCCAAACCCCATGTGCTCTCCCCTCCTCTCTTCCTCGCACTGAGAGAACTAATGTAGAAACAGAGTCTTGGATACAGAAACAACCAACTACAAAAGAGAGGTGTCAAGTCAAAAGCAGAAGCAAATGACCTTGGAGCAGAGAGATGTGACTGAGTGGGGGTGGGGGTGGTGTGGGGTGAAGAAGAAGCACTTCACAGGATGGGTACCCGGGAGGCCTCTCCTAGTCACCCTCTCCATACTCAGCGCCGTCTGGTGTTTTCTCTGCCAGCAGATTCATTTCTTCTTAGCACTTATCACAGTGTGTAAGTAAATATTTATTTCTATTTGTTTATGGTCTCTCTCTCCCAAGAGGGCAGGCACCATGTCTGTTGTGTTCACCACAATATTCCCAGTGCCTAGCACAGGGCCCAGGACGTAACTGGCAATCAATAAACTGGCAAACTAAAAAAAAATGAGACAGAGAAAACCAGACAGAGAAAGACAAAGATCATATGGTATCACTTATATATGGCATCTAAAAAAATGATACAAATGAACTTATTTACAAAACAGAAATAGACTCACAGACGGCTCAAGAGGGAGGGGGTATGGGAATATAGGTATATTTATAGCTGATTCACTTTGTTGTACAACAGAAACTACCACAACATCGTAATGCAATTATACTCCAATAAAGATTAAAAATAATAAAAAAATGAAAACAAACTCGCGGTTACCAAAGGGGAAAAGAGGGCGGGGGGAGGGATAAATTAGGAGTCTGGGGTTAATAGATCCACAGCTACCATATATAAAATAGATAAACAACAACGTCTCACTGTCCAGCACAGGAAACTACATTCAATATATATACATAACTGAATCACTTTGCTGTACGCCTGAATCACTGTAAATCAACTATACTTCAATAAAAAAATCAATCACAATTGGTGAACAAATCAATAAATTTGTTCCTGAATAAATGAACGCATGGCATTATGGGCAAGGTGAACAGCACAGAGAAAGGCATGGAAGAGTAGGTGAATACAGCCTGTTCAAAGAATGTCTGTGGTTGTCTCTACAGGGTGTATGTGTTTGAAGAGTGGGGAGGCCAGGAATGGGCACGGAAAATATTTCTTACGGTAACATTGAGGCCATATAAGTACCCTGGCCACATTCTATGTGTTGGAAGATGACATTGCCTCTGCCTAAGTGATTATATAACTTGGGTTTTCAAACGTCTGCCGTCACCGGCAGTAAGTGGCTTTCTTCCCCACTGGGCAGTCGGCATAGGTGTCAGCAGGGCCTGATCTGGTTTGCAGGTATGGGGCACTGTGTGCTAAGTGGGTCTTCGATTATCTGCTGCTGTTGTCGCCTGTTGTATTTCGTGCATTTGGGTATTGGCAGAGGCTTTCCTAAGACTCACCCACTGGCCTACCTCAGGGTATCTGTTTTGGGGTCTTACTGTCCTTCATCCTCTGCCTTGCCTCTCTCACCTGAACCCTTACAGCCTTTAACACCAGCCTTCGGATCCTTAAAAATTATGCAAGGAGGTATAGGATACCTTCTTATTCATTTATTCACACACATATTAACGGCGTGCTGGTGGACAGACACCATGCCAGGTACACGTCTCTCCTGGCTGACTCGTGATTCTATGCACTCTGCACTGTCCCAACGCCCTGTTCATTCTCTGATGGTTGAGATTCAGCATTGCATTCTCTCAGCCCTGGTTTGCTGCAGTGGGCTCACCACACCTCAGTTCCCTTCCTGTGGACTGTCTGTCCTTAAGGACCTTGCTACAAAAATATCAGACGATGGAAGAACTATTTCCCTGCTGTCCTGACCTCAGCACAACTGAAGCAAAAATTAAAACATTCCAGCTATTCAGCAACCTTCAGCCAGTTTCCCTCCTCATTGGTGAAAGCCCGGTTAAGAGGCGGGTGGCCACGTGTTCCTTCCTGGCTCCTTGAGAGCTAAGTTTATTCCCTCCCCGTACTGACATTTCAGGACCCATGAAACTCACCTTTAGCACTGTTTATTTTTAGTGTCTCTGCATTTATATTTAGAAGAGAGGCTCTGACAGGCCTCTGAGAGCAGCAGTCCTGAAATTTTTGCTGGAGCATTCAGAGACCACGAGAAAAAAAATAAGTCATGCGTGTAACTCCCCGTTTATTTCCTGGAACTGGTGACACCGCACAGGCACGTGTACCGAGAGAGACAGGAGCAGCGGTCTGGACTCACCTTCAGTTGCTCGGACCTGGCCATTCACCCAGCCTCCCAGGTGGCACACTTCTGTTGCTTCACTGGGGGTATCCTAGGACAAAGGAAGTCGAAATCGTGAGGACCAAGAGAGGTAAAACCACTAAGAACTACAGTAAAATCACTCCCACCTGCAACTTGCCACATTTTCTTCTTCTTTTCTTTTCAGTCACTACAAAATATGTTCCTGCGTACTTTACAAACTTTTTAAAGTATTATATGCGTGCAGTAGAAAATTCAAAAGGAAGAATTTGTGAATTCCCTGGCAGACCAGTTGTTAGGACTCCTCGCTTTCACTGCTGAGGGCGCGGGTTCAATCCCTAGTCGGGGAACTAAGATCCTACCAGCCACACAGCGTGGCCAAAAAAAAAAAAAAGAAAGCTGGAGAAAAAAAAAAGAAAAAGAAAAGAAAGGAAGAATTTGTAACATATATCATAGAGAAAGGGTTAATAGCTCTAATGTTTAAAAAAAAAACCCTCTTAGACATTGAGGGGCAGAGAACCAAAAACTTGATAGAAGAATGAGCAAAAGACATGAACAAACAATTCACAAAACATATGTGTATATTCCTTTAAACATATTAAAAGATGTCCAAACTCATTATTAGAGACATGTAACTTAAAATGCTATGGTATATTTCACAAATGGCATCCCGTTTCTCACCTACCCAACTGATGAAAATTTAAAAAGCATGACAACAAAATCTGTTGGGAAACACGTTCTTATACATTGGTGGCAGCAAATTGGTACAACCTGAATGGAAGGAGATTTGGCAAGATCGAACAAAACTACATATACACTTGCATTTGATCCAGAAATCCTACTTCTAGGAATTTATCCTGAAGATAGTCACAAGAACAGAAAAACACATCTGCACAAGTTTATTCGTCTCAGCATTACTGTTAATTACAAAACACTGAAGACAGCCTAAATGCCCAAATGTGGGAGATCAGTGGAACGCACAAGATACATCCACACAGTGGAGTCCTATGCAGCTGGATAAATAAATGAGGGAGATCTCAGTGAACTGATATGGAGAGAGTTCCCGGATACATTGCTAAGCGCAAAAAGGAAAGTGCTACCTTTAATATCAGAAAGGAGGAGAAATGAGAAAATATAAATGTATTTGCTCACGTAGGCAAAAATAAATACAGGGAAGATAAACCTGAAATCAGGATCAGTTACCTAGAGAGGGTAGATGCGAACAAAGTAAATAAAATGCAGGAACGGAAACACAATGTGAGGGGGGTTATATATCTCTGAGTATACCTTTCTGTAAAGTTCTGACTTTCAGAATCATAATAATGTTCCACATGCCAAAAAAAATTGCTAAATAAAATCAAAATGAAAGTATCATCAAAATATGGTGTGGGGAACCCCAAATAAAATATGAATAAAAGCAACAAGTGAACCTAACTCTATTACAAATGAATAACATGATTTCCCATACTGTAGTTATTTAAGAAAGATATAAGAATTCTTTGATTTTTTTTGCAACTTTTTTCTAAGTTTGACATTTTTTGAAAACGAAAAGTTAAAAAGGAAAAACTGAAGGGGGTGGGGAAAAAAGGAACTAACTTAAATAACTCTGGAAAAGAGTATTTGGGCTATATTTGTAAGGCTAAAGTAAAAGAGAACGGTACACAAACATTACATAATCTAGGTAGTAACTTTGTTTTTCCCGGAAGTATGGATTAGCAATTCTGAAGCTATTTTGAGTATTCTAGGATTGAGTAAATAAGTCAAATAAATAGCGTGAATAATGAAAGCCAAGTTTCTCACTGTAGTAGAAAGACTATAACTGTGAATAGAGGGAAGACTAGAATAAACTGTGCTGTGGGAATGGAATTAGACATATCAATAGGAACTCACGATCAATATGAACTCAAGGTACACATATAGACCTCACAAATATAAACATTTGCAGATAGAGGGATATAGAAATAGACACAGATGTGTGTATATCTGTATCTATATTCTCTGCTCTGTCTGCTGCAAGGGACTAGAAGCAATGACACTCTAGCCCCAACGAGCACATTCAGTGACTATTCTCTCATTTAAAAAAAAAAAAAAAAAAAAACCCTTGGAGAAATGGCTGATTCCAGGTCTGGACAGAGCAAGTACAAGATGAGCCTAGACCATCTTGTGATGCCAGAAAGTGAGGAAATTTTCCAAATACGATAGGGACAGGTCAAAGGACACACTGGCCAAATCCAAGGGACTCCCAGTAATCAAATCTGGGATAATACTGGCAACAAAATAAATGACAATAGTAAGAAATTATAATGCACAGAATAAAATAAATATCCATGAGTCATAAATAAGTAAATAAGCAACTGAAGTGGGGGAAGGAAAACTCTCACAGCAGAATTCCAATTCATAAGTGTAGAAGGAATGATAGCGACAGAAGCTACTAATTTGCAAACACTACAGTATTAACTGTTGCAGACAAGAATCACCAATAGATGCTATAAATTACTGGGGTAAATATACTGAGAAAAGAACTGCATATCCTCAAAGTGTATCCCCACAAAATAGGGAAAAACAACAACTTTGTAGGGCAGAAACCTCACTTAACCATGTGACCAAAGTCAAGCTCACCAGTAATGAGAAATGAGAAAATATAAATGTATTTGCTCACGTAGCACACATCATGTGCCCCCTGATACGATGCACTGAGAAGAACACAGAACTGCCTCTGTGATATTCTTGCCCAAAGTGCATTACCTGAATTTCATCAGGAGGAAACATTAGACAAACTCCAACTGAGTGTGTTCTACATGATAACTGGAGAGCATTCATCAAGGTCAAGGCAGACAAAGAAAAACTGAAGAACTATCCTAGATTGGAATAGATCAAGGCAACATGAAAACCTGATCCTGGAACATAAAAGGGACTCTAGTGGGACAATTGGTGAAATCCAAAGAAG
This sequence comes from Phocoena sinus, assembly GCF_008692025.1. Classification (NCBI taxonomy): domain Eukaryota; kingdom Metazoa; phylum Chordata; class Mammalia; order Artiodactyla; family Phocoenidae; genus Phocoena; species Phocoena sinus. The sequence goes on from NC_045771.1 coordinate 89,916,403, forward strand.
GTCTGCCAATAGTTCATAGTATTATATTAAGGTTAATTTCCAGTACCATGGTTATATAAGATGTAAAATTTGAAAAGATACAAGAATTTTTTGTTTTCTTGCAACTTTTTTCTAAGCCTGAAAAATTTTCAAAATGAAAAGTTAAAAAGTAAACATAAATAAAATTTTAAAAGGAAGAAAATAGTAGACTGTGTTCCTATCAACCTATTCTCCAGGAATCAAATTTCTTCCCAACAGATAGCTACTATGAACAACTTCTAGTATATACTTCCAGACATTTTCTATACAAATACATACATGTATATTCATCATCTGTGTTATGCATATATGTATTAGAGATCCTTCCATATAAGCATGTGGCATTTTTAATGGCTGTATAATGTTATATAGATTATATGTTACATGTATTAATGTAATTATTGATCATTATGATGTTTCTAATATTTTGGTATTTTAAACAATACGACAATAAATGCTTCATTTTCTATACATACTAGTACTTGTAATGTAAATGTGTAGCAAAACAGATTAATCTCCAAAATATACAAGCAGCTCATGCAGTTCAATATCAAAAACCCTATATATATATATATTATATATACATTATTTACATAACTGCATACACATTTGAAATCTAGCCATGTTGCTCTATGGGTCAGGGGTTCATTCCTTTTTATTGCAGACCAGTATTCCACAAGTTTGTTTATCCATTTGTCACTTGAGGTTCATCTGCATTGTTTCCAGTTTTTGATCGCTATGAATAAAACTGCTATAAACATTCATGAACAGGTTTTTGTTTGAACATCAGCTTTTATGTATCTTGGATAAATACCTAGGAGTGGACTTGCTTGGGTCCCATGGTAAGTATATATTTACCTTTGTAAAAAACTGCCAGTTTTCCAAAGTGGCTGTGCCATTTTGCTTCCCTAACAGCAGCTTATAAGAGTCCCTGTTGCTCTGCATCCTCACCAACACTTGGTATTCTCAGTTTTCCCCCCATTCTAACAGGTGTATTGTTGTATTTCATTGTGGTTTTAATCTGCAGTTTCCTGATGGCTGATGATATTGTACATTTTAACGTGTTTATTTGCTATACTGTATATAACTCCCCTTTAAAATGTTCAAATCTTTTGCCCAATTTTTAATTGGATTGTTTGTTTTCTTTCTGAGAGTTATGTATTCTGGACATAAGCCCTTTACCAGATGTACGTTCTGCAAATATTTTCACTCTGATGTGGCTTGTTCTTTCATTTTCTTAACTGTGGCCTGATGGCCAACTTGACTGGCCATGGGCTGCTCAGATTAAACATTATTTCTGGGTGTGTCTGTGAGGATGTTTCCAGACGAGATGAGCATTTGAGTTGGTGGACTCAGTAAAACAGACTGTCCTCTCCAATGTGGGTGGGCATCACCTCATCCACTGAGGGCCTGAATAGGAGAAAAGGCAGGCGAAGGAGGAATTTTCCTCTTTTCCTTCCTGCCTTCTTGCTTGAGCTGAGACATCGATCTTCTCCTGCCTCAGTGCCCTTGGCTCTCAGGCCTTCAGGCCTGGACTGGAATCTACACCATCTTCTCCCCTGGCCCTCAGGCCTTCAGACTTGGTACAGAGTCACCCCACCGGCTGGGTCGCTAGCTTGCAGATTGCAGACTGTGGGACTTCTCAGCCTCCAAAATTGCATACGCCAATTCCTTACAATAAATCCCTTCCTATGTATATATCCTATTGGTTTTGTTCCTCTGGAGAACCCTGCCTAATAAAGTGGCTTTCAAGTAGAATATTTTAATTTTGATAAAGTTGAATTTAGCATTTTTAAAATTTTCATCATCTGTGTTTTTTGTGTCCTCTTTGAGAAGTTTTTGCCTAGCACAAAATCATAAATATATTCTATTTTTTATTCCAGAAGTTGTTTAGTTTTAGGTCCCATTTCAGTCTATGATTCGAGTTAACTTCCCCTGTGGTGTGAGGTAAGCAGAGTGCGTTTTTATTTTATTTTTTTACATGTGGATGTCCAATTGTTCCAGCACCATTTGTGGAAAAGACTACTTCTTATCCATTTTTTTTTCTTCTTTTTTGCGGTACGCAGGCCTCCCACTGTTGTGGCCTCTCCCGTTGTGGAGCACAGGCTCCGGATGCGCAGGCTCAGCGGCCATGGCTCACGGGCCCAGCCGCTCCGTGGCATGTGGGATCTTCCCGGACCGGGGCATGAACCTGCGTCCCCTGCATCGGCAGGCGGACTCTCAACCACTGCGCCACCAGGGAAGCCCTCTGATCCATTTTTTAAGGAACCTCCATACTGTTCTCCATAGTGGCTGTATCAATTTACATTCCCACCAACAGTTCAAGGGGGTTCCCTTTTCTCCACACCCTCTCCAGCATTTATTGTTTCTAGATTTTTTGATGATGGCCATTCTGACTGGTGTGAGATGATATCTCATTGTAGTTTTCATTTGCATTTCTCTAATGATTAATGATGTTGAGCATTCTTTCATGTGTTTGTTGGCAATCTGTATATCTTCTTTGGAGAAATGTCTATTTAGGTCTTCTGCCCATTTTTGGATGGGGTTGTTTGTTTTTTTGTTATTGAGCTGCATGAGCTGCTTGTAAATCTTGGAGATTAATCCTTTGTCAGTTGCTTCATTTGCAAATATTTTCTCCCATTCTGAGGGCTGTCTTTTGGTCTTGTTTATGGTTTCCTTTGCTGTGCAAAAGCTTTGAAGTTTCATTAGGTCCCGTTTATTTTTATTTCCATTTCTCTAGGAGGTGGGTCAAAAAGATTCTTGCTGTGATTTATGTCATAGAATGTCCTGCCTATGTTTTCCTCTAAGAGTTTGATAGTATCTGGCCTTACATTTAGGTCTTTAATCCTTTTTGAGATTATTTTTGTGTATGGTGTTAGGGAGTGTTCTAATTTCATACTTTTACGTGTACCTGTCCAGTTTTCCCAGCTTATCCACTGAATTATCTTGTCACATTTGTCAAAATCAATTGACTATTTATGTGAAGGTCTATTTCTGGACCCTCTATTCTTCTCTGAACTATGGTTTGTCCTTAGGCCAGTGTGACAGTGTCTTCATTACTGTACCTTTATTTAAAAAAACCTTGAAATTAGGTAATGTGAGCCTTCTAACTTTGTCGTTTTTCAGAATTGCTTAACTATTCAAGAACTATTGAGTTTCCACGTACATTTTAGAATCAGTTCACCAAGATATACAAAAAGACTGATGGGATTTTGATTGGGAATGTAATCTATAAATCAATTTCAGAAAAACTAATGTCTTAGCAATATGGAGTCTTCTAATCCATGAACAAGATACCTCTCCATTTATTTAGTTCTTTTTCCTCATCAAGGTTTTATAGCTACTAGTATATAAGACTTGTATATATTTTGTTAAATTTATTGGTAACACTTTGTTTTTGATGCTATTACAAACGACCCGTGATTTTTAATTCAATTTTCAATTAGTCACTGCTCATAGATACACAATTGATTTTTGTACATTACTCTTGCATCCTGAGAAATTATTACAGGATAAGTAGGGGTTGGTTACATGGAGTGGGGTGAGTCTGAAAAAGAGAGAACACCTCATGGGAAGGTAATGAGGCATGAACAAGATGCGGCGGGCAGGATGGTAACCCTAAACATTCCATCCTGATCCAAGTGTCAAGAGTAAAGCCGGAGGTTAAAGGAGGTGGCAGGTTGTGAGGCTATGGGGTGTGTGTGGGGGGGGCGGGGTAATTTATGGAGGGCATTTAAGCCAAGCTAAGGAGTTAAGAGGTTTGGAGTTCATTCTGTAGAGAGTGGGAACACCACTGAAAAGGTTTTAAACCATCAAGTTCCATATCAGATTGTTTTAAGAGAGAATACACGAATGGTCATGAAAGAATGAATGAATTTGCCTGGGGGAAGGGAGGAGAGTGATGAGAAAAATATTTGAGGCAGGGAGATTGGCTAAGAGTTGTTAAAAAAAATTCAGGACATAAGAGGATAAGGCAGAAACTAAAGAGAATGAGGGCTGGGGAGTAGGGAGAGATTCCGGACACCCTGGGGGTTGAGTCAGCCGGTTTTGGTGTCTCTGCACTCAGGTGCCAGCCTCTCCTCATTGCCAAGAGGACCCCCATCCACGAATGCACGAAAATGTCAAGTCTCTCTAAACTCAGAAATGTTCACAAATCTCTTGTGTTGTTCTGTCTGTAATTTACTTTTAAATATTTCAGGCACTGTGTAAAGTATAGGTGGGTACGTCAGTTTTAATTCAAATCCGAGGGATGGTTAGTTATTATTTGATGGATAGATATCATCTAATCAAAAATAAACTCTGGGGCTTCCCTGGTGGCGCAGTGGTTGAGAGTCCGCCTGCCGATGCAGGGGACATGGGTTTGTGCCCCGGTCCGGGAAGATCCCACATGCCGCAGAGCAGCTGGGCCCGTGAGCCATGGCCGCTGAGCCTGCGCGTCCGGAGCCTGTGCTCCGCAACGGGAGAGGCCACAACAGTGAGAGGCCCGCGTACTGCAAAACAAAACAAAACAAAACAAAACAAAACAAAACAACTCTGCGAGAGGGTTAGCATTGGAAGTCAGGTCTCCAGAGAACATGGTTACCATATCACTCCCCACGTGAATATGTACTGGGGCGGGGGTGACTAACATAACGCAAAGGGAATTCGAAACACTGTTTCATTGGTGAAACTTTAGTACATATGGATTAAGGAGGAATCCTCACCGTTGCATGAATTAGGAATTTACAAGGGATTCAGGAGCCCTGTGTCAGGAACTGAGGTCAAAGACCCAATATTAGAACAAGAGATGCTCTTAGTGCCCTGATCGCTCAGGAAATGACAAGGGTCAGGGATTCTGTGCCAGGAACCAGGGGCGGAGACCAACATATATGTTCTCTGATCTCACTTTCCCTTTGGATTTGCACTCCATCACTCAGGGGATTCTGTCTGCTGATCCAACTACAAGTCTAGTGAATTCTCCTGCCACTAAAACGCTGTTACTTCTGGTTTGAGTGAATCTTTCATGCAAAGCTCTTGTCAAGTGCCTAAAGATGAGAGAGCTGGAAGCGAGTTGACTAGAAAAGGTGTCACTGTGGTTGCCTTGCCTGCCAAGACAGTCTTGTCTGGGAGACCGGATTCCTCCTGCTTTGATGGCAGCCCAGCTCCAGGCAGTGAGGCTGGGGGAAAGGGACCTAGAACTCTCACTCACCTCCAATCATTCCCTGTCTACGACCTAAGCCCAGGTAACCCAGATCTCAGTTAGCAAAGCATCCCTTCCTTTCAGAAACCTCCCAACTCCCAGTATTTTCCCCACAAAACTCTGCTCACCTGGTCGGTCCCCTGGCCAGTCTTTCCTGGGGCAGAGCCTCTGGTCCTCTCAGTCCCAGGCAACCCATTTCCAACTCGCACCGTCTTTCCTTCTGTGGGCATCTGGCACCCTCTGAACTGTCACAGCTATCAGTGTAGCCCACTGTCATTCTCAGGTTATTCCAGCTGCTGACCTGTCCTCCCCAACTAGAGGACAGACTCTTAGAGGATCTGGATCGCCCGTACCTTCCTTCCTTCCATACTTTATATACTACGGTTTGGCACTTAACCCTTGCCTTTGGGACACACAGTCCTGGTGAACAAGGCAGACAGCTCCTGCCCTAACACAACGTCCAGTTTGGTGGTGGAGACAGACAAGAAAATGGGCAATTGCAGTAGACCACAATAAGGGACAAAATAAACCCACTCGTTCATTCATTCACTCATCCCACAAATGCACACTGAGCTCCTACTATGTTAGCCACTGGGGGATATAACTGCCCAAGATAGAACCTGTCCTCTTCCACTCATAGTCCGGGAAGGGGAAGCCACGAGTGGAGGGTCAGCTAGCCCACAGTCAGAAGGTGAGATGCAAGCTAAGTCCTAAAGGATGGGGAGCTGCAAGGGAAGGTCGATACCCACGAATTACTTGGAAATGAGCAGTGCTCAAAGCTGCTGGGAACCTTCAGCTTCCCCTTCCCTCCACATATCTCTAATCCAGACTTTCTTACTGGAGAAAAACCAAGAAACAAACCACGACGTCTGCACATTTGTCGCACTGCACAGTGAGGGGCACCCCCGTCTCCAGGCTAGAATTCTCCCTGGAAGTGCCTTCTGATGGTGGAAATTCCCAGAGAAACCCATTAGCTTGGGGCGGGGGATATCTGTGTTTTCCCTTGAACAGTGGATGTTAATTTTTCCCTGGAACCTGCTAAGAAGTCCCAAACTACATTTATACTCAACCCACAGGAATCCCTTTCTCTGTGAAGTAAGGATGTATTTCATGAAACAGCTTTCTCAAGGGGGAGGAAAAGAGCAAAATGTAACAAGACCACCCCTCAACCCAATACTCATCCCCATTTCCCCGGCTACATGGCTCCAGGCTCCTCTCCTGGTGCAAAGGTGGAGAAGGCGGGATGTGGACGAAAGCCTGCACTCAGGTCACAGCTCTGGAGCGCTGCTGGGACTTCTACCTGGCTCCCCAACTGTGTCACACAGTGTAGGGTGTTCCCACCACCCCTTCCCCATGCCCGAAAGAATTCCGCTGTGTGAGGATGAATCGGCAGAATCTGCCAAAGTCTGAGGTGGGAGGGACCACCCACGTGGCCTCCGTGTCCTGGCTGGGGAGCTGCGGACTCTGGACTCCCCTCTCTGCACTTGGCAGTCTCTCAATATCTTTGCCCAAGAATTGCCTTCCTGCAGGGCATGAAGTCCCAGCGTGACTTTTTTCTGGTCATCCTTCAACTCTGTCCCTACTGCTGGCACCGCTCAGGAGGAAGGGCAGGGCGGCTCTAACTCTCCAGACTGAGTCCTGCGTCACCCACACAACTACACAGCCCTACTCACAAAATTAATGGCATGAGAACATACAACTGCTCGACACTGAATGAACAAAAATTCCTAGTCTACATTTTCTACAGAATAAAATGATTTTTTAGAGGTGGTGAGACCTATTTGGAGACGGGGAAGCCAGCCTGAGAATAGAGTAGACGGGCTCAGTTTTACAAATCATTTCTTCCTCTGTGGTTGATCCTATACAGGTTAATACCAAGTCTTTGTTCTTCCTTCAGTTTCAGAACTTTCCCTTCTGATCTTGCTTTACCTAAAACACATTTGAAAGGTCGAAGAAACAGCCACCGATAATCCCAGCGTCTCACTGGAGACAGTAATTTTTATCTCCTCTCATCGAGATAAGCTACCAGGTAGATATTTTGATTCCATCTCCTTTCCTTTTTTTTTTAAAGTCCCCTCCTGTTGGTAGTACTAACAAGCCAGGAAATTTCTATTTTCTTAAGATACTTTTTAGAGCATTAAAAAAGGTAAGTTTCTCCTTATGAGCCTCACAGCCTCCCCCTGTGGTGTGCAAAGCAGGTCTTACCCCCATTTTTCAGATGGGGAAACTAAGGCTCAGAGATGTTACATAACGTAGCCAAAGTTACCCAAGTCAAAAGTGGGAGGGTCAGGTGTGAAACGTTTTCTTTTCTTCTTTTTACTCCATGCTCAAGATTTGTTTTGTTAAAATGAGCAGCAAAAAGGAAAAACTAAGGATCTGAAAAATTCACCGTGGGATAATCAGCCCACTAAATAGGTTAACAGTTCACTAAATTTTGGGTTTTTGATATCTCCTTCTATTAAGATTATAATGGGCATGGAACCAAACATATCCCCACTGATGATCACACACACGGGATTACTTAGTACTAAAGTGAACAGCTGTTACCACGGAAACTTCTGAAAAGATTACAGACCCTCGGTAGGGTGAAAGGGGCCCACAGTAGCATATGTTTTGATTTTCTAATGACTAGTCAGCTTAACTCAGCGTGTTTGTCCAGGTTTTGCCCTCAGACATTTCAAAACATTCTACAATTAGCTCAAGAGACAACGAATGATAGCTGTTAAGAACCCTCAGTGCTAGGAACCCTTGGGAAAATCCTCTCTAATTAAGATGAAAGATGCAGGCATGTAGGCCCTGCATCTTGGAGAAGACAAGGCAGGGCAGAGGGGTGGAAAGCAGGAGTGTTTGGAAAATGTGGGGATAGACATCTTTGCTGTGGAACGAATTCAATCTCCATGCTCCTTGGCTGAGTAGAATACAGGAGCTCGCTTCCATGGCTCTCCCCTCCCCTGGAGCCTGGTCCCCTCTCTGGCTGTCTGGAAGACATTCTACTCATCCTCCCTGGCCCCAGGTTCCCTGTAGAGGGAGGTATCAGTAATATTTTTCCAACCAGTGACTTTCTGCACCAAAGCCATTGTTTCCCATCCACTCCCTTATAGGCTTATGAGTGACTGGTCTGTGCGCCAGACAAGACCCTGCAGCTTCTCCCTTGATGCTTTCTGGAAATTTATTTGTAAAATAACATTCTACCACCATTTATTCCATTCTCTGCACAAAGAGATTACATTAAATGGGAAAGACGGATGTAAAATCCTATCCTTTGATGGTATCAATGGTATGATATACCTTTGATGGTATCAATGGCATGAGTTCCATTGGAGCAGGCTCAGCACAGGGTGCCAATGTGTCAGACAGGCACGAACGCCACAGGTCCACCGAGAGCATGAGGCAAGGCATACAGAACTGGGCGTTTGCCAGACACAGGCAGGGAAGAGCATTCTGGATACAGGGATCAGAGTATGCAAACTCAGAGACCTAAAAAAATGGCATGTTTGGCAGACAGCAAAAATACATCTGTGTTGTTAAATTAACACGTGTGTGTGTGTGTGTGTGTGTGTGTGTGTGTGTTACATTCTTACACACACTGTAAGGCTGGTTGAGGGCCAGGTTGGAAAGACATTGTGTGCTGTGTCTTGGAGTTTGCCTTTGATCCCACCCCAGAGAGGTGGGCTTTTAAGCAATAGAGTGACATGGTCAATTCTGAGGTCTCGAAAGGTGACTCTGGTGTCAGGGGGTTGCAAGAGGAAGAGACTGGAGGCAGGGAGGCCAGGGGAGCAGTTGTGGGATTCATGGAAATGACAGAGGACACCAAGACCTGCCAAGGTGGGCAGTGCATCAACAATGACAGTACTTAGGGGCACTAACAAGGAAGACACCATTGTAAATAATCCAACTGATGGACAAGGACAGAGGGCTGAATATCCTTGAGTGCCGGGAGTCATATCTGGGGCTGCCATGAGAAGTCCCTGCGAGGCAGGGCTCAAACAAGCTGTGTGTTCGGGAAGATCAGTATAAAGTGGGTAGAGAGTTTTGTGTTTTGTTTTGCTCTTTGAAAGGAACAGTAAAGCAGTTACTTAAGAAAGGCCTTCCAACCACTGGGTTTTTTATCAAGTGTAACTTCTGAGCAGAGAGGTCTACCACATGGGGTAGGGGCAGGATATTTCTTTATATCACTTTAGCTGAAAACATGCTCTATTGCTTTTGTACTAGTTTGTTTTGCTTTGTTTTGTTTTTTTCTCCTGCAATTCATCTGCCACCTCGTGGCCTAATAAGAAATTTCAGTTTTCATAGATCAGAGAGGGAGGATGGATGAAGTAGGAATCGATATGCTTTCGGCCAATATAAGCGCCAGCACACTACTGACGGTCATGAACGATGCATCAATACAGGAGTGCCTTCCTCTGACTATAAAATGTCTCTCTTACCTGCTATCCCAAAAGCATTTTGTCATTTCCCAAGAATTCATGGAACAATAAGAATACGAATCATAGACACTTCTTACATCTGTATGCTTTTGCCTTCACAAAATGAAAACTAGAAAATGGTCCTTATATTTTAATGGGAAGCGAAATTGCTCTAAAAGGTACAAAGTGCCCTAAGACTATTTTCAACATATAAAATAGTGCTAAAAGATAATAAGGTGAATTTACAAACAGATGAAACCTGGACCCTGAGCAAATACTCATTAAACTAAAATAAAAAGTGAACACAAGCTGATGAATGGAGCCCTTTTTCTCTGGCTGAGTCATAATACCAGTGTTTGATAATTGATCTTCTTGAGAAACTGAGAGGATGCTTGTGTGGGAGTTCTGTGGCCCTTGAATAGAATCACTTGTTAGATTCTACAAAAAACAAATAAGCAAGGGCCCCATCCCAATATGTCCCCTTAGTCAGAAGTGCAGTGCAGCAAGGTGGTAATGGGGTCAGCCCAGGGTTCTGCTGGCCTCTGCTGTGTAGACCTTTAACCTTTTAGTTACTAGAAAATAGTGAAGCTAGGAGGGGAGTCCCAGAGAAGGGATAGGGCTGGGGCACTGGAGAGCCAGACTACTGCACACTGGCTGAATTTTAGCCCTGCCCTTAGTTCAACCTATTCTCAACCTCAGAAATGCTGCCTAAAAAAAGATGTCTTTTATTTTAATTGAGAGATAATTGCATATTACATTATATTTGTTTCAGGTGTACAACATAATGATTTGATATTTGTGTATACTGCAAAATCATGAGAGATTTTTTTTTTGCGGTTCGCGGGCCTCTCACTGTTGTGGCCTCTCCCGTTATGGAGCACAGGCTCCGGATGCGCAGGCTCAGCGGCCATGGCTCACAGGCCCAGCCGGTCCGCAGCATGTGGGATTTTCCCGCACCGGGGCACGAACCCATGTCCCCTGCATCGGCAGGCGGACTCTCAACCACTGCGCCACCAGGGAAGCCCGGAAAGATGGTTTTTAATAGTTACATTCTTCTAGCACAATATTTACAATATAAAAGTCATTAATGTAGATGTGGCCAAAGTTTATTCTTGCTCTACTGTTAAGAAGCGGTGTCCAAAGCCAATTAAACACATAAATAAGATTTTTAAAGGATGTTTCAGCCATCTAGTTGCTAGTCATTTTCCTGTTTCCATTTCTACATGTTCATTTTAATCTGACCACACAACTATCATTAATTCTAAAAATATTTTCACTCAGTCCTCTTGTTTTCTAGATCTGATCTTATTGTTCATAGTGACAGTTTAGTGTCCTCCTTCCTAAGAGTTATTTTTCAAATTTGTTATATATCTTAAGGAATTGGTACATAAACTGCATAAAATTCTTCCCGAATCTGGTAATAGTTTGTTAACAAGTGTCAATTACGCTTTAATACATGAAAGGAATGCAGTCTTGAAGTACCGTATGCTTCTTTTTTTTTCTAATTTAGAATACTGCCTTCCCCCTGAGTCCAGATGAGGGTATTGATGATTGTTGATGATGATCATTTTTACTCTATTTGCAACGTATCAAAGAATGTGAGAGCTGGAAGGAAACTGAAAGGTAAGTGAGTCCACTCAGCTGCTGTTTAAGTCACGTCTGTGCTGAAAGCTCAGTTTGGTTTTGATCTGTTCTGCATACACAATGATGGAGAGGAAAAGGGAACCCATTAATATGTAGAGAATTATGGCAATTTTATGCAAATGATATGGAAACAAAAGTGATCACTTTTGTGATTCCAGAGGTAGAAGAAGCGGAGGCAGCAGGCATGGCTGGAGTTGGTTGGGTCTGGAAGTCTGGGACAGGGGTAGGTTGGCTGGAGGTGCAGGTAACAAAAGATGGAGGAAATCAGGGTGAGAACAGCATGCAACCAGGAGAGCTAAGGGGCAAACACCCTGGACTTGGGAAAGACGCGAGGTGAGTACAAGGCTCAAGCACCTATCTTAGAGTTTATGATCTGCTGGGAGGAGTATGCAGTTGAGGGGGCAAGTGTCACAGATTCTGCTCCCAGCAGTGTAATGAAGTGAAAAATGGGGTGGTGACCTGCGAAGTGGTGTAGACCAGTAGTTCTCAACCTTGGTGGCACACGTGAGTTACCTGGAGAGCTTTGAAAAAATCCTAAGGCCCAGGTCCCACACCTCACTCTGGCAGTGGAATCCAGGCACCCTATTTTTTTTTTTTTAAAGCTCTTCACGTGATTCCAATGTGGAGCCAAGGTTGAGAATCCCTAGTGTAGAAAATAGGAGATTTCTACCCCCAGCAGGTAGAAAGGTGATGTCAACTTACAAGATTAGATGTGATACAGCTATTGGCCTGCCCTTCCCAGCCCCCTGAAAAGAGGTACTCCAACCTGCAAGCTCCGCTTTGAGTACCACTTGATTTATTTCTGAGCAAGCCCTGGGCTGTGTTAGGAGCTCAGTTCTCATCAACTGGTGGGAGGGCGGAGATTAATTTCGCTACCGTCGACATACACTTCATCCCCAGGGCACCCCCAGTCTCAGAGAACTACAACCTTTCCTTCTGACTGACGTTTCTGGTTTCATTCCTACACCTGCCGGAACTCGAATTGTGCTCAGCACATCAGTCAACATTACTGGGACTCCCTTCTCCCTAGAGCTACATTGTGATCCCTTGTCACTGGCTGCTAGTTGAGGACCTCCTGCAGCCTGACGGACCTCTCCACTGGAACACCAGATTGGACACACCTGGTATCAATTCCAGCATGGAAAGAGCTGAGGTCCTGGAATCCTCTGGGACTAGGGCATTTGCACGGCCAGCCCTTACAATTGGGGCCATCCTACGTCTGAGTAATTTCCTAGTGACTGAACGTCCTAGGTCTCAGCTGCCCTCCTTTTCCTACTGGCCCACCGCTCCCTCAAAACTGAGGCCAAACGGTTAGAGCTCAAACTCATGCCAGCCAGCTGGTGGGAGCGTAAGACCTGAACACTCCTGGCGGTTGTGGGGTGGTGTCAGATGTTTTGGTGGCTGAGAAATCTGTGGGAAGATGCTTGAAGATCAGTGAACTCATCACTGGGAGTCACCACAAAGGCTTCTGAAGGAAAGAAAAGGATGGGGGCAATGAGAGGCGAGTTATGAAGGTAACAGAGCTGGAAAGGAGAGGGGTGCTCTGCTCAGAGAATTGTCTAAAGCAAACGTAGGGCAAGCAAGGTGCCCGCATCCACGGCAGACGTGGCTCGCTGATTGCAAGATTCTTCCCTGCGGCACCCGGACTTGGACTTGAAATCTGCCTCGACACAGCATTGCAGGTATTCACCACAGATCAATCAGAGCTCTCATGCAGGCTGAAAACTATGAGCCACCCTGGATCTGAGTGAAGAAGTACCTTTCTTCTTCCTAAGCCACCGACACAATCTAGGCACACGCGGGGGAGGGGTGGTCCGAACAGGAAACCAGAGAGAAAGGCTATGCCATGGAGAAGCAAGCTCATTTTTTCAAGGTCCTGTAGTATTTAACACTTTCCATTTAATTATGGCCAATCCACACAATTCCTTCTTTCTTCTAATTCTCTTTTTATACGCAGTGCCACTTCCTCTCAGCACAGTCTCTCCCGTAATCCCCTCCCCCTCTTGTTTTTTTTCTCCTCCAAACTGACCGGTGTGCTGTGGAGCTGAGAAAGGAACAGGCTTCCTGGAAGTCCCTCCTGACCCACAGGCACCCCGCCAGGTCGAGGCTGTGGACAGAAAAGGTGGCTGGGGAGCCGTCACGGGATTCAGGAGCACCTCCCAATGTTCAGTGACCATTCGTGCCTCTTAGAATCTGAGTTGTGATCCTGTCCCAACCCCTGCAAACGCTTTAGGTTCTGCGGGCACCAAATGTTCCCTGAGCGTGTCCTTTTTCTCAAAGTCAAACACAAACAGAAAAAAAATACCCAGGAGATTGTTCGTTTCACCCAGCCCCACGGAAGAGAAAGGACATCCAAGTAGATACATTTTGCCACCATTTGGAGATGTGGGACCAGCCTCAATCAGGAATAACCGCCAGGTTGTACTAGGTAATTTCTCAAGGGATGGTCAGAGCGTTTAATTTAATCGAACCCCCCTATCCCGACCCTCAACTGCCCTGAAACCTATCTTTCAGCTTCTAGTGTTTTTTTTCTTTCTCTTCCATGGGGTTGAGCCCCCGTTTTCTTCCCAATGTAATATATGTATTAGTTTTGAATAGCAGGCATTCTAGTATCTGGTGAATTGAATTATGTGCTTTAATTGTTTGGGTCCTACACTCCAACCCTGGAGAACTTTCTGCCACCATTCTCCCAGTCATCAAAAACTGAACCCTCAGAGTCATCACTGATGCTCCTTTCTTCTGAATCTCTGGCATTTAACTGCCTCAGTGTCCAATAGATTCTCCTCTCGAAATGTCTCTGGATCCACTCATTTCTCTTTCTATCCATGACCGTCCCCTTGTCCTTATCTTCACTGCTTCATCCTTGGATTACTGCAGCCACTGGTCTCACTCACCTTCCAGCTTCAACCCCGCCACTCCCAGACCAATATTCCTAACCTCAAATTTATCCTTTCACTACCATGTTCAGTAACCTCTAATGGAATCCCAGGCTGACATTCAAAGCCTAAAACTCTCTGGGCTACTATGCAAACCCTCAATAATCAGTCACACATTGCCTGTGGACGTGATTTCTAACTATTTCTCAATGGTGCGCATGTGCTCCAAAAATCATGTTTACACACACACACACACACACACACACACACACACAGTAAGCCTTTGCTTGACGTACAAGTGGCTTTCTACTTGCATTTTAGCATCAAGCAGGGGTTAAAGTGAGAGCCTGGAAACGCTGCATGCGCCAGTAAGACTTCCCCACCCTCACCTCACCACTACCATCATGGCGATTTCCATTCTACTTTTGAATTGATGTTTTCTTTTTTTTTTATTGGAGTATAGTTGCTTTACAATATTGTGTTAGTTTCTACTGTACAGCAAAGTGAATCAGCTGTACATATACATATATCCCCTCTTTTTTGGATTTCCTTCCCATTTAGGTCACCACAGAGCACTGAGTAGAGTTCCCTGAGCTATACAGTAGGTTCTCGTTAATTATCTATTTTATACATAGTATCATGAATTGACGTTTTCAGTGAATACATTGAAAACAGTGCATTGTTTCCTTTTAGCATCGTTTGTGTTTATACCCTCAGAATATGTATAAGGTACCAAAAGAAAAAAGCTGTCAGTGTAGAATCATACACTAGGATAAGGAAACATTAGCAAGAGCGGAGGGGGTGACAGAAGCATCATACCAGCATACCAGACATCGAGCATACCAGACCTCCCTCATTTTCATGCCACCCCCTCGACAAAAAAACAATCTAGTATCCATCGCAGACAAAAGTGCCTTTGAGGGAGCTGAGAGATCCAGCACCACAAGTCAATGGGCCTGGGAGGAGTCCTGGCCTCCAATGGGCTGACAGACCTTGGTTCTAGCTGTGGACCCTGTGGTGGCCCATGAATTGGCTTCTCTTGGTCATGATCTGGGAGGCCCTGGTGAACATGCTTAAGACAATCACTCGCTCATGAGACAGCTTATGTGGAAGTTCAGGTTTCCAGAGGAGAAATTCCAGCACTCCACTGGAGCGGGGTGGGGTGGGGGAAGGGTTTGGATGCACTGGAAAGGGTAGGAAGAATAGATTGACCGTACCTACATCACTCCAAGGTGGCACAGTTTAGGGCCTAGGAAGATCTTCCTTGGTCCTTGATTTAATCCCACAGGTGAAAGGGAGAGTATGTAAATGACACCGTGCTTCCCCAGCTGTGCAGGACACCTGCAAAGGGCTCATGTATCTCTCGCCCCATCTGGAGTACTCAGTTAAGAGCTCTATGATTTGGAGGCTGAGAAGTGGGGGGGGGGCCCAGCAGATAGAACTCTGAGAGGACATGAAAGTGACACAGATTCTAACTGCCTTGTGGATTCCATCAAGAAGCCAGCCCACAGCTGCCGGGAGCCCCTCACCCACAGATCCACCCCAACTGGCCCTTGGGCACCCACAGTGCTCCACATGCCTGACCCCACCCATACACCCACCCTGTGGCCACCTCCTTGCGTGTGCTCCTGACAATGGCCCGAGTGGGCTTTGGCGGATTGCCAGTGAGCACACACAGAATGCTGGCTCATCTGTAGGCCAGGGAGAGAGCACAAACTTGAGCTTTAGGGTCACGTGTGAGAAAACAAAAGAGACGCCATGAGCCCAGGGCCTGGTATGTTGCAGGATCTGGAGAAGGCCTACAACCTTAAGAATTCTGCCACAAGAGGGAGCAAGAAGCACGGAGCGGGTATACCCACAGAAGGTCTGAGACAGCCTCCACATATGTATATGCATAGCTGATTCACTTTGTTATAAAGCAGAAACTAACACACCATTGTAAAGCAGTTATACTCCAATAGAGATGTTAAAAAAAAAAAGAGGGAAGAGATATGGGGATATATGTATAACTGATTCACTTTGTTATAAAGCAGAAACTAACACACCATTGTAAAGCATTTATACTCCAATAAAGATGTTAAAAAAAAAAAAATCCCTAGCAGGACTGATAAAAGGTCTCTCTCCCCCAAATGCAGTTAGTAAAGACTGCAGGGGTTGACTGACTGCTACTTAAAATGCAATGCAAAACTTGAGGAAACATGAAAAATCAAGGTGACTTGACACCACCAAAGAATCACAACAACCTTTTAAACGGAATCCAAAGACATGGAGATCTATGATTTGCTTGACAAAGAGTTCAAAATGGCTGTTTAAAAGAAACTCAGTGAGGTACAAGAAAATACAGAAAGACAATTCCCAAACCCGAAACAGAAAATACAAACAGACCGATTACCAGTAATGAAACTGAATCAGTAATTTAAAAACTCCCAACCAAAAAATGTCCAGGACCAGATGGCTTTACAGGTGAACTCTACTGAAAATTCAGATAAGAGTTAACACCTATCTTTTCAAACTATTAAAAAAAAAAATTAGAGGAAGGAATGCTTCTGAACTCATTATATAAGGCCAGCATCACCCTGATACCAAAAGCAGACAAAGACATCACACAAAAATATAAAATTACAAGCGGATAGTGCCGATGAACATAGGTGCAAAAATCCTCAACAACAACAACAACAAAATCCTCAACAAAATACTAGCAAACCAAATTCACCAATACATTAAAAGGATCATACACCATGATCAAGTAGGACTTATCCCAGGGATGCAAGGATGTTACAATACCCACAAATCAATCAACACGATACACCACATTAACAAGCTGAAGAAGAAAAATCATATGATCATCTTGACAGATGCCAAAAAAGCTTTCAATAAAATTCAACATCCAGTTACGATAAAAATTCTCCAAAAAGTGGCCATAGAGGGAACATACCTCAACATAGGAAAGGCCATATATGGCAAATTCACAGCTAACATCATACTTACAGGTGAAAAGCTGAAAGCATTCCCTCTAAGATCAAGAAAAAAGACAAGGACGTCCACTCTCGCCACCTTTATTCAACATAGTTTTGGAAGTCCTAGCCACAGCCATCAGGAGAAGAAAAAAAAATAAAAGGAGTCCAAATTGGAAGGGAAGAAGTAAAACTGTCACTGTTTGCAGATGACATGATACTATACATAGAGAATCCTAAAGACGCTACCAGAAAACTGCTAGAGCTCATCAACGAATTCAGTAAAGTTGCAGGATACATAATTAATATACAGAAGTCTGTTCCATTTCCATACACTAACAATGAAATATCAGAGAAAGAAACTGGGGAAACAATCCCATTTACCTTCACATCAAAAAGAGTAAAATACCTAGGAATAAACTTACCCAAGGAGGCAAAAGACCTGTAGTCTGAAAACTGTAAGAAGCTGATAAAAGAAACTGAAGACGACACAAACAGATGGAAAGATAAACCATGTTCTTGGATTGGAAGAATCAATATTGTAAAAATGACCATACCAGCCAAAGCAATCTACAGATTCAATGCAATCCCTGTCAAAGTACCAATGGCATTTTTCACAGAACTGGAACAAAAAATTTTTTAATTTGTACGGAAACACAAAAGACCCCAAATAGCCAAAACAATCTTGAGGGAGATCTTCTCTAATACTATTGTAGTGCTTTCATTTCTAGTATCTCTATACACTTCTGGCTGGTTTGCCATTCACTCTACCCAGTGGAGCACACCTTAGCCTAGCAGAGCTGTGGATTTTTTCCTGTTTGTTTCCTACCAAGTTTGCTACTTATACTGACAAGGACTCTGGGCATGGATTTTTGCTCTTTGCTCCCAATCAAGTCAGTCCCCTCTGGCTGTGAAGCTGCTGGTTTTCATAGCCAGTTCTACTCCAGAAAAGCTACTGGTACATTGCTCACCAACTGAGCTGGAGGGGATGGGAGCAGCCCCAGGCAAGAAGGCTGCAAACTCCCACTGCTCTTACTCAAAGTGCTAGCAGTTTTTCATGAATACATGCTTCTCAATTTGTTGTTTGCCGTTGGTTAACTTCCAGAGCCCTTAAGTGACCATTTTTTGACAATTTTTTTTTCCAGTTTTATACTTTTTTGGGGGGAAAGAATTTTCTAATCTGTTCACGATAGTTGGAAGTCCTGTCTCCAAGTGTATTTTTACCATAATTTTTGCTTAAATCAATATTAAGAATAATTTTTCTTTTTTGCGGTACGCGGGCCTCTCACTGTTGTGGCCTCTCCCGTTGCGGAGCACAGGCTCTGGACACGCAGGCTCAGCGGCCATGGCTCACGGGCCCAGCCGCTCCACGTCATGTGTGATCTTCCCAGACCGCGGCACGAACCCGCGTCCCCTGCATTGGCAGGTGGACTCTCAATCACTGCGCCACCAGGGAAGAATATACTGTAAATATGTAAATGATTTAATATCTGAAGTAGATAGTAAACTGTAATTATCTTTCTCTTCATTTTAGTTTTTCTTGGAGTTAAGAAATACCTCATATTTTCACTTGCATAGATTAAATCACCCCAGGCCATCACCTCAATAAAGTTTTACTATGAACAAACATGTCAGATAAACTACCACTATTTTTTCCCCCTCTGGCGTTATTTCTCTTAGACTCCTTCATTCTTCCATTCCAATCTTCACTATTTTTTCTTTAGGTCTGCTGTACAGCTATTATTCTAAAAATTTCTTTCATCTCTTTTGTGTTGGGTACATTGTTTTCTGGGTTAAATGTCTTTGTCTTGAAGGTCATGTAAAATAGTGACCTAAAACATGGCCTCTGGCATTAAACTGCCCAAGTTCAGATTCCAGCTCTGTATTATTATTTGTGCCACCTTGGAGACATTGCCTATCTATGCCTCAATTTTCTCATCGGTAAAATCATTGTGAAAAGAACAGTACTTACCTCACTCAGCTGTTCTCAAGATCAAATGAGCAAATATATAAATACTAGCTACTATCATTGGGGTGGAGTAGCTTTTGGTGGCACATGTGGAGTTTTCTAAGAAATGTGTAAAAGTATATTTTTTTAGACACTGCGTGGACAATAATTCTACTAACACTTGGTTATCTGATTTGGATTTTAGGTTAAAAATTATTTGTCCTCAGAATTTTAAGGGCGTGGTGCTATTGTTTTTAGTTTCCTATTTTTGTTAAGTCTCAATATTCTGATTGCCATCCTTTGTGCGTGTGTGTGTGCGTTTTCTTTTAAAAAGTTCTTTTAAATTGAAGTACAGTTTATTTACAATATTGTGGCACTCTCTGCTGTGCAGCAAAGTGAATTAGTTTTACACACATATACATTCTTTTTAAAATATTCTTTTCCATTATGGTTTATCCCAGGAGGTTGGATACAGTCCCCTGTGCTATACAGTAGGACCTTGCTGTTTATCCTACTTTTTGAAAGTTTAGAATGTTTTATTCTTGGTGTTGTGAAATTTCATTCTGATGTGCCTTGGAGTATTTCTTTTATTCATTGTGCTGCCTACTTCACCAACCCATTATTCTAAGAATCTTTCTTGTGTTATTTCTTTGATAATTTCCTCCCCTTTTCTCTCTTTCTGTTCAGGCTTCCTGAAACATATTAATTAAAGACTGGATCTCAGGGACTGACCTTTTTACTCCTATGGTCTCTAAATTTTCTCCTTCATTGGGGAGAGTTCTAATCTTTCTATCAAATTTTTTTTTTTTTAATTCTGCTATCGTGTCTTTAACTTATAAGTGTTCTTTTAAATTTTCTTATTTTTTTATATAACTTTGTTTTGTTTCATGGATGCAATCTTTCTTATGATGATATATGTATATAGTTTTTCTCCTGCTCCATGATTTATCTGAGTTTTTTTCTGAGTTCTTTTTTTTTCCTGTTAGCTTTGTATGTACAAAGCCTCTCAAATTGAAGGCATTCTCAACTGTTTGGTGATCTTTGGCTCTCCTTTGTCATATAACAGTGAGGCACGAAAATTTCAGAGAGGGCAAGACTTGCTGATTGCAGAGCCAAAAAAAGTTTTCTATTTTGTGATTCCAAAATATAAGAGATCTTTTCTTTGAGTCTGATCACTGTCACAATAGTTGGCTTAGCTAGGATAGGCTAGGTTAGCTGCAGTAATAAGTAACAGCTTAAAAGACTAAAACTCAATGGCTTAACAAATATTTATCATTCCCACTGCATGTCCAATGGTGACCGGGAGTGAGCTTGGGTCCAGGTACAGAGTAACCCCAAATCATCTAAGGATACCACTGTTTCATCATGAAATTTCAAGTGTTTGTCATACAAGGGAAAAGAAGGCATGGAAAAGGAAGCATTGTCTCTTGAATGACTCCACCCAGAAGTAACACACGTGACTTTTTCTCACGTGTCATTCACTAAAGAAAATCATATGTTCACGAAGGTCAAAGAGCAGGAAAGTGCAGTCCTTCCAAGTGCCCAGAAGGAGACGAGAACCAGCAATACTGGAGAGCAGCACTAATGTTTACCACACCCACTGGGTCCCTCCCTTAAAGAATCGTACTCGTGGTTTCCCCATTCCTCCTTAGCAGATTGTTCAGACACTAAACCGCCACTTGCCCAAGTCTTGGGAGGTTGCTTCCTTTTTCTCCCTTGATGAATACAGTATGTTGACTAAATTAAATAGAACTCAAGAAAAGCTAGATGTAAACCAAAGAAAGATTCCTCTGCTTACTAAACTTCCTGTGGAAGCGAGAGAGCCACAAAAATCCTTCAATTTTTTTTTTTTTTTCATCATCCTGTGTCTTCCTAAAGTCACTCTTGATCTCATCACAGGACCAGTTAAGGGAGGAAGCCAGGTGCAAATGAAGGTAGCAGCAACCAGAGTTGTAGTCTGAAGATGGCTGTGGCTGGCTTCCAGGGGACTAGTTTTGCAATTTATTATTAACATCATGCAGCTGCTCACGAAAGGGATCAAAGCTGGCCAAAGAGGCTCTCCTAACAGAAAGACCCAGAGCCGTGAACAACAACACACTACATCTGCAGGTTCCCAGGCAGTGATGGTAGAATTCCGGTTTCCTGAGCAGAAGCAATTTAGATTCTTCACTGATAGAGAAGAGTTCAAATTTGAAGGCAACTCCGTCTCAAAGCCTGCGTCACCCTGGACAGTGAACAGGTCCCAAGCATCACAGCTTTGAAAGACTAGACCTAAAAGTGATTGCAAACCAGACAAAAACTGTCTCCAAAAATTCATGAGAAGCCTGTAAAACCTATCTGTTTCTCCGCCTCTCGTTCCAAGAAACTAACTGCTGAGGATGCACACAAATGGCGTCTGACTCATTGTTTCCTTCCTTAATTCTATTGGATGCTGAATTAACAAACAACCACAGATACTCACTCAAGCTAAAATTAGCAGCCTTGTCATAAAACACTGACTTGTTCCAAGATTTGGAGCGAGACTGGCCAGCAAGCAAATGACTACCCTTTGTCACCCTAAGTCTGCCCTCTGAACCCTCTGAGCACAGGGCACCCCAGACTCATTCCCCATTATGAGTGGAGAGTCACTGAGAAAGCTCCTTGGCCACTGCTGGGCCTCCAGATGTGGCCTTCTGGCACACAGCCTCCTCTGTAGCGCCAAGCAAACCAGACCCACTGCTCTATGAATCTGCCACTGCAGGAGTCTTTAACCACCTCTGGACTGCAGTGTAAAAGGTGCCATTTATATCTTTAAGGTTTCACGTGGTATGGCAGCTGATTTGCTAACCGAGATCCCCACACTGATCAGTCATTGGATGCGGGCCACCTTGGGGAGGGGCATAACCTTGGAGGCGGCAGCTCCTTACAGATGGGACAATCCCTTAAGAAGCTGACGACTGAGGGCTGCTGGCCCACAGCACTCCCAGGAGCTGGGCCAATGAGTCTTCACTGAAGGGGGATCTGGGTCACATATCCCAGTGCCTAACACAGCTATGCCAAGTCCTTTCTCCCTGCAGCCTCTCCAATTAGACTTCAAATCTCTGCCCCAGATTCACTTGGTCCACAGTATTCAGACCAATGTCTTTTGTCCCCAAACTCTCCATCCTTTCCAATGACCTACCTTTATCTCTGATTTGTCACACTGGCTCATGTCTATCTGCCCCAATGAGCAAGTTTAATTCTACATTTACGTTGATGTTTGCTTAGTAGCTTTCCTCCAAGGTTTTAGCCAGCTCTTGTCTATGAAAACAAAGAATCAGACTCCACATCATGAAATATTTGCTGAACACGTCCCAGTTTTCATCTTTTGGACATGCTTTCATTGTGTAACCAGGGGGCAGAGGGTTAAAGTGAATTGACTTTCAACTCTAGGTTGCAAACTACTGTGTGTTCCCATACAGTTAGCTTCTTTGGTGTTTTTCACGAACCAAACGCAATCGAATTTACTGCAAAATGTGTATTCCTGTAGGTTCCTTCCAGTCACATGAGAAATCTACTGGTTTTCCTAAGGGAGAAGAGGACTCATTTCCCCCCAAAATGACAAGAGAAAACTAGGTCACCTAGAGTTAGAAAGCTCCTTTAAACCTTCTCCTCTGGCCACTAAGCTGAGAAGATGAGTTGATAAACTCTCTCCCACCATCTACAGAGTAGCTTCAGCAATATTAAGCTTCTGAGTCTGTTTTCACCTAATGGCACCTAAGCACATTCTTAAAGTTCAATGATTAATCATTTCAGTACTCTCTGGCTTTATCCCTTGGTGCTCCATGTACAATAGGACAAATCAGGTTATACATTTTCTGGCATTGATTCCATTTGATTGAATTCCTCCCCATATTTAGGTATAATCTCTAAGTATTGTCCAGTATAAGTGGTCTGTGGGAGGATTGTGCATTTTTTCCCAGCATGGTCTCTTTTCTAAGCGTAACTACATGCTAGGCTTAAAAGCTCACCCACCTCATAACAGGGGACTAGATGAGACCCCAGCCTTGATTTTCTCAGATTTGGACACACTCTTTTTTTTTTTTTTTTAGACACACTCTTTTATCACCTCCAATTCCTGGTTAAATCTTCCTGCTACTTCTAAACAAGGCTTCCAACAGAACAGAAGATGCACGGAGAAACTCCAGAACAAAGTCAGGTCCAAAGTGACTCTCAAGCAATACCCGGGGGCGGGAGCAGTGTGGGCAGAGGGGAGAAGCAGAGAGATCAAGTGAAAAGTCAAGTGAAAAAGATGATGTATGTAGGTTACCCAAATGATGTGTTTCCGTGTGCCCTATAAGGAGAGAAAATCGGATTGACACTTTGAACTCTCCATCCTTAAGAAGACAGTCCCACAGACCCATCATCAAAGAGGCATCCTTGTGAAATTCCCTTCTGGTTGTAGGGATTGGTTGACATAAGGACACTTCCTCTCCTGTCTCTGGCAATCAAAAGCACGCTTGATCGGCATGGCTAGCTAAGGCGAAAGGTGCCTTGCTGAACGAGAAAACAGTCTCTCTCTGGGATGCTGCTTCACACGTGGAACCCAAGACTGAGCATGGTCACTTTGCTACCGCCTTTGGCTTAGGAGAAGATAATGATGAAAAGAGAGAATTTTTTGTAATTGTTTGTTTATTCAGTCACTATAAGCTATATATTATTATGTAAGGCCTTTAAAATGTATTGAGAATTTATGGATATTGGAAAAGACTGAAAATGTAAACTGGTTAAGACATGTTTCCTGTCCTTGAGAAAGACAGCATCTATTTGAAGAAACGGGAGGTTGAAAGATGATTTAATTCCTCTTTGGGGTTGGAAAAGACTTGGAGATCTCCTGGTTCAAGTCCCTCATCTCGGAAAAGAATGCAGCACCGAGAGCTATAATGATTTGTGGTTTACTTAGAATCACTCAGCTAATTAGTGGCAAAACTGGACCAGAGCTTGGGTCTTCATATTCATAGTTGAATGACCTTTTCATTACCCAAATTGCTCTCAGGGTCTGCAATAACTCACGATGAATCTATGAGTCAGTTCATCCTAAAACAATATTTTCATCTAGTTTTAAGAAAAATATTTCAGATATAGAAAAAAGTACCAAGAACAATATATTCAGTCTCATGTACCCACTACTCAGCTTACTAAATTATAATCACAATAGACTCTCTCTGCATCCCTTTTCTACCCCTTTCCTATATATTCCTCCCAACAAGTAACCAGTACCTTGAATATGCACTTTATCATTTCCACGCATATTTTAAACTTCACTACATATGCATACATCCATAAATAATACATAGTATTATTTTTACATTTTTTAAGCTTTATAAATGGTGTAATACCGTATATACTATTTGGAATCCTGTTTTTCACTTAACATACTTTGGAGATTTATGGACATTAACATATATAATTCTAGTTCATTTTTGCTGCTAAATAGACTACCACTTGTTTGCCCATTCACATTTTTCTTGTTCACAGAGAAGTAAAATGGTCCCAATTTTTTTTTTTTTTGTCATTTCATGCACATTTGCCTACTGTTACCTCGGGCAGATTGAGGCTGTACACACTAGGAGTCACACTGCTACGTCACATACTATGTAAGTCGTTAAACTCACTGCATTCTCACTTCAGCTCTAGACTGCTCGTCTTCACTGGCTTTGGTTTCATAAATCTACCTGCTTACTTCCGCACTGCTGACATTGCAGGTTAGGGCAAGTTTGAGAGTTTAATGACGGATGAGCTTAACAAACTTCCTACTGAAGACTGCAGACGCAGGGTTAGTTGATGATCGGGTGACACTCTTTGGAAATGCAAGTAGAAGTCTCTGAATTGAGCTGCTTAATTTACTGGGGCTTCTAGTGAGCTCCAGAGCGAGAATCACCACATGCGCTTTCAAACAGATTGCTCCTTTGTGTCATCCTGGGGACAAAGTAGAGAAGTACACTCCTGGCCATACAAGCAGAGCCAGCCTTCCTGGAAGGGTAGTAAAGAGTGATGGTAAGATACAAGTGGCTGATGCTACAAGGTCTTTCTCCCAAAGCACTTTTCCTGTGGTTGTTCCTGAAATTCAACCATTTGTTCTTCTAATACAGTCCTTCATTAAAATGCAAAGAACAAGATAGGAAGGTTCAAGTAAATTACTAAGATGTACTATTTATTCAAATCTTAGTATGAAGGACATTTTGGTCAAGCTAAGAGGGCTGTGGTATAAAATCTGAGAAAAATAAATGCCTAGGAGTTCATAGTGATGAGAGGACAACTGGGCTGAGTCTTTTAAGCCCCCTTTTTTTTTTAACATCTCTATTGGAGTATAATTGTTTTACCATGGTGTGTTAGTTTCAGCTGTATAACAAAATGAATCAGCTATATGTATACATATATCTCCATAACCCCTCCTTGTCGCATCTGCCTCCCACCCTCCCTATCCCACCCCTCTAGGTGGTCACAAAGCACCGAGCTGATATCCCTATGCTATGCAGCTGCTTCCCACTAGCTATCTATTTTACATTTGGTAGTGTATATAAGTCCATGCCACTCTCTCACTTCTTCCCAGCTTACCCTTCCCCCACCCCGTGTCCTCTATGTCTGCGTTTAAGCCCTTTAAAAAAAAAAAAAAATCTCCTCCATGAAGCAATCCCCAATATCTCTGGCTACAAATAATCACTCTACTCTCATCTCCTACAGTACGTTGTACCTCTTTTATAACAATTATCACATACTTGATTTTAATATAAATGGGCAAGATCAGGGGTCTATGCACAGTGGATCAGATATCTTGTTGCAGAAGAAACTACCCCCAAACTTAGTGGCTGAAAGCAATTATTTATTTGCTCACAATTCTGCAATTTGGTCAGGGCTCAGCTGGGTCAGTTCATCTCAGCTCCGTGTGGTATTAGCCAGGGTCCCTTGTGTGGCTGCACTCAGAAGACCACTCAGCTAGTGCTGGAATGTCCAGGGCGTCCTGTCATTTTCCTGGATTTCCCTGCATGTGGACAGCAGGACAGTTGAGACCTCCTTTTACACGGTGGCTGGCTTCCCAGAGAGCAAAAGCAGAAGTTGGAAGGCCTGACAAGGTTAGGCTTTGAAGTGTCACTTCTGCCTCAAAGTACTGGTTAAAGTAAACCACAAAACTAGCCCAACTTTAAAGAGAGGAGAAATGGACTCCATGTCTTGAAAGGAAGAACAGCATAAATATACAGACATGGGAGGACTTGCTGAAGGACATCTTTCATGACACTACACTGGACTTAGACTCTTAGATAGAATATTTGATAAATAAGTGAACACAAGTGCTTCTTCCAGAGCACTGGTCAAAGGGGTGCTGAGGAAAAACATCCCTTTGAGGTGACCAGTGAATGAGAAAGTCAGTCTATACCATCTCAGGTAGCATGCAAGCCAGAGATGGAGCCATCAGTGGACTTTCCCACAAAGTACTGCTTCCCCAGTTGGCTTGGCTGGGGCACAGTGGTCACCCTAGCACAGTGTGGTCATCATTAACCATTCACAAAAATCCCCATTCTCTTCCTTGAACAACTGCAATTCCCTACTCACTGTGAAATTAGATGGGGCCGTGTGATTTGCTCTGGCTGGTAAATGTGACCAGACATGACATCTGTCACGTGTAGATGGAAACTTCGGCACCACTGTGAAACTTGCCCCCCTTTCCCTGTTTTCTGCCCTGGTGAGATGGAACATCTATTAGTCTGGATCCCTGAGTAACTGCAGTGAGAAGAGCTCCTGTGGGTATGACCCACAGAATCTCCCCAAGGACTGGAGAATCAAGATCAGGCCCAGGCAGTCAGGACCAAAGCCAGTGCCTCATGGAGCATGAGTGAAAAACAAACTTACGCTTTGTTAAGTCACTACAATTTATAGGATGTCTGTTACTGTAACCAAACTATTATTTTCTACCGCTGCATAGCAGGTTACTACAGATCTAGCATCTAAAGCAATGCCCACGTATCATCTCAGTTTCCATGGACTGGGATTGGCCCTGACTGAGCTGGGTCCTCTGCTCAGGGTCTCACAAGGTAGACATCACAGTGTCAGCTGGCTGCATCCTCATTTGGAGACTTGACTGGAGACAGAGCCCCTGCCGAGCTCCCTCAGGGTGCTGGTGGAATGTAGCTTCTTGCAGTTGTAGGTCCCTGTGTTCTTGCTGGTGGTCATCTGGGGGCTGCTCTCAACCCTTTGAGGCTGCCCACAAGCCTGACCATGTGGCCTCCCTCTCTAAAGGCAGCCGTGGATCAAGTCCCTCATGCCAAACCCATCTTGCACTTCATATGTCGCTGACTTGTCCAGACTTGGCCTTTGGACTCAGATTTAAAGGGTTTATATGACTCAGGTCAAGCACCTCCAGGATAATTGCCCTTTTCCAAGGTAGCTCTTCCACATAAATCCAATATATTTACAGTCCTGGAGTTTATACAGAGAGTATACACTAGGATGTGGGGATCATAGGGGACATCTTTGAATTCTGCCTAAGGCACTAACCTAGTCAATCTTGATTGACACACATGGTTCGGATGCACAGAGAAGATCCGAAAACGCAGCAGAATGAATCCTGTTCTCTGTTTTATCCGAGTCCGGTTCCTTTTCCAGTTCACAACATTTCCCCAGAATGTGTATCTTGGGATTTTTCCACCAGAAAGGGCAATAGCTCATGAAATCCATGTGGTTTGGAGGACCCACGAGAGTCAACCTAATGTATCCCAGGACCGCACTGTTCCCTTTAAGCTCTAAGGTCTAACTACCTCTGCCCCATAAAGGCCCTCACATTCTTTGTAACCACATTTATAAATCACATGTTAATTACTATAATCCCTTTTGAAAATGACTTGGGAATCTGTATCAGTAAGCCTTTAATTGTTCATTATCCTAAAATAATAAACACAGTTCCTGAAATCATCAAAATAAATGCTCAGATTTATGGGCCAAAGGAAGGACTGCAGGTTACTATCATCAAATGAAAATAGGCTCAATATTAAAAATTAGAGGACTAGATAAAGAAATTAAACCAGATCTGTATTATGGGTTATTGTGTAGCCATTAAAAACCTATTTGTAGGGCAGGAATAGAGACGTAGACATAGAGAATGGACATGTCGATACAGGGTGGGGAAAGGGAGGGTGGGACAAACTGGGAGATTAGGTTTGCCGTAAATACACTATCACGTGTAAAATAGATAGCTAGTGGGAACCTGCTGTAGAGCACAGGGAGCTCAGCTCGGTGTTCGGTGATGACCTAGATGAGGTGGGGGGGAAGGGGGGAGGGAGGTCCAAGAGGGAGGGGATATATGTATACATATAGCTGATTCATTTCATTGTACAGCAGAAACTAGCACAACACTGTAAAGCAATTTTACTCCAATAAAAATAAAACTGTAACTTTGAAAAATATTTAGAGATAGGATATTATGAACTTCATTAACTTAATAGGATATAGACCGTATATAAAAATTATTTCATTTTAAAGTAAATATAAACATGGAAGTACCTCAAGAATAGAATGCCAAAATATTTCAAAGTAATAGAGTTATTCTTTTCTTTCTGCTAAGTTTCTTATTTTCCAAATTCCAGCAATGAAATTATATTGCTTACAAGACGAGAAAAACAAACAATAAATGTTATTAGCTTAGAGCTTAGGATAAATTGCTTTCAGGCACTTCTAGCACTTTCAAGGCAGCCATTTATAAATTATTAATTGTACACAATAAAAGTGTTCCCATTTATTTGTGAAACAAGGCAATAATTTGTTGACTTGGTTTGCATGTTTACAAGTGCCTGAAAAGTTGCAGAATTTATAAGTGATTTCATTATCCAGACTTTGGGCCATTTTAGACTAAATTCGAAATTAGTCTGCATTTTCTTTTTCATTGAGGTATAACTGACATACAGTATTATATTAGTCTCAGGTGTATGACATAGTGGTTTAACATTTTTATGCCGTGCAAAATGGTCACCACAATAAATTTAGTTACCATCTGTCATCCTACAGTTAATACATCATTACTGACTATATTTCCCATGCTGTACATTACATCCTCATGACATATTTATGACTATAAGTTTATATTTCTTAATCCCTTTCACCCACTTTGCCCCCTTAATCCCCCCTCTCCCCTTCCCCTGAAACAACTACCAGTCTTTGTATCTGTAAGTCTGGGTTTTGTCTTGTTTGTATTGTTTTTTTAGATTCTGCACATAACTAAAATCATGTGGTATTTCTCTTTTTCTGACTTATTTCACTTA
Source organism: Phocoena sinus (assembly GCF_008692025.1). NCBI lineage: Eukaryota > Metazoa > Chordata > Mammalia > Artiodactyla > Phocoenidae > Phocoena > Phocoena sinus. The sequence goes on from NC_045771.1 coordinate 89,945,696, forward strand.
GTATAATACCCTCAAAGTCCATTCATGTTGTCACAAATGGCAAAACTTTATTCATTTTTTATGGCTGAGTAGTATTCTATTTTGTATCTACCTACCTACCTATCTATTGCTTTTTAGCTTGATAAAGTGCTCATGGATTGGAAGAATTAATATTGTTAAAATGTTCATCCTGGGCTTCCCTGGTGGCGCAGTGGTTAAGAATCCGCCTGCCAATCCAGGAGACACGGGTTCGAGCCCTGGTCTGGGAGGATCCCACATGCTGCGGAGCAGCTAAGCCAGTGCGCAACAACTGCTGAGCCTGTGCTCTAGAGCCCGTGTGCCACAGCTGCTGAGGCCCGTGTGCCTAGAGCCCGTGCTCTGCAACGAGAGAGGCCATCGCAGTGAGAGGCCCGTGCACTGCAGCGAAGAGTGGCCCCCGCTCACCGCAACTGGGGAAAGCCCGTGCACAGCAACAAAAGACCCAACACAGCCTAAATAAATAAATAAATAATAAAATAAATAAATTTAAAAAAAAAAAAAAAAAAAAAAAAAAAAAAAAAAAAAATGTTCATCCTACCTACAGCAACCTATAATTAATGTACGACAAAAGAGGCAATAACACACGATGGGGAAAGGACAGTGTCTTAAATGGTGTTGTTAAAACTGGATGGTCACATGCAAAAGAATGAAACTAGACTACTATCTAACAGCACATACAAAAATTAACTCAATGGATTAAAAACTTGAAGGTAAGACCTGAAACCATATAATTCCTAGAAGAAAAGATAGGCTAAAAGGTCCTTAATAAAAACTTTTAAAAGATTACTAAATTTTACCAGGAAGAAATCTAAAAACAGGGCTTCACTGGGTCTGGATTTCAAATAATCTGGTGCATTGAAGGTGGGCAAAAAGAGAAGGGCCTGTATAGAGGGAGGAAGAGGAAAGGCGAGTGGGGAAACCAGTGAGAACACAGTGCCCATTTGTCCAAGATACAGTCTCTCAACCCCAGGCCGATTTCTCCTAGAGCCCATAAGAACTTTACTGTTAAGAATCCCCAAAGAACTGCCTCAAATTTGGGGTTAGGAAGGACGACGTTGCTCCATTAGTGTAGAAAGCAGAATTTCTCTTCTTGGCGTGTGGCTTTTTCCTCCATCATCAAAAGCATCCCTGGCTAAGCCCGTGGTCCCTGGAGTTGCTGCCTTATTGCCCTGTGAAGCAAGGAGATGAACAACTAAAGACTAAGTAAACCTATCACCATTGAGAAGTCAGTAAAATCTGGAGGAGGCTTGAGAAATGGAACAGTCTATGGTTCAGCTACATGGACCTGAAGGCTTTTTTTTTTTTTTTTTGTGGTACGCGGGCCTTTCACTGTTGTGGCTTCTCCCATTGCAGAGCACAGGCTCCGGATGCGCAGGCTCAGCCGCCATGGCTCACGGGCCCAGCTGCTCCGCGTCACGTGGGATCCTCCCAGACCGGGGCACGAACCCGTGTCCGCTGCATCGGCAGGCAGACTCTCAACCACTGCGCCACCAGGGAAGCCCAACCTGCAGGCTTTTGAAGTCCAAGATATAGATGGAGAAAATCATAAAGGCTGAGCTTCGGGGGAAAATGAGTGATTTGTCTAATAGATGTAGTCCTCTTTCCCGTTACAATTAAGGGTACACTCTACAATTGCTGATTTGCAGGTGTTTGTTTCTTTGTTTTGAAAATGACTGACTTGAGAAATTAAGTTAAAATATAGAAAGAGGTAGAATTACTTTTTAAAAAGTCTGTTCCTTGTAAAAATCAACAAAATAGGCAGACTATTAGCTATACAAAAGAAATAAAAGGAAAAAGCACAATTATGCAAAATAAGGAATGATAAAAGGAAAAATATTATTGAAAGAAAGGAAATATTAAAAGCCATAAAAGGTTATTTAGAACAATTCTACAGAAATAAATTGAAAAACCTACATGAAATGGATAATTTTCTAGGAAAACAGAGTTTATCAAAACTGAGTGCAGTAAAGGCTAAAAAGAAAAAATTCTAGAGAAGAAATAGTGAAAGTTATCAAGGTGCTACAAGCCCTCAGAAACCATCAGGCCCATATGTATGTTCACAAAGATTCTACCAAACCTCCAGAGAATAGACACACCCAATGCTATCTGAACTCTTCCAGAGCAGATGCAAAGAAAGAAAACCTCCAACACATTTAATCAAATGAGTATAACACTGATAGATACATTTGATAAACACTGCATTAAAAGTACATGTAGAGGGCTTCCCTGGTGGTGCAGTGGTTGAGAGTCCGCCTGCCGATGCAGGGGACGCGGGTTCGTGCCCCGGTCTGGGAAGATCCCGCATGCCGCGGACGGCTGGGCCCGTGAGCCATGGGCGCTGGGCCTGCGCGTCCGGAGCCTGCTCCGCAACGGGAGAGGCCACAGCAGGGAGAGGCCCGCGTACCACAAAAAAAAAAAAAAAAAAAAAAGTACATGTAGAAATTTATTTGATAAAGGTGATATATCAAATCATTTGAGAAAATAGACATTTTCATAATAAGTACTGGAACAATTAACCATTCGGAAAAAGTTAAGATTGAATTCATACTTTACACCATATACCAGGATAAACTCCAAATGGAGTTTATGCAGAGATCTAACTGCCAAAATATGAAACCGTGCAAGTACTTGTAGAAAACATAGGTAAATTCATTTATTACCTGGGAGTGGGAAAGATCCAGAAACAATAAAGGAAACAATTTTAACTCAAATATATTAAAATTAAAATTATTTTGTATAGCAAAGAACATCATAATCAAAGAAAATGTCCAACTCGGAGTAAATATTTGCTACTTATATTACAAAAAAGGACTAATCTTCCAATATATAAAGAGCTCTTAAAAATCTAGAAGAAAAAGGCAAGAAATCTATGAAAATGTTAAGCAAAAGACCATAACAAACATTTCAGAGAAAGTAAATCTAAATATGAATTAAAGGCACGGAAAGACCCATGAATCCCATTCAGATGAGAAATACCAATAAAACTTCACTGATATAACATGTCTTATTCTGACAAAAACTCCAAAAGTTTGAATATATACTGTCAGTGAGGGAATAGGGAGGCATAAATTACTGTTGGGAAGTGCAAAGTAGCATAACTTCACATGAACAGGGATTTGGCAATATCTAACAAAATTTTACATGAATTTACATTTTGACTCAGCAATCCCACTTTTAGTCTCTTTCAGGAAGATATACCCCCCCAAAAAACAAAACAACATAGGTACAATGTTATTTATTATGGAAGTATTTGTAATATCAAAAGACTGTAAATATCTCAGACATCTATTAAAATAAAGGACTGCTTAAATAAACTATGGTTACTTCCATACATGTAGCTGTAAATATATATGTATGACAAAGACCTCTATGTAGTAATATGAAGTGTTCTTGCTAAAAGCAGCAAGATGCAGAACAATGTATATAGTATGCTTATTTTGTGTGAGAAAGGAAGGGAAAAGATAGATGATAGATAGATAGATGATACATAGTAGAAAGAGAAATTTGCTTATGTGCTTATTATTTTCAAAATGAAACACTAGAAAAACAAATCAAAAACAAAGAAAATAGGCCATCTACGTGGAAAATAGAGTGGAAGGGGTAAGAATGGAAACAATACTTTTCTGAAGTTTCCATCTTTAGTTTTGACTTTTGAGCCACATAAATGTTGTACTGTTGTCTAAGACCTAAATTAAGGCTTCACATGATGTGCTGCCTTGACATCTGGCAAAAGCAGGAGGGCCTTGAACTCGAGTCCCCCCTTCCTCCCAGACTCTGCTCCTGGGGATAAGGTCCTTCAGCTGAACAAGTCTCCACAGCAAAAAGACCAGGCACAGTTCCTGATTATCCGGGTAGAGGGTTCCAGCTCTCTGCCAGCTTACAGAATTATTCAAACAAGTCAATTATATCCTCCCACAGGAACCAGGGGCACCTCACCCTCTTGATACTACAAAGCTTGCCTCCCCCAGCTACTGGTTGTTCAGTCTGTTCCTGAGTGCAACCCCTATGTGGCCCTGAAGGACATGCAGTGTCCTCCCCTGGGCTGTGAATGTATGTGGCTGCTATCTTATCTGTCTGGTGTCAGGTACTGTGTGTCTGGCTATTCCCCTAATCCTACGTGACAATCTCTCCCTCATCAGTGGAATGCATAGGAGGCAATGGAAACATTTGCATATTCAAAAACAAAATAAAACTTAAAAACAAACTATAAAATTGAAAACAAACTGAAACCAAATGAACCTAAGAATATATCAAATTTGTAATGTATTCATCCATTAAAAGGAATCATTTCAATTGACTTTTGACTGTTCACTTTTAGTGGAATATATTCCAAGATTTAATGGTAACAGTACTATAATTTTGAAATTATTTTATACATTTGTAGGACAGAAAAATTAGGAGGTATATTGCTAGCAACCAAGATTTTCAGTGGGAACAAAAGGAGATACAAATATAACATATATATGTTAATACACACGCACACATAGCAGACGCTCGAACAACATGGGTTAGAATTTGTAGGATCCACTTATATGTGGATTTTTTCACTAAATACGTACTACAGTACTAAACAATCCACGGTTGGTTGAATCTGTGGATGTGGAACCATGGATATGGAAGGCCAACTATAAAGTAATACCGCATGGATGGTTGGTACCCAAACCCCTCCATTGTTCAAGGGTCAACCATACAGTGTATCTCTGTCTATGGAAAGGGCCTTGATGCAATGTCATCCTTATAGTAATGAGCATTACTAGTCTGATTACCTTGATTTCCCTAATCATACTATTCCCCAGTTAAAGGAGCCGAGACTTCTTGAAGAAATAACTTGAGTGTTGAAAGGTGAGAATAGAACATCTTCCTGTGCTAGAAAGCACAGAAGTACTCAAATATGACACACAAGCCAGGTGAGAGGAACTACCACGGGTAATATTTGGCATAATTTAAACATCAAGAAGAACAATGACTGTAATTCTTGAACACATCGAACAAATAAAGGTCCACAAGTCCATGCTTATACTCAAAAAAGAAATAAACGTATTTATCAGTATTAAGGGTGACATATCATCTCCTTATTCAGAAAAATACTAGAATTTATCCTCCATAAGTGGAAGGAACTATAATTTATCCTCAATTGATGAGGGGAAGTTTATAAAACAAGTATGAAACAGAAACGAATGCCAGGTAATGAATGAAAGGTGAATGACAGAATTAAAAAATTTCCCATGGTGCAATCTTCAATAAAATAATTGACTCAGGCAACAATCATCAATAAATATTAAATCCAGTAAGTGAAAGATTGGTGGCGAACAAGACACTTGCACAGTGCTGGATGACTTGGCAGTGACAAAAGGAAAATATTTCTACAGTGGAAAGATCTTACTGTCACCACCTTAACCTAGTGATGAAATCAGCATCACTAACAGTGAAGCGATGGACAACACGTGTCTGCTGAGATGATGCAGGATGCCTACGCAGATCATCTATGCATTGTCCTTACCAAAAGTATTTAATCTGAATCGATTGCTCTGGCATCTTCACACTGTTAATGTCATGAAAAAAAGAGTCTAGATTAAAAGAAACATTATAGCTAATGCATAATTTTATCTAAGCTGGAAGAAACGGCTATAGATGGTATTTTGAGGACAGTGGAAAATTTGACTATGGACTAGTTAGGAGATGATATTAGGAAATCATTGTTAATTTTTAAGGTATATGGTACCATGGTATAAGGAAATATTATTTTTAGAAGATATATACTGAATTATTTGTGTTGGAAGTACCATAAGATTGCAAACTGCTTTAAAATGGTTCAGCAGAAATCAGATGATAGAGCAAATATAGCGAAGTGGTAATAATTTTTTAATGTGTGCGACGCGTGTAATGATATTGATTCTCTCAACTTTTCTGAAAACTGAAATGTTTATAATAAAAAATTATATGAAAAGATTGCCAGTTTACATCATCTGCTTTATTTTCTCAGGAAGACATGGCTAAGCTTGTGGCTGACCAAGGCTCCCACTGAGAAAAACTGAACTGGGTAAAAATTTTAAATCCTCTAATATTTAAAGGCATCAGAAAGGTGCTGATGCAACGGGGACTGGAGGGCACAGGATTCTAGAGCAAGGAGAACTGTGGAGAGACGTGCTGATTTCTGCAGCCTCTTTTGTTTTGGGGGTGTCTGCCAAATCGGGGCTCAAGGTAAGAGGCGGGGAACCTGGACTTTGCCCAAACACCAGGTCACTGCTGGGGAACAGAGAAACCAGAGACCTTTGGTGGTCTCATGAAGCCAGAAAGACAAAGTGAAAGACTTGCACGGTTGATGTCCAGGTGGTGAGAGAGGTTTAGAGAACTGAGCCTATACTGCACAGGCTAGTTTCTCCCCAAGACTTTTGTCAAATTCTGGAGCTGTATAGGGTATTAGGCTAAACAGCTAAGAAGAAAACCGCTGCAAAACTGAGTGGGGTTTCCTGTGGTCTCACTGTGATGTGGATAAGGCTTCAAGTTCAAGGCTACCAGGCGAAGGTGCCCCAGTGAACATACTAGGCTCTCGGTCAAGAGATTTTGAAAGCTATCCTTTAGGAAGAGAAGAGAATCAGATGTAGACAGAAACCTTCAAAAACTGCAACCAGCCTCAACTCTGCCTAGTCTCTGCTTGGTTTAGAGGAGTCAGCGATCACTCTGTCTGCTCTCTGGAGGAAAGGATAAAGCCTCTGCTTGTCATTTGACAACGCTGATGCAATGACCATGACTGGCTTAAACTTTTAAGGCTCACCATCTCCCTTACTCCCAATGGGCCCAGAGAGGCACCCAGCCTCTCTAGAAAGACATGACCTCTTAGAAAAGGATGAGCCCAATCATGGCTCAGTCAGCAAAGAAAGAGGGAGTGGCAACTGAGCAGATAATCAACAGTCTCGCCAAGTCATCTACCAGCTACGACCACAGGACCTTGGGCAAGCTATTCAATCCCTCTGAGCCATAATTTTCCCATCTGTAAAATTTAGATGATAACTATACCTCAAAAGGCTGCTGTGTGTACTGAATTAAATGATATATATTGAAAAAAAATCACTTACCAAACGTCTAGCTTATTTTTTCGTGCTCTAATATTGTTCGCTATCATTGTTCTGTCATGGTTTCAAGTTCCTTCTTTTAGACATGTTCTGATTGTAAGTGGTCCTAATCAGCATGACGACTTCACCCCAAGCCATATGTCAGGTGTGTGCTCAACAGCCCAGACAGAAGGCTCTTGCTTCTCGACGTATGACTCTGACACCCGGAAAGGCATCTCCAGGAAATGGGTCAGCAGTGTGAATTGCCCACAGGGAAGACATCCTTCTCCTCCATCATTCACTCCCCCTCTGGTGCCCAAATTCTGCCTTTAACAATTTATTAACTTATTACTTTTCAGTTAATAAGACTGCAGGATTCAGAGGTGAGCCAGTGGATATAAGAACCACATAATAGATATGACACATGTTTTAAGAGCTCCATTTTGACTAAGTTGGGGTGGGTGGGGGTGGAGAGTTAAATAATTTAGTAAGAGTTCTACTTCAACCAATTCTGATGAAAGTAGTTGTTATTTTAATACCAACATAAAAACATTATGAAGAACACAGAATTTTCATGGATTTTACAAATAATCCGCAAGACTTAAAGAAAACTTCCATTTGGAGTGGCTGACGGATCATCTTCGTCTGCCTTTCAGATCACTGCTGTAGGAAAGGTTTAGAAGCATCAGCCTTCAGATTAATATTCTGGACTCTTTTTTAAAAAAATGCAGGGCTTCCCTGGTGGCGCAGTGGTTGAGAGTCCGCCTGCCGATGCAGGGGACACGGGTTCGTGCCCCGGTCCGGGAAGATCCCACATGGCGCGGAGCGGCTGGGCCCGTGAGCCATGGCCACTGAGCCTGCGTGTCCAGATCCTGTGCTCCGCAACGGGAGAGGCCACAACAGTGAGAGGCCCGCGTACCGCAAAAAAAAAAAAAATAATAACAATTAAAAAAATTTTTTTAATGTAAAAAAATTAAAAAAAATAAAAAATGCAAATACTAGGAATCCCTAGTTTAGCAGAGAATGTTTTTTCTTTAATAACAGGCATGATGGGGGAGCGTGCTGGGAATGGATACCTGCGGGAGTGGTAGCACTTCCCAAAGAGCTAGGACAAATGTCTCAAGTGATGGAGAGAAGGGAGCAGTAGACACTAATTTGCCCAGGGCCACTCTTGTAGGCTGAGTGAAACTGCACATTGATGAAGCAACAGAGGTAGAGGCTAAGAGTGTGGACAAACGCTCTTGGTTGTGCCTTCTGCTGCTATTTTTTTTTTTTTTAATCACCCTGGTCCGTGTAATCAAAGCCTTAGTTCTTTCTATTATTGTCCTATGGGCACAATGGCACCTTCTGTGTTGTGTTCATGGTGAGAATCAAATTAAGGAAGCTGATGTAGGTAAATTAGTACAGTTAATGACACAAAGTTACGTGCTTAATACATGTGATATAACCTATAAGTCTACTTTGCCAACTCGAGAGCCCCCAAAGCCTCTTTTAGTAATTACTGAAACTAATATCTATGAGCAGGGATTCTGTGATCACTAGAACGTTATTCCTCCCTTATCAGAGGGACACGCCCAGCTGTGATAATTCTAACACCAGGGGCATATTTTGTGCAAGGAATGGTCCCAAGAACTGGACAGTTCAGTCTTATCCTTGGTCACGTAACTACTCTTGGTAACTTGCTTCAAACAGGAGACAAGACGATCCCTTTGCTAGTTGGTTGGTATAACAAAGTGAGCTGGATATAAACAGGCTGTGAGGCAAGAAAGATAAACGAGGCCTTCTAGGAGGGGAGATAAGACATCCCAATAACCACCAGCACAGTATGGAAATTGCTAAGTGCGTCAAGGATACAAATACAATACCATACCTTGGAGTTATAAAGAAATCCACTTCAAAGCCAGATTAGTTACAATTGAAGGGGATCAAGGAATACTTCAGCCAAACTATTATAGTTGCGAGGAACAGAGACTCACTTGGTTTACTAAAAGTAGGGCTGCTGTCTTGAAATTCTTAAACATTTTTGAACAAGGAACGTAGCATTTTCATTTTTCACTGGGCCCTGTAAATTATGAAGCTGGTCCTCAGTGGGACCTATGGGGTCAGGAAAGTAGGCTGGAAACAGGTTGGGGTTATGGATCTACCAGGGCACAGGTCTGTGTGGTAATTGTTCTTAGGGTCCTGGGTTCCTGAATGTCTCCCTATGATTCCTGCTACCATCAACTAATTTCCTCATGCCTTACTGCACTTATCTTTTGGATTTTGCTTAATTATGGCTTTTGTTGGCTGGCAGTATCTCCAGGACCTACTGCCTCAAGGTCTCTTGGCCTGCCTTCTACCGCTGTGCATCTGTTTCTCTAGTTTACATTAAAATTGCCTAAGAAAGAATATGATTGGCCCAGTGTACTCAGATCCCTGTTGGACAAAGCTCTCATCTGTTCATCTAATTACCTGCTGGCCAGGGCTCCCTGCCACCTCACCAGTCAGCAGTGGCAGAGGGAGAAGGGTCACAAGTTACACAACCAGGAAGTTATGATTAAGGGACCACTTGGGCTACTTCCCTCCAAAGTAGTTATCGGTGGGAATCCCTGTAGAAGGGACTATGGACGTGCTGGGCATCCTAAGATTGGCCCACCTGGTAAAGGGAATTCACATTTTCGATGACCTCGAAAGATCAGGAAGGTATAGACACATGCAGATAGGGGAAGGGCATTTCAGGGGTGGGCTGTGATGTGGAGACAGGAAGGCACAAGCCTGGAGGACAGGGTGGCTGGAGCCAAAGGTAAATTCATGAAGGAGGGCCTTGAATATACAGCTAAGGAATCTTCATTCTATACGGTATTTGAATGGTGGAACGAATAGGGACCTACAGTGAGAAGGTTATCTTGATTCATATTTCACTGCCCCTGGGGAAAGTCTCTACAAAGCAGCCTGACAAATCCCCATAGTGGAAGCTCACCAGGCCGAGGGTTCATCTAGCCCCGCTTTTCCGACTACCCCATCAGCGCAAAGAACACAAGTTGTCCAACAGCCGGGGGCACAGAGACTCAGTGTGGCTGCTTCCTCTTTCCAAACAATATAGTAGGACACGCCCATGACAGTGGGAGACTTCCAAGCACAGGTACTGACGGATTCCAGGGCTCTTCACTGATGTCCTGTCTGGCAGCAGACTGCAAAGGTCCGAGCTAACAGGTGAGGGTGTTATAGCATCCAGGGCTTTCTCCAAATCTCTTAGCTTTATTCCCACCCAAATATCTGTCAAAATGCTTTGCTCTAGCAGGAAAAAAAAGTCTCCTGAATTTCAAGCTGTTTCTGTTCCCTCCACCATCTCTGTGCATGAGGTGGCATAGTGAGGGCACTAAATAATTCAGTTCAATTCCATACGCAGTTGCTGGGCTGGGTACTGGGCGTACATGGGTGAATAAGACCTGCCCCTATTCTCAGGGCTCTCACAGTCTGAGTGAGGACGACCACGATGCTAACAGCAATTACAACATGTGCTACAACAACTATGGACTGGTCACTGCTCTTACAACTTTACGTATATCAACTGATTTAATGCTTACAACAGCCCTAGGAGATAAATACTATGATTATCTCCATTGTACAGACAAAAACCACTGAAAGATAAGTCAATGATGAGAAAAGCTACACCAGAGATATGGACAAAATGCTCTGAGAGCAAAGATAAGCACTTGACTAATTATAAACTGGGGGGCCGAGTTTATGATGTCAAGGAGGAAGTAACAACCGAACTGAGGCTTGACAGACCAGAAGGGTCGTACAGGGTAAAAAGGACGAGGGATTATTCCAGACAGAGGGAGTAGCATGAGTCACAGAGGAACGGAGCATGTTCCTCCTGGACCAGGCACATCTACTCGGGCTGAACCTAGAGGACACACAGGAAGGGCTGGTGCAGGTGAAGAGACTGGGAATACAACCTGAGGTCCCACATAGGAGTTTGGGTTCTACTGCAGAGTCCCATAAAGTATGAGACAGTGGGGGGTGAGTGGCCTGAGCAGTGGATTTTAAGAGAAAACTTCGGCCTAAGAATGGAGAATAGTGGGCGAGTGGGCTGGAGGCAAGGAAACAAAGGATAAAGGGAGAGGCAGTAACGGTTTCAATGGTTTGAACTGGCGCAGGGAGGAAAGAGACACAACGGAACCCCAAGGTAACGCCGACGGCAGTTACTGAGGCTTTGTGGAGCTGGGGGGTAAGGCCTAAGGACGACCACTGGAAAGAGAGGAATTGAAATTTGTGTCTTTCTGTGTTGAAGACCACAAAAGAATCCTAATCGAAAGGTCCTGCTTTGGCTGCTGGGACAGATGAGACCGAGGCAATGAGGAAATGAGAGAGTTGGGTGATGAAAGGGCGAGGGTGGAACGTCTGCTCGGAACAGGATACACGCAAGCGGCTGTGAGATGCTGGCAGAGGCCTTGAAGGATACCCCCAGCAGCCCCTTCGACGGCCAGCTGCCAGCAGGACCACGGTTGTGTCCTCAAGGGCAGCGGGAATAAGAAAGGAAAAGGAATGGGTGGATAAAATCTTATGCGTTTGATGCTTTGGGACGCAGAACAGTGGGTAAGTTCTCTCCACTCAGCAGAAAGAGTCAGATAGTGTCCCATTTCATTTCACCTCTCCAACCATAACTTACTGCTTGCTTTACTATTATAAAACGAGTAGCAGGAAAAGAGAACACAAGGAAAAGAGCTTCATTTTTATTGTTATTCCAAGTGGCTGATGTGGCTCTCTTTTAAGTGGAAAAGTAAAAAAGAAAAAAACCCATTTTGAATGGAAATCATTTAAAAACATTACACGGTTGCTTGCCTTCTTAAACAGGACATATACACATTAACTGAAAAAAAAATATGTATGTATGTGTGTGGGTATATAGATTGATATATATATACACAGTTGACTTGTGCACAACACAGGTTTGAACTGCGTGGGTCTACTGATACACGCATTTTTTTTTCATTGGTAAATACTTCAGTACCACGTGATCTGAGGCTGGTTGGATCCACTGATACGGAGGGAAGACTGTTAATTATAAGTGGATTTTCAACTGGGCAGGGGGTTGGTGCCCCTAACACCTGTGTTGTTTAAGGGTCAACTATGTATGTATACATACATACACACACACACACACACACACACACATATAATTACACATATTATATATATACTACATGTATTGTAAAGCCCTGATCATCATCCTGATGCGGGAAGGTTTTCAATAAATCGGCTGTCACCAACATTTTAACTTTTCTTGATCACTCAGCTCATGACTATGAAGACAAATGCTTCTAGCCCATAATGATGCCGCGTATTAAGCCGCGGAGAATCCTGGCACACGCAGGTACTCAGCAGCAGTGGTCAGGATAAGTGGCCTCAGACTGCTGTGCTAACTAGAGGGCTTGGGTCTTTTTTAAAAAATACAGCTGCCTTCTCCTACTGTTAGCTCTCTCACTGTCGATGGTACTTAGCACAGCATGACGGGGGAGAAGTACAGCAGAGCTAGAAATAGATGCTACCAGACAATTCTCAGCTCCAGACAGTGCGAGAGCTAGAGAAAATGCCGAGCACTTGTTCACAACCGAACTAGTCCCTTGCTGGTTCTGCCTCTTCCCTAGTGCCAACAGAACTAGGGGTATTAAATTCCTTTTCAGCTTCGACTTTCCTCATGTCCACAGCAGATTGCAGTGTGCAAAGCACGAAGTCGGCAGGTCTGAGTTAGGAGAGGCTGGGACACCCTGTTCTATAAACATCTCTCATGAGACCAAAATAACCCATGTATTTGGTGGCCAAATTTAACAGTTATAAACTGCTTCCTGTTTTTAGTATAGAAGCACTGGAACAAGATGTTTATTTTTCAGGTTCTACTGTTTAAAAGCATTTAAAAAATACAAATATGAATGTATTATAGAAAATACAAATATGCATAAAGAAGAAATTAAGTCACCTGTCATCTCATCACCCCATGAAAACCACTAATAACATGTTAGGACCATCCTTCTACAGAAATATATTCTTCCTTCTATTTTGCAGTTGTACACTCTCTATACTCTTTTGCAACTTTTTTTCTTATCAATACTTTGTGTCTGCATTAACAAGACAATGAACATGATTTCACATTATTCTTATCATGTAATATCCTCCCATATGGATGTTACAAGTGATTGTCTTAACCTGATTGCATTTGCTTACACTTTTTCCACCTTACATTTGAGTTTCTATATTCTCATCCTCTTATATCCTTCATGTCAATCTTGCACCTTTATTTGCCAGGTCAATAGGACACGTATGTTTCATACGTGGAGCAGTGTTTCTCCTTATCAGAAAAGTCGAGTCTCACGTTGACCTACCCTGTAGCGTTTAGACCTCCCACCACCTGGCCCACTTCCCTAGACCCTCCCAGCTTCTACCCACAGAATAGGTTTAAGTGCAGTCACCGAGCTCTTTAAGAAGGGTTGCTTGATAAGGGAAATCACCATGTCCTATCCACCCAAGACCTGACAAAGAGAAAAACACTTCTTTCCCAGGCCATACGTCCAAGTCTAATCTTTCCCAGCCATCTGACAGATACAGTTTCTGGGGAAAGAGAGCAGAGAAAAGGAAAGGGACAAGGGAGACAGAAAGAATGGCTGGCTCCTTCACTCCAAGTCTATTGCCACTGTGAGACAGGACATAAAGACCATGGCCTACTGGTGCTCCAGCTGTAATACTGGCCTTATTTTATCATCAGCTCTATTTATCATTAGTTTCAAGTCTTTAATTTTGGGGAAGTGGAGAGCATAAAAGTAAGCGCTGTGGTGTTAGGTATTGCTGACTAACTGGCAATTTACTGACATCTCAGGATTGGCCCCAGTGGGTAAGGAGAGGCGCTAAAGAGAAGGCAGCTGGCAGCATCAAGTGGTGGAAGAGACAGGTAAGGAAAGGCACGTGATCTTGGGTGAGTTATTGGTACCCAACTCTTCTACACATAAATTGCTGGATCTGTACAAGTGAGTGGTACACATTAAGTGCTCAATAAATGGTAGCGTTTTTTCCAGCACCTCATGTAGTGTTGGGCTCGTAACACTCACTTGATAAACTGTGTAGAACGGGTACTGAATGCATATAATCATCGCTGCTATAGCAGAGGTATGTATTGCAGGAAATAAACAACAACGAAAAAAGCAGACAGTCACTGTTCTGATTCCACATTCTCAAAGCAACCTTCTGATAAATTTGGGGTGTCTCAGGGCAAGCATGCCCAAGCATTATGCTTATTAGAAAAGACTGTCCCTCCTTAAAAATAAAGGAGTATTCTCTTGCTTGGGTTGGTTTAAGTCACTTCTACAGAACCTGTCGAGTCTTGGTAGATCACAGCGTGCGCTCAACTAATGTCTGTTGAATAGATGGATGAATGAATAATTAAATAAATAAATTTGAGTCTCAATACCTTGGAAGGTAAAATCATGATCTACTGTCGATCCCATATTATTGTGGTTTTCTCTATTTAAATCATAGATAAAGAGTGGTTGCTCCACTAACCAACTCTTCTGGATACAAGAAGCAGCATAAAGGAATCAATTATCAACATCATCCAGGTATAGAGTTGAAAGGAATATTAGAGCAATTCAGCAGAATAAATTATCCCTCATGAAATTTAAAATCTAAACACACTTTCCAGGTGTTTTTCAACATCATTCTTCTCCCCACACTCTACTTCCAAGCTCTTGAACCGGCTTCTATCCTACCCTTAGCAAAGAGCTCCCATAATAGAGACTTATGTATTTTGGAATAACTTTGGAGACAGTTACAACCTTCATGAGATTCAGAATCCACAGGAATAGTGAGTCACCTAAATTTTAAGACAACTGATCCCAGAAAAACACTGCTGCCTTTAATCACTTTACCTTACCTGAAATAGTTTTATAATACAGAACCCCACATCCAGGTGAACCAACACTCTTACTACTGTTATTCCCCAAAAGATCAATGACTGGACTAACATTTCTAAATCTAGACAGCTATTGGCTTGATGGGAATGGCAGGGAGAGAATTACTGGCTGTTCAGGAAACTTTAAAACTGTGTGTAGGATGAATCATGACGTCATGATGAAATGATGCTGGTTGGAGTATTAAAATAATAAATCCTGGGCTTCCCTGGTGGCGCAGTGGTTGAGAGTCCGCCTGCCGATGCAGGGGACACAGGTTCGTGCCCCGGTCCGGGAAGATCCCACATGCCGCGGAGCGGCTGGGCCCGTGAGCCATGGCCGCTGAGCCTGCGCGTCCGGAGCCTATGCTCCGCAACGGGAGAGGCCACAACAGTGAGAGGCCCGCGTACCACAAAAAATAAAAAAAATGAAAAAATAAATCCTCATCCACACCCCTCAACTCACACTCTCCCCCAAAAATGATTGGATGACATGACTTCCAGGCAACTCTAGGTGCTAAAATTTGCCGCTCCTGTATTTACATTCTTACCTAAGGTGGCTTTGGGTAATACAATAGAATTCTATGTTTATATAATTATATATTTCTATGCACGGAGTGTGGGAGAAGGGGGCAGTGAGGAGAGAGTCATTGACAGGAGCCATTTTCAGGTATGGGTAGAATAAGCAGGTAAAAGAGGTAAGAGAAGAGTAAAATGCGTTTAACAAGTCTGGAAACTATGTATACCCTTAGTTACATTAAAAAACTAAGAACAAGAAAGAAGACTAAAAAAAATTTTTTTAATTACTTTGGTTGGGGAGGCTATGTACTTTTACCTAATTCAGCTCCGATACCGAAAAATATGGCTGAAGGCTTTACAAGCGTCACATCTATAGAAGCGTTTGAAAGAAACCTGACAATAAGATATGCAGTTTGGTGGAAAGTCCTAGACTCCAGAGAACTGAGATATAAAAAGAATGATAATAATCATAGCTACTGTTTACTCAGTATTTACTATGCTAAGACACATATGATCTCATTTAATCTTTACAACTATCCTACATTACCCCCTTTTACAGATGAGGGGATAGAGGCTCAGATTTAGTAGACTGCCCCAAATCTCATAGCTGGTAAGTGCTGATACAAGAATCACAACATAAATTCATCTACTTCAAAAAACCCAAGAATTTCTCTATCATAGATGCCTGTGTGTGAGTCTTTGCTGGGCTACTTCCTGGCTTTTACCTGAAATGAGTAACAGACTCTTCTGACCTGTACAATGATCAAGACTTTCCTACTTCATAAGACTGTTGGGAGGATTAAGTTAGCTAACGTATTTCAAGTTTTTAAAATGTGACTCTGCTGTAACGAGTGATAGCTGTTGCCCACATGAATGCCACCAGCTTCTTGTGTGGGCAGGGATAACCATTCAAACTTCACGAGCATCATTTTTTTTTTTTTTTCTCGTGGGTAAAATGAAGTTGGGCTATCAGATCTTACAAGTCCTTTCAGTTCCAACCTTCTTTGATCATTTTTCTCTGATAAAGCAACTGTATTGTAGGTAGCCAAGAATAACCCTACCAGCAGCTGGAATGAGGAATGAAGAGCTAGGAAAAGCATGCCTCCCGATGACGCCTCCCGATGACACCTCAGTCTGGAGAGTGGGTCAGAAAGGAGACCTTTATCATCATTTCTATTTAATTTCATCTTCACACTGGTTTGGGAGCTGTTCTTATTTCCTTTATAGAATTATAAACCACAAAGACCTTCTTGCTTAACTCTTTATCTCCTTGATCTCGATCTTACAGAAAAAAAAAAAAACCAGACTCATAGTTCTACATTCATTGTAGCCGACTCTACAAAAATACATATCCTTCAAGTTGACTGATTCATTTTATCTGAATGACAGCTCTGAGTGGGTGGAGTTAAACGGTTTCCATGGTTTCTTTTATAGCATTTGGTTTATTTTTTTTTTCAGCCATGAAGAATACATTTGGCAATGCTGGTGCTCTGTCACCATGAAAAGTTAATGCCAAAGAAAACCCATGGGAAGAAAAAGGATCTATTAATGTGGTGAGAGTTGACCCACCAGCTTTACAGTTCAAAACATATTATTATAGCAGCTTGTGCTGACATATTTTGACAATTCAGAACTACTATTTACTCCATAGCCTTCACACTTTTATCAACAAGGCTTTTGTAAAACTACTTTTAATCAGCAACATCACGATTTCTAAATTCCCATAGAGTCCTAGAACAGTTTGAGGAGAAGCCACAGAGAAAAGCTGAAAGATACAGTTAGCTGAAGGTCACAGGTAGAAGTATGCATTTTGATTCCTTGTTTCTTCATTTAAAAAAAGAAGGAAAAAAAAGTCCAAAGTAAATATCAGTGTTAATAAATTTGGTTTTATTTAATAAGAATGTTGATTCTCTTGCCAGAATGTGTGTTCTGCTGTCCCTGGGTGACTGACAGTTCACCTAAAGTTCCCTGCACCCTGTCCTTCGATGTTGATTTGCTTTAGAGATAAAGGTGTGTTTTCCTGATATTCATAAAGTAATTATGCTACCAAGAGCTCGGAGTGATTCAAGATAAAAATAGAAGCTGACAGTTTGGCTGGGGGCACTGTCTTCATTCTCATGCCTCATAGCCCCTACCCACCATGCCATCCCAGCCCACGCCCCATGTCCCCACTCTGACCCGTCCCCCATCTGGATCCCAAACCATCCATGCTCACTGAAGCATGGCTGATTTCCCAAAAGATGGAGAATTGTACGGAATCATAGACTCTTGGTTATACTCTCCGGCTCCATTACTTTATTCATCTAAGTCAACAGATACATTCGAAGGCTTATTTTATCAGGCATCCTCCATATGCTTCATTACCCTCTACAACTTACTAGTCATTTATCTACAACTTATTCATCACTTACCAAGTGTGTATTTGGCCATGTTGACCACCTGCAAGGCTGGGGAGGCCACTGCTCCTTAAGGCAGCCTGTTACAATTCTCCAAGGCTTTGTGAGAAATTACTTGCTTATAATGAGGCAAAGTGTATCTTCCTGAAGTTTCTGCCCATTAGTATTCCTTTTTCATAGGGTTAACTCTTGAAATATTTGAAGATGGATATCGTGCTCCCTTCAAATCATCTCTGTACCAAGTGAATCATCCTTGGTTCCCCCCGACCATGTTTTGTATGACAACACTGTGAATTCCTTTACCTTCATCTGAACTCTAAGCCCCTCTGAAAGTACAGGGCCAGAGAAGCCAAAAACAATCACTAGGATATGGCCAAGCTGCCCATCAAGAAGAGCAGAAACATACCTTATTTGACTACTGAGTCCTTAGAACTATGTCCTCTTCTCAGTTGTGAGGTTACAGTCATAAATGTTATAATAGCTACTATTATTGAAGGATAGACATTGTGCCAAAAGAGAAAAATACTTTTGCGACATGTTATCATGTGGGATTTTCCCCCCTGTCATCCCACAGCTGGGGCTAAGACCTCAAAGCTGAGTCATACTATGTCAAGTAACCCACCCTGCTGTCTGTGTGCAAGAAGTAGTTTGGTGCAACTATACACAGAGGGCTAAGTATGATGAGAGGTGATCAGCCTCTCAAGGAGGTGGGAATATTTCCATCCCTGCCCTCAACAACCTTATGGGGCGGCTCTAAGAGAATCACTAGTAAAGGCTGGGGACGTCTGCAGGAAGAGGGACTGGTAACCCATTCTTCAACTGGACATTTGCTTCCATCCTCCCGTTCATTTCACCGCAATGTGCTTCAGCTCTTGGTAGAAAATCCCTTGCTTTTTCTGTACCTTCTACCACTCTGAAATCCCTTGATTCTACCCACCAAACTCATACTCATTTAGTTATAAAGACTGAAGATGTCTGACTTTATACTCCAGCTTCATCACTATTTATCCAGATGACCTTGGGCAATTCACTCAACCTCTCCCTGCCCCAATTCCTTGAAATCTAGAAAATGAGGGTAATGATAACTAATTCCTAGGGCTGTGGTAGGGATGTATGAGTTATCATATTTAAAGTGATTTACTAAGTGCCTTGCACATAAGAGGAGTGTCCTAAGGGTTCTCTCCTATATTGCTCTATTATTATTAGAGACATACCTTTGTGAACCCCTTTCAAACTTAGTCTTTTTCATATAACTCTTGTTCTCTTATGGAAATTTTATAGACAGTTTTTCCAGCTTTTTTTTTCCTTTAATTATTCTTTTTGAAAGTTAATACACAAGGTTAAAGGTGGCTGATAATAGTAGAAGCACTGAGACATCAAAGGAAAGAAAAGAAACACACTTTAAAGAGAAATTAAACAACAAATAAAGAAAAAGGTGCTATGAACTTTAGGGACCCTAGAAATTGCCGATGGAACTATTGTATTCTCATCTTCACTCACTTCTCACGACACTCTAACCTAACTTCAAGTCCCATCAGTGTCACCAAAACAGCTCCTGCAAGGTTCGACAACGACATCCACTTGCATTCATAAGTCACAGGACATTATATGTATATATCCATTTTTATTTATAAAAAGGTAGTAACTTTTCTACAAAGTATGTTTTTGAAAATAATTGACTATATACTATTAACATTGCTTTTTAAAGCTAACTGGATTATTAAAACAAAATTGTAACAGATTATAAATGGATTATTCAAAATGTTAATTTTCGGGCAATTATCTATTGCTTATGTTGGAATATCACCTCTTGTTAAAATTTTTTTATTGACGTAGAGTTGATATAAATGTTACTTAGGTGTACTACACAGTGATCCGACAATCATACACAGTACAAAATAATTACCACAATAAGTCAAGTAACCACGTGTCATACAAAATTACTAGTGTTATTAACTACACTCCTTATGCAATATATCACTTCCCATGACTTTTTTTTTTCCATGACTTATTTTTTAACTGTAGGTTTGTACCTCTTGATCCCCTTCACCTAATTCACCCAAACCATCCCCTAAGGCAACCAAATGTTTGATCTTTGTATCTATAAACCTGTTTCTGTTTTGCACTGTTTGTTCCTTGGTTTGTTTTTGAGATTCCCATGTGAGACTATACAGTATCTGTCTTTCTATGACTTATTTCACTTAGGATAATACTCACTAGGTCCATTCCTGTTGTTGCCCAGCAAGATTTAATTATTTTTTATGGTTGAATTATGTGCCATTTTATATTAGGCATACCTCATCTTACTGTACACTTCACTTTACCGCACTTTGTAGATTTTTGTTTTTTATATACAAACTGAAGGTTTGTGGCAACTCTGTGTCAAGCACGTCTACTGCACCATCTTTCCAACAGCGTTGGCTTACTTGGTGTCTCTCTGTCAATTTTGGTAATCCGTGCAATATTTCAAGCTATTATTACTACATTTGTTATGGTGATCTGTGATCCGTGATCTTTGATGTTATTGGGGCAAAAAGATCACAACTCTGAAGGTTCAGGTGACAGTTAGCCTTTTTTGGGGGAAGCAATAATGCTCTTGCCCACTTAATAGACCACAGTATAGTGTAACTTATATATATAAAACGGGAAACCAAAAAGTTCATGAGACTTCGTTTATTGCATTTTCACTTTATTGTGGTGGTCTGCAACTGAACCCGCAGTATCTCTGAGGCCTGCCTGTACATAGCACATCTTCTTTATCCATCCACCTATCGAAGGACACTTAGATGCTCCCATATCTTGACTACTGGAAATAATGCTGCAACGAACATAGGGGTGAATATATCTTTTTGAATCAGTGCTTTTATTTTCGTTGGGTAAATACCCAGAACTGAAATTGTTGGATCGTATGGTAGCTCTATTTTTAATTTTGGGAGAAACCTCCATACTGTTCTCCACAGTGGCTGCACCAATTTACATTCTTACCCACAGTGCATGAGGGTTCCCTTCTCTCTGCACCCTCGCCAACGCTCATTTTTTATCTTTTTGATGGTGGCCATTCTGACAGGTGTCAGGTGATACTGCATTGTAGCTTTGATTTGCACTTCCCTGATAATTACTGTTGTTGAGCATCTTATCATGTGCCTGTTGGGGTCACGGGTGGTAAGATTTAGGCGTTTGAGAAGGGAGAGACCCCCACCTACCTTCAATCTAAGCCTCATAATCCAGCCCAGTTTACCAGAAAGCTCTTCATTAGAAGATTGATCATGAGCTGTGATAACAGACACTTTGTGACACTTTCGTTTGTGACACTTTCCACTTGTTCTTTGAGATTCGTGCTTCTTCAGGAACTTCAAAGTAAAAATGAGTGGTAGGGCTAATCCAGGAGTTTAGCGTTCCTGGGTCCCATGGTTGTCATCTCAGTTACTATTGGAAAACCTCTCTGACATTGTTTTATTTATCTCATGTTACATGTGGACACCTTCCCACAGTAATGCATAGAGACCTACCCCAGCTAGGAAACTATGACTGCAGGGGACACTGTGAGGCACCCTCCAGATCCGCCCCCAGGAAAGGCTTTATTGCCCAGCCCTGGGAGAGATGTCTGCAGACAGCGTCCAGCTGTCAGTCACTTCAGGGCATGTTGAAGTTGCAGAGCACTGCCTCGCCCAAGGGCACATGATTCCTAGGGTAGCCCGCACACAATGACTGCTCAAGTGCGGGTATAAAGATCAGGTCATTTTGGCCCTGTGCAGGGTAATTCTGACAGGGCTCCCCTTGGAGTCAATCAAAGCCCTCACTGAAGAGTGTTTTGAGCAATAAAACATTGGCACAAGTCCCACAGCGTTTTCTGGGAACTCTCCTTTTTCTTGATAGAAACATTACCCTATTCAAGTTGGTTTCTATGGTAAGCAAAATAATCCTCCCCCCGCCCCAACCCAACCCGCATACACACTCAAAAATATCCATATCTTAATCCCTGGAATCCCTGAGTATGTGACGTGACATGGCAAAAGGGACACTACAGATGCGATTAAGTTACGGTTCTTGAGATGCAGAGATCACCCTGGATTATATAGGAAAGTCCAACACAATCACAAGGGTCCTTATAAGAGACAGACGGGAGGGTCAGAATCAGGGAAGATGTGATGACTGAAGCAAGGGTTGCAGTCAGAGAAAGAGATCTGAAGACGCAAGGCTGCTCACTTGAAGATGTTGGAAGGGGCGATCAGCTAAGGCATGTGGACAGCCCCTAGTAACTGGAAAAGGCAAGGAATGGATTCTCCTGAGAGCCTCCGGAAGGAACACAGCCAGGCAAACATCTTGCTTTTAGCACACTGAAACTGATTTCAGACTTCTAGAACTGTAAGATTATAAATTTGTGTTGTTTTAAGCCTCTAAGTTTGTGGTAATCCATTACAGCAGTCATAGGAAACTAACAAAGTTCCCTTTCCCCTTTCTCCAATCTGGACTGTGGATAAAATGGAGGGAGCTGCAGCAGCTACTTTGAGACTAGGAGGAAAAAGGCCAAGAGATCCAGAGAACTTGCCTTGACATCTTTGTGCTACCTGCCACTGAACTAATGCCACCAACTGCTTACCTCCAGATTTCCTGTTTCATCAGGAAACAAAACAAAAATAAAAGACCAAAAAACACTGCTTACCTCCTGAGGTCACTTTAATTACATGTGCTTTACCTTACGGTTGAATGCAATTCCTATCTGATGCAGCAGTCAGTAAAATGATGTGGTTGAAATCTGTTTATTGTTATGGAATGATAGC
Organism: Phocoena sinus; assembly: GCF_008692025.1. Lineage (NCBI taxonomy): Eukaryota > Metazoa > Chordata > Mammalia > Artiodactyla > Phocoenidae > Phocoena > Phocoena sinus. Next base: position 89,968,383 of record NC_045771.1, read on the forward strand.
CATGACAAGCATTAAGTGAAAAAAGACATGCTATAGAGTCTGAAGTATGATCCCATGACAAATGCATATATACATACGTGTACACATACATATACATGTATGTGTACACATATTTTAAAAAACTATTTCTAAGGTAATATTCTGAAATGTTCATTGTTTTCGTCATTTCTGTGTGCTTTTTAGCTTCCCTGCTATATTTAGTTTGTGCAGTAAAATTAAAGTAGGGTTTTTAAGACTTTTTTTAAGGGAAGGAGGTAAGGGCAGAAAAGAGTCATCAAAAGCAGTTCCATGATGAGTAAGAAGTTGGCAAGCATCGATGTTTATCTGTAGGTAAATGAAAAAAATTGAAAACGGCTGATAGAGGTTTTGTAATAAGAAGAGTGTGTTGCACAGGCCAGGCTAGAGGGGTGACTGTGCACTCATAAATTTATTTTAGTGGAATCTCAGAAATAAAAAAGTGGAAAAGCAACCAGAGACTCCAAAAACAAACTGCTTATGTTGTATCCACAGATAATATAAAACATTTAGTCACAACTACAGACGGCAATGTTTTCTAAATACTAGCCATGCTTTTTAGAAATCATCTCATTTCAGCCTTCCCTGTTCCCCAACTGTGCTTTACTTCTCATCTGACAAGCTATATTTTTAACCTTTATAATCTCTCTCCCTCTACTAGAATTTAAGCACATGAAAGAAGGAAGTTTTGCCTTTCTTGTTCACTGCTTTATTCTCACCTAGAACAATGGCTGGTACACAATACTTCTCAGTAAATACTCATCCAGTGAATGAATGAACTACAGAAAGGGTTGCTAAACACTTTCTGTAAAGAGTCAGATAAATCGTTCAGGCTCTGCAGGCCAAGAGACAAAATCGAGGATGTTTTCTAACCCCTATTAAAAATGTAAAAAACAATTCTCAGCTCACAGTTGTATAGAACCAGGCAGTGGGTCAGACTCGGCCTTCAGACCATGGTTTGTCAGCTCCTGAACTGGAGGATTACCACTCAACAAAAATGAAAACTATCCTTCAACTGTCCTTAATCTCACACATCATTTCTGGTAACTTTCAGGGACTCAGCCAATCACACAAATGTGGAAACAACACCATAGTTCCCAATACTGTGTCTTTGCAGAACCATGGACATCACTTATGCAGGTCTAAATGTTATGAGATAATTTAAGGGGGGGGGGACATTAAGTCAAAGTCGTGTTTACCTATTGGGTTGGCCAAAAAGTTCTTTCGGGATTTTGACCAACCTGATATTACTAACGGCCTGCCCTGTTCTGTGCATCGGGCCAAGAGCTAGTGGCACACAAAGTTTAAATTCAGCAATAAAATATATTCTTAATCCTTTGAGAAAAGCAAGTGATCAGAGACCATTCAAATCCTGCACTTAAAACTTCCACACAGGGTGCATGTTAAAAAAATGTGTCAGCCTGATTCTAGAATGGTGTAGTGCTCAAATCTTATTCTGTTTCTCATCTTTTCCACTTACTAGGATGTTTTTTTTTTTTTTTTTTTTTTTGCGGTACGCGGGCCTCACACTGTTGTGGCCTCTCCCGTTGCGGAGCACAGGCTCCGGACGCGCAGGCTCAGCGGCCACGGCTCACGGGCCCAGCCACTCCGCGGCATGTGGGATCCTCCCGGACCGGGGCACGAACCCGTGTCCCCTGCATCGGCAGGCGGACTCTCAACCACTGTGCCACCAGGGAAGCCCCTAGGATGTTTTTTAAGTGTTACTCATGTTCCTGAATATACATTTATCTCACTGCTTTTACCTACAGCTTAATACTCCACAGGACACCTAGCACAGTTCATTTATTCTCTAGTTTGATGGTGGGCCCTTCGGTTGCTTCTAATCCCCAGAAAACACACACACACTGTAACAAACAGTCTCACACAGTCTACTTTGGGACCTGGAAGCATCAGAATGCTTCCCCCAACTGGGTGCCTCACTGGTGGCCGAGCAGGACCCTATGGGGCCTTCCCAGGACCAACCCCTCCCCCATATCCTCCGGGGTAGCTCCTCTCTGAAGTACCAGATAATAGTATCTCATGCATACTTCCTGAGTTTTTCAGATGCTAAAACCACCACCAAATGGAAGAAATTAACCACCTGATGATCACGAGCACATAGTCCTCAGACCTTCTGCCGCCCAAGGAGTGATCATCAACCAATCAGAATTGTGCAGGATCTGACCACATACCCTGGGACACCCTTCCCTCACCTTGCCTTTAAAAATTCTTTGCTGAAACCTTTCCGGGAGTACAGAGTTTTCTGGAGCACAAGCCACCCAGTCTCATTGCTCAGCCCTGCAATAAACCTTTCTCTGCTCCAAACTCCGATATTTCGGTTTGTTTGGCCTCACTGTGCGTATGGCACACGAACTTGCATTCAGTAACACCAGAAGCGCGTAAGGGTTCCCATCCCCCCACCCCCACCACAAACTCAGTGATGCGTGGCTGTACGTTTCTAGTATCTGCCCTTCTCATGAGGGCAAAGTCATGACTCCCTGCTCTAATTTGCTTTTCTCTGATGGCTGATGGAAATTGAGCACTTCTCTGTATTCTTGGCCATTTGGGTTTCCCCTTCTGAGACTGGCTTATTTATAACCTTTGCCCAATTTTCTGATGCTTTCTTGCCTTGCTGTGGTTTTGTTCTGTGTTGTTTGGTTCTTTTTTTTGCTCTTTTAGGCATTCCGTGGCTGATAATCCTTTAGCAGTTTGGGATATTGCACACGTAAAACACATTTCCCAGCTTGTCACTTTCCTGCTACCTCTGTCTGTGATAGCCTTCAAACTTAACTCTTGAATTTTGATGTAGTAAAATTTTGTGCTTTTTTTTTTAAAAAGAAAACCTTCCTTATTCAAAGCTCATAAAAATTCTCCTACCTTCCCACCCCACCTCCCCTGCTTTATCATTTTACTTTGTCATATTTAGGTCTTTAATCCACTGAAGATTGCTTCTACGTGTGATATGAGACCCCACCCTGTCCCCACTACTTTGGAAAGCTTCCATTATCCTACGCCAAGTTTATAGAGAGAGAGTGTTTTCGGAGGGAATGGAGAAGGCAGGGAAACTGACAAACTGTCTAAAATATGTAAGAAAGCACAAAGGCCCACAATTGGCAAACGCAATGCTTCAAAGAAAAACTTAAGAAGGAGAGTTCGTGCTAACACATTTTAAAACGTTTTACAAAGTCATAGTAAAAAAGAAAAAAGTGGTACCTGCAAGTAGACTAAAGTAACAAAATAGAGCTGAGAAACAGATATCTGTATATATATATATATATATATATATATATATATATAGAGAGAGAGAGAGAGAGAGAGAGCAGATATATATACACACACATATGTATACATACATATAAGTATATAATATATATATACATATATATATATATATATGCTCTATTTTGTTACCAAAGAACACCCCAAAATGAAAACCAACCCCCTACTGGAATTTTGATTGGAATTTCAACGAAACTGTAGACTAATTAGGGAGGCAACTGATATCTTTAAAATATTCAGTGGTTTCTTCCATGAAAAATGGAGAACCTCTCCACTCACTCAGATCTCCCTTTATCCTCTCAGGCACATTTCCAGGACCAAACAGTCCATGGATCAGTGTTCAGTTAAGAAAACAGAAACCACTAGAGACATTTCAGGTAGGAAGGGGATTTAATCTGGGGTATTAGAAGCCTACACGATATTTGGAAGGGTAGGAAGATTGCAGATCTTCAGCTGGCTATCAGGAAATCCAGGAGGGCAGGGACGTTAGGAGTTGCAAGAATCTCAGGAAGAGCAGGGAAGCCACCTGAAGCACCCCGAGCTGCCACCACCTCATGCCTGCCAACTGCCCCCACTTCTGTCTACAGCCATCACCAATGCACTATGGCTTCTCCTACTATTTCTCCTTCCAAATGCCATAGAAATTCTTCTCCTTGGCAGCATCTAACCCCAGTCCATCTCAGCACCACCACCCCCAACCAAACGTCCTGCCAAGAAATAGAAGTGATATCAAGCCGACCAACAAAAATCCAGCACAAAAGAAAAACAGCAAGTGTCTAATACATGTTAAGCGATTTGTGATAAGTTAAAGTTTAAAACGCACAATACTGGTGGCGCCGTGGTTGAGAGTCCGCCTGCCGATGCAGGGGACACGGGTTCGTGCCCCGGTCCGAGAGGATCCCACATGCCGTGGAGCGGCTGGGTCCGTGAGTCGTGGCCGCTGAGCCTGCGCGCTCGGAGCCTGTGCTCCGCAACGTGAGAGGCCGCAACAGTGAGAGGCTCGCGTACCGCAAAACAAAATAAAAAAACACACAATACCAAAATTATTCTAAGTATGATTCAAAGGAAGTCCGTTTTAGTTGATTCCATAATATGGCATATCATTTCGCTTGGAATCATTAGAAAGATTTTAACATCTGCAGAAGCTCAGTTTTCTAAAAGGGTAATTTTTTCATAAGGAATGTATCTCTGGAAAGAGCACCTCGGCAATGTGATAGAGTAATCCCTCACTCCTCAGGCCTGGCTATACCTTTACTGAGCTGTGTCTAGTTAGAATTTCACAATTTGAGAGGCATGAAGGATGCGATGACTGCTCAGGCAGCAGCAATAAAAGTGATTCAATTAGGGGGGAAGAGTGAATGGGATTTATTTTACATAACACACGTGTGTGTGTGTGTGTGTGTGTGTGTGTGTGTGTGTGTGTGTGTATGACAGCCATTAATAGTCCTAAAGTACAAGTAGGAATTGTTATCTAGAGTCGTGATCTCCAAACTGTTCTGGTCACACATCCTTGTCAATAAAGAAACTTGGATCATGCACAAATATAGAAATTAAAACAATGAAACAGAATTTTTAAAAGAGGTTCTTTCCCAGCATCCCAGTGGATCATCTGCCATAGCCCCTTGGAGAGAGCATTGACTTGTTTGCTCTCCCAAGTTTCTTCCGTACTCTTCATCAAGCTGCCCAAAGCCAGAAACTGCATAAATGTTGCCCATTACATGCAGCACGATGCCTTCATGAAGACCTAGAGTCAATATGTAAATCAACGGTAGAACTGATCAAGACCTACAGCCAAGTCTGCTCAAATGACAACACCGCTGCCAGCAGAGGGCAGAAGTGAGCAGGGTATAAGGAAATCCCTACCCAGAGATCCCTAAAGTAGAAGGAGAAGGCGGCTGGAGCAAAGTAGGGGTGCACGTTCTAGAAGGAACGCTCTAGCCAACTGGAGATTAGCTGTAAGTAGAATGAGAAACAAAGCCCAAGAAACATCAAGCTAAAACCAGACACCAAAAGCAGCTGCAAAGGCACACAAAAATTTGCTGGACTTGGGGTGTAGGGGTGGGTCCACAATAGGGATGAATAAGAAAGAGAGCAAGCGAAGTGCTCTAATCCAGAAGCCCAACAGCCCAAAGCTAGAATTTGGGAGAGCTTCAGACAGTGTCAGATCAAATTTTAGGAGCCAGGCAGGGAGAGTCAGAGCTTTCAGGGCTCCGAAGTTTATAAAGCAATTATAATGAAAATATGCCTGGAAATAAGAAGACTCTTAAGACAGACATTTTTTCTCAATCTTATGATTTCTGATCTTGAAGATTTCTCATCCTTTCCAACCCAGGGAGGCATGAAGGCTCTGACAGACTTTTTGAAATGTCAGAGCTCAAAATACACGTCAAACGTATTGCCTGGCAGAGAACACACAGTCATGGAAGGTGTATTTAATGCTGATTTATCCTAGATGAATGGCGCTCCACAGAGGGACGCCACCCACGGAGACTACCTCAGGAATGGGATCCCCTGGAGTTGTACAACGTGGAGGCATGGTGCCGTCCAGGGACCAAGTACTGCTCTGGGCCCCCTGGGGAACAACCACTGAACCAGATGGAAAAAGGTCCTGCCCTCACAAGACATATGCTCTAGTGGGACTACACACAGATACGGTAGGGATCCCCAGAGAGAGAACCAGGCATGGCTTTCTTGATATAAGAGAAGCCATTTTTGGCCCAAGCCATTTTGTGATCTAAGCCTGGCCACAATGCTTGTTCTTGAACAGGTCTCAGTAATTAACGATCTTAAGGGAACAAAAGAAGGCAGAAACAGATAACTGTTATCAGGCAGGAGAAGTAACAACAGCAAAAATAACTTATCAGGGCTTCCCTGGTGGCACAGTGGTTGAGAGTCTGCCTGCCGATGCAGGGGACACGGGTTCATGCCTCAGTCCGGGAAGATCCCACATGCCGTGGAGCGGCTGGGCCCGTGAGCCATGGCCGCTGAGCCTGCATGTCCGGAGCCTGTGCTCCTCAACGGGAGAGGCCACAACAGTGAGAGGCCCGTGTACCGCAAAAAAAAAAAAAAAAGTTTCAGCAGCAGAATAGATGAAGAAAATATCAGTGAACTGGAAGATAGGGCAGTGGACTTTAAGCAGAGGAGTATAAATGTTTTAAAAATTGAAAAAGACTGAAGAAAGCTTAAAAGACTCATCATAAGGCAGATCAATATTCACATCATAGGACACTCAGAAGGAGAACAGAGAGAACGGGGAAGAAAGCTTGTTCAAAGGAGTAACGGCTGAAAGCTTCTCTAACCTGAGGGAAGGAACAGAAATCCAGATCCAGGAAGCCCAGGAGAGGCTGAGACACAATCTCCTCATAAACTCAACCCCCAGAACAGTGACATACAATATAGGAAGGAAACTCACAGCTCCCAGTTTCAAATAAGATGAACCCAAAGAGACCCACACCAAGATACATTATAATTAAAATGTGAAAAGTTAAAGACAAGGAGAGAATCTTAAAAGCATCAAGAGAAAAACAATTTTTTATATACAAGGGAACCCCCATAAGACTATCAGCAGAAACTTTGCAGACAATAAAGGAGTGGCATGATATACTCAAAGTGCTGAAAATAAAAACCTACCAACCAAGAATACTCTACCCAGAAAAGTTGTTCTTAAGAAATAAAGGAGAAATAAAGAGTTTCCAGACAAGGAAAAGCTGAAGAAGTTCATTACCACAAGACTGACCTTACAAGAAATGTTAAAGGGAATTCCTCAAGCTGAGACAGAAGGGTGACAAGCAGTAACAGGCAAACATATGAAAGCATAAATCTCACCAGTAAAGGTAAATACATAATTCAGAATACTCTAATGCTGTAATGGTGGTGCATAAATCACTTATAAAGCTATTGTGAAGGTTAAAAGAAAAAAGTATTAGTTACTATAACTACATAATTTGCTAAGAATACACAAGATAAAAATATGTAAATTGTGACATCAAAAAGATAAAACATAGGGAAGGGAGTAAAAATGTACAGCTTTTGTATGCATTTGAACTTACATTGTCATCAGCTTAAAAAAGACTCATAAGGGCTTCCCTGGTGGCGCAGTGGTTGAGAGTCCACCTGCCAATGCAGGGGACATGGGTTTGTGCCCTGGTCCGGGAAGATCCCACATGCCACAGAGCAGCTGGGCCCGTGAGCCATGGCCGCTGAGCCTGCACATCTGGAGTCTGTGCTCCACAACGGGAGAGGCCACAACAGTGAGAGGCCCGCGTACCGCAAAAAAACAAACAAAAAGACTCATAAATATGTTTCATATAAGTCTCATGGTAACCACAAAGCAAAAAAACAAAACTGTAATAGACACAAAAAGAGAAAGAGAAAGGAATCTAAGCATACCACTACAGAAAGTCATCAAATCACAAGGGAAGAGAGCAAGAACAAAGGAATTACAGAACAGCCAGAAAACATTTTTAAAAACGGCAGCAGTAAATCCATACCTATCAGTAATTACTCTAAATGTAAATGGAATATATACCCTGAGAAAACCATAATTCAAAAAGAGTCAGTACCACAATGTTCATTGCAGCTCTATTTACAATAGCCAGGACATGGAAGCAACCTAAGTGTCCATCGACAGATGAATGGATAAAGAAGGTGTGGTATTTATATACAATGGAATATTACTCAGCCATAAAAAGAAATGAAATTGAGTTATTTGTAGTGAGGTGGATGGACCTAGAGTCTGTCATACAGAGTGAAGTAAGTCAGAAAGAGAAAAACAAATACCATATGCTAACACATATATATGGAATCTAAAAAAAAAAGGTTCTGAAGAACCCATGGGCAGGACAGGACTAAATATGCAGACGTAGAGAATGGACTTGAGGACACGGGCAGGGGAAAGGGCAAGCTGGGATGAACTGAGAGAGTGGCATGGACATATGTACACTACCAAATGTAAAATAGATAGCTAGTGGGAAGCAGCCGCAGAGCACAGGGAGATCAGCTTGGTGCTTTGTGACCACCTAGAGGGGTGGGGTAGGGAGGGTGGGAGGGAGACGCAAGAGGGAGGAGATATGGGGATATATGTGTATGTATAGCTGATTCACTTTGTTATAAAGCAGAAACTAACACACCACTGTAAAGCAATTATACTCCAATAAAGATGTTAAAAAAAATGTAAATGGAATAAATGCTCTAACTAAAAAACATCAAGTGGCTGAATGGAAAAAAGAACCCCCAAACCCAACTATATGCTGGCAACAAGAGAACTCACTTCAGCTTTAAGGATACACATAGGCTGAAAGTAAAGAGATGGAAAAGACATTGCATGCAAATAGAAACCAAAAGAGAGCAGAGGGAGCTATTCTTATATTAGGCAAAATAGATTTTAAGACTGCATTAAGAGATAAGAAAGGTAATGACATAATGATAAAGGGATCAATCCAACAGAAAGATATAACATTTGTAAATATTTATGCTCCCAACATAAGAGCACCTAAATCTATAAAGCAAATATTAACAGACCTAAAGGGAGAAACAGAGAGCAAACAATAATAGTAATAGCAAGGGACTACAATACCCCATTTTCAACAATGGATAGATCATTCAGACAGCAAACCAATAAGGAAACACTGGACTTAAACAAGTTAGACCAGATAGACTTGAGACATTTATACAACATTCCATCCAAAGGCATTTAGAATACTTATTCTTCTCAAACATACATGGAACATTCTCCAGGACACAAAACAAGTCTCAATAAATTTAAGGTGACTGAAATTATATCAAGCATCTCTTCTGACCACAATGCTATGAAACTAGAAATAAATTACAAGAAAACTGGAAATTTCACAAATATGTGGTGATTAAACAACATGCTCCTGAACAACCAATGGGTGAAAGAAAAAAAATCAAAGAGAGATAAAAAACATTAAGAAACAAATGAGAATGGAAATACAACATACAAAAGCATTTGGAATGCAGCAAAAGCAGTTCTAGAAGCATCTGGAATGCAACGAAAGCAGTATCTTTCCAAGAAAGATACCAGATAAACAACCAAGGAACCAGGGGGAAAAGGAACAAATTAAACCCAAAGTTAGTGGTAACCAAAATGGCTAAAATTAAAAACACTAACACCACCAAATGTTGGCAAGGATTTAGAGCAACTATAACCCATATATAGTTGATGGGAGTGTAAAACAATACAATCATTTCTTTTAAGTTCTAGAAGTTTCTCCTACAACTAAACACACACTTACCCAATGGCTCATTAGTTCTACTTCTGGGTGTTTGCCCAAGAGAATAAACATGTGCCCACAAAAAGACTTTTGTAAGAATTAATAGATTTAATTTTAAGAGCCAAGAAGTGAAATCTCGTGTTCATCAACAAGGCAATAGTGATAGCACAATGGAATATCCACAATAAAAGGCAATTAACTACTAATACTAAAAACAGTCAAAAACAAAACAAAATCTGAAAGAAACCTTATATAAAAAAGTACATAGTGAGTAATTCCATTTATATGAAGACTTAAAACAGGTAAAACTAATCTATGGTACAAAAAAAATGTTTGGGAAAGGGCATGATAGGTGATGTTAATATTCCATTTCTTTTTTTTCATAAGATTCATAAAATTTTTTTTATTGAAGTATAGTTGATTTACTATGTTCTATTAGTTTCAGGTGTTCAAAGTGATTCAGCTATACATATATATTCTTTTTCATATTCTTTTCCATTATAGTTTATTACAAGATACTGAATATAGTTCCCTGTGCTATAGAGTAGGACCTTGCTGTTTATCTATTTTATATGTAGTAGTTTGTATCTGGTAATCCCAAACTCCTAATTTATCCCTCCCCTCCTTTGGTAATCATAAGTTTGTTTTTATGTCTGTGAGTCTGTTTCTGTTTTGTAAGTAAGTTCATTTGTATCACTTTTTAAAATTCCACATGTAAGTGGATATCAAATGATACTTGTCTTTCTCTGACTTTCTTCACTCAGTATGCTAATCTCTAGGTCCATCCATGTTGCTGCAAATGGTATTATTTTATTCTTTTTAATGGCTGACTAGTATTCCACTATATCTATCTATCTATAGATAGATATATATGTTATACACACACACACACAATCTTCTTTATCCATTCATCTGTTGCTGGACATTTAGGTTGTTTCCATGTCTTTGCTATTGTAAATAGTGCTGCTATGAACATAGATGCAAAAATTCAACAAAATATTAGCAAACCAAATCCAACAACACATAAAAAAGATCATACACCATGATCAAGCTGGATCCATCCCAGGGTCACAAGGATGGTTCAACATATGCAAATATTCTATTTCTTGATAGGCTTTTGTGTTATACAGCTGTATGCATTTGTTAAAATTCAGCAAATGTACATTTTAAATTTGTGCATTTTCTTATATGTATATTTTACCCCCCAAATTTTAAAAACACCGTCAACCAACATTAAACTCCACTTTATGACGTTTATGCTGAAATATTTAGGGCATAGTGTACAAATGTCTGCAATTTACTTTGAAGTGCAACAAAAAATAAGATGGATTGATGGACAGATAGTGTTGTATAGAGAAGTAGGTATTTGGTTGAGAAAGTATAATGAGTATTGAAGAGGGCAAAATAATGATCTACCAGATATATGCACATCCTGATTCCCAGACCTGTGAATATTAAGGTTGCAGATGGCACTAAGTTGGCTAATCATCTGATCTTGAGATGGACAGATTATCCTAGAATCCAGGTGAGCCCACTGTAATCACGAGAGTCATTAAAAGTGGAAGAGGGAAGCAGAAGGGGAGAGTCAGAGGCAGATGTAACTATGGAAGAAGGGTCAGAGAGATGCCAGTTCCTGTCTTTGAAGCAGGAGGAAGGAGGGCATAAGCCAAGGAATGCAGGCAGTCTTTAAACTTCTGAATATAAAATATATGATTAACAATTAAGGAGAAACTGACAAACCAGAAAAACAATTTGTAATTTTTTACAAAAATCTAATATTCTTTTTGTTGAATTAAAGTATAGCCGATGTACAATATTGTATGTTACAGGTGTAAGATATAGTGATTCACAATTTGAAAGGCTGTACTCCAGTTAGAGTTATTATAAAATATTGGCTTTATTCCCTGTGTTGTACAATATATCCTTGTAGCTTATTTTATACGTAATAGTTTGTACCTCTTAATTCCCTGTCCCTATATTTCCCCTCCCCCCTCCCCTCTTCCCATTGGTAATCACTAGTATTGTTCTCTGTATCTGTGAGTCTGATTTTTTGTGTGTTATATTCACTAAATTATTTTTTCTAGATTTCACATATGTGACACCATACACTATGTTTTTCTCTGTGTGATTTATTTCACTGAGCATAATACCCTCCAGGTTCACCTATGTTGTTGCAAATAGCAAAATTTCATTTTTTGATGGCTGAGTTGTATTCCACTGTATGTATGAACCACATTTTCTTTATCCATTCATCTGTTGATGGACATTTAGGTTGCTTCTGCTAGAACTCAATGAATTCAGTAAAGTTGCAGGTTACAAAATTAATATGCAGAAATCTGTTCCATTTCTATATACTTGCAACAAACTATCAGATAGAGAAATTAAGGAAACAATCCCATTTACCATCACAACAAAAAGAACAAAATACCTAGGAATAAACCCACCTAAGGACAAAAGACCTATACTTTGAAAACTATAAGACAATGACAAAAGAAATTGAAGATGACACAAACAGATGGAAAGATATACCATGTTCTTGGATTGGAAGAATTAATATTGTTAAAATGACCATACTACCCAAGGCAATCTACAGATTCAATGCAATACTTATCAAAATACCAACGGCATTCACAGACCTAAAACAAATCATTTAAAAATTTGTATGGAAACACAAAAGGCCCTGAATAGGAAAACAATCTTAAGAAGAACAGAGCTAGAGGAATCACATTCCCTGGCTTCATACTACTACAAAGCTACAGTAATCAAAACAGTATGGTACTGGCACCAAAAGAGACACACAGATCAATGGAACAGGACAGAGCACACAGAAATAAACCCACACACTTACGGTCAATTCACCTACGACAAAGGAGGCAAGAATATACAACAGAGAAAAGACAGTCTCTTCAATAAGTGGTGCTGGGAAAATTGGACAACTACATGTAAAAGAATGAGATTAGAACATCTGTAGTACCATATACAAAAATAAGCTCAAAACGGACTAAAGACCTAAAAGTAAGACTGGAAACCATAAAACTCTTAAAGGAAAACATAGGCAGAACACTCTGACGTAAATCACAGCAATAAATCCAAAACAGAGGGGATATATGTATATGTATGGCTGATTCACTTTGCTGTAAAAACTAACACAACATTGTAAAGCAACTATACTCCAACAAAAATGAAAAAAATATACTGTACTGTATATCTGACAGTTGCTAAAAAGTAGATCTTAAATGTTCTCGCCACAAGAAAAAAAATTGTGTACCTATGTGTGGTGATGGATGTTAACTAAACTTATTGTGGTGATTGTTTTGCAATATATCAAATATTGAATCATTATGTTGTACACCTGACACTAACATATTATTATATGCCAATTATATATTTTTAAAAACTAGGGGTATCTGAATAAACTATATGGATTTTAGTTAATAATAAAAAATTAAATCGAAGCAATATTTTTGGGGGTCTGTCTCCTAAAGCAAAGGAAACGAAAGCAAAAACAAACGGGACCTAGTTAAACTTAAAAGCTTTTACACAGCAAAGGGAACCAGAGACAAAATGTAAAGACAACCTACTAAATGCAAGAAAATATTTGCAAGTGACATGAACGATAAGAGGTTAATATCCAAAATATATAAACAGCTCATACAAGTCAACATCAGAAAACAAACAACCCAATTAAAAACTGGGCAGAAGGCCTTGAATAGACATTATTCCAAAGAGGAAATGCAGATGGCCAGCAGGCGCATGAAAAGATGCTCAACATTGCTAATCATCAGGGAAATAGAAACCAAAATCACAATGAGGTATCATCTCACACCTGTCAGAATGGCTACCATCACAAAGAACACAAACAACAAATGTTGGTGAGGATGTAGAGAAAAGGCAACCTTCGTATGCTGTTGGTGGGAATGTAAATTGGTGCACACTGTGGAAAACAGCATGGAGTTTTCTCATAAGTCTAATATTTTTAATACATTTTTTAAAACTTCCAATCAGTTTGAGATAAAAACCCTAATAGTAAAAAAGACTGAAAAAACAGAAACAAAATCAAAATCATTTACTAATAGGCAATCATCTTGTAAATAAAATATCTGCCCCTTACCAGTACTTGAGTCTATGCAAATTGAAACGGGAATTAAACAAGGTCTTGGCAAAGACTGACTTTTATCATAATACGCTGTGTTGGTAAAAACACAGTGAGGTATAGCCTCATGTACTCCTGGTGGGAGTGAAAAAATATTCAGCCTTCCTGACGTATAACTTTAATAAAGGGTCTTAAATGTGTTCATTCTCTATGAACTGAATATTCAACTTTCAGAGATTATTTTTATAAGGGATGTGGGGAAAAAAGGTTTTGAGTATATTCATTAAAACATTGTAACTTAAAAGACCGGAAACAATCTAAACAGTTACCAATAGAAAGATTAAATTATACTTTATACATAAAATCGAAAACTATGCCACCATTGACAGTAAAAGTTTTGACAAACATTTAAGGACAGAAAATGATATTGCTGGGTGAAAAGCAGAAAACAGGGCCATACATAAGGTATTCCCATTTTTGTTTAAAACTATCAATATTTGTATACATAATATATATTTGAAAGGTCAGACACCTAATTTTAAGTTGTGGTTATCTCTGGGTGGTAGGACTAAGAATTTCTTTTTACTTTCTAACAGTTTATGCGACATTACTACTGCACCAGAGTGTAAGCCCCTGGAGTGTAGCAGCTATGTCTTGTTCACTATTGAGTATCTTCAGCTTCTAACAGTGTCTGTCATAGGAAGGGAGCCCAACAAAACTGAATGGACTTAAAGATTTAATAGTTTTCTCTGTATTGCCAAATTTTCTGTAATCAAAGCTATTTAATTATAAAAATTCTATTTCAATACAAGTATCTTCCTTTTTTAAGAAAAAAAAACAGTAAGACAAAACACAGCTAGATTTATCAGTAAAAATTTAGCACAATTCAAATGCCCAGTGTTATGTCTTTTAACTTATGTTTTTAGGAAGTGTTTGGTGACACTGGAAAATGCTTACTATGTAATGTTAAGGAAAATTAGGAAATGAAATTGTACATGTAATGTGATCTTTATGTGAAAAAAATCTGAGAGACGAGACTTAAAATGTAGGAATATTAACAGTACTTGCTTCTGGGTGCTGGAATTATTGAAATGATTTTTTTCCCTTCATCCTTGACCTCCTTTCCAAATTTCCTAGTGTAAGAATGTATTGTTCACATAATCATAAAATGTTTAGGTTAAACTCTTTTCCCTTTCAGGGAGGACATGTACGTAGGGAAGAGAGGGCAACCAATTATCTAAGTTGAAAAAGTAAGACAGCATCAAACACAGAACTTAAGGATCAGATTGAAATCAGAAATCCATGCCAATGTTTCTGTGCATGATTATATGAAGGATTTGGGGGGAGGGACGGAAGGGGATGAGCTAGAAGGTCAGAAGCTCAAGGCTTCACACCTCAACTGCATCCCGCTTCCAGGGTCATCACATGTCCATGGCCTGGGTCACTCCAACTGAAGGTATGAAGGAGCTTGTGAGGAAAGGAAACCTGCCTACTTTCTCTATCAGGAAGTTCCTCAACCAAGAGCAGGCAGTGTGCATGCTGGGGAGACTCTAACTAGTCCCTTCAGCCTACTGGGTTCTACCCTATTTGCCAAGTATCTTGAGACGGTTCTCCACCCTACTACAGCTTCCCAGGTCATACCTGGTCTAAGTCAGTGCAGAGAACCCGAGTGTGGCTCCCCATCGGAGCAGCAGCTCCATTATTTTCCCTCTAGGATGGGGCCGGCATTTGGGGGAAAAGAAAAGGAAAACATATGTCTTATGTTGGTTCTGCTTCATTTTTACAATGAATTTCATTTTTCTGCCAATTAAGTGTAAGCCAGCTTTATTCCCTATAGTCGTGCTTGCTGTGTCTATTTTAAACATTCTCTTTTATTTTATTTATTTTATTATTATTATTTTTTTTTTTTTTGCGGTACGCAGGCCTCTCACTGTCGTGGCCTCTCCCGTTGCGGAGCACAGGCTCCGGACGCGCAGGCTCAGCGGCCATGGCTCACGGGCCCAGCCACTCCACGGCATGTGGGATCCTCCCGGACCGGGGCATGAACCCGTGTCTCCTGCATCGGCAGGCGGACTCTCAACCACTGCAC
The DNA here is from genome assembly GCF_008692025.1 of Phocoena sinus. Lineage (NCBI taxonomy): Eukaryota > Metazoa > Chordata > Mammalia > Artiodactyla > Phocoenidae > Phocoena > Phocoena sinus. Next base: position 89,984,092 of record NC_045771.1, read on the forward strand.
CACCAGGGAAGCCCTAAACATTCTCTTTTAAAGCGTTAACCATAAGTTGACTGAATTAATGGGAAAAAAAGATGTGAGGTCAGCAATCATACAACTTCTCTAGACAGATCTCAGAAAGCTGGGAATAAGCAATCCAACTTGAAAATCAATTACATGAGAAGCATTCAGGCACTTTCTCTTTAATCTTTTCAGAGTATATCAAAACCCTGGCTTCAGACCAGAACTGGAGAGTGCTTGTACACTAGTGAGCAGGAAACCTATTCCAAGTAAATTACATCACTCTCTCTCTTAAATGTCAGAACAGTAAGTGCAGCATCTCCTGAGACCCACAAACACTCAGCCTATGGAGACATCCCCAATCCATCCAAAGGCTTTCCAGACACTGCGTCCCACTAGTCCCCTCTTTTCACTGTTTATTAAGATTATAGGTTGGATCTAATCTGAACACTTGCCAGACCATTTTCACCAGAGCTCTTAAACCCACCTTCCTCCAAGTCTTTTGAGGACTTTGGGGCTCATAATGGGATTCACCATATTTGGACCCAAAGAGTGGTAGTTATTGCCCTGCAATCCCTAAGGAGAAGCAGGACACCCATCTGAGATAAGTGAGCAGAGAGACAACAGAAAGCACCCAGCTTTCTTCAGGCTCAGAGAAATTTCTAAGAAGAGGACAGTCTAGCTCAGTGACATACCCAATGCAGTTCCCAAAAGCAAGGCTCTGGGATAAAAAGGAGAAAGCTGGTATTGAAAGAGCAGGACCTCCCACTGAGTTGGCATAACCATAACTCAGAGTGGACTGGGGAGGCCCAGGCACACAGGACCAGTGTCAGTGATACCCGAGAGCAGGTGGACTTTGGTTGTTGAATGGCATCAAAAGCTCTGGGGCTGAGAGGTGTTACATGTGTGTGCCAAGCATGTCACAACCAGCAAGGCATGTAGTAAGTGATCGCTGCTTTGGGTACATGTATGAACCAATTAAGCTTAATTAACTAAACCTAATTAAGCTGTAATCCAGGCTTTTGATTTTCCAGCAGTGGGTATGGCTCAGGAGATTTGGGTTTTACCTATTTAGGGGAACTCTTATAAACCAATGTATAAATCTGATTCTTAGCCAGTAGGGAGGGTGTTGGTCTGGAGAAAAGATACCTTTTATTTTGTTGACCTTCTTGACCCATCCCATTTTAGCTAAAGCCAATAATTAAATGAAGAGTTTTGTTTGGTGACCCACATCATAGTTTTGCATTGTCTACGTACTCAACAATTTTAGATCAAAAGTTGTAGTCGTCACTTGCTGTGTCACTATGTTTGTGTGAAAGCAATACTGAGATTGACAGCCAGAACTCAGGGAGAATTTTGGCCGTTCCCCCCAATATTCTTTCCACAGTTAACCCATCGTCAGAGCATGTGACCCTAAACATACACATACCCCCCACACACACCACCACCACCTCCTCCTCCATATCAAGATAACCCTATACAGTTAACCTAGTCTTCCTGCTGGTACTTACAGCCCTAATCCCTCATCTGCTGGGTGACAGATTAAACGAGGGTGCACTAGAGCTATTATCTAGGGAAGAGAGCTGGCCAGAAACTCTACATTGCTGTTTTACCTACATATGAGTGGACTGAATCACCAAAGACTGACATCAAGTGAAATGTCACTTATTCCTATTCAGAAAAAACACAAGTGCCCAGTGGGCAGGATCCTTATGAGAGCTCAGAGTATTCTTTCTACAAAGAAATCTATTTGCAGAGAAGATTTATAATCAGAAGATTGTTGGATGATCAACCAGTCTAAGAAAGAGGGGTACCTTTACGGTATTACTGATGGGTGCCCTCAAGTTTTGTCAGATTGCCGTCTCCCTTTTCACTGTGGGCACATTCCAACAATCTCATGGGTGGCCTGGAAAGTCAGGGCTTCCCCCACCCCACCCCCCACTCAGTGTTGAAGGTACACCAACACATTCTACTCTGTGACCCTCTTCTCCATAGCCCATGGACACCAACCTTCTACTGAGATGTTCTGGCTCATGTAATCTGGCCTCAGCTCCCTTAATTCCTACATCCTTTTAGTCACCAATTTCTTTAGAGAGCTTACTTCTACTGATCATTGATTGATTTCACCTCATATATAGGTTCTTCCTAATTTCAGTCTAAAGAATACGTTTAAGTTCTTATTTAATGCTTTGCTCTTTTAATTATCTTTGCATCAAAAACAGATCACAATTTGCTATTCCATGATGTGGATGCTTCTCTCAACTGTCAATGGTAGGGCTGTACTGGTTAATTGAAGACAAGAGGGACTCGACTCAATCCTTGACTATACAACACCTTAACTCAAAGTTCACGAACCAACAATTTTTCCTTTGGCCACCATGAACTTACTATCATTCTTTCCTTAAGTTTGGTTATGATAAGCAGACATCCATTCAAGTGAGCTTAAGTGAAAAGGGGGGTTTCTCAGAAGGACACCTCTCATAGAAACTAGTATGACCAGGCCAAAACTGGAGGGGAACTAGGACTTGGAAGTGAGTTCTGAGATTGCTCTGAGTGGTTTGATAGTCTTTCATCTCTCTCTGATGATCAAGGGCTATGTGACAACCTCATCCTGCATCAGCATCTTCTCTCACCTTGGTCAGTTTCCTTTATGTTGTATGGCCCAACTAGGCTATCAGACCCAAGTCAACAGGATCTAGATAACCCAACAGCCCCATATTCCAAAAATGATTGAAGATGGATGTCAAGATGCTTGTATGCATGAGGGTCAAAATCGGATTCAAGTAAATATGATAAAGCTACTAAATGGGACTAAGGTATAAATATGGCTCTGAACTTATAGGAATTTTTCTTAGATGAGGATTTTTAAAATATATTTGATTTTTTTATACATGTACACATTGTATTCATTTCCTATGGCTGCCATAACAAAGTGCCACAAACTGGGTGGATTAAAATAACAAGTTGTTTTTTGTCTCACGGTTCTGGAGGCTAGAAGTCTGAAATCAAGGTGTCTACAGGGCCTTGCCCACTCTGAAACCCCTCCTTGCCTATTCCTACCTTTTGGTGGTTTGTCAGCAGTCTTCGGCATTCTTTGGCTTGTAAATGCATCACTCCAATCCTCTGTCTTTACATGGTGTTCTCCCTGTGTGTCTTCATAGCATCTTCCCTCTTTGTCTGAGTGTATTCAAACATTCCCTTTCTATAAGGACACTAGTCATATTGGATTAAGGCCCATCCTAATGACCTCACTTTGATTTGATTATCTCTGTTAAGACCAGATTTCCAAGTAAGGTTACATTCTGGGGTATTGGGGGTTAGAACTTCAACATATCTTCTTTGGGGGGAAATAATTCAATCCATAAAACATATATAATTGTATGACAATGAAAGATCAGATAGAGAAATTAAAGAACCCCCCATTTACCATCACATTAAAAAGAATAAAATACCTAGGAATAAACCCACCTAAGGAGACAAAAGTCCTGTACTCTGAAAACTTCAAGATGCTGATAAAAGCAACTGAAGACAAGCAGGTCGAGATATATACCATGTTCTTGGATTGGAAGAGTCAATGCTGTAAAAATGACCATACTAACCAAGGCAATCTACAGATGCAATGCAATCTCTGTCAAATTACCAATGGCATTTTTCACACAACTGGAACAAAAACTTTAAGCTTTATATAGAAACACAAAAGACCCCAAATAGCTAAAGCAATCTTGAGAAAGAAAAATGGAGTTAGAGGAATCAGGCTCCCTGACTTCAGACTATACTACAAAGTTACAGCAATCAAAATAGTATGGTACTGGTGCAAAAACAGAAATAGTTCAATGGAATAGAATATAAAGTCCAGAGATAAACCCACACACCTATGGTCAATTAATCTACAACAAAGGGGCAAGAATATACAATGCAGAAAGACAGCCTCTTCAATAAATGGTGCTGGGAAAACTGGACAGCTACATGTGAGAGAATGAAATTAGAACATTCCCTAACACCATACATCTAGGTCTTTAATCCATTTGGAGCTTATTTTTACGTAAGAATGGACACTATAAAACTTTTAGAAGAAAACATAGGCAGAACACTCTGACATAAATTGTGGCAATATCTTTTTGGATCCACTTCAAGAGTAATAAGAATAAACAAATGGGACCTATTTAAACCTAAAAGCTTCTGCACAGCAAAGGAAACCATTAACAGAACAAAAAGACAACCCACAGAATGGGAGAAAATACTTGCAAACAAAGGGACTGACAAGGGATTAATCTCCAAGATATACAAACAGCTCATGTAGCTCTACACCAAAACAAACAAACAAACAACAACAGGCAGCCAATCAAAAAATGGGCAGTACATCTAAAGAGACGTTTCTCTAAAGAAGACATACAGATCACCAAAAAGCACATGAAAAGATGCTCAACATCACTAATTATCAGAGAAATGCAAATCAAAGCTACAATGAGGTATCGCCTCACACTGGTCAGAATGCCATCATCAAAAAGTCTACAAACAATAAATGCTGGAGAGAGTGTGGAGAAAACAACTACACTGCTGGGTGGGAATGTGAATTGGTACAATCACTGTGGAGAACAGTAGGGAGATTCCTTAAAAACCTAAAAGTAGAACTACCATATGATCCAGCAATCCCACTCCTGGGCATATATCTGGAGAAAACCATAATTTGAAAAGATACATGCACCCCAGCATTCATGGCAGCACTATTTACAATAGCCAAGACATGGAAGCAAGCTAAATATCCATGGGCAGAGAAACAGATAAAGAAGATGTGGTACATATATAAAAGGGAATATTACTCAGCCATTAAAAAAGAACAAAATAATGTCACTGGCGGTAACATGGATGGATCTAGAGATTATCCTCCTAAGTGAGGTCAGTCAGAGAAAGACAAATATCATATGGTCTCATATGTGGAATCTAATTTTTAAAAATGGTACAAATGAGCTTATTTACAAAACAAGCAGACTTACAGGTATTGAAAACAAACTTATGGTTACCAAAGGGGAAACATGAGGGGGAGGGATAAATCAGGAGCTTGTGATTAACATACACACATTACTGTATAGAAGATAGATAACCAGCAAGGACCTACTGTATAGCACAGAGAACTCTACTCAGTATGCTGTGATAAGCTAGATGAGAAAAGAATCTGAAAAAGAATGAATACAAGTATAACTGAATCACTTTGTTGTACACCTGAAACTAACATTGTAAGACAACTATATTCCAATAAAATTAAAAAATAATGAAATCAACCCCCCAAAACATATATAATTGTATGTAAAGGCATAGATATGATCATATACATAGACTTTTATTTCTAGTGAAGTTTTTTTTTTTGTTAACTTGGCTTTGTCTCTCCTTCTCCTCCCTCAACCGAGGTAACCAATTTTTGCAACCTAATACACATCCTTCCATACTGTTCTCTGTACTTACATAAACCCCCTCATACCCACACACATTTTTATTTTCCCCTCAAAAATAGGATCATGTTATATGCACTTTTTCCATCCTTTTCCTACTCAAAAGGTACCTTTGGGAATTCTCTCCAAATAATCTGGTTTAACTGTAACTCATTTTTTTTATTGAAGGAAAAAAAATATTCCTTTGTGTGAGATATATCATAATTTATTAAGCTACTCCTCTGGTGATGGCCATTCTCTTTTTTCCCTCTGAATGATGCTGCAGTAAGCCTCCTTGGACACATATCCTCAAAGCTACTGCTTTTATTTCTAGGGGCTACCTTTGCGGGTGTGCGATTGCTGGGTTAAAGGGGTACATGTACTTTTAATTTTAATAGATGCTGTCAACTTTCCTTCCCCAAAGATTTCAGCACATCACATTTCATCAGCAAAGTATCGAGAGTACGTCCTCCTCACCCCCGCCAGGCATATGGTATTATGGCTCTTTCTGCCAGTTTAAGCATTAAAATGGCTTTATTATTAACTTTACTTTGCCTTTCTGTGACAACTAGTGAATTTGAGCAACTTCTCATATGTTTGTTTGAATTTATCAGTAAACTGTTCATCTGTATCCTCTGGGCATCTTTCTCCATCTTGTCTTTTTCTCAAATTTAAAGTTTAAATTTTTATATTTAAGTTTTGTCACTTGCATTACAAATGTACTGTCACTTACCTATTGATGTAGATAAATCACATATATTTTCCATTATAGCTTCTGGTTCTCGTTTTAAAAAGGTCTCTTCCACCCCTAGAATATATATGTAGCCTACCAGATTTTTAAACAATCCCTTCATTCTTTTTATTACATTTAAATATTTAAGCTATTTGAGATGGATTTTTCCATATAGCATAAGGGAGGAGTCTGTTTATTTTCTTCCAAATGAAGAGCCAGCATTATCTATTATATATTACATCTTTCTCTTTGTTATATGTTAAATTCTCATTCAAATTGAGATTGTATCTGGCTCTTTCTAGCAGCCAATTCGAACAGGAAACACAAAAGACTCGGAAGGTAGCCAACACTGTAGCTATGGTAGTTTTGGGGTGGTGGGAATTTAGATAACTTATTATTCTTCATTTGTCTTAGCTGTATATTCCAATTTTTTCCTATAATGAGCATGCAATACTGGTTTAACAAAGTAAATAAAGGAAAGAATACAGTTAACAGAACTAGTTTCATCATCCGTAGTGTCCTAGGACAGAAACTAACTAGGGAGCCGCATGACTATTCCTGCGAACGGATGCCTGAGAAGGGTTTCTGCCTGGGGGGAGGGGAGAAGAGACACGTAATAGGGTGTTCCGAAGGAGACCCTGGGAAATCTCTTTAAAGGCCAGTTGGCCCCGGATGTGAGGGTTGATTAAGTTTTGGGAAGTCATTTCCTTCAGCCAATGAGCTCACTGTGAAATAGGTTGTCAGGTGGGGATTTAAAGTTGCGATGAGAATCAGGCATCCAATGTTCCAAGCGCGATGAGTTAATTGATTGGAAGAGCAGATTGCTCTGAGCTGATGCAGTAACTAACGGGGCTGAGTGTTCTGTTTCACACTGGGGCTGAAAGTGTGAAATGATGCAATTATTGCCTGTGTTAAACGGCAGTTCAAGTACTGGCAGGAATTTACATGCTTCCAACAGTACCTTGAATTGGAGATTAAAGGGCACATATCAAATTATGTGAAAGTGACCAGATTCTCCTAACCCCAGGGTGCAGCCTCTGTCCCTAAGTGATAAGGTCAAAGCCCTCAAGTCTCCAAAGAACTCCTATGGCACAAGTGAAAGCCCTGCAGACACCCGCAGCGTCAGGGTTGTCGGTTCCCAGGGCAAAATGACCACCAGCAGCACAGCCCAAGGTAACCCAGACAGACTCTCCCGGCTTCTCCGCTTGTTGGTCATCCCAGGGAAGGTCAAAGCACGAGGGCTGGCCCCAAACCTTCTACACCTCCCTGCAAGGCCCGAGACTGGGGGTGGAGGTGGGAGTGTCTGCAAATCAAAGTGCATACTGGACTTCCAGTTCCTGCAGGAGGAACCCAGAAGAGTCAGGAATCGCTTCTCCGAAACCACTTATAACAAGCGCGGCATCACGTTTCTCGGCACTGCTTGTGGCGATGCCCCTCAGAGAAGCACATGGCAGAATGCCAAGGCTGGGCTCAGTAAAACCGGGTAGGAAGTTAGAACTTAGCGGTCCGGGGAGGCTACTCTCCAAAGGTCTACTAGGCCAAGGATAAAGCTTAGTGTTGGGAGGACATTGCCGTTAGGTAATCCTCCTCATAATAGGAGTTCTATTCCTGGGACTTCCCTGGTGGTCCAGTGGTTAGGGCTCCATGCTTCCACTGCAAGGGGCTCAGGTTTAATCCCTGGTTGTGGAACTAAGATCCCGCAAGCTGCCCGGCAAGGCAAAAAAAAAAATCACCTTCCTAGAACAGTATTCCTCACCGCTGAGTCCTTGGTAATTATTGATCCAACTGATGATTCTTTGGAATAGAGCTACACTATGATGGTGAAATATAAAACTATACGCTTTGGCAGTCAGCCAAGCTGGGGGCTGGGATGACACCCTCTTAATGGCAGCTGAAGGGCCTCATGAGAGCTGAATGAAGGTTTCCCAACTCCCTGTGGGAAAGGGGCTTGGTGACAGAGCGACTTTGGTCTTCTCCATTACCCAACAGATCCTGAGGCCCTAGTGTTTTCTGTTTCGTCCTCATCATCATTTCAGTCTTGAACAGTTTAAAGCAGGTGTTCTCACATAGCCACCTTGGGCATTAAACGATAAAAGTTGCAATAAAGCTCCCATCTCTCTTTTAACTTAGAGAAATAAAATAGACTTTCCTGGTGTGCCTTCCAAGACACATTGGCCAGAAGATAAGTGCCTCATTAAATATCGGGAAGTATCTTCCAACAATTTTAACTTTGCTCTTGGAATCCTTTGTATTGAATCCACTATTTATCTCAGCAATGGATAAGACAAAAAGGGCTTCAGTTTCTCTTCTAGGTGGTTCCTATCATTTTTACTTCCCATCACTTACGGAGGCTGGCCAGGTTTTTTCACTTGTTTATTGGTTTTTGCCCTTTTACTATTTTTTCCCAGGTTTTTTCACTTGTTTGTTGGTTTTTGCCCTTTTACTATTTTTTCCCAGGTTTTTTCACTTGTTTGTTGGTTTTTGCCCTTTTACTATTTTTTCCCAGGTTTTTTCACTTGTTTGTTGGTTTTTGCCCTTTTACTATTTTTTCCCTCTATCAGGGGTGTTTGTTACTTGTCTTTATCAGATGTGGCACTTAAAGCTTGAGTCCCGGATGTGCGAGACCATAATTCAGATGCAACTAGCTTTGAATTCTCAGCAGCACCCTTAATGATAGCAGGTGAGAAATTTCCTCAAGACACACGAAGTGGACTATATGAAGTCCTGTAACACGAGTGTTTCTACAGACTAACTTAAGCTGCGCTAAGCCTAGCGTTCTAACATCCAGGGGATGTAGAGGCCTATCCGTCTGCACGGAAAGACTTGGCCCAATATTAGATCTATCTGGGTGTTTGTTACAAGCTGTATGAAAGAAAATCTGGGCACAGTGTTCTTTTAGTGACCGGAACTTATATCCAACGTGTGACGCACGTAGTGAATTGTTTAACAGACCCAGATGTACCAGACCATAATTCATCATAAAAAAATTTAGCTTTAAATCATTAACACACCCTTGGTAGCAGGTGAGAAGAGAAACTGCCTCTTTGAGACACACAAAGTAGACTTGTCTAAAGTTCAAATGTGGTCACAGGGCACCGAGGGTGTTTATAAACCTCCAAGTCCTTCCTTCCTAAGATCACGGCCTAGCCTCCAGGGGTGGGAGCTCAGTGTCTTGCAAGGTCGACCTTCCCACTTGGGAAAACTTGGGTTTTCCTGACGTGACGGGACATAGCAATGCAGTGGCCTGTGTTCTCTGTTCCCCTACCCCTACCCCACCCAGACTCGCCCTGTCTCCTCCACAGCTCCACCCATCAGACCAGGTCTCCAGCTTTGTGTAAGAGTATCCGCTGGAGGGGCTGAGAAGGAGGAGGGGGAGCCTTGAAGCTGGGCAGTCTGATGCTGAATGCAGCTGGGTGGAACCAGACAGGACAGCAGGGCATCTTAAGAAGTGCTGCTCTACGGCCCTCGTGTGGATCAAGACAAACAAGCGAAGGGCTTCATTTATTCTGACCCGTCTTGGAGACAGACGGCACCTCCTCTTACCACCTGTGTATCCCCCATTTCCCCTTTGTCAGGCAGTTAAGCAGCCTGCTTTTCTTGGGGGTGAGGGGTCACCTCAACCTCAATTTTGAGGTTTCAGTGGGGAACTCCTACCCCCTCCTTTCCCACTCCTCTGTGAGGCTCAGTGGTCAGCACCACTGTCCAGGTCAGAGTTTGGTTCTGGGAAAGCCGATCCCTGGAGTGTGCTGGGGCCACTATGAGGGAGGCTGCTGTCAGCCAAGCCAGCGGCGCAGTGTGACCTGGGATGCGAACCATGTGGCCCTCAGGGGCTGCCCGGTGAGGCCGGGAACGAAGGCAGATTTCTAACCATGTGATGGGAATCCAGGGGTGACTGGTTTCAGTCATTATTAAGTTCCTTAGTATCTCTGACTAGCTCATTTGTGCTAGGGTTTTGCCCCTTGCCACCAAGCTTCCTAATGCAGTGCTATTTCAACCACGTCGCTTTGGGGACTGAGTCATGTGACTGAAATGTACCTCTCGCAGCTTCCTCTCATTGATGCTATGCTCTTGGAACCAACAGAAAAAATCTCTCCCCTCAGACCCATGACTCCTGTCAGTTTCTCTCTCCCTCTGCTCCAGGCAACCCCTGCCAGTTCCTTTAGGCTCTTCTGGTGTCTACTCAAAGAACACACAAAGTCAGAGATCAGGTGTCAATTTACGTCCTCAGAAGGGTGTGGGGGTTCCTTTCTTGAGTTGCTTTTCTTCCCTTTGGGAAGATAAAGACTAGTTGAAGCTCCACAGTATTCACTTAAAAAAGGCCCCTGAGTAAGCAGGGCCACATGAACCACTCAAATGGCTGTTCCTACCTGCAAGTCGTAGCAGCGCGACCCAAGTCATTTACTCTTCACTTACACGTAAGTTTGCAGATAACGTACTTTAATCTTTTCTTAAGTTACAGGAAACTGTTTTTCAAGTGTTCTCTTGAATAAGATTGCTCTTATCCACTTCTCACTGGCCTTCTGCTCTGCTTTTAAGAGGGGAAGGAAGGCGAGGGTGTGCCAGGGTGCTGACCAATGCATCATTAGTGCCACGACAGAACAAGCATAGGGACCACTGGACTGGACGAGAAGCCCCTCGAGGAGCGGATTGGGTCTTATCTGCCCTCGTGTTTGAAGAGCCTGGTTCAGAGCCTGGCAAGGTAGGTGCTCAATATATGAGTCATGAATGAATGATGAACAAACGGATGAATGACGAGTGTACATTCTTGGGGCAACAAGGAGGGTAACCTGACAAGGGTATGGACACCTTGGGTCATGTGAGAAGGTGGCAGTAGACGATACGGTGGAGTGACAGAATGAAGAGCCCTGTGTGTCAGGCAAGAGCGTTGGTCAGGATGAGCCTGTACGGGGGCAGGAGAACTGAGCCACGGCATTAAGATCCCAGAACCCTAACCCCAGTTCTACCACTTACTCAGTCTGTCACTTCCCCCCTCAAAGGCTTCAGTTCCCTCTCAGGTAAGATGAGTCAATCAGAACGTGTGTTTCTCTCCCATCTAGAATTGATATCTAAGACTTCCAAGCATCTAGTAGGACACAGAGCACCATTGGCGGGATCTCATCAGCCTGTGTGCCAGGGTTCCCTGTACACTATCTGGAACGTGATGCCCTATTGCTTTGTGTGTTCATCTTCATCCTCCAGCCTGACCATTCTTCAGGTGAAAGACTATCATATTGTTTATGTGTCTCTATGACAGCTTCGTCGATCAGTAAATTGAGGATTATAAACTGGCAGCCCATGGACTCCATCCAGCCTGTAGAAGTATTTAGTTTGGCTGTTTTCATAAAGGATGTTACAGGCAGCATAATGACATCCCAAAGACGTTCACATCCTAATGCCTAGAATCTGTAATCTAACACCTTACATGGCAAAGGGGATTTTGCAGATGTGATCGGTATTTTTAAAATAGCAAGATTATCCTGGATTATTTGGGTGGTCCCAATGTAATCACAAGGCATAGAAAATGGAAGGGGAAGACAGAGTCAGAACCAGAGAGATGGCCTCATGAGAGACTCGATTGTCCATCACTGGCTTTGAAGATGGAGGAAGGGGCCATGGGCCAAGGAATACAGGTGGCCCCTAAAAACTGAAAACAAATTCTCTCCTAGAGCCTCCACAAGGGACACAGCCCTGCTAACACGCCGATTTTAGCTCAGCGAGACCCATTTCAGACTTCTGACCTTTAGATAATAAATCTGTATTGTTTTAAGCCACTAAGTCTGTAGCAATTTGTTACAGAAAACCAACACAGGAGAAAAATCTGAAAGCCTTAGGCAAGGCAGACACCTCCCTCCCCAGTCAGGCCTATTACTTCTGATTGTTCACCACTAGGCTTAATTTGCTTGTTTCTGCTACATGTGTGACCCCTGCTTGAGCCACTCTCATCATTCAGGTTACTAACTGAAGAGTAAGAACACGTGTCTGGATATCAGACGATTGCGGGTCCTCAGTTCTTCCAATAACCAGCGAAAGGGCTGTGGCCTGGTTGGTTGACCTCATTTGGTCCCCCTTTCCTTGTCAACAGAATCAAGGGGTGATACTAGACCATCTCCAAGGACTCGTACTCTAGTGGATCATGGTTCTATCACTGATTCGTGATGGTTCGCTACCCTATCACCAGCACGTCACTTGGGTTTCGATGCTGCGGTGACTACTGCTGTCCTGGTGACGGGGATACGAGTGGTTCCCAGCATCTTCTCTGGCCACTCTGGGTGGTGGCAGTCACAGACATTCACTGAGTGTCTGCCCCAGCAGCACCTGCACAGCCTGGGAAAAACAAGGACTCAGACCCCGGTCCCCGAACTTGTTGTATGGATGTAGTGACCGAAGAGGCCAATAACCAGGTCTAAATTCTCTGTAGCACCAGAGGCATTACATTGGTTAAAGGCAATTAAATAATTGAGCAATCTATCATTAACAAATTCCGTCTGTTGTTCTATACACAGCCAAGGAATGGAAGCTCTTCCACTGTCTGCCCCTTGGCTTTCCTATCTCCCCTATTCCCTGATATCCCAAGGTATGGATATTGATCCTATACCTTGGTCTTCACTGCTGTTTGATCCTATACTTATCATTATTGCTTCTCTTCCTTCCTAGTAGAAATAGCAGTATGTATTAAAGATGAGCAATGGCTTTTTTTCTCCACTGGACTTAGACCAGGGAAGGAAGGTTGAGAGAGAGACGCAGAACACAGAATACTCTAGGTGGTGGGAAATGTGGGTAAGAAAGTCCCCAACCCCAGTTAAAAGCATCGAGTTGACATTTTCCCACTTGGAGGGAATTTCTACCTTAGGCGGCTTGATCAGCTGTGCTGGGGGTAGGGCCTGATTGTCTTGCTAAGTAAGAGTCTTTCCCAGTAAAGGTTTTTTATTTTTTAATGGCCTTGATTTTTTGATAGGTAATATCCTATCTTATAAAAAGGGAAAATGTCCCTTACTGTCATTTACAGGCAGTAAAATGAGTGAGATTCTAGTTCAGTGGCCATCACCCCTTCAGGATGCAGCTCCCCAGCCCATTCTGAAGGGCTACCAGATTTCCTGCCAAGAGTAGATTGTGAAGAATAGGAAATTCCAGGTTTCTAGAGGTACAACTCACAGCATCCATGGAAAAGACAATCTCATCTTCTTACCCTGTGACCCTACATGCTTATATACTGAGAAGGGAATCTACAGAGAGAAAATCTGCAAGAGAGAAAGGAGTTCATAGCCCCAAACTTTCTTCATCACCGCTGCAGTAGGGGGTGACTCTCCTGTCTGTGAATGGATTGTAAAATAGACATCACTGGCTTTACGGTTTCTGATTTGAATTCATTTCTGACTGAAGCCCACATTCCACTATACCAGGAGGAAATGTAACCTTAGGGCTCCTTCTCTAACCTGTGATGTGCCTTCATTCTGGATTCCAGCAAAATCTAGAGTGGGAGTGAGACACCTACTGTCCAGGTCCACCTGGGGCCACGGTCTGGTGGTCTCTGCTGCTTGTGTCCCACGCTTGCGGCACAGAATTTTTTGACAAGGGTGCCCGTGACCCTTTTGCCTCAATACACCTCTCTGGAGTCCTGCTGCCCCCGAGGTATTTCCCAGGGCTTTGTTCCTGCAGTACCTGGACCCACCGTCCTCTCTCCTCTCCCTCCTACTCCGAGAGAGTAGCCTTTCTCCAAGTGTGACAGTGAAACGCTAAGCTAACCGACTCCAAGATATCTTCTTCGTATCAGCAAATCCTCTGCTCCCTCTTAACTCTTCTCAGACCCCCCGGAATCAGACTTTTGGCAAACTAAAGCTAGAAAGACTTCTAAGTCACCTTCACTTTCTAGCCTGCCTTATACCTCCTGAGATAAGGACCATGGAATACACTCTCAGTTTGTGTGAAGGAGAAAAAAACATGGAGGAAAAAAAAAAAGCCAAATACCATAAAACAGTAACTAGCCACAGTAGGCGCTCTTCATAACGGGTAACGCCAGAAAAGGTTGTCAACTCTCACCTCTTGAAAGGCGAGTGTGCTGTGAACACACCTTCCCAGAGCCTCATTCCTTTCCCAGCACCAAGAACACAAAAGAGGGACTCAGTATGTGTTTGTTCTTTCTTCTCTCCTACTGGCATTATAACTCAAAAGATTGAATTTAAAAGTTTTCTGTTTAAAGAACTAAATTTCTCCTCTCCTGTTTCTTACTGTTTTACCGTGTAACAAAACACCCCTCACCTTTGTCAAGTTTCAAAATTCTATACACTACATCAAGAATTCATCTCCTTTGCTTTGAGCTAAAAATATCTGTTCATCATGTTCCATTTTTTCCATTTTAATAATGCTCTTATTTAACCCAGTATATTAAAAGTTATCATTTCAACATGTAATCAATATAAAATTATTAAAGACATTTTACCTTTTCCTTGGTATTATGTCTTTGTAATCCGGTGTGCATTCTAACTTATGACACATCTCCACCTGGACTAGCTACTTGTAGTTAGTGGCTATTTCAAACGTTAAAAAAACAAAAACAAAACCACTGACAGCCCGAGAAATTGATCTGGGTTATCTTGCTTAACCTAATGTACTAAGTACAGTGGTCAGAATGGAAGCACAATGGCTCAGAAATAGAATTAATAAGCTACTGGGCACGGACACATCAGTGAGATACCTGTTACAGAAACAGTAAGATGGAGGAGGGATACAGTAAGTAAAAAGAATTTCTAACTGAAAGACCTCCATTTGTGATTTACATAGAGATTTCAGAGTATCATGTAGAAGGTGTCAGGGAATTCAGAGTTCAGTCAGAGAGAAGGTTCAAACTCTGAAGTGCTTTGCACAGAAAGACAAATGGATTGTTTCAACACTACAGTCAGTCAGTTGTTTGGAATTTGAAATGGATTTTCGTAAAAACTTTATCAAGTACAGTTTGCTTCCCAGGCGAGCCGAGAGATAATATGATTTTAATAGAGAAGAAAACCTAAGCAAGTGGTTAGCTTCATTCCTGTTTGTTTAGCTTTGAGATCTGAAAAAATATTGGACTTTCAGAGGCTTGAGACATTCAGGGAATTGGCTTTTTATTACGTCCATTTTTACTTCCTTCTTTGTTCTTAATGCTGTAGCATTACTGCCAATAATCTGAGGGGTTATCAGTTAGGGCTCAAAACAGAAGAAAAAGGACAATTTTTAAAGAAACTGAGGTAATCTGACAGGCAATCAAAGAGAAATGGGAAAGAACAAAGGAATAAAAGAGAGAGACGTGTTTGTGCTCAAGAGGTTACCCAAGGTATCGCTAATAGAGCTGAGAAATGAGGAGAATGCGCAGAATTACCCCCAAAAGGAGGCAGGACAGACGTACGCGGAAATCAAAATCAAAACGTCTCCCGGGACCAGGCAGGTGAGTCAAAGAAGCAGGCTGGGTACAAAAGAATAGGAAACACTAGAGACTGAGGCAAACTACAGAGTTCAGGAAAGGCTAATTTAATTTTTTTCGAAGTATCAGTGAGAGTCAAAGCAAATCCAAATGTAAGCTGAGTTTCGTCTGCTGGCCACCTTTCGGGATCTTTGGCACAGATAATAAACGCAGGACATCTGGAGTCAAGCTATATGGTTTCACCTCCCTGCTTCATCACTCAGTGGTTCTGTGACCTGTTTTCCTCGTCTATATAAGGCTGTTCCTGCTTCACGGGATTGTCGTGAAAATTATGTAAGCTACCATAGGTAAGGGGCTCTGTACACGGCCCAGCAGGCCTCTGATAAGTGCTCAGTAAGCATCCTCTAGAATGTAATCCCCTTGTCAATCAGTCTGCTGCTGTATCCCCAGTGCCTACCGTAGTGTCTGGCACACGGCAGGGACTCAATACTTATGAGATGACTGAATAGTTAGATGACTGAAGAGATGAAGGGAAGAGAAGTGATGATAGGGAAGGGATGCAGGGTTATAAAGTTCTCCCCACTGACGATGAGGCACTTCAGGTTAGAGTGATTCCTAGGCTCTAACCTGACTATACAGTATAATGACTTCATGAATCCCAAAACATTTAGAACTAGAATGCAGTGCATCTTACTTCTGGTCTGTGATGGTTAGTTTTAGGTGTCAACTTGACCAAGTCATGAGATGACTAGATATGTGATTAAACGTTATTTCTTAGTGCATCTGCAGAGGGTGTTTCTGGAGAGATTAGCGTTGGACTGAGTCAGCTGGGCCGCGAAATGTAAATTGCCCTCCCCAACGCTGGAGGTGGGAGGGGCCATCATGCAATCTGTCAAGGGTCTGAATAGAACAAAAAGGCTGAGGAAGGTTGAACTTGTTCTCTGCCTGGCTGCATGAGCCGGGACATCAGTCTTCTCCTGCCCTCAGCACTCCCGGTTCGCAGGCCTTTAGGATCAGACTGGAATCTACACCATTGGCTCTCTGGCTCTCAAGCCTCTGAACTACACCACCAGCTCTCCTCAGTCTCCAACTTGCACATGGCAGATCATGGGACCTCTCAGCATCCTTAATCACATGAACCAATATGTTATAATACATAACTTCCTGAATTTTTACAGATCAATAATCTACTGGTTGTTTCTCTGGAGAACCCTAATACATAGTCCGACATTTTCATTTTAGAAATAAGGAAACCAAGACCCAAAGAGACTAAACCAGGTGTGCAAACCAGGTAGCCATGATGAGGAAGTAACTTTTTGTATTTCTGTGTGCTTCAAAATGCTCTTTGGCATCAGGGAGATGCAAATTAAAACCACAATGAGCAATCGTCTCACACCTGTCTGAATGGCTATCAAGAAAGACAAGTGTTGGCAAGAATGCGGGGAAAAAAGGGTACGCTTGTGCACTGTTGGTGGGAAGGTAAATTGGTGCAGCCACTATGGAGAACAGCATGGAGGTTCCTCAAAAAATAAACAGAACTACCATATGATCCAGCAGTCCACATCTGGGCATTTATCCCAAGCAAGGGAAAACTCCAACTCAACAAGATATGCAGCCCCACATTCACTGAAACATTATTTACGATAGCCAAGGTATGAAAACCACCGACATGTTCATCAGCGGGTGAATAAAGAAATCTGGCAGCTATATATATATATATACATACATATACACACATATACATACACACACACACAATGGAATATTATTCAGCCATAAAGAGAAGGAAATCATAGCATTTGCAACAACATGGATGGATTTTGAGGGCATTACGCTAAGTGAAGTCAGACGAGACAAATACCCTGTGATCTCTCTTATGTGCGATCTAAAAAAAACCCCCACAAAACAGAAACCCGACCTCAAGCTCATAGATATGGAGAAGACACTGGTGGTTGCCAGAGGTTGGGGGGAGGCGGTAATGCATGAAGGGAGTCAAAAGGTAAAAATAAAGAGAAAAGCTTGGAGTGTGATTAATCCAGAGACTATCAGGTCCTGGAAATTTTGATTTATGGAGATAAGACTCATGGTAGGTTGGGGTCTACTGGAAGTTAATAGTAAGTACTGGTACCGTGTAATAACCATTTTTTTCAGAGCCACTGACATACATTCTGTGATCTGATATGATCCTTCCATCAAGAAATACATATAGCATATTTTTATCTGGCCTAACAAATGTTATCAACAAACTTGTGTATTCTTTGAGCACCTCCCCCAAGATCACAGCTGCCAGGGCGTTTTTCTGCGTGATTAGTGATTTCACCTGGCAACTGCTTTCCATTATATCGCACTGTGTTGTCAGTTACTTGGGGAAAAATGCTCTTACAGGAACTTGGCCTCTGAACAACATAAGCAACACGGACCAGATTTACCCTCCCACCTGATAAAACTAAAAAAGTAAAGTATGTGTCACAGTGGTTTCCAAGACTTGGACATCAGGCAAGTAAGCACAGTGACCTAAAGAGGTCGGGGAGGAGGGGTATGAGGGGAGCCCTACAACTGTCCGGGTTTACTGCCGTGAGTTTAAGGCCACGGCACTGGGAGAGGGAACCCAGACAGAGCCCAGTAGACTCCCTGGGTGGAGAAAACAGAGCGGAGTCTGGGGAGACCAAGGCAGTTCAACTTTGCCGGATAGAGTGCTGGAGAGAATGTTCCAAGATAGAGGGCTGATGAGGGTCCTCCTCGCGTATTCAGCTCACTACTCACATGCATGTCATGAAATTGTTGGAGGCTGAGAAAAGAACCACCTGAAAGAATTAGAGTAATATTCCTACAAGCCAGACTGGAAAAAAATCTCAAAATTCATGGGGCACTGAGTAGAGTACTGAAAAAGCCTGCCTCAATAATAATAAATAATTGACTCTAGACAAAACACTGCTTTGGTCTTGCCTAAAAAAGCTTAAGAGCCATGGATGGACCTTGAGGGCATGATGATAAATGAAATAAGACAGAGAAAGACAAATAACACATGATATCAGTTTAAAAAAATATTCCACATATAAGTCAAACATATAAGAAACAGTACACAAGTGGCTGGCAGGGAGTGCGGTGGGGCAGAGGTAAAGGAAATAGAGGTTGGTAAAAGGATACAAATTTTCAGCTGTAAGCAGAATCAGTTTTACAGATCTAAAGTAAAGCATGGTGACTATTTGGCTAATTATGTGAGGTAATAAATGTGTTAACTAGATGGTAGGAATTCTTTCACAACGTATATGTTTATCAAATCTTTAAATATATTTCATTTGTCAATTGTATCTCAAAGCTGAAAAGAACGAAGGAGAAAGAAAGAAAGAAGGACAAAGAAAGGAAAGAAAAGCTTAAGAGTAAAATGTGAAAGGCTAAAATTGTCTCCCAATAACTTTGATCCCAGCACAAAACATCAAGAATATTTATAGAGGGACTTCCCTGGTGGTCCAGTGGTAAAGAATCCACCTTCCAGGGCTTCACCTGGTGGTGTAGTGGTTAAGAATCCACCTGCCAATGCAGGGGACACGGGTTCGAGCCCTGGTCCAGGAAGATCCCACATGCCGTGCAGCAACGAAGCATGTGCGCCACAACTACTGAGCCTGCGCTCTAGAGCCATGAGCCACAACTACTGAGCCTGCGTGCCGCAACTACTGAAGCTTGTGCACCTAGAGCCCGTGCTCTCCAAGAGAGGCGACCGCAATGAGAAGCCCACTCACCACGACGAAGAGTAGCCCCCGCTCGCCACAACTAGAGAAAGCCCTCGCACAAAAATGAAGACCCAACGCAGCCAAAAATAAATAAATAAATTAAGTTAAAAAAAAAAAAAAAGAATCCACCTTCCAGTGCAGGGGACGCGGGTTAGATCCCTGGTCAAGGAACTAAGATCCCGCATGACACACGAGAAGCCAAAACAAACAAAAACAACTGAAAAATGGATCACAGACCTAAACGTAAAATGCCAAACTGTAAAACTCCTAGAATATAGAATAAAACCTAGATGATCTTGGGTATGGCAATGAATTTTTAGATACAACACCAAAGACACAATCCATGAAAAACAGGTAATGAGATGTACACAAAGGATATAAAGAACACCAAAAATGGGTTGAATTCCTTCTCTGTAACTTGGGTTTAGCATTTGTGGATTTGAAGTTTTGTCATTCCTTATCTCCAGAATATGTATGTTTGTATAGGCTGTACATTACACATTTATATGATTCCAGACTTCAAAGACTCTTATGGGGGTAATCCCAAGGAAAGTCCCTGGGAAGTGTGCACAGTGTAGAAGGCGGTCTTCTTTGATTTGTTGTTCTAGTAGGAGTAGTGTATTGACTGAACGAACATATAAACTTAGGTATCTAGACAGAGATAGGCTTGATTAGGTTTGGGAGGGTTTATTTCACTCAAAAAAATATAAGCCTGACCAGCCATTGGATCAAGTCAACATATTTAAGCGTTTGTTACATTCAGGGCACCATGCCCAGTATTTTAAGTGCTGTCATTCTTTATTCACTAAAACGTAGCATATGGGCAACCAAAAACCCCTGCACTTCAGTTTCTTCATCTCTCAAATACAGATAATGTTGCCTATTTCACAGGGTTGTAACCAGAGTAAGATAGTACACAGAAAACCCTGGGCACATTTCCTGACACAGAGTAGGTATCTCACAAGAAAGTGCTCTTTCTAATACCAACCCACTGGGCTACCATTCAGACTCTTCTCCAGGGAAATGGTGGTAGAAGGGGAGACAGATGAGTCTAGAATGTTGCTATCAAAGTGTGGTACCAAGACCCCCAGCATTACCACCTGGAAGCTTTATGGAAATGCAGAATTTCAAAACTCAACCCAGATCTACTGAATCAGATTATTTGTATACACACTCATGTTTGACCTCTGTTCTAGAAAATTGCCCTATCCAGCACCTACCTTTCCAGCCCGGCATCTCTAGAGCTCCAAAGTTAACTCTACCCAGATAATTTGCCATCCCCCTTTCACCCTACCTTCTCAGATCTTCATGTTCCTTCCCAGTCATTTTCTCCAGAAGATAAGAGTAGCAAACGTGCTCAGACAAGCCTCAGTACTGATGTCTAACTCCCGTATCTTTAAAACCTGTTGGGAAAGTATCAAGTGTGATGTACCTGATTTTCATGTGCTTGAGGGCTTCCTTGCTTATTTTTCAGTAAGTCACCAGGCCCAGTTCTCTGTATTTATGTAAGAAAAGAAGCTACAATGATGGTTCCTTATCAAGGAAACAGTGTGGGGTGGGAAACTGTGGACCACATGATAAATGCTTCCAACCTATCAAGAAAAGTATCTAATTAACAAAAGCTTTGTACATAAGACTGCATTACTAGTTCTTAGAATCTCCACGATACTGGATTTAACCTCCATCTATAGAATCAGAGGACACCAGCTCCAAGCAGATCCCACTATGAACAGAAAGTATTCACCTGTGGCTATTTATTAGAAGGGGGAGAGCTTCTGGTTCAAACAGAGAGCCTGCATTTAAAAATTGCAATTACAGGGCTTCCCTGGTGGCGCAGCGGTTGAGAGTCCACCTGCCGATGCAGGGGACGTGGGTTCGTGCCCCGGTCCGGGAGGATCCCACATGCCGCGGAGCGGCTGGGCCCGTGAGCCATGGCCGCTGAACCTGCGTGTCCGGAGCCTGTGCTCCGCAACGGGAGAGGCCACGACGGTGAGAGGCCTGCGTACCACAAAAAAAAAAAAAAAAAAAAAAATTGCAATTACATGAACAACTAGAAATCTAACTACACAATAAGTGTGATGAGTGCCCCAAGGGGCAACCTATCCAGGAGCTATGGCCTGGTCATATTGTTACAATAGCACAAGAGTCTGAGGGCTCCCTGGAAGAGAGGAAGGTCAAGAATTTGGGAGAGGACTCTTGGGCCAATAAGGACTCTTGAAAATCAGAGTGACAAAGGACACTCCAGCCATGGAGCGATCTCAGCGTGAGGCTGATGTTTGTCTTCATCCTGCGTCACCAAATGCTTGTTAAGAAGAGTTACTTTGGGGAGTGGCATTGTTAAGACTCTCTCAAATGGCCTCCCATCTTCAGAGGAGCTTCCCCTAATCCTCCGCCCCACCCCCACCCCCACATCTGAGAGAGAAAGGGAGTATCAAAGTACTGATGGATTTAAAGACTGGAAACATCAGGGCTGCTGAAAAACACTTCCAAGACAAGCCTATCCTGGATTGGAACCTTGTAACTCTGATCAGAGTGGATCTTACATCAGCCGAGGGTGAACAGCCGCAGGACCTCCGAGAGCGGCCTAGACAGAGGTGCCTGATGGTTTGGTCTCAACTGCAATTCGGGGACAGAATGTGGTCTAGACTGAGAAAATTACCGGGGGCCACGAGGACTGTCAGGAAAGCAAGCATATGTGTAGGAGCACTGAGAATGTTGTCCCTTATCTGCTTCCAGGGAGAAACGTCCCGTGTCATTTTTGTTTCTAGACACAATTATTCTAGGTTGTTTCCATGTTTCTCTGACTAGACTATGGCTCCATCAGTGGTTGGACTGAGTCTGAATCTTACTCATTTTGCATCCCTACCCGCTAGCCAAGAACCTAGAACTTTATAAAGTTTAGTTAAGTGAATAGTGTGGTTCAGGGGCAAAGGCTACTTTAATTACTATTTCCACTGGTACACAGACCCCCTGACTACCATCACCTGGCTGGTGTGGTCTAAAGTAAGACATTAGAAACCGTTACTAAATGATTTCAGGGCTTTGGTTGAAAACCTGAGAACTAAAGCTATAATCCCCCGATTCTCAACTAAGAAATTCCAACTACTCTACTGACATGGTCTAAATGCTTACATTCCTCCCAAATTCATATGCTGAGATCTAACCCCCAAGGTGATGGTATTAGGAGGCGGGGCTTTTAGAAGTTAATTAGGATTAGGAGGGCTCTGCCTTCATGACGGAGGTTAGTGTCCTTACAAAAGACTCCAGAGAGCCCCCTTGCCCTCTTCCAGCAAGTGAGGTCACAGTGAAAAGACTCATCTGCGAACCAGGAAGTGGACTCTCACCCGACACTGAATCTGCTGGTGCATTGATCTTCTAGTCTCCAGAACTGCGATAAATTTGTTTACTAGCCATCCAGTCTATGGTATTCTGTTACAGCAGCCCAAATTGACTAAGACAATCCATGAGGAAAGTGATCTGCCTTCTTGAGAGTGCCCTGTTTAGCTGTGCTAATCAGAGTTTTTATGCCAAAAAAAAAAACGCCAAAAAACTCAGTGTCTTAGATTGATTACAAAACCAGCTACAATTCTTAACCCCGCCCTGTAACTGTAACTGTGGCAATGTGACTCTGTGGCCCCTCCCATCAAGAAGTGGAGTCTATTTCCCCCCACCCCTTGACTCTGGACTGGCCTTGGCACTTAATTTGGCACAGAATGCAATGGAAGCGATGGTGTGCTGGTTCTGAGCTCAGACCTCTAGAGACTCCGCACATTTCCACACTCTTTCAGAATCCTGCCACCACTATGTAAACAAACCCAGGCTAGCCTGTTAAATAATGAAAGACACGTGGCCTGGTCACACATTGACTCAGCTGACAGCCAGCCAACTGCCAGATGTGTGAGGCCATCCTAGACCAGCAGCTCCAGAAATAGCTAACTGATACATGTAGAATGTTTTAAAACAGTTTCACTGTCACTAACGCTGCTAGTCACAATCTATCTTCAATCAGACCAGAACCTCGATTGTTTTAGAAGCGTCAAAGGGGAAAATAATCAAGTCCTCATAGTTTTCCTTGACACAGACCTCAGGGATGAGTTCAAAAGTATCAATCCACTTGAAAATTTGATTTTTTTCCCAGGTTTACTGGCAATTGGAAGCAGTTGATAATAGTTGCATGCTCAGAGACCTTACTAACCTGAGCTGCTTTATACGGAACAGAGTACGCATGCTTGCAAGGCTCGTTTACAAAAGCAACTTAATCCAGGTGCCAACTGATCACCAAAATGGCAGAGACAAGAGTGTCACTATTAAGAGTTACGCTAGGGAATTCCTTGGCGGTCCAGTGGTTAGGACTCTGCACTTCCACTTCAGGGGCCACAGGTTCGATCTCTGGTCAGGGAAGTAAGATCCTGCATGTGGCACAGCCAAAAATAAATAATTTTGTTTACAAAAAGTTACGATAAATGTTTGTCAGAACTAGGTTCAGCTCTGAGCAACAGAAATCCCCAAATGATAATAGCTTAAACTGGATTGCAGTCTCCCTTACACAAACATCTAGGAAAGAAAATCAGGATTTCATAGGGCCGGGGGTCCAGGCTTCTATCTGGTTGCACTGCCATGGATGGCCTTGACTCCAAGATGGCAGCCTGTGCATTCCAAGCAAAACGATAAAGGGAGGGGGAAAAAAGGCAAAGGCAGAGTAGGAGGATGCAGAACCTGCCTACCCCCATGAACGCATCAAAAATACATCTACGTGTGGAACAATCCTGAAAACTCACTAGAGACTGGCAGAAAGACTCCTGTACAACCAAGGCTGCAAGAAAGCACCACATGGAATCAGGTAAGAGGGAAGAGAAGAGAAGCCATCATGTTGGGACCTGTGTCCCTGGGAGGGGACTCAGAGGGAAAAGATCCTCCCTGGGGAGGGAACAGTTTGAGCCACATATTGGGTGGTCCAGCCGTGGGGGGTGACACAGGGAAGATGAGCCCCTTGGCTAGTTGGAGGGTCAGTGGAATGAACAGGTGGGCTGTGGGAAGCCTGGACCCCACTCATGAGGGGCATGCAGATGCTTACTTGCTCCCAAAGGGGGGACGGAAAACTGCACAGCCACTCTGGCATGTGCCTCAGCCCGAGCAGAGCAAACACGCCAGCTTGGCTTGCTTCAGGACACAGCATGCACTGGAGCATGAGTTCCCACGGCTGACGAGAAAGCTCAGCTGGGAGACACAGGGTCGGCTCAAACCAAAAGCAGCTTCCGAGTCAGGAAGAGGCATCTATTCCTGGCACTTACAAAGGCAACATACAAGAGGCCCCAACCTTGGTCTGAGGCCGGACCACCAGAGCCCACAGCCCTACCCATGCCGAGATACCACACAGGCCCCACCTGCCCTGCAGCACAGCTCCACACCAGGGTGAGGGCAGCAGAGGCCAAGGGGAGCGCTCAGCTGTGAGGGACAAAGGGAGCTCAGACCCGAGGCAGTGTCTAAACAGGGTGGGAGCAGCCATTAGAAGTGCCCATCAGAAGTGGGCTAGGGCTCTGACCCCAGCTGGACCACTACAGACCATACCCCAACCAGCCCCTCTTGCTGTAGCACTGATCGCGTCTGGGATGAGGGTGCCAGTGCTGGGAGAGGAGAGTGCATACACTTAAAGGGAATGGAGCCAGCTCAAACCCAACCCTTGGATCTCTGCTCCAGCAACTTGGGACCCAACGCTGCCCCCAGTAGTGTGGTAAAGGCCACTGAGCACAGTGGAGGCCCTGGCTCACACCTGGCTCCAGCCCTAGGCCCTCCAACCCCAACTCTGACCAAGGTGATAGCTGCCAGCAAATCCCGTGTAAAGACGTGACCTGTGTTCATGTCAAATCCAGCTCTCCTGCCAAAGGAGATGGCGCATGCAGTCTGCATGGCGATGTTCCCACTTAAGGGCACCCCTTCAAGGCCACAAGAGCTAACTCTTTCATTCATCTCTGAGACAGAAAGTTAAGCAAAATAAGAGGATTTTGTTTCAAATGAAAGAACAGCAACAACAACAACAAAAAACCTGAGAAAAACAATTAACGAAACAATTTACCAAAGAATTCAAAGCATTAGTAGTAAGAATGCTAACTGAGTTAAGGAATAGAATAGATTAACACAGTGAGAAAGTTAACAAGGAACTAGAATATATAAAAAAGAACCAGTTAGAATGGAATCATATTGATACAATAACTGAAATGAAAAACACACTAGAAGGAATAGACTAGGTGATACAGAAGAAAGCATTAAGTGATCTGGAAGATAGAACAATGGGAATCACCCAATCAGAACAGTAAAAACAAAAAAATTGAGAACAGTTTAAAGGATCTCTGGGACATCAAGTGTACCAACATTTGCATTATAGCGGTCCCAGAAGGACAAGAGGGAAGGAGGTCAAAAATGTAATAGATGAAATTATGGCTGAAAACTTCCCAAACCTGAAGAAGAAAACAGATACACAGGTACAGAAAGCACAGAGGGTCCCAAACAAGATAAACCCAAAGAGACCCACACCAAGACATATCATAATTAAAACGGCAAACATTAAACAGAATTCAAAAGGCAGCAAGAGGAAAAGAGTCACACACAAGGGAATCCCCATAAGGCTATGAGCAGCTGCCTCTGCAGAAACTTTGCAAGACGGAAGGGACTGGCATAATAGACTCAAAGTGCTTAGAAGGAAAAACCTGCACCTAGGATACTCTACCCAGCAAGATTATCATTTAGAATTGATGGAGAGAGAAAAAACTTCACAGACAAGCCAAAACAAACAAACAAAAAGTCATCAGTAGTAAAACTACCCTAAAAAAAAAAAAGGTTAAAGGGTTTTCTCTAAGTGGAAAAGAAAGGCTGTAAAAGAAGTAAGAATCTACAGGAAAGGAAAAAAAGTCCCACTAGTAAAGACAAATACATAGTAAATGCTGAGGATCAAACACTTATATACACTAGTACGAAATTAAAAAAAAAAAAAAATGTACAATCAACTACAATAATCAGTAAATGGATCAACATGAAAATATAAGATACGACATCAAAAACAAAACGTGGGGGAGGGCAGTAAAAAAGATGTAGATCTTTTAGAGTGTTTAAACTTAAAGGACTCCCTGTTGAAAACAAATACATCTAGTTATGGGTCTATATGAAACTCATGGTAACCACAAATCAAAAACCTAAATTAAAATGAGAGAAAGGAACACAAGCATACCACTAAAGAAAAAAAAAACCCACAAGGGAAAAACCACAAGAAGAACACAGGAGAACTGTTAAACTAGAAAACAAGTAATAAAATGGCAATATGTACATACCTACCATTAATTATTTTAAATGTCAATGGACTAAATGTTCTACTCAGAAGGACATAGGGTGGCTAACTGGATAAAAAGAAGACCCACCTATCCATGCTGCTTACAACAGGCACACCTCAGAGCTCAAGACACACAGACCGAAAGTGACGGGACAGAAAAAAGTGTTTCATGAAAATGGAAACAAGAAAGCCGGAGTAGCAATACTCATGTCAGAAAATCTGAACTTCAAAACAAAGTCTGTAACAATAGACAAAGAAGGGCATTATATAACGATAAAGGGATCCATACAAGAAGAAGACATTATACTCATTAACATATATGTACCCAATACAGCAGCACCAAATATATAAAGCAGATATTAACAAAGAAATTAAGAGTAATACAGTAATAGCAGGGGACTTTCACACCCCACTTACATCAATGCAGTAATCATCCAGACAGAAAATCAGTAAGGCAACCAGTGGTCTTAAGTGACAGAGCAGGTGGACTTAGATATCTATAGGACATTCCATCAAAAACAAACAAACAAACAAAACCAAGCAGAATACAGTCTTTTCAAGAGCACATGGAGTGTTCTCCACAAGAGATCACATGCTATGCCACAAAACAAGTCTCAACAAATTTAAGAGGATACAAGTATTGTGCATTTTTTTCTGACTATGATGGTATGAAACTAGAAATTGTAGACAGAAAAATGGGAAAAACACACATGGAGACTAAGCAATATACTACTAAAAAACCAATAGGTTAATGAAGAATCAAAGAGGAAATCAGAAATATCTCAAGACAAATGAAAGTGGAAACAACTTACCAAAAAACTATGGGATGCAGCAAAAGAAGTTCTAAGAGGGTAGCTTATAGCAATACAAGCCTACCTCAAGACACCAAAAAAATCTCAAACAACCTAACTTACCATCTAAAAGGAATTAGAAAAAGAACAAAGAAAGCCCAAAGTCAACAGAAGGAAATGAAGATCAGAGAGGAAATAAAACAGACCACGCCCCCAAAAAAGTTAATGATCCATGAAACCAAGAGCTGTTTTTTTTAGTATTAAAAAAATAGACAAGACTTTATCCAGTTTTGTCAAGAAGAGAGAGGACCTGGATAAAACAAAGAAATGGAGGAGAACAACTAATACTACAGAGACACAAAAAATCATATTACTATGGCCTAATAGTTATACACCAACAAAGTGGACAACCTAGAAGATATGGCCAAGTTTCTAGAAATTTACAACTTGCCAAGACTGAATCAGGAAGAAATAAACAGTCTGAACATACCAATAACTAGTAGTGAAATTGAATTTGTAATAAAAAACTTGCAAAGAGAAGTCCAGGACCAGACAGCTTCACAGGAGAATTCTACCTAACATATAAAGAGTTAATACCTATCCTTCTCAAACTAGTCCAAAAAATTGAGGAGGGAACACTCCCAAATTCATTCCACAAGGCCACCATTACACTGACACCAAAAGCAGACAAAGACACTACAAAAAGAAAGTTACAGGCCAGTACCTTTGATGAATATAGATGCAAAACTTCTCAACAAAATATTAGCAAATCAAATTCAATAATATATAAAAAGATCATAGATTACAAGCAAGTGGAATTTACTCTGTGGATGTAAGGAAGGTTCAATATTCACAAATCCATCTATTTGACATACCACATTAACAAAGCCAAGAATAAAAATCACACGCACATCTCAATAGACACAAAAAACATTTTACAAAATTCAGCAACCGTTTGTGACAAAAACTCAAAGTTGGTATAGAGGGAACATGTCTCAATGTATAAAAGACCATTTACAACAAATCCACAGCTAACAACACACTCAATGGTGAAAAGCTGAAATCCTTTTGTCTAAATTCAGGTATAAGACAAGGATGCCCACTCTCACCACTTCTATTTAACACAATATTGAAAGTCCTAGCCACAACAATCAAACAAGAAAAATAAAAGGCATCCAAATTGGAAAAAATGCAGTAAAGCTGTCACTATTTGCAGCTGACATGATACTATATAGAAACCCCTGAAATCTCCACCACACCCCAAAATATTAGAATAAATGAATTCAGTAATGTTTTAGGGTACAAGACTTACAGAAAAATCTATTGCTTTTCTATACACTAATAATGAACAATCAAGAAGAAAACAAGGGGCTTCCCTGGTGGCGCAGTGGTTGAGAGTCCGCCTGCTGATGCAAGGGACACAGGCCCATGCCCTGGTCCGGGAAGATCCCACATGCCGCGGAGCGGCTGGGCCCGTGAGCCATGGCCACTGAGCCTGTGCGTCCGGAGCCTGTGCTCCACAACGGGAGAGGCCACAAACAGTGAGAGGCCCATGTACGCAAAAAAAAAAAAAAAAAAAAAAAAAACCAATGATATTTTTCACAGAACTTAAAACAATCCTAAAATTCATATGGAACCACAAAAACTGCCAAACTGCCAAAGCAAACTTGAGAAAAAAGAACAAAGCTGGCGGTAACATGCTCCCTGACCTCAGATTATACAAAGCTACAGTAATCAAAACAGCATGGTACTGGCACAAAAGCAGACCCATAGATTGGTGGAATAGAATTGCGAGCTCAGAAATAAATCCATGCACTTATGGTCAATCAATCTACAACAAAGGAGGCAAGAATATACACTGGAGTAAAGACAGTCTCTTCAACAAGTGGTACCGGGAAAACTGGACAGCTACATATCAAAGAATGAGATTAGTACATTTCCTCACACTATAAACAAAAATAAACTCAAAGGATTAAAAGACCTAAAACACCTGAAGCCATAAAACTCCTAGAACATAGGCAGAACACTGACATAAATCATAGCAATATTTCTTTGGATTTGTCTCCTCAAACAAAAGCAGAAATAAATAAATGGGACTTAATTAAACTAAAAGCTTCTGCACAGCAAAGGAAAATATTGACAAAAGACAACTTATTGAATGCGAGAAAATATTTGCAACCTTGTATGACTAAGGGGTTAATATCCAAAATATAAAAACAGCTCTTACAACTTAATATCAAAAATCCCAATTTTAAAAATGAGAAGATCTGAATAGACATTTTTTCAAAGATGACATATAGATGGCCAATAAGTACATGAAGAGTTGCTCAACATTGCTAACCGGAGAAATGCAAATCAAAACCACAATGAGATTATCACCTCACACTAGTCAGAATGGCCAACATCAAAAAGAACACAAATAACAAATGTTGGAGAGGATTGGAGAAAAGGGCATCCTCCTACACTGTTAGTGGGAATGTAAACTGGTGCAGCCACTATGGGAAAAAAAATGGAGGTTTCTCAATAAACTAAAAATAGAACTACCATATGATACATCACTTCTACTCTGGGTATATATCCGAAGAAAAAAAATACTTATTGGAAAAGATACAGGCACCCCAATGTTCACAGAAGCATTATTCACAATAGCCAAGATATGGAACCAACCTCAGTGTCTATCAACAGATGAATGGATAAAGAAGATGTGCTATATGTAAACCCACACACAATGGAGTATTATTCATCCATAAAAAATAAAACTCTACCATTTACAACAATGTGGATGGACCTATAGAGTATTATGACTAGTAAAGTAAGTCAGACAGAAAAAGACAAATATTCTATGTTTTCACTTACAGGTGGAATCTTAAAAATAAAACAAATGAATGAATAAAACAGAAAAGAAACAGACTCACAGATACAGAGAACCAACTAGTGGTTACCAGTGGGGAGAGGGAAGATTGGAGGGGCAATATAGGGGTATGGAATTAAGTGACACAAACTAGTACATATAAAATTGACAAGCAACAAGGATATATTGTACAGTACAGAGAAATATAGCCATTATTTTGTAGTAACTTTAAATGGAGTATCATCTACAAAATTATCCAATCACTAGGTTGCATACCTGAAACTATATAACGCCATCATCTTATTACCCTCTTGCCAGCCACACCTAGCTGCAAGGAAGACTCAGAAAGGGAATCTTTACTTTGACAGGCCTAGTACTTAGCTACAAATTGGATTACTACTGAATTTGGAAGACAGACACAAAGAACGTTTAACACCTTGTTACATATTTCTACTCAGTGTCAGTGAGGGCATCCTTTAACTTTCAAATGAGTTGTGCTCTCAATTTTATTTACATGCTCAATTGTTTGTAACCTGGAAAGCAGTTCCTCACAGAAACAATATTGTTTCTGAGGATTATGTTCCCAGACCAATAAACAAAATCTGTTTTAGCCTACAGTGTCTTTGAAATATGGTTTTTCATCTATACTCCATAACCCCTTATTCCATCATTTCAAGGGATAAAGTATACACCAAAAGACTGCAGACTGTATCTTAGGAACAGAAAGGGACCTCCTGAAACAGCAAATGTTGAAGGGAAAGGGGGCCCCTCTTGAGCCATGTGGGTGCCCTACATTTGCATCAGAATAAA
The DNA here is from genome assembly GCF_008692025.1 of Phocoena sinus. Taxonomy (NCBI): domain Eukaryota; kingdom Metazoa; phylum Chordata; class Mammalia; order Artiodactyla; family Phocoenidae; genus Phocoena; species Phocoena sinus. The sequence continues at coordinate 90,015,146 of NC_045771.1, forward strand.
AGTCTTCCTGTCTAAGGTATTAGTCATACTATAAGGCTGTGACTTGGAGAACACGGCGCCCCAGAGGGGGACGACCCCATTCCATCCCATTTTAGCCTTTTCATCTTTTATTTGTTGCAGGAACTGCGCTCCTGGAGACTACGTGGTCCCGGTTATGTTCACAAGATACATGAAGATGGATGCAGTGCTATCCTGAGCTTGAAGCAGTCTGTTGCCTTCACTCTGCCCCAGTTTCAGGCTTCACCAAGGGCAACTACAGGTATAATCAGCCTCCCTTGATGGCTAGTCTTTGACGAAGTGCACTATTGGCTTCATCAGAGGAGACACTCACTGTGTGTATGTGTGGTAAACATATCCACAGCGACAGAAACACAGGCACCAAGCAATAGAGGACAGGGTAAAAGAGTAAAACGTGAGAATTCATGCCAGTTGATCTGTCATTTTCTAGACATGTAAATTGTGGGGGACATGGAACATGAGGCATTTCCAATGCACAGATGTCTGGAATGACTTAGTTTGGCAGTTTGTCGTTTTCTTCTCCCATCAAGCAGTTCACCATGGCTGATAGACATCTTTCCTGATTATCCCTGGCAGCCTTGCTACTCTGAAACCTATTGATTAATGCATCCATCTTCCCAGCCTTGGAAACCTTTCCACTAGGCTGCTCAGGAGAGTTGATTAAGAAGTCTTCATATTTTCAAGCCCTCTGAAAATTCTTATGGACCATATGGGGAAGAGAAATCAAGGTTTCCAAGGACGAGTTTCAAATGGGCTTAACTTCTTTTGTGGGCTACTCTTCAGAAATTTGCTTTGCTAACTTGTCAAAGGGCTTGCCTAATGATAACATAGCCTCCTCTTAACTTACTTTCCAGCAGAGAGAGGCTGAGTGGCTTTTTCTTTTTTCCTTAAGTGGACTGAGTTTCTTTCCAGAGGTTGAGTTTTAACTCGACTTCAATCACAACGGAGGTCCCATAACTCTCCTTTGAGTACATGCAAGATTACTTTTTCTATTGAGTTACACTAAATTGGTGGTCAGTGGGAGAATTCAAGCCCTTCTGCCACTTCCTGTGAGGAAGCCAGAACACTGCAGACACTACCACAAGGTTCCAAGAATAGGGACGATATGTAGATTAATGACTAACCCACACAGAGGGCTCGGAGCAACTGAGATTCACAGTGAGAGCCATGCTGCTCGCAGCAGAGCTAGACCTCCCTTCTCTTCCAGTAACCAAATAAGCCCTATGACCCTACACAAGATACCTCTGCACTTTTTTTCCTGAGCATTTAATACCATCCAGCAAGCCCTGTCCTTAGATTCTAGTGCCTAACCTTCCTTTCCTCCCAAGGATTTAGGGATATTCGAAAAGATGTTTTCCAATGAGTAACTAACGATTCAGGATGTAGCACACCAATAAAGTAGGTTGGCTGGTTTACGCACTCAGTGAAAAAGCAGGGGTGATGATCAGAGTATCTGACAACACAAACACGGCAGTCAGCAATCCAAATGAATGTTGGCCGTCGTGTCAGCTAAGTACCTACTGCAGAACGTCGGCCCCATCACGAGTGGGGAGACGTCCCCTGGTGACCAGTGTCCAGATTGGAAGAGTCCTCCCTTGTTACCGTCTTTCTTGAAGACAGGGCATTGCTCTTTGTGGCCTGCGGTTCTTTTAGAGGATTCACCTTTCCCTCTCCCGCAAGTCTGTGTGACAGTCTCTTTAGACTTGGTGAAGGCTGAGAATCTATTTGTAGATTCCAAACACGACTATCATTGGTAGAATGCCCCTTGCTCCCAAATCCGTCACCAAGGTCTGTCAATTCTATTTCCTAAGCAGTCCCAAATCATTCCTGCCTCTGTCCCCTCTGAGACATAGGTCAGGCACACATTATGTCCCATCTGGATTCCATGTACCTAGTCCCCCAGGCATGTCCTTGTAATCCAGCCTGCAAACACGTACAGGGCGGATGTTCTAAGCACAGACCTGATTGGGTCACTTCAGTGCTTAAAATAATTAAACACGGCTCTGTGGAAGTGTAAACCTCAGTAATATTTCCAGGCACTTCGTGAGGTACCCTTACAATATTCCCCCATTCCCCAGTCAAAGGCTGATGTTCTAACCAAACGCAACTATTTCTTTCAAGTTCCTGATGGCACGATTCTTCATGTCTGAGACAGCAGGAGCTGCTCCCTGCATCTGGAACGTGGGCTGCAGGCCGGCCCTGCCCTCTCTAGGACTTTGTTCTCTGTGATCTCAGAGCCTCAGCTAAAGACTTCTACTGACAGACTCTTACAAACCCTGTATCTTAGTCGTGACACCTGGGCCCACAAAGTGGGCAGACCTCAAAGGCTGACAACCTTCAGTCATTTGGGAGTAAACTAGTTAGTTACTCCCAGATTGAGTGCAGTAGTAGAAAGAATGTGGGTTTAGGGTCTTAGGAGGACACATTTCCTGGCTAATTCACTTAGTCTCTTTCAGGTTGCAGGATATGGCACTGTCATTTTTGTAAGTTAAAAATGAAAAAATCGGCAATTTCATATAGTTTAACCTCCTTTAAAGTCTCCTGCTCTGTGAAATGCAGCTACTACTCTCCACCTGCCAGGTCTGCTGTGAGGAAGTTTAGCATCACGGTTTAAAGCTTGCGGGGGTTATAACTGGTTTAGAGTTCCAGCTCTGACTACCAGCTGTGTGGACCTTGTACAAGTTATTTAACCTTAGCGGGCCTCGGTTTCCTCACCTACAAAGTTGGGGATAATTGCAAGGCATTCTTTGTAAAGAAGCTGTGAAAATTGAATGAGAATTTGCACTGAAGGCTGAGTTCACAGTCAACATTCTCTAAATGGCAGTTATCTTGAGCAAATGGTAAGTGGAGCCCACTTTGTAAAATGCTCTAATTTTAATCGCTCTGCGAATAGCTTAACAGTGTAACTAATTTGCAACCTGACTGCTTGGTGGATGAACACTATCTTTAGATCCAGAGTACCTTCCTCACCATTTAAAAGCCTCCATTCTCCCTCAGTATTAATCAGGATCCTGAGTGGATGTGCCTACATCCACTTTCTTCTCTTTCCTTCCCTCCTACATGGTCCATGTGTCACCATTATGAGTTTAAAAGGTTGAAAGAGAATTACTGGGGACCCCAGCACCTGCCCCATCCCCTTCTCAGACTCCCATTAACTCCTGAAAAAGTCAAAGTAGTGGTCAAGAAACGATGCTTGCTTCCCTGGTGGCCCAGTGGTTGAGAGTCCACCTGCTGATGTAGGGGATGCGGGTTCGTGCCCTGGTCTGGGAAGATCCCACATGCTGCCGAGCGGCTGGGCCCGTGAGCCATGGCCGCTGAGCCTGTGCGTCCGGAGCCTGTGCTCCGCAACGGGAGAGGCCACAACACTGAGAGGCCCGCGAACCGCAAAAAAAAAAAAAAAAAGAAAGAAACGATGCTTGTGCAGGTGTGTTATGAGGCTATTTAATACCAAGATTGCAATGAAACCATCCCTGTTTGCAAGAGTAACTCAAAAGATGATGATGCTTCTCTGTGGGGTGACTCCTGGCTTGGCCTTGTGTTCACAGGGAGCCCCAAGCCTGAGTTCATTACCTACCTCACCCACTGGCCCTGCTCAGTACTCCAGAGAAAGGTGCCCACGCGACAACCTGGGCATCTCCACCGGGCCAGCACCCCAAGGCACTCACCTCACCCCCTTCTACTATTCCCTCTTTGCTGGCCCTTTGGCAAATGCCCACACGGCTCACCTCTTTTCTTCTTCAGAAATGGCCTGGTGAGATCTAGGTCTTTGACTTTGGGGAGAAGCTGTTATCTTTCTGAAAGGCTTTATGTTGAAGTTCTTCGGAAAGAAAGACACACATTCCCCGAGGTGATCCAAAGCCCAAGTGAAGGGAACCACTGTGGCAGCCAAGCTGAGCTTCCCCATGCCCACCCCTTCTGGCCTTCCTCCGACTCTGCTTTAGAGGAGCTGCTTAAGAGGAGGAACAAGGCCTCTGCTCCTTGCTTAACTGAGGCCCCAGCCAGAGGCCCTTGGGAGTGGCCTCCCGGCCCCAGTTCTGCATCCCCCCTCCTGGTCATCACTGCTGTCCGCTAGGGGCCAGTCCTATACCTGGGCAAGGAAACCCAAGCAGCCTGTGCCCCAGCTGGAGTGACCAGCTCCTTGTTCTTACTCCTCTGACCTTGTTTCCTCATTCTGATAACTGACCTCCTCAGGGTTACAAGGCCCACCTGTTCCCATGTCCACCGGCATGCCCTTTTGATCATTTTTCTGATGCCTCCTGCCCCCAGCCCTCCCCGGGACCACAGCCTCCATCTTAAAACCCAGCCAGAACTTGATGTATGATGTGTTGCGGGGTGAGGAGAGGCTGGTGTTCCCTGTTGGAGACCAGGGTGGTGGTGAGGGGAACGGTCAGCAGAGAAGGGACAAGAAAAGAAAGAGTAGCAAAGGACAGAGTGGCAAAGTGCATCCATGGGGGAAAAAAGAGAGCTGGGGAGACGCCAAATAGCACAGCTGTTGGGAATCCAGTCCTTAGCTCTTCTGCCTCAAGTAGTTTTGAGGGACTGAATACAACTTGATTTTACCCACCTGATTTATCAGGGGAATCCCAGGGCTTTGAGAGCCAGCAAGGTCAGGAGGAAACACAGAAAGCTACCCCTTCGCAGCTATTAATTTAACACAGGTGTGTACCTGTGAGGCAGAAAGAACACTCCTTATTACCGCCTTAAAAAATGCCTAGCTTTTAAAAATTTCCTTGCTCCTGTTTTCAACTTTGCCAAAGTGTGATCCTCGGAGAAGTGTGTCTTCAGTCTGGCCACAGACACTGTGACATCTCAGTCTACAAATGGTGCCCCAAAAGTTCTGCCTGCTGAGCCCCAGCAGCTGTGGACAGGACCCTGAACTGGATTCCAGATTTCTCCCTCTGTATAAGGCTTGGAGCACATGATCCTAAGTGAAATTACATCACACAGAGGAAGAAAAATGCTGTATGGTATCACTTACATGTGGAATCTAAAAGATACAACAAACCAGTGAATATAACAAAAAAGAAGCAGACTCACAGATAAATAGAAAACAAGCTAGTGGGGACCAGTGGGGAGAAGGAAGGGGAGAGGGGCAAGATAGGGGTAGGGGAGTAAGAGACACAAACTATTAGGTCTAAAGTAAGTTACAAGGATATATATATAACAAAAAGAATATAGCCAATATTTTATAATAATTATAAATGGAATATAACCTTCAAAAGTGTGAATCGCTATATTGTACACCTAAGATATTATACAGCCACTATACTTCAATAAACATTTTTTTTGAAAACTAAAGTTTTTCTCTTGATCGGGTCAGTTTTCTGGGTCTATTCATAAGTCACATACATGTTCTATAAATACCAAAATATTTCCCAAAACAGTCATATATATCCTTAATCAGTTATCATAATCTCGTCCAAATTTGACGTTACATGATCCCTCCTCCCTCCAGCACCATTTCTACAGGATTTGCTTCCTGCAGCACTAAGTTTTTGTACCTCTGCCACTAGTTACCCACAGAGATCTATGTATACTACTACTAATAAAAGCAGCTAATATTTACCAAGATCTTCTTAATTAGCAGGCACTAAGGGCTTTACAGGTACTATTATCTCATTTTATTCTCAGTCTGTAGCTGTTGTTATCTCTAGATGTCAGTATGATGCACTATGACAGAATGGAGGTCCTGAAAAGCCTCTTACTGCAGGACACCTAGAAATGACTCAAACTATAACAAAACAACTTGTCGATGCAAATCTGAGCTGGTGAGAAATAGACAAAATTCCCTAGGACGGCAAACAACAGCGTAGAAAAAGCTAAAGGCCAGGGCGGTAAGCAAGCCCAAAGGGCTTTGGCTGCCCTAGGGTGTTGGCTGGTTTTCCTAACCAAGAGGTTTGGATTTTAATAGTCACTTGGTAAAGGAAGGCCAAGCCTTAGAACTCACTCCAGATAGAAAGTTGGAACTTAAATGCCTGTATTAGGGGAAAAAAAAAAAAAAAAAAAAAGCTGGGAAGAAAAAAAAAATCAATGATCTAAGCATCCATGTTGAAAAATTAGCCACGAATTAAATCCTAAGAAAGTAACAAAGACCGGAAATTAACATAAAACAAAACACACGCATGCCCGCTGAAGCTAGAGCCCTGGAAGACGTACAACTTTGGTGGAGAGAGGGGACTAGAAAAAAATTCCATCCACAAGCAAAGGGAGACCGCAAAGACACTTTCCTGTCTTGTCCTGGCTCTGAATTGAGGACCAAAAGGCTCTGGGAATTCATAAACATGGGCCTCCCCAGCTCAGGTTAGAGCAGACAAACAACAAGCAAATAAACAAGCATAAAAAGGAGTCCCTAGTCGACAAATCCCCCAGAACACCTGGCAGCCTCAAAGGCAAGGCCTCTGCCGCAAGACATACCCTCCACACAAACTGCCCACACTCACCGTCCGGAGAAGGGGATCCCAAAAGCCGCGGACACCGCTCACACGCACAGCCCTCAGCGTCTAAGTCACCTCCATCCTTTATAAGTGCTGACTCTCAAAGCGTAATGCTGGAGTCACCTGGAACTCCTTAGAAATGCAAATTACTGGGGCCCAGCTGGACCCACTGAAATCAGGCGCTCTGGGTGGATCCCAACCTGTAAGCGATTCTGATGCGCTCAGTTTGAGAATTTTATACCCACTCTTCCTCCTGTTGGTGAAGAAGAAAACTTTCTTCTACCCTTCTAGGTTTTTCTGACTGGTCTAAGAATTAAAGTGACATGAGACAGATTAACAGGTGAAAATCAAATGTGAACGAGAGGTTCAGGAAAGATAAAATGAGGTCTATATGCCATCCTAAGCTAAGGAACAGAACAGGGTTCTGGGGCTTCCAAGGCCAGGGAGGGTCATTCACAGGATGATAAGAAGAGCACATGTTTGGTAATTAGATGTTTGCCCTGCCATATACATGGGACCACTTCGATAAAATTTATCTCTGGTAATGACTCCTTTTCTGGGAAAAGAAAACCTAAAAACAGGTTAAATTCCTTTAGGTAGTTAAGGGAGAGGCAGTAGTTTTCTCTTGAGTCCAAAGGGTCTTCACTACCTTCAGATAATAGTAATCCACGTGCCCAAAGAGCAAAAATTGGGGAGGCCTGTTCTGAACCCCTACATTCGCAAGGACTGCCACCAAGACAAAAATATTCAATGAAGTCCAATAAGATTGGGAATTATCACTCCAGAACACAAGTATATATTATGCCTACCAAACCTTAAATATAATTTTTAGACCACCAAAGAGAAATTTTATTTTTAAAGCACTGGAACACATATGAGTCATTCTTTTCACATTTTATATAATAAAATAGTAGACCCTTTAAACAAGTAGGGTTTCAGCTTGAAAAATGAAGTCTTCTCACATGATTATTTATAACCTATTTTTGTAATAATTAAAATATGACTGAAAGATACCAATTACTTTCACATGAATAGAACGCCATTTACATAAATTACAGTGCTAATAATCTTCTATTTTCAATCTAGAATTTGGGTGTATGTGCTGTGTTTTTCCTTGGGTAGAAAGAACGACTCTTAAACGGAGTATTTATTCTGTTGCTTTGAATACACGAATAGTTTTGAAATTAGGACATCTTGCTTCGGACACAACTAAATCATCTGGTCACCTCCAATTACACTTTCAGTTGTTAGTTCTTACACACTGGTGTTCAGAGTGTTTGTTTATTTCAACTTCATGCAGGTCTGAAATGCTGATAGACTTCATTAACAATAAGAACTTTTATTTCATAGAGTCTATGACCTCATGTTTTCTATTTCATATTGTTGTTTCATCAGAAAATATGTTCTATAAGTTTCCTTGGGTCATACTGTAATAAAGACAGAGTGGACTTTTTGCTTTAAGCAGGATGTTAGGATCCTAGGGGTGGGGCACTCTGCATTGGTAGAGCTACTACAACCTGAAGTTTATTTGCTCACTTCTACGAATCTAGAATTTAAGTGGATCTTTTATTTAAAAATGATCAGTTCCTGGTACAAGCTGTACACCAGTACTTATTCACAACAAAATATCCCATTCAAGTGATAAGAACCTTTATGTCTACCATGCAAAGCATGTCTTGTCTAATTTCAAGATTTCAGACCGACACAATCAGTGATGAGAATGACTGTTTTTTAAATTGAAGTATAGTTGATTTACAATGTTGTGTTAGTTTCTGGTATACAGCAAAGTAATTCAGATATACATGTCTGTGTGTGTGTGTATTTATATATATATATATATATATATATATATTAATATATATATATATAAAATTCTTTTTCAGATTCTGTTCCATTACAGGCTACTACAAGACATTGAATATATTGATAGTTCCCTGTGCCATGCAGTGGGTCCTTGTTATTTATCTTATATACAGTAGGGTGTATCTGCAAATCCCAAACTCCTAATTATCCTCCCTACCCTTTCCCCTTTGGTAATGATAAGTCTGTTTTCTATATCTGTGGTCTGTTTCTGTTTTGTAAATAAGTTCATTTGTATCATTTTTTTTAGATCCCACATATAAGTGATATCATATGATATTTGTCTTTCTCTGTCTGATTTACTTCACTTAGTATGATAATCTTTAGGTGCATCCATGTTGCTGCAAATGACATTATTTCATTCCTTCTTTACGGCTGAGTAATATTCCATTATATATATATATACCACATCTTCTTTATCCATTCATCTGTCCATGGACATTCCGGTTGCTTCCATGTCTTGGCTATTGTAAATAGTGCTGCTATGAACACAGGGGTGCATGTATCTTTTTGAATTAGAGTTCAAATATGGATATGTGCCCAGGAGTGGGATTGCTGGGTCTTATGGTAGCTCTATTTTTAGTTTTTTAAGGAACCTACATACTGTTCTTGATAGTGGCTGCACCAATTTACGTTCCCACCAACAGTGCAGGAGGGTTCCCTTTTCTCCACACCCTCTCTAGCATTTATTGTTTGTAGGCTTTTTGATGATGGCCATTCTGACCAGTGTGAGGTAGTACCTCACTGTAGTTCTGATTTGCGTTTCTCTTAATGATTAGTGATGTTGAGTATCTTTTCATGTGCCTATTGGCCATCTGTATGTCTTCTTTGGAGAAATGCAGAATGACTTTTTATACCATGTGCTTCCCTTCCTTATACATAAGCACAGGGGCAGGGTCTATTGGCACATGTGCAATAGATGTAAGAGCAAAGTAATTCTGAGAATTGCCCCAGGTGGAGAAAGATTTTCTAGGCAAGCTACCTGCGCTGCCCAAGCAGTCTCTGCTGCTGATTAAGTTTTGACCTGAGTCCCTCACCCCACATCTCCTCTCCTTTACTCTCTCAGTTGCCTCAAATATATGTACTCAACTCTCCAGACCCAAGAGTCAGGACTTGTGTTCTTGACAGAAGGTGTTTGACCCAGTCCCCTGTCATTCCATCTCAAATGACACAAGGATGAGTCATCATAGACAACAGCTCCAGCTCTACCACCAGAAGCTTACTCATCCCATACACATCACCCTCCCTAATAGCAACATCGTCTTCATTGCCTTTTCCGTACCCACCAACATGAACCTCCACATCAATATTCCAATGGGTCACAAACATCAACACAATCATTATCACTGGGACTTCTCTGGTGGTGCAGTGGTTAAGAATCTGCCTGCCGATGCAGGGGACACGGGTCCGGGAAGATCCCACATGCCAGCGGAGCAACTAAGCCTGTGCGCCAGAACTACAGAGCCTGCACTCTAGAGCCCACAAGCCACATCTACTGAGCCTGCATGCCACAATTACTGAAGCCCACGTGCTGAGAGCCCGTGCTCCACAACAAGAGAAGCCACCGCAATGAGAAGACCGTGCACCACAATGAAGAGTGCCCCCACTCGCCGCAACTAGAGAAAGCCTGAGCACAGCAACAAAGACCCAATGCAGCCCAAAATAAATAAATTAATTAATTAAATTAAAAAATAAATCAGGGCTTCCCTGGTGGCGCAGCGGTTGAGAATCTGCCTGCCAATGCAGGGGACACGGGTTCGAGCCCTGGTCCAGGAAGATCCCACATGCCGTGGGGCAACTAGGCCCGTGAGCCACAATTACTGATCCTGCGCATCTGGAGCCTGTGCTCCGCAACAAGAGAGGCCGCGATAGTGAGAGGCCCGCACACCACGATGAAGAGTGGCCCCCACTTGCCGCAACTAGAGAAAGCCCTCGCACAGAAACGAAGACCCAACACAGCCATAAATAAATAAATAAATAAAAATTTTTAAAAATTTCATTATCATTATCTCAAATGCCATCACTATTTTAGGAAGTTGTGTGGTATGTTGGAAAAAGAAAAGGAGCCCTGAAGCCAGGCTGAAATACTTTGAAATTACAGCTATATCTCTTATCATTTATGGGAGCTTGGGCAAGTTCCTCATCTTGAATGTTTTTTCTCATCTGTAAATAATACGGATCCTACCTTCCTCACATGGTGTTTGCAAAGATTAAGTGAGGTCAAGTATGCACACCATCTTGTACAGTAGTGGCTCCTAGTAGGTGCCCAACAACTGTTGGTATTTTGGGTATATTGTGGTACTCAGTAAACACTGAACACGTGACAATGAATAAACAAACTTTCCTTGGAGAACAAAAGGAACCGGATATTCTCAAGGAATATGTTATTTAGGCTGGAGGTTTTCAAACCTTTAGTTGTTGTTAGTGGCAAAAACCTTTCCTCAGGCAAAATCATACGCAAAAAAGTCAACACCGAAAATAAGAAAAATGGAGCTGCTTCAATTAGGGCAGGGCTGAGGGGCTGTGGCCGCCTTACTCAGATGCATTTGCTCCCTTCATTACATGCCAGCTCACCTTGCCCTGAGACTCCAAAAAGTGCAGCTTGAAACCACAGATCTAGACTATATTCTCAAAACGAAATTTTATTATATCCTTTATCTAGGTTCCACATATTTTTGTTCTATTTTGTTTGTTAACAACATAAATGAAATCTTTGTCATTACATCTTCTGACTTGTTTCGTTGTTGATTACATAGGAAAGCTGCCTTTGTAGATAAGTAAATTCTCTTAAAAATTCTTCAAGTACATCAGTTTACTCTCCTAGGGTTTTCCAAGTACATAATCATGTTGGTTACGAAAGATGACTTTATCTCATCCTAGCCAATATTTTAATCTCTTATTTGTTTCCCGTTTTAGTGTATGCACTGGACCTGAAAATAATGTTATTTTAAAATGGTCCTGGTATACATCCTTGTTTAGGTCTTGATTTTAATTAGCTTTCTTCTAGACCAGTTATTCTCTACTTTTTTGCTGGAGTCCCAACCCCCTGAGATTCTGATTTAATTGGCCTGGGGCAGATCTCAGGCTTCAGTAGGTTTTAAAAGATCTCCAGGTGATTCTTATGTTCAGAGAACTGAGACCCCCGGAGCGCCAGGTAATTTACCATGAAGTATGTTAGCTACTTATTTAATATATATATTCCTTATCATGTTTAGGAAGGATTTGCTGTCCTACAAGCCTAAGATTTGGTTTTTTGTTTGTTTGGGGGTTTTTTGTTTGTTTGTTTAGAAAGTGTTGCAATTATCTATTGAGATACATATATATACACATACATATATATACACATATATATTCTTATTGGATATATTAAAATGAATGAATAAAACATCCTTGTATCTAGTCCTAGGTTAAAGTTGGCCATGGTGGGTAATCCCTTCATTGTTTTACTGAGTTCAGTTTGCATTTACAGTTATCATTTAGAATGATGTATTTCTATGTACTCTCTCTCCTACTTTAGTAATGACAACGAAAATAATAGCATTATGTTTAAGAAGTGTTTATCTTCCAGATACTGTTCTAAGTCCCTTATACGATTACTTCATTTATTTCTCAGTCTTACACATCATGGGAATTGAAGCACAAAAGGCTTAAACATCCTGCCCGCAGTCACAGAGCTAGGGCACGGGAGAGACAGGATCTGAAGTCCAGTAACTGGCGCTGGAGGACGCATTGGGAGCACCATTTCATCCCACCCCGCCGCTCTCAGTCCCATCACTTGCCCCCTGTGTGACCCTGGGTAGCAGACAAATAAGTTCCTTAACCTCTGATGTCTTCAGTTTGCTCACTGGTAAAATGAGGATAATAGTTATCCCTCCCTTGTAGGGTTGTCAGAAGAATTGCCTTAATTAATATTTGTGAAGTGCTCAGAACCATGCCTGACACTAAGGACCACATAAGTGTGTCTTAAATAGATCCTAGCCAGGCTATCCGGTTGCGGGTCTTATCCATTACCTCTTTGGAGTCACGGTTATGCCAGTTTAAAATAATGACCTGACTAGCTTTCATTCTCTTGCTAGTTTTTCTTAAATCAATTTTAGTCATTTCTATTTTCTCCCAATCGTTCATTTTCTATTTTATTAGCATAGGCACACAGAATTTATTTTAATAATAGAAAGTTCTATACTGTTATCACCTTTTACTTTCCTCATGTTTTTGAATTTTCTCTGTTTACAAAAAAAAACACACTAGCTTTGATTTTTTTGATTTTGTTTTGGTTATTTAAAAAGAAACCAATCCTTGAATTTATCTCTTAATGCTATTTATTTTCTGTTTTATAAATAATTGATTTCTGGGGTTTTATATCTATCTTCTTGAATAAAAGGCTTCATTTATCTCGTTTTAATCCAGCATCACAACCTTTCCTGTGTATGCCTTTGATCAGATAAACATTTTTTTTATTTGTGCTGTTCCTAATCAACCTGCTTTTTTTTTTTTGCGGTACGCGGGCCTCTCACTGTTGCGGCCTCTCCCGTTGCGGAGCACAGGCTCCGGACGCACAGGCTCAGCGGCCATGGCTCACGGGCCCAGCCGCTCCGCGGCACGTGGGATCTTCCCGGACCGGGGCAGGAACCCGCGTCCCCTGCATCGGCAGGCAGACTCTCAACCACTGCACCACCAGGGACTCAACCTGCTTTTGAGGTGTTACCCCAATCACTTTGTTCACCCTTCGTCAGCCCCTTTTTCAGTCACATTTATTCCCTCTGCATTTGCTCCCTCAGGCTACTGTCTCCTCTGGGGCCTCTCTTATAAAACAGGTATTCTCTTGACTCAGTTTATCTCCTTCCAGCATCGGGTGATTAGATATAATTACAGTGATGGAGGGGAGATTAGATTTTTCATTCATTTTTCTGAACTGGTTACATGATCCAGGCTCCCAAAGGGACAACTGATAGTTCTCCCATACAAACAAGAAGTAACTAGAAAATATAACGAAAGAGCTGGTGTCATTTACCCTAACAGGAGAAAGAGGAGGAGGGAGGGAAGGAAAGTAGGAGGGAGGGAGGAAGGAAAGGAGGGAAGGAGGGAATAAACTTAAGAAACATGCAGGAACTATATAAAGAAGACTTTCACAAAACTAAAGATCTTCTGAGAGACATTTAAAAAGGAAAAACAGCTTGAATATAAATGGAGAGCTATTCCTTATATCGGAATAGGAAAAGCTAATATTGTAAGAATGTCAATTCTCTCTAAATTAATATGTAAATTTGTTGCAAGCCCAGGAAAATATTAATTGATTTTTAAAATCAGAGTAGCTGGTTCTAAGCTTTTTGTGTAAATATCAAAATTCAAGCTCAGCCAGAAAAAAATGTCTGAAAAGGGCACATGATGAATTTAGGCCAAGTTCTACGAGATAATGAAATAGATTACAAAGCAAATGTGATTACGCCAGATGAATGAATCATGAGAGACAATCCAGAACTGGACTCAAATGCATATGCAAATCTAGTATATGACAAAGGCGACATTTCAAAGCAAATGCATTATTCAAATAATAGTAATAATAAAACTCTTCATACAGTTATAATACCTTTTTCTAATGAATGTTTTCATTTTTGTTATAATGTTATGTACTTATTATATGTTATAACATTTGTTATGAATGTTACACATGTTTGTATAAAAGAATCTGTAAATTCCTAGGAGAAAACGGAAATTACTTTTATATTATGGGTTGGGTAAAGCCTTTTTAATATTTACTGAGCACTTGTTGCCAAGGACTTCAAGGACTTTTTAAACACTTTACATATATTTATTTATTTGATCCCCACACTATGTTATCATCCCCATTTGACAAAGGAGAAAGCAAAGCATGAGAAGCTGAAGGAAAGTTTGCTCTTGACCCCATGGCTCAAAAGTGGCAGAGTGAGGGCTTCCCTGGTGGCGCAGTGGTTGAGAGTCCGCCTGCCAATGCAGGGGACATGGGTTCGTGCCCCAGTCCGGGAAGATCCCACATGCCGCAGAGCGGCTGGGCCCGTGAGCCATGGCCGCTGAGCCTGCACGTCCGGAGCCTGTGCTCCTCAACGGGAGAGGCCACAACAGTGAGAGGCCCGCGTACTGCAAAGTGGCAGAGCGGAAGTACACAACTAGTTAGTTTTACTCTGAAGCTTGTGTTCTCAACCATCATGATAAGCTAGCTGTGTAAGCAACCGACAAACGACCTGGAAAACAAACAAACAAAGATGAAGCCCAGTGATGGTCCAGCTTGCTGGGCTTAATCTGTCCTTGACCTTGAAACATGGGCAATATCTGACCGCATATGTTCACAGATGAGTCACTGTTAGCACAGGTATAAAATGTCTTGGCATTATTATCTTTTTTAAAAAATATTTTTTGTTTTTTTATTTCTTTATTTTTGGCTGCATTGGGTCTTTGTTGCTGCATGTGGGTTTTCTCTAGTTGCGGTGAGCAGGGGCTACTCTTCGTCGCGGTGCACAGGCTTCTCATTGCAGTGGCTTCTCTGTTGCAGAGCACAGGCTCTAGGTGCGCGGGCTTCAGTAGTTGTGGCACGCAGGCTCAGTAGTTGTGGTGCAAGGGCATCTTCCCGGACCAGGGCTCGAACCTCTGTCCTCTGCATTGGCAGGCGGATTCCTAACCAGTGCGCCACCAGGGAAGCCCCCTTGGCATTATTATCTAACCTGTGAAAGCAGGGAGCAGGATGGCCCTGCTGGAGGGAAACTGCCCACAAGCAGGAAGGAAGAATCAGGTGATACAATGTGAGAAAAGCAGTTTTTCGATCTGGTAAAGTCATTATGCTGGACCTGGCCAGGACCTTACCTTGGAAATACAAAAATCCCATCATAAACAACACATGTGTTTCCCACAAAGAAGAGAGCAAGCATACCCAACATCTGCATGCCTGATGGACACCTGGCATGCTTTGTTTAAAAGCCTGTCTATTGTGTGGTCATTGTGTTAAAGAGAAAAACTACATGGATTTGTTGTGTTCAAGTCTATGATAACCAAAGCCCTAGACTTAATACCTAAACTAATTGCAACTTCAACCTTCCCCAGAAATGTACTCTAAATCAACCAGTTTGGAGTTTTCTGGTCAGCACCAATGAGGTAATCTGTCACATCAGCTGGCCCTCTCCATCCCATTCCAGAAAAAGAAGAGACAATCTTCATGAAAAAATCATGGTCCTTCCTCCCAAAAAGAAGAAGTCCTGGCCCAAAATTACCCTTTCTTTTCTTTTGCTACTGACTTCCTTGCCTCACCCCCCTTTCTATAAAAGTCTTCCATTTTGTATTCCTCCTAGGAGTCCTACTGTTTACTAGGTGGGATGCTACCTGATTCATGAGTCCCCTAATAAAGCCAATTAGATCTTCAAATTAACTCAGCTGAATTGTTTTTTAACAATAGTTTACAACAATAGTAAACTAAACATAAAGTAGGGTTTATGTATCAGGGGGCTCATTTTTGTCAACCCTCCAACCCAGTCCTCTGCAGAATTACTTATCTTACTGCCTACCCCAAATTAAATTCCCGATGGAAAAAAGATTTTTTATATAAATCAATCTATAAAGGTCTGGGAGAAAACATGGTGAAATTATTCTTAATACCCAGAGTGAAATAGATCTTTCCTAAACTTGAACATTAAGCTCAGATGTTATGAGGGAAAAGAGGGATCGTTTTTACTTTATTAAAATTTTTGTATAGAAAAAATAAAGTCAAAAGGCAAATGAAAATTAGAGAAAACATCTGTACCACCCAGAGCAGACAAAAGGCTAATTTCCATAATACATTAAGAACTTTACAAAAACAAAATGCAATACAAAACAATAGTAAAAAGAAACCCCAAAACAATGGAATGAACAGAGGACCCAAACAAGAAGCACGCTAGAAAAGAAATATAAATGGCTTAACAAATATGAGATGGTCAACCTCATAATTTTAGAAAGCAATTTAAAATAAAAATGAAACACCACTATTCATCTATTGGACAAAAATCTTTGCTAATGCACAATATTGCTGAGGGAAGAGGAAGGAGACACTTCCACACACTGAGTAGATTAACTAGTACCTCTTTTTTGGAGGGCAATTAAACATGATAATAGTAATAATAATAATAGCAATAGCTTTGTCGACTGAAAGAAAAATGCCCAACACGAGAGTTGTGAGTTTAAGTTCCATTCAGGGTCTTAGTGAGGACTATAGCCCAGGAGACAGGCACTCAGTAGCTCTGAGTAAATTGCTCCAGAGAAGTAGGGCAGGAACCAGTAGATACGAATTTTTTGGCTAGAAAAGACATGCTGTCAAGCATACATCTTAGTAAAAGATTACTGCTAATCACAAACAACATATCTCAAGTTAATGATTTAGTGCTTTTCTATATATGGGAAGATGCAAGAATCTGAGGTCATTGAAAGTCTTCCTGAGACATGCATCTTAACTATATAGGGGCCCCCTTATCTAAAGCACAGAGTGCCCTATCCTGTTTTTCATCCTGAATTCCTCTCAGGTGCAGGTGCACTGTCCTGGGTGACTGCAGTGGGTTGTGACGTAACCCTTAACTGGGTGATGAGTGACACTTCTTGTTCTTTTTTTCCCACAGCTTACGTGCATTGAGTATTTGCTATGTTGGACAGACAATGGTCTATGTGTTTAGATATTTTAATTCATGCACTCCTCATAACAACCAAATAAAGTCGTTTCTATTGTTATCCCCATGAGAAAACTGAGGCACGTAAAGATTAAGGAACTTGATGAACAAGGTCCTACTGTACAGCACTGGGAACTATATTCAATACCCTGTGACAAATCATAATGGAAAAGAATATGAAAAACAATATATATATATATAAGTATAAATGAGTCACTTTGCTGTACAGAAGAAATTAACACAACATTGTAAATCAACTATACTTCAATAAAATTTTTTTTAATGTGAAAAAAATAAATGAATCATACTGGAAGGGGAGAAAAAAGATCAAGAAGCTTGTTCAAGATCACACATCCAGTAAATGGAGAAGCTGGATTCAAACTCAGTCTGAAAAGTTCAATTTAAAATGCCAAGATTAACAATGCCCATAAAAATTTTAAATGTTTACACTTATTATCTATACCCATTCATTAGAATTAGGTTTGGTTACACAACACAGAAAAGAAAATAACTATTGAGGTAAAAGTGTATTTCTCTCCCATGTAAATAAAGTCCAGTCCAGAACTGGTAGAACAGCTTGATTATATGAAGTGCTTAGGAATCTGATTCTTTCCAGCTCACCACTCACCGTCCAAACGGTGTGGCCCTAGAGCTCATAGTCCAAGGCAGCAGGTGAATTACAGGAAGGCATAAATAATAAAGGACAAAGGCATGCATCAGTTGTCTGAAAGAAGTTTCTCAGAAGCTGCCACACTGCTTTGGCTGCAAGGGAGGCTGGGAAATGTCTTAATTCTGAGCAGTCATAGGCAGAGCTAAGCATCAATAATAACCAAGGAAGAGGAGGGGAATGGATATTGAGGGGTCTCTGTCCTTCCTACTGACACCACAATTCCAGTTCTAGGAAAATTTCCAACAGACGAATGGCACAGATGAATGGCACATTTGTACAAAAATATATTATACTGATTATTCTCCATTTATCCAGATATATTTTTGACCCTGCTCTGCCAGCCTGTGCCCTGGGACTTGACCTCCACAGATCAGCAACATTCGGGCTTTCTTGTCTTCTGGATTCCACTTGTATTCAGCAGATGTACCAGCAGGAAACCAGAGAGCAAGAGGAGAACGCAGTCAGGATATTTACTCTGATGGCTACAGTTTTGGCAGTGGCTACACTTTTCAATCTATGGCCACAGCTCCTGTTGGGTAACCCCTCTCATAGGGCAAAGGGCTCACTGGCATCTACCAACACTGCTCCCTCCCCATGTCCTTTTGAGCCTAGGGGAGGTGAGGGCTTCTCACTGTCGCTAGTTCCTGACCACTTAACCATGTAATGTTTGGTTCATTAATCCTGCCAGCACCTGTATCAACAGTCCCTCCATTAAACTCTCTTCAGTTAAGCTTTGGAGGTACCACTTGCTTCCCCCTGGACTCTGGCTGATACACATATGTACAAGGATTTTTACTGTAGCATTGCTTGAAATCGCAGTAGATTAGAAACAAATTAAATATTCATCAATAGGGGTTTGATTAAATATATATAATATAATCAGAGTAGAAATACTATGTAGCGGTTTGAAAAATAATGTCTCACTGTACTATACACTTAAGGTTTTAGGAGGGTCAGTCTCATGTTATATGTTCTTACCACAATTAAAAAGTAGGTCTCCAGGAGCTAAAATGGAGAGCTCTTGATGGTAGGATGCTACCGACTAGTTTTAAAACATAGATATAAATGTATATTTAGATAGGTGTACATGTGTGTTTTATATATATACCTTTATATACTAAGATGTGTGTTTTATACATAATATGCATTTATATACTTAGAGGTTTGTGGGAAAAAACTAGAAACTGATAATAGTGGTTACCTCTGGGGAAGAATAATGGAGGCCCAGGCCAGGACAGAGATTTACTTTCATTAAATATCCTTTTATACTATATGAATTTTTACCATGTATTATTACCCTAAAAAACAAAAGTAGTTAGGGAAAAAAATATTGCTTTCCTCAGGACACATATAGGGAAATGTAGGAATAGGACGATAACATTCCTTTGATACTCCATTACTGAATCGGGATTCCAACTTCCTCTCCTCTCCACTCTCTGTCCTCCCTTTGTCTTCTCTCCCTATACAGGGCCACACCGAGAATCCTCCTTTTAAGAAAGGGCAGCACCTCATCCCCTTGAGGCTAGGGTAGTCCTTAAGGTGGCCATTGCTCTCACCACATTCGAGCTTTTCCATGATCCAGAATCTTCTTACCTGCTTATAGTTCTTACCATTAACCTTTCAAGGACCTGCCTCTGAGGAAATTAAACTACCTTTCAGGTTTCTGAAAAGAGATCTTACTCTTGGTTTACAGCTCTTGGAACATGGTGAATTCTGCTAGGATTGACCAAAAGGACCCTCTGGTTGAATTCAAAAGCACCAGAGTCTTGGCATGGCTTTTGTCTTTGGATCCCATTTCTTCCTTCATATATTGACTTAGCATCAATTTATGGAGTACCTGTGTTACCTGAAAAACTGGATTCACCTCTTGGTGAGCATCAAGCCAAAAGACACAACCAAGCCAAAGACCAGGAGAAGGAAGGATTTATTACTTGAGCAAGTAAGAACACCGGGGAGATTTCCCAAAGCAGTGTTGCCCCAAACAGCAAAAGTGGGGAAATTTTAAGCTAAAGCCACATGCATATTCATGAAGGGATTTCAGGAGTGTAGACATATTCATGAAGGGGTTTGAGCAGAAGAGAATACCGCATAGAGTTGGGGCAAAGGTCAACAGAGTCCAAGCTTTAGATGACTAAAGCCATGAGGGTCAGAAAAGGTCAACATCATCATCCCTTATGTTCCAGTTGATCTGGTTGTTGACCTCTCAAGGGGGATTTAATTTCTGCAAAACAGCTCAAGAAAGTGCTTCAGGCTAAGCCTTACCGTTGAAACAGAAAGGGGAGTCTTTACAACTGATTCGTTATCTTTGCTATTGCTCCTTCTCTTGCCTGATAACAGTGGTTTATTCTTTTGTTCCTTTAGGATCATTATTACTGAGACCTGTCAAAGGGCGAGCATTGTAGCCAGGCTTAGATCACAAAATGGCTCAGGCCTAAAATGGCTTCTCTAAGGTGAAAAAGCTGTATCTGGTTCTTTTCCTCCAGGGACCCCCTACTCTATCTGCTTACACCTGCCCTGTTCCAAAACTCTAGGAGGTACCAGAAATTAAGAAAATGAGACAGGAGGGGAAGATGGCAGAAGAGTAAGACGCGGAGATGACCTTCCTCCCCACAGATACACCAGAAATACATCTACACGTGAAACAACTCCTACAGAACACCTACTGAACGCAGGCAGAAGACCTCAGACCTCCCAAAAGGCAAGAAACTTTCCACGTACCTGGGTAGGGCAAAAGAAAAAAGAATAAACAGAGACAAAAGGATAGGGACGGGACCTGCACCAGTGGCAGGGAGCTGTGAAGGAGGAAAGGTTTCCACACACTAGGAAGCCCCTTCACGGGCAGAGACTGCTGGTGGCGGAGGTGGGGGGAGCTTCGGAGCCGCGGAGGAGAGCGCAGCCACAGGGGTGCGGAGGGCAAAGCGGAGAGATTCCCGCACAGGGGGTGGAGAGATTCCCGCACAGAGAATCAGGGCCGACCGGCACTCACCAGCCCAAGAGGCTTGTCTGCTCACCGGCCAGGGCTGGTGGGGCTGGGAGGTGAGGCTCGGGTTTCGGTCGGAGCGCAGGGAGAGGACTGGGGTTGGCTGTGTGAACACAGCCTGAAGGGGTTAGTGCACCATGGCTAGCCGGGAGGGAGTCCGGGAAAAGGTCTGGAGCGGCCGAAGAGGCAAGAGACTTTTTCTTCCCTCTTTGTTTCCTGGTGTACGAAAAGAGGGGTTTAAGAGCGCTGCTTAAAGGAACTCCAGAGACGGGCGCGAGCCGGGGCTAAAAGCGCGGACCCCAGAGATGGTCATGAGATGCTAAGGCTGCTGATGCCACCACCAAGAAGCCTGTGTGCGAGCACAGGTCACTATCCACACCACCCTTCCCGGAGCCTGTGCAGCCGCCACTGCCAGGGTCCCGGGATCCAGGAACAGCTTCCCCAGGAGAACGCACGGCGTGCCTCAGGCTGGTGCAATGTCATGCCAGCCTCTGCCGCGGCAGGCCCGCCCCGCACTCCGTGCCCCTCCCTTCCCCCAACCTGAGTGAGCCAGAGCCCCCGAATCAGCGGCTCCTTTAACCCCGTCCTGTCTGAGCAAAAAACAGATGCCCTCCGGCGACCTACATGCAGAGGCGGGGCCAAATCCAAATCTGAGCCCCTGTGAGCTGTGAGAACAAAGAAGAGAAAGGGAAATCTCTCCCAGCAGCCTCAGAAGCAGCGGATTGAAGCTCCACAATCAACGTGATGTACCCTGCATCTGTGGAACACATGAATAGACAACGAATCATCCCAAATTGAGGAGGTGGACTTTGAGAACAAGATTTATGATTTTTTCCTCTTTTCCTCTTTTTGTGAGTGTGTATGTGTATGCTTCTGTGTGAGATTTTGTCTGTATAGCTTTGCTTCCACCATTTGTCCTAGGGTTCTATCCATCAGTTTTTTTTCTTAATAATTAATTTTAATTTTAATAACTTTATTATACTTTACTTTCTTTCTTTTTTTCCTCCTTCCTTCCTTCCTTCCTTCCTTCCTTCCGTCCTTCCTTCCTTTCCTCCCTACCCCCCTTTAGACAACGAATCATCCCAAATTGAGGAGGTGGACTTTGAGAGCAAGATTTATGACTTTTTCCCCTCAGCCTCTTTTGGTGAAGGTGTATGTGTATGCTTCTGAGTAAGAGTTTGTCTGTATAGCTTTGGTTCCACCATTTGTCCTAAGGTTCTGTCCGTCCCTTTTTTTTTCCTAAATAATTATTTTTTAATTTAATAACTTTATTATACTTTATTTTATTTTACTGTATCTTCTTTCTTTCTTTTTTCCTTCCTTCCCTCCTTCCTTCCTTCCTCCCTCCCTCCCTCTCTCCTTTCTTTCCTACTTTCCTTCTTTCCTTCTTTTATTCTTTCTTTCTCCCTTCCTTCCGTCCCTCCCTCCCTCCCTCCCTCCTTTCTTTTTTTCTCTTTCTTTCTTTCTTCCTTCCTTCCTTCCTTCCTTCCCTCCTACTTCTACTAATTCTTTCTCTCTACTTTTTCTCCCTTTTATTCTGAGCCGTGTAGATGAAAGGCTCTTGGTGCCACAGCCAGGAGTCAGTGCTGAGCCTCTGAGGTAGGAGAGCCAAGTTCAGGACACTGGTCAACAAGAGTCCTCCCAGCTCCACATAATATCAAATGGCGAAAATATCCCAGAGATCTCCATCTCAACACCAGCACCCAGCTTCACTCAACGACCAGCAAGCTACAGTGCTGGACAACCTATGCCAAACACCTAGCAAGACAGGAACACAACCCGACCCATTAGCAGAGAGGCTGCCTAAAATCATAATAAGGCCACAGACACCCCAAAACACACCACCAGACGTGGACCTGCCCATAGAGAGACAAGATCCAGCCTCATCCACCAGAACACAGGCACTAGTCCCCTCCACCAGGAAGCCTACACAACCCACTGAACCAACCTTAGCCACTGGGGACAGACATCAAAAACAACGGGAACTACTAACCTGCAGCTGGCAAAAAGGAGACCCCAAACACAGTAAAATAAGCAAAATGAGAAGACAGAAAAACACACAGCAGATGAAGGAGCAAGATAAAAATGCACCAGACCTAACAAATGAAGAGGAAATAGGCAGTCTACCTGAAAAAGAATTCAGAATAATGATAGTAAACATGATCCAAAATCTTGGAAATAGAATGGACAAAATGCAAGAAACATTTAACAAGGACCTAGAAGAACTAAAGATGAAACAAACAATGATGAACAACACAATAAATGAAATGAAAAAGACTCTAGATGGGATCAATAGCAGAATAACTGAGGGAGAAGAACGGATAAGTGACCTGGAAGATAAAATAGTGGAAATAACTACTGCAGAGCAGAATAAGGGAAAAAGAGAATGAACAGAACTGAGGACAGTCTCAGAGACCTCTGGGACACCATTAAATGCACCAACATTGGAATTATAGGGGTTCCAGAAGAAGAGAAAAAGAAAGGGACTGAGCAAATATTTGAAGAGATTATAGTTGAAAACTTCCCTAATATGGGAAAGGAAATAGTTAATCAAGTCCAGGAAGCACAGAAAGTCCCATACAGGATAAATCCAAGGAGAAATATGCCAAGACACATATTAATCAAACTGTCAAAAATTAAATACAAAGAAAGCATATTAAAAGCAGCTAGGGAAAAAAACAAATAACACACAAGGGAATCCCCGTAAGGTTAACAGCTGATCTCTCAGCAGAAACTCTGCAAGCCAGAAGGGAGTGGCAGGACATACTGAAAGTGATGAAGGAGAAAAACCTGCAACCAAGATTACTCTACCCAGCAAGGATCTCATTCAGATTTGATGGAGAAATTAAAACCTTTACAGACAAGAAAAGCTGAGAGAGTTCAGCACCACCAAACCAGCTTTACAACAACTGGTAAAGGGACTTCTCTAGGCAAGAAACACAAGAGAAGGAAAAGACCTATGATAACGAACCCAAAACAATTGAGAAAATGGGAAGAGGAACATACATATCGATAATTACCTTAAATATAAATGGTCTAAATGCTCCCACCAAAAGACACAGATTGGCTGAATGGATACAAAAACAAGACCCATATATATGCTGTCTACAAGAGTCCCACTTCAGACCTAGAGACACATACAGACTGAAAGTAAGGGAATGGAAAAAGATATTCCATGCAAATGGAAACCAAAAGAAAGCTGGAGTAGCAATTCTCGTATCAGACAAAATAGACTTTAAAATAAAGACTATTAGAAGACACAAAGAAGGACACTACATAATGATCAAGGGATCGATCCAAGAAGAAGGTATAACAATTGTAAATATTTATGCACCCAACATAGGACTACCTCAATACATAAGGCAAATACTAACAGCCATAACAGAGGAAATCGACAGTAACACATTCATAGTAGGGGACTTTAACACCCCACTTTCACCCATGGACAGATCGTCCAAAATGAAAATAAATAAGGAAACACAAGCTTTAAATGATACATTAAACAAGATGGACTTAATTGATATTTATAGGACACTCCATCCAAAAACAACAGAATACACATTTTTCTCAAGAGCTCATGGAACATTCTCCAGGATAGATCAGATCATGAGTCACAAATCAAGCCTTGGTAAATTTAAGAAAATTGAAATTGTATCAAGTATCTTTTCCGACCACAACGCCATGAGACTAGATATCAATTACAGAAAAAGCTCTGTAAAAAATACAAACACAGGGAGGCTAAACAATACACTACTTTATAACGAAATGATCACTGAAGAAATCGAAGAGTAAATAAAAGAATACCTAGAAAGAAATGACAATGGAGACATAATGACCCAAAACCTAGGGGATGCAGCAAAAGCAGTTCTAAGAGGGAAGTTTATAGCAACACAAACCCACCTTAAGAAGCAGGAAACATCTCAAATAAACAACCTAACCTTGCACCTAAAGCAATTAGAGAAAGAAGAACAAAAAAACCCCAAAGTTAGCAGAAGGAAAGAAATCATAAAAATCAGAACAGAAATAAATGAAAAAGAAATGAAGGAAACAATAGCAAAGATCAATAAAACTAAAAGCCGGTTCTTTGAGAAGATACACAAAATAGATAAACCATTAGCCAGACTCATCAAAAAAATAGGGAGAAGACTCAAATCAATAGAATTAGAAATCAAAAAGGAGAAGTAACAACTGACACTGCAGAAATAAAAAAGATCATTAGAGATTACTACAAGCAACTGTATGCCAATAAAATGGACAACTTGGAAGAAATGGACAAATTCTTAGAAATGCACAACCTTCCAAGACTGAACCAGGAATAAATAGAAAATATGAACAGACCAAACACAAGCACTGAAATTGAAACTGTGATTAAAAATCTTCCAACAAACCAAAGCCCAGGACCAGATGGCTTCACAGGCGAATTCTATCAAACATTTAGAGAAGAGCTAACACCTATCCTTCTCAAACTCTTCCAAAATATAGCAGAGAGAGGAACACTCCCAAATTCCTTCTACGAGGCCACCATCACCTTGATACCAAAACCAGACAAGGATGTCACAAAGAAAGAAAACTATAGGCCAACATCACTGATGAACATAGATGCAAAAATCCTCAACAAAATACTAGCAAACAGAATCCAAGAGCACATTAAAAGGATCATACACCATGATCAAGTGGGGTTTATTCCAGGAATGCAAGAATTCTTCAATATACGCAAATCTATAATGTGATAAACCATATTAACAAATTGAAGGAGAAAACCCATATGATCATCTCAATAGATGCAGAGAAAGCTTCTGACAAAATTCAACACCCATTTATGATAAAAACCCTCCAGAAAGTAGGCATAGAGGGAACTTTCCTCAACATAATAAAGGCTATATATGACAAGCCCACAGCCAACATCATCCTCAATGGTGAAAAATTGAAAGCATTTCCATTAAGATCAGGAACAAGACAAGGTTGCCCACTCTCACCACTCTTATTCAACATGGTTTTGGAAGTTTTAGCCACAGCAATCAGAGAAGAAAAGGAAATAAAAGGAATCCAAGTTGGAAAAGGAGAAGTAAAGCTGTCACTGTTTGCAGATGACCTGATACTATACATAGAGAATCCTAAAGATACTACCAGAAAACTACTAGAGCTAATCAATGAATTTGGTAAAGTAGCAGGATACAAAACTTAATGCACAGATAATCTCTGGCATTCCTATACTACTAATGATGAAAAATCTGAAAGTGAAATCAAGAAAACACTCCCATTTACCATTGCAAGCAAAAGAACAAAATATCTAGGAAGTAAACCTACCTAAGGAGACAAAAGACCTGTATGCAGAAAATTATAAGACACTGATGAAAGAAATTAAAGATGATACAGATAGATGGAGAGATATACCATGTTCTTGGATTGGAAGACTCAACATTGTGAAAATGACTCTACTACCCAAAGCAATCTATAGATTCAATGCAATCCCTTATCAAACTACCACTGGCATTTTCACAGAACTAGAACAAAAAATTTCACAATTTGTATGGAAACACAAAAGACCCCGAACAGCCAAAGGAATCTTGAGAACGAAATACGGAGCTGGAGGAATCAGGCTCCCTGACTTCAGACTATACTACAAAGCTACAGTAATCAAGACAGTATGGTACTGGCACAAAAACAGAAAGATAGATCAAGAGAACAGGATAGAAAGCCCAGAGATAAACCCACGCATATATGGTCACCTTATCTTTGATAAAGGAGGCAGGAATGTACAGTGGAGAAAGGACAGCCTCTTCAATAAGTGGTGCTGGGAAAACTGGACAGCTACATGTAAAAGTATGAGATTAGCTCACTCCCTAACACCATACACAAAAATAAGCTCAAAATGGATTAAAGACCTTAATGTAAGGCCAGAAACTATCAAACTGTTAGAGGAAAACATAGGCAGAACACTCTATGACATAAATCACAGCAAGATCCTTTCTGACCCACCTCCTAGAGAAATGGGAATAAAACCAAAAATAAACAAATGGGACCTAATGAAACTCAAAAGCTTTTGCACAGCAAAGGAAACCATAAACAAGACCAAAAGACAACCCTCAGAATGGGAGAAAATATTTGCAAATGAAGCAACTGACAAAGGATTAATTTCCAAAATTTACAAGCAGCTCATGCAGCTCAATAACAAAGAAACAAACAACCCAATCCAAAAATGGGCAGAAGACCTAAATAGACATTTCTCCAAAGAAGATATACAGACTGCCAACAAACATATGAAAGAATGCTCAACATCATTAATCATTAGAGAAATGCAAATCAAAACTACAAAGAGGTGTCATCTCACACCAGTCAGAATGGCCATCATCAAAAAATCTAGAAACAATAAATGCTGGAGAGGGTGTGGAGAAAAGGGAACACTCTTGCACTGCTGGTGGGAATGTGAATTGGTTCAGCCACTATGGAGAACAGTATGGAGGTTCCTTTAGAACTACCATATGACCCAGCAATCCCACTACTGGGCATATACCCTGAGAAAACCAAAATTCAAAAAGAGTCATGTACCAAAATGTTGATTGCAGCTCTATTTACAATAGCCTGGAGATGGAAACAACCTAAGAGCCCATCATCGGATGAATGGATAAAGAAGATGTGGCACATATATACAATGGAATATTACTCAGCCTTAAAAAGAAACGAAATTGAGCTATTTGTAATGAGATGGATAGACCTAGAGTCTGTCATACAGAGTGAAGTAAGTCAGAAAGAGAAAGACAAATACCGTATGCTAACACATATATATGGAATTTAAGAAAAAAAATGTTATGAAGAACTTAGGGTTAAGACAGGAATAAAGACACAGACCTACTGGAGGACGGACTTGAGGATATGGGGATGGGGAAGGGTGACCTGTGACAAAGCGAGAGAGAGGCATGGACATATATACACTACCAAACGTAAGGTAGATAGCTAGTGGGAAGCAGCCGCATAGCACAAGGGTATCAGCTCGGTGCTTTGTGACCGCCTGGAGGTGTGGGATAGGGAGGGTGGGAGGGAGGGAGATGCAAGAGGGAAGAGTTATGGGAACATATGTATATGTATAACTGATTCACTTTGTTATAAAGCAGAAACTAACGCACCATTGTAAAGCAATTATACCCCAATAAAGATGTTAAAAAAAAAAAAAAAAAGAAAATGAGTGAACCCTGTCCTTGAAAGATTAATTCTTATGGAGGGGACACAAAAGTGTAAGAGGTGCCAATAGAAGTGAATACAGAGACTAGAGTCAGGACTCAGAGAGAGAGTGATTGATCGTACTCGGGAACCAGGATGGGTGACTAGAAGGACTACCTAAGAGTATGAGAGGTAGGGGTGGTGGTAATAAAAGGTGGTGAGGGTGTCCTAGGAGGACAAGTGAAAGGGAAGAGCATGTAAAACAGCAGAAGCAATAAAACTTGAAGCAGGACATTTAAGGTCACTTAAAACTGTTGATGGAAGATTAACACAGGAAGTCAATATGTTGATGGTCATTGGTGTCATCCTCATCCTAGAGAGAATCAAAAGGGAAAGATGGAGGAATGGGTTAAGAGTGTCTATCACAGTCATTATTCAGGAAAGAAAAAAAAAAAATAAATATTTGGCTGTTGTTTTAGACTGCATTAAAACGTGTTCACCTTAAGATGCTGCCTTAACATTCTTGTTGCGGGGGGGTGGGGAATGGCATCTAGGCATGAAGTAATAGGGCATATTAAAGAAACTGCTGATCGTTGATGGGGCTAGAGCCTACAGGCATGGACAAATGGCCAGGGAATGGTAAGGATGAAGTCACTGAACTGGGGGCTCCACGGTAAGGAGAGTTCCAGCTCGCTTGTACTCCGGGCTTCCAGATGTCTTTGAATATGTCATGTTACTGTTGGCTCTGGGAAAGACTGGACCCACCTACTGGGGTACTGGAAGAATTTAGTTTAAAATGTGCGTGAATGCAATTTGAAGAAAACGTGGGAGGGGTCAGCTGTATGGAAAGGGCCTTTGCTATCACGCTGAAAGTGTGGGGAACCATGGTTCAGCCGGGCAGTGATGTAAACACTGCATGTTAGAAAGATCGCTCTAGTTGGGGTACGGAGGGTGAGGTCAAATATGAGACTACTGCATTGATACTAAGCAAAGCTGCAGAAGGGAGAGGCATGCAAGGAATGTTAATGCAGTAGAATCAACTAGTTACTATTTAAATGATGGGAGAGAGGGAATGGGAAGAACTGAAGAAATCTCCTAGTTTTCTGGTGACCCAACAGGTGGAGGTGTCATATGCTATAATAAAGAATAAAGACAGAGAAGGAAATTTGGGGGAAATATATTGAGTTTGAGGTTTTGTGGGATGGTCACATAACGAAATCTAGGACACAGTCAAGAATGAGAATAACTTAATTTCACGCTTTTACTTGTATCTTCTTCCTCTACTCAATCTCTCTTTTCCCTGCCCTCTGATCTTTGACCCACCTGTCTCCTTCCCACTCCTGTTTTGCATAGTTAACTCCTACTCTTTAAGGATTAGCTCAAGTAACACGCCATCCAAAAAGTCCCTCATGACGCATCATCTCCTTCTCACAAAGCCGAGGTAGGTGTTTTTGCCCTCATGCTCTTAAAATGCTCTACGCTCGTTTGTATCATTACACCATAACGTACACAGAATTATAATTCATTTACAGGTCTGTCTCCCCTACGTGATTTTAATTTCCTTATTGGTAGGGTCTACATCCTTATGTCTAATATCCCCAATATACAGCACAGTGGATGTATATTAAGATGGAGTAGGCTCTCAGTGGTTGTTGAATGAATGTCTTGAGTAGGAGAAGGAACATTTCTTTCTCTGAGACTGGAGTGAAGGTTGGAGGATATTGAAGGTTGTAGGTGTAGGGAGCTCAGTGAGAGCTTGAAAGTGTCCATGATCTAACTTCTATCTATGAAGTAAGAATCATTTCCCCAAAGAAGGGTGAGAAAGACATGTAGAGGAAAATGATGGAGGTTTGGAACAGCTTCTGTAAGGAGTGGGAATGGAAGGTGACCAGACCTACTTAAGACTGTCAAGGAGCCCGAAGGGTCCAGCTGACATTGGCAGCAATACAGTGATAGTGGCAGTGACCCCGAAGACTATGTGATTTCCTCCAGCAGCTCGGTGCGTTGAGTATGAGGGGAGGGGACTGAAAGTGAAACTCATCCAAGGTTCAAGGCCAGCAAGGCAGATTCGTCAGAGGACGAGAGGCTCTGAAGCAAAGTGGAGTGTAGACTGGATGAAGAAGGGAAGTGCAGCCATGATGGACAAGAGACAGACAAACCAGGGTGAGGGAGTGAGGACTACAAGTCTCCCTCAGGCTGAAGAAGAGAAATTGTGGGTAAGTTAGTGGGACACCCGCTCAGGGGAGGGGATTCCAGAGTTGGATGTCTGGGTGGTAACAGAGCCCAGACTGTGACCATGGAAGTTAGCTGCTAAAGGGACCTGGTGAGTAAGGTTGTGGGTGTCCGAACAGTCAGAGAACTTTGAAGCTACGTTCTTGGACCAGCTGTCCCAGAACTCTGAAATTGCCCATAATAGAAGCAGGAACAAGGTGAAAAGAAGAGTAAGAACAGAATTCCAGACAGTTCAAAGGAAAGCGGATGGTGCTCCGGGATTAAATAGGTGGAGTGAGAAGGATGGAGGCAAGAAATTCAAGGGAGAGTAGAAAGGATTTCTGCAGAGTTGAAAGGTCAGTGTCAGGAGGCGGTCATGGGAGCCTGTAGAACACTGACCAGCCTCTCTCCTAACTCTAAAGGAGTTTTTTTCCCTCCTGGAGCCAACTCTTCAATTTAAAGAGATTAGACAGCCTTTATCTCTGCTCTTCACTCTGGCATCAGGATTCCGCTTTCAGAATCAACTTTTGGGTCCCCAATCTCCTGCTCTTATTTTGTTTTTCTATGGGCATAACTCCATGTTCTAAGAAAGTTATGATGCATTTTCTCATCAAAACTCATCTGTCCTGTTTTTCACTCCTTACTGTGACTGGTAGCATCAAGTCTACAGGAAGTAAGTTGAGTTTTCTGTTAGTCAATCATGGACTGACATGCTACTCTTCCCAATAAATATATTTGCATCTTGGAAGATCCTCCCAGAAATATAACAACATAACCCAACCCACCCTACGAAGTCAGCAAGAAGGCAGCCTTCCTGGTGTACCTCAAAACACAAAGCTCTCTGGGCTCTAGAGTTTCTTCTTTTATGAATTTCAATCCCACATGAGCAGGTAGCTCAAAGACAATGCTGTAATTTATTTTAAGTTAGGGAGTGAAAGAAAGATAAACTGCAAGAAAGATATTTTAAGTCGACAGGAAGAAGGGGTAGAATAACAATGTCCTAAACCCACAGTCATTCACGCAGGACATCATAAGTTCCCAGGATTTCAGGTTAAACAACATGTGCTTTACACAGTAGAAAAGCACCAGCCTTGCCTTCCTCTTCATGCTCTGTCTGTACCTGGTCACCATGAAAACTGCTGGACACCCACTAAAACAACCCAATCTATAACAGATGGAAGTTGAATACCCATAAAATACTGTGGCAGGCATGTGTAAGCAGAGGATATGAAGTATAAAATATGCTCCCTGCTTTAAGAAACATGAAACTTAAGGGAAACCTAAGACAAACAGACACGAACAATTAACGAACCATAAAAGTCAGAACCTGTGTTAAAGTAATACTACTTCCTGTCAGCATCAAGGATTAAACACTTTACTGCTTTGGAATTGTTAATATCGCTAATGTGTTAGAAAGTTCCCTCGAGTGCTGGAATGCTGTAGAAGGTTGGCCTTTGCTGAGCACAGACACGTCCCAAACCTGTGCATTGTGACGCCAGCCAGTCATATCAGCAGGCTCTTCATCTCCCGCTTCTTGCACGATGAGCTGGCACATCTGTCTGTCTATGACACCACTTGGCTTAACAAAGTAGGTCACACCAGGGTTTCTGGCTCAGAGACAGGGAGCGGCCCGGGAACATGCTGTAACTGAAAGAGAACGTTTGCAGTATCTTCTGTAGAGACTTTTATGAGTAAGAAGGCCAAAAGAAGATTCGAACTATCATCACAGTTTTCACCTTTAACCCATTCTGCTCTTCCTTTGTTATACAGCCTATATGCTAGTAAAATGTACAAATTCAACATATTTCTACTTCCTTGACATAGAGTGTTGTAAGAAATAAAATCTTACATTGTGTAGTTCATTTACAAGATTCTTCCACACGTACGAAGTCATTTGATCCTCAAAGCAAACTCCGTAGAAGTATTATTGAACCAATTGACATGGGTTTCAGTTTCACTCCACCACTAAAGCTGAGGAAGCAGTTATCTTACTTATCCTCAGGGGCAGGAGTTCCCCTCCTTGTAGAGCAGCTGAGCCTGGTTCTAAATGTCACCACTCTTTCTATCTCTAGACCCTACCTCTCTTACCTGCCCACCCTTTCTGCTGATTCTCTCCCTGGAATTCAACGCAGTTTAATAGGCGATTACTGAAGGCCAACCATGGGCCAAATACAATACTAGGATTTCAGATTACTAAATCGACACCCTCGAGGAACAGCCAAACTAACTAGGAAGACAGGGAAATATATCAGTGCAATATGGCAGCTATTACAAGAGAGGGATGCACAGATACCACGATAGCTCAAAGAAGGCAGTAATGAACTCTGCCTGGTAGGCTTAAGTAAGTGGTAGTTGAGCCAGAAGTTGGAAGATGACTAAACAGGGTAGAGAGGACATTCCAGGCAGATGGAACAGTCCGTGAAAAGGTAAAGGGGTAGGGAACTGCAAGAAATTCAATTTAATTCACCTCTTACGTATATCAACACCCAATGTCATTGGAGAAAGACACACAAGTTATCTCAGGCCCACTGACCTCAAGTAAGGTCACGGGGCTACTCACTTACACCTCTAGACTACTACTGGGATGTTAGGGAAAAACCCGAACGAACTTTCTGCCCAACCCCCTACTTCCCAACTCCTTTCTCTGCAGACCTCCAACTGTTCACTCTCTTCTTGTACCTTCGCTTCCTACTGCACTGAGAAAATGGAACCAGCGAGAAGAAAACTTGCAAAATCACCTGCTACCACATTTACCATCTTACCTGTAACTATTCCCATGTCCTCTTCTCTCACCAGCATTAGTACGGATGACCTGTTCATCCCCGTCTGAGCCAACTCTTCTTTGGACACTGATCTTGAGGCACTCTTGCCTTCTCAAGGACACTGCTGCCAGCAATTCTCCCCCCTCTCCCACATCATCATTTCCATCAGCAAAATGGACAGTATGAAAAGGCTGCTACTTCTCCAGTCTTAAAAAGAAAAAAGCCCTCTTTTGACCCCACTTCCTTCCCTTCCCACCCACCACTGCCTCATTTTTCTCCTTCACTTTGTAACAAAACTCCTTGAAAGAACTGCCTATCCACTGTCTCCTCCAATTCTCTGTAGGACCCACTCCAATCAGGCTTTTCCCCAATGCCCCGGGAACTGCTCTTGCCCTGTGGCGATGGTCTCCACTTTGCAAAATCCAATGATCATTTCTTTGACCTCGCATCCTACTTGACCTGCCATCAGCACTTGACCCATTTGCTCTCTCCCTCCTTGAAACACATTCTTCACTTGGCTTCCAGGACTTGACGTCCTCCTGAGATCGCTCCTCCTCCTTCAGTGGCCACTCCCTCCGGGTTCCTTGGCTTGTTCCTCCGCATCAGCCAGAACTTTAAGAGCTAGAACCTCCAGGATTCGGTCCTTGTACTTGTCTTCCTCATTTACTTGGACTGCCTAGGTGACCTCATCCAATCTCACAGCTTTATTTATTTTTACTTTTTTCCCCTCATAGCTTTAAATACCAAGTAAACCACCCATGAGTCCCATCCAAACATCTCCTTTAACTCCAGACACCAACAGCATACTCAAAACGTAATCTTGGATGCCTGACGGGCATCTCAAAATCACCATGTTAAAAAAACAACTGCTATTTTCTCTAAAACCCACCCTTGCCACGATCTCTATCTAATGCAAATTGAAACGGTCTCCAACCTGTAGCTCAGGTCAAAAACCTTGGGGTCATCCTTGACGCCTCTTGTTTTCTCATACCCCACATTCAATCTACTGGCAAATCCTATCATCTCCGCCTTTAAAATATACACAGAATCATAACCCTTCTCACTGGCTCTACCAGTCTCATCCTGGTCTAAGCCACAGTCATTTCTGGATTATTACAATACTTCCTTTTTTGTTTCTTTGCTTACCCTCTGCCTCTCAACCCATTCAACTCTCCAGAGAGTAGCCAGTGCGATTCTTTTAAAATGTAAAATAGATCAGGTCCCTCAATGGCCTTCCCATGTCGCCTAAGATAAAAGCCAAAGTCCTTTCAATGATCTGTGCCTCCCAGCCATCTGCCTCTCCCATCCACCCCCCAGCCACCCAAGCTCTCTGACTAAAGAAATGGATGAGCAAGGAACTGCCCAGTGGTTAAGACTCGGTGCTCTCACTGCCAGGGCCCAGATTCCACCCCTGGTCAGGGAACTAAGA
Organism: Phocoena sinus; assembly: GCF_008692025.1. Taxonomy (NCBI): domain Eukaryota; kingdom Metazoa; phylum Chordata; class Mammalia; order Artiodactyla; family Phocoenidae; genus Phocoena; species Phocoena sinus. Next base: position 90,049,328 of record NC_045771.1, read on the forward strand.
GCCTGCAAGTCATGTGGCATGGCCAAAAAAATAAAAAATAAAATAAACGAATGAGTAAAGGAGTAAATGGGTGTATGTTAGGCGAGAGGAAGCTGGTTCGAGCGTGACACTAGAGAGTGAGTCAGGGGACGAACAACGTTTTTAACAAAGCCAAGGAGTTCAGACTTTATTTGAATACAATGGGTAGTCCTCAAAGTTGAAGAAGTTTCCTATGATAGCTATCTCCAATAAACTCTCTGTTTTAGGATCCAATTCACATGTCACATTTTATACAAATCCTGACTTTTTTTTCTCTACTAATCTCCCATCTGCATCCAGAAATCCAGCCACAGCAAACTCCTTGCTTCTCCTGTGATATGTCACATTTTCAAAGTTCCATGCCTTTGCCCTCTCTGTTCTTTCTGCCTGGAATGCCCTTCCTTACTTCGTCTGTCTGAAACAGGTCTACTCAACCTTCTGGACTCAGCTCAAGTGCCATCATCTTTATAAATTACTCCCTGACCACTCCAGAGAGTGATATGTTTTCTTCTTTGGGCTTCCAGAGTACATTTTACCCACCTCTACTATAGATTTTATCACCTTCTATAGTTATCTTTTACATATTGTCAAGTCCCTGGAGGACCGGGTCCATGACCAATTCTTTTTTTTTTGAATTTTATTTATTTTTTATACAGCACGTTCTTATTAGTTATCTACTTTATATATATTAGTGTATATATGTCAATCCCAATCTCCCAATTCATCCCACCACCACCAATCCCCCCGCCACTTTCCCCCATTGGTGTCCATATGTTTGTTCTCTACATCTGTGTATGACCAATTCTTGATGGGGCCCCTGCACCTTGCACACACCGTGTCTTCAATCTAGTAGATGTTCAATGCCTGTTTGTTGAATGAAAAGGAGCCAGCAAAATGGAATGAAAATTAGTAGAAAAAAAATATAAGAGAAACCAGGAGAGTGAGTCGTCTTTAAAACCAAAAGGATTTTCAAGAAGTAAGGAGTACTTGAGAGATTTAAGTAAGCTGACAGCTGTCATTATATTTAAGGAGATTTAGAGACATAATAGTCAAGGTTCAGTAGCGTATAACAGAAATTATCTTATATGTAAGCAGTGATTTAATAGGAGGAACATTAGAAGGGCTGGATAAGTGGGGTCTAGACTCCAGGACAACACGGCAGGATTGCTGTTCTGCCAGAGTGGCTCCAACCTCTGCCACAATGGGAAAGCTGAAAACAAGAAGGCTACCACCGGAACTGCTGGCTCCAGAGCCAGTGCACCTGCTAGGTCTGCACCAACCAAAACAGACATCCTACACCCTGCCTCTGGATACCAATGACTGCCCCTAAATCCCTGCTAAGGCTGCCGAGGAAAATACATCTCCGTGACTATGTATATTTCTACTGCTGTATAACAACCTACCATAAACTTTTTACCCCAAACTCAACTATTATCCCAATTTGATACGTCCAAAGTCCAGGCAGGGTTCTCTGCTTGGATCTCACCAGGCAGAAGTCAAGGTGTCAGCAGACTGGATTCCCATCTGGAGCCTCTGAGGAAGAATCTCCTCCCAAGCTCATCTGGGTTTGGCAGAATTCAGTTCCTATGATGGTAGGACTGAGGTCTTTGTTTCCTGACTATCGGCCAGAAGTGACTCTTAACTTCTAGAAGCCATACACAGCTCCTTCCATGGGCCTCCTTACAGGCTCTCTCACAACACTATAGCTGACAGCAAGATCCCTCAAATGGAATCCCCCTCACACTAATCCCTCTGACTTCCATTACTGCCGGCCACAGAAAACTCTCTGCTTTTAGATGGGCTTATGTGATGAGATTAGGCCCATCCAGATAATCTCTCTATTTTAAGATCAACTGTGCCATATAACATAACATAATCATGGAGTGGTATCTCACCATTTTCACAGGTTCCCAGGATTCGGGTATGGAAACTTGGGGGCTATTTTTAGAATTCTGCTCACCACATTGTGTTTGCCAGAAAAAGCAGTAGAACAAATAGATGCGTCTTTCACCTTCTGAATTAGTTGGGATTCTCCAGAGAAACAAAACCAATAAGATGTATATCTATATAGACAGGGATTTATTTACTTATTTTTTAACATCTTTACTGGAGTATAATTGCCTTACAATGGTGTGTTAGTTTCTGCTGTATAACAAAGTGAATCAGCATACATAAACAGGGGATTTCCTCCCTCTTGCATCTCCCTCTCATCCTCCCTATCCCACCCTGCTAGGTGGACACAAAGCAGCAAGCTGATCTCCCTGTGCTATGTGGCTGCTTCCCACTAGCTATCCATTTTACATTTGGTAGTGTATATAGGTCAATGCCACTCTCTCACTTCATCCCAGCTTACCCTTCCCCCTCCCCGTATCCTCAAGTCCATTCTTTACATCTGCATCTTTATTCCTGTCCTGCCCCTAGGTTCTTCAGAACCTTTTTTTTTTTTAGAGTCCATATATATGTGTTAGCATACAGTATTTGTTTTTCTCTTTCTGACTGACTTCACTCTGTATGACAGACTCTAGGTCCTTCCATCTCACTACAAATAACTCAATTTCGTTTCTTTTTATGGCTGAGTAATATTCCATTGTATATATGTGCCACATCTTCTTTATCCATTCATCTGTCAATGGACACTTAGGTTGCTTCCATGTCCTGGCTATTGTAAATAGAGCTGCAATGAGCATTGTGGTACATGACTCTTTTTGAATTATGGTTTACTCAGGGTATATGCCCAGTAGTGGGATTGCTGGGTCATATGGTAGGTCTATTTTTAGTTTCTTAAGGAACCTCCATACTGTTCTCCATAGTGGCCGTATCAATTTACATCCCCACCAACACTGCAAGAGGGTTCCCTTTTCTCCACACCCTCTCCAGCATTTATTGTTTGTAGATTTTTTGATGATGGCCATTCTGACCGGTGTGAGATGATATCTCATTACAGTTTTGATTTGCATTTCTCTAATGATTAATGATGTTGAGCATCCTTTCATGGGTTTGCTGGCAATCAGTATATCTTCTCTGGAGAAATGTCTATTTAGATCTTCTGCCCATTTTTGGATTGGGTTGTTTGTTTCTTTGATGTTGAGCTGCATGGGCTGCCTGTATACTTTGGAGATTAATCCTTTGTCAGTTGCTTCATTTGCAAATATTTTCTCCCATTCTGAGGGTTGTCTTTTGGTCTTGTTTATGGTTTCCTTTGCTGTGCAAAAGCTTTTGAGTTTCATTAGGTCCCATTTGTTTATTTTTGGTTTTATTTCCATTTCTCTAGGAGGTGGGTCAAAAAGGATCTTGCTGTGATGTATATCATAGAGTGCTCTGCCTATGTTTTCTTCTAAGGGTTTTATAGTGTCTGGCTTTACATTTAGGTCTTTAATCCATTTTGAGTTTATTTTTGTATATGGTGTTAGGGAGTGTTCTAATTTCATTCTTTTACATGTAACTGTCCAGTTTTCCCAGCAAGAGGCTGTCTTTTCTCCATTGTAAATTCTTGCCTCCTTTATCAAAGATAAGGTGACCAGGGCTTCCCTGGTGGCGCAGTGGTTAAGGGTCTGCCTGCCGATGCAGGGGACACGGGTTTGTGTCCCGGTCCAGGAAGATCCCACATGCCATGGAGCAGCTGGGCCCGTGAGCCATGGCCGCTGAGCCTGCATGTCCGGAGCCTGTGCTCCGCAACAGGAGAGGCCACAGCAGTGAGAGGCCTGTGTACCACAAAAAAAAAAAAAAAAAAGGTAAGGTGACTATAGGTGTGTGGGGCTTATCTCTGGGCTTTCTATCCTGTTTCATTGATCTATATTTCTGTTTGTTGTGCTAGTACCATACTGTCTTGATTACTGTTGCTTTGTAGTATAGTCTGAAGTCAGGGAGCCTGATTCCTCCAGATCCATTTTTCCTTCTCAAGATTGCTTTGGCTATTTGGGTAGACAGGGATTTATTATAAAGAATTGGCTCACATGATTGTAGGGGCTGAAAAGTCCCAAGGTCTGCAGGGTGAGCTAGTAAGCTGGACACCCAGGAGAGCTGATGGTGTAGTTCTAGTCTGAAGAACTCACAGACTTGAGACCCAGGAAGAGCTGATGTTTCAGTTTGAGTCTGAAAGCAGAAAGAAACCAATATTCCAGTTTGAAGGCAGTCAGCTCTTACTTGTGGAAGGGTCAGCATTTTTATTCTATTCAGGTCTTTAACTGATTGGATGAGGCCCACCTACTTTATGGAGGGCAATCTGCTTTACTCAGTCTACCAATTCAAATGTTAATCTCATCCAAAACACCCTCACAGACACTTAGAATAATGTTTAAGCAAATAGCTGGGCACCCTGTGACCCAGTCAAGTTGACACATAAAATTAACTGTCACACCTTCCAAATCTTGGGCAAGTACATCCAAATGGATGAACCTAAGTCCCAACCAGAACCGTAGCTTCAGAGAGGCAGACAGTTCAGGAAGATGCATTAGAATAGTGTCTTTCAACATCTTGACCCCAACCTACCTTAAGAAACACATAATTCATTACAACCCTATGTAAGCATGCATCTATACAAATAAATAAATGAAACAAAATTCCATGAAACATTATTTATCCTTACTAAGTGTAATGTACTCTGATATCTTCTCTATGGTTCTATTTCATTTTAACCACAGATCTTGATCCACTGAGTGGTTTCATGACCTTCCAAAAACAAGGCATCATTAGGAAGGTGGACTGATTTTGAGGGTCAATCTACTGTATCCATTACAAGTAAACTTTGGGAAGCAATTTTCCTTCAGTTATATGTTTCATAATGTCCAGTATGTAACACCATGTTTGTTCAGTGGAATTGAATATAGACAATAGCTGTTAATTCAATTTGGAGAAGATTGAGAAAAGTCTGAATCCTTATATAGGGATAGGTCCATAACTATCCAATAAAATCAAACAATGGGTATCAAGTGATGCCCTTTTGCTGTTCCCTTTCCCAATTCAGGAAAGCTAAAATTGCAAATCCACTGGAATATATGAGGCCTATTTTTCAGGGAGAAGAATGACTATCAATGGATGTTCACATGCAAAGTGCAGACATGACTAAATATAATATTATCAATAGGTGTTGAAGCATGTAGAAATTGTCAACTTCTGTCCTACTTATAATAAGTGCTTAATGACTGATGTGGATTGTCATGTCACAAGGTAAGACAAAATTTAGAGAATGTTGTTATTCAGACAACACTGACCTTTCAACAACTGTGTCAGGTTTCATATTTCTGTTACAGGTCCTTCATGGTGAACTATCCTTCTGCAATAGGAAAGGCCCCAAAGAAGAATTCATCCATTTTCAATCACTCAAGCTCTCTTAGAAAAGTGTTCTCCAGTGAAATGAATTACTTGTTTAAATGCTTGATTTTTGTTATTTGGATAAGCAGTAGACATACTTATGAATGCACCGTTTCTATTTAACTGCACTCATGCCCCAGGCAGCTCATGAGGATCAGTCCAGAGAGTTCAACTTGAACTGATCCTCTTTATCTCTGCTGCCACAGCATTGGCAGAGTTTTACACAGTCAGATTTAATTGTCTGACTTAAAAAAAAAAATAGTAATCTGGCCTCTTTAAACAAGTATCATATTATAGAGTCTTCATCATTCAGTTGCAGCAGGTGTAAACAAAGAGGGGAAAGAGGGGCATTGTGTGATCCAGGGAGTGAAGCTTTAGGGCTACCTTGTGGTGGTTGTTACAAAACTTAAATGGCTTAAAGACTAGAAAACCTTGAGACCAGTGAAACTCTGACGACTTGAGGATCTTTATCATTAGGATTGTCAAATATCTGGACATACATTCTGTACAGAAGCAATAAAATGCAATCATTCATTTAATATAGATTTAATAGAAAAAACTTATGGTTACCAGGGGGTAAGGCAGGGGGAGGGATAAATTGGAAGATTAGGACTGACATATACACACTACTATATATAAAATAGATAACTAATAAGGACCTACTGTATAGCACAGGGAACTCTACTCAACACTCTGTAATGGTCTATATGGGAAAAGAATCTAAAAAAGAGCGACTATATGTATAACAGATTCACTTTGCTGTACATCTGAAACTAACACAACATTGTAAATCAACTATACTCCAATAAAAATTTAAGAAAAAGAAGATTCAATGAGTACCTATTATGTGGTGTTTATAGTTCTACTGTAACTGCAGAAGTGATCAAAACAGACCAAGTAGGAAGAGGCAGAGGATAACTAACTGGTAAACAAGTAACTAATGAATGGCAAGGTAAAGGGTATACTGAGACTTAGCATCTGGGACCTGTCATCAGTTCTGAGTTGCTTAAAGCAAACATATAATATGTTGCCCATCCCATCTATGGACCACACTTCCAAAAGCTATGAGACATCTCTAATTGCTACACATTATAACTGCCAGGGTGTTTCCCCTTTCTTCTAATTACATTTATTTTTAAGACATGGTGTGATTCATTGAAAGGATACTGGGGATTCAGAGAATCAGTAGATGCTGGAGGACCAGGTTTGAAATAGTAGCTCTGGAGGTCGAGAGGCAGGACATCTAATCATGTGTTCTTTATATACAGCTTTATTGGGGTATAACTGACATACAAAAAACTGCACATATTTAAAGTATACAAGCTGATAGGTTTTGACGTAAGTATACACCCATGTACATATCACTACATCAAGGCAAGCAACATATCCGTCACCTCCAAAAATGTCCTGGTGCTCAGTTATCCCTCCATCCCACATCTCTCCAACCCACATCCCTAGGAAATCACTGGTCTATTTTCTGTCGCCATAGATTATCTTGCATTTTCTAGAATATTATATAAATGAAATCATAAAGACATACTCTCTCTCTTTTGGTGGGGGAAGGGGTCTCTGGCTTCTTTCACGCAGAATAATTATTTTTAACTTTATCCCTGTTATTGTACCCATAGTTCTTTACTTTTTTGTTTATCCATTAACATGTCAAAGACCATTTGGGTCCTTTCCACATTTGGCTTTATTATAAATAAACATTTATGTGAAATTCTTTGTATTGATACAGACTTTGATCTCTTTTGGGAAAATATATGAAACTAGATTGGCTGGGTCATATACCAGGTGTATGTTTAACTTTTTGAGAAATTGCTGAACTGCTGTCCAAAGTAGTTGTGCCATTTTACATTCCCATCAGCAGTGTATGAGAGTTTCAATTGTTTCATATCCTAGCTAACACTTGGTAGGGCAATCTTGTAATTTTAGACATTCTAATCAATGTGTAGTGTAATAGTTTTTATTTGCATTTCACCTTACGATGTTGAATAGCTTTTTATGTGCTTATTTGCCATTCATATATCATCGTTGACAATGTGTCTTTTAAAATCTTTGCCCATCTTCTACTGGATTGTTTATAATTTTTACGATATTGAGTCTTGAGAGTTCTTTATATGTTCTAGATACAAGTCCTGTGTTACATATATGATTTGTAAATACTTTCTCCCAGTCTCTGCCTTATCGCATACTCTTAACAGTGTTTTGAAAAACATAAATGCTTAGTTAGATAAAGTCTAATTATTTTTTTCTTTTAATGAATTATGCTTTTGGTCTTGTAGCTAACAAATCTTTGCCTAATCCAAAATCAGAATGATTTTTTCTTCAGGTACTTTAAAAATGTTGTTCCACTGTATTCTAGATTGCATTGGTTTTGATGGGAGATCTACTTTCATTTTTATCTTTTTCCTCTGGCTTCTTTTCAAGATTTTCTCTTCATCTGTTGATTGAAACAATTTGATTATGGTGTTCCTTGGTGTAGTTTTCCTCATCTTTATAGTGTTTGGAGTCCATTGAGCTTATTGGATATCTGTTTTTACAGTTCTCATCAACTTTGAAAATTCTTATCCATTGTTTATTCAATTTGTTTTCCTGCCTGCCCTCCCCCTTGAGGACCCAATTACACGTATATATGGCCACGTGAAGTCTTCTCTGTGCGTTTCATTTTAGATGGTTTTCATTGCTATGTCTTCAAGTTCACTAATCTTTGCTTGTGCAATGTCTATATGCCACTAATCCCATCTAGCAATCTTAGACTGGGTTTTTCATTTTAGTCATCATCATTTTCATCTCTAGAAGTTTGACTTGGGCCTTATTTATTATTTGCATGTCTCTATTTAACATGCTCAATCTGCCCTCTAATTTCTTGAATATATGGAATACAGTTATAATAACCATTTTAATGCTCTTATCTATTAATTCTATCATCTGTGTAATTTCTGGGTCAGTTTTGATCGACTGATTTTCTCCCTCATTATGGGCTGTATTTTCCTGCTTCTTTTCATGTTTAGCAATTTTTGATTGGATGCCAAAGTTGTGAATTCTACCTTATTGGGTTCTGGATATTTTTGTATTCCTCTAAATATGTTTGAGCTTTGTTCTGGGGTACAGTTAAGTTACTTAGAAATAGTCTGATTATTTCAGGTCTTGCTGCTAAGCTTTTCTAGGCACAACAAGAGCAGCATTCAGTTAAAGGATACTTTTTCCCCACTACTGATGCAAGATTCTCTTTAGAACTCCACCAATGGCATGTAAATTATGAGGTCTTCCACACTGACTGTAGGGCACATGTATTATTCCTGGCCTTATGTGACCCTGGGTGTTGTTCCCTCTAATCCTTTTGATTATTTCTTCCCCTGGCCTTTAATGGTTTCCTTATATACATGAGCTGTTCAATACTCAGTTGAATACTCAAGGCAGACACTCTGTTGATCTCTGGATTTCTCTCTCTGTGCAACTTTTTCTTCTCTGATACTCTGCCCTGTGAAATCTAGCAGCATCCCTGAACTACTGACTCCATCTCCACAATTCTGGAAAACTGCGGGGCTCTGCCTGGTTTCTTCCTCTCTACACCACAGCTTTGAAACCCCATCCAGTCAGGAAGCTAAGGCACAGTAGAGATCACTTCATTTATTTCCCAGTTTCAGGGATCACTGTCCTTCATTGACTGACACCTGATGTCTTGAGGAGAGTTGTTTTGTATACTTTGTCTGCTTCTTAGCTGTTTCCAGCAGAAGTATAAATATGGTCTATGTTATTACATTTTGGCTAGAAGTAGAGGTGTTAACTCCAGATTACATTTTAACATTGAGTTTTACTTTCTTAGTTTTGTTTTCTAATTTTTTTCTTCTTAGATGGTAGATTTCCTGTAGACATATGGGGAATGACAATCACTAGACATGGGGAGAAATTAGAGGGAATGAGCTGACAGATGGGAAGTATAGTTTAAAAAGAAAAAAGGGAAAAAATTAGAAATGGAATGAAAACAAGCAGTCAAATCCTGGAGAAAGGAATTGATGGAGATTATCAAAGCTGTTTGAAAGCCCAACTCTCACCTTTAACAGACCTAATATATGGCTGCGGAATGATTCAAACTACTCTCTTCAACTTGGAAACATTAATCTGTCAGTGAGATTTAATAATTTTTAGTGGTCTTCACAGCAGACTAACAAAGGCAAAGCCTAGGAATTTGTCATCTCTGTTCCCTAGAGAGAAAAACTCCAAACCTACTGAGTAAGTAACAAACTCAAAGTCACCCAGAGAACAGTGCCTGGGTGAGAACTAGTAGTCTTAAGTATGTCTTTTTACTACTTTGTTCAAATGGTTATCTAGCATCATTCACCTTGGGAGGAAGTAGCTGTGGCACAGAGGAAGACACATGGGACTTAGGGTAGGAGTCTAGGGTTGCAGTTTAACACTGTCACTAATGACCTATGTGACCTTGAGTTCACTTCTCCAGGTCTGTTTCCTCAACTGCAAACCTGAATAAAAACTCCAGCATGAGGGGTCCCTGCCAGGGTTAAATGAGACGATGCATGTCCAGTTAAACACAGCGCCTGACACTTAATACTATATGTCAGTTTCCCTGTATTATCTCCTCTAGAGAGATCTGCATTGTTTTTTAATGGAGGGATGTCTTAAATACAAAGAGATGAATCTGCCACTAGGGACTGTCAAATAAAAGCTGGGGAGAGGACTGGCTTACTCGCCCACTTACTTCTACTCATCAGGCCATCCCTGCCCTGGGCTCCCTCCATATCAAAGAATTGAAATCAGAAGAATTGAAGTTCACCTCTTAGTTATCTGACCTCAGACAGATTATTTAGCCCCTCTTAGCTGTTAAAATGAGGATAAATACAAACCACATATCTGATAAGGGTTAATATTTTAAATATATATGGAACTCATACAACTCAGTAGCAAAAAAACAAAACTCATAAAAACACCCCCTGAAACCCTAAAACACAACAAATAATCCAATTATGAAATGGGCAAAAGATCTGAATAGACAGTTTTCCAAAGAAGATATTCAAATGGCCAAGAGGGTACATGAAAAGGTGCTCAATATCACCAATCATCAAGGAAATGCAAGTCAAACCTCAGTGAGATATCACCTCAGACCTGTAAGGATGGCTGTTATCAAGATGACAGGTAAGAAATACTGGCAAGGATATGGAGAAAAGAGAACACTTGTACACTGTTGATAAGAATGTCATTTGGTACAGTCACTATGGAAAACAGTATGGAGTTACCTCAAAAAATTAAAAATAGAGCCACCATATGCTCCAGCAATTCCACTTCTGGGTGTATATATTTGAAAGAAATATCACTGTCTTAAAAGAGAGATCTGCACCCCCATGTTCACTGCATCATGATTTACGACAGCCAAAACATGGAAACAACCAGAGTGTCCACTGTCAGATGAATGGATAAAGGACATATGGTATATATATAGAATAAAATATTATGCAGCCATAAAAAAGAAGGAAATCCTGCTGTTTGTGCCAACATGGATGAAACTTGAGGTCATTATGCTAAGTGAAATAAGTCAGATAGAGAAAGACAAATGATCCCACTTATATGTAAAATCTGAAAAAGACAAAACTCAGAGAAACAGAGGACAGACGGGTGGTTGCCAGAGGTAGGGGGTAGGGAGTGGGGGAAATGGGTTTAAAAAAATGGAGCATAATAACAGCTATCATTTATTGAGCATTTGCTCTGTGTTGTCAGGTACTGCATTAACACTTTGCCCATACTGTCATTGAATCTTCATGATCCTTTGTTATTATCTCCATTTTATAGATGAGGCAACTGAGACTCGGAGATTTTAAGTAACTTGTCCAAGATCACACACAACACAAGGGGTACAGCTGGGAAGGGCACCAACTCGGCTTCTACGTGCATGCTCTCAATCACAGTCTTATCCTGCCTTCTCACCTGCATGCTAAGAATCCACTGAGCCCAGGGCTATACGTGTTAAGGTTGGATGCGGCATATTTATGCCCTCACTGAGTTCTCCTTCCCTTCCCTCACCCAGAACATTTTCATACTACCTGAAGCCTCACTCATGATGCACCATGACTTCCCTCAAATCCTTCTCAGAGCAAAGGCTGTTCATTCTCACATAACGTACCTATCTCCCAATCCATAGAAGGTGAGGTGGACCTCACACAGGATTCTGCCGCCACATCCACACTATGACTCTACCACTTTTTTTTTTTTTGCGGTACGCGGGCCTCTCACTGTTGTGGCCTCTCCCGTTGCGGAGCACAGGCTCCGGACACACAGGCTCAGCGGCCATGGCTCACGGGCCCAGCCACTCCGCGGCATGTGGGGATCTTCCCGGACCGGGGCGCGAACCCATGTCCCCTGCATCAGCAGGCGGACTCTCAACCACTACGCCACCGGGGAAGCCCGACTCTACCACTTTGAATCACTTTGAAAAACTCCTCATGTGAGCCTCATTCACCAGCTGACAGTCTTCATGCTTCCCTCTACCCATCCTCATCCCTGTCATCTCCTCCTACCCAAGCCACTCAGCTCTACTCATTAAAACTCTGGCACCTAACTCCCAGGCATTCTCCACCCAAATTCCTGTCATCATCTAGGTAATTTCAACATCTTCACTGATGAGCCATCTAACACTCAAGTCTCATGGTTCCTAGACAGCCCATGTCAGAAACCTGCTCAGACTCCTGGTGCGCCAAGGATGAAGACACTGCTGCCTACCTCTCCCACTGACTGCAGCTATACACTGGTCAAAATATGAAGAATAACTACTTCAGAAACTTAAAAATTAACAAGAGCAGGCAGGTGGGGGAAGGGAACCGCCAAACTTGAAGAATGACCCTGTGATGGTTGTTATTATGTGTCAACTTGGATGGGCCATGGGGTGCCCAGATTAAACCTTATTTCTGGGCCTGTCCATGAGAGTGTTTCTGGATGAGATTAGCATTTGATTCAGTGGACTCAGTAAAGCAGATTGCCCTCCCCAGTGTGGGTGGGCATTGTCCAATCTGTTGAGAGCCTGAATAGAACAAAAGGCAGAAGAAGGGGAATTTGACCCTTTTTTCCTGCCTCATTGTTGAGCTGGGACATCAGTCTTTTCCTGACCTCTTGGATTTACACCATTGGCTCCTCTGGTTCTCATGCCTTCAGACTCAGACTGAATCTCACACTGGCTTTCCTGGATCTCTCACTGACAGACCACAGATCAAGGGACTTCTCAGCTTCCATAACTGCATGAGCTAACTCCTCATAATCAATCAATCAATCAGTCAATCTCCTACTATTTCTGTTTATCTGGAGAACACACTCTTATATGAAAAGTTTGTATTTTTTCCTCTTTTGTCTCCTATGGTTGACCTGAGGGTGGCCCTAGTGTGAAACTCTGAAGTGGGAATGTGCTACAAAATAAAGAGAAAGCCTGTCTTCCTGGCCAGAGGACTGGGAAAAGGAGTTCCTATTATCTAAAAAATGTAGAGGAAATCTGCTGGGGTTTTTTTTTTCTCACTCTTTTGTCCTCTCTTTGCCCTGCCCCAAGAATAGTCTCAGTTGCAGAGCTACTCTGTAGTGAAATGACACTTAAAACCCCAAGAGAAAACCCACCTTTCTGGCCAGAAGAACCAAGAAAAGTAGTCTTGCAGTGCCAAGAGTATGAAGGGGGAACCCCATTAATTTTTTGTTCTCTATTTTCTTGCCAATTGCGCCAAGGGAAGCCGAATGCAGCAGAAATGTGCAACTGCAGTTTGGCTAAAACTCCAAAAGAAATCCTAGCTTTCTGGGCAAAGGACCAACCATAAGGGTCCTTTGAGTGTGGACAGTGTGGAGAAACCCAAGAAAGGAGAGAATCAAAGAAGGGAATCCGCAAATTCTATGCATGAACCAACACAACTCCCAGCACTTCCCCTGAGCACTTATATGGGATGGACCCAAAGCAACATAGAAACGGCTTAAAAATTGGAAAGAAAAAATAATATTATCTCAACTACCAAATGGCATGATGATCTACATGAAAAAATCCTAAGGAAGAAAGACAAAAGGTTTCGAGAACTAATGAACAGTTTCATAAGGCCTTAGAATATAAGGTCAGTATATGAAAATCAGTTTCATTTTTATATACAAGGAATGAATAATTAGAAAATGAAAAAAAATTTAAAGTACCATTTAAAATCACACCAAAATAACATAACACTTAGATTTAAATCTAACAAAACATGTACAGGATCTGTAGCTGAAAGCTACTGATGAAAGAAATCAGGGAAGATGTAAATAAATGGAGATATCTGTCATGTTCATAGATGGAAGCCTCAATATTCTTAAGATATCAATTCTCCTCCAACTGAATTACAGATTCAACATAATCCCAATCAAAATTCCAGAATTTTTATAGATTCTAAAGCTGATTCTAAAAGGTGTATGGAAAGACAAAGGAACAAGAATAGCCAAAACAGTTGTGAAAGAGAACAAAGCTCGAAAACTCATACTACCCAATTTTAAGACTTACTATAAAGCTATAGTAATCAAGACAGTATGGTGGAGAGAGCTTCAAGATGGCAGAAGAGTAAGACGCAGAGATCACCTTCCTCCCCACAAATACATCAGAAATACATCTACACGTGAAATAACTCCTATAGAACACCTACTGAACGCTGGCAGAAGACCTCAGACTTCCCAAAAGGCAAGAAACTCCCAACGTACCTGGGTAGGGCAAAAGAAAACAGATAAAACAGAGACAAAAGAATAGGGACGGGACCTGCACCAGTGGGAGGGAGCCGTGAAGGAGGAAAGGTTTCCACACACTAGGAAAACCCTTCGCGGGCAGAGACTGTGGGTGATGGAGGGGGAAGCTTCGGAGCCGCAGAAGAAAGCGCAGCAACAGGGGTGTGGAGGGTAAAGCGGAGAGATTCCCGCACAGAGGATCGGTGCCGACTGGCACTCACCAGCCCGAGAGGCTTGTCTGCTCACCTGCTGGGGCGGGCGGGGCTCGGAGCTGAGGCTTGGGCTTCGGTCGGAGCACAGGGAGAGGACTGGGGTTGTCGGCGTGAACACAGCCTGCAGGGCGTTAGTGCACCACAGCTAGCCGGGAAGGAGTCCCGGAAAAGTCTGGACCTGCCGAAGAGGCAAGAGACTTTTTCTTCCCTCTTTGTTTCCAGGTGCGCGAGGAGAGGGGTTTAAGAGCGCTGCTTAAAGGAGCTCCAGAGATGGGCGTGAGCCAGGGCTGAAAGCACGGACCCCAGAGACGGGCATGAGACGCTAAGGCTGCTGCTGTCGCCACCAAGAAGCCTGTGAGCGAGCACAGGTCACTATCCACACCTCCCTTCCGGGGAGCCTGTGCAGCCCGCCACTGCCAGCGTCCCGTGATCCAGGGACAACTCCCCCGGGAGAATGCACGGCGCGCCTCAGGCTGGTGCAACGTCATGCCGGCCTCTGCCGCCGCAGGCCCACCCCGCATCCGTACCCCTCCCTCCCCCCGGCCTGAGTGAGCCAGAGTCCCCGAATCAGCTGCTCCTTTAACCCCGCCCTGTCTGAGCGAAGAACAGATGCCCTCCGGCGACCTACACGCAGAGGCGGGGCCAAATCGAAAGCTGAACCCCGGAAGCTGTGCGAACAAAGAAGAGAAAGGGAAATCTCTCCCAGCAGCCTCAGGAGCAGTGGATTAAAGCTCCACAATCAACTTGATGTACCCTGCATCTGTGGAATACCTGAATAGACAACGAATCATCCCAAATTGAGGAGGTGGACTTTGAGAGCAAGATATACATCTTTTTTTCTCTTTTTCTCTTTTTGTGGGTGTGTATGCGTATGCTTCTGTGTGTGATTTTGTCTGTAGAGCACTGCTTTTGCCATTTGTCCTAGGGTTCTGTCTGTCCGTTTTTTTTTCTACTTAAAAATTTTTCTTTCTTAAACATTATTTTTTATTTTAATAACTTTATTTTATTTTATCTTCTTCTTACTTTCCTTCTTTTTCTTCCCTCCCTTTTATTCTGAGCCGTGTGGATGACAGGCTCTTGGTGCTCCAGCCAGGTGTAAGGGCTGTGCCTCTGAGGTGGGAGAGCCAAGTTCAGGACGCTGGTCCACAAGAGACCTCCCAACTCCACATAATATCAAATGGTGAAAATCTCCCAGAGATCTCCATCTCAACGCCAAGACCCAGCTCCACTCAACGAGCAGCAAGCTACAGTGCTGGACACCCTATGCTAAACAACTAGCAAGACAGGAACACAACACCACCCATTAGCAGAGAGGCTGCCTAAAATCATAATAAGGCCACAGACACCCCAAAACACACCACTAGACGTGGACCTGCCCACCAGAGAGACAGGATCCAGCCTCATCCACCAGAACACAGACACTAGTCCCCTCCACCAGGAAGCCTACACAACCCACTGAACCAACCTTAGCCACTGGGGACAGACACCAAAAACAACGGGAACTATGCACCTGAAGCCTGCAAAAAGGAGACCTCAAACACAGTAAGTTAAGCAAAATGAGAAGACAGAGAAACACACAGCAGATGAAGAAGCAAGGCAAAAACCCACCAGACCTAACAAATTAAGAGGAAATAGGCAGTCTACATTAAAAAGAATTCAGAATAATGATAGTAAACATGATCCAAAATCTTGGAAATAGAATGGAGAAAATACAAGAAACATTTAACAAGGACCTAGAAGAACTAAAGACCAAACAAACAGTGATTAACAACACAATAAATGAAATTAAAAATTCTCTGGAAGGGATCAACAGCAGAATAACTGAGGCAGAAGAATGGATAAGTGAGCTGGAAGACAAAATATTGGAATTAACTACTGCAGAGCAGAATAAAGAAAAAAGAATGGAAAGAATTGAGGACAGTCTCAGAGACCTCTGGGACAATATTAAACACAGCAACATTCGAATTATAGGGGTCTCAGAAGAAGAAGAGAAAAAGAAAGGGACTGAGAAAATATTAGAAGAGATTATAGTCAAAAACTTCCCTAATATAGGAAAGGAAATAGTTAATCAAGTCCAGGAAGCACAGAGAGTCCCATACAGGATAAATCCAAGGAGAAACATGCCAAGACACATATTAATCAAACTATCAAAAATTAAATACGAAGAAAAAATATTAAAAGCAGCAAGGGAAAAACAACAAATAACACATAAGGTAATCCCCATAAGGTTAACAGCTGATCTCTCAGCAGAAACTCTGCAAGCCAGAAGACAGTGGCAGGACATATTTAAAGTGATGAAGGAGAAAAACCTCCAACCAAGATTACTGTACCCAGCAAGGATCTCATTCAGATTTGATGGAGAAATTAAAACGTTTACAGACAAGCAAAGGCTAAGAGAATTCAGCACCACCAAACCAGCTTTACAACAAATGCTAAAGGAACTTCTCTAGGCAGCAAACACAAGAGAAGGAGAAGATCGACAATAATAAACCCAAAACAATTAAGAAAATGGTAATAGGAACATACATATCTATAGTTACCTTAAATGTAAATGGATTAAATGCTCCAACCAAAAGATATAGATTGCCTGAATGGATACAAAAACAAGACCCATATATATGCTGTCTACAAGAGACCCACTTCAGACCTAGGAACACATACAGACTGAAAGTGAGGGGATGGAAAAAGATATGCCATGCAAATGGAAATCAAAAGAAAGCTGAAGTAGCAATTCTCATATCAGACAAAATAGACTTTAAAACAAAGACTATTACAAGAGACAAAGAAGGACATTACATAATGATCAAGGGATCAATCCAAGAAGAAAATATAACAATTATAAACATTTACACACCCAACATAGGACTACCCCAATACATAAGGCAAATACTAACAGCCATAAAAGGGCAAATCAACAGTAACACAATCATAGTAGGGGAGTTTAACACCCCACTTTCACCCATGGACAGATCGTCCAAAATGAAAATAAATAAGGAAACACAAGCTTTAAATGATACATTAAACATGATGGACTTAATTGATATTTATAGGACATTCCATCCAAAAACAACAGAATACACATTCTTCTCAAGTGCTCATGGAACAGTCTCCAGGACAGATCATGTCTTGGGTCACAAATCAAGCCTTGGTAAATTCAAGAAAACTGAAATCGTATCAAGTATCTTTTCCAACAACTATGCTATGAGACTAGATATCAATTACAGGAAAAAATCTGCAAGAAATACAAACACATGGAGGCTAAATAACACACTACTTAATAACCAAGAGATCATTGAAAAAATCAAAGAGGAAAGTTAAAAATTTCTAGAAACAAATAACAATGAAAACACGATAACCCAAAACCTATGGGATGCAGCAAAACAGTTCTAAGAGGGAAGTTTATAGCAATACAATCGTACCTTAAGAAACAAGAAACATCTCAAATAAACAACCTAACCTTACACCTAAAGCAATTAGAGAAAGAAGAACAAAAAACCCCAAAGTTAGCACAAGGAAAGAAATCATAAAGTTCAGACCAGAAATAAATGAAAAAGAAATGAAGGAAATGATAGCAAAGATCAATAAAACTAAAAGCTGGTTCTTTGAGAAGATAAACAAATTGATAAACCATTAGCCAGACTCATCAGGAAAAAAAGGGAGAAGACTCAAATCTATAGAATTAGAAATGAAGAAGGAGAAGTAACAACTGACACTGCAGAAATATAAAGGACCATGAGAGATTACTACAAGCAACTGTATGCCAATAAAATGGACAACTTGGAAGAAATGGACAAATTCTTAGAAATGCACAACCTTCCAAGACTGAACCAGGAATAAATAGAAAATATGAACAGACCAAACACAAGCACTGAAATTGAAACTGTGATTAAAAATCTTCCAACAAACAAAAGCCCAGGACCAGATGGCTTCAAACATTTAGAGAAGAGCTAACACCTATCCTTCTCAAACTCTTCCAAAATATAGCAGAGGGAGGAACACTCCCAAACTCATTCTACGAGGCCACCATCACTCTGACACCAAAACCAGACAAAGATGTCACAAAGAAAGAAAACTACAGGCCAATATCACTGATGAACCATAGATGCAAAAACCCTCAACAAAATACTAGCAAACAGAATCCAACAGCACATTAAAAGGATCATACACTATGATCAAGTGGGGTTTACCCCAGGGATGCAAGGATTCTTCAATATATGCAAATCAATCAACATGATACATCATATTAACAAACTGAAGGAGAAAAACCATATGATTATCTCATTAGATGCAAAGAAAGCTTTTGACAAAATTCAACACCCATTTATGATAAAAACTCTCCAGAAAGTAGGCATAGAGGGAACTTTCCTCAACATAATAAAGGCATATATGTCATGTATGACAAACCCACAGCCAACATCATCCTCAATGGTGAAAAACTGAAACCATTTCCACTAAGACCAGGAAGAAGACAAGATTGCCCACTCTCACCACTATTATTCAACATAGTTTTGGAAGTTTTAGCCACCGCAAACAGAGAAAAAAAGGAAATAAAAGGAATCCAAATCGGAAAAGAAGAAGTAAAGCTGTCACTGTTTGCAGATGACATGATACTATACATAGAGAATCCTAAAGATGCTACCAGAAAACTACTAGGACTAATCAATGAATTTGGTAAAGTAACAGGATACAAAATTAATGCACATATATCTCTTGCATTCCTATATACTAATGATGAAAAAACTGGAAGTGAAATTAAGAAAACACTCCCATTTACCATTGCAACAAAAACAATATCTAGGAGTAAACCTACCTAAGGAGACAAAAGACCTGTATGCAGAAAATTATAAGACACTGATGAAAGAAATTAAACATGATACAGATAGATGGAGAGATATACCATGTTCTTGGATTGGAAGACTCAACATTGTGAAAATGACTCTACTACCCAAAGCAATCTACAGATTCAATGCAATCCTTATGAAACTACCACTGGCATTTTTCACAGAACTAGAACAAAAAATTTCATAATTTGTATGGAAACACAAAAGACCCCAACTAGCCAAAGCAGTCTTGAGAAAGAAAAACAGAGCTGGAGGAAACAGGCTCCCTGACTTCAGACTATACTACAAAGCTACAGTAATCAGGACAGTATGGTACTGGCACAAAAACAGAAATATAGATCAATGGAACAGGATAGAAAGCCCAGAGATAAACCCACACACATATTGTCACCTTATCTTAGATAAAGGAGGCAAGAATATACAGTGGAGAAAAGACAGCCTCTTCAATAAGTGGTGCTGGGAAAACTGGACAGCTACATGTAAAAGAATGAAATTAGGACACTCCCTAACACCATACACAAAAATAATCTCAAAATGGATTAAATACCTAAGTGTAAGGCCAGACACCATCAAACTCGTAGAGGAAAACATAGGCAGAACACTCTATGACATAAATAACAGCAAGATCCTTTTTGACCCACCTCCTAGAGAAATGGGAATAAAACCAAAAATAAACAAATGGGACCTAATGAAACTCAAAAGCTTTTGCACAGCAAAGGAAACCATAAACAAGACCAAAAGACAACCCTCAGAATGGGAGAAAATATTTGCAAATGAAGCAACTGACAAAGGATTAATCTCCAAAATTTACAAGCAGCTCATACAGCTGAACATTAAAAAAAACAAACAACCCGATCCAAAAATGGGCAGAAGACCTAAATAGACATTTATCCAAAGAAGGTATACAGATTACCAACAGACACATGAAAGAATGCTCAACATCATTAATCATTAGAGAAATGCAAATCAAAACTACAATGAGATATCTCTCACACCAGTCAGAATGGCCATCATCAAAAAATCTAGAAACAATAAATGCTGGAGAGGGTGTGGAGAAAAGGGAACCCCCTTGAACTGTTGGTGGGAATGTAAATTGATACAGCCACTATGGAGAACAGTATGGAGGTTCCTTAAAATACTAAAAATAGAACTACTATCTGACCCAGCAATCCCACTACTGGGCATATACCCTGAGTAAACCATAATTCAAAAAGAGTCATGTACCATAATGTTCATTGCAGCTCTATTTACAATAGCCAGGACATGGAAGCAACCTAAGTGTCCATTGACAGATGAATGGATAAAGAAGATGTGGCACATATATACAACAGAATATTACTCAGCCGTAAAAAGAAACGAAATTGAATTATTTGTAGTGAGATGGATGGACCTAGAGTCTGTCATATAGAGTGAAGTAAGTCAGAAAGAGAAAAACAAATACCATATGCTAACATATATGGAATCTTAAAAAAAAAAGAAATGGTCATGAAGAACCTAGGGGCAAGATGGGAATAAAGATGCAGACCTACTAGAGAATGGACTTGAGGATATGGGAAGGGGAAATGGTAAGCTTGGACATAGTGAGAGAGTGGCATGGTCATATACACACTACCAAACGTAAAATAGATAGCTAGTGGGAAGCAGCCGCATAGCACAGGGAGATCAGCTCAGTGCTTTGTGACCACCTAGAGGGGTGAGATATTGGAAGGTGAAAGGGAAGGAGATGCAATAGGGAAGAGATATGGGGACATATGTATATGTATAACTGATTCACTTCATTATGAGGCAGAAACTAACACACTGTTGTAAAGCAATTATACTCCAATGAAGATGTTAAAAAAAAAAAAGACAGTATGGTATTGAGCAAAAGATAAACACACAGATCAAGACATAAAAAAGGGTCCAGAAATCGACCCTACACACAAGTATAGTCATTTTTTGACAAAGGTACAGAGCCAATTTAATGGAAGAAGGACAGTCTTTTAACAAATATTAGTGGAACAATTAAATACTTATAAACAATAAAATAAATCGACTTAAATTCACACATTATACAAAGTTAACTGAAAAGGATCATAGATGTAAATGTAAAATGTAAAACTATACAGCTTTTAGAAGAAATCATAGGAGAAAGTCTTCAGAATCTAAAGTTAGGTGAAGAGTTCTAAGACGTGAAATGGAAAAGCATGATCCATATACTTTTAAAAAATAGTAAATTGGGCCTCGACAAAACAAAAAGCTTCTGCTCTTCAGAAGACACCATTAAGAGAATGAAGACAAACCACAAACTGGGAGAAAATATTTTCAGATCATATATCTGACAAAAGGTTTGCATTCAGTGTATATTAAGAACTCTCTAAACTCAACAGTAAAATAATAAACAATCCAAGAGAAAATGGGCAAGAGTTGAAAAGACACTTCAAAGAAAATGTACACATGGTAAATAAGCACATGAAAAGTTGCTTAACAGCTTTAGTTATTAGGGAAATACAAATCAATCACAACCTCACACTCACAGGTATGGATGTAATAATAATAAAAAAAGACACACAATAACAAGCGTTGGCAAAGTTGTGGAGAATTTCGAACCCTCATACACTGCTGGCGGAAAGGTAAAATGGTAGAATCATTTTGGAAAACAGTTTGGCAGTTCTTCAAAAAGTTAAACATAGAGTTACCCTATGACCCAGCAATTCCACACCTATATGTATACCCCAAAGAAATGGAAACATATGTCCATACAAAAATTTGTATACAAATGTTTATAGCAGCATGATTCATAATAGCCAAAAAATGAAACAACCCAAATATCCATCACTGATGAATAAACAAAATATTGTATATCCATAAAATGGAATATTATTTGGCAGCAAAAAGGAATAGAGTACTGATATATGCTACAACATGAAAGAACTTTTAAATCCTTATGCTAAATGAGAAAAAACAGCCACATATGACAGGGTTTTATTTATATGAATTATCCAAAATAGGAAAACCCATAGAGACAGATAGTACATGAATGGCTGCCTAAGGCTGGGAGGAGGGGCACATAGGTGATGACTGCTTAATGGGTACAGGATTTCCTTTTAGGTGGTAAAGTATGTTGGAACAAGGTCGACAACAACACTGTGAATGTACTAAATGCCCCTGAATCACACACTTTAAAATGGTTAATTTTATTTTATGTGAATTTTACCTCAACAATTTCTTTTTAAAAAGTCTGGAATCTGGGGCCAATTATTTCAACTATGCTCTCATGAGCACCCCATAGTTCACCTACCCTTTTGGGCTTCTGCTTCACTGGCTCTGACAATTGCTAACCAAGGATCAGTCATGGTTCCATGATTGCCAGTCTTCGTGGGGCCCTCAACAATCTCCAATTCCAGAAGTTTTTCCAAACCTTTACTGCTCACTGAAGCTAAAACCACACCCCTCTTCCCTTCATTCTTAACTAATGGCATTCATTTTATAATATGGAGTAAGTAGAAACTATCAAGTATCTCGTCCTTAGTCGGAGCTCAATAATTATGTATTGAACTGAGGAAGGGGCATTCTCCACTCTCCTATACTTCACTACCACCGATATCAACATCTGCGTCCTTTGCTCCCTTTCCTCTTGTCCTAAACAAGAGTTGCTCAATATTCCTCCTTCCCAAGCTAGCCTCCCCGTCACCTCCCATGGTTTCTTAATGCCCCCAGGTAGAGTGCAGATGCCTTATCAGGACATTTCCAGCCTCACGCTCCCTCACCCCCTTCACAGGGACTGCTTGCCCTGCATTCTCACCCCTCTCTGCCCTTTCTTTCACCTTGACTTGGCGAACTCAGAGTCAGTCTTCAATACCTACCTTAGTGCTCAGGAAACTTACCCTTAATCCCTCTGGCCAATGAAACTTACCACTGGATTTGATGATAATAAGGAAGTTTAGGGAAGACAGATTCAGTGCACATGCCAAACTGAAGCAGAGTGAAGGGTAACCTATATAATAACAGTAAGACATTATTTACTTTTTTACTCTCCCTCTCTCATGAGTGGATAGTAGAGTTTTCCAGCAACATGGTAAGCTATTTATCAACAGATTGAATGCAGAAGCAGATATGAGAATTCAGCTGTCTTTTACTAAACCAACCATTAATGAGCTTCACAAAAATATAAAGCCATGCTCCTCTTCTCACTGATTTCTTTGGGAAAATAATATTATTTTTCATAAAAATGTTATTTGTGTTAATATGTATTGGTTTTATTATTTCTATTTTTAAATGATTTAAATATTTTTGAAATTTCTTGGTTTTAAATTTTGATACAATATACATCAATAGGTATGATAGGCAAATAAAAGCTCTTTGGGGCCCTCAATAATTTAGTAAAAAAGTGGTCCTGAGACCAAAAACTTTGAGAACCACTCCATTCCAGGGTTGCTAAGTAGAGTAGTGAGCCTGCCTGAGGCTGGGTATTGCATATTTGCAATGCAGTTGGTTACTCGGTTTTCCTCAGCAGCATCTATTGGTCCTGCAGCAGCAGGAGGAATAAAGAAAATGCATTGTTGATCTGATCCAGTACTGGGGATCGGCAGAGTCGCTGTAGCAGGACTAGGTCAGGCTTTGTTCTTCTGAACAAAGAGGATAAATTGTCAGCTTAATAAATTACCCTTTACATTTTGCAAGAATTGGAACACTTAAGAGGTTTCTTGATCCTGAACTTCCTTCTCCTTCATAGATCCCTTCGGATGATTTAAATCTGGTTAATTATGTCCTTAAAGTAGTTTTTCCAGCTTCTTATCACCTAGCTCTTCTGTTTAGTGACATAAACAAATACCATCTCTTCAACTTCACATTTTGCTCTGCCTCTGATGATAAGCCCATTCCTGGGTCACTTCAAATAATGGAGTTTGTTAAATTATGTACTCCTTGCTCTGACCAGATTATAAATTTCCACACAGCTTGGATATTTAAAAAAGGAATAGAGATGGACTATTGATGATGATTATGATGGCAGTAACACTGATCCGTTGATTCACCCAACAAATATTTTTTGGAGCATTTAGCGTGAGACAGGCACAGTCCAGACACTGACGACTCAACATTGAACAAAACAGGCAAAGATCCCTCCACTCTTGGCACTTACAGTCCAGTGGGGGAGACCGAGAAGGAAAAATAAACGAAATAGAAATGATGGTAGATAATAATAAACGCTAGAGGGAAAGAGATAAATAAATCTTGGGAGATGATAGAAGAACAGGTGTTATGAGTGTCAAAGCTAGATGGGGTGATCAGAGAAGGTCACACTAATAAGGTGACGTTTGAATAAAGACGTCAAGGAAGGGCTTCCCTGGTGGCGCAGTGGTTGAGAGTCCGCCTGCCGATGCAGGGGACACGGGTTCGTGCCCCGGTCCGGGAGGATCCCAAATGCCGCGGAGCGGCTGGGCCCATGAGCCATGGCCACTGAGCCTGTGCGTCTGGAGCCTGTGCTCTGCAACGGGAGAGGCCACAACAGTGAGAGGCCCACGTACCGCAAAAAAAAAAAAAAAAAACTAAAGACGTCAAGGAAATGAATGA
The DNA here is from genome assembly GCF_008692025.1 of Phocoena sinus. Taxonomy (NCBI): domain Eukaryota; kingdom Metazoa; phylum Chordata; class Mammalia; order Artiodactyla; family Phocoenidae; genus Phocoena; species Phocoena sinus. Next base: position 90,073,986 of record NC_045771.1, read on the forward strand.
GCCACATAGTGACAGGAGAAAAATGGAATCCAGGCAGAAGGAGTCACAAATTCCCGAACGCAGAGGAGTAACTGGTGTGTTGACGGACAGCAAGGAGGCCAGCGTGGCTGAAGAAGGTGAGGAGGAGGGGGAGGGGGAGGGGAGAAAAAAGAGAGGAAGAGGAAAGACAGTGGGTACAAACACCGCCATCAATAGATAAGGAAGGCATAGCAAAATATGGCCATGCCTGCTCCTCTCCCTCACATTACCTTTCTTTTTTTTTCTTTTTTTTTTAAATTGAGATAGAACTGACGTTCCTTAACCTGTTTTCTCCACCATACAAGGCTCATTCTATTCTCACTTAAGGGAAGCAAGAAAATGGAAATAACCTAAATGTCCAACAGTTGAGTTTAGATAAATTATGGCATGCTATGTGACCTTTAAAATTCATAACTCTGCAGCACACTTATGACTTAGGAAAATGCTTATATTATATGACTAGATAAAAAAGTGGGACTTTGTCCATCAGCAGAGGAATGGATAAAGAAGATGTGGTACATATATACGATGGAATATTACTCAGCCAGAAAAAGGAATGAAATTGTGCCATTTGCAGAGACATGAATGGACCTAGAGACTGTCATACAGAGTGAAGTAAGCCAGAAAGAGAAAAACAACTATCATATAATATAGCTTATATGTGGAATCTAGAAAAATGGTACAGATGAACTTATTTGCAAAGCATAACTAGAGACACAGATGTAGAGAACAAACGTATGGATACTAAGGCGGGAAGGAGGGGTGGGAATTGGAAGATTGGGATTCACATATATACACTTCTGTGTATAAAATAGATAACTAATGAGAACCTACTGTATAGCACAGGGAACTCTACTCAGTGCTCTGTGGTGACCTAAATGGGAAGGAAATCCAAAAAAGAGAGGATATATGTATACATATAGCTGATCCACTTTGCTGTATAGCAGAAACTAACACAACATTGTAAAGCAACTGATATTGTAAAGCAAACTATACTCCAATAAAGATTAAAAAAGAAAGAAAAGAAAAGAAAAACAAAGTGGGACTCAAAGCTACATAGCTAACTTTGTTTAAAGGCATATATACATTCTTCCTCCTTCCCAGAGAATCATACCACAGTGTTAAGAGTTTACCTACAGGTGGCTGCATTATGAGAGTTTTTATTTCTTTTCATTATTTCTTACTTTTCTGCAATAAACCTACATTATTGTCATAATCAGAAAGTAATAACACTTAGAAGTGAATTAAATAATTTGGTCCAGTATGGCTTGAATCGATAAAATATTTCATCTCATAAATTTATTAAGTGCCCTCAAGGTATTAAGGGGGGGTTTAAAATAGTCCAATGTTAACACTGCTAAGGTCTGTATCACAATGTGAGTCAGTAAGATAATACATTTATTTGAAGATCATATAATTGGTTTTATCTATTTGCTCTAGAGCAGAATTAAATGAACAGATTCATCTTAGGCCCCCATTCACTCTCGATTAACATATTACCTTCCAAAATATTGTCTTAAATAGGTCCATCTCAAAGATTGTAGTATATTTAAAAGACCAAGAGCTAGTAGAAAATCAAGACCCACTATGATAAATGGTCACTGTAAAATCTCATTATTTTTTTGACCAAACATCTTTTCTAAAAGATTATATTGCTTGATATGACAGGTGAACCTCTTTAATTATTCCGGTGTATAGAGTTTAGCACATACTGAAATGATAAAGCAAAAGCATATTTTATGTTGTATAACCTTAGGCCTCTAAATTCCACAAAGCTCAAAAAATAAAACATCACCAGCACCATGGATTCTTGCCCTGTGATCACCCCCAGCCAATGCCCCATCTCCCACCCCAAATTTCACCGACATCCTGACTTGCAACACCATAGGTGAGATTTGTCTGTGTTTGAAGTTTATATAAATACAGTGAAAAAATACGCAGTTTTGCGTTCCTGGCTTCTTGCATTCAATATCATGAGACTCCTCGGTGGTGCTTTGTGTAGCTGAAACTCAGTTATTTCCACTGCTGTATTGCCTTCTCTTGGATGAGTGCTTTACCATCTAGCGATCCATTCTACAGTTGGTAGACCTTTGAGCTGTTTCCACGTTACCCAACTCAGGTCTGGCTACTCGCTGCACGACAGGCCGATAAGTCAAGTAACAAAGTGTCAAGGTAAGGACAGCTGGCTAACTGAGATGATGAGGGACTAGTGTCCTTAAAAACCATCTTAACACCTCGGTGCAGGCAGAGGGCTCTTAAAGGCATCGTGAAGGGTGGGGCTGCAGGGCAGCTCATGTGCAGTTCTCAGATTGGTTGGCATCAAGGTGAAGTTTCGAGCATCACCTATCTTCTGGTTTCAAACTGTCTGGGGTCTATATGCTTGTGGCCAGCAGTTTTCAATTGGTGTGGGTCTGTTTCCTGTAAAAATAACTTAGGAATGTGTGTCAGACCTTTATCTGTATCTTTTAGGGAACTGGGAGTTCAGAGACTCTGCTCTGTGGCAGGTTTATGATCTAAAGTGTTACCAGTCTCCTTGTCAAATAGATATTCTTCGTTTTTACATCTTCACATTTCCTAATCATTAACTCTTGAGCCAGCCTTTTGAGACTCAGGGGCGGTCTGGGAGACTAAAGCAAAAGCCTTTTACTTCAAAGGACAGGGACAGGGGTTTGTATGTGGTTTCACCCTGCCTGGCATTGTTTTGTTTTGTTTTGTTTTGTTGGCGGTACGCGGGCCTCTCACTGTTGTGGCCTCTCCCGCTGTGGAGCACAGGCTCCGGAGGCGCAGGCTCAGCGGCCATGGCTCACGGGCCCAGCCGCTCCGCGGCATGTGGGATCTTCCCGGACCAAGGCACGAACTCGCATCCCCTTCATCGGCAGGCGGACTCTCAACCACTGCACCACCAGGGAAGCCCTGGCATTGTTATAATGAAGGCTGCTGTGAACATTCCTGTTCCATGTGCTTGGATAGAGGCATATCCACTACAGTGTGTTAATGTTTAGCCACTTTGGTCCTAAACCTTAACTGTAGATTGGCATCTCCCTGGTGCCTGGGTGCCAGTTCCATAGGGAATTCTAACCTGAGCTGGGATTAAGAACCAATGAGCTAGATGTTGAAACTCCCAGACAAAAGGAGGAGAGGAATCCAGTTCAGCGGATTTTGAATGAATTGTTTCCAGAAAGAGGACTATAAAATCCAATGGAAAAAATAAGCTGTGTCCATTTTGAATTTGTCTTCCCTTTTTTTCCCCTTCGAGTTCCTAAACCAAAAGACTACATGGACTGGGTTTATGATACTATAAGTGGCCTCCAAATTATTTCAAAACTTCCCCAGATTCTCAAAGCAAAGTTATTTTAGACATGTGTTAAAGATACATGTGTCATCAGACTTAGAGATCAGACTTGTGGTTGCCAATGGGGTAGGGGAGAGAGAGTGATGGATTGGGGGTTTGGGATTAGCAGACGCAAACTGTTATATATAGAATGGATAAACAACAAGGTCCTACTGTAGAGCACAGGGAACTCTATCCAGTCTCCTGAGATACACCATAATGGAAAAGAATATTAAAAAAAGAACATCTATATGTGTAAAACTCAGTCACTTTGCTGTACAGCAGAGGTTGGCACAACGCTGTAAGTCAACTCTCCTTCAATTTAAAAAAACAACGTGTGTCATAATTTGGCATACTCTGGGTGGGGGATTAGGCTTTCAAAAATTTAGACAGATACTAGTTAGCTGTCCCAGCTCCATAAGCAGGGAGACTTCAAAAAGGCAAGAGTTAATTTTCTGTGGTCCAGGTCAGCCTGAAATTAAATGAAATATGCTTAATAATCATTGTTGCAACTGAGAGTTTGGTTGGCACTGTTTAATTTCCTGGTTTCTTGAAACTGCTTTTTGGACCCATGCCCAGGAGCTGTCTTGATGAATGTATTTCAGAGAAGGGAAAAAACAGAAATGAATAATGTGGCTCTAGAAGATACAGCAACAGAAAGCACTGAACTATCACAAATCTCTAAAAATATGTTCCTCTTCGGGATCAGTCTCCAATATGCATTGGAAGACAGGAGAGAAGAGAGGCCGTAAACTCAATTCTTTTGTGATATGTGCAGAACGTGTTAGAAACTTAATATTATTTGTGCATTGTCAGGTAGTTCGATGCCTTCAATTTGTAGTGGGAGAGTGGTTTTAAGTTCCCACCGGACCAAGAATAAGTCCTTCACCAGCCTCCCCTACTGCCTGACTTGGCATGAACTCAACCCCTTGACCAAGAAACATCATTTCAACTTTGACCTGCTGTCAGGATGCATGAAAGGTTCTGGAGGCACATAAAGACCCCATCCTTGTCTTCAAAGAACTTATCGTGTTTTGGGGGTGGGGAAGGCCATCCTCATACAAAGAAAACTAAAACTTCAAGTCTGATGTGTCACCCGTGAGCTGAGTGGTCAATACAGGCCTCTCTGAAGCAGCAGACATGAACTGAATATTAAAGGACAGTCGGGCTTCTCACGGACAGGCAGGAAGGAGGAGGGCACTTCAGATAAGAGCAGAGGTGCAACAAAAGAAAGGGGCAGACGTTCAGAGAACAATGCGGGCAATCCTGTTGGAGTCTGAGAGTCTTCGAAAGCAGTGGTGATTCAAGTTTTGCGATTGGGACAGAGGCAGAGCAGAAGATGATGTATATTTATAATCTACCAATTCCCTATCCCTGTGTTAGAAGATGCCAAAAAAATTGGGGATGATCAAGTAGACAAGATGGTGACAAGCCAGCAATTTGAGAGAAACAAAACAATCAAGAGCAAAAATCCTGAGCAAAAGTCTCTACGTATATGAATTAATGCCCCAAATAGCAGCAATTGAAATCCACGAACGACTTACGATCTCACGATGCTCTGTTCAGGGCATTCTTCCCAGCTGCTCAAGCAGGAAACCTCATCTTCCATCCTTCCCTCATCAACCTCTTCCCTATGATCCATCCAGCAGCCCATCTCTCACCACCTTCCAACTGGTCTTCCTGATTTATTTCTTAACTTCTGTACCCTCCTCATTCTTCCCACCCCAATCCCAATCGATTCTTCACACAAGAAGCTAGAATGTCATCTAAAAATCCTCAATCTGAGCAGATAACCCCTCCTCTTAAAACACACCTATGGTCTCCAGTGTACCCAGGATAAAATATAGAATCTGTAACACGCCCACAAGACCCTGGAGGGACCCTGCCCTGTCCCCTCTCTAATGCCATCTTTCCTCCCATGCCCCTTCGGTAGGTGATTGAGACCTGCTCTCTCCTGGCTCCTCAAACTAGATCTACTTTTTCCAGACTCCTCCTAGAATGTACTAGGCATCCATTCTTTTCCGGGCTAGCTATTATAGGTCAAAGTTTAAAGGTCATGTCTCCACAGGGGCCTGCTTCAACCAATCCCGGAATCTAAATTTTGTCCCCCAAGTTATTCACTCTCATAGCCTTTAGTCTTTTATTTCATGGCACTTACTTAGCACAGTTTGTATTTATACATGTAACTTTTGTGTTTAAGGCTTGAAGCATCATGAAAATACGGACCACATATGTGTGATTCATCACTGTGTACCTAAGCCTAGCAGCCTGACACCTGAGGTTTGCCGTAAATATATCTACAGTGCCTGAAATGGAGGGAATTCCAACTACCTCTGTGTGCTAGATTCAAGTCCTCAATAATCTCTACCACCAAATTTAGTAACACATTTGATTAATTACTTATAAATAGGCTTTATTCATGTATAAACAAAGGAAGGGTCACATCTCTCAAGCATAGAAGAAAAATATTGCATTTTTGATAGCTTAAGCCTGTATGGATGCCATTTTGACCAATAAAAGGTCCCGCCCTTGAGATGCAGTTCATTTAGAAGTAGTGGGGATTATGGAAAGGAAATCGTAATAATAATACAATGTTTACTGAGTGTGATGTGCCAGGCTTTCTGCTACACTTTTTACAGGCATTATCTGTAATCTTACAACTACCCTGAACATAGATAGGCATTATAGCTTCCATTTGCAAATGAGAAAAGTAAAAGATTGTTTTCCATAATCAAAGAACTAGTTGGTAGGAGGGATTGATGGAGCCAGGTCTGCAAAAAGTCTACAATTTACACCATGTAATCTCTGTGAAATTAGCAGAACATTGTGGAATCTCCACCTCTATTGATATTTTCCATATTGGTTGACAGGACATTTACCAATATTCATCTTATTTTTCCAAAGAACCATACGTGCATCTTGAATCATAAAGAATACCATTCAGAAATAAACATTTTCTCATCCTAAAGTTTTGGTTGGAGAGATTTTAGGATTAAAAAAACCTAAAATCGGGCTTCCCTGGTGGCGCAGTGGTTGAGAGTCCGCCTACCGATGCAGGGGACACGGGTTCGTGCCCCGGTCTGGGAAGATCCCACATGCCGCGGAGCGGCTGGGCCCGTGAGCCATGGCCGCTGAAGCTGCGTGTCCGGAGCCTGTGCTCCACAATGGGAGAGGCCACGACAGTGAGAGGCCTGCGTACCACAACAACAACAACAACAACAAAAAAACCTAAAATCAAATTAAGATAAGATTATACATAGTATGTGCCTGACCCAAATGATAACAAGCGGCTTTTGACCCACATACTTGGGAAATGTACGTGACTCCCCGATATATGTCGGAGAATCTGTAGGCTGGTTGAGCAAATACTTAAGTATTTGTAAGAGCAATAACGGCTCCTGTGGAAATCTCCACTGCACTTGCATGTACTAAAACCATAAATATTCTAGGAGATGGAGGACTGTCAGGGAGCAAAATTCCAAATTGACCTGGCGTGAAGCAGGAGACTACTTGAGAGATTTGAAACTTCTTCAAACCTGGATATTCTAAGTATCCTGAAAGGAAGACGTTATGAAAAAACTAGACCTGCCAGGTAATCCTGACTTGGGGTATACAGTTAAATTCCTTTCTTTATGGGCCTTAAACCAAAGTTTTAAACACCACAGACTATTTTGGAGAGAAATGCCACATCCCTGTTAGAGGGAAACATCTTCCTATAAGAGTTAGGAGAAAAAGAACTACTATGTACAGGACTTCTCTATATTTTACGTATTCCATATAACTCCTTGAAGTTGGAAGTATTTCTCACTTACAGTTGAGGAAACCATGGTCCAGAGAGTTTAACTAATTAACCCATAATCACACACCTGTGATGGGGCTGGGATCTGAATCTAAACTTTGGCTTCAGATACCTCTTTCCCTAGTAGTCTACTGTTTGGTGTGGATAAAGGAAGATTGGTGGATTTCTTGTCTAATGAAGAAAACTACAGAATCACAGCAGCCTGAGGTTGAAAGACATGTGATTTCAGCACCATGTCTTCTTCACCTTCACATTTCTTACAGTGCCCGCTATGTCACAGGTGCTCAGTGTGTTGGTAGGATGAATGGATGGATGAATGGATGGATGAATGGATGGATGAATCACCTTATTCCTGGGCCATTCAGAGTTACTGTCTTTTCCATATTAAGAGACTGTTTCTCAGAGGACAGGTGACAGCAGCCAATTGTTCAATATTGTGTCTCCTCCTCTGGGGGAGCTCTGGCAGGTAAAATGGAAAAAGGTTATGTAACAATTAGCCACTAATTTTTTAGCCACTTTTCTTGGAAGTTAAATACATGTGTAGGCTATTGTAGCTGTTTTGGTCCTGTGAAGATAAGGAACAGCTCACCACCTCAATTTAAGGAGGTGAAATACATCTTATTGGTAGCTGCTTCAGTCCTGTGAATGCAGGGAGTACTGTATCTCTTGAAAGTGTTTCACTTCCCTTTCTGGCCTCATCCCTTTTTTGCCAGTATTTGTTTCCCTAGTCTTGGCATTGTCTAACATGGAGTGGGTACAAGGGTTGGGGGAAAGGAACAGGAAATGAGGCCCTCATTAGATAAACTCCGTCTTCATATTCCTCTCGGGAGACTTTCTTTCCTTGCTTGGTACGTGTGTCTGTTCTCTGTAGACTAGATTTTTCATTCTTGGCCAGGGAGGGTCTTATTTCACAATCTTTGCCTGGAGTGAGTAGTAGATTCAACTCAGGAAGTGCCTGAGAATGGCAATAAATCTTATCTGAGTCTTTTTTTCTTAAGAAGTTCCAAGTCATCCATCTGAGATGGCATACACAGTGATTAGTCTTGGCTGCCAAATGGAAACTGATATTTGCAATCAGTGCTAGAAGTTCATCAAATGACAAAGTCTGTGGGTCCAGGGACATGAGCGCTAAGCACAGCACTCTACACCGTTCTGAGTGGGAGGGGCACGTGGCCATGGCCAGCCGGGCTCTGGAGGAGGGCGGGGTGGGCAGCAATCCTTTCACCATCCAATTCAGGGGAGGAACGTGCTGAGAAGAGGCATTCCCTATTTGGGGGCTGCCTGTGCCTTAAGGAATACAGGTGTGAGACACTCTCTGAAAAGCTAACTCACTTGTCCAACTCTGGGTGAGGGTAGAGGATGGAAGTTCCGAAAACTGAGAGGGAAATTCACCTCAGAAATTGGGAAATATAATTAAAATTTAAAATAATTAAAGTAGAAAATTACCATAAAATTGTTTCGGGAGAGTGTGTGTGTGTGTGTGTGTGTCTGTGTGTTTGTGTGTGTGACTCTAAATCCCTGTTAATAACAAATACTCTTCAGAGCACCAAATATAATCTTCATAACCTTAAAGGCAGAAGGGAGATATCTCCCAGCTTATTCCAAACAGCCAATTATCAGATAAATCTTTTTTCTAGGTCATTACCTTGGTGGAATGACTGATGCAGAAATGACATTGGGCCCTGTAGTAGGATGAATAGTAGCCCCCAAAAGATATAGCCAAGTCCTAACCCCCTATATTATAATAGGGAAGAACAAATCTGACTCCATATTGGATCTGTTTCTTTTACTTTAGCCTTTGTATTCTATTTCTTTTACTACAAGTTAAGAATTTTGCCTATAGCCTAAAATACACAGGATAGCCCATTCTCAAGGCTCTGACCTTAAAGGATAACACTTTTCCATCCATATAGAGGTAAAAAGTTGCAGAACAGAGAATAACATTTGTCTTGTTGGAGGTTTACAAGAACATTGTGACCTGACCTATGTGGACAGCTGCAAGAACAAAGGATTCCAACACCAAGAAGTTGGCAACAACCAACTGTGCCCCTTCCCCTTTTAGTATAAAAGAAGCCTGAATTCTAACTCGGGTAAGATGGTTCTTTGGGACACTAGTCCACCATCTTCTCAGTCTGCTGGCTTTCCAAATAAAGTTGCTATTCCTTGCCCCAACAGCTCATCTCTCAATTTACTGGCCTGTCATATGGCAAGCAGTATGAGCTTGGACTTTGTAACAAAACCTGTGAATATGACATTACTTGGAAATAGAGTCATACAGATGTAGTTAAGGATCTTGAAATCAGGTCATCCCGGATTTTGGGTGGCCCCCAATCCAATGACTGATGTCCTTACAGGAGAAAGGAGGGGGAGACTTCATGTAGGGACACAGAGAAGAACACATGGAGACAGAGGTAGGTACCAGAGTCACGCTGCCCCAAGCCAAGGGATGCCAAGGGTTGCCAGCGGCCACCAGAATCTAGAAGCATGGAACAGATACTTCCTCAGAGCCTCCAGAAAGAACTAAACCTGCTGACACTGTGATTTCGACTGAAGGCCTCTAGAACTGTAAGAGAATCAATGTCTGTTGTTTTCAGCCTCCTCGTTTGTGGTCATTTGTGGCAGCAGCCCTTGGAAACAAATACAGGCCCCAAGCCTCAGGTCTGAGCATAAAAGCGAACAGAAACAACTTACAGGAAGTATTACTCTGAGCTACTGCAAGAATTTGTTTTGCCAGGATTTATACAACACATACAATTGAGTAATTTCTATATTAGACAAAAGACTAGGTTAACATTCTAGCAATTTGCCTGAAATCTCTATGACAATAAAGGGAGAGGCCAGAGGGAAGACCTATATGTGTACCCTTGGTTGAATTCAGGATGCCTGAGTAGGCCCACCAGGGTTTTATTTGCAGGAAAACCCCATGAGCCTCATGTGGACAGTGGTTGGATCCTCTGGGGTTGGTAGCCTTCCTGCAGGGCTAAGGCTCTACGTGGGTAGAGACCAGGGGCGCCTTCCTCTCCAGGACAATATCCAGGCTGAGGAGGGGATGTGTACCTGGGGAGGTGGAGGGAGTGATGGAAACAGGCTTAGCCTGCGAATGGGGACAATGTTGGAGGGATGCCCAGCTTTGTACCTTCCACCTTATTTTTTGGCCCTTCCCTCTGTGTCAGGTAGTTAGAGATGGGGCAGCAATGGACTGACCAAGTCAAATGACTGGTTCAGGGCACTGGTGGAAAAGAGGCTTCGAGTTCAAGGCTCAGTTGGGACTCATGGCCAGTGGGAGGGGGGTGGTTGTCCCCACTGGGCTTGATGGCTGTTGGAAAAAGCAAGGGCAAGAACGATGGTATAAGCCACATCAGAAAACCCCATGGACCGCTCAACTATAGGGATAATTTGAGGGCTGAGGTTGTAGCTGCTTTAGCTAATAGAAGCGGGAGCAAAAGGCCACTGCTAAACCACAATGAGATCCCACCTCACACCCATTAGATGGTTACTGTCATTTAAAAAAAAAAAAAAAAAACAGAAAATAGCAAGTATTGGTGAGTATGTGGAGAAACTGAAACACTTGTGTACCGTGTGAGATGTAATAAAATGGTGCAGCCACTGTGGAAAACAGTATGGTGGTTCCACAAAAAATTAAAAGTAGAATTACCATATGATCCAGCAATAATACATCTGGGTATACATCCAAAAGAACTGAAAGCAAGGTGTTGTAGAGGTATTGGTCAAGCAGCATTATTCATAGCAGCATTATTCATAATGGCCAAAAAGTGGAAGCAACCCAAGTGTCCATCGATGGATGAATGGGTAAAAAAATGTGGTATACAATACAATGAAATATTATTCAGCCATAAAAGGAAGGAAATTCTGACATATGCTATAACATGAATGACCCTTGAGGTTACTATACTAAATGAAATAAGCTTGTCATAAAAAGACAAATGCTAGGGCTTCCCTGGTGGCGCAGTGGTTGAGAGTCCGCCTGCCGATGCAGGGGGCACGGGTTCGTGCCCCGGTCCGGGAAGATCCCATATGCCGCGGAGCGGCTGCGCTAGGGAGCCATGGTCACTGAGCCTGCGCATCCAGAGCCTGTGCTCCGCAACGGGGGAGGCCAAAACAGTGAGAGGACCGCGTATCGCAAAAAAAAAAAAAAAAAGACAAATGCTATATATTTCGACTTATAAGAGACTACTAAAGCATCAAATTCAGAAAGACAGAAAGTAAAATGATGTCTGCCAGGTCTTGGGGGGTAGGGGAATGAGGAATTTTTATTTAATGGGTACAGAGTTTCATTTTTGCAAAATGCAAAGAGTTCTGGAGATGGATGGTGGTAATATTTACACAACAGTGTAAATATGGTTACTATATCAACGGTGTATATGTCACTGCATATGCAGTGTATATATACACTGTGTATGTGTATATACATACACACTACAGTGATATATATGTTGTATAACAATATTATATACCACTGAACTGGTATATACCCACTGAACTGTACATTTTAAAATGGTTAAAATGGTAAATTTTATGTTGTTTTATTTTACCACAACTAAAGCAGACGGCGTTACTTCATTCCAGTATGCTACCCTGAACACCTGCACACAAACTCCACACCCCTATACCCCCATCCACACACTGGAGGCTGGGGAGACCTGCAGAAACACAGTTCCCTCTCCATGCTGCTGAGCTAAGCAGAAGATATCTGTTCCTGTAGTACTCAGTCTATAAAATCAACGGTGTTTAGTGTGTAATGGGTATCATAAGTCATGTGGCTGGTCAGATAAAGAATCTGGAAGTCAACCTGCCTCCCCGTCTCCTTTGTATCCATCGCCCTTTGGCCAGGTCTTGTTTATCCTGCCTCCCTGATATAGTTTAGCTCTAGCCCTTGCTCTCTAGTCACTTTAGTTCAACTCTTCTGCCTGGGTTTGGCAGCACCCTCATTACTTGTCTCCCTGCCTCCAGTCTCACTCCTCCTAGACTCCTCTCCAGGACTGCCAGAGGGATCCTGCAAAAAAGCAAGCGTGTTCACGTCCCATGTCTTAGAACCCTCCAACTGTTGGCCTTCGGTTCTAGGATGTGGCCCCCGTTGAAATGTTGAAAGGGAGCCTTATCCTTGGGTCCAGCTTGACTCTCCAGCCTCACTTCCTACCTTCTGCCAACCCCAAATCCTGCTGTGTCTCCCAAATGTCGCCCTCCAGCAAGATGAATGATCATCTGCTAAACCTGCTGTCTCAGGTCTACGCTTTTTCATCTGCTTTCCCTGGGTCTGGAAACGCCCTCTTTGTTTGTCGACCTCACAAACCCTAGCTGGCTTTCCAAACTCAGCTACGACCAAAAGCCTCTCTTATCTCAACATCACCCCAACCCGACCCTGAATAAATCTAACCTCTCCTCCCTGTCTCCTACTCCTTTAATTTAAACATAATTCTATGCTGGTATATATCTCAGGGCGTGAGAACTCTTCCCTTTTTTACATGCCTCACTTCTCTACTGAACTGCAGTTTCTTGAGAGCAAGCCTGCATACTTAGTATGTGATGAACTCTGGCTACGTGAAATCTGTTAAAGAATTTGTCTCACTCAAGTGGTCATACTGATAAGATTTTGACAATAATTATAAAATGTGATAATTTTATTAAAATTAAAGTGATCATAAATATGATCATTTTATTAAAATTAAGTCACCGTAACTAGAAAATTTCTGTCAATCAAGGAATTTTCTCATTTTCGAGGAACTCCAGACCCATTTAGTCTTGTTTCTCAAACAGTTATATCAGAATATCAGGGTTTGGGGCTTGGGCATCAGCATTTTTTGAAGGTCTCTAACTGGAGAAAAGGACTTCAAAACCATTGGCTGACAAGTTTTGCTCTGATCTCACCTATTTACCTGAGTGGGCAGTGACTTCCTGTATCCATCCCAGGCAGAAAAATGTCTCATTTTTATTTTTTCAAGAATCTCTGGGGACACAATTCTAGAATCTCCCTTGCCTTTTAAAATAGTGTTCCTCTTTAAAATAAATAAAATCAAGCGTTAAAAGAAACTTGTAGCTATCACCATTTATTTTTCAAATAAAAGATTGTCTCAATAATTTTTAAATGGTTTTGAAGTCCTTTGCTGGGCATCTGATCTTTTATCCCGTTTGGCATGATGTTCTCATAATTTGTATGTCTTTGAGAAAAGAGTTCCAGCGTTACTGTTTCCTAAGAAGTCTGGGGTCATGATAGAATGAGCTGGCCAGCAGCGACTTTATTTTTAACCAAGAGTCTGATCCAAACTCGATAATGAGTGGTAATGTCCAGCTTCTTTTTCCTGCTCTGACATTTTTCTATGCTCCTGGGTAAACAGTCCTTTTCAGGGATCATCCCACCTATGAAGTGTCTGCTTGGCTACAGATATTTCTTAGCTCTCCAGGCCAAAGTGAGCCTTTAACACCCCTCAATACAAAATGTTGAGAGGTCCTTTCAACATGCTGGTGTTTTGTAAAGTGAACAAGGGCATCTGTGGGAGGCCATCTGGAAGGAACATATTATGAAGATCACTTGGGAGTGTTGTGAATCTGAAAAACTGCATGTCCATCCTAAGTTCAGTCATTAATTTAAGAAAACACCACCTCTTCTATAAACTTATATCACTTTTATTTAAAATTTCAGGCCTAAACAGAATCTGCCTGCCTTTTTGAGTCATATCCTCAAGAAATCTAAAATCTGATACAAATGAACATATCTATGAAACAGAAAACAGACTCATGGACATAGAAAACAGACAGGTGGTTGCCAAGGGGGAGGGAGTTGGGGGAAGATGGAGTGGGAGGCTGGGGTTAGCAGACGTTAGCTTTCATATATAAAATGGATAAACAACAAGGTCCTACCGTATAGCACAGAGAACTATATTCAATATCCTATGATAAAGCACAATGGAAAAGAATATTAAAAAAAGAATGTATGTATATATGTATAACTGAATCACTTTGCTGTATAGCAGAAATTAACACAACATTGTAAATCAACTATACTTCAATTTAAAAAAATTTTTTAAAAATCATCTCCCAAATTAGAACACATGTCTATTTAACAGGGCAGAAGCACAAAAACTTTCTTTGACTTCTCATTTGCCCCAGATGTACACTCACTAGTCCTTGCCTGATTCTTCTTCAGTCCTTTCCTCCATTTCTCCACTGTGACCTCTTCTTCATCCACAGCCAGGACTCACTCTATCTCTAGGAACCAGCTGAACGAGCTCTCTTTCCCCTGCTGCTATAACAAATGACCACAGACTTTGTGCTTTAAAACAATACAAATGTATTCTCTTACAGTTCTGGGGGTCAGAAGTCCGAAATGACTCTTAGGAGGCTAAAATCCAGGTGCCAGGAGGGCTCTGCTCTTTCTGGAAGCTCCAGAAAGAATCAATTTCCTTTTCTCTTCCAGCTTCCAGAGGCTGCTGCTGGCATTCCTTGGCCCATTGCCCTTTGCTTCATCTCCAGAGCTCATCATTCCAACTTCTGCTTCTATCATTCCATCTCCTTTTGCCTTTGACTCTCCTGCTTCCCTCTTATAAGGACCCTTGTGATTGCACTGCATATCTCCAGAGATTATCCAGGAGAATCACTCCATCTCAAAATCCTTAACTCAGTTATGTCAGCAAAGTCCTTCTTGTTTTTTGGCATGTAAAGCAACATATACACATATTTCGGGGATTAGGATGTGAACACTTTTGCTGGGGCCAGAGGAGAGGGGACATTCTGTCTATCACATGTCCTGAAGCTTTCTGGCCAAGCACCATTTCGATCACTTCCTCCTTTCAGTGCTAAAATGCATTCAGTTGAATTGTGCCCCCCTCACTACCACCACCAAATTCTTGTCCTTGGAACCTCAGAAGGTCACCTGTTTTGGAAATAGGATCTTTGCAGATGCAATTTTAAATTAAGATGAGGTCATACTGGATTAGGGTGAGTCCTAAATCCAGTATGACTAGTATCCTTATAAAAAGAGAGATTTGGACACAGAACCTTTGTATCTGTTTGTACCACAGAACTTTATACCAAAAGAGTGAATTTTTCTGTATGTAAATTTAAAAAGTGAGTCATAAAAAAATACAATGTGGTCTTTTATTGTCAGATCTAACACGTAAAGAACTTGGAAGTCATCACTCCTATCCTCACAACAATATAAAAACTGAACAGACTGAAAATCAGTGACTTTTCTTAGATCCATCAGAAAATTGAGATCACATAATAACTTGTAACACCAAAAGGCAACAGACAGAAATTCAGATCTACATAAAGAAAGGAAAAGTACTGGAGAAGGAATAAATGAAGGTAAAATAAAATCTTGTATTTTTCTTAGTCTTAATTGATCTAATAGGTAAATATTTGTTCAAAATAAGAACCACATTCTGAGCCATAAAACACATCTTTACAAATTTAAAACAATAGAAATCATACTATGGTCTTAGGCCATAGTATGGAATTAAACTAGAAATCAGTAACAGAAAGACAGCAAGAAAAATCCCCAAATATTTGGAGATTAAACATCATACTTCTAAATAACACATGAGTCATAGAAGAAGTCTCGAGAGAAATTTAAAAGTATTTAATTAAATGAAACTGAAAATACAACCTATCAAAACGTGTGGGATTCAGTGAAAGCATTGCTTAGAATGAAACTTATAGCACTGAATGCATACGCTAGAAAAGATCTAAAATTAGTAGCCTACATTTTCACTTTAGGAAACTAGAGAAAAAGTATAAATGAACACTAAAGCAAGCAGAAGAAAAGAAATAAAAGTTAGAGCAGAGATCAATGAAATTAAAAAATAAAAAGGAAATCAATAGAGAAACCAAAAGCTGGTTCTTTGAAAAGATCAATAAAACTGTTAAACTTATAGCCAGGCTGTATAAGAAAAAAAAAACAAAGGCACAAATTGCTAATATCAGAAATGAAAGGATTCCATATCTGGAATCTAAAAAAACGGTACTGATGAACCTAGTGGCAGGGCAGGAATAAAGAGGCAGACACAGAGAAAAGACTTGAGGACACGGGGAGGGGGAAGTGTAAGCTGGGACGAAGTGAGAGAGTGGCATGGACATATATACACTACCAAATGTAAAATAGATAGCTAGTGGGAAGCAGCCACATAGCACAGGGAGATCAGCTCGGCGCTTTGTGACCACCTAGAGGGGTGGGACAGGAGGATGGGAGAGAGGTTCAAGAGGGAGGGGATATATGTATACTTATAGCTGATTCACTTTGTTGTACAACAGAAACTAATACAACATTGTAAAGCAATTATATTCCAATAATAAAGACACATTAAAAAAAAATTGAACCACAACAAAAAAAAAAGGATCGCTACTGATTCCATGAACATCAACAGAGTAATAGCAGAATGTTATGAACAACTCTATATCCAAAACTCTGATAACTTAAATGAAATGGACCAATTCTTTAAGAGACACTCCCTACTAAAACTTACACAAGGAGAAACAGATTATCTGGATAAGCCTATACTTATTACATAAATTTAATCAAGAATTAATAACCTTCCAAAAAAGAAAGCATCAGGCCTAGATGGTTTCACTGGTGAATTCTACCAAACGTTTAAAGGAAAAATGATGCTAATTGTCTACAATCTCTTCCTGAAAATAAAGCTAAGGGAATACTTCCTAACTCATTCTATGAGGCCAGCATTAATAAAACCAGCTAAGAACAAAATGAGATCAAGACATTATAAGAAAGGAGAGCTACAGACTACTATCTTTCATTTATATAGATACAAAAATCCTTAATAAAAGGTTAGCAAATCAATCCAACAATATATAAAAAAATTATATATCATGACTAAGTGGGGTTTATTACAGGTATTTAAGACTGCTTCAAGATTTAAAAATCAATTAATGTAATCCATCACATCTAAGGGCTAAAGAAGAAAAATCATACGATCTTAACAACAGATGCAAAAAAAAAAAAGCATTTGGCAAAATCCAACACCCATTCATAAAAAAAATCATTAAGTTGAGACTTAATCAACTTGATAAAGAACTTCTATAAAACAAAACAAAACCCCTACAGCTAGCATTATATGTCATGGTGGAAAACTGGATGCTTTCTGAAATCATTCCGTAGCTTATTATGAAGAAGCCAGGTAGGTAGAAGACATCCAGGGAAGATCACCTTCCCTATAGTATCTTCAGGGGCTTCCTTACAAAACAGAAGACCTACTGGTTTTACCTTTTCTTATTTCATCACTACTTAGAGCAGGATCAAGGGCCCCTCAAATAAATTATTCCCTTCCCTTATTCCCCTAGCCATTTCTTGGGACCCTCCAAGCAGTAATCCCTTCTTACATGATCTTTTTACCTACCTGTGATATTACACACTGTTGGGCTGCACTTCCCAGTCTTACAAGCCTTGTAGTTGCCCAGCCATGAGACAGAAGAAAGAGCCCAGAGACAGCAACAGAGACAAAGACAGCAGTGGTTTAATGGACAGGGAATCTTACAAGTCCGAAGCAAAGCCCTGGAGCAACATGCCACCATGTACGGCGGACCGTGGGCAAGACTAGGCAGCCACCCTTGCTATTCAGGGGGGAAGGAGGCTACAATTTATAGGGGGAATCGACATCAGCTTGGCTCATCAGTTACCAGGGAAACCAGTGGCTGGGGCGGGGGGCAGGCACGTAGGTAGTTACTAATTAAGCCCTATGATTAAGAGGATTGGATAGTCATGTGAGTAGGGTATAAGTGAAGTAGGGACTGGCTGAGCAGGGGATGTACAGGGAGCAGGAGAACAGCCATCTTGAGTGGCCTGGCCATGCACACACCCACTCCTTCCAAACCTTCCGCCTTCGAAGTCCACACCTTCCAAGATACCCTCCTTAACAATTTCCCCATTTAACTTATCTTCATTCCCAAGATATAATCAGATCCTGCACTTTCCCTAGATGAAAACATAATCAGCCTGATTTTGAGTAAAAACAACTCATAAATAGGACGTCTGTTCCTCCTTCCCTAACCCTGCCTCACACAGTGCAGCATTTTAGAGCCTGTATTAATTGATGAAGATGATGACATAGCAGCACAGTGAGAACAATTCTGTTCTGTTGAAGCTTTTCTGGTTCTGCCCTGACACTCACTGTTGACCGACTACCAGCTTGTGATCCCATCTTTAACTGGGAGCAAGAAAGTACAACCATTCAACTATTCAGAATATAAAAATCTCTACCACTGAATGGTACCTCATATGGTCAGGGGGAAGTCATGTGCCACCTCACAGTTTACTCAGAGCCACTTGGAGTTAATAATGTATTACTCATAGCCAAAATATTACCTGCAAATGGCATCTCTGTCTTTACAGTCTGTTGCTTTTTCTCCCTTTTATATATTCTGTTGCTTTTTAAAAATGCAAATCCAGAGTAGTGTAACGGATGATGCTACAAATCTTAGGTTTTTAGTCATTTGTTTAGATGTGAGTTTCAAAACCATGGCTGTCTAGACAGTGGAAACTGGCTAAGCACAGGGAGTTTCCAATTTCCATAAATGTGAACTGATGGAAAGAGTCAGCTGAGGAAGCCATCCTGAAAGGATGATGTTGTTGGAACCCCAAGGAGAAGAAGAGTCAGTATGAAGAAGTTAGCTTTAGATGGTTCATATAGAGGAGCTTCTTAAACGTACCTCCAATATACATTCCACATAATAACAGATAAATGACAGGAGAAGTAAAACAGAACCACAGCAATGACGGCAATCTATGCAGTAAAGAAGACACTGCAGAGATAATGGATGGTTGTAAAAGTTGCACACTTTATGGCTCTTGGGGTTGCCATACATTGTGGTCCATAACAATCATACCTCCTAGAGTTGTGCAGTGCACAACTTGTGCAACCATAAGCCTGAAAACATTCTGATGCTAAATGTATATAATAGCAAATGCATGCCACAAAGAGCACAGATTTTATGTCTGAAGTTAAAAGCTTTAATTGGGTTTGTTTAAGAGCAGACTTCGACAAGCTGGACTTCATCAAAACTAAAACTTTTGTTGCATCAAAGACACTAAGAGAACAAAAAGACAAGCTACAGACTGGGAGAAAATGTTTGCGAATCATATACACAGCAAAGGTCTCATATCCAGAATACCACACATTTAAGTACGTGAAAAGACGCTCAACATCATTAGGCTTTAGGGAAATGCAAATTAAAACCACAATGAAGGGGGCTTCCCTGGTGGCGCGGTGGTTGAGAGTCCGCCTGCTGATGCAGGGGACACGGGTTTGTGCCCCGGTCCGGGAAGATCCCACATGCCGCGGAGCGGCTGGGCCAGTGAGCCATGGCAGCTGAGCCTGCGCGTCTGGAGGCTGTGCTCCGCAACGGGAGAGGCCACAACAGTGAGAGGCCCGCGTATCGCAAAAACAATAACAGCAACAAAAAAAAAAACCACAATGAGGTATTGCTACACACCCATTAAAATGATTTTTTAAAAGACAATACCAAATACTTGAAAGGAGGCGGAGCAATTGCAATGCTCACGCATCACTAGTAAAAATGCGAAATGGTACATCCACCTTGGAAAATAGTTTGGCAGCTTCTTATAAAGCTCAACAGACACTTGTCCAATGACCCGTTAATCCTACACCTATGTGTTTTTTCTAGAGACGTGAAATTTATATTCATATAAAAACCTGTACATAAATGTATATAGTAGTTCTATTCATAACTGACAAAAACTGGGAACAACACAAATATCCTTTAGGAGGTGAATGATTAAACAAACTCTGCTATATCTCCACAATGGAATACTACTTGGAAAAAACGAGAACGAACTATTGATATGTGAATAACATGGATATATCTCAAACGCATTATGCTAAATGAAGGAAACCTGAAGATTTAAATACAATAAGGCTCCACTTCTCTGATATTCTAGAAAAGGCAAAGCTACGGGGATGAAGACGAGTGGTTGTCAGGGCTTAGAGGTGGGGGAGGGGTGACTACAACCTGAGGGGTTTCTTGGGGGAGGGGAGATGGAACTATTCTACATTATGATGGGGGGTGATTTACATGACTCTCTACATTTGTTAAGGCTTATAGCACTATACACCAAAAGCTGTTCTTTTTACAGTCTGTGAATTAAACAACAAAAAGCGTTTTTTAAAATTTAGTTACTTATTTGTTTATCTTTGGGTCTTTGTTGCTGTGCACGGACTTTCTCTAGCTGCCTCATTGCAGTGCACAGACTTATTGCAGTGGCTTCCCTTGTTGCGGAGCACAGGCTCTAGAGCGCAGGCTCAGTAGCTGTGGTGCATGGGCTTAGTTGCTCTGCAGCATGGAGGATTTTCCAGGACCAGGCTTTGAATCTGGGTCCCCTGCATTGGCAGGCGGATTCTTAACCACTGCACCACCAGGGAAGTCCAACAAAAAGCATTTTTAAAAAACCCCAAATCTGTCCTCATCTCTCCATCTCCTCCCCCCACTCTAATCCCTATCACTTTCCCCTCTCCTGGACAATTGTAGTGACTCCTGACTAGCTTTCCTCCCAATTACAATCTTTAAATATATTCTTAAAATTAATTAATTATGAGATATTTCTATTATACAAAACCTTAGTAAAAAAATCAGTCAGATCTAAATAGCTCTTCTCCCTTTAGACTGGGCAGGTACACCACTCCCTATGGTATCCCCAACACTGAGACCCAATGTGAAAATTAAAATAAGCCTCCATAAGATTATATATTTGTAGCATGTTACATATACCATCGTATAACGAAAATAAGAAAAGTTTGATTATAGTGCTGGAAATAGTGGGATTTTTTTCTCATACCCAATCCGTTGTGCTTATTTGTGGTTCATTTCCGGGTCTCCTGCCCTAACCACTATGCACACTGCCTCTAGCAGGTGCTAACCTAATCCTAGTTGAATTGAATTTCTAGCTGTTTCAACTCAGTAGCTTCTTTGGCCTGTTGCCTCTGTCCTGTGGACCTGGAGGGAAAGTCAGTGAAAGAATTAACACGCTAGGCCTGGCATGACAATACTAATGCCTGGCAAAGAGCCACAACCTCCCAGAGATAGTGCCTATTAGACAATTAATTGGCTATTTAAGAAACATGAGCCAGAAAACAGAAGAAACAATGGGACGTTAAACTTCCCAATGGGATGCTAAAAAAAAATGCACTGGAGTTAAAAATCGGAAAAACAAATAGAACGAAAGAATTTTATCCCCAATGTCACTGCAGATGTTTCTGGATTGACCACATGAACCTGAGGAGAATGATTTCAAACCAAAAAATGTTAAATATGCACTGGGTATAATTTAGCATTATGTTAGGTATAATCAAAGCTGCAGAAAACTACTTTTATGTGGAAACAATTAGTATGCCATAGTTACTCAGAGGGGCCACATTTATTGCTAGTAACTGATGCTCAGCTGGTACTGATCCTTCGATCACCCAAACCTAATTAAGGGTCTTAAAAAAAGGAGGCAGGAACCCACACAGGGAGACAGAGATGGCTAAACAGATGGTGTGGCTCAAGGGCTCAGTGAAAGGGGAGGCCTTCATTGCAAAGTGAACAATTAGCCTGAAAGTTCAGGCATGAACACAAGGCTTCTGGGCGCCTGGCATGAGCGCTGGGGACTATTAGGGAGCAAGGACATGAAGTGGCACTTCCTGTGTGCCAGGCACACTACCTGATAGACGCCTCCCAATCACCCCTGTGTGCACAAGGAGGAAGTGAGGCTTAAGGGGACTTTGGAACCTGCTCAAGGTCACACACCTAAGAAAGTCCCAGAGATGGCCTTTAGACCCAGCCCACGATCTTAGCCATGACATGCTGTCTCATGTACGCAGACTCAGCTTTGGTGACGCTTTTGCCATCTCTGATGATAATCAGTGTCACAAGTCCTAGTTTTGGCCTATGTTCAGAAATGTTCTACCTGCAACCCTCTCTCTACCCCCAACTGCAATTCACTTGTTTCCAGATCTCTGGTGTCTGAGCTGGAATAATATGAAAAACAAATTGAAAAATAAATAAATGGTTAACATATGAATATGTTATCCCTTGATCTTAGCAATATATTTACAAGTATCAGAAATTCAATATTGTAACAGAAGACATAGCTCTAATTTCACAATGGAGGCCAAACTCTTTGTTTGTTTGTTTGTTGGGGGGTACGTGTTTTTCTTTAGTCATTCATCCTTACCCCGTAAAGAGGTGCCGGATTTCTATGTGTCTAGGTTGGCTGGTATGTTTCCTTTAGGTTGCAATAAACAGAGCAGTGGGTATTTATTGTAAGGGTGGAAGCGGAAGTAAAAACCACAGGATTCTCAGCCACTGGACTGACTCGACTACAGAGGAAAAGAGGAAGCACGGCAGAGGCAGGGCTTGCAGGCTCTGCAGGGTAGCTCAGAAACTGACAGACGGGTGACTGAGTACCGCTCCTTCAGAGGCCAGCTTCTCTCAGTCTCTGCTTCTACTTCCTTTACCTTCACTATCACTTTTCCCTACACTGTGTCTGCTCACTCAAAACTTATGCTTGTAGAATTGTAGAGACATACGGAAAACATCCAAGGTAAAAAATGAAATGAAACCACCATTCCGGCATATCTTTCAATAATATATACATTACTATATACACACATGTATGTACATACATTTTATATATATACATATATGTATATTTTAAAATTAAAAAAAAAAAAGAACCTCAACATTCCTTCAGATCATACACAAAAAATAACTGAAAATATATCATAGACCTACAGTGAAAAAATAAAACTATAAAATTTCTACATAAAACAGAAAATCATTGTGACTTTGGGACAGGCAAAGACTTCCTAGATGGGTCACAGAAAACATAAGCCATATTCATTGGTTGTAACAAATAAATCATATGAACGTTTATAAGAGGGAAAGCTGGGTGTGGGGTTTATGGGAGCTCTCTGTGCTGTTTTTGCAATTTTTTGTATAAATCTAAAACTATTCTAAACAAAAAATGTATTATAAAAAAGCATGGAACATAAAATTTAAAACAGCTAAGTTGATAAATTTAAAACTTTTGTTCTTTAAAAGACATTATTATGAAAATGAAAAGATAAGTTATAAACTGGTAAAAATATTTTCAAATCACATATCTGACAAAGGAATTGTATACAGCATATATAAAGAACTCTCAAAACTCAATAATAAGGAAACAACTAATTTTAAAAGATTTAAATAGATTTAAAAGATTTAAATTTTACTAGGGAAGATACATGGATGGCTTATAAGTACACGAAAAGATGCTTGACATTAGTCACTAGGAAAATGAGAAACCATTGCACACATATTAGAACAGCTGAAATTTTTTAATGGGCAATACCATGAGCTTCGAGGATTCAAAGGAATTGGACTTCTCATTGCTGGTAGGAATGCAAGATGGTACAGACACTTTGAAAAAGACATTGGCAATTTCTTAAGCATACACTCATCACACAACCCAGTAACCCTTCTAAAATGTTTACCCAAGAGAAGTAAAAACATTACGTCCCGTACACAAATCATCCATAATCATCAGAAACTGGAAACAATCCAAATGTCTATGGACTGGTGAATGAACAAACTGTGATGCATCCATACCCTGTAATGTTGCTCCACAATAAAAGGAGTGAAGCACTGATGTACACAACATAAATGCGTCTCAGACGTGAAAGCAGCAGATGCAAAAGGCAACACACTGGGTGAATCCATTTAGCTGACTTTCTGGAAAATGCAAAACTATAGTTTGCAGGGACTGGGAGTAGAGGGAGAGGACCGACTACCAAGGGGCAAGAGAAACTTCTTGGGGTAGAAGAGTCTATATCTTGACTGTGGTGGTTATCACACGACCACATACATTTGTCAAAACTAATCAAAATATAGATCTGAGGGCTTCCCTGGTGGCGCAGTGGTTGAGAGTCCGCCTGCTGATGCAGGGGACACGAGTTCGCGCCCCGGTCCTGAAAGATCCCACATGCCGCGGAGCGGCTGGGCCCGTGAGCCATGGCCGCTGAGCCTGCTTGTCCAGAGCCTGTGCTCTGCAATGGGAGAGGCCACAACAGTGAGAGGCCCGCGTACCGAAAAAAAAAAAAAAAAAAAAAATTTCACTGCGTGGGTGTGTTGTAACTCAATTACCATCCCATTATTGGACATCATTTATTTCCAATTTTCTTACATATATTTCTTACACAAGCATCTCTGTACACCAATTTCATCTGTCATCTCTGATTATGGCATTAGGACAAAATCCTAGACGTGCAATTACTGAGCCAAAGGGTGTAAGCAAGCAGTTTAAGGTTCTGGATATTTACTGCCAATTTGCTCTCCAGAAAAGGTAAACACAGCTTACATGCGCCGATCATCATAACAGTGGGTCTAAAATAGAAATCTTAAATACATCTGTTTTTTCTGAATACGGAACAATCATACAGGAAAAGACTTATTCAAAGTATTTTAAGGAGGCAGCACCCTAACTCTCAGATCTAGAACACCAAGCTAAAATGTGAGAAAAAGGTCTATGGGATAGTGAGACAATGCACAAATCTACAGAAGAGGATTTTCTGTGAAATTTCCAGGGGCCCTTTATGATCAAAGAACTCTTGAATAATATTTTTTCTCAAGAAGAGAGATTCGTTTTTCCGTCTATAACAATACTTTGCATAATGAAGAACTAGCACAATAATGCATTAGAACCCGATTTACACTTAAATTTTCAACAGCAATAGTTTATCTCAACTGTTACCCCTCTCCTTTCAACCATCAGGAGTAAGAATGTCGGAGTTTTCATAATCGTGTTTCAATGTAAAAAACCCTCTATTCCACAATAGAATCCTAGGCTCACAATATTCTTTCAGGTGCTGGTCACTATAATCAAGGCATATTTTATGCAAATCGATGACTATTCTTTACCAAAGAAACAGAAAACTCCTATTAATTTTCTGACGTTAGCTCTGCTGTAACTAAGATAAACGCATTGCTCATCTAACTAACGTTTTAACTAAAAAGTGACCAAAATAGAAGAACTAAGCCTGGACAGCATTAAATTCAATATCAAAATGTCTTCATGGTGAATAAATAAAATTTCGGAACCTCAGCCATACGATCCTGGAGTTCTGATCATTTTCCATCACTGACTTGAAAGATGAAGAATGTCTGCCTGAATAGCTCCACCTGAAACCCTCTTTCCTGAATTATTCAAGCAGGCGTGAATTTTGATGGTACAGAATTCACGTAGAACTTGCATCATGAAACTTCAGAATAGAAAGAACCCTGATTTGCCCAAAGCCTCACAGTGGGTTGGTAGCTGTGTTGTGAACTCAGCGTCTAAACCTTGCACTCTCGTACTCACCCCACTCTGCTTTGCTCTCTGTCCCACGTTGGCTGGCGTAACTCACTTGACTGTACATTTCAGATGTCTCTCGCCAGACTGTTTGACCTGTGAAACGAATCAAAAATCACACCAATAAAGGTTCCATTCCAAACCATCTTTAACATTCCATTACATCTTCCAGGATTCAGAGGAGACCAAAGCCGACTTCTAACATCAAAGAAACATATTTAGAAGGAATTGCTGTAAACAATGAACATCAATTCCTAGATCCAGTGTTATTTATTATTGTTATTATTATTATTACTTAGGACTTACTTCTTTTTAAGAAAAATGCTCTATAATTTGAAACATTTGAAAATGACTTGAATGGGAATCAGAATAAATGTCACATCCCTCCACTGTGAGCCTCTTCCCCTCCCTCAGACACACACATGCACACACACATTTCCCATTGTGTGTGCACTGAAACGTAATGAAAAAGGGGAGACTAAGATCCAGATCTCAAAAAAGCTCTAAATTTATACTGACAAATAGTTTTCAGAGCTTTGCTAACCAGGTCGTATACAGTGCTTTGAAAATCTAAAGGGCTATAACTTTCTAAAGCAGAATTTCTCAAAATATGATCTGACCCTTCCACCCCTTCCCCCCATCAGAACCATAAAGTGCTCGGATTCTAAGGTCCTACTCCTATATTGTTAGGAAATCTACCACTTATTGGTAAGACACCCAAAACTAGGACAAGGATTCCACTCTGCAAAGGATGCACAAACCCCACTTTCTTTATCATAAAATTTATGTTAGTTTGGTAAATGGATGAAGGTGACAAAAACACATCAGCCCTTGGGAAGCAGTGAATCCCCTAAGCGCTTGAAATTTATCCTGCCCCTTTCTAAGGAGGAGCACAGACACTGTTCTATGGCCTCCCAAAACCAGGTGCTTCTGTCAGAACTAACCCTGCTACCCTGGCTAAACACAAAGGTTTACCAGTGAGATGGTCTATATTCATATCTGCTAGACTCACTTACTAATCAGATTCTCACCACTGATGGGGCTGGGAGGTGAGAAAAATGGAGAGCAGACAAACCCACGTGGCCAAGGACTGGATGGAGTCCAAGCTAACTGTTGCTGCTGCCTCATCTTAAGTTACCGCAGCTGAGGCTACACCTCGGTCCACCATTGCTCTGTAATGATGTTAGAGTAGTTGTATGATGATAAGAATTAAATAAAACGAAATCTGGTAACTTAGCGTAAGTTAGGAAACATCAACAAGAAGACAGAGTAAAATCCTTTGTTTTCATTTGAATCGATAATGATAATAGATACAAAAGTTGCAGTGCCTCCTGGGAGGCAAGGTTCTTGTCAACAGAAGCACAAAGTCAATCCACCCACAGGAGCACCATCAGAGGATCCATCCTGAAAGAATACTGAACCACATGGATCTTTAACAGGGATTTGAAAAGGCTAGACCGACTGATTTCTCCAAAACCAAAAGGCTTGGAGTCTAGAATTCCTCTAAGTTTGCTTGATGCATTGATAAGGAAAAGGAGGCTGTGGAGGAATTTTGGTGAAGCCACATACCCTGGAAATATCACAGACAGTTTGTGACTTGGAGAAGAAGAAAAGGAATGACGTTCAATGACATCAACCGTGCCACCTCATAGATCTGTTATGAGCCTGAAATGTTCATCTGTGTAAAGTACTTTGAAGAGGGCTAGTGATCAGTAGAAAAAGATATTATCAGTATTAATGATTGCTGACGTTTCTTACAGTGTTTTAAAGTAGGTTATAAAGAAATCGGCAGCTCTGCCATTCCATGCAGCTTGCTTTCGATGACACTACTGACTTAAAGGAGTGCAGCCTGCACCCTGCTTTGGGAGCAAATCTCTCTCTTTGTTTAAGCCACTGGTGGCAAGCTTTCTGTTACTTACAGCTGAATGCGTTCCTAACTGATATATTGTCAATACCACTGAAATATAGTTTCATATTTTATTGGCACAGATAACATTAATGATGCAGGCCTTATGAAAGGTGAAATTATTAAGAACAAAATTGAACAGATGACATTTGAGAAAAGATGCCAGAAAAGTTTCGTAAAAGAAGTAGAGTCTTGGAGAATCCCAGTATCCTGCAATATAAGCATACCCTCATAAAGCAAAGTAAACTGTAGGACCTACAGGTTCTCTTTTTTATTACATAACTGGAAGTTGAAGAGTGTTTTACTCCTGAATCTCAGCAGAAGCCCAACACAGAGAAGTGTTCTCTTCAAAGAATGGAGACAATACAGTGAAAGGGTGCTTTGGACCCACAAACTACTATAATCAGTAAGAAGACTGAGACAACTGTGCAGCGGCACACACAGGCTATCTTTCATAAAAAAGGAAGAATGACTCAAAGCATGAAATCAAGAGTCCACAGGGTGGAACTGGAGGCATGGAAAAGTATTCCCAGGCTTTGCATCCCAATGAAGGAACAGCCAAGCTGCGTCCACCTGAATTTCAGAATTGCAATGGACCAGTGACCCTTGTGTACCTCCTTGTTTCCTACTTTTTGAAGAGCAGTGTCTATTCTGATTATCCTATGCCTGTCCCACCATGGAGTGTCGATTGTACCTTTAAGTCACAGGTATTCGAATTGAGGGGAAGTGTACTCAAGAACCTGTGCTTAAGAAACCGCATCTGAGGCGCTTCATCCACACCTGGACCTAATTTAGATGAAACATCCTGGACGTTGAGCTGATGTTATAAAGGGCTGGGACTTTGAGGAGGGATTCTCAGTATGGGGTGAGGATATTTTGTATGTGAGATGAATGCAAATAATTTGACCCCAGAGGGCAGACCATGTTGGCTTAAAATATGTTCATAAATTCTTTTTTGGGACCTCCAAAAGTGGAGCCTAGTTCCCCTTGCCTTGAGTGTGATTTGGACTTAGTGAATCATTTCAAAAGAATAAAATAAGATAAAAGTGACCATATGAGTCACAAACACTATAGAAAGTAGATATGGTAGTACTAACAGTGTTATAGTCTGAGGTCATTTAGGGGAAGGGGCAATGAGTCATCAAAATCTAGAATTCTAAACCTGTCAAAACTGTCAATTAAGTGTGAGAGCAGAATAAAGATATTTTCAGAGATGCAAAGCCTCAGAATATCTGATCTATTCACTCTTTATTAGGAAGTCATCTGAGGATGTACTCCCACAAAACAAGGAGAAGAGAAATAAAGAAAGAAGATAACTAACAATAGCTAGCATTTACTGAGTGTTTATTTTGTGCCAGGCACTGTGCTGTGTGTGTTTTTCATGTATTATTACATTTAACCACACAACAATCCTATGAAGTATATACTATTGCTATTATTATCTTACAGAATAGAAGGCTGAGTTATAAAGGGGCCAAATAAGTTACCTAAGTTATTGGTAAGTTGTAGAACTAAGATGGCTAAGAACTAAGTCTGGCTCCAGAGCCCATGATCTTAAATACCCCCTATCTTCCCAGATAGCTATGTTACCATGAAACTGTGGAACCAAGTCAGGACAGCAGCAAAGGAAAACCTCAGGATGAAAGCTATAAAGCAGGACTGTTGAGTCGTCAGTATAATAAACTGGGGCAGGAGAAGAGAAGGATTCAATGAGACAACTCTAGGAGAAAAAGAAGATGACCTCATAGATGGCATGATTTGGGAACATTAAAATAGTGCAAGAAAACAAAGAGCAGTTAGAAAATCAACAAATATCCATAAGATGGACAATCCCTCGAGCCCTTCCTTTCCAACCAGGGCCTGGCAGGATGGTTCCGCAAAGAAGGGTGGCGAGAGGAAGAAGGGCCGGTCCGCCATCAACGAGTTGGTGACCAGAGAATAAACTGTCAACGTTCACAAGCACATACATGGAGTGGGTTTCGAGAAGCATGCCCCTCGGACGCTCTGAGAAATCCAGAAATTTGCCATGAAGGAGATGGGAACTCCAGATGTACACATTGATACCAGGCTCAACAAAGCTGTCTGGGCCAAAGGAATGAGGAATGTCCCATACCATATCCATGAGTGGTTGTCCAGAAAACGTAATGAAGATTCACCAAACAAGTTCTATATCTTTGTTACCTATGTACCTGTCACCACTTTAAAAAATCTACAGACAGCTAATGTGGATGAGAACTAATTGCTGATTGTTGAATAAAGTTATAGAACTGCCTTCACATCTTAATCTTCCTTTTCTAGTTGCAGCTAAAGTCTTGTATATCTTTAAGCAGTTCCCAACTACAGGGTCATTTGGAGAGCATTTCCTAAGTACTATGCTTGGGCCCCTTCTCCCCAGTCCCTGGAGTTTTTGAATATTTGGACAGGGTCTAGGCAGGTGTTCTAAGGTGGTTTTGAAGTGCAACCTGGATTGACAATGACTATTTAGGTAGTTGGGACATTGTGGGTATAATGCTAATGTTTTTAAATGCAGGTTTTGTTGATTCTAAGATACACATTTTTCCAGAAACTGGCATGTAGAACTTAATTGACATTTTTCACATTTTAACAAACTAAAATGATACACTTGATAGTTCTAGATTTAATGAAATATGTACAGTTCCTTTTTAGCTCACTTATTTGTAGTGGCCCCATGAGGTGTTTTTAGTCCTGGTTTGTGTGGCGCTAAAGCTCAAGGGTAACCGTTTTTAAAGGTTACTAACAAAATCTGCTTATTTCAACCTGAAAGCAAGGTGTTGCAGCGATTATGTCTCATTAGTGTTTATACCACTGACGTGAATTAAATGCCATAAAGCAGTCCCCTTTTGAAGCCCTACTGATGACGGTAGTGGGGTTGGGGGCCACCTGGAGTGTAATGTACACTGTGAACATGGGGGGTGGGGGAGCATCTCCAGGTTATCCATTCCCTGGCACAGTCCAGACCTTAGACACTGAAACAGACCAAGTCAATACAAAAATTTCTTATTAAAAAAACCTGGAGACCAAAAACAAAAAATGTCCATAAGATGGTCTTAGTCTGAATGATCCAACCAAAATGTGGCATGGTTTAAAGCACTGATGGAGTACAGAGAAAAAGAATCCATTTCGCCTTGATACTAGGGATATCTTCATTCAAGAGGTCCAAGTGCTGCAAAGAAGGATCAGTAATTCTAAGATTTGAATACTATTTACATAGTCATAAGAACATAAACCATTTTTTGGTTTTCAATTTTTAGAATCAAACTTTTCACAATTTTAAAAGGACTCAATTGCAGGGAAGAATAAAAATGTTAACAGCAATGCCAAAATAAAAGTACAAAGCTGATAGTAGGTGGAAGAGAAAAAATGCAGAAAGGATAAGGGAGACATTCATCTTACAATGGAAGTGAAAATTGATGAAACAAGCAAAAGAGACAAGTATCTAGTTTAAAATTACATAATGTGATGGATAATTTTATGTTTCAACTTGGGTGGGCCACAGGGTGCCCAGATATTTGGTTAAACATTATTTCCAGTATGTCTGTGATGATGTTTCTGGATAAGATTAACATTTGTTTTTTGTTGTTGTTGTTGTTGTTGTACACAGGCCTCTCACCGTTATGGCCTCTCCCGTTGCGGAGCACAGGCTCCGGACGCGCAGGCTCAGCGGCCATGGCTCACGGGCCCAGCCGCTCCGCGGCATGTGGGATCTTCCCAGACCGGGGCACGAACCTGTGTCCCCTGCATCGGCAGGCGGACTCTCAACCACTGCGCCGCCAGGGAAGCCCAAGATTAACATTTGAATCAGTAGACTGAGTAAAGCAGATTGCCCTCCCAAATGTCAGAGGCAATCTAATCTGTTGAAAGCTTGAGCAGACTAAAAGACTGAGTAAGAAAGAATTCACCCTCTTTGCCTGACTGTCTTCAAGGTACCGGTCTTCTCCTGCCTTCAGACTCAGACTTGAAATGGAACTTACACCATCAGCTCTCCTGCTTCTCCTGGGTCTGGACTTCTCAGCTTTCATAATCATGTGAGCCAGTTCCTACTGATACTGTTTCTTTGTAGAACCCTGACTAATACACTTATAAACTTCATCCATTATGCCTTTTTGCCCTCAGATCCGGTTTCTGCATTTCTCCTACAAACTACATTTCCCAGGTTCTTTGCCAGCTGGCTTCCAGAGTGGTTTGACCAACAGTAGATTGACTGCAGAAAGGAAGGGAGGTATAAGCGCAGATTCTATCTCCTTTCTGGACAGTTCCTTCTCCTGTGATCCCTGCTCCTACTAGGCACAGTTCTGTGTTTCTCTAGCCCTGGCATAGAAACACTTTCTGATGATACTAATTCCTGATCATCATCATTTTTTTGGCTCCTGGGATCTCCCATCACCTATGTAACTATTTAAAATACCTATAGTGAATAATTTTCTGGCTGGACCCTGACTGAAACAGTAATAAAGATAGGAATTCAGCAATATAAGTATACTTGGAGGAGAGCAGAGAGAAGAAAGGTGGTATAAGGGAACTACATCTCATCTTCATATAGCAAGTCAGTAGATGGTACCTAAAACTGATAAATCAATAAAGAGTGTTACAGTATATTATCTAGAATTATGAAGATAACAAACAAAAGAATAAAAACCTGAAAGAGTTCAAACTCTTGCTTCAAACTATTGAGTCAGTAAAAGACCTGTGGTTGCCAAGGACTCAGGGGAGAAAGAGAGAGATGAATAGATGGAATATAGGGGATTTCATGGCAGTGAAACGACTTTATGGCAATGGTGAATGCATGGCATTATATATTTGTAAAACTTATAAAACTATACAAAACAAAAAATAAACTCTAAGATAAACTATGAACTTTAGTAGTATCAATATTGGCTCATCAACTGTAACAAATGCACCACACTAATGCAAGATGTTAATAACAGGGGAAACTGTGTGTGTGTGTGTGTGTGTGTGTGTGTGTGTGTGTGTGTGTGGTGGCAGGGATGGGGAGGTACATGGAAACTGTCTGTACTTTCCAGTCAATTTTTCTGTAAACCTAAATCTGTTTTTAAAAATAAACTCCATCAGTGAAAAAAAAAAGAAGGGAGGGAGGGTAGGAGGGAGGGTGGAAGCTATCTAAAAGACATGAAGGAAACTTAAATACACATTTCAAACTGAAAGAAGGCAATCTGACAAAACTATGTACTTTATTATTCCAATTATATGACATTCTGAAAAAGGCAAAACTATAGAAACAGTAAAAAAAAAAACAAAAAAAAAAAACAGTGGTTGCCAAGTGTTGAGGGGGAGAGAGGAAGTTATGCCTAGGTGGAGCACAGTGCCTTTTTAGGGCAGTGAAACTATTCTGTATGATACTGTAAAGGTGGATACATGACATTATGCATTTGTCAAAACATATGAAACTGTGCAACAGAAAAAGTGAACCCTAGTGTTAGTTAATAATAAAATGTCAGTAATGGCTCATCCAGTCCTAGCCACAGCAATAAGACAAGAAAAAGAAATAGAAGGACCCCAAATTGGAAAGAAAGAAGTAAAACTATCACTGTTTGCAGATGACATAATACTATACTTAGAAAATCCTAAAGACAACACCAGTAAACTACTAGAGCTCATCAATGAATCTGGCAAAATTGCAGGATACAAAATTAATATACAGAAATCTGTTGCATTTCTATATACTAACAACAAACTATCAGAAAGAGAAATTAAGAAAACAATCCCATTTACAATCGCATCAAGAAGAATAAAATACCTAGGAATAAATCTAATTAAGGAGGCAAAACACCTGTACTCAGAAAACTATAAGACATTGATTAAAGAAACTGAAGATGGCACAGATGGAAAGCTCTACTGTGTTCAAGGATTGGAAGGATTAAAATTGTTAAAATGACCATACTACCCAAAGCAATCTACAGATTCAAAGAAACCCCTATCAAAATACCAATGGCATTTTTCACAGAACTAGAACAAATAATTCTAAAGTTTGTATGGAAACACAAAAGACTCTGAATAGTCAAAACAATCTAGAGAAAGAAGAACAAAGCTGGAGGTATCGTGCTCCCTGATTGCAAACGATACTACAATGCTACAGTAATCAAATGGTATGGTATTGGCGTAAAAAAAAACAAAAAACCTGACACATAGATCTATGGAACAAAATGGAGAGCCCAGAAATGTACCCACACTTAAATAGGCAATTAATCTATGACAAAGGAGGCAAGAAAATACAATGAGGGAAAGGCAGCTTCTTTAATAAATGTCACTGGGAAAACTGGACAGCTACATGAAAAGAATCAAACTGGACTGGTTTCTCACACCATATACAAAAATAAATTCAAATAGTTTAAAGACTTAAATGTAAGACCTGAAACCATAAAATTTATAGAAGATAACATAGGTAGTATGCTCTTTGACATCAGTCTTAGTAATATTTTTTTGGATATGTCTCCTCAGGCAAGGGCAACAAAAGCTAAAAAACAAACGGGACTACATCAAACTAAAAACTTTTGCACAGTGAAAAACTATCAACAAAATGAAAAGGGCACTTACTGAATGGGAGAAGCTATTTGCAAACAATACATCCAGTAAGGGGTTAATATACAAAATATGTAAAGAACTCATGCAACTCAACATAAAAAAAAAAACAATTAAAAAATGGGCAGAGAACCTAGACATTTTTCCAAAAACACAGAGATGGCCAACAGGAACATGAAAAGATGCTCAACATGACTCATCATCAGGGAAATACAAATCAAAACCACAATGAGCTATCACCTCACACCTGTCAGAATGGCTATTATCAAAAAGACAACAAATAACAAGTGTTGGCAATGATGTGGAGAAAAGGTGTACTCTTGGTAGGAATATAAATTGGTGCAGCTGCTATGGAAAACAATATGGATATTCTCAAAAAATTAAATACAGAACTACCACCTGATCCAGCAATTCTACTCGACTATTTATCCAAAGAAAACAAAAACACTAATTAGAAAAGATATATGCACCCCTATGTTCATTGTTGCATTATTTACAATACTCAAGATATGGAAGTAGCCTGTGTCCATCAACAGATGAATAAAGTAAGTGGGGTATATATATATATATATATATATATATATATATATATATATACACATATATATATGTATATATATGTACATAGACATACAATGGAATATTACTCAGCTATGAAAAAGAATTAAATCTCTCCATTTGCAACAACACACCCTAGAGGATATATGCTAAGTGAAACAAATTAAACAGAAAGACAAATACAATTTCACTTATCTCTGAAATCTAAAAAATAAAACAAATGAACAAATATAACAATATAGAAAGAGACTTACAGATACAGAGAACAAACAAGTGGTTGCCAGAGGGGAGGGGGGTGGGTGGAAGGGAGAAATAGGTGAGGGAGATTAAGAGGTACAAACTTCCAGTTGTAAAATGAATTAGTCACAGGTATGAAGTGTACAGTGTGGGGAATAGAGTCAATAATTATATAATATCTTTGTATGGTGACAGATGGCAATTAGATTTATCATGGTGATCATTTTGAAATGTATAGAAATATTGAATCACTTTGTGTAATAGGAACTAACATAGTGTTGTAGGTCAATTATACTTCAAAAACAAACAAACTCATAGAAAAAGAGATCAGATTTGTGGTTATCAGAGGTGGGGGTGGAGGGAGGGGGAATTGGATAAAGGCAGTCAAAAGGTACCAACGTCTAGTTATGGTATTACTAGGGATGTAATGTACACTGTGATAAATATAATTAACACTGCTATACTTTATATACGAAAGTTATTAATAGAATAAATCCTAAGCGTTCTCATCACAAGGAAAAAATAACTTTTTCTATTCTTTTAATTTTGTATCTCTATGAGATGATGAATGTTCACGAAAGTTACTGTGATAATCATTTCATGATGTATGTAAGTCAAATCATTTTGCTATACATCTGAAGCTTATACAGTGCTATATGTCAATTACATCTCAATAGAACCGGCAGAAAAAAAATTAATTAAAAAATTTTTAATTAAAAATTGGTTCATCCATCAATTATAATAAATGTACTCATATTAATGCAAGATATTAATAACTGTAGAAACTTGGGGGGGGGGATTCTGTACTTTCTATGGAATTTCCCTGTAAACCTAAAACTGCCCTAAAAAAATAGCCTATTTAAAAAAAAAACCCTAACTTTTAAAAAAAATGTAGGGAAGGGGTGTTTGTGGGTGAGGCAGGGCTTATTATTGTTAGCCCTCACGTGATTTTTAAGGTGTTTTTTTTAACTGTGTATACATTATTTGGATTAAAATATTTTTAATTTTTTAAAAAATCTGTTTACCCACCAGGAAATGAAAAAGACCAAAGCTACCAAGTGTTGGCAAGGATATGAAGCATCCAGAACACTACTATGAAAGTTCATGTAAATTGGTACATCCACTTTAGAAAACTGGCAGCGTCCAGCGAAGCTGATAATTTGCATAGCATGTGACCCAGCAAATTCACTCCTAGACAAATATTCCAAAAACAAAAAAATTTCACCACAGGACATGTTTGTTCTCTATGTGCACTGAAGCTTTATGCATAATTGCCCTAAACTGAAATCTACCTAAATGCCCATCAAGAGTTGCAGAAACATTGTAGAATATTCACACAATGGAATTCCATACACCACCGAGAATAAATGATTTATAACAACATGTAATAATATGAAGGAATCTCACAGATAATTTTGAGTGAAAGAAGCTAGGCATGTGACACTTAATTCCATTTATATAAAGTCCAAAAAGAGGCAAAATTATCTATGCTGTAAGAAGTCAAAATAAAGATTATCTTGGAGAGATGGGGAGCGATTGAAAGGGGCATAAGGGAGTCCTCTGCGGGTACTGGCCAGATTCTGTTTTTTCAATCTGTGTGCTAGTTCCACGAGTATATTGAATTTATGAAATTGTATCAAGCTGTGCTTATAATACTTTTAATATATGTACTTTTTGGTATGTGTATTATGCATCGATAATTTATTTTTAACCTGAGAGTTTTGACTCCTAAGCCACACTTTTTTTCTATACTCTCGCCACTAAATATTTAAACACAGAATATGTACTTGAAAAAAAATCCGTGTGTGTATATATATATATATATATATATATATATATATACACACACATACATTTTACAGTTAATTTCAGTACTTGGAAGAATCTCAGTGTAACATTTCTATGAATACTTTCAGAAGCAGAAGAAGTCCAATTTTGAGTCCAACAGAATATTTATTCAAGCTTGCTGGGCTAGCCATAGTGTTTTGCTGTTGTTATGATTGTTACCTTCCAGTTGGTTCTGGATATGCTTATCATGTTACAGATCATGGTTTAGGGTGACATTTACCAAGACAAGTGAGCATTGACAGCGAGAAGTCATCGCTCTTGTGAAATCAAATCGGCAATCAGGCTCCATTTTGAGCTTCTTACTACGGGATAACTTCCATCTAATGAAATTCTTTTGTGTCAGCTTTAGATACTGAAACCTCAGCTTGCTCACCAAGTTAGAATATGCTCTGTTATTATTTGTGCTAAGAGGAATTAGAACTAAACTACAGGCTTTAGACCCAAAATCTGAAAATAAGTGTGTCACTGCTTCAAAGATGAGGATTGTTTTACTTTTAGTAATAATTTTCTGCTGTTCAAACATAACTATCATACTCATTTGTTTCCTTGAACACCGGAAGTACAAACTTCACAGAAATTAATTCTAATTTAGTCTGCACATGCAAATTAATACGGTTCTCAAGCAGCCCTTCCTGAACTTACACCAAGGGAAAACTCAGTGTGGAAATCTGGCAAGTTATGGGATCAACGATAGTAATCTATTACTTTTATAAATTCTCAGATAGTTTAAAACATGTAACAGTACATTTTAAATATCTTTCAGAGATACCACGATGATAAAAGAAGACCCCCAAATTTTAAGAAAGCCTAAAACTCTAACAGTAAAAACTTTTTTAAATCAACTTCCTCCAACCTCCTGCCGGTTTGTCAACAGGCTAAAAACATTTCGAGATTTCTGTCTTCGATTTAATTCACCCACAAATTACCATCTCTTAATTCGTCTTCTAGCTTTCCCAGACCACACTCTATTCTCCGGACGCTAAATTCCCAGAGGACCCCACTCTCAGCATTTCTACTCTCAGCACACATGCCTCCAATTAATAGCATTTATTAAGTATTTTCTACGTGTCTACCATTTACATCCCCTTTAGCCCTTTCAATAGCCCCATCACTTCTTTTACTAACCACATTTGATACTTGAGGGAGCTAAAGCATAGCCAGTTTACATAACTTACCTCAAGTTATAATGCTTATAAGTGGTGAAACCTTAATTCCATTCCAGGCACTGGGATTCAGTTATTACACTATACTGCCTCTAATTATTGACAGGTACTTCAGGCCACATAGTAGTACTATGAATCCCGCCCTTGCTAATACTCCACTCCTACCTTCTAGACTCTAATGAAAATTCTGGCTTTACTCATTCTGTGGAACAGACCTTACTGCTGCTACTCACATGAAGCATTTGGACTTTCTTTCCTAGCATGAAAGAATGTGAGCTTTAGACTTTTTATCACCACCACAGGAGGACATGGGGCTAAGGCTCGAAACTGAATTTTGATGCATTTTTAAAGTCCTTTTTGCTGGCAAACTTGGTAATGACTTGGGATTGGCCATGAAGTACTATTCTGGAGACTCACTAGATCATTCAAGAGTCGATGTCACATAGAGTCCCAAGACAGCACAAGACACAGCTCTCAAGTTCACAAAAAAAAAAAAGTCAAAATTGATCCCACTGTTAATTATGATGTTTTCCAACTCACATGCAAACATAAAATCCCATTTCAAAAACTTTCAACATCATTAGAAAAACCAGTCACTGCGTATTCTCTAAAATTTATTTACAGTTAATAAGTTAAAAAGCAAAGTACAACCAGATTGTAAATCTTAATCATATGCACATCAAACTGTCCGAGGAAACAATTCGGTTCCATTACAAACAATTGCCTTCTACTGCACTTAAGACATAACAGTCTAACAGAAAATGATTCAAAACACACCAATAAAGTATTATAATAAAGTAAATATTATGTATATACGTCCACTAAAAACCACCAATTTAAAGAGTGCTGTGGCAACCCTTAAAACCAAAAGCTTTCAGTTCAAAATTGCTGATTTTTTTGTATTCAAATATTTTTAATGTTTCTTTATTGAAGAGTTTTCAGAAAAATAGTACTATCATTTGCACGTAGCAAATCAATAAGTGTCAGCCACCAGCTTAGTTACACGTGTCCAACGGGGTACTCGAACTTCAACAAAATAAATACACACCGAAACAGCAACACTTTGCACTATCAACAACGGAGCTTGCCCTCGACGATCATGACATTCCTGGTTTCTGGAAGGAAAAATAAGTTGCTGGTTGACAGGAAGGAGGATAAAAAATGACATCAGGAATCCCCAAAGGTTAGCGGAGATGCCAGTCACCACATTTAGGCACTCAAAAGTTAAAAATGAAATAAAAGCATAGCAAGGTGGTCAACTTCCTCCTAGCTTCCCCCTCTACTTGCGCCATATGAGATATAAGATAATCTTATAAGAGAATGAATAAAATCATGAGTTTTCTTTTAAAAAACTATATACAAGCTAAGCTACAGACTTAGAGGACAGGAAATGGATGCCTCACCATAAAGGCCACCTTGCCAAGTTCCTCTTCACATTCTGCCCAATGTACCCATAAAATACTTTCACTTTCCTGTTAATATACTAACCAACTATATTAGTTGTTTCTTCACGTTTTAGAAGCTGTAACATAGGCTTTGCTAAAGAACAGCTGGCAGAAATAAAGATTTTTTGACATCTTATTTCACAAACTAGAAATGGCATGATTTTTAAATAGACCAGGTAAATAACATATTGAATTCAAGATGGACAATCCGATCCTAACTGAAATCAGACAGCCAGATAATCCAAAGAAGCGTTTTTGCTAGTTCAAGTGCACTAAAGTAACAAGGCATGAGGAAAAAATGTTAAGAAACTCAGTTAAAATAAATGCATGGTGTCAAATGGTTGTTTCAGTTTTGAGCTGAGCAGAGTTATCCTCCCAGCTAAGTCTAATTTCAGAATCCTCTGGGAAACTATCTAGATAAACTGTACGTTAAAATTACATTCTAATATGGCCACTGAATTTATTTTTTAATTATTATAAAACTATATACAATAGTGAGTGGTACCAATACATATTTTTTCCTCAGGGGCTAGTTAGCTAAAAAATTTTAACAATTTGGGGGTGGGAGGGGAAACCCTATGTATCTGAAATACAACTGGCAACAAGCTAATAACCAAAAGAATATATATAAGCTTCCTATCACACAAATAAAATTTAACACTCTCCATCAACTAAGTGTTGATTCACTTTTATTTACTCATGTGACAGTGTTTGTAACAACGCATTATTATTAAGTAGTGAATAAAAGAATATGAGGCATACTGGGAAACTGGCATCAAGTCGTAGATATATATATATAATTTTCTTTTTTCTACAAAACAAGAACACTGAAATTAAAGTCACAAAACTCCTACTTATGGACTATTAAACTTGAAAAACTCAATCCAGAAAGCTATGCCATTTGAATTCTAAGAACACAAGAGTCAAAACTTCAACTCTTATTATTCACCTACGAAGCTGCCAAGCAGAGATAAACCTTAATATTGAGGATTTCACATGTCGAGTTCCAGCCAGTATGAATCGTTCCATAGCAGAATACTTAAATTTGAAAAACAGTGGTACAAAAACACCACTTGACCCTTTAGATATTGCAGTAAAATCTGGCTGTGGCACCACCGGCTAAAAACCATTAAGTCTTGCTGCCACCAATGACCAAAGGCACTTGGATAATCAAGAATTCCACACCGGGCCGTATGATATAAATGCTATCATAAAAGTGTAAAAGAAGGGCCAATACTCTGTGTGACTCGCCTGTTCGATTCCTGTGGTCTTCAGCTGTCAACAAAGACCGGTAACTGCAAACATAATTATGAATGGAATTAAGATAAAAAGGAAACTCGTGGAGCAAAAGAGACAACTCATTGTCATGATGTATATAAAAGTGATGGATATTAGCTTGGACATTTCTTGCTATCCAACAACAAAAGTAAAGAAAGACCTATTTTGCCCAAAGTAACTTCAACCGGTTACATGATACCAAGAAATGTCCCCACCCCCTCGAAATCACTAATAGTTCTAAGAATTCTAATGGGTATTCTGTTTATCGTTTTAATCACAAGGTTTACACACATTTATTTCTCCTACGTGATTCCCAATTTAAAATAGGTTATCCTTGAACTATACCTGGAATTGTATGTTAGACCA
Source organism: Phocoena sinus (assembly GCF_008692025.1). Taxonomy (NCBI): domain Eukaryota; kingdom Metazoa; phylum Chordata; class Mammalia; order Artiodactyla; family Phocoenidae; genus Phocoena; species Phocoena sinus. Next base: position 90,114,842 of record NC_045771.1, read on the forward strand.
GTACAAGGAGACCAAATCATTTCCAATAGGATTCCATCCATCTCTTTAACCAACACCAGTTCTTTATAACTCTTTTTTTCTTTATCACAAGCCATGTGGTTTCAATGCACTTTGATTTTTATTTAATCAAAAAGAATTTAACAACTAAACTTTTCCTAAACAGAACTTTATATGAGTTTCAACCATTTTCTTTAGGAGCTCAGCAAATATAAACATTAAATCTCAATATAAAATCTTTAGAAACACCTCAAAAATGTTTAAACAGTTGTAGTTTGCATCTCTTTGTTTGCAATCACTGAGCCCATGGAATTCACAGCATACAAATCCTTGCACTATTAACAGTCATAAGCTTGAATCTCTTAGAAAAATATCCTTGGTCAAAGCTTTGGAATCCGGTTAAAATTAGGAAACGAGTGGGACTCAGAATACCCTGAGCACAAACGGGTGCAAGAGCACGAAACAGGTTCGATCTTTCGTCCAGAAAGAGGGGTGGCAGTCGAAAAGAAAAACGGGGGTAGGGGTAGAGGAGCGGGGTGAAAAGCAAGTAGATTCTGGCGTTATTACACAAGCATGAAACCAAATTCCTTTGGAAAAAATAACGACTTCTTCGGAGGACTTCCAGACCAGTGAGGTAGAGTCCAAAGGGAAAAAACGGATCTGCCCCTCCAGTCCTGGAGACGTCTCAGTCCGGGGTACGGAAGCAAAGGGCCCTCCCCATGGGTCCGGCGGCCTCGTCCTCCGCAGCCCCGAGCCGGGAAGGGGCGGAGGGCGCACCTGCCCCGGAGTCCCAGACGGCGGCGCCGCCGCGAGTCCGGGGCGCCGGGCCGGGAACACCAGCCGGTGACTTCTTCGCCCGTAAAGTGCACGAGGGGACGGGGTCCAGGCCGGATCTGTAAACACTCGACTGACACTTGTCCATCCCTCCGGGCGGAAGCTCCGTCGCCGGCTGGGAGGGCGACGCGAGCCGCGTCTCACGCCCGAGGCACCGGGAAGCGGCGGAGCCTCACCACGGGTTCCAGGTTCACTTGCAGAACTTGGTGCGCCTTACGCCGCGCCGCCGCCAGGCTGCGCTCGCCCCACACGTCGTCGCCGACGCGGATGGTGGGGAAGGTGGTCAGCGTCGGGGTGGCCGCCCTCCAGATCTCCTCCAGGGTGCGGCCCCCGAAGCAGGGCTCGGGCGCCGCGGGCTTGGCGGGGCAGCTCTCCCCGGGGTCCGCCGGCGGCGGCGGCGGCGGCGGCGACGGCGGGGGCTTCCTCCGGCGGGCGGCGGGCGCCCGGGCTCCGCGGCGCCTCCTCCTGGCCGCCGCGCTCGAGGTCGCCCTGCGCGTCGGGCCGCGGGCGGCAGGGGGTCCCGGGGGGTCGGGGACCAGGGCCCGGCAGGAAGAGTAGCCGTAGACGTCCTTGCTGCGCAGGATATGCGGGGAGAACTGGTGCTTGAGGCTGCAGAGGAAGCTCCAGAGCTCCGCATCCGAGCTCATGAACTCCGTGCTGCGTGGCATGAACAGCTTGAAGGCGTCGCCCAGCGCCTTGGTGCTGTCGGCCAGCGAGAGTTGCGACCGCGAGTACACCACCTTCTCCTCCCGCGCCTCCAGCGCGGCCCCTCCTCCCGACCTAAAGCCGACGCCCCGGGCGGCCGCGGCCCGGGCGGCCGGGGACCGGCGCCGCCGCCTCTTCACGCTGCGCCGCATCGGAGGCCGCTCGGGGCCGCCCGCGCTCGCCGGGTCCCGCCGCCGCCGCCGTCCCCGCCCGCCTTCGGCTCCGCGGCAGCAGCAGCTGCTGGCGCCTCCCGCCCGGCGCGTCTCTAGCTACTTTTCTCGCCTCCGCCGCCGCCGCCCCTCCCCCTCCGAGGGCGGAGGACGCGGGTGAAGATCCTGAAGACCGGTACAAGATGGCGGCCGGCGCCCACCCCTGGGCTTTGTCATTGGACGGCGCCTCGCCCCCCTGGTTTCTCTTTCTTCTCCTCTCTTGCCTCCTTTCGCCCTCTGCCTTTCTTTAAATGTGCCCGCCTCAGGCCCCTCCCACCGCAGCCCCGACTCCACCCATTGGGTGCTCTCAGAAGAGGGGCGGGGACTAATGGGGGAGAGGCCAGTTCCTGGTAGATGGTGCTGGGGTGGGTGATGGTGGTGGCCCTTGAACGCGAGTCAACAGTTAGGTGGGTATATGGGGAGGGTGCTTTGTCTACAGTAAGGGGTGGACATCAGCTCCACCTTGGGGAGAGTCACTCTCGGAGTGAGTGGGTGTGCATTTGAAGACTGAGCTTGGAGGTCTACCAGTCTGAATAACAAAGAGAGACGTGCCCAAAGGCTGTGGTTTGTATCACAGAAAGGGAATTTGGGTCTAAGTCCAGGGGGAATGGGCCTTTCACCATTCCCTTCTAAACCTTCAGAGGCCTCTTTTGCATCTTCATCCAACTCTTCCCGCTTTTGACCCCAATCCATGTCAAACAACACTAGTAATCCAGAATCATTCAGGTAATATGGACGGCATCAGTGGCATTGTCGCCTTCTAGACAATGGAACCATCTTCACCTTTAAGAGATACTCTGCTTATCGGGAAAGCAAAGCCTTTTATACCCATAGAACTAAATACTCTGCTCAAGTTGATCAAAGATCAATTACGACAAAGCCATTCTCCTTACGGAAAATAGCATTTTTGAATATATAATTGTTTTTTAAATGAATGCACTTCACTTTTCATTTAGTTTTAATATGTCCCTTTGCAGCACCATCTCTATCATTGAGAAAGGATGCAGCTTCACAATCAAAAACGTTCTGCTGAAGAGAACACACTGTTAAGAACCCATCACCTTTTGTATTTGAGAGGAGGGGATTATGAAGGTTTATAGAGTAATGGACAGTCTTCAGTCATCTTTTCTATCCTCAGTACTTAGTTCAGCGCCTGTCAGATAGTGGGCACTCTATGTTTGTTGAGTGAATCGATGAAATACCACTGATAACTTAAAATGATGTGAGAAAGAAAGACACATTGAAATTGCTAAGAACAGGACAATTTTATATTTTATATTTTACATTGCAGTTTTCTCTTAACTGCATTAAAGTTTTAAGGTTAAAATAATCTCCTAATACTTAGAACTTTAAGGTAGGCATGCAAATTTTACCCTTAAGTGAGCACCTTATTTGCAGCAGGGAACTAATAAAGCAGAGTTTTGTGATTTGCACATACTGCTAATGGTTCCCTCGAATATTTGAGCTGAAAGATACCTAGTTCAATCTCCTTATTTCACAGATGAGGAAATTTGGACCCACAGAGGTTCAGTAATACAGCTTCTTGATAGCAAGACTAGGACTATAGTTTAGGTCTTTGGATTTCTAATCTAGTGATCTTTATATTTCACTGGAGATTTTTCAAATTGTACTGCTCAGACTCAAAGAGGTTAAATAGCAAATGCTTTATGCAAGAGTGGAGTGACTAAGGGACAGAGTATTTCCAATTCCACTCCTCCCAGAATTGAGCAGTTTTTATCTGCCCTATATTGGACTTACAGATATTTTCTTAGAACTAGATTTTGTTCGTTTAGTTTCAAAACAAAGGAATAAAGTAAATAAAATGAACAATAAATAAAATAAAACCAAAATATTTTGAAAGTTGCTTCTCTACACCAGAGCACCCTCTCCACACACTGGGTTTATGGTAAAAACCAAACATCCTACCAGGAGACCAGTTCTCAACCTACCAAAATCATGGTAACTTTCTGAAGAGAAAATCATTTTCCTAGAAAAGCACACCCTGATCTCAGGACAAGATTATGGAGCCAGGTACCAGCTTCCTAAGTCCTTACAAAGAAATGTCACTACAACAACTCTTTATATCCCAATTAGTTCTCTGGGTAATTCTGGGAACACACACGAATGTGAAATTTGTATAACTTCCATTGGAATGCCCCTGCAAGATAGACATAGAAAATCTCACAGAGTAAGCCAGCAGAGTAGTAAGGGGACTTCATAGTGAAAGACAAGGGTAAAATAAGGATTTATGTACTCCTGACTTCTCATATTGTTATTTCCTCCCTTCCATGTTAATCATATGATAAGTACTCAGGGTTCTTAACTATGGAAATGTTTAGGGTCTTTTGCCACATAAATACATACCACGCATCTACACAAACTTAGCGAATTGATTTCAGTTAAAAGGATAATCTTTTTATAAGACCATTCTTATTCTAAGAAAACATAAGGTCTCAACAAATTGCAGAGCATTCAAAAGTTCATTTTATAATACATACTCATTTAATTTACTTAAAACCAAACAATATCTTTATGAAATATTTTTAGGAATTAATATCATGTCAAACTACTTAAATTATTGTATAATTTTAAATTTGGCATTGTTTGAGTTCTCTACTCTTCCATTTTCACTGTTTCTTATTTTTACATTTCTTCTTGATCTCTACTTTTTGATTAGCTTAAATAGTCCTACAAATGTTTCTTATCCATTCTCCATAAGTGAGTAAAATTTACACATAAAGATAATATATTTCTTCTAGTTCCTGGGATACTCCTAAGACACTATAAGGTTTATGGAAAGTTGGCAAATTGAAATTTTGTTCTTGAGGAAACATTGTTTAAAATGCTGGGTTTATTCCTTTACCTCTCAAGGAGAATGATGCTTCCTATATATCTGATAAGTAGTGGATAATAAGAATAAACAGAACAAAAAACTACCTCTATGTGTATATTTTCTGAATTTATAATTTCTGTAGTTTAAGAATGAAACCAAGCAGTGATTGGAGAAATTGAAAATAACATTTATCTCTTAGCTGTCCAGAACTTGTACTTTAAGATTCCACTTCTATGAAATAATTTGCTTCTTGCAAAGTGGCCAAAAAATAAAAAAGTATCTGTAAGTGGCTGGGAGCATACACTCTGGAATCAAACAGACTTGGAATCAAACAGATCTTTATAACAAAATACCCTTAGATACATTTTTTATCTTTCTGAACCTATCTCCTCATCTATAAAATGGGCATAATCTCTACTACAATAGATTGTCTTGAGGATTGGATGAGTGAACGTTAGTAAAACTTTTACTAGAGTGTCCAGGTCACAGCAGGCATCCAATAAAATATAGTTATCTTTGTCTTATCTAATTGAGGATTTTACTTGGTTTAACCTATGTATTTCAAATCCTATATTACAGTGGGAGTCTATAGATTTTTTTTAAGTAATAGATTGATGAGGGGAAAATCAAAATGCTAGAGCGAGAAGGAAATTTAGAGATCATGTAATGAGTCCAACATTCTTAATTCAGATGAGAATATTGAGATGCCAAGAGATATGCCCAAGTTCACACAGCTGAATGGTAGAATACTCTGAACCAGAACCTAGGTCTCCAACTGTTAATCCAGAGTTGTTTCTAACTTTCTTGTATTTAATCCAAGGAGATAGCATTAATTTTTAGTTCAAGTGAAATTACATAGGACATGATTCATCAATTTCAGCCTTTTCATTAGAATCATTATAAAGTAATTTAGATCTTTCTATAAAAGTTATCTCGAACCTCTGAGATGCTCTAAAACTGCTTAATGTAAAATACACACTTAAACTTAGAGGCCAGAACTTCCACTTCCAGGAAGATGAAATACCTGTACCTTTCCTATTCGTCTTGCTACTTTCAATTTAAAACCCTGGACATTATATATAAAATGAACATAAGAAGACTGAAGAAGGGAGAAGAGAAAGCAGACAGGCTAAGGATCTCAGAACCCAAAGAACAACACAGCAGTGAGTTCCCTGCGTTCTCTTTTTTTTCTCTTTTCTGCACACATCTCGGACTGAGCGCTGGAGAAGCCAGCAACCAAGAAATGCCAACAGACATAAAAGACATAAAAGTGCCAACAAAACCTTGTTCTAACTTTAGGACCAAGAAAGGAGTAGCCTAGCAAGACAGAAACTTTTAGAAAATTATTGATCTACTGCAGCAAAACACCACCACCCCCAAAAAAACACTATGGCTTGTACCCTCACCAGGCTATAACTAGGCACCCCACCACTCCTTTTGGGGTGATGTCAGAGAAGGCCAAATAGGGAACCACAAATCTCATCCCTGCTGGGCAGTGAAGAAGCAGTTCTCTTGGCAAAATCCCAAGGATAAAATTCAAGTTGAGGATGGGGCGGTGGGGATGAGAATAAAAGAGTCTAGATCTTCAACGACATTGTTGAACCATCAAACCAACCCTGAGACTGCCCACCTCTGGGTATCTAAGTTAAGGAATCAGTAAATGTCACTATGACCTAAACTGTTACTTGGAGCCAAGCACACCGTAACTGATACAGACCCCAGGTGATTGTGACATGCACTGCACACCGCCCCCAATAGATGTCCCCTTATGCACCTGCCCCCATTGACTACCAGTGTTAGAGATTTTGCCAAGACTATTTTAGATTTCAAAATATTTCCTGAGAAATTCCCCCACATTCAAGCAGAAGCTCATAATAAATAATCACTGTCTCAAGCAAAACATGATTAATTTACAAAAATATGTTGGACAAGAAAAGACCAAAAGACCACAGGGTTATGTCATTTGTAAAATATTTCCATTTAAGTTACTTAACTCTTAGTTTTGAAGATTTGTAGTTAGATTTACTGGAACTGTTTTCCCCAAATTGTGGCCAGGAAGATATTTCCACTATCTCATCAACCTGCTCCCACTCTCTGTTTAGTACCTAGACTGTAGCTCAGTGACTCTTCCCTTTGATACAGATAAAGAGAATTAAGGATCCTCTCCCAAACGGGTTTTCCAGCTTTTATTGCACTGTCCCCACCAATGATTTTTCAAACTAATCAGACAGTAGGATATATTTTATATGGTAGTAAACTTTAACATAAAATACGTTTATTGTGAAAACGATATTACATTAACATTGATTTTTTAAATGTAAATAAAAAACCCACTCCATAATATCCATATTCAAATATCTATTTTGTTTCATTAGTTCTAATTCTATGTCATAGTTTTCTTCACTTAACATATAAATATTTCTTTGTATTTTTACACATTCTTATTACACCTTACTTCTACTTCTTCATCATAATATAATATTTCTTCTACCAAGATGTTCAAATATAATACTTGTGGAATATTTAGGCCATAAGGACACTGTTTTCAGTTTTTCAGGATTATAAACAATGTTCAAATGTACCCCTTCAGCATTATTTTCTTCTTTTCATTACTTCCCTAGGATAAATTTCCTTGGTCAAGAAGTAAGAAAAAATTTGAGACTTCTTAATACATATTGTTATATTGATTTCTAAGAAGATCACAACCAAGTTACAATACTTCCAGCAATATGAGTATTTTTTCACCCCAAACTTTCCAGAATTGTTTTATATATTTTAAGCATTTTTGCCTGTCTTTAGTTATTAATTATTATTCAACTTGCATTTCTTCTATTACTAGTGAGAGTGAACATTTTCTCTTATACTTCTTAACTTATATTTACTGTTATTTGAATTATCCCTTCATGGTCTCTAACAATTATTTATTGTGGTCTCTTGGTGGTAAACACTTAAAAGAAAATATATTGGTCTAGTGTGCTATTAAAATAATTCTTTTATGACATATCTTGTCTATATTCGTTGAAATCTGGAATTAAGACCTAGAGCGGCGGTATTTTCTTTAAAGGGTAGTTTCTTATAATTGCACTTATGTAGGCATATACCTTGCTTTAAATTACAAGTTTCTGTTTAGGATGCGAACAAGCAATTTCCTATGCTCTGTCTTTTACCATTTTCAACATTTTGATCTGTGCTTTAGATAAGATGATGAGTGGTGGGTGGGCTTATCAAACTTAGAGATTCCATGGAGAGATAGGAGAGAGCTGATACCTCCTTCTATACCATCTAAAACAGTGAACAAATTCTTTAAAAATGTAATTTCATAGAAGCAAGTATAAAGTCTAAACCAGGAGTCTGTCAACTCAACCGTAGAAGTATAACCGAAAAGAACTATACTTAATAGCAACACATGTTTATAAGACCAAGAGGGTTCAGTTGGTAGCAAGCTTAATATGAGTCCATGATAGACATTTTGCCCAAGACCTTATGTGATCCTACAACTGTATCAGTCATAATCACTATTGCTCTGCACTCTTCAGACCGTTCCTGGAGTATTATGCGTAGTCCTGGGACGTTGGCACGTGGGAGCCTATTCCCCAGAAGAACGATGTGGAAGAGAAAGTGACTCAACACTGGGGCATGGGAAGAATGGACAGATGGCTTGGATTATTTTCCTTGGAGAATAGAAGTCTCATGTAGGATATTATTAAGGACTTGCAAGCATTTTAATATTTGCCTGTTCTCTAAGGTTCTAAACAGGGAACCAACTAGCCATGGAGCACTACTGTATGATTAGTAAAAAGCATTTCCACCGGGCAAATGAATTAGGAAAAAGCGTTCCTGTCTCTGGGCAAATAGACTGTCACACTTTGGTACAGAATATGGCAAAGGGAGTACAGCTGCATTTCAGACCCCGCTTATCCCCTTGGTCACTTATTTTTGTGCGCAGATTGTTCAACTTTATGCAGTGGCCCTAGCTCCATGGTAGGGTCAGTAAACTATGATCATGGATTGAACCCAGCCTATGGGCTGTTTTTGTAAATAAAATATTGTTGAAGACAGCTACACTCGTCTGTATTGTCTATGTCTGCTTTCCCACTATAATGGCAGAGCTGACCAGTGCCAACGGGGCTGTATGGCCTCCAAAGCATCAAATATTTACTGTTCGGCTCTTTACAGAAAAAGTTTACTAACTCCTGACCTACAACGCTTTTTTAAAAAAAATTATTGTTATACTTGACATACAATATTATATTAATTTCAGGTGTACAACATAGATTCGATATTTTCATACGTCATGAAATAATCACTAAAATAAGTCCAGTTACCTTAATTTTCTTCTGCTCACAAATACCAGGATCTGGGGGGGCAATTAGGGATTTACAGAGTGAGCGCTCATTTTAAAGAAGCAGATTTTGGAAAAAAAATTCACTCTTTGATTTTCATTTCCCAGAAGCAACCATTTTCAACACTTCTGGCATTTCTCCTGTCCATGTTTCGAAATAACATGCTTATACTGCTATTTCTTGATTCTTCAGTTTTAAATATTATTCATGTAGTTCTTACTATGCCAGATGTGGATTCTCCTTTGCTCTACCTCTTAACATATTTATATCACATATTTTTGCTAAATCTGTATCTGGCATTTACATTGCCATGACTATGTAAATAGAGCAAACTTTCTAACCACCAAAGCCTTCCAAAAATAGAAAAATATCTTGTAAGGTTAGTGTGTTCCTGTAAATAACTTCCTGTAAATCCTGCAAGGCAGATATTTTCTAATTTATCTTTGCATCTCCAGTACCCTCTACAGTGCCAGTATAGGTGAGGTAATCTTTAAATGGGAATGTTTATTGTGAAAGAGTCTGGCACTTACTATTTCCCAAGAAAGCATCAAAGTAGCCTCATGGGGAAAAAAAGAATCAGAATTCTGTTAGGTTTCCTGACTCTTAGTTAGCAATTTAGTGTTATTGTGATTTGAGATTATAGAGAGTGGTAGAAAAGAGGAAGAGCTGTACAAACTCTCCAGTGCCTCAGGCTTCCAAAGGGCATCCCAAGGTCCTGAATGTGTGGATGGATATAGCACCCATGTGTCACGGCGCACGGATATGGTGGCTTGGATGCAAGTGAAGAGAGGATGTCTCACTTAGATTCAGGACATTTTCACTTCTATCTATTGGAATGCCATATAAATCTAACAGAATGCCTGGATTTCTACTAATGTTCAGACAGAACTTGGAGTAGAGCAGGAAATGGGATTCTGTGTAGAACCAGAGAAAATTTTATGTAACCAAGAGCTATAGCAGAATCAAGCCAGGGCCTTTATGTAACTTTCAAGATAATATCTTGACCTACAGCATGACCACCTTTTCAGTAAGTTTTTTTACTGGGATTTTATAATCATTATTTTGCTTTACTTTGTAGTAATGATGACTCTTTCATTTACTCGAAATTACAATTATTTAGTCTAACAATTTGTCTCTCAGTATAAAATGGGGGAGGAGGAGAGGGTGTTATTTTTTATTCAACACAGTGCCAGCCTCTGAGTAAGATGTTTTACCACATGAATTTAAGTAATATACCATGAAAACCAAGAAAAAGACAATCAGAAATTTTCTTAACTTTGAGCTATAGGATTATTTTTCAGTGACAGGACATGGACTCTCCCAAGATCTTGTATAAGACTAATTCCTATTTTGCTACAGGACTATAGCCTTGGTCAGGGGTTGCAAACCTACAAAAGTGCTTCAACTGAACCTGCACAGAATTTCAATAACCATGAAAGTTTAAAAGAATTACGGTTCTCTTGCTGTTCTTGAAAAATGTTACTCTGTCACTAATGGGTCCTCATTCAACATGGTCACAAGGGCTGCAGCTGAGAAGGTTTTGTAATCTGTGTGCCCTCAGTAACGTGTGGGTCTGCAATCCTTGGGCTCTATGAAATCTCAAGATTATCAGATCAAAGTTTATGGTCTTAATACTGGTGGTACTATTTGTTCCCACTTCACTACTTAGCTTCAGGGAGTGGAAGTTACGTTTTGATGCTTTGAGAAACAGGGCATATATTTAGGAATAATAATAATAATAGAGAAGACTTTAACACACTGCAATGGACACAGCTTTGTCCAGCAATTCACTTTTTTAACTCCCATCTTCTTGAAATTGGTCTTCCATTTACATTTATTTGCTTATTTGCAGAATGTTTGGACTATACTTATGAGGAAAAAGCCCCAATGGGGCATTGATTCTATTAAAAAGGTAGGGCAGAAACTCAATGGAGGAAATATTCTTTTGATAGGATACCAATGAGGAATATATTAAGTAAATGATTAATGTTAGAAAAAGTATTACCATAGTACATGATTAAAACCACAGGACAGCATTTCCCTGAATTCCCTGAGCATCTTTGTAAATCACTAAAAAAAACCCAGGCCTTGATTTGAAAACCAGAAACTTCAATGCAGAGTCTGTCGATAACAGTGTGTCGATACTTCTCATCCACCCTTGAACTCAGGATGTCCAGTGAACAATCTGAATACGGGTCAGTAGAGGCTGTTCTTTAATATATTTTAAATGCTAAAGAGAAAATTAAGCATCACTACCCACCAGAAATAGGTAGAATTATAGTAAAGAGGGAACTTTCTTATCTTGGTTTGTTAAGACTATTAGCATTACTCCTTATGTAATTTTTATCCATATCTGCATTTTAGCACTTAACACAGTATTTTTTAGTTTGCTTCCATGTTTCTCTTTCCTAAAAGTCTTGAACACACAATCAAGTCCAATTTCCTTTGAATCCCCAGCTCTTAACACAGTATTTGGTATTTGGGTGTTCAGGAAATATTTGTTGAAAGGATGGATATATCAATTCATTAATCATACAACAGGCAACTTTTGAGGTAATTAACTATTACTACTCAAATGTTCAAATTTCAAAACTTGGATCATAAAACAATCTAAATAATTGGTCTCTTCCTTAAGTTCAAGTCTCCGCTTGCTCGCACACGCACATGTGTGTATGTCTGTGTGCGTGCGCATGTTTTCCCTACCATCTCCTTTCACTTGGCATCCTCTAAAGATGTTTATGCGGCTGACATCATCCCACCGAAGACTGGGCCTTAGGCTTGACAAAATGCCCAGCCTGGCCCAAGAAGCTTAGGGAAGTTACAGTCCACTGCAATAAGCATGAAAGGTAGATTCTTAGCCAAGAACACTAGTATTTCAGTGCGGTTTTTTCAGTCTTACAGTGGGAGACTTCAGTTGATGGCCATAACAACCTGCTTCTCCGAGGTAAGGTCCTACAAGGTGCAGGAAGCACTTGAACCTAATCAAGACTTTAGTACCCTCCAATCATGTCACTCTGAAACTCCAGCATAATTACCTTAACTGGCCTGAGTAAATAAAAAGCTGCTTCTCACAGGCCAGCTCCCCTGGATCTTCCATTTAGATGGCTGACTCTATTTCTTGCTGCGCCACCAGGACCTTCCTGCTACATCGTCAACCTGCTATATAACAGTGACCAGGCGTGAAGTACTCTAGCTGCATTTGTCACACTGACCAGTCTGTGGGCACAACCCATCATCAGAATGGTTCTTTCACTTAGTGTTCATCAGAATTGCCTGAGAAACTTGTCCAACATACATCCCTGGACGCTGCTCCCAGATGTTCTAACTTAGTAAGTACAGGATGGATCCAGTTCACCTCTGATTTTAAGAAACACCTCAAGGGCTTCCCTGGTGGTACAGTGGATAAGAATCTGCCTGCCAATGCAGAGGACACAGGTTCAATCCCTGGTCTTGGAAGATCCCACATGCCACGGAGCAACTAAGCCCATGTGCCACAACTACTGAGCCTGCACTCTAGAGCCCGTGAGCCACAACTACTGAGCCCACATGCCACAACTACTGAAGCCCACGTGCCTAGAGCCTGTGCTCCACAACAAGAGAAGCCACCACAATGAGAAGCCCACGCACGGCAACAAAGAGTAGCCCCCGCTCACCGCAACTACGCGACCAAAGATAAATAAACAAATAAATAAAAAATTTTTTAAAAAAAGAAGCACCTCAAGGGACTTTGATGAAAGTGGCCCACAGAGAACACTTTGAGAAACTCTTCATTTGAGACTAAATTATTCTTTATTATGCACCTTTTCTATGGCAGCAATCCACTAGCAATCTTCCCTCCCTTTTCCCAGATCTCCACACGTTCTTTAGGAATCTTCTTTGGTTGTAACTTAGTTTTCTATATAATCTAGGCACAGACATATAGCTATTACCCTTCTGTTTTTAAATGTCTCCCATATGCTTTCCTCTAGACCAGCAGTTTTTGTGCTATGCTCCATGGAAATTCAGGATTGTATAAAGCTTTTCTAACGGATTTTGAATTGTTCATATGTAAAGAAATGTTTTCCTTTGATATGTACTTTATTTGGAGACATACAAAATATGTACAGTTTCCACAACCTTGAACAGAAAAGGAAAAACAGAATGGTTGACAACTTCATAATGTAATACACATTGATGAATGTCTGCCTAATTTAAAATAAATACTTAAAAACTCATGATCAGTGTTTCCCTCTACAAAACTTCCAAGAAAATTCACAGGTGACAAAAGCGTAAGTCAGCTAAGATTATATCCTAGGTTCACTGCATAGCAGGCAGGCTTCCCATAGGTCTTTGATTACTTTGCAGCTATACCCACTCTCCAATCAAAGACAGGCTCTAATTTTTAAAGCATTAGGGGTTCAGCCTTCACTTGTAATATTAGAAGTATGAGAATTAAAGGCAGAGTAGTTTCCAGAAGCCTATATTTTCATTAAACCAAATTCTTCTATGCTTCTGTGTTTCCTGTTTTCAAATGCTTTTCATTCTTTTGTGAGGATCTGGTTCATTAAGATGTTTGAAATGTGCATCCTTTGGGTATGCTGAACATAAAGTCCCACATGGTTGGCCTGCCAGAGTCCATCCCCTGTGAATGAAGTTGAATGCACTTGACTGAGCAATGATGCATGAATACCCTTAAAAAGAAGGGCACTGGTGATGGAGCTTCAGCTCCACTCTAAGCATCAAACCCTTCAAGATGCAGTGGAACAGTCTCTGCCAAGTCAAAAGGCAATGCAAACATAAACTATCACCTCTAGCTACGCGGCCCGAGAAGAAAGGAGGAGAATGAACGCATTCTCATGATGAGGTTGTGGTGGGTCTTCAGAACAAGTCAAGCTAACTCAGCAAATGTTTATTGAGCACCTTCTGTGTGCAAAAGCATTAATGAAAATGTTTATATTACTGTAAGACCCAGAAAGCTATTCCATTCACTGAGACATACCCCAACCTCCAGGCTTGTCTCCAGAGGACCTGAAGGAGAGTTGTCTGGTCCAATGTGAGATGGTCCGATTGGACCCTGCCCAAGCCCAATCCATAAGAGTCTGATTGGAACAACTGGCCAAAAGATCGGTACTAAGTGGGAATCAGTAAGTTTTGTGTGAGGGGCAGGGTCCACAACATCAAATGATCTGGCTAGATTGGTGTTTTTCAAATTGCAGGTTACAATATCAATTAATGTCTCAACCCAACACATTTTTTAAAAACATAGAATAGAATAGAGGACGGGGGGGGGGGGGTGTCAGCATATTACAAATAGTAAGCCAAAGCACTGTTTCATGAAATATGTACTAGTGTGGGAGGAGAGGCAGGATGAGCATGTGTGTGTGTGTGTGTGTGTGTGCGTGTGTGCGTGCGTGTGTGTCCTAGGTTGTTACGTGAATAGATTCTAATGGTGAGTAGGGGTCCAAAAAAGTTTGAAATCCACTGAACAAATGATCTACTAAAATCTTTTCCAATACTGAGATCCCACAGTTCTCAAATTTTCTAATTTCTACATGATTTTTAAATTACCTTGTATCGGTTATACTTGTATACAGTTTTAAAACAAATAATTCTACAATTTTTTTAAAAAAAGATCAAAATTCCAAATGTTACCTCTTCCCTTTCCAATTTCCATGCCCTAAGGGAAGTAGTAAATGCTTACATTCATTTAGAGGTAAGAGATCGTTCATTCTGTTTATAGTTTTTATTCATAGTTAGCTCCATATTTCAAAATGGTATGCTTATACTGTTTCTTGACTTTTTTATCTTAAATATTATCTATTGGGTTTTTTTTAATGAAAGTTGAGTACTTAGCTCTCTTACCTCACACACACACACACACACACACGCACACACACACATACACACACCCTACTCTAACATCTAATCCCATTAGTATTAAAATTATTTAAATCAATTATTGCTATTTACATTAAATGACTATATGACTATTATTTCCAGCTGAACATGTAGGGTAATACGATTATATATTTTTGCTTGCTTATTTTTTGTTATTCCTGGAGTTATTAATAGCTTCTTTTTCATTTCTTTAGTTTCCATGTATACCTCTTATTCATACACAGACTTTCAATAGAACTATAAATACTCTCTCAAAACTGTTAAACACATCTGGCAGAATGTCAGTTTCATTACTTCTTCGAGACTTCCCTCTTGATTTCCTCAGCCCTTTTGTGCCAAACTGAATTAGTGTTTCTCTTGACCTGAATCTCTGCTGTCATCCTGGGTTCCCTCTTTACCACCATTGTGGGAATTCCCTTCATCTTTCTCCTGTGTTGGATCTCTTTGGATATCTGAATCCTATGTCATCATCTTCTTTCTTGGCTTACTCCTTCTATTAGTGGAACACATCCTCCAGTATTTTCTTGAAAAAAATGTGCATGTGGGTCAAAGATTTGGAGAGCTTTGTACCTAAGTCTCACAATTGATTAAAAGTTTGACTGGGAATGGAATTCTGGGTTGGTAACCACTTTCGCTCGGCATTTTAGGGAGATTGTTCTATTTTCTTCTCGTTTCCGGTGTTACTATTGAGAAACTGAACGCCATTCTGATTCCTAAACCTTTGTGTATGACCTGTCCTTTCTTTCCGGAAGCGTTAGCATCTTTATTTTGTTCTCAGAGGCCTGAAAATTAATGATTATTGTTTTGCTGTGGGTTTTTTTTTCCCCCATTATTCATGCTGGGTACTTAATATGGAAACTCAAACCTTTCCATTCTGAGAAATTTTTATGCTATTTCTTAGTTAAGTTTCTCCCTCATATTTTCCTACCTCTCTATTTCTGGAACTTTTTCCTTTGGCTATTTTTCATACTATTCTCTCCTTTCTTTCTATCTCTATTACTTTCCTACATACTGAAATATTTCCCTATCTTCTAACTCTTCTGTTATATTTTTCACCTCTGCTATCACATACTTCATTTTTAAGATATTGTCGTTGTCATCTTCTGAATGTCTCTTTTCAAGTATGTATTATTTTCTCTTACCTTTCAAATTTTAATTATAATTTTCTAGTGTTTTCTGCTCCCTGCCTTGCCTGTGTACCTTCTAAATTCCTTTTTTTAAAAAAAAAAATTTCCCCTTCAGTTCTGTACACACTATTTCATGTTAAACGGTTTTTTTCCTCAGTTTTCTGGTGACCCTTGGATCTTTGATCATATTTAAAGTTGAAGCACTGAAAAATGGATAGTGAGTGGATAGGGCTTTCAGACTTCACTGATTGGACAGGGATGCAGCCATTTGTTGGGAATCCCAAACCATCAGTATCTGTTGGTTTTTCTCTTGGGTTGATCAGTATCCCCGCCCCCCCCCCCCAAGAGGAATTCTCCAAATTCCTGCCTAGGGTGTGCAAGCCTCTCTGTCAACATTGTTTGGAGCCCTGTAGTCTGCAGGAAGAAAGAATTGCATCCATTTAATACATAGATTTACCCTGTTTTCAGGGCAGTGCTCTGCCTACAGGTGTGTCTACTGTCCTTGAGGCCAGAGTCCTTCTGATTCAAAGGGTCACCTTCCATCTTCTGCCAGGCTAAGAGAGGAGTAGTTGCCTGGTATGGAGTATGGGAAGAGGCCCTGAGTAATTCTCATCTGGAGTTTCAATCCAATTCACTTTCAGATTCAATTTCTGGGTGTTGTGGAGGCTCCTCAGTAAAAGTTTACCCGCTCCTGAGAACTCTTCACTACAAAATTAGTCTTTAGCTTTCTGTCGTCCCACTATTTGTTTTTCCCTCCCCAGATGTTATTGTAATCACCTTCTCTTCAATTCTCCTTGTCTTTTGGGGATTTGGGCCTTTAACTTTTTATTTTGGTGGAGAGGTTAATAGATGCCATGTTTTTTAAGCTTTTAAAACGATTATATTTAATGCCACCTTTCATGTATGATTTTTCACAAATGAATTTTCAATCCTCAATTCCAATGCTGTGTAATAAATTTAGGGTGGGTAGCTGCTCAAGTTGGCGTGATGTTTCATACAGGTGGTATTTTTAAATGCAGTTCGGTACTGAATTATCAATACAGCATTTTTGTCTAATTCATTAGACAACTGGTTTTAACTCAGTTAAATTCTGCTTGATTCTCAACAGTGAGAAAGCAGGATTGCATTGGAGGGTATAGTCCTCCTTTCCTCCCCACTCCCTCCCCATGGCTTTGTGCCCTCAATACAGCACACAGATATGCTATTCCCAAGCATAAAGTGGGATCTGAAAGAGAATGCAGACAGCAAAGTAGAAATCAATTTATCTAATGCATTGGTCTAGCAGTGTCTGCCTTGCAGTCAATGTGTATGTCCTTTTTGTATCAGAAGTGAACTTGTGGTTGCTTTACTGGCTTTCTTTCCTCACTGTACTTAGATTAGTTGCCATCAGGTGCAGGGTGCAATGCAAGAAAGTGAGGAAGCAGGGTGGAAAGAAGGACTTTCAGGGAATTCCCTGGTGGTCCAGTGGTTAGGACTCTGCACTTCCACTGCAGGGGACACAGGTTCGATTCTTGGGCGGGGAACCAAGATCCCACACGCTGCATGGTGTGGCTGAAAGTAAATTTAAAAATTAAAAAAAGAAGAAATTTCCTGACTCGATGTCTGTACTATCTTACTAAATGCAACCTGGAAGCAGAGGAAAGATGTGGGCAAAACACCGGTGACTGAAGTAGAAAAGAGTTTTCCATAAGGAAGAATGGGATGAGACACATCTCTTGTCAAATCTTCTTTCTCTTTCCTTTCCTCTTTTCAGATACAGGTGCAGTGACTAGGGAGAGAAAAGTTCTTCAGTGCAGTCATGCGTCAAGGTCCCCCACCCAGATCTTTCATTCACTCTTAGAAATGTCACAGAACACCAAGAGATTATGAATTTTATGATTCCACTCTTTTATCAAAACTAATAGATGTAATTTAGGTAAACTTGATATACTTTAGCCTCACTTATGAGAGTCCTTTACGCTTTTCATCATACATCCTTGTCACTGATAAAGTCTGAAATTTACATAACCAACCTCGCTATTCTGGGACGCAGCCTTGCTCCCCAGATTAGATGCACTGTGACCAGTGCAGACACACCTCCCACTGTGGAGGACAAGGCAGCCTGGAGTGCTGGACGGAACACCAGCTCTGGGAGCAGATAAGTTCAAACTCTGGCTCTGTCATTTATGAGCCGGTTGATTTTCTTTGTGTGTGAATTTACGTGTCCTTTCAACAGAAACTGAAAGCTATGTAACTTCATTGCTTCTTTTCTTCCCCTTAGTTTCCAGAAAATTGGGAGTTCAAGCATCACTCTGTTGTACCAGATTTCAGACTCATTTCAGGGAGCTGGTAGAGTCTTTTCCCTTTGTTTCCCAAGATGATCTTTACTGTGTTTGATTGTCAGTGTCTCATGTTATATTTCTGTCTGTTGTAAGCCAGATAAAGTCATCACGTATGAATCTAAAACACTTTTTACGTATCGATGCTTCTATTGAGGTCACTAATCCAGGCTGACCTTTCTCTACACGGCTCTTGATGCCACTTTACTCCCCATCTGATGATCTTTGCCGGGTGAGTGGTGTGAGTGGTGAGTGGTTCATTTTATTTGCTCCTTTTATAGAAAGGTGAGTTGGTACTGATTCTTTAAAAGCCTGATTTTTAAAGTTGTAGAGTTTTCTGAAAATTAATGTAAAGGGGGAGGTGTTTGGAGCTACAGTTTTCACTTCCTATCAGAAATCATACAAGTTCATAAACTAAGGAATTTTACTTAGAACTGCCAAGCGAGCATTAGATTCTATTTCTCTTAAGTATACATGCAACCCATTGAGCAAGCATTTATTGAGTATCCATTATGTGCCAGACCTGTCCCTGTCTCTCAGAACACAGACATGAAAAGACAGATCTTGTTCTTGAAATATCTGGCAGTCCAGTGGGAAAGACTAATAAAAAAAATGAACAAGTACAATAAAGTAGGATAAATGCTGCAGTAAACTGCTATGGCATCATGGAGTTGAAGTCAACTCTTTCTAACAGGAACTGATTCTTGAATGTTTTTGAATATGTTTAGCTTTCATAAATACCAGTTTCCCAAAGTGGTTGGGAACTCTGCTCTTACCAGCCACGTATTTGTATTTTAGTGATTCCACATCCTCACCAACACTTACTATTGTAAGTGTCCTTCCTTTAGCCATTCTGGTAGATATGTCATATATCATGGTATCTCGTTCTGGTTTTAATTTGCATTTTCCTGATGAGTAGATATTGGTGGAGGTGACAGGTGTGGAAGGGTGGGAGGAGGAAAGTCATTACAGACAGGGAAACCAACATAAAGAGGAAGACTCAGAGGCTAGAGATAATGATGGATATGAGAGGTACAGAGAATGGTAAGAGATGAGACAAGAGAGGAGTCTAGGAGTATGAAAGTCTTAGCACAGCACACAAAGGTCGAACTTCCCATAAAAATCACTGGAAAGTTAAACCATCAAAAGATTTTTAAGGGCTTCCCTGGTGGCACAGTGGTTAAGAGTCCTCCTGCTGATGCAGGGGACACGGGTTCGTGCCCCGGTCCGGGAAGATCCCACATGCGGTGGAGCGGCTGTACCCGTGAGCCATGGCTGCTGAGCCTGCACGTCCGGAGCCTGTGTTCCGCAACGGGAGAGCCCACAACAGTAAGAGGCCCGCGTACCACAAAAAAAAAAAAAGATTTTTAAGTAGGAGATAAATATAACCAGACCTGTAGTTAAATGATCCCTCTGACAACAGTGTGCAGGACAGATGGGAGGACACACTACTAGAGGAAACAGCTAGGGAAGGAGACAAAGAGAGCCTGGATAGAGGCAGTGATACCAAGGACCATGCAAAGAAGTGGTTTAAGAGACATTTAGACAACAGAATTAGCAGGATTGACTGGACAAGGCAGGTGAGACGGAGTGCAGAGCCCCAGATGGCACACGGGATTCTGGCTTGGTAATGAAATAGATGGTGATGATATTTACCAGCCTGGCAAATAAAGGAAAAGAAGCAGATACAGCCTAGAATGTGATGAGAGAGGGTAGCAAAATTCATTTTGGACATGTTATATTTGTTTTTTTGTTTTGTGGTACGCGGGCCTCTCACTGCTGTGGCCACTGCGGAGCACAGGCTCCGGACGCGCAGGCTCAGCGGCCATGGCTCAAGGGCCCAGCCGCTCCGTGGCATGTGGGATGCCCCCGGACCAGGGCACGAACCCATGTCCCCTGCATCGGCAGGCGGACTCTCAACCACTGCGCCACCAGGGAAGCCCTTGGACAAGTTATATTTGAAGTGATGGGAGAGCATCCAATTAGATAGACATTTTTCCTTCCCTAGCCTCAAAAACCTATCCCAGAAACCAAGTAGTGTATCCCTAGGTTTAATATTTCCTTGCCGTAGAAAAGAGTGAAGAGAATTTTGTTTTCAAACCTTAATCCATAGGAACAACAGAGCTATATTTCTAAAGGGACAAAGGGGCCCTGGGGATTGAGAGAGGAAATAAAAAGGAAGTGCCACAGCCTTTGAGAGTAGGAAAAGGGCCCTCTGAGAAAAAAAAATCTGCAAAACAAAGAGGGATGCTAGGACGGGCATTGCTATATGTCTCTCAGAGTGGCTGGCAGTAGTCAAAAGCAAGATTGCATAGCAGAGAACAAAAGTATAAGAGTCTGAGCTCTGTAGATTACATACTGGTCATCAGCATGTGTAGGGTGGTTAAAGCCATGGGGAAGGGCGAACTTACTCTAGGGTTGCTTATAAGGTAAGCGGAGAAAAGGGCCAAGATGATGGGAAACATCAGTGTTTAGGGTTTGACAGTAGAACAGAAGGAGTCTGAAAAAAGAATGCCCAGAGACACAAGAAGAGACCAGCAAAGAGCAATGGCATGGAAGCCAAGGAAGAGAGAGCTTCTAGAAGGAAGTCGTCAATATGGCCAAGTGCTGGAAAGAGAAGTTAAATAAGGTGAGGATTTTAAAGAGTTAGAAAGTCATTAGGGACTTTGCCAGAGCCATTTCACCAGATTGATGGGTTATAAGCTTTATTATGGGGAGCTGTAAAGTGAAGGAGCAACGAAGAAGTGAGGGAATGTTTTATATTCCTTTATGGGGTTAAATAATGAAGTGGATAAAATATAAGGTGATCTCTAAGAGGGATTACAAGTTTGGGGGAGAGAATTTTCCTTTAATATGGTAGAAACTTTAGCATAGTAAAAGGCTATGGAGAAAATAGTGATAGAGAAATTGAAAAAATGGGAAAGAGAAGAGGTTAAGAAGAAGTGACTGAGGCATCACAAGGAAAACCAACAGAGAGGTCTAAGGGAAGGGAAGGTTGTCCACTATACCAATTGCTTTTAAAAACTCATGAAACGGGCTTCCCTGGTGGCGCAGTGGTTGAGAGTCCGCCTGCCGATGCGGGGGACACGGGTTCGTGCCCCGGTCCGGGAGGATCCCACGTGCTGCGGGGCGGCTGGGCCTGTGAGCCATGGCTGCTGAGCCTGCGCGTCCGGAGCCTGTGCTCTGCAGCGGGAGAGGCCGCAACAGTGAGAGGCCCGCGTACAGCAAAAAAAAAAAAAAAAAAAAAAAAAAAAAACTCATGAAACATAAGGGCAGAAAGTAGTCTGCTGTGTTTGTCAACTAGGACATCAAGAATGGCTTTTGGAGAGCAGGTCAATTGCGTATTGAAGGCAGAAGCAAGAGTGCAAGGCGCCGAGATCTGAAGGGAATACGGGGAACCGAAAACCGAAAGTTTAAGATTACGTTGTCAAGACACTTGCCTGTGGTAGAAGAAAATAAGTCAATTCACTAAACCTATCACCTCCACCAGGCCCAGGGCCTCCATGAGTGGCCAGTGTACAGGGACACTGCCTTGCTTATTGGAGTGGGGTGGGCACTAGAAAAGGGAAGCGAACTTTATGGGCACAGATATCAATCAAGGTGGGACAGCTAAAGTAATAACGTTGACTTGCTCTTGGTGGAACCTCTTCTTGGGGGAAATTAAAAGTCTATTCATGGTTCAGTGACAGAAGCACAGTGACACTATTGGAAGAGATTTTATATTTTTCGATGGAGGAAACATTCCCCTTTTTCTTGGAGATTAATGTATCTCCCCAATAATTTAGCTGTTGAAATAATGTTCAGAGACATGCTCTCTGCTAGGCTGCCTTTCAGAAATCACATTTTCCCTTTTCTATATTCCTCATTATTTTGAGCCATGAATAGGAAAGCAAAGGGCCATGAAGGAGCTTATAAGCCAAATACTTTTGTTTACACCCTCATGACCTCAGAATAGCGAAGTAATCCGTCAGTACCAAAAAATAAAGCCAAATAAGTTAACAATCATTGAATGAAGTCTAGCTTGTTTTTGTGTCAACTTACTCATTCTGTAAGTATGGACACTTATAATTATGTCCTTAAAGCAAATGAGGATTTTCAAAAGTCAAGTGTAACCATGGGCTGTGGCTTTTATTAGTCACAGCCTCCAGGAGTGTTGATTCAGCTGAGCAGGAAGCAACAGGAGCATTCTGACTTAGTAGTCATGTGTGGGGGAAGGGTGTGGGACTGGGTAGAAGATGAAAGAAAAAGATAAGCAAGTAATTTAAAAAAACACCTTGTATTATGATTTAGAAAGTAGCATTTATTTTTTTTATGCTGTAACATGTTCAGTTTCATAATGGGTTATGAAATTTGCTACATTCCTTTAATGATATCTGAGCAGAGTAAGAGCAGGGAGGAAATTACCAAGCATGAGTGTAGGCAATTGGTGATAAATACTTTTGCAACACTTAAAAATATTTAACACCCTCTGCCTTTGTTGTGTGAGGGCACATTACCATTCCATTATCATTTTTTAAACTTTACAACTCAAGTTGTTGAGTGCCATGTCTAGTCTATTGGAGATAAAGAAAACAAAACCATCATTACTGAAAAAATCTCAAATAAGGATATGTTCATCAATTTGGAGATAGCCTGCCTTTCTGAATACTTGGGAACATTCTTGAAAAATTTGAATAGTGTAAAATTTAAATTACTTTAAAAATTAACTTAAAGAAAAAATTAAGAACTTAAATTGTAAAAATACAAGCAAAAGCTAAAGCTAACTTGAGATAAAAATTTTGGTCTTAAGAATCCTTTGGGTATGCATAGACAATCTTTCTGAGAGTAAAGGGTTTTTGGCCAACTTTTTAAATTCCACTTCCACCCCATCTCACCCACTCTACAACTTAATACAGTGCCTGACGCATACGTATTCAAGAAATATTTATTGAGGACAAATGTGTACCAGGCATTTGTTAGGGGATAGGGACACGGGAATGAGTAAGAAGGTATCTACTTTCTGTTGGAGAGTATAAAGACTAACACCAAAAATAATCTATAAATAAACAGTTTAATGATGTGCTCTATACATTAACACCTAGATTTTATAGATGTTGCATCAGAAATTGGTAAAATATACAGAGTGCCAACTATGCTGAAATGTCCAATGGGTTCAATGGGTCAGAAAGGACTTTACAAGAGCTGTCACTGGGGAAAGAGATCAGACCAAGAGAAGAGACATCTAGATAATGAGATAGTTGAGCATTCCACAGTAGAACTGTCTGGGCTCTGCCTGATGGCCCTACAGCAAAGCCCTCCATGAAAAAGCCCAGCCTCAGTATTTAGTGCCTGCTTATAAATATGGGCAGAAAGCCAAGGATCACCAAATATCTGAGGAGAGCTTCCAATGTGAAAGACAGAATCCAAAACAAACAACAACCCAAGAGCAAATTGGGAAAAAGCACAATTTAAAGAGAAATAATGTCTAGATATAACTGATATTCTTAGGAAAAATAAGAAAAGATGATGTATTCACAAGTAGGGATGGAGAGCTATGAAGAAGGACATTCAGAGAGCAAAAGAAATTTAATGTGATACTAGAAATATAAAACTCAGTAGAAGAGTTAAATGACAAAAGTGAGGAAATATTCTAGAAAGTAAAACTCTAGATGTTGGACTCTAGACGATCCAGCATTCAAATCACAATAGTTCCAGAAAAAGAGAACAGAATAAACAAAGGAAGGAAACAATCAATGAAATACTTTTCAGAATTTAAAGATAAAAGTTTCGAAATTATGAGAGTCCACTGAGGGCCTAGCACAGCATCACAAAATTTCAGAGTCCAGAAGAAAAGAGAATCTCTGAAGTCCCTGGGGTAGGGGTTGGGGAGGGGGGAGGATTACATTTGAATAATCTAGAATCAAGATGGCATCAGACTTCCATTGCAAAACTGGTAGCAAAAAGATAATTAATGAACACTGCTCCCAAATTTTGGAGGAAAATTTACTTCAACCTAGAATTCTGTACTCAGAAAAACTATCAATCAAGTGGTAGAGGGAACTAGAGTCTTTTTTTTTTTTTTTTTTTTTTTTTGCGGTACGCGGGCCTCTCACTGCTGTGGCCTCTCCCGCTGCGGAGCACAGGCTCCGGACACGCAGGCTCAGCGGCCATGGCTCACGGGCCCAGCCACTCCGCGGCATGTGGGATCCTCCCGGACCAGGGCACGAACCCGTGTCCCCTGCATCGGCAGGCGGACTCCCAACCACTGCGCCACCAGGGAAGCCCTAGAGTCATTTTAAGACATACAAGGTCTCAAAACATTTACTTCTCCACCATCCTTTCTGAGATTGCTACTGGAATATGCACTTCACCAAAACTAGAGAGCAAGGCAAGAAAGAGGAAAGCATGCAATACAGGAATTTTGAGATCTAACAGAGGAGAGTTGTGAGGGAAACCACAGGGTGATAGCAAATGGAAATGCCAGGATGGCAGTTAATACAGGCCTAGAGGACACCCGGTCCAGATGGGAACAAAACAAATCACACTCAAAGAAATATTATCCCCAAAATAAAATTAATAGGATATCTGAGTGTTTAAATGTATTGAGAAAAAATACAGATTTTCCAAACAATTTGAACATGAAATAGTGAGGGAAATAGAAAACTAAGCCAACAAGTGAAGGAGATTATTAGTTAAGGAAATCAAAAAATTATACAAGAAAAGAAATGAATTAATAGTACACTACATGGCTCAGGTGGGAATACACAACCATAATATTGAAAATGGTGAATACTAATCTAACTAAGAATTATAACCATACTGGGAGCAAAAGGAAAGTGAGGAGGATGTGTAAGATGTCTTGAAGGGTGAGAGCATGAAATACTTATTAAACACTTGTTTTCTATAATGAGAATTTAATATATAGGTCTAACTGGAAAAGAAAATCAGAAGAAAGCAGTATAAGGATGCTACTTAGAAAAAAAGGGGCAAATACTAGGAGAAACATCTAAAAGATTAGGAAGTAGTTGCCTCCAAGAAGCAGAAATGGGGGTATGTGCCTACAAGAAACCTGACTTCTATTAAAAAAAAAAAGAAAAGAAAAGAAAACTTGGAGAATTACCATACTTCACTGAATTTCAATGTACTAAGAAGCACTATTATTTTATGTACCACAAAGAAAAAAAATGCTGAAAATTAGGACAAAATGCCGTCCTATAGCTTAGAATTTTTTATATTGATTGAAAGAGCTATTTTGGCTTAGATTTCTTCTCATATCTCACTATTGTACATGCATAAAAAAGAACATGTAAATTAAATAAATTAACCACAGTATTTCTAAAACTTCCTTAGAGTCCAACTCTTCTGAGTTGTCTTGGACTCAAAGTTGTTGCTCTCCATATTTTTCCAGACAGTATTGATCTCTGTGCTACCAGAGTATTAGCAATATACAGCATCTACTAAAAGAGTGCTTACTTAGCCTTCCTAAGTAAGGCACTTAATATTTTAATATTGTGTTTGGGCTTTCTTCCAAGCTGCTGACACCCACTCTGCAGCTTTTCATACTGTCATAATTTAATTTTATCAGAAGATGTCAATAAAAGTTGATTATATTCCTCCCTCAAATGGTCCTTCAGTGATTATTGAATAAAACACCAGAGAGTTGCAGTTGTCCAGTCATATCACCCTAAATAATAATCAAGTTTGTGCAAGCAGATAATAATCACTATGTTAGAATGACTTCCTGGCTGACAGCAAGTGGAAGACACCATCAATTATAAGTGTATCCCAACTTCAGACATGTTAAATATAAAACCAAAAAAGCTCCATAATTATCTTCAATACAGACTTTAAACCCTAGAAGAATAGGAGGAGGATGAAGAAAAAGAGAAGAGAAAGACTATTCTAATAATCCAGACAAGAACTAAGGCACAAGCAGTGAGGATGCAGAGAAGAAAATGGACACTAGGCATATTTAGAAATTACAATCAACAGGTCTTGGTATTGATAGAAAGTTTGAGGATGAGGGCAGAAAAGGAGCAGAGGATGACTGTAGGACTTCTAGGTTATATATCTGGATAGGGAGCAAAGAAAGTATTAGGGGGTAAATTAGTTCAATTTTTGGATACAGTGAATTTGAGGTTTCATTTGACATCCAGACAGAGTTGTCCAGTAGGCAGTTGGATGTATAAATCTGGAGCTTAATAAAGTTGCTTAGTCTGCAGATATAAAATTAGGAGACATCAATCTATGGTACTGGATGATATTGCCCATGGACAGCCAGAAACCAAATCAAAACAAACAAACAACAACAAAACTCCCCCAACAACCAGTACTGTATTGGTTAGTATTTACAAAGTACATACAAAGAAGAGAATCCACTGTGACTAGTTTAAAAGGAAACAGATTTATTACAGAATATTAAGTGGTTTACTTAGGAAAACTAATGAAAAAGACTCTCTCCTAAGCTTTTAGAAACAATTCCCAAAGGCACACTGCAGAACTGGGCAGCTGAAGAAGCTGCTGCCTTTAAAATGATCAGACATCTGTAAAATCAGGAAACTGTCTGCCACATCAGAAACTATTGCTACAGCCACCTGCTCCAGAACCCCACAATGTCCACTAAAATCTGCACCAGCAAAAAATAAAAATTAAAAAGCCTCATGCCCTGAGTCCCTCCTCTCAAATTAGCTTCAAATCTAAGTCTTGCACAAATGTATCTACCTGACTGGCAGAACTTAAATTATATCCAGAATTCTAGGATATCTAGAAAACTTTTGTTGTTGTTGTTGTTTGGTGGGTGGTGGGGACCTGGGGGCGGTTATTTGGCTTTCTGGCTTCCGTGTGTTAGAAGGAGGCTGGGCTGAAATGCATGACGAATGAGCCAAACCACGTTACCTACCATAAGGATAAAAACAGAACACTGGGGAAAATGAACATTGAAAGTGTGATAAGTCAATCAGGGGAAGAGAAGGCATGGTCAGAATGGTAAGCACCACGGTGAGCACACTACAAGGAAAGCCAGGAGAAAAAGGACTTTTTAGAAGAAAAAATGAGTGGTAAAGCAGCACTAGAAGCTGCTAAGAAGTAAAAGTTTGAACAGCTAGGGAAGATTTAAAGAGTGTCTGATAGAGTCATCAAAAACAATACCCTTTGGTGACCTTGGCAAAGGCAATTTCAGAGAAGTGACTAAGGAGAATGTTTGAAATGGATTAAAAAGTGAACGGGAAGCATAGGCTGTGATTTCAAAGAGTTTAGCCTCATCTTAAATGTAAAGTAACCTCCAGGAGCCTGAGTGTCCTCATCTGGTGAGATGGATTTATATATACCCTGGAGGTTTGTTGTAAGTGTAACTTAGTGTGGCCAGGTCTTTACCACCAGAGTAGCGGGTTAATTTAAATATTAACCTCATTGTTGCACCTGGGGTCTCCCTAAGCACCTCCCGGCTGTTGGGGTTTAGGGCGACTCAATCGTTCACCCCCTCATCACTTCCAGCTCCTTCCAAGTTAAGAACATACTCAAGATACCTATGGATAGCAAAGTATCCGTTTTATTAATGGTAAAACAGACATGAAGAAAACAGGTTGGGCCTGAGACTGAATTGAACTTGCACTCCCAGCTAGACCCTGCCCCATCTGCTCACCACGTGGGAGATAAACATGAGAAAGAGCCATAGCCCTTACTCATTTTTGAGGCAAGTAGCTGCAGATCAAGAGCCAGGAGATAAGGCCCTGTCTGGTAGGAAAACATGAGAAGAGCCAAGAAAGGGATGGAGAGAACGATGGATGTTTACTCCATGGTACTTCTCAAGGGCATGAACGTGTTTGTAGAAACCACAGAGGGGAAGAGAGAGGTTCTCCCTATCTAAGGGTTGAGGGTATCTCTCACTGCCCACAAACAAGATGGCTTCCACATCATAATCCATGCATGGTGGAAGCAGAGCATGGCTAGGGTGGACCTCTCCTCTAGTCTATTCTTTTTTCTTTTTTTTTTTGCCGCACGCTGGCCTCTTACCGCTGTGCGGAGCACAGGCTCCGGACGCGCAGGCTCAGCGGCCATGGCTCACGGGCCTAGCCGCTCAGCTGCATGTGGGATCTTCCCGGACCGGGGCACGAACCCGTGTCCCCTGCATCGGCAGGCAGACTCTCAACCACTGCGTCACCAGGGAAGCCCCATTTTTATTCTACTCAATTCAGGGATGGTTGTATGAGTTCAAATGAAGACCATACTCAAGTTACCTCTCATCTATGGAGGAGAAAAAGAAAAAGGAGATTTTCAAGTACCCTGTGATTACACTAAGAATATTAACACTACTCAGAAGAATACTTGTAATAGAGAACAAACCTGACTCAATATTGGATCTATTCCTTTAGCCCTAACCTTTGTGCTCTGTTGCCGTGCTTAGTCATAATGGCTCTGCACCTTTGAAAAGGAATATTGCCTAGAGCCTGAAATATACATAATAGCCCTTTATCAAGACTCTGCCTCCCATATCCTTGACCTGTTAAGGTATAACACTTTTCATTCATATAGAGATAAAAAGTTGCAGAACAGAGAATAACATTGGTCTTGTTGGAGGTTTACAAGAACACTGTCACCTGACCTACTTGGACAGCTGTAAGAACAAGGGATTATTACATCCACTTTGGGGTCTGGCCAGAACCAAGAAATCTGCAACAACCAATCACTCGTCCTCCCCTTTTAGTATAAAAGAAGCCTGAATTCTAACTCAGGTAAGGTGGTTCTTTGGGATGCTAGTCTGCCATCTTCTTGGTCTGCTGACTTTCCAAATAAAGTCTCTATTCCCTGCCCCAGCACCTCATCTCTCCATTTATTGGCCTGTCATGCAATGAACAGTACAAGCTTGGACTCTGTAACATAAGCTTCCAGAGACTTATTTATGAACTACTGAGTTCATAAATCATGTGGTTCACACCCATAGCTGTGATGCAGGGATCAGAAAGGAAGGATGAGGAAGCTACTGCTGCCACACAACTGCCTGTCCACCCCCATAAAGCTAGTGGCTGGACACTAGAACCACTTCAGAAGAGAACACCAAGGTCTTTGCTCACTAGCCAAAAATCAGCCAAAAAATAGAAGGAAGATGGCTTCTGCTTCACTTCTGCTTTCTACATGTAAAGCAATATGTACACAATAAAATTCATCCAAAAGAGTCAGGCAATGTGGTTTCCTGCTTTCCAGCCTCTGCACTACAGGAAACCACCTAAACAAGACAGAAATGGATGCTGAGTACCAATCAGCTATATCCAACATACACACACACACAATCCATGATGACAAGATGACTGGCCCTTCTTGTTATGTGAATTTTCTGCTAACCATTACAGAACACAGACTGGAAATAGTATCAATGAGAAAAATGGAAAATTATAATAAAAGTTCCACATTTCACACGGGCTATAGTTTTGGCCTCTAGAGTTCCTGGTTACTGACGTCCTGTAAGAGATTAAGTATATGCCTGATGGGCAGCTCCGTGCTTTTAATTCTCTTGAGGTCCAGGCTCACCAATGTTCTCTGGTACTCTACAATAAAGAGTCTGATACCATTTTTGATATTTGATGGCTGACAGTTTTCAGACCTTGCAACTCTCCCCCTCCCCCTATGCCCCCCATCTGGGCAAGTTGATAAGAAAGCCCACATGCTCCCAACTTTGGCAGTGGTAGGAAGTTCAAACCTGGCAAATCTTTGCCAGCATGAGGGAACCCTCACCCAAGCCCCACCTTCTAACAATTATAAAAGCCCAAGCCAGTCTCCCCTCCCTGATGTCTCAAGCTATTTTCAGACACACTTGGGAGTTGCCCTACTTTCCCAAGAAAGCCTTATTGTGTGAGTGATAAACCTTGCATATCCTCTCGGTCCACGTGGCAACATCAGTCTTGACATACGAACCACAAAATGGAACATCCATCTTGCCCCTGAGGAATGCCCACAAGATACTCCAGCCCATAGCCCCCCACACCATACATCTCTGACTCCATCTTGCTTCCAGTTGGTCCCTGTTCCCTACCTACAGACACCATCAAAGCAGAATTATATTCCTTTATCCTGAGTGGGCAGTTGGCCTCTCTGCGGAATAAGATTGGGTGAAGCCCAATTAACCAGGGCTCTGCTTTGCCCAAGAATGTTCTTCTCAGAGCACTGCCTCCCAGGGACCACATTCACCTTTCTCCCCATTGCCAAATCCAGATTAATGCCTCATGCCCACATGAAACTCTCTTACTGGATTATTTCATCCATAATCACTTGCCGCTGTCATCTGTGTCTACTCATCCGTCTGCTATGTTCTTTAGGAGTTAGATGCCTGGCTTAGTACCTTACTTCACCTCAAGACTCTTGTAACCTGGGAGCACGAGAGAGATACTATCCTCAAAGTTCAGAGGCCTTTAATTCCAATGATATTTACTTGTAAACAAAAATCCTGCCTTTCATCATGGTTATCCTTCACTGCCAGTCCAGATTCTGACCTCTCCAGCCACCGTCTTCTCCCTTACTTTCTTCTTAATACTGCTCATTTTGTCTGGAATAAACTACCTTTAAGATCTTCATCCGGATAACGCCTTCTCAAGCTACTAGACTCTGTTTAGAGCTTTCTCTTCTCTGCCAGGGCTAAGATTGCCCTTCCATTGTCCCCACTATAAAGGTAAATAAATAAAAGATGATAGGGATTGCAAATTGGCAGTTTATAGTCTGATTCTGGCTGGAAGCTATATTTTATTTGGCTTTCAGAGGGGGGTTTTTTCCATTAAAAAAACAAAAATTTCCCAAAAGCATTCCAAGCAGGATCTCAAAGAGATATTTGCACACTGATGTATACTGCAGCATTATTCACAATAGCCTAGAGGTGGAAGCAACCCAAATGTCCATCAACAGATGAATGGATAAAGAAAATGTGGTATACAATAGAATGAGGTATACAATAGAATGTAGTGTGCAATCCAATATTCATCCTTTAAAAAAGAAGGAGATCTTGTCACACAGTACCACATGGATGAGCCTTGAGGATGTTATGCTAATACTGAACCACCTCTAAACTGTTAGAATAAAACTTATTTGCTTAGGTTGTATAGTTCTTTCAATATTTTGCTATTATTCTCTTCTCCAATTTTTAAGTCATATATATATTTCCATAAGAACGTTGTGTGGGGACTTCCCTGGAGGTCCAGTGGTTAGGACTCCACGCTTCCACTGCAGGGGGCACAGGTTCAATACCTGGTTGGGGAACTAAGATCCTGCATGCTGCGGCACAGCCAAAAAAAAAAAAAAGAAAGAAAGAAAGAAAGAAAGTTTTGTGTAGTTTTGTCTTTATGCTGTTTTTTCAATTTTTGAATCGTTTCCATGGTAATTTTGTAAAATAAATTGGAAAGATTTCTATACTCCCTCCATGCTCTTAAATAGCCTAAAAATGAAAAAAAAAAAATCGCTCCTTGAATATTTGGAACAATTTACCTATAAAACCTTCTGGGTATGGAGGTTTGGGATAAATCTTTACATTTTTTCAATGCCTATTCTGAACTTATTCATGCTTTTCACTTGCTTTTCCAGTAAATTTGGAAATATTTTCTTCGAAAATCCTGAATTTTCTTAGGATATTCAAATTTATCATTATAGAACATATCTCATATTTTCTCACTTTAAAAATTGTCTTTTTCTTGAGGATGCAATCAGCCAAATTAAGAATGTGGAAAATTCTAGGGACATATAACTTTGTTTTTTTAACAAATAAATGGCACGTGGGAAATAAGGGGTGGGATAGCTGTTATAGACTGAAGATACTTAAGCAACATGTTAACTAAATGCAATGTGTAGACCTTCTTTGGACACTTATTTGAATAAAACAATTGTTAAAAAAAAGAGTTTGATATCATCAGGGAAAGTTGAACACATACTGGATATTAGATGATATTAAAAATTATTGTTAATTTATTCAGTGTAATGATATTATGGTTAAGGTTTACATTTTCAAAGTCCTAATTTGTTAGTGATATAAAGTATTTATAGGTAAAAGCCTATGGTATATGGATTTCCTTAAAATACTCCAAGGGAAAAAGAAGTGGGGAGTGGAGAGAGTAAAAAACAGAGGAATAAAATAACAAAAATGGCAAAATGTTGATAACTGTTGAAGCTGACTGACAGTACATGGGAATGCATTGTATTATTTAAAATATTTGAAATGTCTAAAATTTTTCCCTCTTCTTTATGGGTTATCCCTTTTATCATTCTGAATGTTATTTATATTTTCTCCATTTATTCTAGATTAATCTTCTGGAGATATTTTTGTCTTAGAAAGCAAGCTTTTAAATTTATTTACTAATTATTTTGCTTTAAAAGTGAGTAACTTAAGTTTTTATCTAAAAAATAATTCATTCTGTTTGTATCTTTTAGGTCAATTTTGTTGTTCTTTGTACGGCTTCCTGAGTTGAATAGTTAGTTCATTTATTTTCTTTTCCTGGTTACTAATTAAAGCATTTAAGGCTATGAATTTCCCTTCAGGTACAGTTTTGGTGTATCCCATAAGTTTTGACAGGCACCATTTTCTACGTGTGAGAGGCTACAGTGCATATGGTAGATTAGTACTTAATAATCATTCTATTGCGCTTCTGTTGTGCCTTCCTGAACTGCAGAGCCTGGAAAGCTAAAAACTACATTTCCCAGATTCCCTAGCAGATAGGGTTGTGAAAGAGATTTAGATTTGGCCAATCAGATGCAGCCATGCAAATTTTGGAAAGCAGAAGAAAGGCAGAGGCAGCGCTTCTGCTGCTTCTGCAGTTGGGCATAGTATTAATTTTTCTGTAGCTGAATTGGCAGAGGTCCCGGTGCCAGTCACTAGTTTTAGGGATGCCGTACGGCAGGCACAGGGCATCATTGTACTGGTACAGACCACAGCTGAGGCTGTGGGGCTCTGGAGCCCCCAGTAGCAAAGACAGTTTCCTGTTTGTGGTGGCATTCTCCCCAGGATAGTCTGTTTCTGTAGCAGCATCTTTTATGGGGTGGAAGACACAGCAGCTGTTTTGGTGACGCCATTTGCAGTGTGGTTTTCAGAGTCATTTCTGAAAGCTCAACCTAGCATCTGGTCTTCAGCACACTCTTAGCATTACTAAAAGCCATTTAATTCCCTATACTAATCTCCCTAAACTGGCCAGAATGAATTCTGTTCTCTGTAACTGAACCATGACTAATATAATAAATGAAATTAGCAGTATGGTTCCATACTACTTATGATACAGGGTTGGTTGCCCTTGACAGCCCCAAAATAAGCACTGGCTTTAAAAAGTTAGAACTGTGTTTCTAACAGAAACATCTGAGCTGGCATGGCTGTTCCGCTCTGCAAAGTTTAGGCCCTTTCTATCTGTTTGTTCTGATATCCCTCGGCTATTGCCCACATGCTCCAAAATAGCTCACCACTGTGTCCGCATTCCAGACGGAAAGAAGCGGAGGGAACATCCTTCCCTTCAAAGGCATAACCCAAAAGTTGCATAGGTGACTGAGGCTCATATCCCATTGGCCAGAACTGGATCATGGCCACACTTGGCTGCTAGGAACAGTGACCTCTTTTTGACTGGTCTCTGCCTCTTCATGTCTTGAATATCTCATTAGGGTTACCAAATTCAAAGAGTGTCCTGACCCAGAAAGGGGAAATTGTGCCATATCCTTACTGCTTATGATGTGCTAAATATGTTGAGGTAGTAGTTTGCATTGCTTCGTTTATCCAAGAGTTATTTGCTACCTTGCTATTCAAAACGTGCTCTACAGGGATCAACAGCACAAGCGTCACCTGGGAGCTTACTGAAATGCAAGATCTCAGGCCCAACCTCAGACACCTACTGAATCAGAATCCACATTTTAACAAGAAACACTGGTTCAGGGCTTCCCTGGTGGCGCAGTGGTTGAGAGTCCGCCTGCCGATTCGGGGGACGCGGGTTCGTGCCCCAGTCCGGGAGGATCCCGCGTGCCATGGAGCGGCTGGGCCCGTGGGCCGCGGCCGCTGGGCCTGCGCGTCCAGAGCCTGTGCTCCGCGATGGGAGAGGCCACGGCAGTGGGAGGCCTGCGTACCGCAAAAAAAAAAAATAGAAAAGAAATACTGGTTCAGAAGTCAGAGTTCTACCTCCAGACCTTGAATTAGATGAAGAAGCAGAAGTCTTATCCTCACCCCTATTCAACTCACCCTACTCTCTAAGGGGGCTTCGGGGATGCAGTTTCTTGGTAGAGTCAATTTACTGGAAGATCCTCTTATGGGGAAAACAGCAACATAAGATAATGAGGTGTCACTGGAATTTGCTAGGGTTCAATTCGAGTTTGGTTTTTTTTTTCTGTGCTTACTCCAGTAGCCTTCTCTGTAATTTTTATCAACTAGCATGATTTCATCTGTTTCTCTGACTCCCTTCCCTTTCCCTCACCCTTTCTCTCTTGCTCTCTTCTCTCTCTTCTCCCCATTTTTCTTTATTTTAGGGGTTGCAACTAGTTGTCCAGGGTCTAGGTGCGCGTGTTTTGATTGGCTGCCATAGTAGTTTAAGAAAATCTGAATTTGAATGGCTTTAGATAAGCATGTACTCTTGACACCACACATTTCCTACCAATCCCTACCAGTCTTGCACCCAGCCCAGCCTGACTCATTAATTTACATTACTCCCCATTTAAATTAGTGAATCAAGCAATGCTCCTTTTTCTTCTGCCTGCTGGAAGAATTCAGAGTCGAAGAGCTTACCAGCCCTCACTATAAAGGGATTCAAAGTATTGCTATTGACCAAGTCCTTTTCATTTACTTCCCTCATTTTTATTATGGGATTCCTGACATTAGTTATTTCCTTTCTCTCAATGAAACTGTCATATTATATCCTCTCTAGCCTGGTCTCTTTACATTGTACCATGTCCTGGGAACGTGAACCTGAAAAACTGGTACGATTGGATATGAACTGTAAAAGAGTTTGTAACTAATCATTCCTGGCACCTTACGCAGGCTCAGTCATCACTGATCTAATGATACCCACAGTTGCATTATCTTCTTCACCATAATTTATTAGGACATTGTTCTTCATTTTCCCGGAAATCAGTTCTCCTCTGATACTAAAACTTCACACAAGAAGGAGATCAAAATGGCAGAGTAGGAGGATGCTGAGCTCACCGCCTACCATAAGCACGTCAAAAATGCATCTACATGTGGATCAAGTCTCACTGAAAACTGGAGACTGGCAGAAAGACTCTTATACAACCAAGTCTGCAAAGAAAGATCCACACAGGGCTTCCCTGGTGGCGTAGTGGTTGAGAGTCCGCCTGCCGATGCAGGGGACACGGGTTCGTGCCCCAGTCCGGGAGGATCCCACATGCCGCAGAGCGGCTGGGCCCGTGAGCCATGGCCGCTGAGCCTGCACGTCCGGAGCCTGTGCTCC
Source organism: Phocoena sinus (assembly GCF_008692025.1). Classification (NCBI taxonomy): domain Eukaryota; kingdom Metazoa; phylum Chordata; class Mammalia; order Artiodactyla; family Phocoenidae; genus Phocoena; species Phocoena sinus. Next base: position 90,150,466 of record NC_045771.1, read on the forward strand.
GCAACGGGAGAGGCCACAACAGGTAGGAAAGGAAGTGAAGTGATCAGGTCAGGACCTGGGCAGCTAGGAGGAGACACAGAAGAAGAGGGGGAATACACAGGCTCAGAGATCCTCCCTGTGGTATAAGCAGTTCAACACATATTGGGCAACCCAGCTCTAGGCTCTGACACCAGGAAGATGAGTCCCCTTAGGTGGGTTGAAACCCAGTGGGACTAACAGGAGGGCTGTAAGAAACCTAGATTTTGCTCACGAAGAGTGTGCACATGCTGCTTACTCGCAGGAACAAGACAGAAGAAGCAGACTGAAACTGTCTGGGACTCTGGCCAGTCTTCCACAACTGCCCCTGCCTGTGCCCTGGACCACGTCAAGCACCTGCTCTGAACCACTCTAGTTCGGCAGAGCTCCCCACTAGGACAAAGGCTGCTGTTACTGAGGAAAGTGCATAGTTGTGGGGGATGGAGCTGGCTCAGACATGGCACTGCACCTGAAGGGGGTGGGGCAGCCACTGTTGGCTCTCGTGGAGATAACAGAGGGAGCAGCCTGAAACTCGGACCGCTCAGCATGCCCCACAGCCCACACCAGGCACCCACTCTTGCTCCAGCACTGTTCCACTCTGGAGCAAAGGTGCTGATGCTGCGAGGGGTGAGAAAGTACACTGAGAGGGAACAGAACCAGCTAGCATCTAATCCTCAGAGCTTCTGCTCCAGCACCTTGGGACCCAACCCTGCCCCTGATAGGGTGCTGTCGGCCACTGAGCATAGGAGAAGCCCGGGCTCACACCTACCTCTGACTCTAGCCCCTCCATTTCAAGCCCCACCTCCCACAAAGGTGATAGCTACCCATACAAACTGAGGCAAGACAAGACTGTGCTCACTCCAGATCCAGCTCTCTCACCAAAGCCACTGGGCACAAACTACACAGGGACACTGCCACACAAAGACACCCCTTCAAGAGTAGGACAGGTAACTGTTTCGCCTAATTTTATAGAGACAGAGAAAGTTAAGCAAAATTAGAAGACAGGGGAATTTGATTAGGATGAAAGAACAAGAAGAAAAAAAACCCTGCAAAAACAACTAACAGAACAGAGATAAGTAACTGACAGTTAAAGAGTTCAAAGCATTAGTAGTAAGAATGCTAACTGAAGTAGGGAAAAGAAGAGATGAATACAGTAAGAAATTTAACAAGGAACTAAAAAAGAACCAGTGAGAGATGAAGAATACAATAACTGAAACGAAAAACACATTAGAAGGAATGAACAGCAGACTAGGTGGTACAGAAGAATGCATAAGTGATCAGGAAGGTAGAATAATGGAAACCACCCAATGAGAACAGCAAAAAGAAAAACAAATTTTAAAATGAGAACAGTTTAAGGGACCTCTGAGACAACATCAAGTGTACTAACATTCACATCATAGGGGTCCCAGAAGGAGAACATAGAAAGGGGTTGAAAATGTATTTGATGAAATTATGGCTGAAAACTTTCTAAACCTGAAGAAGGAAACATATATCAAGATACAGGGAGCACAGAGAGTCCCAGACAGGATGAGCCAACAGAAACCCACACCAAGACATACCATAATTATAATGGCAAAAATCAAAGAGAGAACTCTAAAGGCAGCAAGAGAAAAACAAAGAGGCACATACAAGGGAAGCCCCATAAGGCTATCAGCTGATTTTTCTGCAGAAACTTTGCAGGCCAGAAGGGAGTGGCATGATATATTTAAAGTGCCCAAAGGGGAAAACCTGCAACCTAAGATACTCTGCCCAGCAAGGGCAGAATTGAAGGAGAGATAAAGACAAGCAAAAACTCAGACAAGCAAAAACTAAAAGTTTGCCAATGCTAAACTTACCCTAAAAAAATGTTAAAGTGTCTTCTTCAAGTGAAAAAGATAAGGCTAAAACAGGAAGTAAGAATTTATAGGAAAGAAAAAAATCCCCCCAGTAAAGAGAAATGTATAGTAAAGGCTGTGGATCAACTACTTAAATAAGCTAGTATAAAGATTAAGAGACAAAAAGTGTAAAATCAACTATAACTACAATAAACAGTTAAGGGATAAACATGAAGATGTAAAATATGGAATCAAAAACACAAATGTGGGGAAGAGAGGTAAAAAATGTAGATCTTGTAGAATGTGTTTGAATTTATATGACTATCAGTTTAAAACAAGTATATATAGGTATAGGTCAACATATATGACCCCCATGGTAGACACAAAATCTAAAACCTAAAATAGATACAGAAGAACTAGAGAGAAAGGACACAAGCATATGAATAAAATTATCAAACCAGAGGGAAGAAACTAAAAGAAGAAGAATAGAGACGAACTATAAAAACAACCAGAAAAAAAGTTAACAAAATGGCAATAATTACATACCTATCAATAATCACTTTAAATGTCAAAAGACGAAATGCTCCAATCAAAAGACATAGGGTGGCTGATTGGAAAAAATATTTAAGACCCACCTAGATGCTGCTTACAAGAGACTCACTTCAGAGTTAAAGTCACACACAGACTGATAGTGAGAAGATGGAATAAATTTTATTTCATGAAAATGGAAACGATAAGAAAGCTGGGATAGAAATACTCATTATCAGACAAAATAGACTTTAAAACACAGTCTAGGGGGGACCTTGAAGATGGCGGAAGAGTAAGACGCGGAGATCGCCTTCCTCCCCACGGATACACCAGAAATACATCCACACGTGGAACAACTCCTACAGAACTCCTACTGAAGGCTGGCAGAAGACCTCAGACCTCCCAAAAGGCAAGAAACTCCCCACATACCTGGGTAGGGCAAAAGAAAAAAAGAAAAAACAGAGACAAAAGAATAAGGACGGCACCTGCACCAGTGGGAGGGAGCTGTGAAGGAGGAAAAGTTTCCACACACTAGGAAGCCCCTTCGTGGGCGGAGACTGCGGGAGGCGGAGGGGGGAGTTTCGGGACCGCGTAGTAGTGCACAGCGACGGGTGCGGAGGGCAAAGCGGGGAGATTCCTGCACAGACGATCGGTGCCAACCAGCACTCACCAACCCGAGAGGCTTGTCTGCTCACCCGCCGGGGCGGGCGGGGCTGCGAGCTGAGGCTCGGGTTTCGGTTTTGGACGGAGCTCAGGGAGAGGACTGGGGTTGGCGGCTTGAACATAGCCTGAAGGGGTTAGTGCACCACGACTAGCCGGGAGGGAGTTCGGGGAAAAGCCTGCACCTGCCGAAGAGGCAAGAGACTTTTTCTTCCCTCTTTGTTTCCTGGTGCGCGAGGAGAGGGGTTTAAGAGCGCTGCTTAAAGGATCTCCAGAGACGGGCGCGAGCCGCGGCTAAAAGCGCGAACCCCAGAGACGGGCGCGAGCCGCGGCTGAAAGCGCAAACCCCAGAGACGGGCGCGAGCCGCGGCTGAAAGCGCAAACCCCAGAGACGGGCGCGAGCCGCGGCTAAAACCGCGGACCCCAGAGACGGGCGGGAGACGCTAAGGCTGCTGCTGCCGCCACCAAGGGGCCTGTGTGCGAGCACAGGTCACTCTCCGCGCCCCTCTTCCGCGGAGCCTGTGCAGCCCGCCACTGCCGGGTTCCCGGGATCCAGGGACAACTTCCCCGGGACAACGCACGGCGGGCCTCAGGCTGGTGCAACGTCACGCCGGCCTCTGCCGCAACGTCACGCTGCCTCTGCCGCCGCAGGCCCGCCCCGCACGCAGTGCCCCTCCTTCCCCCATCCCCCAACCCCCGGCCTGAGTGAGCCGGAGGCCCCGAATCAGCGGCTCCTTTAACCCGTCCTGTCTGAGCGGAAAAAACAGACGCCCTCCAGCGACCTACACGCAGAGGCAGGGCCAAATCCAAAGCTGAGCTCCTGTGAGCTGTGAGAACAAAGAAGAGAAAGGGAAATCTCTCCCAGCAGCCACAGAAGTAGTGGATTAAAGCTCCACAATCAACTTGATATACTCTGCATCTGTGGAATACCTGAATAGACAAGGAATGATCCCAAATTGAAGAGGTGGAATTTAGGAGCGAGATCTGTGATTTTTTTCCCTTTTCCTCTTTTTGTGAATGTGTACGTGTATGCTTCTGTGTGAGATCTTGTCTGTATACTCTTGCTTCCACCATTTGTCCTAGGGCTCTATCCGTCCATGATTTTTTTAAAAAATTCTTTTTCTTAATAATTAAGTTTAATTGTAATAACTTTATTATACTTTACCTTCGTTCTTTCTTTCTTTCCTTCCTTCCTTCCCTCCTTTAGACAACGAATCACCCCAAATTGAGGAGGTGGTCTCAGGGAGCAGGATTTATGATTTTTCCCCCTTTACCTCTTTTTGTGAAGGTGTATGTGTATGCTTCTGTGTAAGATTTTCTCTGTATAGCTTTGCTTCCAACATTTGTCCTAAGGTTCTATCCGTCCCTTTTTTTTTTTTTTTCTAAATATTTTTTAATTCAATAACTATATTATACCTTATTTTATTTTTACTGTATCATCTTTCTTTCTGTCTTTTTCCTTCTTTCCCTCCTTCCTTCCTTCCTCCCTCCCTCCCTCCCTCCCTCCTTTCTTCCTTCTTTGCTTCTTTCTTCCTTCCTTCCTTTCCTCCTTTCCTTCTTTCTTTACTCATACTTCTACTAATTCTCTCTACTTTTTCTCCCTTTTATTCTGAGCTGTGTGGATGAAAGGCTCTTGGTGCTCCAGCCAGGAGTCAGGGCTCTGCCTCTGAGGTAGGAGAGCCAACTTCAGGACACTGGTCAACAAGAGACCTCCCAGCTCCACATAATATTAACGGTGGAAATCTCCCAGAGACCTCCATCTTAACACCAGCACCCAGCTTCACTCAACGACCAGCAAGCCACAGTGCTGGACAACCTATGCCAAACAACTAGCAAAACAGGAACACAACCCCACCCATTAGCAGAGAGGCTGCCTAAAATCATAATAAGGCCACAGACACCCCAAAACACACCACCAGACGTGAACCTGCCCACTAGAGAGACAAGATCCAGCCTCATCCAGCACAACACAGGCACTAGTCCCCTCCACCAGGAAGCCTACACAACCCACTGAAACAACCTTAGCCACTGGAGACAGACATCAAAAACAACGGGAACTACGAAAGTGCAGCCTGCAAAAAGGAGACCCCAAACACAGTAAGATAAGCAAAATGAGAAGACAGAAAAACACACAGCAGATGAAGGAGCAAGATAAAAACCCACCAGACCTAACAAATGAAGAGGAAATAGGCAATCTACCTGAAAAAGAATTCAGAATAATGATAGTAGGATGATCCGAAATCTTGGAAGTAGAATGGACAAAATGCAAGAAACAGTTAACAAGGACCTACAAGAACTAAAGATGAAACAAGCAACGATGAACAATGCAATAAATGAAATTAAAACCACTCTAGATAGGATCAATAGCAGAATAACTGAGGCAGAAGAACGGATAAGTGACCTGGAAGATAAAGTAGTGGAAATAACTACTGCAGAGCAGAATAAAGAAAAAAGAATGAAAAGAACTGAGGACAGTCTCAGAGACCTCTGGGACAACATGAAACGCACCAACATTCGAATTATAGGGGTTCCAGAAGAAGAAGAAAGAAAGAAAGGGACTGAGAAAATATTTGAAGAGATTATAGTTGAAAACTTCCCTAATATGGGAAAGGAAATAGTTAATCAAGTCCAGGAAGCACAGAGAGTCCCATACAGGATAAATACAAGGAGAAACACGCCAAGACACATATTAATCAAACTGTCAAAAATTAAATACAAAGAAAGCATATTAAAAGCAGCAAGGGAAAAGCAACAAATAACACACAAGGGAATCCCCGTAAGGTTAACAGCTGATCTCTCAGCAGAAACCCTACAAGCCAGAAGGGAGTGGCAGGACATACTGAAAGTGATGAAGGAGAAAAGCCTGCAACCAAGACTACTCTACCCAGCAAGGATCTCATTCACATTTGATGGAGAAATTAAAACCTTTACAGACAAGCAAAAGCTGAGAGAGTTCAGCACCACCAAACCAGCTTTACAACAAATGCTAAAGGAACTTCTCTAGACACGAAACACAAGAGAAGGAAACGACCTATAGTAGCGAACCCAAAACAATATAGAAAATGGGAATAGGAACATACATATCGATAATTACCTTAAATGTAAATGGACTAAATGCTCCCACCAAAGACACAGATTGGCTGAATGGATACAAAACAAGACCCTTATATATGCTGTCTACAAGAGACCCACTTCAGACCTAGAGACACATACAGACTGAAAGTAAGGGGATGGAAAAAGATATTCCATGCAAATGGAAACCAAAAGAAAGCTGGAGTAGCAATTCTCATATCAGACAAAATAGACTTTAAAATAAGGACTATTAAAAGGGACAAAGAAGGACACTACATAATGATCAAGGGATCGATCCAAGAAGAAGATATAACAATTGTAAATATTTATGCACCCAACATAGGAGCACCTCAATACATAAGGCAAATACTAACAACCATAAAAGGGGAGATCAACAGTAACACATTCATAGTAGGGGACTTTAACACCCCACTTTCACCCATGGACAGATCATCCAAAATGAAAATAAATAAGGAAACACAAGCTTTACATGATACATTAAACAAGATGGACTTAATTGATATTTATAGGACACTCCATCCAAAAACAACAGAATACACATTTTTCTCAAGTGCTCATGGAACATTCTCCAGGATAGATCATATCTTGGGTCACAAATCAAGCCTTGGTAAATTTAAGAAAACTGAAATTGTATCAAGTATCATTTCTGACCACAACGCCATGAGACTAGATATCAATTACAGGAAAAAATCTGTAAAAAATACAACACATGGAGGCTAAACAATACACTACTTAATAATGAAGTGATCACTGAAGAAATCAAAGAGGAAATAAAAAATACCTAGAAACAAATGACAATGGAGACACAACGACCCAAAACCTATGGGATGCAGCAAAAGCAGTTCTAAGGGGGAAGTTTACAGCAATACAAGCCCACCTTAAGAAGCAGGAAACATCTCGAATAAACAACCTAACCTTGCACCTCAAGCAATTAGAGAAAGGAGAACAAAAAAACCCCAAAGCTAGCAGAAGGAAGAAATCATAAAAATCAGATCAGAAATAAATGAAAAGAAATGAAGGAGACGATAGCAAAGATCAATAAAACTAAAAGCTGGTTCTTTGAGGAGATAAACAAAATTGATAAACCACTAGCCAGACTCATCAAGAAAAAAGGGAGAAGTCTCAAATCAATAGAATTAGAAATGAAAAAGGAGAAGTAACAAGTGACACTGCAGAAATACAAAAGATCATGAGAAATTACTACAAGCAACTCTATGCTAATAAAATGGACAACCTGGAAGAAATGGACAAATTCTTAGAAAGGCACAGCCTGCCATGACTGAATCAGGAAGAAATAGAAAATATGAACAGACCAATCACAAGCACTGAAATTGAAACTGTGATTAAAAATCTTCCAACAAACAAAAGCCCAGGACCAGATAGCTTCACAGGTGAATTCTATCAAACATTTAGAGAAGAGCCAGCACCTATCTTTCTCAAACTCTTCCAAAATATAGCAGAGGGAGGAACACTCCCAAACTCATTCTACGAGGCCACCATAACCCTGATACCAAAACCAGACAAAGATGTCACAAAGCGAGAAAACTACAGGACAATATCACTGATGAACATAGATGCAAAAATCCTCAACAAAATATTAGCAAACAGAATCCAAAAGCACATTAAACGGATCATACACCATGATCAAGTGGGATTTATTCCAGGAATGCAAGGATTCTTCAATATATGCAAATCAATCAACTTGATATACCATATTAACAAATTGAAGGAGAAAAACCATATGATCATCTCAATAGATGCAGAGAAAGCTTTCGACAAAATTCAACACCTATTTATGATAAAAACCCTCCAGAAAGTAGGCATAGAGGGAACTTTCCTCAACATAATAAAGGCCATATATGACAAACCCACAGCCAACATCATCCTCAATGGTGAAAAACTGAAAGCATTTCCATTAAGATCAGGAACAAGACAAGTTTGCCCACTCTCACCACTCTTATTCAACATGGTTTTGGAAGTTTTAGCCACAGCAATCAGAGAAGAAAAGGAAATAAAAGGAATCCAAATCGAAAAAGAAGAAGTAAAGCTGTCTGTCACTGTTTGCAGATGACCTGATACTATACACAGAGAATCCTAAACATGCTACCAGAAAACTTCTAGAGCTAATCAATGAATTTGGTAACATAGCAGGATACAAAATTAATGCACAGAAATCTCTGGCATTCCTATACACTAATGATGAAAAATCTGAAAGTGAATTCAAGAAAACACTCCCATTTACCATTGCAACAAAAAGAATAAAATATCTAGGAATAAACCTACCCAAGGAGACAAAAGACCTGTATGCAGAAAATTATAAGACACTGAGGAAAGAAATTAAAGATGATACAGATAGATGGAGAGATATACCATATTCTTGGATTGGAAGAATCAACATTGTGAAAATGACTCTACTACCCAAAACAATCTACAGAGTCAATGCAATCCCTATCAAACTACCACTGGCATTTTTCACAGAAGTAGAACAAAATATTTCACAATTTGTATGGAAACGCAAAAGACCCCAAATAGCCAAAGCAATCTTGAGAACGAAATACGGAGCTGGAGGAATCAGGCTCCCTGACTTCAGACTATACTACAAAGCTACAGTAATCAAGACAGTATGGTACTGGCACAAAAACAGTAAGATAGATCAATGGAACAGGATAGAAAGCCCAGAGATAAACCCACGCACATATGGTCACCTTATCTTTGATAAAGGAGGCAGCAATGTACAGTGGAGAAAGGACAGCCTCTTCAATAAGTGGTGCTGGAAAACTGGACAGCTACATGTAAAAGTATGAGATTAGCTCACTCCCTAACACCATACACAAAATAAGCTCAAAATGGATTAAAGACCTAAATGTAAGGCCAGAAACTATCAAACTCTTAGAAGAAAACATAGGCAGGACATTCTATGACATAATTCACAGCAAGATCCTTTCTGACCCACCTCCTAGAGAAATGGAAATAAACCAAAAATAAACAAATGGGACCTAATGAAACTTCAAAGCTTTTGCACAGCAAAGGAAACCATAAACAAGAGCAAAAGACAACCCTCAGAATGGGAGAAAATATTTGCAAATGAAGTAACTGACAAAGGATTAATCTCCAAAATTTATAAGCAGCTCATGCAGCTTAATAACAAAAAAAAACAAACAACCCAATCCAAAAATGGGCAGAAGACCTAAATAGACATTTCTCCAAAGAAGATATACAGACTGCCAACAAACACATGAAGAATGTTCAACATCACTAATCGTTAGAGAAATGCAAATCAAAACTACAATGAGATATCATCTCACACCAGTCAGAATGGCCATCATCAAAAATCTACAAACAGGGCTTCCCTGGTGGCACAGTGGTTGAGAGTCCGCCTGCCGACGCAGGGGACACGGGTTTCAATGCCCCGGTCCTGGGAAGATCCCACATGCCGCGGAGCGGCTGGGCCCGTGAGCCATGGCTGCTGAGCCTGTGCATCCAGAGCCTGTGCTCTGCAATGGGAGAGGCCAGAACAGTGAGAGGCCTGTGTACCGCAAAAAAAAAAAAAAAAAAAAAAAAAAAAAAATCTACAAACAATAAATGCTGGAGAGGGTGTGGAGAAAAGGGAACCCTCTTGCACTGTTGGTGGGAATGTAAATTGATACAGCCACTATGGAGAACAGTATGGAGGTTCCTTGAAAAACTTCAAATAGAACTACCATAAGACCCAGCAATCTCACTACTGGGCATATACCCTGAGAAAACCATAATTCAAAAAGCATCATGTACCAAAATGTTCATTGCAGCTCTATTTACAATAGCCCAGAGATGGAAACAACCTAAGTGTCCATCATCGGATGAATGGATAAAGAAGATGTGGCACATATATACAATGGAATATTACTCAGCCATAAAAAGAAACGAAATTGAGCTATTTGTAATGAGGTGGATAGACCTAGAGTCTGTCATACAGAGTGAAGTAGTCAAAAAGAGAGAGAAAAAATACCGTATGCTAACACATATATATGGAATTTAAGGGGGAAAAAATGTCATGAAGAACCTAGGGGTAAAACAGGAATAAAGACACAGGCCTACTAGAGAATGGACTTGAGGATATGGGGAGGTGGAAGGGTAAGCTGTGACAAAGCGAGAGAGAGGCATGGACATTTATACACTACCAAACATAAGGTAGATAGCTAGTGGGAAGCAGCCGCATAGCACAGGGAGATCAGCTCGGTGCTTTGTGACCGCCTGGAGTGGTGGCATAGGGAGGGTGGGAGGGAGGGAGACGCAAGAGGGAAGAGATATGGGAACATATGCATATATATAACTGATTCATTTTGTTGTAAAGCAGAAACTAACACACCATTGGAAAGCAATTATACTCCAATAAAGATGTTAAAAAAAACTTTAAATAGAGATGAATGGATAAATAAATGTGGTATATCCATGCAATGGAATATTATTCAGCCATAAAAAGAAATGAAGTACTAATACATACTACAATATGGATGAAACTTGACAACATTATGGTAAGTTATAGAAGGCAGCTACAAAAGGCCACATATTGTATGATTTCATTTATAGGAGATGCCCATAACAGGTAAATCTACAGAAATCAAAATTGTCTATTAATGGTTGCTGAGGACTGAAGTGGGGATAGTTTGCAGGTAGAAGGTAACAGCTAAGGGATTCTGGGTCTCTTTTTGAGGTGATGAAAATATTCTAAAACTGACTGGGATGATGGATACACAACTCCATCCAGTATTTAATTAATATACTAAAAAAGTATATTCAACGTAAGTGTACATTGAATTGTACACTTTAAATGGGTGAATTACATGGTATGTGAATTGTATCTCAATAAAGCTCTTTTTAAAACCTATATATGAGCCATTGCATATATAGGTAAATGATTTTCAACAACAGTGTCAGGCCCATTCAATGGGGGAAAGGACCATCTTTTCAATAAATTTTGTTGGGGAAACTAGATACCCATATGCAAAAACAAATGAATTTGGTACCCTTATCTTACACCATATACAAAAAGTAACTCAAATATATCAAAGATCTGAAACCATAAAACTCTTAGAAGAAAACATAGGGGGAAGGCTTCACTGCATTGGATTTGGCAATGATTTCTTGGATTATGACACTAAAAGAAAAGGCAACAAAAGTGAATATAGATAAACTGCACTACATCAAAATTTAAAACTTATGTACATCAAGGACACAATCAACGAGGTGACAAAGCAACCTCAGAATAGGAGAAAACTATATGCAGAATCATATATCTGATAAGGGGTTAACATCCAAAACTATATAAAGAAACTCCTATAACTTAAAACAAAATAAAAATAACCCAAATTTAAAGTGGTGCAAAGGGACTTGAATAAAGACCTCTCCAAAGAAGATAACAAATTACCAAAAAGGCATATGAAAAGATGCTCACATCACTAATCATTAGGGAAATGCAAATCAAAACCACAGTGAGATACCACCTCATACCCATTAGGAGAACTGCTACACCACCAAAAAAAAAAAAGGCAGAAAATAACAAGTTGTTGGTAAGGATGCAGAGAAAACGGAATGCTTTTGCACTCTTGGTGGGAATGGAAAATGGTATACAGCTGCTATGGAAAACAGTATGGAAGTTCCTCAAAAAGTTTAAAATAGAATTACTGTATCACCCAGCAATAGTACTTATGGATATATATCCAAAAGAATTTAAAGCAAACTCTTGAAGAAATATTTGCACACCCATGTTCATAGCAGTGTTATATTCACAATTGCCACAAGTGGAAGCGACCCAGATTCTCATCAACAGATGAATGGATAAACAAAATGTGGTATATACATACAGTGGAATATCATTCAGCCTTAAAAAGGAAGGAAATTCTGACACGTGCTATAACATAAGTGAACTCTGAGGACATTACACTAAGTAAAATAAGCCACTCACAAAATGAAGTATACTATTATTCTACTTGTATAAGGTATCTAGAGTCACTGAATTCATAGAGACAGAAAGTAGTTCCAGCCCCTGGACTGGTAGTTGCCAGGGGTTGGAAGGAGAGGGGGAAAGGGGGTTGTTCATTGGGTACAGAGTTTCAGCTTTTGCAAGATGAAAAATTCTGGAGATATTTTGTACAACAGTGTGAACATACCTAACATTAGTGAATCATACACTTAAAAATGGTAAATTTTATGTTTATTTTACTACAATTAAAAATAAAATAGGGCTTCCCTGGTGGCGCAGTCGTTGGGGGTCTGCCTGCCGATGCAGGGGACGCAGATTCATGCCCCTGTCTGGGAGGGTCCCGCATGCCGCGGAGCGGCTGGGCCCGTGGGCCATGGCCGCTGGGCCTGCGCGTCCGGAGCCTGTGCTCCGCAGCGGGAGAGGCCGCAGTGGTGAGAGGCCCGTGTACTGCCAAAAGAAAATAATAATAAATAATAAAATTTTTTAAAAAAATTTTTAAAAAATGAAATAAATAACAAATCCATATACATTGGCCAGAGTTGGGGTGATTGATCCCTTGTTCACTGGCATAACTGTTACGTAAAAAAGAAAGATGTTAAGTGCAGGCCCTTCTACTAGTTCAGAGTAGCTTTGTGTTCATTTTAAAAGTCAGAATGATATGCAGCATGTGCTATCTGTTAGACTTAATGTTTTCTAGGGAGGTTTCTTTTTAACATATTTGCAATACCATTAGCATCCAGGAAATATTGACAAATGCACTCAAAACGAGTGTTTCGTTTCTGGGGCAGAGGTAGAAGGTGGGAAGTGCCATACTTGGTTCCCTTATACAGGCCTAGGATTTTTGTTTTTATTGAATGAAAAATTCTTTAAATTCTATAGTGCTTTACAATTTTCAAAAGTCTCACATACGTGATATCATATAATCCCATAATAACCCTTTCCCCCCCATCTTGCCCCTCCCCCCTCACTGCCCCCACTGGTAACCACCAGTTTGTTCTCTATATCTGTGAGTCTGCTTCCTTTTTGTTTTATTCACTAGTTTGTTGTATCTTTTAGATTCCACATACAAGTGATGTCATACGCTATTTGTCTTTTTCTGTCTTACTGATTTCACTTAGCCTAATAGGCGACTCCAGAATCCTTACAGCTTAAAATGGTTCTTTCCACCTGTCAACCGACCCCGATCTAGCTTAGCTTCCCATCCCTCTGTTTCCTTGTCACAACTGCGCCTTCTCCCTCTTGTCTTGGACAGCATGCCAGGTATGGGCTAGGACGGTGTTTATGCCAATGCCTATCAAGAGGCAGGGAGTTGGTGACTCTCTAAAATCTCCTAGAACTCATTTTGATTTAGCAGACAAGAATATTAGAATCTTTCTCATTGGGGGCAGAAGGTTCAAGAGAATCAAGGGCTCCTTCTTCCAGCTTCCTCATCTCCATTCTTTTGCCCGCCAAGTTCTCTGCACCCTCTCAGTTCTCGTGACTTTGCTGGCACCTGCCCCCTTGCTCCGGCTTATTTCCTGCTTGGTTTCCCCTTTGTGTCCTGATCCTCTGCTTGGAGTTCTTGGCACACTCTGCTGTGAGCAGTGGTAATGGGTGAATCTCCATTCTAGATTACACCCCTAGACACTAGACACTTCTGGCTCCTTTCCTAAACCACTTCTTCCTGATTGGTCTGGAGGCCACAGCTGTTTCCTAATCCATGGCTTCCAGTGATAGGTATGCTCAGAATCATCAGTGTGAGTATCTGGAATTTTTTTAAATATATGGATGGCTTGTGAAATAGCACTTCTAGGAGTGGGGCTCATGAGTGTGTCTTTTCAAAAGGACCCCAGGGAATTCTGATGACATGAATGGAGCTGGAAACCCATGTTCCCAACCTTCATCCTTTCCCTGATTGGCCTTCAGAACCCCTCTGCTCTCTCATCCCCTTAGAGCCCCTGAAATTACAGTCTTCCTTTATATAGGGGCAAGTATAATAAAATAATGCTTCATTTAAATCTGGGGTAACTTCTTTTTACCCCATGGCCCTTCCACCCTTAAAACTAGACTATGGGACTCAGGATTCGTGACCCTAAGAAAAACAGATCATGAAGGACAAAAGACAGATTTTTGGCTCTTAAATTTCTAAAAAATATTCTTGAAATTTATGCCAGAGAGAACAGATTGTAAAGCCAAGGAATTCAATAGCAAGAGTCTATTCTTTGGGCGTCTATTCAGATCCAAAAAGCAAAGAACTTGGTGCATAAACTTTATGCCATAAGCAGAAAAGCTGGGACGATTCCTTGATTAAAGACTTAAAGTAGGTATAGCAACAAAGGCTGGAGGAGATTTAGTCTTGGATTTTGTGCTGCATCCCCACTCAGCACAGCCATGCGAGGGGACCCAAGTCACATCCCAGTAAAACCCAGGGAGGCATCAGGCTTCCCCAAGATGCCCCTGGCTTCGGCAACATGCAGGAGCAGTAGCTGAGTGACAGAAATGGCATCAAGCTGTGTCAGCCAAGGGGCACATGCCCGTCTTCTAAGTCTCCCTTAGACCCAGAGGGACAAGAAGACTTCCCAAGGTTTCCCATGCCACCAGAAGGGTTGCAGCAAGGCAGAAAGAGGGATGATGGATGGGAAGGGGCTCTGTGGCCACAAGGAGAGGATGCCATCCGAAGGAGTGGCCTGGATGACACAGGCTGGAGTCCACAGCCAGACCCCTGGTTTCTCTAGCACAACAGATCCTGCTGACCAAAGACCAGACAATTACATCTCAGAGGAGGCTGGAGAGGACAGAGAACCATCCAGGATTTGACGTCTCTTCCCACATATGCCTTAATCTCCTCTCCTCCTCTCACCCGTCCACTCCCCCCTCCCAACTCCCACCCTACCACCATCCCATAGAAACAGAACTCCAGGAAGACAAGAAGAGACAGTTTTTCCAAATTAAATGAGAAAACTCTGAAGTGACCCAATCTGACTGGAAATAACTAGGGCACATTTTTGCCATCAGTAGAAATGGGAGCTTGATGTACGATTAAGATTAGTAATGGGGGAGAACATTACAGGCCTGAGACGGGCAGAGTACAGCCATTCTTAGCTGATACACAAGAACCTAATAACAGCCTGAATCTCACACATTCAGTAAAAATATGATGATTCTTAATTGTACATTAGTTGGACACGTTGGAAGACTCAGGGTAAATATGCTGACAGAGGTCCTCTGGGCAAGTCTTGGTCGCAAAGGAAGGTAAGAGCTGCTGGGAACTTATAAAAGCCTTCAGAAGGCTGTCTTAGTGACAGAAAGAACAGTATCTTCAGGAATCCTGTGATTCATTTTCATCAGAAGCCCAAATTTGTATACAGATGTCATTAGTGCTGACTAATAATTTTTAAACGATTATTCTGGGCCGTGATTAATCTGATAGAGTGGCAGCTATCGTTAAATTTTTAAAAATTCGATTTCCAAGTTTGGATTTTAAAGCCAATGCGGTAGATATTACATGATCTAGAGCTGTGTTCTTCAGACTTCCTTATCAATCAATCAATCTAAGCAAACAGCCCCAAAAATTGTGTGCATGCAGACCCAATACTGCTAACTTCAGGGGAGGTGGTGGAGAGCCTTGAGTAAGCCTTGGCAATCCGACTACAGATCCTTGGTTCCTTCGCTTTTACTCTCCTAAGGATTATTTCGTCCTCCCTTCACTCTCCTCAAACCTCTACTTCTCCCCAGGCTTGCTTGGCTAACAACCTTGCCCTTTAATCATTGATAAAATACAGTCATCAAAAGAGAAACTCCACTTCGGCCATCCTGACATCTACCAAGCCACCCGCTCTGTGCCCTACACTCAGCTTTCCCTCCAGTTATTCTGAATGAACTGTCTCTGCTCTGAGAAGCCAACTGGTCCCCTCTCACCTACCCCATGACATGTCTCCAGGTGAGGGCCTTCTTAAATTTTGTGCCCTAGATGCCTTGCTTGCCTCACCGAGTCCTGGCTGTGCCCCCTAGCACTGCCTCAAAAATGTACACAGCATCCTACCACTTCTCACCATCTCTGCTGAGGCCAGCCTCCACCTGGTTTAAACCAGGACAGCTGCTCCTATCCCTGGTAAACTAGCTGGTCTTTCTGCCTCACTACCCTTGTCGTCTACTCTCAACACAGCAATCCCAGTTCCTCCCCAGTGCGAGTCAGATGAAGCCACTCTTCACTCAGAACCCTCCCATGACTTCCCCTCCACTCAGAGCAAAAGTCAAAGTTCCGGCAATGGCCTGAAGGCCCGACGTGACCTGGAGGCCGGCGACTCCTCTGATCTCAGCTCCTGCCACGGCCTCCCCGCTGGTCCTTGAATGCATGGAGTCGGCCTCAGAGCCAGACTTTGCCTTTGCTACTTCCTCTGCCCAGGATGCTCTTCCTCCAGGTATCTGCATGCTTTGGCCCCTTTCTATACATCTCTGCTCAAATTCATTCTGTTATCAGAGAACATGCTATGGGCCCTCCCTGACCATTCTACATAAAAGAATGGTCACTTTTATCCTGATATGTTGTCCTCCACGAGCGTATCATCATCCAATGAACTTCGTCCTCGCTTTCTTCGCATCTCCACCCAACTGGAGTGCAACCTTACGGCACCTCATCTGCCTTTCTGTCTACTATGTAAAAATGTATCCCCACCACCTGCTACACAGTAGGCCCTCCAGAAATATGTCTTCAATTAATATATGCACACTTATTTATAAGTTATTTTTACGCATTCCTATCAATCCACATATACAGGATTGATCATCTTTATTTCTTTATTTTAGGATAAAATTAAGTTCTATGACTCGTCTTTCTCCTCATCCCCCCACCGCCTTATTCTGTTAAGCTTCCTTAAGCTGGATCACTGTGCCCACCTCATCATGCACCACCCTGTGACAGTCCCTTATGGTGACCCACCATTCTGGAGGGCTGGTGTCATACTTTTCCCACACGCTCAGGAGAAAAATTGGATGAGAACCACTGGTTCAGAACTTACTCTGTTATTTTTCACCATAACATTTCAGAAATGGTCTCCTGTGTCCATCAAAGAAATACAGCTGCTCTCTAGAATTCTATTTTTAAACCACAAAAACATTTTGACTACTCCCACCCTCCCCCGCCGCCACCATTCAGTAATGATAAATTTATTCATATCTGAATTAAAAGTGAAGGAAAAAAATCACCTTTATATATAAACATATTCATATTGGTATATAACATGTGTGCAGAAAAAAACGTTTCTACTTATATAAATGCATATGCATGTCCATCAACCCATCAACTTTGCATATATGTTTCCCTTAAAAAAAAAAAACCAAAACTATAAAAATTAACAACAACTGTTAACACCAAAGAAAGCATTTTAAAATGTAACCCGGATGTTTCAGAATGCAAAGCTTTCTTTTAAGGGTGGGGTTCATCCTAGTCTAGAGCAACAATCCCCCGGAAATTAACCAAAGACACTTTTTTCCCCTGTGGTTTCTTTACGCGGAAATAATCAAAGTCCTGGCTACCCCTCCCCACTGCTGCTTTGTGACCAGGACCGGACCATTTCATCTCCCACCTATTGGCTACATGCAGAAAGGACAGGAGAACTAAAAACAGTGACCACAGGAACAAATGCACTGTATTTTATTCGGGGAGGGAATAGAGGTAAATGGCCTGGGGATGGGGGAGGGGGCAGGAGAGAGTCTGATTTGTTCAGAAAAAAAGAGATGACTCCTATTTTCCTCCATGGAGAGGATGTCATGTGAGGCGGTAAGTCAGTGCACATCAAGTGTGCACTTAACTCCTTTCCACTGGAGGGGGGCAGGGGAGGACAATAAATAAACAGATGTTCAGGGTGCGGGGAAAGGGGAATTGCCCGAAATTTCTCTTTCCTGCTTTTACAGTTTTGAAGGCACAGACAACCTGACTTCCAGCTCAGCCTCTTTACCTTTTCTTTCTAATTAAAAGACAGCACCAAAGATAAGCATGGCCAGAACACGACCGCGAGCACTGGGACACTTACGGTAATGGTAAAAGAGGGGGCAACTGAGACATTGATTCTGAACAGCCAGACTTTACTGGAATTGAATACAGTTGGTCCTCGAATTGGCTTTTATTCGTTTCATCTGTCTGCTCCGCAAATCCACACTTCTGCTTCCCAAGTACCTTGACCCAACCTGTGTCTGCAACAGGCCCTCAAGGTGCCAAAGCTTAGAAGTCGGGGTGTGGGGTGAATGGAAATCACTCTGTTCTGTTAAAAAAAAAAACAACAAGATGGAGGCTCAAAACTGCACTAGGTCCGTGAAACACACACACACACACACACACACACACACACACACACACACACACACACACCACTTCTGTCGCTTCTGGACTCCTCTACACTCATCTCGCAGTGGCCCCATCCAACTCCGCTGCTTCTTTGGGCCTCTCTCTCTGTGCCCAATGAGAGGGGACAAGGGAAGAAAATCAAGCCAGAGGACCCAGGTCAAGAAATCCCAGCTCACCAGACTCTCTCCATCAATGGTGTGTTGGAGCTGGCTGGTACCGCTGGTGAGAGCATCCCTTCCCAGCTCCAGGCACCGTGATCACAAGGGTAGCCGGCAGTTGGAAGGTGGGAGAGTTTGTAGGGAAATAGGCAAAGGTCACAAATCAGGCGCAGATTCTTTGGGGCAAACCATTGTGAAACACTTAGCAGCACTTCATTGCTCTCAACCCTAACATTTGCCTGGGTGTCTCAAATGTCTAGATGCCCTGATAGCTATGTCTGAAAGCACAAGCCCGAATTCAAGTCTGGTGGTCCCCGCCACACGACTTTTTGGTCTTTCTGTCTAATGTCGCAAAAAAGTAGCAAGAGGGAAACTCCACTTTAAAAATTTTTGCTTTTTTAATTGAAATCATTTTTATTGGTTTGATTGTGATATCTCTGGGAAAATACAGAAAAGTATAAAGAATGTAAAATTTTTACTGTAAGCTTACTGCCTTAGGAATAAACACTGCTGCTGTTTTTATATAGATCTCTCCAGGTGTGTGTGTGTCTGTGCTTTGCACCACCTTTTCCGAGTGCAATTATTTTTGCAAAATAATTGTAAAAGGATTATTTTTTGCTTATTTAAAATACTTATTTGTAAATATTTATTTACAAAACAATGCTTCCTCATCGACACAAATTTCAAGCAATATCATTGACATAAAAAGTGAAAGACGGGCTTCCCTGGTGGCGCAGTGGTTGGGAGTCCGCCTGCCTATGAAGGGGATGCGGGTTCGTGCCCCGGTCCGGGAAGATCGCACATGCCGCGGAGCGGCTGGGCCCGTGAGCCATGGCCGCTGAGCCTGCGCGTCCGGAGCCTGTGCTCCGCAACGGGAGAGGCCACAACAGTGAGAGGCCCGCGTACCGCAAAAAAAAAAAAAAAAAAAAAAAGTGAAAGACCCACACTCAACTCTTCTTGCCTTCAAACCCCTACTCCCCAGTGTGCTCATTGTGCATGGTCTGTGGAATATTCTAGACCCTTCCCAGATGATTAGACCTTTAAAAAAAAAAGACTGCATCCTATATAAATACTGTTTCACAACCTGGTTTTCACTCAGTAAAATAGTACTGATATCTTTCCATATCAGTACATACAGATTTGTCTGGGTCTTTTATTTATTGTAGTTTCATAACATGAGCACACTACATCTTATCTAAGTGTAACTAAGCAGGACCCCATGGGGTCTTCCCAGAACAGGACTCCCCCGCAACGTCCTCTGCCCGCCTCTTGTCTGTAGAGAAACTTTAGTCAAAGAATAAATTTAATCAGAGAAGTGAGAAAATGCAGAAAGAAAACAGTCAAGCAAGACAAAATGTAGCCATTAAACAAAGTCAAGGACCTTTAGTTCCTCCTCAAGGACTATAGATAATATTCTGAGCCACGTCCTTTGAGCTGCTCTGCAGATACTGAAACCCGCACCAGGTGGGAGAAGTTAACTGCAGGCTGCCCACAAGCACGTAGACCCCAGACTGACTGGAACCAGGCTGATGGTGTTGACTCCTGATTCCCTCACCACTGAGCAATCAGAAGAACGTCCACGAGCTGGTCACTCACCCGGCAACCCTCTCCCTCATCCTGTCTTTTAAAAACCTTTCCCTGAAAGCCATCGGGGAGCTTGGGTTTTCTGAGCACTCGCTTTCCCCACTCCTCGTACAGCACCCTACAATAAACGCTGCACTTCCTTCACCACAACCCGGTGTCAGTAGATTGGCTTTACTGAGCACAGGCAAGTGGACCCAGGTTTGGTTTGGTAATATAAGCATTCCCCATTGCAGATTTCTGTTGTCTTCCCCTTGTCCCTCCTTCATCTGTTTATTCATTTTCCTATTAAAAATAATGCTGCAGTGACCATCCCTGCACCCACACTTCAAACACCAGCTTGAGAGCTCCTGTTTGTCTATTGCTGTTTGTGAGTGAAGAGAGAGGTGAATTCATACAAACAGGTGGTCTGGGTTTCCCTGGAGTCAGGGAGTCCTGTTTCCCCTGAAGGCACCATGTTAGTAGACAGGTACTTCGTCAGGCTGACACCGCTGAGGTTCATGGTCAGGGAACAGCTAATATTGGGAGAACGTTGGGCAAGACTTCTTTGCACTCAACTGTTCTTTCCCTTAGTTCCTGTTGTGGATGCCTGGTATCACCTTAAGCTCAGTTCTGTTTATTTATCAACATCACCCATCCCAGAGCCCTCTCCTCTCCAGACAAATCCCTCATTTTCTCTAGAAGGGAGTATTGTTCTTAAGGTTTGGCCATAGGGCTAGACTTCCATACACCCTGTGCAAAGAAGGTCTGGAATCTGGTTGAGTCTGTGTTCCTAGTGCCCTGTTCATACCACTTCATTGCCCCGTTTACTACTTTATAAGCCAACCTTGCTTTTCATATTCACTTTCATAAGTGAGCTTCCTTGGTGTCCCTTGGAAAGAACATATCTGATGTTTTGGTTTTGGTGTTTTTGTTGTTGTTCTGGTTTCTCGGTCAATGTGTATAGTGATCCTCTCTAAGTTTTATCTTCTTGAGTTCCTCAAGTTTTCTGTTCTCTTGCCAATGGCATGTCTCTTGCCAAGGGCATGTTCTCTATTATGATTTCATTCCTTTAAAAAATGAGTTTTACTGTACCTTTAATAGGGTCAAGAGAGAATGGGTAGTTGATGAATATGCTTAGTCTGCTACCTTGAATTTGATGTGCTAACAGCTATTGATTTTTTAAATTGTATCTTTAAAATACATAAATAAAATATGAATGTTCTTATCATAAAACTTTTAAAATATGTAACTATATAGACTAAAACATGAACATGTCGCTTTGCCTACCCATCCTCACTCCCAAACCCTTCTTAGCAGATTACTGTTTTTAAAGTTCAGTGGACAGCCTTTTATTTCTTTTTCTCTGCACATACACATTTGTATGTAGTAAGAGGGAACATACCATAAGTTCTGTCCTGTGACACACTTTTCACTTACAATATTTCTAATAGATATTCCATTCAGTGGATATGTTTAGCTCATTTTTAAAAATGACTAT
Organism: Phocoena sinus; assembly: GCF_008692025.1. Classification (NCBI taxonomy): domain Eukaryota; kingdom Metazoa; phylum Chordata; class Mammalia; order Artiodactyla; family Phocoenidae; genus Phocoena; species Phocoena sinus. The sequence continues at coordinate 90,172,079 of NC_045771.1, forward strand.
GTAGTATTCCATAGCATAAACTTCCTATAATTCATTAAGCCATGCCTATATTGTTTATTTCCAATTATTTTGTTATTGAATTAAAACAATGTTACAATGTACATATTTGCACATACACTTTTTTCCACATGTAAATACTTCCATAGGATCAATTCCTAGATACGTAACGCTGCCTCAGAGTTAGTCACATTTAAAATTTTAATAGATCTTACCAAACTGCCTTCCAAAAAGATCTCATTAACATATACCCCTCCAATAATATGAATGCTCATTTCCCTGTATCCTATCAACTCTTGATCATATTCGAATTGTTGCCATTCTTAGAGGTAACACGTTTTTTTTAACATCTTTATTGGAGTATAATTGCTTTACAATGTTGTGTTAGTTGCTGCTGTATAACAAAGTGAATCAGCTATACGTATACATATATCCCATATCTGCTCCCTCTTGCGTCTCCCTCCCACCCTCCCTATCCCACCCCTCTAGGTGGTCACAACACACCAAGCTGATTGCCCTATACTATGTGGCTGCTTCCCACTAGCTATCTATTTTACATTTGGTAGTGTATATATGCCACTTTTAAAGTTGTACTGCCCTGATTGCTAATGAAACGTATATCTTCCGTTCATTGCCATTTATAGGTCTACTTCCACAAATTGTTTTTACATTCTTTGCTGGATTTGCTAATGACACTGTCCTTATACCTTATTGCTTATAGGATCTATGTATATCATCTGGGTAATATGTTTTCTATAAAATGCATGATAACTATTTTTTACAGCTTCCACCTATCTTTAAATTTGTTTATTCTATAATTTTGTTTTAAAGATATTTTGGGGGGTTATTTGTTTTTACTATAGTGAACTCATACATGTCAATATATTGCTTTAGAACTTAAGATTTTTGTACATTACTTAAAAAGGTCATCCCCGCCCTTAGCTGATTAAAAATATCCTCCCATCTTTGTTTCAAATACATGTGTATGGATTTTTTTTTTTGGTTCCTTAACTTCTCTGAAATTTACTTGGGTATATTGTATGAGGTATGAGTCTAATATAATACTTTTTATAAGTGGATAGTGAATTTCATGACACCATGTATTGAATTGTCAATTCTTCTCACTGACTTAAATTTACACCTTTAACATAAACTAAATTGCCATATATACCCAGTTAGTTTCTAAATCTCTGCGCTCTTCTGATCTACTTATATTGGTCTGTTTGTCTCTTCCTGTGCCAACACCACACTGTTTATATAAGTATTGTGTGGTGGGCTGCTGCTAAGATGGATCCCAATGATTCCCGCCTCCTGGTATTCACTCTTTCCTGTGGTTCCCTCCCATATTGCACTAAGGTTGGTCTGTGTGACCAATAGCATATAACAGAAGTGATGGTATGTCACTTCCATTTTGGATTTCTCTCTCTTGCTCTCATCACTTGCTCTGGGGGAAACCAGATGCCATGTCCTGTAAGCAACACTATAGAGAGGCCACTATGGCAAATAACAGAAGCTTCTTGCCAAGAGCCACATAAGTGAGCTTGGAAATGGATTCTCCAGCCCCTTCAGATCACTGCAGCACTGGCCAACATCTTGATGGCAACTTCATGAGAGACCCTAAGCCAGCTAAGCCACTCCCAGATTCCTGATCCTCAGAAACTGTGTGAGACAATATATATTTGTTATCTTAAGATGCCAAATCTTGGGGTACTTTGTTACACAGCAATAGATGACTAATACATATTATTTTGTAATACATTTTGCTATTTAATAGAGCAAGTCTTCCACTAAAGCTCACTTTTCCCCCCAACAGTTTCTTAGCAATTTATGCTCATTTTATGAAGTTCAAAATTCACTTTTCAAGTTCCATAAAGAATCTTATTGGAATTAGAATGGAGATTATATTGACTTTAGAGATTAAATTTAAGATATTGGACAACTATACAACATTGGGTCTTCCCATCAGGGAACATGGTTATGTTTCTCCATTTATTCAGGTTTTTTTCCATATCTTCCAGAAAAGTTTTATAGTTCTCTTCATAAAAGTCCTGCATATTTCTTATTAAATGTACTTCTAGGTCTTTTATGGGGCTTAATGCCATTGTGGTATCTTTTATCCTTCACATTTTTCTGATTGTTTATTGCTAATGCATAGGGAAATTATTGAGTTTTGTACCTTGATCCTGAATCTTTCTCTCTTACCTTCAACTCTCATATTAGTTCAAATAGTTTTGCCACTGAGTCTCTTGAATTTTCTAGATAGGAAAATATCACCTGCAAATAGTAACCATCTTTCCAATATTTATTCCTCTTCTATTTGTGTTTTATGACACTAAGAACCCCAACATAATGTTAATTAGAAGCAGAAATAGTAAGCTTCTTGTGACTCTAATGGAAATAATGAAGTGCTTCACAATGAAGACTGATTCACTGCACTTTTCTAGTAGACGTTTACCAAGTTGAGGAATTTCCTTCTATTCCTAGCTTACAAGTGGTTATTTTTATTGTTGTTACAATTATCATTATGAATTCATGTTGGATTTTTCTCACATTCTTTTTTGGGCATCTATTCAGAAAATCATATTTTTCCTTTATTCTATGTTTATATTTGTAGACAAATTAATAGTAAATTGCCCATGTGTAGTGTGATAAATCCTATTAAGTTACTCTCTTTTTGATAGTCTACTGGATTCTATTTTCTAAAATTTTATTTGAGATATTTTTTTCATAAATGAGAATAGATTGTATTCATGGCATAATTTTGCTATTGAGACTATGGTAGTGTGGAATGAGTGAGAAAGCATCTCCGCATTTTATATGATCTGGGAAAGCTTCCATAGTGGGTTGGCCAAAAAGTTCGTTCGGGTTTTTCATCTGCTCTTATGGCAAAACCCAAACGACCTTTTTGGACAACCCACTGTAAGAAGTTTCTCTCTCTTATAGGTAGGTATATGGGAACTCTACAATTAAACTATCTGTGACTGTATTTTCAATTTCTTTTGTAGTTCTTGATCTATTCCACTTTTAGTTCTTCAGTCAATTTTTCTTATCCATATTTTTTTCAAGAAAACATCCCATTTTGTCTAAATTTTTAGACTGGTTGCCATATGATGTATTAGATAATCTCTTGCAATTTTAAAAGTTCCTTTGTATCTAGAATTGTTTATCTTTTGTCATTCCTAATATTTGTTAGTTATTTCTCTCTTCCCTTTCTTTATCATATTTGTCATGGGGTTGTCTATATTACTGGTCTTTCAAAGAACCATATTTGGGTTTTATTGATCAAGATTACAATCTTGGAAGAACTTCGCTTGTTATTTTTTAAATTAGTATTTCATGTTTTTCTCGTTATGCTTTCTTCCTTAAATGTACTTTGAGTTTATTTTGTTTTTTCCCCAGCTTCTGGAACTATACACGTTATCATTTACGTTCTGTCTCTCTTGTTTTCTAATAATGAATTTAAACTATCAATATAAAATTTCCTCTGGGTTCTACTTTGGGTGTATTCCACAGGGAATAGTTCACCCTCTTATTTTTACTCAATTCTAAATAGCTTATAATTTCATTTCTTATTTGCTTTGCTCTAAATATGATTTATTTCTTAAATTTCCAGGTCTGTAAGGTTTTGTTTTTGCTTTTGTTGTTGTTGTTGTTTGACTATCTTTTTGTTAATTTCTGATTGTATCAGTGTCATCAGTGATTGTGGCCTATGTGGTTTCCACTTCTGAGGACCTAATGAGAGTTTCTGTGTGTGTACAAAATGTGTAGTCTCTGCTTGTTGGATAAAGTTTTTGATATGTCTATTAGATTGCTTGCAAACTATGGTATTAAAAATTTCCCTATTCTCACTTACTTCTGTCTACTTAATCTGTCAATTTCTAAGAAGCATATTGTATATAAAGTTTCATGATTTATTTATGAAATAAATGAGTTGGGTGGTTTAAACTTTTTATCAACATAAAATAATCATTTTATTCTGTATGTGTTATTCTGTACAATGCTTTTTTGGTCTTTATTTCTATTTGGTCTTGAATTAGTATTACCATACAGTCTTTCTTTAATTTTTATTTGCCTAGTACTTCTTTTTCCTTCTTTATTTTCAACCCATCTGTGTTCATTTATTTTTAAGTCAAAGTTTAGATTGACAATATGAAATATACCTAATATGAGAGCCTTTGTTACTTAATAGACATGTATATCCTTATAATATTTATTGAACTATTAATATTGTCACATTTATTTCTGTCATATTATTTTATATTTCCTATTCACCATGGTTCTTTGTTTGTTTTGTTTTATTCCTCCCTGCCATTTTTTGACTTGGTGTTCCATTTTCTTTGTAACACATTTTTCCCCTTAATGATTTGAAAGTTGTATAGTCTATTTCTGTTCTTCTAAAATCTAAAGCTATGGTTCTAAACTTTACTGTGCATCAGAATCATGGGACAAGATTATTAAAACACACATTGCAACTCCCACACCCAGATTTACTGATTCAGTAAGTCCAAGGTGGCATCCAAGAATTTACATTTCTAACACAGTCTCAGATGATATGCTACTACTGGTCCAGAGGATCACACTTTGAGAATCACTGTTCTAGAAGTTTCTCTAAATTTTTAGCATTCATATTTATTTTTCAAGTTTTCTATTAATATCTATATTTAATCTGTTTAACCTGCTTTTTAGTTTAATAATAAATCATTTGAATTGCTACAATGTATTCCACGACATTGTTTGAAACTATCACAGTTTAATTAACTAACTTTTACTGGTAAATATTAAGGTTATTTCTAAATTTTTGCTATTATAAACAGTACTGCAACCGACACTCTAAAACATTTATCTTTGCATACTTGTCTAATTATTTCCTCAAAATAAATAACTATAAATAGAGCTACTGGGCCAAAGGTAAGCATATTCCGTATGCATTAATACGCAAACTTCCCACCAAATACATTTGATAGGTATTGTCAAATTTTCCTCCAAAAAGATTATGCCACTTTATTCTTCAACTAACAGTGTATGAAAGTGCCAGTGTTTTATAAACACTAAAGTGTTGAAGAAGTTCTATATTTTCTTTTAGATCACATATTGTTTTTTCCTTTTCTTTTTTTTAACATTTCAGTATCTAAATTTATCTGGAATTTACTTTGCTATCATATGTGAGGAAGATGTTTGACTCTGTTTTTATTCAAATAGCTATCCAGTTATCCCAGCACCATTTACTAAGTAACCTATATAGAACAATTTCTCACCAGACATAGTATTTATATCACAGTATTTATATTCCTGAGAATTCCGTGATTGACCAAATCACAGTTATCAAGAGCAGGATCTCATAGAAAATAGGGAATTTCCTGAGGAAACATGACATTAGAAAAATATTCCAGGACTTCCCTGGTGGCGCAGTGGTTAAGAATCCGCCTGCCAATGCAGGGGACACGGGTTCAAGCCCTGGTCCAGGAAGATCCCACATGCCACGGAGCAATTAAGCCCGTGGGCCACAACTACTGAGCCTGCGCTCTAAAGCCCATGAGCCACAACTACTGAAGCCCATGTACCTAGAGCCCGTGCTCCACAACAAGAGAAGCCACCATAATGAGAAGCCTGCACACCGCAATGAAGAGTAGTCCCCGCTCGCCGCAACTAGAAAAAAAGCCCACATGCAGCAACGAAGACCCAATGCAGCCAAATAAATAAATACATTAAAAATAAAAAATTCCAATAAATAAATAGTCTAGAAAATAGAATCCAATTTTAAACCAAATCAGTTTTGGTTGGTATCACTGTTTAACAATATGGCAAATAATCCCATAACACTTACTGAATGCCAGGCACTGTTCTAGTAACTTTGCATGTATTAAATGCCTCATAATAAGCCTATGAAATAGGCATGCTATGCCCATTTTACAGATGAGGAAATTAAGACACACAGAGATTAGGTAATTGAAATATATCAACCCATTTCTGGGCCATTTAATATCACTGATCTTTCTAGCTCTCTACCTCAGTTCTCATTTCCAATGCTTTAAAATATATTTCAATATTTGGTAGGATTAGTCTCTCTTCATAATTCTTCTTCAAAGATTCCTAGCTAATCTTATATGCATATTCTTCCAGATTGATTTTTTTTAATGATTTTTTTCAAGTTACAAAATGTCTATTAGGATTGTTATGAGATTGCATTAAATTATTATGAGAATTTCCACTAAATTAACCCATGGATACTATGGAAACTTTCTTTCCAAGGACAAGGCATTTTTGTCCTTTAATCAAGTCTTTATTTTCCTCAGTAGGATTTATAGTTTTGTTATATAAGCCCTGCATAGTCCTTATTAAGTTTGTTCCTAGATAGTCTATATATTTTATCTTCTTGTCTAGCTTATTTCTCATTATACTATTTAATTAGTTATTGTTAATAGAGAAAACATTAACATTTTAGTATTTATAGTCTGTCCGCTTTACTGAATGCTTTTATTAGTTTTTGTGTTCTTCCCTTCTGCTTTTTAGATAGACAACCATATAGATTGCACAATAATAATTTTGTCTTTCCTATACTTATCTTATTCACTATATTTTATTTCGGGCCTTATATTGGCCAGAGCTTCAAGAACAACTAAAGTGTTTTTGTAAATGATATATGGTTCAACTAAATTATCCCCCAAAGTTTTCCCATCTCTAAGAAGGCAAGTTCAACTGTTAGCTAAATATTTAATACATGACTGTTTTTGCTGGTTTGTGTTCATTTCAAGCTGTAGTATACGTAGTACTGTATATTGAACATTACATTCCTATACCCTTATTAGGTATGATCATTTTATGCATATGTATAAAACTTGTCATATAAATTTCATATTCAAAACAATCATAGATCTTATAATGGTTGTATCATTGTTTTCATGACAAATTATTAATTGAACCTAAGTGTATTTGATGCTAAATGCTAGCTCATAAACATAATCCTCACACAGAATGTTTCTATGGAAAAGTACAGCCTGCTTTTTGACCATCCACTTTACTTTGGTTTCCAAGAACATATTCCAGCAAAAAGCACTGACTACACAGGTAAAGTTAGCTTTACATAGAAAAAGACTAACATATTAATCTGTTGGATCTCATGATGGAATGCTGGGTATGTTGGTATTCATCTGAGTGGCAAGCTAGGGCCCAAGTTGGGGAATCCTAAAAACAGGAGAGTCACAAATATTTCAAACCATGATGGCCAAACACAATAATATATCTAACGAAGAAAATCTCCCAGGACCTATAATAATCACTTGTATACATTAAATAGGAACCAGAGAGAGTTTCCCAAACTGTTCAAATTGCAGTTAGACACTTTCTGCAGATCGCTTAATCAAGGTCATACAGGGCAAACGATGTACAAATCAGCATTTCCTGAACTTTGGTTTTGTGAGGGTAATTCCTCACCCCAAAATCCCAGAAAATATTTCAATAACTTTAAAATGCATTTTAGAATAAAATCAAATTACTGTGGATAATCAGGAAATAACTTGTAAATACAAAAGTCCAACCAGAACTTTTTCACTTGCCATACAACATGGTGACTACTTGAGTCATTATTCAAGAGAGAATCAGATCACCACAACTCAAGTTATACAAGCATGAGAATGTCATGATTTCGAGTCACTAGTTATTCAGGACTGGAGTTCTCTTTTTTTTTTTTTTTAAATCATGTGATTGGCCACATAACTGCTATAAAATGAGTACTCATCTTTACTGAGCCTGTAGGCAGTGGATTAAAGAGCTTTTCAAATGAGTATGTTGTACACTGGCAAATATTTCAAACACATTTTTATTCTTCAGTGCTGAAGTTACTCTATGAGGTGGGTGTGGAGGTGGGAAAACACTCTGATTCTATTAAAGGTGGCTTCAATTTATCTACTTTGCTCTTTGTCTGGAGCGATCAGAGACCCATGTGACACCTTCAGCCCACCCCATGTCCCTCACCTCTCCTCCTTGTGCTCTTTTCTCCCAGATGCCAATTGATTTGTGATAGGAAGGCAGGCAGCTCCCGGTGTAGGAGGTGGGGATTAAACTGGTTTGGAGGGCAATGTTCTCCCTCCAAACAGGGTCAGCGGGAGTTGGCAGTCCCCTGCCCAGGGAGAGTGAGGTCTGTGATTGATCTCGATGGACATCTGAGCTGTGAGCTATGTCATCTCACTGAAGCTCTGATGCACATTCAGTCCTTGGTTGCCTCAGCCCTGCCCAGGCACAAAATAGCATCTGGATTTAGGTGCAGGTCTTATCTCCTAGGAAGGTAGAAAAGATGGCTGCCTACAGCGTGATGGCCAATCTCCATGTTGCCCTGCTTTCAGTCATTGGTCATGGCACCCCCAAATACAATAAATTTTAGCCTTTCATCAATGGAATTAAATTTCTTTATTTTATTTCTCTGGAAAACAAGAACGTGTTTCCTTCTGTGATTAGAGCCAGTCACCTTGGGAAGTATGATTCCTTAATGGTAAATGGTCAATCTGTCAAGAACTGTGAAGAGTCTGAGATTATACGCTACTTGCAAATGAACAAATGAGCCTGTTACTGTTTTATGGCCGCTGGCAGAAGGCGCAAGTCTTATGGATCAGAGACAAAGGACTTTATCACTCAGAGCACAGAAGGCAGCGTGAGCCTCAGGTTCTCGTTAACTCCCCTTACCCCACAGTCCCACACAGCAACCTGGGTGGATGCTGCACACGCAGTAGATGTGTCTTATAGCTGAGAAACTCCAAGTTTAAGGAACTCCAATCTTTTATAATGGGCTGCAAGCAAACCTGTCCAGTCTTTGCCCCCAAGGAGACATTATCTTTATTATATTGGACAGCAAACAAATCTGCCCTCTATTCCACAGAAAGACACTATTTCTGTCTTCCAAGGCTGTTCACTATGTAAACATCCTTGAAAAGATAATCTGGAAAAAAGGCTGCCAGTGCCTTTGCACGCAAAACTGCAGATATGTAAAAGACCTTAGTCTACCTGAGCTGCTATTACAAAAATACCATAGACTGGGTAGCTTAAACAACAAACATTTATTTCTCACAGTTCTGGAGGCTGGGAAGTCCAAGATCAAGGCACTCGCAAATTCAGTGTCTGTTGAAAGCTCACTTCCTCTTTTATAGATAGTCGGCCTTTTACTCTGTCCTCACATGGCAGAAGGAGGGAAAGAGTTTTCTGGGGTTCCTTTTATAAGGGCACTAATCTCATTCATGAGGGCTCCACCTTAATGATCAAATTGCCTCATAAAGACCCCACCTCCAAATACCATCACACTGGGGGTTAGGTTTCAACATACAAATGTTTTTCGGGGGCAGGGGGTGGGGACACAAATATTCAGCCTATAGAAAGACCCATGAAGAACTGTCTCCCAACCCAACTCTATTTATGAAGCCCTCAGCAAGACCACAATCTACAGACTCCCCAGTGGTATCTTATCTCACATTGAATGGTATAAAGAAGGCAGTGTTTTCTCCCTCTTAGTAAGATTGTTTCGAAAGAAAACCATTTGGAAGTTTTGATTTGGAAGGGAGTAAGAAACATGATACCAGCAGTGTACTATTTTTTTTAAACATCTTTATTGGAGTATAATTGCTTTACAATGGTGTGTTAGTTTCTGCTTTATAACAAAGTGAATCAGCTATACATATACATATATCCCTATATCTCCTCCCTCTTGCGTGTACTATTCTTTTTTACCATTCTCCATCTCAGGGCCTTGCAACACTAGAAGCCCAGCTGTTAACCAGATGCAGTCACCTGAGCCACAGAAAGTGTGAAAATAAAAATATTAGCATTATTCCTATGGCAGTGTTCACATGATTATTAAAGAAATGATTAGCATCAGCATACCACTATATTTATTTGGTGCTTGAATGTTGTAACCCCCTGGGGGAAAGTATTCGAAAAAGGTTAAAAATGAAAGTACAAGTTATGTATCTTTGCTAGAAAGTAGTGAGAAATGGGTTAGGTGAAGCTATATTGAACGGAAGAACGTATCAATGAAAAACAGAAATCTAAAAAAGATAGAGGGTGAGGGAGAGGGAGAGGGAGAGGGAGAGAAAGAACTACAGTATGGTAAATTTTACTATGAAAATGGGTTTCAGGGATCCATATAAAAACTGTTTCCTAAAATTCACGATGCCATATGTCATCAGTTAATTCTGCTTTTAAACAATTACATATGGCTCTGACCAATTACCTCTAATTGTTCACAGTTTGAATTATTCGTTGCCTTCATGATATAACAGTCATAATAATCAAACCGAGCATCAGGGACATTATTGTATATCTCCTCAGCATGACCTTGGGCCTTAGCTTCCTCATCAGTAAAATGAGGAGGCACACATGCTTTCCAGCTCGCAAATGCTATATACCCTTCCGAGAAGTGCATTTAATTTATTTCCTTATTATCCCCATTATTAATCGCTGAATACGCATACGCCAGAATGGACCATGCATGCCTGAAAAATTACCAGGAAGAAAATCATGACTTAAATTGGTGAAGCACAGAAAATGTGAACAAATTCACTTGAATTCTTGGAGGTTATCTAGTTTAGTGCTGTATGTGTATTCCCTTTCTGTCAATATAACTTTAGCGAATTCTCCAACTCGCCCCCAGAAGCGTCCCTTCAGAATCCAGTGAGTGAGAACACACTTAATACAAAACAACCAGTATGAATTCCATAATACTTTTAAAATGAAAATCTATTTCATTTATCACATGTATCTGAAAAATAATAAACGATTCACATCACTAATGTGAAGACAATGCTTGGGGTATATATTATCTTATAGACCCACTGCAGGAAACAGTGTCTTTGTCCTCTCACCAACCCCACTCCAGTGGGCTTCAGCCCATATGCCAAGAACTACTCCTCTACAACCTGCCACCACAGAATAATTTTAGAGATAAAGGGACTTTAATGAATATAATTTCCAGTACCCTTATTTTACAGGATATTAGCTATGGAGTATTAGAAAATTATCAGTAGCAAAACTAAAGCTAGAACTCAGGTGTCCTGATTCCTTATTCATTGCTAGTCTGGAATACGACCAATCATCCCCTTTGTAGTAGATGCTATGGGTGCCCTACCCAGACCCCACTTACCTGGCCGGTGCCTCCATCCTCCAAAACTGCTGTGAGTGTTGGCTGCTAACAGCTCACAATTGTACCCTTCACCTGAGAGTTGCCTTCAGCAGAGTTGAGTTGCCTGGAAATGTCCATGAGGATTATGCCTCTCCCCTCTCCTCCATGGGCAGCCCACAGGCAATGACTGACTGATGTAAGAGCTTCAGAACTCCCTGTGGGGTCAGGCTGAGGTTAGACTTTAGCTGAATTCATTTCTTTGCCCAGCTGCTTCTCCTGCCCTTTCCTGCTTCAACAGGTCTCTCCGGAGAGCATGCTCTCAATGAATCTCTTGCAAAAGAATCCCCATTTCAGGCTCCGCTTCCAGAGAATATGACGTAAGACTCTCATTTTCAAAAATAGACCTGACACCCCTAGAAGCCATGTCATTCTGTCTTGGGACAGCTCTGATCGTTAGAAAGGTTTTTTTAAAAATTATTATTGTATTAAGGTCACATCTGCCTCTGTAATTTCCACCCATGGTTCCCTGTAGAATTAGTCTCAACCCTTATCCACATGACAGCCCCTCAGATATTTGAGGGGAGGAAGGACATTATGTCTTCCTTAAATCTTTTTTTCTAGACCGTGAGGGTAAAAAAGAAATTTTTTTAAACATCACAGACTCAGGATAATGTCTGATAACAAAACTGCATGGAGCAGAACAATGGAACGTCAACCAGAATATCACTTGAACAAGGCTACATTCAAATCCCCTGGGGAAGTGTGGGTTGGGGGAGAAGAACCCAGTATAGAAGTGAGGAGGAGATCAAATCTCCAAAAAAAAAAAATCAGACAGAAACTACTTAAAACCAGACACAATGAGTGGCTGCAAGAATCCCATGGAAGAGACATCTTATAATTCTCAGGAGAAGATGTCATAGAAGTAGGTCAGGCAGAAACTCTAGAACTCAAATGCGTTAATGTACACAGCATGTATACACTGAAGATTTTTAGATAAGTAATGGTAAATACTGTTGCAGAATCATCAAGACTTACTAATGAACAGGGAAAAGACAGTCTCTTCAGCAAGTGATATTGGGAAAACTGAACAGCCAAAATGTAAATCAATGAAGTTAGAACACCCCCTCATACCATACACAAGAATAAACTCAAAATGGCTTAAAGACTTAAATATAAGACATGACACCATAAAACTCCTAGAAGAGAACATAGGCAAAACATTCTCTGACATGAATCATACCAATATTTTCTTAGGTCAGTCTCCCAAGACAATAGAAATAAAAGCAAAAAATAAACAAATGGGACCTAATCAAACTTATAAGCTTTTGCACAGCAAATGAAACCATAAACAAAACAAAAAGACAACCTATGGACTGGGAGAAAATAGTTGCAAGTGATGTGAGCAGCAAGGGCTTAATTTCTAAACTATACAAACAGCTCATACAACTCAATAACAAAAAACCAAATGACCCAATCAAAAAATGGGCAGAAGATGTAAATAGACATTTCTCCAAAGAAGACATACAAATGGGCAATAGGCACATGAAAAGATGCTCAACATTGTTAATCATTAGAGAAATGCAAATCAAAACTACCATGAGGTACCACCTCACACTGGTCAGAGTGGCCATAGTTAAAAAGTCTACAAATAGTAAATGCTGGAGAAGGTGTGGAGAAAAGGGAACTCTCTTACACTGCTGATGGGAATGTAAATTGATGCAGCCACTACGAAGAACAGTTTGGAGGTTCTACTAAACTAAAAACAGAATTACCGTATGATCCAGCAATCCCATTCCTGGGCATATACCAGACAAAACTATACTCGAAAAGATACATGGACCCCTATGCTCATAGCAGCACTATTCACGTTAGCCAAGACATGCAAACAACCTAAATATCCATCGACAGTTGAATGGATAAAGAAGATGTGGGGTGTGTGTATGTGTGTGTGTGTGTGTGTGTGTGTGTGTGTGTGTGTATGATAGTATATTACTCAGCCATAAAAAAGAATGAAATAATGTAATTTGCAGCAACATAGATGGACCTAGGGATTATCATTCTAAGCAAAGTAAGTCAGAAAGAGAAAGACAAATACCATACAATATCACTTATTTATGAAATCTAAAATATGACACAAATGAACATACCTATGAAACAGAAATAGACTCACAGACACAGAGAAGAGACTTGTGGATGCCAAGGGGTGGGGGAGGGAAGGATTGGAAGTCTGGAATTAGCAGATGCAAACTAGTATATATAAGATGGATAAACAACAAGATCCTACTTTATAGCACAGGGAACTATATTCTATATCCTGTGATAAACCATAATAGGAAAGAATATGAAAAAGAATATGTATATGTATAACTGAATCACTTTGGTGTACAGCAGAAATTAGCACAACATTATAAATCAACTATACTTCAATAAAATTTTTTTAAAAATGTTTAAAGACTTATTGATGAGTTGCATGCCTGAAATACAATAAAGGAGTATGACTTGTTCAAAGGAAAAATGTTTCACTGAAGGGATAAGATAGGAAAATTATGTGTCAGAATGTCTACATCGGAGTACGTTGTTCTATTCCAGGCAAACATTTCATTAAAAAAGAATGTATACATTCCTATGGAAGTTCAAAATCTGAGGGTAGAAGCACTTAAGAGAGAATAAATTCTGAAATAAAAGCACTATCTTTAAGGGAGTATGATATTGATACCCAGCCAGATGAAAGAAATTAGGTTTAAAAATTCTGAACAGCATTTGTGGGTGCCTTATAGTTGAAAATGTGCTTTCTCACATTTTCTTTTACTTCTAACACACTCACAGTAACCGTAGCAGATGTGTAATGTGTTATCACCATTTTATGGAAGTTACGTGTGATGGATTGACCATTTCCAAATCAACCAACTCCTAAGTGGTAGATCCAAGCCTTGAACACGAGTCTTCTAACTCTAAAATCTATGTTCTTGCCACCTCACCGTGATGGCTTCTAACACACACACAGCAAAACTACTGAAGCATTGGCCATCTGGACTCTGTTGGTTGTCCTATGCTATTAACAGCATCTTTAATTTCCAAAGGTTGCCATGTACATCACCACAAACTGGGTGGCTTAAGACAACAGAAATGTATTGCCTCACAGTTTGGCAGCTAAAAGTCTAAAATCAAGGTGTTGTAGACCCTGGGGAGGAATCTTTCCTGTCTCTTCCTAGCTTCCGGTGTTTGCTTGCAATCCTTGGCATACTTTGGCTTGTAGACACATGGCTCCAATCTCTGCCTCCGTCTCCACGTGGCATTCTCCCTGTGTGTTTCTCCCTGGGTCCAAATTTTCCTCTTCTCATAGGGACACCAATCATACTGCATTTAGTCCCCCTACCCTACCCCAGCCCACTATGACTTAACTTGATTTTATCTGCAAAGACCCTATTTTTCAATAAGGTCCTATCCACAGGTTGCAGATACATGTGAATTTGGGGAGACACACTCAAGCCAAGACACAGCAGAACGAGTGCCCTGTTCTTGGCTTGTGTTGCTGACGATTTTCCCTCAGAAGGGAAAGGAAGAAATGTTTTTAAACTTCTGTTCTGGATTCCAATTTGACCAACAAGAAAGAATGAGGCGTCAAATGTAGAAACAAGGAAGACTCGGGAGAACGTGGCCTTGATATTTCACAGCAGTGAAAAAGGTAATGGTCAGCCCTTCAGAAAGGGGGCTTCGATAAAGATCAATAAAATAACACCGCCCAAGGGAATATATTTACAAGAGGGATGTAGACTTTAAAAAATGGGATCCCTTCCGCATTGCGGAAAATGGATACTGTTGAGAAAGAAAAATATGCTGTCTGGAAAGCAAATGTAATAACGATCAGTAAGGATCAGTTATGACCGTAAGTGAGGTCCGTAAGTGAGGTCCTGAGCTTGAACTGACCGTAAGTGAGGTCCTGAGCTTGAACTGAAAAAAATAAACAGCATAAATATAAAGGTGACCTTTGAACAGACAGCTCTCAGAGACGAATTAGAAGCACTGGATCTGGAGTCACAATACTTCAAGTTCCTACGGCCCAGAGGGTTCTCTGATGAGTTCAGAAAGATGGATAGAGGTGGACAGAGTCATGGGTGTGAGAAGAGAAAGGAAAAAAAGAACTGTTTTAGAGTACATAATATGAGAACGTAAAAGGTCAAAGTAAGTTAGGACTGGGCTTCCCTGGTGGCGCAGTGGTTGAGAGTCCGCCTGCCGATGCAGGGGACACGGGTTCGTGCCCCGGTCCGGGAAGATCCCACATGCCGCAGAGCCTGCGCGTCCAGAGCCTGTGCTCCGCAACGGGAGAGGCCACAGCAGTGAGAGGCCCGCAAGTTAGGACTGAGATAAACACTAAAGACAACAAGAAACCCGTTTTTCTTTGTAATCTCCGTAGCCAGGAAAAGATCAGAGAAGGAATAGCCATGCTCTATCTCAAGCAATATAAACTTAACAAATAATAGCACAACCAAAGACCCAATCAATTTTCCGCTTTATCCATTTTCTGTATAATCTCTCTCATGGAGAATGAACATCCGTTATGGAACAAACATTCTTGAGATAATTAAAATGTACAATAGGAAAAGAGATAGTAAGAGACTCTTCACCCATTTTAAATGAGTTCAAAACTTCAGTTACAAATTCTATCCCAAACTATGGAAAGAATGTGCAGATGAGATCAGACGACTGCTGTGGAGAATGAACAGTATAAGAGGTGCACAGTGGCTGGAAAATGTTTCAGCTCCCAAACGGGTGAAAGGGTGAGATCTGTATATAAATTAGTGAGCCTCATGTAGATTCCAAGCAAAATTCTAGAATGCATGATATGTAAGCAGTACATGGAAAGGAAATACTGACCACTGGCAACGAGTGTGAATTCACTAAGAACCAGTTATGCCAACCTAATCTCGTTTCCTTTCTTTGATTTGGTTTGCCGGTGTGTCAGAGGAAGGCATGAGCACAGAACGTCCTGGTTTTAACACAGCATTTACCAAGTCTTATGCTGTGTTCCTTTCATTATTAAAATGAAGAAATGTAGGTCGAGGGTTAGGAAGATGACTGGGTGGCTTGCTTCACAGTTAGGCAACTAACATCACCCAAAGGGTGCTGGCCAAAGGCTTGGCTTCAACCTTGAAAGGGAACTCCAAGAATTTGTGATTTGCTCATTCCTGTTCAACACAGTAGTCAAAAACACGGAGATCAAAGAATGCATGCATGTTTATGAATACCTGGAAGACGAAATATTTGGTAGAGAAAGCTAATATACCAGGAGATAATTCAAAAAGATCTCTTCATGTAGAAACCAGGAGCCAAACAAAGAAAATGTAAGATATTTGGAATAAATGTGAGGTCCCCTGCTTGAGCCAAAAAAATAAAGAGAATAATACCAAGAGCTAACATGTATTGAACAGTTGCTATGCGTTATACCTTCACATGCAGTATATTTGTTTAACCTCACAATAACCATATTATAATTAGAATAGTTATAAACATTATCATTCACAGAGGTCAAGGCTCAGAAAGGCTAAATAAATTTTGCAAGTTATATAGCAAGCAAGTGGTAGAGCCAGGTCTCAAATCCAGGTCTGTCTAACTTCAGAGTTTGTGACCCACTTTCCTATTCTCATCAAGGCAGGAATGGAGGAAACGTGGTATAGACTTTTTTGAGTTTTAAGTGAAAACACCTAGACAAAAAGTATCTAATATTGCATAGCAGCCACTCAAAAATGTTATCTTCTTTCTTTCCATAGTATTGAAAATTTAGGAGAATATTTTAAGAATAATATTCTAAGAATTGGTGAAATCCATGTAGCTCAAAATGAAAAACCAGGACTATCATTAAAAATTACACAGAGACAGATTATTGTTCAATAAGATGAACTTTTTTCTCTGTTGGGTCTGCTCAGCCATGGAACAAACCACCTTGCCCTGGAGTGAGTCCTTATCAGCCTTTCTCGGGACTGTCTGAGAAGGGGTGCTTGAGCCAGGAGGAGAAATCACTAGGTGACTTCTCAGAGTCTTCTGAAGCCAAGATTCAATAAAGAAACTCCAAGCTAAGGAAGTTGTAGTCTAAAGCCTAATTCTCCTATTCTAACTCTACCAGGGGAGCATGAAACCCTTGGAGCACTTCACTTACTGCCTTTCATTTATCCTTAGAGTGTTTCTTGGAGGTAGAGCAGTCATCAGTATCCCTTCTTAATTTGACTGGAAAATGGGAGCGATTCCATAGCCCATGCGTGGCCAGGCAGTATAGAAAGGCAGTTCCTGCAGGCTTCCGGTAATCTTTCTATGACCTCACTGCTTTCCCAGCACCAATTATCTCAACAGGTCTTGCCAAGATTTTTAAAGACCAAATAAACAAAACAAAAGTTAATTTTGGTTCTCTCTTTGAGAGAATCATATATATATATGATATTATTGATTATATATCATATATATATGATATTTATAAGAAAACACATTCAAGAAAAAGCTTGATAGGGAGTTACAATTTCCAAAAGACCGGAGTCATATTTATTTCAGGACTTCAGTCATTCAGCACCACTTTGTCAAACACGTAATCACGTGATGTGGACCTCCATCCACGTGGTTCTGTGCAAATTCATCTGCAACTAGTAAATAAGAGCCGTGTTGAAATGCAGTTTTGCAAAGGCAGTCCTGGGATGCTGGTGTGGGCATGGCATGGCATAGTAAAGAAGCTTCGTACTACAAATCCAGGGTTGTATTCTAACCTGGCCCTGCCACTGGGCCATGTGACCTTGGGCATGTCAAGTAACCACTCTGCACCTCAATTTCTTGGGTTCTAACATTTATAAAGAGCTTGAACTACATTGATCTCTAATGTTACCTCCAACTTGTAAC